>NC_053489.1:258140228-259518203 GCF_905171775.1 Rana temporaria | reverse complement strand
CACTTAAAGCTATCATCTTGTTCTCGCTTGGGTTTGATCTCAAGTAAGGAACTCCTATTCATCTCCAAAGTAGTTCTAAGATCCAATTCTATATTTTCAGGGTCATACCCTTTATCAATAAATCTCTGCTTCAAAATATTAGCCTGAACATTAAAGGTGTTAATATCCGAACAATTTCGGCGTAATCGCAGAAATTGGCTCCGAGGGACTGATTTGATCCATGAAGGGTGATGACAACTGTCACTAGGGATAAAACCGTTGCAATCAGTCTTCTTGAAAAAGGTTTTGAAATGGAACTGATTGTTAACGATACTGATCTCAAGATCTAGAAATTGGATCATCTCCTGACTGGCTGTATAAGTGAGGGATATACCTCTGTCATTATCATTTAAGTGACTCATGAAGGTCTCTAGTGACTTCATGTTGCCGTCCCAAAGGAGGAGGATGTCGTCTATATATCTTGCCCCCATGTCAGGGCCAAAGCGCTGTACTTCCTCCTTTAACACACCAGCGTAGTAGATTGGCTTCCCGGCGGCTAACTGGGCACTTTAGGCGTGTGCGCATACGCATGTGACCTCTCGGGGCCAATCACCAGCGTGACTGCCCTATTTAAACCAGCTCCTGTCAGTAGACAGATTGCTGGTTTATCGTCAGCTACTTCCTGAACCTGTGTCTCTGGAAACCATTTCCTGTTGGAATTCCGTCCGACTCACCTCTCACCTGGAACCTGACTTTGGATTGCTTCACCACTCTATTGAACTCTTCTGACCCCGACCTCGGCTTGTGACCTGGACTCTGTTGTTGTTTCTCCTGCCCTTGAACCTCTTGGCTTGTGACCCGGATCTGCTGTCTTCTCTGCTCCCCGAACCTTGGCTTGCACCCCGGACTTTCCAGTTTGTTTCTTGGACTATTTCAGTACCGGTTATCCGGCTTCAGTATCGTTTGTTCCTGTTTCCGTCTGCAGTCACCCAGAAGCACCTGTCATCTACAACCGTCACCGGTCAACGCTTCTCCACTGGCACCGGTACCGCCTCGTGCTTCCGCCACCTGTTCCAAAACTCAGTGGGCGGGCGCGCTTGGTCGTAAAGGTGAACCACCCTCGGCAGTTCGGTCTCGGTGAGTACTTGATTCCTGATACCCCAGCACCAGTGAACCGGTGTCGTAGGCATAGACGAGATCCTCCTCCCACTTAGCCATGAAAAGGTTGGCAAGACTTAGGGCGTACTTGGCCCCCATGGCGACACCGCGCAGTTGGAGGTAGAACTGGTCGTTAAACCAAAAATAGCTTCGCTTCGTGGCGAATTCCAAAAGTTCCATAATAAAATCACTTTGAAAGGAAGCCAACGTATGATCCTTCTTTAGATAGTAATGTACTGCCTCAAGACCTTTATCATGTGGAATACATGTATAAAGCGAAGCTACATCCGCTGTTACCATGATGTAGTCACCTCATATGTCCACATTAGTCAATTTCATGATTGTGGCACCCGTTTCGCCCAAATATGATGGTGTGCATTTCACCAATGGCTGCAAAAAGTTGTCAATGTATCGACCCACACGCAAAGTCATGGAGTCGATCCCACTGACAATGGGTCGACCTGGCGGGTGGATAGGGTCATTATGGACTTTGGGTAGATAATAAATTGTGGGTATCCTGGGGACGGTG
Source organism: Rana temporaria (assembly GCF_905171775.1). NCBI lineage: Eukaryota > Metazoa > Chordata > Amphibia > Anura > Ranidae > Rana > Rana temporaria. The sequence goes on along the minus strand of NC_053489.1, from coordinate 259,516,537 downwards.
GGAACTAACTTTTTTCTTTGAGGTTTAAAATCTCTCTACTGAAGCCACTATCTACCAAACTCTGAAGTTCTGCCTTGAACCGAGAGGTAGGATTGGTGGACAATGTTTGATATGTATTAGGTTCATTGAGAATCCTAAACATCTCTGCTTTATAGTCAAGTTTGTCTAAAATGAATATACCACCACCCTTATCTGCGGGGCGGATAACGATATCCTTGTTTTGATACAAGGATTTCAGGCCGGTGTTAGACACTGGATGGCGATGTACACGCCTCTCTGGTATTTCAGCTAAATCTTTTAGGACAAGGTCCTTAAAGATGTTAACAGCAGCCGCTGCAGGAACGGATGGGTTAAATAACGACGGGTTAGACAACCCTAAATGTACAATTCCAGACGTGGCTGCCCTGGGTTTGCTTCTAATAGGATTAGTAATTAGATAACGCTGTATATTTATTTTACGAATATACTTTTGTATGTGAATAAAAGTGCCAAATGTATCCAGTTTTTTTAGGTGGGGGGAAAATTTAAGGCCCTTATCCAAAACCGACAATTCTTCCTGTGAGAAGACCTTGGAACTTAAAATTGAAAACTCCTTGTCCTTTTATTTGCGCCTTCTCTATCCTCTTCGGAACTCTCTTCCTCCCTCTAGTCCCTCTCTTTGGTATGGGCCCTTTATGTTTGAAAGTGGGTCCACGTGAAAATCCCGTCCCCCATAAGCAACATAATTAGGCTGAATATAACCATGGTTTGATGGTTCTTGGTGATTCCTATTATGGCTCTGATAGCTGTCATTAAGTAATTCACCAAGAGGGCAAATATGGACCGGAATGGAATGGTCTCTATAGGGACCTGATCTTTCCCTGTATCTGGCTGGAGAGGCATCATAGAATCGATCATCATGATCGTAACCACATGGGGCATTCAAATGATGGGAATTACCTCAGGGAGGGAGTTTTTGGGGGTCCAGACACACTATGACTGATGGATGGACCCTCTATTGAAACAGGGGGAGCTGAAGAAGAAGGTAATAGAGCTGGAGTGGAATCCATGTCTGCACCCGATGATGCCGAAAAAAGTTTTTGCCAACTAAAGACAGCACTATTCTTATAATCTCCTGCATCCCTAGAATATTTTTTATGTTTTGTGAGCTTTTGATCCCGATCTTCTTTCTCAAGAAAATTCTGCAAATTAGTAGAGAGAGAAAGGTACTCCAGGGAGCTCCTGTGTGATGACAACTTTTCCCTGAGCTCCTTGATCTCTCTATCTAATACAGTGAGTCTGACCTTCTTTTTGGAGATCAATACGCCCATTAACTTGATTCCTGCATCATTGAAATAATTAAACCAAGAATCTATTTCGAGGTCCCCTTGTTGGGGTTGCACCTCCCACCTGAGACTTCTCGGCACCATCCGGTCCGAGATGTATTGGTCTAAAAACACAAGGTCCCATTGTAGGTGGAGTTCAGATGACACGACATTTTTGAGTCTCGTAAAAAGACCCCCTATAACAGAGTCACTTCCCGTAGCTGTAAAAACACCTTCAGTGTTCACAGTACGGGAAGCTCTATAATTGAATACATCCATGTAGATGGAAACACTGAGAAATGGATGGTAGCGGGACAGCTTGTGCGTCAGCGTGCGGGTCACGCGGCGCACCCGTAGCCATACACACCCCGGGGGTGGGTCCCTCACATCTCGCATTTAGAATAGACGCACGACGTGTCATGTGACACGCATTGTTTGTGTTCCACGTGGAGCAGGAAGTCACAGCTCACGTGATGAGCCATGTGACCCTGCTATGGCACACGGCGGTGCGCGATTGGCTATAGCGGAGATCGCGTCTCACGTGACCAGTAACGTGACACCACTGTGGCACATAGCGGTGCGCGATTGGCTAAGGCTTATGCGGTGATTTTATTTAGTTTATACGCCCCTTTTTTTATGCTGGATTTGTCCACCATTATGGCTATGTTTTACAATATAATTATTATTTTTAATTACCCTTTCACGTTGTGCTCATATCATGTGGTTTCATACATCAGGGACACATACATATAGTTTCAGTCTTTTTGGTCTGTTAACCCGGAAGCTGTTTCCGATTGGACGAACCCCCGGGGGTGTTCCTGTGTTCAGGGTCATATTGTACATTTAAGAAAGAGCGGTATCAGTGGAGGTATGCCCCAGACGAAGCAAGTTTTTGTGAAACACGTCGGGTGACTCCACTGCTGCCACGCACATATTGATCGATATGTTCTTTTCATCCACTTCTATGTAAGTGTTTCCAACCTTTATTAAAAGCTTAGTGCCTACGGTATTATACTATGTGCTTCTTCTGTTTTTTCCTCTACACATCGGCTTTACGGTTTGACCATTTGTGAGGTACTATCTTCAAGCATTTGTCATCTTCCTTTCGTTTGGTAGTTTGCCATATGAAGATCTGGTCCTGTATTGTCACAGCCTTTGTATATATTCAGCTTTATTGACCCTTGGGGCGTAGGCTCACCAGGGTTCAATACATTTGGTAAGCCTCTGCTTTATTGGTGGCGGGTACATCACTAGTGTGCATCACGTTCAAGAGTGAATCACCTTTGATTTGGAAGTAATCTCCCAGTCCTTTACATCATTCAAGTTTTCTCACCATTTAATACTTGGACTTTTTTCAATTTACTGTCTTCTTTTGTTCACACATTAGTCACTTGATATTTTTTTGATATAGTTTACAATTATCACCATTTATCGCTACTATTTGTATGTTTTGTCTGTTATTTTCCACTGTTCACTGGTTTTTGTAGCTGCTCACTTATTTTGATAGCGCGGATTTATTTTGTTTTGTATTAGGGATGTGTCTATAATCATGCCCAAGTACTCTAGAATTTTTTGAGGCTGCAAGGAAGATTTCTCCAAATTGAGGACCTAGCCTAGGTACTCTAAATATTCCAATGTGCTGTGCACATTGTGGCCCAAGCGAGCGGCGGGCTGATCTATGATCAACAGATCGTCCAGGTAGGCTGTTATCCCTATGCCTCGTGTCCTTAGTCTTGCCAGGGCCGGGGCCAGTATCTTTGTGAACACTCGAGGTGCTGTAGCTAGCCCGAAAGGAAGGGCCACAATTGAAAGTGGCTCTGATCCACCGCAAACCTTAAAAATTTTTGGTGAGCGGGAAATATTGGCACATGCAGATATGCATCTTTGATGTCTATTGATGCCAGGAATTCTCCTCCCTGAAGGGTGGAAACAACTAAACGAACAGACTCCATGCAGAAGGAGCGAATGTTCAGAAACTGATTCATGACCCTTTAGATCTCGGATAGGTCTGACATCCGCGTTTGGTTTTGGAACCGTAAACAGGTTTGAATAGAATCCTGACCTCTGACCCTCTAGGGCTAACTCCAAGATTACCCCTTGGGACAACAGGTGTTCCAAGGTCAGTAGTAGAGGCCTTCTTTTTTCTGGATCTTTGGCAATTCTTGATCTCAGAAAACAGGGTTGATGGTAGTTCTCTGAATTCCAGCTTGTAGCCTGAGGACACTGTGGATGTGACCCACTTGTCCTGAATCTCGCCCCGCCAGGCATTTGCGAAAAGCAGCAGCCTTCCCCCCCACTTGGCCGAGCGGGGGCATCCCTTCATAAGGACGTTTTGGGGGTCTGTTTAGACTTTGAACCAAGTTATTTTTTGCCCTTGGGCTTGGCTCTGGGCTTTTACCCTAGTGTTAGACTGGGGCGGTCGTCGCCACTGCTTGGAGACAGAGTTTCCAGGGGCTGGAGAAAGAGTATGTTTAAATGAGGGATGCTTACTCTTTCTTTTAACCGGCAATAGGGTAAACTTGCCACCGGTAATCTTTTTGATTGTATTTATCCAGGTCATCTCCAAACAGGCGCTCACCCCCAAAGGGGGACGCTGCCAAGTATTTCTTGCAGGAACCCTCGGCCTCCCAATGTTTTAACCAAAGGGACCTGCACATGTGTACCTGCAGGAAATTTAAGCAAGATGCTTGCTGAACAGAGTCCATAATCGCATCAATCGCAAAGCACAAGGCCTTAGGAAGGCCTTCATAAACCTCAATCTCCTCAGAAGGGAGGAGGTTAATCATCTGCTTCATTTGTTCCTTGAGGAACTGACATACACCAATGGCAACAGCAGGTTGTACTACAGCCCTAATAAAATAGGGTGGGGTAGTGGCGCTGCCCTACCTATAAACTAGTCCGAACCATAAGGTGGGTACAAGGACCCTAAAGGGTAAAAATAGGTGATGGTGAAATATCAAGTATCTAGCATGCTATGTGTATAAAGAACATGTATGCAGTCTAAAGATTCGTAAATGAATGTGGATATGAAAACAAATGTGCACCCCAACTGCATGGGACTGATGTGCAAGGTACTAATGTCTAAGTGCTAACATGCATGGATAAACATAAGCAAAAACAAGTGTACACATGATAACCACAAACTGTACTAGCGCCGACAACTGTCAGCTAGGCTGTGCAAACCTCAAAAGTGTGTATTAAGTGCAAACCACTCAATGGCTAAGCGGTCGCCTAATAAAGAAAATAATAATGTTGATAAGGAAACCTATGTATAATGAAAAAAATTGTGAATACAAAGCATAAGCCCATGAATAGTCCCATCAATTGTAAAAAAATGTAGATACAATCAAAAGATTCTTCTCCGGAGGAAAAAAAAAATATATATAAATAAATGTAAAATTACAAAGTCACTAAGTGGTGGAAAAACCGTCCAAAAATTGAAATGGTTCAACCAGTGCTTTCAAAGGTGCACCTAAAAAAGGTGGGTGATCAGGTATACAATAGTGAAGTTCCACGCAGTGGTCACGGTGCTCCCCCTCCTGGGTCCCCACTCACCAGAGGCACTAACCCCTGCAGGGGTAAAGTGCACGTAGTTGTAGCCTCCCACAGCTCCTCTGCTCTGCTTGGGAACTCCTTCACTTCCTTGCGGGGCTTTCCAAATCCAGGGGTTAAAGTTCTTTATGAATCCAAAGTCCTCCGGGAAAACAAACACACTAACATAGCGTGGTATGTTGGAACAGGGGATAGTTTATTTGGCACTGTCAGTAACGTGCACAATACAGGTATAGTATAAAAAAATGTAATAGAATAAAAATAAACAATAAAAACAGGCGGGGCAAAAAGCTCCACTCTGTAAGGATTAAAACTAAGAACAAACAATGCAGGTGGAGCAGCTAGCAACCTATTAGCATAGCTCCGACCACCGCACTAGATTTGCCAGGAAGTGTCGGAAAATGCCTGGGAACGGCGTGCGTTCGTTCCACTGACGGACAACTAGAAACCGGAAGTGCGTGCGGGTGTGCGTGTATCCGCTTTACGCACGTTTCGTCAAATTACGTCTTCTGAAGCGCTTCAGAAGACGTAATTTGACGAATCTTTTGATCGTATCTACATTTTTTTACAATTGATGGGACTATTAATGGGCTTATGCTTTGTATTCACAATTTTTTTCATTATACATAGGTTTCCTTATCAACATTATTATTTTCTTTATTAGGCGACCACTTAGCCATTGAGTGGTTTGCACTTAATACACACTTTTGAGGTTTGCACAGCCTAGCCGACAGTTGTCGGCACTAGTACAGTTTGTGGTTATCATTTGTACACTTGTTTTTGCTTATGTTTATCCATGCATGTTAGCACTTAGACATTGGTACCTTGCACATCAGTCCCATGCAGTTGGGGTGCACATTTGTTTTCATATCCACATTCATTTACGAATCTTTAGACTGCATACATGTTCTTTATACACATAGCATGCTAGATACTTGATATTTCACCATCACCTATTTTTACCCTTTAGGAACCTCGCGGTTCCATTTTTCTTTTTGTACTACAGCCCTAGCCATGGCAGAGGAGGCTTTTATTAGGGACTCCAGCTTTTTATCAGTTGGATCCTTGAAACCCTGCTCGTTGTCTAAAGGACAGGTCAGGTTTTTGTTTGCACAAGAAATAGCTGCATCAATAGCAGGTACCCCCCATTTCTTGGTGAAACCTTCCTCCATAGGATAAAGGAGGGAGAACTGCTTAGGAGGAGAAAACAGTTTGGCTGGGTGAACCCAGTCATCATACATCAGTGTATCCAGCAAGGAATGAACTGGAAATGCGCATGCAGCCTGCATGGATTTCCGAGATCCCAAAGAGGAAACAGAGGGCTTAGAAGCTTCAACAGGAGGCAATTTGTAAGTGGCATGCACCATCTCTGCATAATATTGCACCTGCATCTTTAGCGACTGAGAAGTAGCAGGAAACCTCTCATCCTCTGAGTCCTCAGACTGCACATGATCCTCATCTCCGGAGAGGGATTTTTCACCCTCAGAAGGCTCATCTGATGAGAGATCCAAAGCCGATGAAGGGGATCTACCCCGTTTTCTGCTATTTCTCAAATAGGTTGCGACAATATTAGCAATCCTTCTTTCCAGGCCATCCATAGCTACTTTTAAAGCGCCCTCAGTGACATATACAGGAGCTGCCATAGGAGAAGCTGCAAAACCAGACAGGGGCTCATCCTGTGAGGCTGCTATCAGGATAACAGAGGGGGATGGTAAAACTGCACGCAAGCTCAGAATCCTTAGCCATACGTGGGGATTTTCTGGTGCCTTTTCTGGACCCTCTTCTAGGAGACATAGGGCCAGATTCTTGTAGAATCTGCGGCGGCGTAGCGTAAGCCATTTACACTACGCGGCCGCAAATTACTGGAGCAAGTGCCGTATTCTCCAAGCACTTGCTCCGTAATTTGCGTCGGCGTAGTGTAATTGGCCCAGAGTAAGGCCGCGTAATTCAAAGGGGGCGGCTTGTATTTAAATTAAGCGCAGCCCCTTAATTTATCCTCTTGGCGCCTGCACACAGGTGTCCTGCATTGCACACGGGCACTAGCAACCACTTTGGGCCCTCCCCATATCCATGTCTCCATACTGTCAGAAACGATCATCTCTGGTGTGCAAACAATCATTTTTGGCGTGCGAATGTACGCACGTGCATGCGCTGTAATGGCGCCGCCCAGTACACGAGGAAGCGGTGGAGAGTTACTGGGGGGCATCTGAGGAACCCCTGTATGCGTACCGTGGCAGAGCCTGCAGCGGAAGGAGGTGAGTGGTGTTATTATGACCGACTTCACTGAGCATGTAAATCATGGAAGGCTATGTAAGAAAACACCAGGTTGCACTTACTTCCTCCAGTGGTGAAAACCAGGAAAGACATCCTACTCCAAGAAGATAATACATAATAAAAAATGATCTTCTTCTTAGCTGATCCACGCCGCAGGAAAGCTACCAAAAGTAGTTCCAGCTTTCACCCATCACGGCGGGCAAGTTGTGCCAACCTTCAGGTTTACAAAGTGTTTTATTAGAGAAACCTCATACCTGGAGCTGTAGAAGACTTTGCCAGAAACTTTTCATGCCACGGATGTATTAGTACACCAAAGTCTGGATCCCAGAGCCCAGACCTCCGCAGAGAGACATTACAGGCAAACCTTGTTTCTTTTCAACACGAGGCCTGGGTACCAACCATCTTAGCCCTTTGATATCAGCCCGAGGATTGGATCCAGTTATAGCTCCTAGGTCTCTGCAGCCAGACCATCAAAAGAGCATTTTTCTTCTTAGCACATGTTGAATGTGACCAACCACCTTAACACTGGCGAAAAAACTGAGGTACTCTCCATTTGGGACGGGTTATATAGGTGAGGAACTCAATTTTAATTGGGTTTGCCAGTGTCCAATCACCTGTGGTGACTACATAACCCATTAAGTAACTAAGGCTCTGTGTCCTGTGATGTATGATCAAGAAATATATTTTGCAGTATACAATATATATTTTGCAGCTTAAAACAAGAAAAACAGATTATGCAAGTTGATCAGCTTTTAGTGATTAACGCAATGTTTAAATTGCTGTAGAAGGACAATGTGCTATTTCTTAGTATTCCTGGAAGAATGGAAATTTAACAGTTTCTGATTAAGTTTCTCATCATCATGCTAGTTTCTTGGAGACAAACTTATTGAAGTTACCCTTCATACATGTTTAAGGGGAAGCCAAGACCCTAGCTCTACAATGTGCAGGACAATGCAGAGAAATGATTTTTTTTTTACAGTGACAAGCCTATTTACTTGACAGGCATACCATTTCAGTTTATGTCTCAACCTAGGCCAAATAATTTCAAGCATTCCTAACAGGTCATATTTTTAAAATATCCCCACGTGAATACAGTATATGTTATAAAGAAGAATGTAGGAAGTGAAGCTCTTTTCTCTTACTTGTATGAAAGACATTCGATGTAAAGGGGCTAACTCTGATGTAAAGCAAGTACTCTAATGTGAAGGCAAGCTCTAATGTGATGGGGGGCTCTGATCTGAAGTAGGAATGCTGATGTGAAGAGGGGACTTATCCATGTGGCGCCAATGAGAGGGTGACATTATCGTCTAGTGCAAATGTCAGTGTTCTTCAGTTCAATCAATACAGTTATGGACTGGGGTGCCTCACAATTTTGCATCATTTTAAAGAGTGCTGTAAGTAAAGAAAGGTTGAGAAGCATGCACTTCCCATCACAGCCACACAGAGACGCAGGGAGCTAGTATTCCATGTTCACTCCTGCACCACTTCACCTTCTTTCAAACACTCAGCTTAGTTTTATCATATTATTTATGTGACAGATTTACTTTAAGCTTCAACAGTGTGTCATACTTAAGGAATGTGTACCTACAATCAAATAGCTTCTAAACATTTGTTCAATACTTTCCATTAAAATGCTGCCATCTATATGCCTGTGGGCATGCATACACTCCTGTCAATCGGTAGATGAAAGGAAGGTATTTAAACTTTTTTTTTTATTTTTTTTTATGGATATCTGCTTTAATTAAGTCAATTGTGTTGAATTTTATATTTGCCGTGTGTGCTTTCATTTGTATTGAATATTTCCTTTTAAGGATAATTTGTAATAGGTCAGTTTTTTCCAGTTTAATTTAAATTAAATGTTTTATATTCAAATAAACTTGATGAGATGTTTGCTTTTTATAATTTAATTTAAGATAAAGGCACTTCTGATTATTTGATCTTATTTCACAAGGAATAGTATTTGTGCATGCTTAGTGTATATTGCTGAATCAACAGAAGTAAAGGCACCTTGATATTGTAAAATATAGTAAATGTAATGTAAATGAGCAATATGCAGGCTTAAAGTGGTAAATGAGTAAACTTGGGAAATGTAAAATTTGCTGACAGCAGGTAAGGTGATCCGAGCCGCACATGCGCAGTTCAGACAGTGCAGTGCTGGAGGGCTCAGTTTGCAGGTAAGTCTGTCATAATGTACAAGTATGCAGCACAAACTAGTACATTATGAGTCAAACCTGCAAGGAGGGGGGGGCATTATTTTACATTGAAAAAGGGACATCACTACCACAAAAAAAAATTAACAAAGAGTAAAATAATACATAAATTAGGAATTATGATTAATATTTGCTATTAATATTATTATTATTATTATAACAACACATTACCCGTACAATGACAAAGTGATTAACAGCATTTAAGTGAACTGGTGTTTTGCCAATGCAGGTCAAAGCAACAGCTTAAGGTTGATGGAGGCTTTCACAGTTGCATATACTTGAATTCCCCTTACTCCCCTGCCATTTCATTTGCCTGCAGAAGCAATGACAAGAAGCTCTCTGCAAACTCTGTGGGGGTTATTTACGAAAGGCAAATCCACTTTGCACTACGAGTGCACCTGGAAGTGCAGTCGCTTTAGATCTGAGGGGAAGATCTGAAATGAGGGGAAGCTCTGCTGATTTTATCATCCAATCATGTGCAAGCAAAAATGATTTTTTCCTTGCATGTCCCCCTCAGATCTACAGCGACTGCACTTCCAAGTGCACTTGCAGTGCACTTGTAGTGCAAAGTGGATTTGCCTTTCGTAAATTACCCCCTAAGTCCCATCTTTGAGCTTACACAGGTCAAGGATTCTCTTCCTGTCCAATCGCTCCCTGAGTGGCATTAAGGCTGGCATACATGACATTAAGGAGATTGAGTAACATGCTCCTTCATACCCAGTTTGCGTCTTCAGTCAATTAAACTGGCCAGGGAGCAATGGGAAGGTAAGTATAAGCAGATGTTGGGTCCAGGCAAAGCAACAGGTTTATTTTCATGCTCTCCATCAGAGCAGCAATGCCACATTATAGTGGAGAGGATCCTCAGCTTTGTGTAATCTCTAAATTAAGCTTTTCCTTTTTCCTTTTATCTTTTCCATGTCTGGTCACCCATGTACATTTTTCAGTAAGGCTATAGTCACACATCGGTATTTTTCATGCAGTGCTTTCTAGATCTGTTCTGCATGTTACTGTAAAATAAACCACACCAACTTTGCAGCATAAATGTCTAGACTTAGAAGTTAATGAGGTTGCCCAATGTTCTTTGTCTGGTCCTTTGCCTATCAGCTTACTGAAGTGCCACCACAAGGGCCTTTCCCATGTGCATGAAAAATGGCCACCAGGACAAGAGTGACGCTTGTGGCTTCCTGAGAATGCTGGGATAGCATAACTAGTGGAGGCTCCGTGTCTGCCGTCACTTCCGGACCAAAATTTTGGTCTACGAAATGCATGCTGGTCTCCTGCTAGCAGAGCAGCGGAACAGGGTATCATACAAGCTATTTATATTGTTGCCATATTTGTTTCAAATATTTTATTGAAGTTTTAAGAATTAAATATATAACAGTAAGTATACATAAATTATATAAATCATATAATAAGTAGACTACACAAAATGCTCCACAAAGGGAGAATTCAAATGTTGCATAGGTACAGGTCATATTGTTGCCATATTTGATCACAAGTAATTTTAAGTGTGTATTTTTTACCTGTTTTCATAAAGGTATGAATATATTTACTGCACTATAAGTATCTCCTTTGGCATGTTGTGATAATTCTGGTGCGACTGTTCCTGGAGAGAGGATGGAGAGTGACCACTGAAGGGTTACTATACCGATTTGGTGGATATCCCTGGGCATGTCACAAAGCATTTTATGACCTTTATTAATTTAGAGGTCGTGGCTTGTTGGTGAGTGAGCAGTCGGTGGTGGTCTGTGCGGCACAGTCTGAAGATCCATACAAAAGAAACATTTTGGAATGTATTCACATGGCTCTGGAGACTTTTTTATGAGTTAAAGACTTTATTTAGCACATTTATACTTTCACAGGGACTGTTTGTATCTGTTTGTGTTAAGCGCCATCCTTTTTGCTTTTCACATAACAAGAGTGATGATGCCTATAGTAAAGCTATGTGGTCCTCCTACCACTGCCCTGCAGCTCCAGCCTTCCTGGAGATGTTGCCTAATAAATATGACAGCCCTCATTACAGAAAAAAGAAAAGGAGGACTGGGGCAGTGGTGTACAGCAGCAATCAGAGTAGGATAATGCTGCAGCTGCTGTAGAATTTGCCAATATAATGACAAAATAGCAGGGGCATCTTAAAGGATTTGAGAAGATAAATAGGTTCACTATACGCTCAATAAAGTGAGCACTGCTTAATGGATTATGGCTTTTAGTGGCATGCCTTTAAATCTACGCTTTACAATGTTTTAGACAAGATAGGACCTTGAACTATACTGAATAGGGAAATGCACTACCCTCTTTATACACAGCACACATATACAGTCCTTGTTCTCACAAAACACTTTAATTAATTAAGACACATATTAAAGTTCCATATACCATACATACATAAACCTCAGTACAAAAGATAATTTTTTTTAAAACACAAATTTTTCAGTTCATATGCTTTTCTGCTTGAAGAATAGATTTTCACATAACTAAGTTATTACATATCAATCTGCAATTGTTAATACAATAATACTTTGGTTAGAATAATATAACAAACAAAGCATATAGAGTACAGTGGTCAATAACATAGTGCCCCTTACATTGAAGCTGCCTTGTTGATGGGAGCGTAAAAAAAAAAATCCCATCATTAGTTACAGTATGAGGAATAGTGAAAAGAAAAATAAGTTCCATCATTGGTTTTGGTGTAAAACCCCATCATCCTTGTGTGTAAAAAAAAAAAAAATATGATCATTAGTGTCAATGGGAGTAAAATAAGTCCCATCATTGCTAATAGCAAAGTTAACCTTATTGTTGATGTCAGTGGTGGCAGTAATAAACCCTTTCAAATCATTGCAGTGTTTTTCCTGTACCACTGTTCTGCCCTTGTAGGATATGAACTGGTATGCAGCACCAAAAGGGCTGCGCAATTCCTGTGCTATTTACTTAATACAGAGAACATTCTAGAATGTTGTGCCCACTGCCACTCAACATAATATTTTATAAGGGGTAAATGGTTTGTCATAGTTTTTTTTTTTGCACGTCCACCTCACCAGAGTTTAATAAAACCTATTTTGTATTCTTTTTCAATTCTTATTTAACTTGCGCCAAGCAACAAAGTCAAAAGTCTCGGAGTCATCTTTGACGCAGACATGACGATGGATGCACAAATAGGATCAGTTGTCAGCGGTTCTCATCATCTGCTCCGCATGCTACGTAGACTCATCCCTCTCATCCCGGAAGAAGACAGAGCTGTAGTGGTTGGAACTATCATCAACTCACGACTCGACTACGCAAATTCCCTCTATTTAGGACTACCGAAATACCAGATGTCACGTCTACAAGTCGTCCAGAACACGGCAGCCAGACTGGTAACAGGTAAAAAGCTGTGGGAATCAGTCTCCCCGGCCTTGAGATCCCTCCACTGGCTGCCCGTACAGGACAGGGTGACATTCAAGACACTCTGCCTCACCCACAAATGTATACAGGGGAACGCTCCCCAATACTTAAGCGAGAAAATAAAACCCTACGTCACCAAGCGCGTGCTCCGATCAACCAACCAAAACCTTCTCCAAATTCCTAAATCCCGCTACAAATCGAAGGGAGAACGCAGATTTTCGGTCCAAGGACCTCGGCTCTGGAATGCTCTACCCACTACCATCCGCTTGGAGGAAAACCATCGGGCTTTTAGGAAAAAACTAAAGACCCACCTCTTCTGAAGGACCGGTTCGACTCTGGATGTCAAGCGCCTTGAGGCGATTAAGTTCGCATTTGCTGCGCTATATAAGTCACTCACTCACTTATAAAAAAATAAAAGTTTTTTTCTTATGTTCTTTCCATTTAATGTCTCCTCAATTTATTGAGTTATCCTTTCTCATTTTTTGTCTGCTCTGGTTCCATCTTTCTCCTATTTTAAATTTTCTTCTCTAAATATTTCCTCCCAATCAAAATCTTACATGTTTTGTCATTTTGTTCAGCTTCATCAGGGATTACATGTGCTCTAAAGGGCCACATGACCAACATGGCTCACTGATCTTTTAAAGCCTCTATTATATGCTCACTTTGCATTAAATAATGACATCATTACACACATTTACACACGTTGACATCAGGTGACATATCACATAGCCCTGCCCTCTTCCTATCTCATTTTCATGTTCCTAAGTGGTCAAATCTATGGAGCATGTGTTCTTCCCATTTCCCCCCAGTAATTTTTTTTATTCTTATCCTATACATGCCATTGATTTTCAATTATTATTTTATATAGGGGGCTTTAGTTATCTTTAGTTTACCATTTGCATTTTTTATGCCAGTAGTCTTATCATCTTGAAGCCCAACTCCAGGAGTTAGTCAAAAACTACCCTTCCAGTAGAGCCACCCACACACACAAATTATCCACTTATATTTCACAGATGAAAAAACATATTTTTATTCAACAATGTTACAAATATTTCAAACATTTTCTTAAAGCTTTCCATCTAGAAATGGTGAAAACGGCTTGCTGAAGTTCAAACTGAGCATGAGGCCTCGTACACACGACAGAGTTTCTCGGCAGAATTCGTCGAGAAACTCGGTGAAGAGCCGGATTCTGTCGAGAAACTCTGTCGTGTGTACACTTTCGGCCCGATGGAGCCGCCGAGGAACTCGTCGAGCAAATAGAGAGCAGGTTCTCTATTTTCTCGATGGGAGTGGATTTTGGCTCGACGAGTTCTTCATCGGGCTGTTTTTTCAACGAGAAATTCGGTCGTGTGTATGCTAAGAAACCTGTGAAAAACTTAGACACTGGAGAACAACATCGGTAAAAGTAGCGTTTGGAATGGAGATAGCACATTCGTCTCGCTTCCAACATTATTTCATCGTTTATTTGCAGCGCTTTACACAATTTTTTGTAAGGGCACAAAACAGCAATATTCTTTTTTTCTTTTGTTAGGATATTCACACAGAGTTCATTAAAATTTGGTGGAACCTTTTTCTTACTGATCTCAATACTATTTATTAAAAATATTCTCACCTTATTTTGGTCCTGTGTTTTAAATCCTGCTCTTAATATTCACCTTAATTTTTTATTTCTCAAAAATGCAAATCCTCTTATTTTTTGGAATGTCAAGTTCCCCCCATAGAAACCTTATTGCTTTGTCTTATCTCATCTGTCCCTTTCAAATTACACCTTATATCCAATTTTTTTTAAACATAACCTGCCTTCTCACAAGCTAAATTTTAAAGCAAAAAAAAACAAGGACAAGTATGAACTGTAAAATAAAAATTTACCATTTATTTTGGTTTGAAAAATAAAGTAAGTAAGCAAAAGTCAGCACTGGAGAGCTTGCTGCCATTTGTGCACAGCCAGGTGTGGCCTGATGTGACTGGTGAGCAGTTGGAGGCCAAAATGGGGACTTGAGAGGTTCATTCAGGAAGGAACGCATCAAGGTCTTGGACTCCCCGAGGTCACAAACTGGAGCAGGGCAGGCAGATGTCACCAGGTTGTGGTACTATAGCAGCCTGAACTCTGGTACACCACATGGAAGTAAGGGAGTCACTTTCTTGTTTTCTTCAAGGCCTTCCTTGGTGGCTTCCCTGCAGCCTGCTCTTTGACCTTCTCTGCAGCCTTCTCAGCAGCCTTCCTCTTCTGCCTGGCTGGAGGTGGTGCCACAGGGGTAGTACTCATGCCAGGAGGAGGAGTAGACGAAGGTGGTGGAGGATGAGTAGACGAAGGTGGTGGAGGAGGAGGTGAAGGAGGAGGAGGTGGAGCAGTAGAAGGAGGAGTAGTAGAAGGAGGTGGAGCATTAGAAGGAGGAGGAGTAGTAGAAGGAGCAGTAGAAGGAGGAGGAGCAGTAGAAGGAGGAGGAGTAGTAGAAGGAGGTGGAGCAGTTGAAGGAGGAGGAGCAGTAGAAGGAGCATTAGAAGGAGGAGGAGTAGTAGAAGGAGGTGGAGCAGTTGAAGGAGGAGGAGCAGTAGAAGGAGCATTAGAAGGAGGAGGAGTAGTAGAAGGAGGAGGAGCAGTAGAAGGAGGAGGAGTAGTAGAAGGAGGTGGAGCAGTAGAAGGAGGAGGAGCAGTAGAAGGAGCAGTAGAAGGAGGAAGAGTAGTAGAAGGAGCAGTAGAAGGAGGAGTAGTAGTAGAAGGAGGAGGAGTAGTAGAAGGAGCAGTAGAAGGAGGAGGAGTAGTAGAAGGAGGAGGAGTAGTAGAAGGAGCAGTAGAAGGAGGTGGAGCAGTAGAAGGAGGAGGAGCAGTAGAAGGAGCTGGAGCAGGAGTAGTAGAAGAAGAAGAGGAAGAAGAATGTTCAGAAGGAGCAGGAGAAGAAGAGGAAGAAGAATGTTCAGAAGGAGCAGGAGAAGAAGAGGAAGAAGAATGTTGAGATGGAGCAGGAGAAGAGGAAGAAGAATGTTCAGAAGGAGCAGGAGAAGAAGAGGAAGAAGAATGTTGAGATGGAGCAGGAGAAGAAGAAGGTGGGGGAGGTTGAGAAGGAGCATGAGAAGAAGAAGGTGGAGGAGGTTGGGAGTTATCTGGTGTGTGAGGATGGAGATGGCGGCAAATGACAGTGTCCTCCGTGAGAAGACCCCTCAACCCCTGATTTGCGAGGGTGATGAGGAGTCCCTCAAAGAGGAGGCGCTGGTCCACTCTCATGTCTGCCATTTTAGCCAAAACCACCGTCACAAATCCCTCCTGAGCAGTGGGAGGCTGTTGAAGGGTTGCATGGGCGTCCCGAATGAGGGCTAGTGAGGCGTCACGCACCCTCGTATCCCTCACCTGCCTTCTCGGACGCAGGCGAAGAGGAGGCACCTGACATCTGGTACTTCGCCCAGCCACCTCGTCCAACCCACTTGGGCCTGCCACCTCATCCAACCCACTTGGGCCTGCCACCATGTTCAAGCCACTTGGGCCTGCAGCCTCCTCCAAGCCACTCACCCTGCCCTCCTCCTGCCTGGCATTTTCCCGATCCTCCTGCTGGCAGGTCTCGTCCTGTGTATGGAAAAAAAGTACAGTTTTACTTTCTTTTTTTAAAATAAGACTCATTTTTCAGCTCCTGGCTGTTGCATATTTTTTAGTCACGACTTAGCTAAGCCAATCATTGTGACCCATGTTTTATGGTGAATCACACAAAAATAATTCCTGGCCAATTCTGACAAATGATCTGTATAACACTTTTATCTCTACCTTTTTTTTACCTTTAACATCTTAATTTACATCTTTTTAACAACATTTAAACACCACACATTTGCACATTGAAAGTACTATATACCTGGCTCCAACTGGGCAAATCCGGATCTTCATCCAGGATGGAAGGCTGCTGAGAGGGTTCATCTGCAGAGGGAGCAGCAGGTTGGCTGGAGGGAAGGCTGGAGGGAAGGCTGGACCTTCTGTTCCTTCTGGGGGCAAGGCTAGAAAGTGACTCCCTTACCTCCAGGTGTTCATCCAGGAAGCTCAGTTTGCTATAGTACCACAACTTGGGTACATATACCCGCCCTGCTCCAGCTCCAGACCTCATCGAAGCCAAGACCTTGTTGCGTGCCTTCCTGTAGGTGCCTCTCAAGGTCCCAATTTTGACCTCCAACTGGTCAGTCGTCACATCAAAACCCACCTGTCTCCGCACAAGTGGGAGCAGGCTCTCCAGTGCTGTTTTCCGCAAGTCTTTGTTGCGGGAGATGGGGTCTTTGGTGGCCCACAGAACTGGAAGTTCTCTCCACCGGTCTATAAAGATGTCCAAAAATTCTGGTCTATTGAACAGGTTCATCTTTTCCTGTCCAAAACCAAGGAGAAATAAATAATGTCAATACACAGTCTATAAAGTTAATTACTCTTTCTCACCAGCTAGCCCTTAAAGGGTCACTAATGGATAAATCTTTTTTTGATGAAATGACTGTTTACAGTGTCTAGAGACATACAAGTGCATACATATAATGTGCCTCTAGTTTCACTTTTGCTTTTAAACTGATTTAATGTTTCTGTGAAGTAAAGAGACACACAGAACAAAAACAAACAAATCCAGGGCATATTTTAATCAAAAAAATTATTAGCATTGTTTCTGTGGATTTTTAGACACACAGCTTAGACCACAGTGAGAAGCTCCCATGATAAATTTTAGAGGGAGCCAGAGAACCAGGAAGTGAGGATTTATGCAAAGGATTACAGCTGCTTAAAAGCAAAAACGGACAATGAGGACATGAAATCCAGACTGCTATAATGTAAAGTAAGTTATTTCTGCCCCAAACAATTTGGGGTTATTGCTCCTTTAAATGTCTGTCTTTCCTGAATATGCCACTGCTGTCCCAAGTTCGAAGCATACCTACACGCTTGTCGTTCAAACGTCTTTCTTACGCAACCCGGTCGTATGGACGCTACATGTGTTCGAGCCTTATATACACTCCGCACACGACATCCGCCCATGCTTAAAAAATTAGATGTTTCCCCCCGCCCCTTATCTTCCGTCGCGAAAACGACAAGGAGGAATTGGCAGCAGATCATGTTGGGTCAGTTCGTAGGAAACAGATGACCAGTTGTGTTGAACTAATAAGCCAGATCTCCTCCTCATTTGTGTATGAAACGTTAGAGAAAAGCACTCCGATCTAGTTTGGTCAAGACATAAAAGCGACCATTTGCATCATGTTTAAAACGACATTTTTTCTAAAGACATCCTGAGAACCGAGATTGGCCACACAACAGTAGTTGGATCAAAATGCATAAGCAAAGCGTTGGTTACGTACGACGGCACTATAGCGGACCATTACCTTCAATTTTAGAACTAGCTATGTTTTAGTTTATGAACATAATATGTAGCCCACAAAATCATTCAATCAAGAATAACATGTAAAATGTAGTTACATACCGGTGTTTGACCCGATCGTTATCTCCGCCGTCTTCCACAAACTGTGAACGCCCCTTTTACTCACGTGGTAGCCCTTTATACACGCGCATGTGTGACTTTACGCACGTCTCCCCGCCCCTGACGTTCGTGGTGTAGTCTTTTCCCCGCCCCTTTTCATTCTTTTTTTTGGTTGGGAGCACATGTTAGGAAATATGGCAGCAATACAGGAGCCAGGCCAGGCGGGACGAGGGATCCACAGAAGAATCCGTTTTAAGGCCACCAACATGACCTTTGAAGAAATGGTGGAGATGGTCCTCATCTTCAAAGCAGAGGACTATGATGGGAGGCATGGGCCATACAAGTACCCTAACAAGGTAAAGGCCGCAATAATGGAGAAGGTGAGGAGGAGTCTCCATCGCAAATTTGGGGTGAAAAGATCTAAGGAACAGATCAGAAAAAGGTGGTCGGACCTCAAAAAGCGGGAGCCGGAACAAATGAAGAGGATCAGGAGAGTGATTAGAAGAAGTAAGTTTTTTATATATTTATTATTATTTGTCCCGCGCCATGTGTTTTTAATTTCAGGTTGTACTGTATTATGTTTTTCGGCCCAAGAATTTGTCGTCAAAGTGGACGTACATTCGGAACGACAACTCATACGACAAAATATTGTGCATAAAATCATGAAAATTATGACATTTCAAAAAAATTGGGGTGAGATCAAAATAGAAATTTATGTAGATGTGCTATTAAAAACATTCAATTATTGTTAAATTAAAATATATACAGTAAAAGGAGAGTCTGCTCAGCAGTCGGTGACACATGTGGACTCATTTGCATAATTGTTGTCCCCTTTAATAACCCATTTTGGGGTTCACACAGAGGTGAGGTGATCCAGTGTATACTTGGTTGGCTTACATGTTTAAAAGTAGACCAAAGGTACAAGATTTGTCATGATCTTTGTGAATGCCTACAATCCTGTGTTTTGCCCTGAGGGGTTTTTCGAAACATCAATAGTCCCAGAAATTGTATAAAGTGAATCATATTCCTCTTTCAGGCCTATAAGCTCTTAAAATCCAGTTTCCATTTTCTTCATTCACGTAGGGCGTCATGAAGCTTCCACACGGGAGCAAGAAGTCATCACGCAAGCCACACCCCCGAGGGATGGTGATGATGCGCAGCCTGCCACCACATCAGGTAAAGTAACATATAACTAACCCAGCTTCAGGTAATGTAGATGTAGGCCTGCCTAATTTTAATAAATGGTTTTGTCCCACATTTCAGGAGCAGGTGGTGGCTTGGACTTGGACAGGCATACTGTCCAGATGGTGATCTCTGAAATCTGGGCCTGCAGAGAAGAGGTGGAGGAGATACATCTGGCCAACAGAAAAATAAAAGAAAGAACAAGGAGGGTGGAAAATAAATTAAAAAATTTAATAGATGTTTTGGGGAGAGTCTGAATGTTAAGAAAAAAGGTTGTGAAACCAAAAAAAAACGGATTTTTTAGTATTTAATATTAATAAAAAAAAAAGATTTGAAGGTTTATTTAATAAAAAAAAAACAAAAAAATAACAAAACCAGATTTGAAGGTTTATTTAATAAAAAAAAAACAAAAAAATAACAAAACCAGATTTGAAGGATTAATCAAAATATTATAAAACCAAAAACAAATTTTTTTATATTGTATGATAAAGACAAAACAAAAAAGAAAAAAATGATTATTGGATATTGTATGATGAAAAAGACCAAAAAAATGTAAAAAATGATTATTGGATATTGTATGATAAAAAAATGTAAGAAATGATTATTGGATATTGTATGATAAAAAAGACCAAAAAAATGTAAAAAATGATTATTGGATATTGTATGATAAAAAAGACCAAAAAAAATTTAAAAAATGATTATTGGATATTGTATGATAAAAAAGACCAAAAAAATGTAAAAAATGATTATTGGATATTGTATGATAAAAAATAAAAAAAAACAATACAAAAAAATTATTTTTGTGGGTATTTGTTAAACCCAAAAACAAAAAAAATAAAAAAATAAATAGCTTTTGAACCTGAAAAAAGTGTGTGGTGTTTTTCATAAAATACGTCAAATTTTCTATGTGTTTGGTTTGGGGGTCACCTGGGAAAAATGTTTGCTAGTTGATAATGAAAATACACTTAGTTACACTTAGTAAACAACTCCAAGCAACACAAGCAAGACATAACAAGTTTTTTCAAAAAATTTGTATTTATTTTGGGTAAAGATAAAATTATGGCAAATTGCCTTGGGATGGTATGGCCCCCCTACCCATGAAATAGTCCATGTATTTGTCCCGCACTTCACGGGCACTCTGGGGGGGCAGTCCTGTGTGGCCAGCTTCAAGGCCCGGCAAAGTTTCTGATGGAGACAAAACTTGTGCCTCGGGCCCAACCAGGGCCATATAATTAGGAGATTGTCTCCGCAAAAAATTATGTAGAATGCAGCATGCAAAGATAATTGTATTCCACTTATATTCCGCCATGTGGAGAGAGGTGAGGAAAAGGCGGAACCGGCTGGCCATGATGCCGAAGGCGTTCTCAACCACTCTGCGTGCTCGGCCCAGCCGGAAATTAAAGACACTCCTCTCTGGGGTGAGGGTGCGCTGAGGGTATGGCCTCATAAGATGGGGTCCCAGGGCAAACGCTTCATCAGCCAGGAAAACAAATGGCAGGCCTTCTACATTCTGGTCATCCGGTGGCAATGACAGATCATCATCCTGAAGGCGAAGCGCAAACTCCGTCTGCCTGAAGGCTCCCCCATCCGATATCCGTCCGTTCATCCCGACATCCACAAAAAGGAATTCATACTGTGCTGACACCACCGCCATCAGCACAATACTGTTGAACCCCTTATAATTAAAGAACTGGGATCCCGAACGGGGTGGAGGCACGATGCGGACGTGCTTCCCGTCGATGGCTCCCCCGCAGTTGGGGAAGTTCCAACGGGTCTGGAAGTCCAAAGCCACAGACTGCCACTCCTGTGGTGTGGACGGAAGCTGGGGAAGAAAAAATCCAAAAATTAGCCACATAACCTTGCAAGCATTATAACATTTCTGGGAACTAGCATATTATATCTAAATATATTTCGACAATTAGCACATTAAACACCCCCTCTGATGGGCCAGTGCCCAAGTTTGGGGGAGGGCTAGATGAGTTTGGGAGTCCAAAAAACAAAAATAAAAATTATTGAATATTGGTGAACATAGACTTTACAACACATTTTGGAGGGGAGGGCTAGATGAGTTTGGGAGTCCAAAAAACAAATCTAAAAATTATTGAATATTGGTGAACATAGACTTTACAACACATTTTGGAGGGGAGGGGGGGGGGGGAACATTCCAATGGATATAACACAATACATTGGGAAGTGACTAGACTAGGTAGGTTGGGGCCCAGGATAGCATGCTGGGGAGGTAAGTGATGGGAAATATGCATGTAGGCCAAAGAAGGGGCATCAATAAAGTTTACAGCATGCATGGGGGCAAAGGGGACGTTCGCAGCATATTCCAGACATGGTAATTAGGGAAGGAGGAGATAACTACAAGACATTAGCATACATTATAGACATAAAATGGGATATTAAAGGAGAAAACTTACCCTCATATATTCCTCCTGCAGAACCTGGATGATGGCAGAGCAGGTGTCAGGAATGATGAGGCCCAGAGCCTGGGGGGAGATGCCCGTCGAGAACTTTAAGTCCTGAAGGCTTCTCCCAGTTGCCAGATAACGGAGGGTGGCAACTAGCCTCTGCTCAGCACTGATGGCTTCCCGCATAACGGTGTCCTGCCTGGTAATATAGGGGGACACCAAAGTCAACAGGTGCTGAAAGACGGGATCAGACATCCTCAGGAAATTCCTGTAATCAACAGGATTATTTTCCTGAAGCTCCCACAGCAAAGGCATGTGAGAGAATTGGTTCCTACGCAGCAACCAATTCTTGGTCCATGAACGCGTCCTCCTCCTGTTCATGAACTCCTCATCGTCTAGGTCATAAACAAACAGACCTACACACAGAAGATGCTTAGCACGAAGTCGGCGACGACTAGGTGCCTGCAACATGGCTACAAGGCTAGGAACGAACGACAAATCAGAATTGCACTAAACAGACCGCAGTGAAGAACAGCAAGACCTATGAAGAACGACCCTGACAATGAAAAACGCGGGGACAGGACCGCAATGTAAAACAATACGACCTGACCGCACGTCCCGATTGCCTAGATACGACCCCCACAAGCACAAACTGAACGGCAGAGATCAATCTGAAAGCACAAAGACTGAAAAGCACGAATCGTCACTCACCAAACTTTTACTAACACGCGTAAACACGGAATCAGCAAAAGGAGCCCCAAGGGTGGCGCCATCAAAATCAAACCTCCCCTTTATAGTCGCGTCATACGTGGTGAGCGTCACCGCGCTGGAGAACGACCAAATTTTTGTCTGTTACGTGTGTACGCAAAGCAAGCCTGTCGAGCTTCTCGACAAGTTCAACAAGGAACTCGACGAGGAACTCGATGTGCTTGGCACGTCGAGTTCCTCGGCCGTGTGTACGGGGCCTCAGAATGGGGAAGAAAGTGGATTTAAGTGACTTAGAATGTGGCATGTTTGTTGGTGACAGATGGGCTGGTCTGAGTATTTCAATAACTGCTGATCTACTGAGATTTTCACGCAGAGAATGGTCTGAGAAAAGAGAAAATATCCAGTGAGTTGCAGTTGTGTGCATAGAAAGGAACAGTAACTTAAATGACCACTAGTTACAACCAGAGCCGGTACAAGGCAGGGGCGGGAGGGGCGAGTGCCCTTGGCGCTACCATTTTGTACAAGAGGGGGGCGCAATCAGCCGCGGCCGACACACTAGTTGGATCAGTGTGTCAGTGGCAGTGCGTTTCATAGACAGCGCAGTGGCACTTTAGAAATTTTGTGCCGACCGACTGCGCTCCTGGCTCGGGCTCCCTTTCCTCCTCTGCGTTTCCTCGCCCCCCCCCCCCCCATGGAGGATTAATTTGGTTGATTCCGGCGTGCGCCGTGTGACATCACGCGGCTCATGCCGGAGGCGAGGTGAGAGAGGGAGGAGGACTCGCGCAGCCTACAGGGACTCGCTGTGTCGGCGCGTGAAGAACAAGCCACGAGGAGCTTGCTGCAGAGCTGCGCCTGCCTTCACTAGCTGCGCCTGCTACTACTGACTGTAAAAAGTAAGAAAATAGTGTAATACAAATAACAAACTCATTTTTTTATTAAAAAAATTATGGTCATCTCTGTCCAAAAAACATTAATTGCAGCCTCGCTGTGCCATCACATGCAGCCACTCTGTGCCCACCAACCGTAGCCACTGTGCCATCAATTGTCGCCACTGTGCCATTACATGCAGCCACTGTGCCTCTCCCACGCAGCCACTGTGCAATCACATGCAGACACTGTGCCATCACACGCAGCCACTGTGCCACTCGTCAATCGTCGCCACTGTGCCCATCAAACGCAGCCACTGTGCCATCACGCGCAGCCACTGTGCCATCACGCGCAGCCACTGTGCCATCACGCGCAGCCACTGTGCCATCACGCGCAGCCACTGTGCCATCACGCGCAGCCACTGTGCCATCACGCGCAGCCACTGTGCCATCACGCGCAGCCACTGTGCCATCACGCGCAGCCACTGTGCCATCACGCGCAGCCACTGTGCCATCACGCGCAGCCACTGTGCCACTCGTCAATTCTCGCCACTTTGCCCATCAAACGCAGCCACTGTGCCCATCAAACGCAGCCACTGTGCCCATCAAACGCAGCCACTGTGCCCATCAAACGCAGCCACTGTGCCCATCAAACGCAGCCACTGTGCCCATCAAACACAGCCACTGTGCCCATCAAACACAGCCACTGTGCCCATCAAACACAGCCACTGTAACCATCAATTGTTGCCAGTTTGCCACACTGTGCCCCTCAATTGCCGCCAGCGTGCTGCCAGTTTGCCTGATCAATTGCCACCAGTATGCTGGTGGAGGAGGCTGACTGAGGTGACCAGCACTTTGTTAATAAAAAATGGCAAATAAAAAAAAAGTGTTTGTGTTATTTTGAGCCATGCTTGCCTTCTCTGACTAGCAAAAAAAAAAAAGAACATCAATTGCAGCCTCACTATGCCATCACATGCAGCCACTGTGCCAACACACGCAGCCACTGTGCCATCAATTGTCGCCAATGTGCCCATCAAATGCAGCCACTGTGCCCATCACACGCAGCCACTGTGCCCATCAAACGCAGCCATTGTGCCCATCACACGCAGCCACTCAGCTGTGACCATCACACGCAGCCACTGTGCCCATCACACGAAGCCACTGTGCCCATCACACGCAGCCACAGTGCCCATCACACGCAGCCACTCAGCTGCGCCCATCAAACGCAGCCACTGTGCCATCAAGCACAGTGGCTGCGTTTGATGGTCACACTGGCGGCAATTGATGGGACAAACTGGCAGCACACTGGCGGCAATTTATGGGCACACAGGCAGAACACACGGGCGACAATTGATGGGGCAAACTGGCAACAATGGTAACCATCACTTGTTGTCAGTTTGCCCCATCAATTGCCGCCAGTTTTGAAACAACATTGATTCTTTCTTAAAAACGGGGGGGGCGCAGTTTGCCATCTTCGCCCTGGGCACCAAATGGCCTTGTCCCAGCCCTGGTTACAACCAAGGTAAGCAGAAAACAATCTCTGAACACACAACACATCAAACCTTGTAGCAGACAGGCTACAGTAGCAGAACATATCGGGGTGCCACTCCTGTCAGCTAAGAATAGGAAACTGAGGCTACAATTCGCACAGGCTCACCAAAATTAGACAATAGAAGATTGGAAAAACATTGCCTAGTCTGATGAGTCTCGATTTCAGCTTGGACATTCAGATGGTAGGGTCATAATTTGGTGTAAGCAACATGAAAGCATGGATCCATCCTGTCTTGTATCACTGCTTTAGGCTGGTGGTGGTGGTGTAATGGTGTAGGGCAAGGGTCTGGTCAGCAAAATTTTCTTCCAGCAGAGGTCCAAACATCATGTCGTTACCCGTGGCGCCTTTTCGCATGTGCCAAACCGCATGTTGCTGCCGCACTATTTTGGAAAAAAAAGACGTCTTTCTCCGTGTTTTTTGCGGGTATTTGCCCCTACAGTATTTATCATGAGCTGAATGCAAAGATCTATGACTTTTTCTTTGTACACAAAGAGCCTATTTCTCTCAAATATTGTTCACAAAACTGTCTAAATCTGTGTTAGGAGAGCACTCGGTGTGAAAGCACCCTTAGTGAGCATTTCTCCTTTGCCGAGATAATCCATCCACCTCACAGGTGTGACATACTGTATGAAGATGCTGATTAGACATCATGATTATTGCACAAGTGTGCCTTAGGCTGGCCCCAATAATAGGCCACTCTAAAATGTGCAGTTTTACTGATTTGGGGGGGGTCAGTTGTCCTAAAACCAGTCAGTATCTGGTGTGACCACCATTTGCCTCACACAGTGAAGCACATATCCTTTGCATAGAATTGATCAGATTGTTGATTGTGGCCCGTGGAATGTTGGTCCATTCCTCTACAATGGCTGTGCGAAGTTGCTGGATATTGGCAGGAACTAGAACACGCTATCGTATACGCCGATCCAGAGCATCCCAAACATGCTCAATGGGTGACATGTCCGGTGAGTATCCTGGCCATGCAAGAACTGGGATGTTTTCAGCTTACAGGAATTGTGTACAGATCCTTGCAACATGGGGCCGTGCACTATTATGCTGCAACATGAGGTGATAATCGTGGATGAATGGTACAACAATGGGCCTCAGGATCTCATCAAGGTATCTCTGTGCATTCAAAATGCCATCAATAAAATGCACCTGTGTTCATTGTCCGTAGCATACGCCTGCCTATACCATAACCCCACCGTCACCCTGGGCCACTCGATCCACAACGTTGACATCAGCAAACCGCTCACCCACACAAAGCCATACACGCTGTCTGCCATCTGCCCTGTACAGTGAAAAATGTGATTCATCCATGAAAATAACACTTCTCCAAAGTGCCAGACGCCATCAAATGTGAGCATTTTCCCACTTGAGTCGGTTACGACGATGAATGCAGTCAGGTTGATACACGATGAAGACAGTTTCTGACAGTTTGTGCAGAAATTCCTTGGTTATGCAAACCAATTGTTGGAGCAGCTGTCCAGGTGGCTGGTCTCAGATGCTCTTTGAGGTGAAGATGCTGGATGTGGAGGTCCTGGGCTGGTGTGGTTACACGTGGTCTGCGGTTGTGAGGCCAGTTGGATGTTCTGCCAAATTCTCTGAAACGCCTTTGGAGACGGCTTATGGTAGAGAAATTAACAACAGCTCTGGTGGACATTCCTGCAGTCAGCATGCCAATTGTACGCTCCCTCAAAACATGCAACATCTGTGGGAATGTGCTGTGTGATAAAACTGCACATTTTAGAGTGGCCTTTTATTGTGGCCAGCCTAAGGCACCCCTGTGCAATAATAATGCTGTCTAATTAGCATCTTGATATGCCACACCTGTGAGGTGGATGGATTGACTTGGGAAAAGGAGAAATTCTCACTAAGGGCCCTTTCACACAGGGCGGATCAGTAATGATCCGCCTCTGTGTGTCCATCAGCTCAGCGAGGATCCTCCGTAAAATCCCCGCTGAGCTGACGGCTGACAGGGTGGTTCCCGCACACTGTGCAGGGACCGCCCTGTCTTTTCTCCGCTCTCCCCTATGGGGGGGATCAGATGAACACAAGCCATGTGTCCGTGTTCATCCGATCTGATCCGCAGACGGAAGAAAAAATAGGATTTTCTTCCGTCCACAAAATCGGAGCTTTGCAGAGGCGGGTGATTATGGGTGTCAGTGGATGTTCATCCGCTGACACTCGCAATCACATAGGGACCAATGTATGTCCCGTTTTCATCCGGAAACAGATGGATGAAAATGCTGACATACGGGGACTTAGGGTGCTTTCACACTGAGGCGTCCATGGCGTCGGCGGTAAAGCGAAGCTTTACCGTAGTTTTTGCGGCCACTAGCGGGGCGCTTTTAACCCCCGCTAGTGGCCAAAAAAGGGTTAAGACAGATTTGTGAACAATATTTGAGAGAAATAGGCCTTTTGTGTACATTGAAAAAAGTCATAGATCTTTGCGTTCAGCTCATAATAAATAGGGGCAATCACAAAAGTGTTGCGTTTATAATTTTGCTCAAAATGTAATGCCAAAGTAATAATGTTGCAAGGACCATTCTTTTCAACAAAACTCTTCCCAAAGAATTATATGTGCATTTAAGATATTATATGCATGTTATTTACCTGTAAAAGCCTTCCATATGTAGACACCCAAAAGCCCTGTTACTACTGCTGGGCGCCACCATCTTGGATGTGTTGCCAGCAGACTCAAAGTTGTCACTCCAGTGATACTCCATTCTAGTGATGGTGAACCTTGGCACCCCAGATGTATTGGAACTACATTTCCTATGATGCTCATGCACTGCAGTGTAGTTGAGCATCATGGGAAATATAGTTCCAAAACATCTGAGGTGCCAAGGTTTGCCGTCACTGCTATAGTCTATTGTATTGCTCACCACTTCTTCCTGAATAGGACAGTGTCAGCACAGATAGTAATTAGACACTACCAGAAGAGAGTTATGATATAGTTACATAGTTACATAGTTAGTCAGGTTGAAAAAAGACACAAGTCCATCCAGTTCAACCACAAAAAATAAAAAAACTAAATAAAAAACACAGTAAAATCCTATACACCCAACTCCATACCCACCCAACACCAAGTTCACTGTATGGACCTCTTATATATTTGTACATGTTGATCATATCCCCCCTTATTCTCCTCTTCTCAAGAGTGAATAAATTCAGTTCCTCTCATCTTTCCTCATAGCTGAGCTCCTCCATGCCTCTTATCAGTTTGGTTGCCCTTCTCTGCACTTTCTCCAGTTCACCGATGTCCTTTTTGAGAACTGGTGCCCAAAACTGAACTGCATATTCCAGATGAGGTCTTACTAATGATTTGTACAGGGGCAAAATTATATCTCTGTCTCTGGAGTCCATACCTCTCTTAATACAAGAAAGGACTTTGCTCGCTTTGGAAACCGCAGCTTGGCATTGCATGCCATTATTGAGCTTATGATCAACTAAAACCCCCAGATCCTTCTCCACTACAGATCCCCCAGTTGTACTCCCCCTAGTATGTATGATGCATGCATATTCTTAGCCCCCAAGTGCATAACTTTACATTTATCAACATTAAACCTCATCTGCCACTTAGTCGCCCAATTAGACAGAGCATTGAGGTCGGCTTGTAAATTGGAGACATCCTGTAAGGACGTTATTCCACTGCATAGCTTGGTGTCATCTGCAAAGACAGAAATGTTACTTTTGATCTCAGACCCAATATCATTTATAAATATATTGAAAAGTAAGGGTCCCAGCACTGAACCTTGGGGTACACCACTGATAACCTTGGACCATTCAGAGTTAGGCCCCTTTCAGACTGAGGCAGGAGCTGCGGTGGCGGTATAACGCCGCTAAAAATAGCGGCGCTATACCGCCGGGATTGCCGTGGGATTCGGGCGCTAGCGGTGCGGTATTAACCCCCGCTAGCGGCCGATAAAGAGTTAATACCGCCCGCAATGCGCCTCTATAGAGGCGCATTGCGGGCGGTATTGCCGCGGTTCCCATTGTTTTCAATGGGAAGGAGCGGTGAAGGAGCGGTATACATGCCGCTCCTCTCACCGCTCCAAAGATGCTGCTGACAGGAGATTTTTTTGTCTCCCGCCAGCGCATCGCCTCAGTGTGAAAGCCCTCGGGCTTTCACATTGAGTCTGCAGTGCAGGAGTTTTTCAGGCGGCATAGCAGCGCTATTTTTAGCGCTTTACCGCCTGAAAAACTCCTCAATGTGAAAGGGGCCTAAGAATCATTAACCACGACTCTCTGAATTCTGTCTTTCAGCCAGTTTTCTATCCATTTACAAACTGATATATCCAATCCTGTAGACCTTACCTTACACATGAGCCGTGTGTGCGGAACTGTATCGAACGCTTTTGCAAAATCCAAATATATCACGTCCACAGCCACGCCTCTGTCCAGGGTTTTACTTACCTCTTCGTAAAAGGAAATCAGGTTTGTCTGACAACTTCTGTCTTTCATGAATCCATGTTGTCTGCTGCTTAAATAGTTTTTTTCCAGCAAGAACTCATCCATGTGGTCTTTTATTAAACGTTCCAGTATCTTCCCAACTATAGAAGTTAAACTAACAGGTCTATAGTTACTTGGTAAAGACTTTGTTCCCTTTTTAAATATGGGCACCACATTGGCCCTGCGCCAATCCAGTGGTACTATTCCTGTCTTTAATGAGTCCCTAAATATTAGATACAGTGGCTTTGAAATGACAGAGCTCAACTCACCTAGGATCCGTGGATGGATGCCATCAGGTCCAGGTGCTTTATCCACCTTTATTCTGTCTAAATATTTCTGGACCATATCACTTTTGAGCCATTGTGGATTTGAGGCTGTGTCACTCCCACCCCCATTTTGGACATATGCAAGGAGTGAGGGGGCTGTGCTACGCAATTGACTTGTTAATTTTGTTTACAAGTTCAAGGGCAAATGTGAATGAGAAAAATATCTATAGAAAGGAAATATGTGGAATATAAGCATTTAAAATACAATTTTATGTGCATTGTGTTGTATGTTACTTACTCCTTACCCCTGCACACTCTTTACCATGTTGTACATTACACAATCCTGATCAAAGTATTAAGGCCTATTTCACACTGAGGCGGTGGGTGCGTCGGCGGCGCTTTACCGTCAATTTCGCGGCGCTATTCGGCCGATAGCAGGGTGCTTTTACCCCCCTTAGCGGGCCGAGAAAGGGTTAAAACCACCACAAAGCGGCGCTTTGCCAGCGGTATAGCCACAGTGCCCATTAATTTCAATGGGCAAGAGTGGTGGAGGAGCGGTATACACACCGCTCCAAAGATGCTGCTAGCAGGACTTTTTTTACTGTCCTTCTAGCGCACCGCTCCAGTGCAAAAGCTAGCAGGAGTTGGGGCTTTCACACTGGAGAGACAGCAGCGGCTTATTTTAGGGTGCTTTGCAGGCACTATTTTTAGCAGTATAGCACCTGCAAAGCGCCTCAGTGTCAAAGGGGTCTAATTGTCTCAACAATTGTTGGCTTCAATGAAGTCCTTTTTTTCATGCTTCAGAAGGATGTATAATGAGATTTGCCAGACCCGTACAGACAGAATTAATTATGGCAAACACGAGTCCCCAGCCCCCTCATAAACAAAGAGAACTAAGTAGGATTTCCAGTGCTGGAGTTGTTAAAAAACAGCTTCTGCAGGACTATAGACTTTGCCGTGAGACTACACTCCATTACCCGGTCTTGGCGAAACCCCGGAGCGCAGGAGGATTTTTGTGTTAAAAAACAGCTTCTAAAATGGTAAGCAGCAATTAATATATTTTTTAAGTCATGCTATGTGAATTAAAATCTATAAAGAAAATATAAAATAGGTGTTGCCCAATGTGGCTTCAAAAATGTAAATACACTTTAATTAAATGGTTGTAAAATCTGAGCAAAGCACATATGCCTGTACTGTTTACTTATCTCTCTCCAAAGCGCTGTGGCGTTTATCTCTGGTGCTTAGTTCCTCTGTTATCAACATTAGTCCCTTCTGAGATGTTTTCCCCACACATGAGATCAATTTGTGTCAGGAGGGATGGGAGGGAGGCTCAGAAGACAGCTTAATTATTCACAACACAGTTCTTCTGCTGAGTGCAGGGGGGTGTGACTGCAGATAAACAAGTAAAACCTACATAGAAGGATTTGTTTATTCTTTGTGTATCATCTGAGGCCAGTCAATTCACTGAGTATATGTGAGGGTTTACAACCACTTTAAGGGAAAGGAAAAGGGAAAAACTTTGATGAAGCTGTCAGGGGATGAGCAAAGGGGAATATTATAGTGCCCCCACTTACATAAAATCACTACTGGGTTGGTGATATCACAATCAAGGTGGTGGCGCCAGTAGCAGTCTTAATATTTTTGATGTCTGCAAAAGAAAGGCCTTTACAGAAAAATAATATAAATAAAATATGTTACACACATGTATGTACATATACTCTCATTGGAAGATTTTTGCTTCAACAAATGGTTTGACGACAGAGTTTCATTAACCTTTTGTAACCGGCCACGCGCACCTATGCAGTTTCTCGGTGGGTCAGTCTTAGCGCAGAGTATCTGCATATTTCCATGCAATATTGCAAAAACAGCTGTGCCTCCTGCTTGCTCCCAACACAGTTACCGGCGGCTGACCAAGGCAGTCACATGATTATAAACACTGCGCCGCCTCCCAGCATCCTAAATCCCTAAAGGGCTGGGAGGCGCCAATTCTAATGCCCTGTACACACGATCGGTTCATCTGATGAAAACGGTCTGATGGATTTTTTCATCAGATATCCGATGAAGCTGACTTTCATCAGTCTTGCCAACACACCATCAGTTAAAAAAACGATCGTGTCAGAACGCGGTGATGTAAAACACAACGACATGCTGAGAAGATGAAGTTCAATGCTTCCGAGCATGCGTCGACTTGATTCTGAGCATGCGTTGATTTTTAACCGATGGATTTCCCCACAGACGATCGTTTTTTTCTATCGGTTTTTTAACCATCAGATAATTTTAAAACAGGTTCTAAGTTTTTTCACTGATGGGAAAAAAAAACGATGAGACCCACACACGATTGGTTCGTCTGATGAAAACGGTCCATCAGACCGTTTTCATCAGACGAACCGATCGTGTGTACGCGGCATGAGGGGTTAATTATGTTCCTATTTAATTTGGTCCCTTTTGGTCTGTTAAATATACCACTAAAAGTATTTTGTTATATCTGTTCTGTGAGAAAAACAAAAACAGTTAATCATGCCAGAAAACTTTTTACCTGATAACTTTGTTATCACTGCTTGTGCTGCAGGCTTATCAGTTACATTAATCCCAATTAACCACAGAACCCCTCTCTATGTTATGGAGAAGAAGGAAGAAGGTATTTTGTAGCATTCTGTAGTTCTGCACTAGAGTAACAATTCTGCTTCTCCATATAGTGCAGTGATTGCATTGTCACCCTGGGACATAAAGTGTGACATTGGCAAAGTTGCAAAGAAATACATTAAAAAAAAACAAAATGTATCGACCACTTTCCGAGGACATGTAAACTGCAATATCCTATTTTTTATTGGGTTTAAATACACTTAAATTGAGAAATAACATTTAAGCAACATTATTGTGACATTGTATTTACTCCATATTATTCATATGCAGATTAGGAATGACCTTTGATTTGCATATGATGTCAGTTAAAGCAAACTTACATGGAAAAAACTTACAGGAAAAAAAACCCCTAACCGGTTAAGATTATAGGATAAGTTCACTTTAAAAAAATAATAATAATAATTGCACATTTTTTGCAGATACATTTTTTTTTAGGAGCCTGGAAATTGCACCAGTGATCAGCAGATCGCTGATGCCAAGCAGGTCTCCTGAAGACTGTCAGTGTGAGCTATCTCCCCCTTACATCACTGACAGGAAGACTTTATTGAAGAACTTTATTGAGAACTACAAGCCGACAGCCACTAACTATGTCGGAACTTGTAGTTCATTCATACACAGAGCTGTGAGAATGAATGACGCGGCCATGTGGGTCGGAGACTTGCACAGCTGCACTTTTTAAAAAAAGTGACAGCTAATACAGGGAACTTCTCCCCCTACTGCCACAGGGAAAGAGAGCAACAGGGAGCGGCTGCAGCACTAAGAACATGTTACATGCCCTTCTTGAGCATATGCATACACTCAGCCTCACAGAAGTGACTTTTCATCCATGGGGCTGCTGGGGGCAGCTGGGGGCAGAGGAACTGGTAGACTACAGATGATAGATAATAAAGTAGATAAGATTATGTGTGCATTCAGTTTGGCAAACAGGAAGTTATAAGGACTAATTTCTGTCAATATTACTATTATATGGAATTTATATAGCACCAGCAGTTTGTGCAGCACTTTACAAAATTTAAAAATATCAACAGATGTTTTCTGTACTTGGTAACTAATGCAGTTACCACTTTCAAGGACTGGTAAGCTTAAATATATTACCTTTTTGTTCTTGAGGTTACATATCCTTTAACCATTTTCTTACTGGGCACATAAACCCCCTTCGTTCCCAGGCGAAATTCCAGCTTCCGGCACTGCGTCGCGTTAACTGACATTTGCGCGGTCGTGCGACTTGGCTCCCAAACAAAATTGGCGTCCTTTTTTCCCCACAAATAGAGCTTTATTTTGGTGGTATTTGATCATCTCTGCGGTTTTTATTTTTTGCGCTATAAACAAAAAAAGAGCGACAATTTAAAAAATATATATATTTTTTTTTACTTCTTGCTATAATAAATATCCCAATTTTTTTTAAAAAAAATTCTCAGTTAAGGCCGATACGTATTTTTCGACGTATTTTTGTAAAAAAAAAATCGCAATAAGCGACTGGTTTGCGCAAAAGTTATAGCGCCTACAAAATAGGGGACAGAATTATGATTTTTTTTTTCTTATTTTTTTTTTACTAGTAATGGCGGCGATCTGCGATTTTTATTGGGACTGCGATATTGCGACAGACGTATCGGACACTTTTGACACAAATTTAGGACCATTCACATTTATACAGCGATCAGTGCTATAAAAATGCACTAATTACTGTATAAATGTGACTGGCAGTGAAGGAGTTAACACTAGGGGGTGACGAAGGGGTTAAATGTGTATCCTGGGTGTGTTCTAACTTGGTTGGGGGTTTACTGGGGGAGGTGACCGATGCTGTGTCCCTATGTACAAGGGACACAGATCGGTCTCCTCTCCTCTGACAGCACGTGGAGCTCTGTGTTTACACACAGAGCTCCACATCCCTGCTGTGTTACCGACGATCGCGTGTACCCGGCGGACATTGCGGCCGCCAGGTACACGCATCGGCTTCCCAGCGATGCGCCGGGACAGTGTTTACCCGCTGCGCGCCCCCCAGAGGCACACGCGGGTAATGCACTTTAAATGACGTCCAAAGACGTCCAGTTGGCACCTGAGAGCCGCGCTGTTGACGTCTTTTGTCAATAGCGCGGGTCTCAAGTGGTTAAAGTGGATGTAAACCACTGTAGAGAATAAGATTTCCTATCCTCTGTGCCCAGTCTTGCCACACATAGTTAATCCAGCTCTGAGCAATCCACTTGTTCAGTGAAAATTAACAGACTTCCAGATAAAAACCTGTCTAAATAAAAAGTCCTTTCCATCCCCTTGCATCGGGTGACAGGGTTTTTACATATCTCGTGCACTAGCTTGGACACATGCACATTCCTGGATGTTTATCATAATATGGGGGGTGATCCACAGTTCATTGTGAGAGGTAATGTATGTCACTCGAAGCAAGGGCACGGAAATAACTTTTTATTTAGACAGGTTTTTATCTGGAAGTCTGTTAATTTTCACTGAACAATAAAAGAGGATTGCTCAGAGCTGGATTAACTCTGTGTGGCAAGACTGGGCACAGATGATAGGAAATCTTATTCTCTACATTGTGACATTAAAAAAAATGTTTTGGGTTTACATCCACTTTAAAGTGGATGTAAACCCCAAAAATTGTTTTTTTGTTTTTGATGTCACAATGTAGAGTATACGATTCCCTATCATCTGTGCCCAGTCTTGCCACACAGAGTTAATCCAGCGCTGAGCAATCCTCTTTTAATGTTCAGTGAAAATTAACAGAATTCCAGATAAAAACTTGCCAAATTATAAAGTCTGTTTCTCTGTTCTTGCTTTGTGTTACAGGTTATTTACATATCTAGAGCTTGGACATGTTTATCATATGTTATGTTATGTTTATCATAATATGAGGTGATCCAAAGTTCATTGTATATTACCAGGATATGTAAATAACCTGTAACACAAAGCAAGAACAGAGAAACGGACTTTATAATTTGGCAAGTTTTTATCTGGAATTCTGTTAATTTTCACTGAACATTAAAAGAGGATTGCTCAGCGCTGGATTAACTCTGTGTGGCAAGACTGGGCACAGATGATAGTGAATCTTATACTCTACATTGTGACATCAAAAACAAAAAAAATGTTTGGGTTTACATCCACTTTAAGGCTATTAGTAAATAAATCAGGCCGTTTTTACATTTTGCGATGCAATGCTTAGCGTCTTTCTTTTCCATTGCACTTACAAGACACTGGAATCGATTATTTTTTTCTAACTTAGGAATACTCAGACATATTTATAGCTAAATAGATAAATAGCTGCTCTTGTCTGCCAGCTGTCTGTACTGCCATAAGGTATTTTTGTCTTCATGTCTTGCTTTACCTTCTGCTCAGTCATGTCCGTCATTTGATGACTTAATTACACATCAATAGATTAGTATTGCATCAGACACATTCCTGTGCTTGCTCATGCTCCTAGCCTGTTTCCATCCTGGAGTAACCACTACTGATAGTCAGTGATTATGTGTTTCTAGAAACAGTCAACCAGCAACGTGTTAGGGCAGTTATTCTGTGATTACAACAGGAAAAAATAGTCTGTTTCAAATATCCCACGGGCAAAATTTTCACCAGAATATTAACACGACTTCAAGAATGTATGCTCCCAAGTTCCCTGAAATGAGATCAGATTATAATTTCAGGAATCAGTTAGAGAAGTTTCCGTGGATAAACCTCCCACCCTGGATCTCACAAACATTATTATTTTATTGTAAATCTGCTGGCCGCACTCCAGCTTTAACCACCTTTTGTTGAGAAATTTCCTGCACACATCCCTCTTTTACCACTTTGTTCGACATTACTTAAACTGCTTGCACAATGACTTATTGTGTCATTTTCACCATGTGAAAGAGGCAGGTGTTGGATTTGGGAGCATTTTTTTTTTTTTGAACAAAGAAAACAATATAATGTGTCTATGAATTATATTTCCTGCGTCCAATGTGAATATATTGTATAGCACTTACTTACCCAAAAGAAAATTCACAACAATAAAGAAGTTAAATGCCTTGTGTGCTTTACAGAAATACAACAGAGCAAGGCTGGGTATCTGAGGCCCCAGATGGCAATCAGAGATGAAGATGGGCCTGTGGCATAGAAGCATAAGTTCAAAGTATTTTTTTTAAAGGCCAAATTTTGTATTGATTTTCTAAACATTCAGCATAAATATACGGCAGTAAGGCATACAGGTGTAAAGCAATGAAAATCGTTAGTGTACATAGCATAATAAAACGGCTTACTTATATGACACATCATGGGCATATTTCATATATTACGGAGCTAAATGCCTTATAATTCCAACAAATAGCATAATAAAACAACAAACAAGTAGCAAATAAAGACACTTAAGTTGTGTACACGTTCCTTTCAAGGAGGAAGTTAACACAATAATAATATGCACAGGCATGATGTGTAGAAAATACAATAGGTAGGAGGAGAGGAGATCTCCTCCAGTACTAAGAAAACTACCCCACAACCTCCCCAGGATTAGATATAAGACACAGTATGAATTTAATCATTTATATCACCAGAAACTGATGACAACCATCAAATGTCTTCAGACAGCCCCGAGAAGCATACGCCATTTTATACACTATATTAATAAAGGTATTGGGACGCCTGCCTTTACACGCACATGAACTTTAATGGCATCCCAGTCTTAGTCCATAGGTTCAATATTGAGTTGGCACACCCTTTGCAGCTATAACCGCTTTTTTCTTCTAGGAAGACTGTCCACAAGGTTTAGGAGTGTGTCTATGGGAATTGTTTAACCATTCTTCCAGAAGCGCATTTGTTAGGTCAGGCACTTGCTCATCCATGTCTTTATGGACTTTGCTTTGTGCACTGGTGTGCAGTCATGTTGGAACAGGAAGGGTCAACCCCAAACTGTTCCCACAAAGTTGGGAGCGTGAAATTGTCCAAAATGTCTTGGTATGCTGACGCCTTGAGAGTTCCCTTCACTGGAATTAAGGGGTTAAGCCCAACCCATGAAAAACAACCCCACATCATAATCCCCCCCTCCATCAAATGATTTGGACCAGTGCACAAAGCAAGGTCCATAAAGACCTGAATCAGCGAGTTTGGGGTGGAGGAACTTGACTGGCCTGCACCGAGTCCTGACCTCAACCTGATACAACACCTTTGGGATGAATTATGCCTTGTACACATGACCTGGTTTCCCGATGGAAAAACTGCAAGGAGAGCTTTTGGCCGGGAATCCCGGTCCTTGTGTGTGCTCCTCACAGTTTTTCCGATGGGAAAACTGCCCAAAAACCACTGGACAAAAAAAAGAGAACCTGCTCTCTTTTTTCCCGCTGGAATTCCCGGCCGCGTGTATGAGAAAACCAGACGTTTTTGGCAGTTTTTCCATTGGAAAAACTCAGATGGAGCATTCACACCGCTGGGATTCCCAGGCAAAATCTCTCATCTGAGTTTTCCTGTTGGAAAACCTGCTCGTTTGTACGGGAGAGCAGGCTCTCAATTTTCCCGTCTGGATTTCCGACGTACCTTGACCCATCAGGAATCCCGACTGTGTGTACAGGGCATAAGAGTGCAGACTGCGAGCCAGGCCTTCTCTCCAACATCAGCGCCTGACCTCACAAATCTGCTTCTGGAGGAATCTGTAGCTGGAGTTTGTCTTTAATTTGTTAGTCAAGTCCATCTAAATCTGCTAGTACATATAATTCTACCCTTTCCCGGGACTAAATCTAGCCACCTTAAGACAGGAAGTGTGCTGCTCCAAATCACCAGGTGAAAATAGAGGAAAAACCCCCCAAAAAAGTAATTTTTTGTAGCCTCAATATTTAAGGATTGGTAATCTGCAACATAATACATTTTGTTTTTTGAGTTTAACACCTATTTAATGTTCCAGCTGGGGCCAAACAGTGCACACCTGTAACTGCAGGACTCACACTAATGTTAAAGAACTAATCAGAGTAGTTCCCAATGATGTGATCACCATATGTCACCATTTTATCCTCTGGATAGTCAGTCAGTCAGTCAGTCCGTCAGTGTCAGAGGTGGAGTAGGGTGCTTCGGACCTTCCGTTACGAGCCTGCTCCCACCCAGACCTGGCAGTCAGCTACTAGGCAGACTTCCATTACCTGTGCTGCACAGGGAACAGCTACTAGAAACCAGGAATCCAGCTCTCGTTCTCTCCTCGTGGACTCCTTCATTCGCCGCAGGTAAGACCCTGCCTCCCAGGGCTTACCATCCTGGGGAACCACTGACGGCCGTCCTTCTCAGGGCAGCCGTCACTCAGACCCCTCACTGCGGCTCTCTATTCCCTCTTTGGCTCGGCATCCCCACTCGCACGGCCACCCACGATTGTGGTGGCCCCCCAGACACCCCACCTGGGTGCATTTTCGGCGCTTTGCGGCGTTTTTTACACGCCCGCGCCAGCCTGCTACTTTCCGCGGCCGCCGCGCCTCAGGAAAGTCCGCGGCTTCAGCCGCGGCCTACCGGCGCTCCGACCGTTTCTCCCTGCGCCTGCCACCAATAGTGCAGGTCTTTCTGGTTATCGCCCCTGCACCCCTAGAGGTCCCCTCCACCCCCCTGCTTAGCAACCAGATCGGTGGAATCATTTTCTTACCAACCTGATTGCCCCCCCAGCCTGGGTCCTGTGTCGTTGCCTGGCGGCCATCTTGGTGCACCCCAGCAACAGTGACACCCAGCATCCCCCCCCCCTTTTCTCCCCTCATTAAGTTCAGCAGTCTTTGATCCAGGGCTTGAGCCGATCGCCTTTAGGGATCAGGAAGGAATTTTTTTTCCCTGCCGCAGCACATTGGCCAGCTTGCCCAGGGCTTTTTTTTGCCTTCCTCTGGACCAAGGATTGCTGAGAGCGAGGATTCTGCGAATCCTCTCTCACCGAACACCCGCACCCCCGCCCACGGCGACTGGCAACAATGGTTAAATTGCGATACTCTGCGGAAACCATTTGGGGTCTGAGACAATTCGCAACAATATTACCTGCCGTCACCAAAAAAGCCTTAAAATCAGATCAACTTTTGAGAGTCGATCGACGATCGATCATCAAATATTTCAACCATTCAACACAGCTCAAGCACATATCATGTGCATTGCTTAACACTAGATCAGCAGTTAAACACCGATCAGAAATCCATGATTTCTTACTTCAAAACGATCTAGACTGCCTCTTTATTACAGAAAGTTGGCTGTCAGACGATTGCAACACCATTCTTGGAGAACTGGTACCAGCAAATTATCGCATCCTAACGGAAAATAGAATAGGGCAAAGAGGAGGAGGCCTGGCGGTGATTCATAAGTCTCATATTGCAATCACTAAACCGGCCCTTCAAAATCCTCTACCTTTTATGGAAACCCTTACGCTTCAACTTCAAGCTCACTCTCAGGAGACCGTTCACATTCTCCTCTGCTATAGGCCCCCTGGGCCCAAATCGCAGTTGATCTCAGCATTAACGGAGTTCATATCCACTTACTCCCTTAACAGCAATCATCTTTTGCTGCTCGGGGATTTCAATTTGTGGGCCAACTCCTCACAGGATCCCATCGCGGAGGCCTGCATCGACCACCTGGAAGGGTTAGGACTTCAGCAACTTATATGCGGACCCACGCATGCTTCAGGTCACACTCTCGACCTAATTTTCAGACAAAATCTGAAAATAAACATTTTGGGTAATGAACCTTTGCCATGGACAGACCACCATGCAATTAGCTTCATAATTCCCAGAATTCCACTAGTCAGGAAAGTACCCAAGCCGGTGACAAGACACTGGGCTAGATCTCAGAGGAAGCTCCAATCAGAACTCTTCAGATCTACCCTGGGAAACCGAATTGGGGCTATTCCTCCTCAGCTAGCAGCCTCAGATACATTGGATGCCATAAATGCAGCTCTGTTACAGTCAGCCGACTTAGCAGCACCAAAGCGCAAAGTCCGCAGCCGGGCAAAAAAGTCCAGCTGGTTCAATAACCAGCT
The DNA here is from genome assembly GCF_905171775.1 of Rana temporaria. NCBI lineage: Eukaryota > Metazoa > Chordata > Amphibia > Anura > Ranidae > Rana > Rana temporaria. The sequence goes on along the minus strand of NC_053489.1, from coordinate 259,476,353 downwards.
GTCGCTATTGAAGCAAGAGCGCAGAAGGGCGGAAGCCGCCTGGATAAGAAGTCCTTCAGAAGACCGCCTCAACTTCTACAAAGCAGTAACAACACGATATCACAAGGAAATTTTCAAAGCCAAAAAACTTCACTTTTCCATGGTGATTAACAGCGCAATGAATCGCCCACGCAAACTCTTCAGGATGGTCACCCAGACCATGAATCCGGGATGTCTTGAAGTCCCCACTTCAGACACCCAAGAGTTCTGCAATGAACTATCGGATTTCTTCATCAACAAAATTGAAAAAATTCGGGTAAGTATTCGGCAAAACAATACTCCACTCAGCCCCCTCTTCAATCAAAACACCGACGAAACGCCTCTACAATCAACTAAGTTCACTTTGGAACCCATCTCCATTGATACCACCAAAAAATTCATTGGCGCGCTGCGCAACAGCACAGCACCCAATGACATCATTCCCACCAAGCTACTGAAGGAATGTGCCGACATCCTGGCGCCTCCGATCACACAGCTTATAAATCAGTCATTTAAGGAAGGCATAGTGCCTTCCCTGCTGAAAGAGGGCACAATCCTGCCGATCTTGAAAAAACCTAATTTGGATCCTATGGACCCAACTCACCGCCGTCCCATAACAGGTCTAAATGCTCTGTCCAAGATAATGGAGAAAGTGGTGGTAAATCAGCTGCAACAGCATCTGGATACCCACAACCTACTCGATCCATTTCAATCCGGGTTCCGTCCCGGACACGGGACAGAAACGGCCTTACTGAAAATATGGGACGATGCGCTCGAGGCCGCAGACGAAGGAGAGTCGTGTCTCCTGGTTCTGCTGGACCTAAGCGCAGCCTTTGACACAGTAGACCATAAATTGCTACTGAGACGACTAACAGAAGTCGCCGGAGTCTCAGAAGATGCCATACCATGGTTCTCCTCTTTTCTCGGAAACCGATCACAAACAGTGAAACTGGGTTCTTTCACGTCAGAAAAACGCACGGTGCCATGTGGGGTCCCCCAAGGATCCCCCCTATCACCGGTGCTGTTTAATATCTATCTTCGTCCTCTCTTTGATATTATCAGTAGCCAAGAACTACTCTATCACTCTTATGCAGACGACACGCAGTTGTATTTTCGCATCTGCCAAAAAAAGGATCATCATCTCAGATTAGAGAAATGTCTCTCTTCAATAGAAAACTGGATGACTAAGAGTTATCTCAAACTCAATAGCGCTAAAACAGAACTCTTTATGTTCAATGCCAGTCGGAAGAGACAACCGACAACAAACTGGACATCTTCGCCCATCCTGGGTCAGACCATCTCCCCTAGCTCCAAAGTCAAAAGCCTAGGAGTCACGTTTGACACCTTCATGACAATGGACGCACAAATAGGGTCAGTAGTCAGCGGGACGCACCATTTGATGCGCCTACTACGCAGACTTATTCCATTTATTCCCAAAGAAGATATAGCAGTCGTGGTGGGAACAATCGTGAATTCCAGACTGGACTATGCAAATGCCCTTTACCTCGGGCTCCCCAAGTACCAAATCGCTCGTCTTCAAGTCGTACAGAATACGGCCGCTAGACTGGTGACTGGGAAAAAATCTTGGGAATCAATCTCACCTTCACTGAGATCCCTTCACTGGTTGCCAGTGAAAGACAGAATTGCATTCAAAGCACTCTGCCTGACACATAAGTGCATCCATGGGAAGGCTCCTAGATATCTATGCGACAAGATCAAAACACACAATTGCAACCGCATTCTGCGATCCACCGACCAAAATCTGGTCAAGGTTCCTAAAACCAAATACAAGTCCAAAGGAGAAAGAAGGTTTGCTTTCCAGGGCCCCAGGCTTTGGAATGCTTTACCAACCAGCATTCGGTTGGAGCAAAACCACCTGTCTTTCAGAGGGCAGATCAAAACCCTGCTTTTCTGAAAGCATGAGGCACAAACAACTAGCGCCCAGAAGCGATTCAGTTCGCATGTGCCGCGCTATATAAATTTTTCATTCATTCATTCATTCATATGAGTACACATTAGCAATGTGGTGTTATTCCACTGGCCGCTATATCAGTACAGGACAGAGTAGTCAAGTGGTGGCTAGTGCGCGGAACCACAGTGATCCATGACAGGCATCTGGTGGGACCAGACATCCAACATACATGGAAGTGTAATGGATACTGAAGATTCTTTGACTGATATATCTCTTAAAGAGAGGAGATGGGGCAGCAGGACAGGCAGTTCCCTTCTTCTAAAAGGAGCTCTTGTCATTACAAGATAGGATAGTCAAGTGGTGGCTAGTTGATAGAAACCATAGTGATCCATATCAGGCATCCAGTGGGACCATGCATTCAACATATATGGAAAAAAAGTACACTGCTCAAAAAAAATAAAGGAACACTTTGAAAACATATCAGATCTCAACGGGCAAAAATCTGATCTGGACCAGAGCATCACTGAGCTCCTGAACAGACTGAGGTGCAACCTGATGGCACCGGATGGACCGAAACTTAATGTCCCAGAGGTGTTCTTTTTGATTTAGGTCAGGTGAGCGTGGGGGCCATTCAATGGTATCAATTTCTTCATCCTCCAGGAACTAGCTGCATGCTCTCACCACATGAGGCCGGGCATTGTTGTGCACCAGGAGGAACCCAGGACCCACTGCACCAGTGTAGGGTCTGACAATGGGTCCAAGGATTTCATCCCGATACTTAATGGCAGTCAGGGTGCCATTGTGTAGCCTGTAGAGGTCTGTGCGTCCCTCTGTGGATATGCCTCCCCAGATCATCACTGACCCACCACCAAACCAGTCATGCTGAACGATGTTACAGGCAGCATAAAGTTCTCTGCAGCTTCTCCAGACCCTTTCACGTCTGTCACATATGCTCAGGGTGAACCTGCTCTCATCTGTGAAAAGCATGGGGCACCAGTGGCGGACCTGCCAATTCTGGTGTTCAATGCAAAATGCCAATCGAGCTCCACAGTGTCCGGCAGTGAGCACAGAGCACACTAGAGGATGTCGGGCCTTCAGGCCACCCCCAAGAAGTCTGTTTCTGATTGTTTGGTCAAAGACATTCACACCAGTGGCCTGCTGGAGGTCATTTTTTAGGGCTCTGGCAGTGATGAATGAATGAATGAATGAAAAACTTATAAAGCGCGGCGCATGCGAACTGAATCGCTTCTGGGCGCTAGTTGTTCGTGTCTCATGACATCAAAAGAGCAGAGTTTTGATCTGTCTTCTGAAAGTCAGGTGGTTTTCCTCCAACCGAATGCTGGTTGGTAAAGCGTTCCATAGTCTAGGACCCTGAAAAGCAAACCTTCTCTCTCCTTTGGACTTGTATTTGGTTTTTGGTACCCTGACCAGATTTTGGTCGGTGGATCGCAGAACGCGATTCGAATTGTGAGGTTCTATCTTGTCGCAAAGATATTGCGGAGCCTTCCCATGGATGCACTTATGTGTCAGGCAGAGTGCTTTAAATGCAATTCTGTCTTTTACTGGCAACCAGTGAAGGGTTCTCAACGAAGGTGAGATTGATTCCCATTTTTTTTTCCCAGTCACCAGTCTGGCGGCCGTATTCTGAACAACTTGCAGACGGGAGATTTGGTACTTTGGGAGTCCGAGGTACAGGGCGTTAGGTTAGCATAGTCCAGTCTGGAATTCACGATTGTTCCCACCACGACTGCTACGTCTTCTTTGGGGATAAATGGAATAAGTCTGCGTAGTAGGCGCAACAGATGGTGCGCTCCGCTGACTACTGACCCTATTTGTGCGTCCATTGTCATGAAGGTGTCGAAGATGACCCCGAGACTTTTGACTTTGGAGCTAGGGGTGATGATTTGGCCCAGAATGGGCGGGGGTGTCCAGGTTGTTGCCAGTTGACTCTTTCGGCTGGCGTGAAACATAAGGAGTTCTGTTTTTGAACTGTTGAGTTTAAGATAACTCTTTGTCATCCAGTTTTCTATCAAAGAGAGACATTTCTCTAAACTGGGATGATGATCCTTTTTGTTGCAGATGCGAAAATACAGTTGCGTATCGTCTGCATAAGAGTGATAGAGTAGTTCTTGGCTACTGATAATATCAAAGAGAGGGCGAAGATAGATGTTGAAAAGCACCGGTGACAGGGGGGATCCTTGGGGGACTCCACATGACACCGTGCGCTTTTCCGACGTGAAAGAACCCAATTTAACTGTTTGTGATCGGTTTTCAAGAAAGGAAGAAAACCATGGTAAATCACCTTCTGCGACTTCTGCTACCTTGGCTAGTCGCATCAGTAACAGTTTGTGGTCTACCGTGTCAAAGGCTGCGCTTAGGTCCAGCAGAACCAGGAGACAAGATTCTCCTTCGTCTGCGGCCTCGAGGGCATCGTCCCATATTTTGAGTAAGGCCGTTTCTGTCCCGTGTCTGGGACGGAAGCCTGATTGTAATGGATCCAGTAGATTGTGGGTATCTAGATGCTGTTGCAGCTGTTGTACCACTACTTTCTCCATTATCTTGGAGAGAACATTTAGGCCTGTTATGGGACGGCGGTGAGTTGGGTCCTTGGGATCCAGGTTAGGTTTTTTCAAGATGGGCTGGATTGTGCCCTCTTTCAACAGGGATGGTACTGTGCCTTCCTTAAATGACTGGTTTATAAGCTGTGTGATGGGTGGTGCCAGGATGTCGGCACATTCCTTCAGCAGTTTGGTGGGGATGATATCATTGGGCGATGTGCTGTTCCGCAAAGCACCAATGATATTTTTTGTGGTATCGATGGAGATCGGTTCCAGAGTGAACTTTGTTGATTGTAGAGCGTTTCTGTGGGTGTTTTGTGGTTGATTGACGGTGGGGTTGAGGGGGGTATTGTTTTGCAAGATGCTTTCCCGGATTCTTTCAATTTTGTTGATGAAGAAATCCGATAGTTCATTACAGAACTCTTGTGTGTCTGAGTTGGGGAATTCAAGACAACCTGGATTCATGGTCTGGGTGACCATCTTGAAGAGTTCGCGGGGGCAGTTTAGGGCGCTGTTAATCGCCATAGAAAAATTATGTTTCTTGGCTTTGAAGATTTCTTTATGATATCGTGTTGTTATTGCCTTGTAGATGATGAGGTTATCCTCTGCAGGGCTTCTTTTCCAGGCGGCTTCCGCCCTTCTGCGCTCTTGCTTCAGAAGCGACAGCCGGTTGTTGAACCAGCCAGACTTTCTTTTTCGGATGCAGGCTTTGCGTTTCGGTGCTACTAAATCGGCTGACTGTAGCAGGGCTGCATTTATGGCATCCAGTGTATCTGCGGCTGTTTGATGTGGATGGATTGTTTTGATTCTGTTTCCCAAGGTAGATTTAAAGAGTTCCGAATGGAGCTTCTTCTGAGATCTAGCCCAGTGTATTGTCACCGGCTTGGGTGCTTTTATCACTGGGGGAATTTTGGAGATTATGAAATTGATTGCATGGTGGTCTGTCCATGGCAATGGTTCATTTTCTAAAATGCTTATTTTCAGATTTTGTCTGAAAATTAGGTCGAGTGTGTGACCTGAAGCATGTGTTGGCCCGCATATAAGTTGCTGTAGCCCTAATCCCTCCAGGTGATCGATGCAGGCGTCCGCAATGGGATCCTGTGCGGAGTTGGCCCACAGATTAAAGTCCCCGAGCAGCAAAAGGTGTTTGCTGTTAAGGGTATAAGTGGATATAAACTCCGTTAAAGATGGCAAAAACTGCGATTTTGGCCCAGGTGGCCTATAGCAGAGGAGAATGTGAACAGTCTCCTGGGGGGAAGTTTGAAGTTGAAGAGTAAGGGTTTCCATGAATGGAAGAGGATTTTGAAGGGCTGGCTTAGTGATTGTAATGTGATTCTTGTGGATCACCGCCAGGCCTCCTCCTCTTTGCCCTATTCTGTTTTCCGTTACAATGCGATAGTTTTCTGGCACCAATTCTGTTCCTGTTCCTCCTTGCACAAAGGAGCAGAAACCAGTCCTGCTGATGGGTTAAGGACCTTTTACGGCTCTGTCCAGCTCTCCTAGAGTAACTGCCTGTCTCCTGGAATCTCCTCCATGCTCTTGAGACTGTGCTGGGAGACACGGCAAACTTTCTGGCAATGACACGTATTGATGTGCCATCCTGGAGGAGTTAAACTGCCTGTGCAACCTTTATAGGGTCCAAGTATTGCCTTGTGCTACCAGTAGTGGCACTGACCCTAGCCAAATGCAAAACTAGTGAAAAACAGTAAGAAAAGATGAGTAGGGAAAAAAATGGCAGACACCTCCACCTGAAAAAACATTCCTGTTTTGGAGGTCGTCTTATTGTTGCCCATCTAGTGCACCTGTTGTTAATTTCAATTAACAGTAAAGCATCTGGAACTGATTAACAGCCCCCTCTGTATACAAACCTCCCCCTCTGCTACTTAACTGACCAGATCAATATCCCAGGAGTCCTGATTCAAAAGTGTTCCTTTAATTTTTTTGAGCAGTGTATATTAGATGTGAGTTTTTTATCTGTTTTTTATTAAATTTATCCATTATATGGAGTCACGCTATGGTCTCTTTTTCACTCTTCTTAATGCTTCAATGATACATTGAGCCTTGCCATTTGGACATATGAGGATCAGATCACACTCTCACCTGTATAGCTGACACTCTGAGGGGGATACGAGTTCGGCACTTGTGGATTTATGCCCGCTGTCTTTTCATTCATGTGAGTGCATTTTCTCAAATCTTTACCTGTTCAAGGTACTCTCACAGTGTCACGCTATATGCATTGCATATATCTTCTCTTTTCCATGCCACACATTGGCCGCTGAGAGCTGTCTTTAGGAGTCAGGAGGAGGTTGTAACATCTCTGATGTTACTGTTCGCAGAACGAGCGCAGCTGTGCCTTCTCCCAGCAGCTGCGCTCCGTTCTGCAAAGACGTCCGCGTCACTTCCGGTGCGCGGACGTCTGCGTTCCAAGCTGGAACGCGGAAGTGCGACTCAGCGTCCTTCCCGTTTTCCCCGCGAAATCGGGGCTATTTAAATCCCCCACAGATGACGGCAGGGTGTTCGGTTATTCTCTTGGATGCCTGCCGTCACCTGTGAACAATCATCTCACACCCTGAAGCCCAGGAGCCATTGCAGACCTTCTCACCTGTCAGCTCCCTGACCACAGATCTCTGTCTCCTGGTCTAATCAAGCAGTGAGCCTTCAGCCCACTGCACTCTTCCTCAGCCCTGCACAGACTCTTCAACATCCATTAACCTAGGACTCTCCTATGCACATTCTGCAGCAGTGTACTACAAGACCCAGCGGAACCGCAAGTATCATGTTCATATAATTACCTGCTGCATTGGGATGTGAAACCAATTACTTGCAAGTTTGAGGAAATGTTATTACATATACCTCTGCTAATGCTTATCTGATTTAATACTCTTATGGACTATGCTTGTTTCAGTACTAAGCAGAAATATTGTGAAGTAACAATATAAACGCCAGATAATAATTACTCCTTCATAAGTCAGGTGTAACATAATACTGTCAAGCAAGGTACACAGTAAGCTTTCCTTTTTTATACAAGTGACTTTAAAATACTTTCCTTATATGATTTCATACTATGCAGCAATAAGCTACTTTATGTTGGTACAGATTGAGGCTGTGATGAATTAACCCCAAAACTTTCTGGCTATATAGAGAGTGAACTGGTGATTAGACCTGAGAAGCCTCTGCAGCTGAGATCCAATAGTACTAATTAGTATTCATAAGGCAGTATCCTTACATAATAACCGAACCCCCTTTTAAAAGGATAATGGATCCAGCAGAGCTTGCTAACCACCTAGTTGGACTTTCACAAAGAGTGGATAACCTCACTGCCACCGTCAATGATTTACGTCTAGAAAATGACGCTTTACGCAACCAAAATTTTGCATTACCCAGGGAGAGACCTGAACCCAAGGTTTGCGCCCCTGAACCCTTTTCAGGGGACCGAAAATTTTTCCGCCAATTCATTAGTGCTTGCCGCCTCATGTTTGAACTGCGCCCCCGCACCTATCATTCAGACAGGGTTCGTATCCTCACCCTCATATCATATTTGAAAGGAGAGCCTAGGGTCTGGGCTGATGCATATGTGGATGAACATGGTGATTTACTGGGGGCATTTAATACATTTTTGGATGAGATGTCACTCCTCTACGAGGACCCTAACAAACAGCTTACAGCTGAGAACACCATTAGGAGCCTTAAACAAGGGAAAAGACATGTGGAGGACTATATTTCGGAATTCAAGTGTTGGAGCAGAGAGACACAGTGGACAGACATTTCACTCCGTAATCAATTTAGATTAGGTTTATCTGAATCAATGAAGGATGAGTTAGCTCGCGTAGAGCTTCCTCCATCCCTAGAAGATCTGATGCATTTATCTCTCACCATTGACCGGCGTCTCCGTGAAAGGAAGGCTGAACGATTCAACACTTACTTACCTCCACAATTCAGGAGATCTAAGTCACCTCCAAAGGATGTTCCCATGGAACTAGGAACTGTCAAAGGTCCTTTATCATTGGCTGAGAAACAACGGCGCAGAGCTAATAACCTCTGCCTCTACTGTTCCGCTCCAGACCACATTGTCTCCACTTGTCCACTCCTTAAGAGGAACTCCGAAGGTAACATTTCTAACATTTGTAAAACCAATCCACCTGGAACTACCACTAATCGATTTATTTATGTCACTCTTACCTTACAGTGGGATCAAACCAGAATTACCATTGAAGCGATGGTCGACACCGGTGCCTGTGGCAATTTCATTGATTTAGCAATTGTGAATTCAAATAAAATTCCATGTGTGGTTAAGCAAAATCCTCTCTCTGTCACTTTTATTGATGGTTCTAGTTCCAACTATGGCCCAATTTCCTCTCAGACCTCACCCCTACTGGTCACTTGCGGGAATAACCATACAGAGACCCTTGTCTTTGATGTCATTCCATCTCCGTTATTCCCAATAGTTCTCGGGTTACCTTGGCTACTACTCCACCAGCCAACTTTTTTATGGTCTAACCACTCACTCAATTTAAACTCCACATTCTGCCACGAGACTTGCTACCCAATTTTTACGATTCTCTCCACAGAAGTTTACTGTAAAGATCTCCCTAGTTATCTACTAGATTTCTCAGATGTTTTCAGTAAAACAAAGGCAGAAATTCTTCCCCCCCATCGAATATACGACTGCCCTATAGATCTCTTACCTACCTGTCCAATCCCAACTGCACGTATCTATCCTCTATCACAACCAGAGCTTGTGCACCTTAAGAGTTACCTCGATGAAAACTTGAAAAAGGGCTTTATTAGACCATCCACTTCTCCCGCAAGTGCCGCCATGTTCTTTGTCAAAAATAAGGATGGTTCACTACGGCCTATCATTGATTACCGTGCCCTCAACAGTATCACTGTGAAGAACCGCTACCCCTTACCACTCATTCCTGAACTCATTGAACGCCTTCAAACCTCTAAAGTTTTTACAAAACTAGACCTTAGGGGTGCATACAATTTGATCAGGATTCGTCCAGGTGATGAGTGGAAGACCGCTTTTAAGACTCGCTACGGTCTATATGAATACACTGTGATGCCATTCGGACTTTGTAACGCACCTGCTACTTTCCAGTGGTTCATAAATGACATTTTTAGGGATCTGCTTGACATCTGCGTAGTAATTTATTTGGATGACATTTTGATCTATTCTGATACACTTGAGGAACACACTAAACACGTTCGTTGGGTTTTGGCCAGGCTCAGAACGCATTCCTTATATGCCAAACTAGAGAAATGTGTTTTCAGCCAGTCAAGTATTTCTTTCCTAGGGTACCAAATTACACCCCAAGGTATCCAAATGGACCGATCTAAAGTAGAGTGTATTATCTCCTGGCCAATACCTCACTCAAGGAAGGCTCTTCAACGGTTCCTCGGTTTCTCAAACTACTACCGCAAATTTATCAAGAATTTCTCAGCAATTGTCAAACCATTGAGTGCTCTTACTAGCTCAAAGACACCCTTCTCCTGGTCAAAGGAGGCCCAGAATTCATTTGACACTCTTAAGCTCTGTTACACTTCGGCCCCCATCTTACAACTGCCTAACCCTCAATACCACTTCACTGTAGAAGTAGATGCCTCTCATTATGCCTTGGGTGCTATACTTTCTCAACGTGCAACTCAATCTGAGCCTTTACATCCTGTAGCTTTTTACTCCAGGACCCTATCACCAGCAGAAAGGAACTACCCCATCGGTGAAAAGGAACTCCTTGCAATTAAAGATGCATTAGAAAATTGGAGACACTTGTTGGAGGGTAGCACTCATCCAATAACCATCCTGACAGACCACCGTAACTTACAACATCTAAAGGCATGTAAGACACTCTCTGCCCGTCAGGTCAGATGGAGTTTATTTTTTGACAGGTTTGATTTTTATATTTCCTACAGGCCTGGAACACAAAACATCAAGGCTGACTCCTTGTCTCGTATGAATGAGGACCAAATTACTGAGATTCCTCCACTATCTATCATTCCATCAAACCGAGTCATTGGCGTTTCCACCTCCTTTAGACAGTTAATTTCTCAAACACTCTCCAGAGATCCCTCTTGTTTACCAAAATACCTTACTAGATTACCAGATGGTGTTTATACTTTCAACGACAAGATCTACGTTCCCCCCAATCTACAACTCTCACTTCTTAGGCATCTTCATGACTCACCCTTAGCCGGCCACCCTGGGATCAACAAAACTACTCACCTCATTAAAAGAGATTATTGGTGGCCCAATCTGGCTAAAACGATCCATGAATATGTTAGCTCATGCGAAATTTGTGCTCGTAACAAGCATTCTAGGAAACCCCCTTTCGGTCTTCTCGCCTCTATCCCAGTACCTAATAGACCTTGGGAAGTTGTGTCGATGGACTTTATAGTTGATCTCCCTAGGTCCAACGGTGCCAACACCATTATGGTCACAGTAGATCTCTTAACCAAGATGGCACACTTCATTCCTTTAAAGAAGTTACCAACTTCCCTTGAGACAGCAAAGGCATTCATTACCAATGTTCTCAAATTACATGGAGTACCCTCACAAATCATTTCGGATCGCGGTAGTCAATTTGTCTCTAGATTTTGGAAGGCCCTATGTAATGCTCTACAAATTGACCACCGCATGTCCACTGCCTACCACCCTCAGACAAATGGGCAGACAGAACGTGTCAACCAAATCCTGGAACAATACCTACGATGTTACTGTACACACCTACAAGATGATTGGTTTCAACTACTACCCCTTGCTGAATTCTCTTATAACAATTCTATCAGTTCTTCGTCTCGATTCACACCATTTTTTGCCAATTATGGGTTCCACCCCAACAGTCTACCAACCACTTATCTCCCAAATAGTGTTCCAGCAGTTGATAACTACCTTTCTTCTTTAAAAAATACACTGGATATTCTACGTTCCAACCTAAAGACTGCTCAACAAAGACAAAAACGATACTATGATGTTCACAGATCAGTACCACCTAATTATAAGGTCGGGGATTTAGTTTGGCTTTCCACCCGAAATCTTCACCTAAAAATACCATCAAAAAAACTAGGCACCCAATTCACTGGACCCTTTCAAATATCACATTTGATTAATCCTAATGCTGTCAAATTACTTCTACCCCCAGATTGGAAAATACATTCTTCATTTCATGTATCTCTCATTAAACCTTTTGTTTCTAATCCATTTCCTAATAGGAAGCCATGTCCCCCTTCACCTATTAAGGTGCATGGCGAGACTGAATACGAAGTTGAGAGAATACTCGATTCTAGAAAACGTGGTTCCACTCTTCAATACCTAATACGTTGGAAAGGTTACGATCAACTTGATGACTCTTGGGAAAATTCTTCTGACATACATGCCCCTCGTCTAATCAGACAATTTCACCAAAGATATCCTAATCGGCCCTCTATCTCTGGGAGCACTGGTGGTGCCCCCTTGAGGAGGGGAGTATGTAACATCTCTGATGTTACTGTTCGCAGAACGAGCGCAGCTGTGCCTTCTCCCAGCAGCTGCGCTCCGTTCTGCAAAGACGTCCGCGTCACTTCCGGTGCGCGGACGTCTGCGTTCCAAGCTGGAACGCGGAAGTGCGACTCAGCGTCCTTCCCGTTTTCCCCGCGAAATCGGGGCTATTTAAATCCCCCACAGATGACGGCAGGGTGTTCGGTTATTCTCTTGGATGCCTGCCGTCACCTGTGAACAATCATCCCACACCCTGAAGCCCAGGAGCCATTGCAGACCTTCTCACCTGTCAGCTCCCTGACCACAGATCTCTGTCTCCTGGTCTAATCAAGCAGTGAGCCTTCAGCCCACTGCACTCTTCCTCAGCCCTGCACAGACTCTTCAACATCCATTAACCTAGGACTCTCCTATGCACATTCTGCAGCAGTGTACTACAAGACCCAGCGGAACCGCAAGTATCATGTTCATATAATTACCTGCTGCATTGGGATGTGAAACCAATTACTTGCAAGTTTGAGGAAATGTTATTACATATACCTCTGCTAATGCTTATCTGATTTAATACTCTTATGGACTATGCTTGTTTCAGTACTAAGCAGAAATATTGTGAAGTAACAATATAAACGCCAGATAATAATTACTCCTTCATAAGTCAGGTGTAACATAATACTGTCAAGCAAGGTACACAGTAAGCTTTCCTTTTTTATACAAGTGACTTTAAAATACTTTCCTTATATGATTTCATACTATGCAGCAATAAGCTACTTTATGTTGGTACAGATTGAGGCTGTGATGAATTAACCCCAAAACTTTCTGGCTATATAGAGAGTGAACTGGTGGTTAGACCTGAGAAGCCTCTGCAGCTGAGATCCAATAGTACTAATTAGTATTCATAAGGCAGTATCCTTACAGAGGTGTTTTGTCAACCCACTCATCCAGCTGCGATCAGTATCTCTGTTAGCTGTTTGGACAAACACCCGTGAGGTGAGCTGCTAGCACACTCAGGCCTTGTATACACGGTTGTTCCAAACCGATGAGAATGGTCCGACAGACCGTTTTTATTGGTTCACCGCTGAAGTGGCCTGATGGTCTGATGTGTGTACACACCATCAGTTCAAAAACTGATCGGGTCAGAACGCAGCGACGTAAAACACACGATGTGCTGAAAAAAACGAAGTTCAATGCTTCCAAGCATGCGTCAACTTGATTCTGAGCATGCGCAGGTTTTGAACCAATGCTTTTCTGTACTAACCATCGGTTTGGACCGATCGGGCAGCTGTCCATCGGTTCGGTTTTGAAGCATGTTTTAAAATTTTGGACCGAAGGAAAACAGACCGATGGGCTATACACACGGTCGGTTTGGACCGATGAAACTGAACCTCGGTCCATTCTCATCGGTTTTGTCTGACCGTGTGTACGGGGCCTGAGAGGTGTCATCACTGAAGATTTCATTTGTGCACGTTGCATTTTGGGTGGAGGTGTTTCATCTAGACACTGTTCTGTGGAGGAATTACTGGACTGATAAATCTGATCCTTATTTATGGACAGAACTTTATCACATGTGTGATCTTTGATAGTTTTTCACTTTAATCTCAAGAGACTAGCAGTCAAAGGCAGATATACAAGGCTGTAGGCAAACTCACGCAGGAAGTACACTACTATGTTTCTTGGGGAATTCCAGGAAAAGGGTACATTTTCAGGGTACTGCTTATACCTTGAAACAATCTACACTTTTCCTGTTCAGTTTCAATTTAAATGGTTTATCTGATGGCCGGTGTGTGGACTCTCACATTGTTACACTATTTGTTGCATATATTTGGTTAAATGTAGTGCATTCTTATATTTGATCTGTTTACTTGACAATTCAGATTGTGTTTTAATAGGTCTGCTGACCTACGAATTTTACTGAGAGATTTACAATGTTTATGCTAAATGCTGACCATGCTCCATTCTTTTATGTTTCTGTTAAACTGTGAATTGCAACTCTTGGAAAATAAAGGAATTACAAAAAAAATAAAAAATGGTTTATCTGGCAACTGATAATATTTAATACTTTAAGGCCGGGTACTCACGAGCAAACATGTACGGTGAAACCGGTCCGTCGGACCGTTTTCACCGTACATGCCTGCCAGAGGGCTTCTGTACGATGGTTGTACTAACCATCGTACAGAAGTCCGCGCGTAAACACTACGCGGGGCGTGTCCGCGTCGTCGCCGCGGCGATGACGCGGCGACGTGGGCGGGCCTGCCATTTAAAGGCGTCATTCGACGCATGCGAGGGACGGCGGGCGCTCGGACATGTACGGTAGGTCTGTACTGACGACCGTACATGTCCGAGCGGGCAGGATTCCAACGGACGGTTTTAAAACACGTCCAGGAATATTTGCCCGCTGGGAAAAGGCCCGGCGGGCAAATGTTTGCTGGAATTTGGCCCGCTCGCGCCTACACACGACCGAACATGTATGCTGAAACTGGCCCGCGGACCAGTTTCAGCATACATGTTTGGTCGTGTGTACGGGGCCTTAGACTTCTTATTTCTATAGCCTTAAGTTGAGCTGTAGGGTTATATTTTCTATATTGGAGTATTTGGTTGCTGTTTTGTGTTTATCGTCTACTTGTGTTGAACTTGGTTTCATAACTTTCTGCGATGTGGTTACTGTTCACTTTCTCACAATAAACACTTTAAAATTACACAAAGTCTGGAGTCTGAGTTCATTATTTTTGTTAGTTACCAGTTTAGTCATATTAGTCACACCTGTTTCCAGCACTGGATTGCTGAAGTCCTTAAAGCTATATTAAAGCCTTGTTTTTTTAAATATCAAACATGTTATACTTACCTCCTCTTCTCGGGTTCCCATGCCGGTGCTTCTGGCTTCTCCCTCCTGCCAGGTGCTCCCACAGTAAGCAGCTTGCTGCCCCCTCACCCAAGCAGGCACGCTTCCGACTCACGGTTCTGTGTATCCATTCACACTGTCAATCCATCTCCTGATAGGCTCACTGGCTGTGACTGACAGCAGTGGGAGCCCCCGTAGGGAGTCCCCATAGAGGCAAGGCTCTCATGGACATTGCAGGATCGAGAGGGGGCTCAGGACAGTATTAGGGGGTGCTGGGGGGGGGGCTGCTGCACACAGAAGGTTGTTTACCTTCATGAATAGAATGCATCCTTTATTTTCCGAGAGTTGCAATTCACAGGATGTGGGGCATCCTCAACCGGAAGGTGGAGGAGCGTAAGGTCTCTAACATCCAACAGCTCTGTGATGTTCTTATGGAGGAGTGGAAGAGGACTCCAGTGGCAACCTGTGAAGCTCTGTTGAACTCCTTGCTCAAGAGGGTTAAGGCAGTGCTGGAAAATAATGGTGGCCACACAAAATATTTATACTTTGGGCCCAATTTGGACATTTTCACTTAGGGGTGTACTCACTTTTGTTGCCAGCAGTTTGAGCAAATTTACACTGTTATACAAGCTGTACACTCACTACTTTACATTGTAGCAGAGTGTCATTTCTTAAGTGCTGTCACATGAAAAGATATAATAAAATATTTACAAAAATGTGAAGGGTGTACTCAATTTTGTGAGATACTGTATGTGCTGTAATGGCTTACTTTCAAATTTGTGATGCCTGTTTTGTGATAGTACTCAGAAATTATATATTTTTATCTGGTAAACAGTTCCAGAGTATTTTGAGGATTAGTTATACAGTGGAACCTTGGATTGTGAGCATAATCTGTTCCAGGAGAATTCTCGTAATTCAAAGTACTTGCATATCAAAACGAGTTTCCCCATTGAAGTCAATGGAAACGAAAATAATTTGTTCCGCATTGACTTCAATGGCATACAATACTGCATGTGGCCAGAGATTCCACTGTACATAATAAAGTAATATCTTAAAGTAAGTAATCTTTAAGTAATCTTATATGATAAAGATAACTTTTTTTCTGATTGTCCATACTGTATATACCGTATTTTAGCGTATAACGCGCACAGGCATATAACACTCACCCTAACTTTAAGAAGGAACTTTCAGGGTAAACAAGTGAGTGTTATATGCCAATAAATACAGTACTTTATGTTTTTGTATGTGTTATATTAAATATTATTATCATACTATTTATAAACATATTTATAGGTTTTAGTAACCCTGATGAAGGAGGGGTGTGTGTTGGTTTCTGAAACTCTACTTTTGTTGAAAAAAAAACATTCCCTGGGTGATCTATGTACATTACAAAGAGTGTATCCCCTTCCTGACCAGTGCACCTTTTACAATTTGGCACTGTGTCACTTTAACTGATAACTGCACCATCATACAATGCTGTACCCAAACAAAATCAAGGGATTGAATGTGTTCCCTAGTTAGTGTTTCTTACTGTGGGGGGGGGATCTGACTAGAGGAGGAGGCATATCGCTGTTCCTACTTGCTAGGAACAAACAAACTGTCTCCTCTCCCCTGACAGTTTACACACACAAATCCCCATTCTGGCTCTTAAAGGAGACAACGTGATCATGGTGGCTCTTAAAGGAGACAACGTACCCATACATTGTTTTGCGTACCCGTGCCATTTTGCTGACGTATATTGGAAAGTGATTACCAGACTTTGCAGCAGATTCCTACCTTTTGTTATTCTGAAGAAATGCCTGTGTGTTTGTCTGTGTCCATTTGGGAACGTGAATCTAATGGAAGTGGATTCATAATTACAAGCTGCAGCAACTGCAGGGCACAAATGAGGAAAGCTGCTGGGTCTTCTGCATCCCTTTAGATGTGATTTCCTATTGGAAGTATCTCAGAAAAAAATGTTTTTTTGTTGCAGGGGATGCTTGATCTCTTACTTGTATCTTAGGCCCCTTTCCCACTGGGGTGGTGGGTGCGTCGGCAGTAAAGCGCCGCTATTTTTAGCAGCGCTTTACTGTCAATTTCGTAGAGCTATTCGGCCGCTAGCGAGGCACTTTTACCCTGCTAGCGGCCGAGAAAGGGTTAAAACCACGCAAAGCGATTGGCTGGCGGTATAATGCTTGTAATCCAAGGCACTCGCATTTTCACCATAGAAGTCAATGAAAACTAAGATAATTTGTTCGGATGCAGTCAAAAACCCTCGGAAAGGCTCGGAAACACTCAGGAACTGAGTATTTCCGAGTGTTTCCGAGTATTTCCAAATGGCTCAGAGTTTCAACGGTGCCCCTGCACCTATGGCCAAATGCAGTACTGCACATTGCAGAGGCCTGAATCCTGCTCATTTTGCAAGACAACACTCGCAAACCGAGTTAGGATTTTGAAAAAAAAAACTTGTATTGCGAAACGCTCGTTAATCGCTTGCCGACCAGCCGCTGCAGTTTTACGGCGGTAGGTTGGCTCTGCTGGGGGAGATCACATAGATCTACGTCATCTCGCCGAGCAGCCAATAGGGGCACGTGCGCCGCCGGAGGCGCGCACGCGCGTCCCCCGATCGCCCCTGACGCGCGTGCCCAGCAGGCACGATCACCGCCGGGCACCCGCGATCGCTTGTTACAGAGCGAGAACCGGGAGCTGTGTGTGTAAATGCCTGATTGTCTGTTCATACAATGTATGAACAGCGATCAGTCATTTCCCCAAGTCAGTCCACCCCCCCTTCAGTTAGAACACACCCAGGGAACATACTTAACCCCTTCCTCGCCCCCTAGTGTTAACCCCTTCCCTGCCAGTGGCATTTTTATAGTAATCAACGCATTTTTATAGCACTGATCGCTATAAAAATGCCAATGGTCCCAAAAATGTGTCAAAAGTGTCCGCCATAATGTCGCAGTACCGATAAAAATCGCTGATAACCGCCATTACTAGTAAAAAAAAAATATTAATAAAAATGTCATAAAACTATCCCCTATTTTGTAAACGCTATAACTTTTGCGCAAACCAATCAATAAACGCTTATTGCGAATTTTTTTATGAAAAATGTGTAGAAAAATACATATCGGCCTAAACTGAGGAAAAAAATAGTTTTTTTATATATTTTTGGGGGATATTTATTACAGCATAAAGTAAAAAATATTCATTTTTTTTTTAATTGTTGCTCTATTCTTGTTTGTAGCGCAAAACCGGAAAAAAACGCAGAGGTGATCAAATACCACCAAAATAAAGCTCTATTTGTGGGAAAAAAGGACGCCAATTTTGTTTGAGAGCCACGTCGCACGACCGTGCAATTGTCAGTTAAAGCGACGCAGTGCGGAATCGCAAAAAGTGGCCTGGTCTTTGACCAGCAATATGGTCCGGGGCTGAAGTGGTTAAACTCATTACTTGCAATCCGAGGTTCCACTGTATTTACCCTTAGTAAATTAAAGCATTAAGTAGACCTTTTTCAAATTTAAGCTTGTACAGTATGTATTTGAGGTTGCCTTTTCTGCATTATCTTTGGCTGTTGGATGTGTTTTATCATCTTGTGTTGCACTAGGTTTTATCATCTGCCGCTGTGCAAAATTGGATTCCTGAATGATTTTCACATGTGCAGGTTGGAAAGTCTGCCTCCTGTAGGCAGTGTTATGTATCGTTGTCTTACTTGCTATAGAACTAGATTCATGCTTCCAAAGTAGGTTTGAATATAATTGACGTATGTGAGAGACAGCAGGCCCGTCGGAACCCGACAGGCAAAGCAGGCATTTGCCTGGGGCCCCCGAGCTGGCCAGGGGCCCCATCAACGAGGGCCCTTGCCGCACCGCTGCGTCCTTCTGCAGTCCGGTCGGCCGTGTACCATAACCGCGCGGTACAGGAGAATCAGGTTCCTGTTCCCGGCCGGACTAACAGGAAGTGCACACACGGAGTGTTCACTTCGTCTCAGTCCGGCCCCCGGGAACAGCAAACTGAAACTCCTGTACCGCGCGGTTATGGTACACGGCCGACCGGACTGCAGGAGGACGCAGCGGTGCGGCAAGGGCCCTCCCTGCTGGGGCCCCTGTGCGGACACCAACATATGCCGGCGTGTGCATGTGAGGGGCGGAGGATAGAGGTAAGACAAACCCCCCCCCCCCCCGCTTCTCAACTCGAAATGTCATTTTTTTTTGCTTGGGGCCCCCAAATGTCTTCGAACGGCCCTGGCAAGGAGCATGCACTGGATGTGAGCTCCCCCCCCCCACATCCCATGGCAGGCTTTACAGCATATAAGCAAAAGGGGTTCCCAGATGCTGATGCCAGCATGAAAAGTCAAGGACCTGAGCAGGTGTCTGTCTCTAGAACTCATCCAGGGTTAGCTTTCCAATTTTATCCAAAGTGTACCTTTAGCTATCCCTCCTCTTTACCCCTATGTAGTTAATGCAGTTCTCTCAGGGGTGTTATGGAACACCTGCACTGAAAATATGCATAGACGTAAAAGTGGAATCATCTTAGCTGATAATCTCTATTAGCAATCGCGTTCCAGAAATATATAGCTCCATTATCTGGGTTTTTGATTTCAGACAATGTGGAGTAGAGTCTTTACTGTAATGTCAAATCGATTGCAAAGGTAACAAAAAGTGTCAATAAACATTTAAAAATCATGGAGAGCATGAAAATGTTTCCAAATATAGCAATTAAAAACAAATTGCCCCATAATGCAAAAAAAATTATGGGTTTATATTCAAAGCAGCAACAACAAAGAAAAAAGACCTACCATCTTACCATTAAATACACATTACTACTCACAAAGTACAATTACCGTTAGGGCATTATTTAATAACATGAACAGATAAGAAGAAGCCTATAATTTATAGACCCATAAATTCTCCCAGCAGGATTTTCATAATAGCACTGTTTAGAGTACAAATTATAACACTTGGGTGGACTACAAATCAATGCCATACCAGAACAGAAAAACACACAGGGCTAATGATAAAAGTATTTTGAAAAATCTGCTCAAAAAAGAACAAAAAGTGGTAGGAACTGAACACACCACCAACATCAATTTACATAAATGTAAAGTTTTATTCATCCCCTTTTCGAAAAAATCGAGAATAACAAAGTCATTGCCTGAACACATAAATCAATGCTGAACCCAACACCTCATACGAACACCTGGTGCAAACAGAATACATTATTCCAGTAATTATAAATCCATCTAAAATGTCATCATAGGGAAAAACACTCTGAATAAATATAAAATAAACACATTAAGGTGATACAGATTTATTTCAATGATCTAGTTTTTTAATAGTTAAATTTATTGAATCAATATAAGGATATGTATTGAGATATATATATGGAATATTTTATATACAGTATATATCATATATTATAATTCAATTTTTTTAAATTTGTTTTTGCTTTCCCTAGAGGTTGTCCTTTCATGTGATATATTGTTATGTTCATTTTGATTAAGTACATTGCTGTCATATTCATTCATGTTCTGTTTTTCGTCTTCACTGTAATTACATGGGAAAACTTATGAGGTCCTGAGAAAGTGGGGGTTCCCACGAAAAGTGTTGGCCCTTAATTCTAACTGGAATATCCAGGGATTGGTTGTTTGTGGGATCATGACCTCAAAGGTTTATTAATGACCTGTTTTAACCACTTGCCTACTGGGCACTTATACCCCTTTCCTGCCCAGGCCAATCATAAGCTTTCAGCGCTGTGGCACTTTGAATAACAACTGTGTGGTAATGCAGCACTGCACCCAAACAACATTTTTACAATTTATTTGTCACAAAAATAGAGCTTGGTTTTAGTGGTATTTAGAGCCAGTTCACACTGGGGCAACATGACTTTCAGCACGACTTTGGGAGGCAACTTGAACACGACTTGAGTATGAATCACAACGCGACTTAAAGTCGCCTCCAGGAGGGGGAACTCGATGCCAAATTTTAAATAAAAAAACAGCATGGGATCCAGATTTGGGATCGCTTGCGATCCAGGAGGGGCTTGTCGAACCACATGGGGCCTATAGCTCCCTTCTTTGGGACCCCGGCCTTTCCGCCAGCCATGTCCATAACAAGATTCGGACCATGGCGTAAGGAGGATCATAGGAGACTTGCCCAGGTCCTTCAAGTGGACCCCACTTTGAGGACTGATACCCCTTCCGATCCGACCTCCTGAAACCCCGTGCAGTGGCTTCAGAGGCAACAGATTACTTCCTACATTCGGATTTTCCCATCCATTCCGGACATCCTTGCTGAACCGACAGGGTATGAGGTACTGCTTCTGCAGGCGGAACCTCCGACATGTGTGGTATCTCAACTCTACTCCCTGTTGCTCAGTATCTTCTCCCCTGACCCCCCGCCGTTTACGGTAGCCTGGGAGATGGACCTACGTCACCCTATCTCCCTTATTGACTCGAAGAAGTGTTTTATCCTGACACAAAAACTATCCTTGGCCACAAAGACGCAGGAGAAGGGGTTCAAGCTGCTAACGAGATGGTACAGATGCCCATCAACCAGGCCCGGATTGGCCATAGGGCAAACCGGGCAAATGCCCGGTGGGCCGCGGCCGCTAGGGCCACCAGGCCGCAAGTCCTCGCAGGGCCCAAGAGAGCTGGGCTGCTCTTTAAGCCCGCGCCACTCCGCTAGCCTCTCCGCGGCCGCACGGCTGTCAGCTAAACTCAGCCATCGGCGCCGGGAGGACGGAACTAAAGAGGGAGGAGCTAGATGACACACCTACGATACGGCCGCCCGTACTGGTCAGCCGTCGGGGCGTGACTAAGAATGGGGAGGAGCTAGAGCTGCTGTGTCACTGTCCTGCCGAGAAAGGTCCCACGGTGCCCGGCGGATGATGCCTGCCTACTGCACAGTGCACACACAGGATGACAGAAACTGTGAGTACAGCCCCCCTCCTGTAACCTGGATAAAAGGAGCATTAGGGGCGGCTGCATATGGAACAATCATTCAATCATTCTCTCCATCTTCCTCCTGCAGTCTCGGAATGCTTGTGAGAGGTAGAGGAGAAGCAGGCATTCCGAGACTGCAGGAGGAAGATGGAGAGAATGATTGAATGATTGTTCCATATGCAGCCGCCCCTAATGCTCCTCCTATCCTGCTTTCTGCCCCCCCCCCCCGCTCTCCACACCCCCCCTGCTGTCCACAACCATCCCCCGTGTTGTCCACACCCCTCCCGTGCAGTCCACAACCCCCCCCCGTGCTGTCCACAACCCCCCCGTGCTGTCCACAACCTCCCCCGGTGCGTCCACACCCCCCGTGCTGTCCACACCCCCCCCTGTGCTGTCCACACCCCCCCTGTGCTGTCCACAACCATCCCCCGTGCTGTCCACACCCCCCCCTGTGCTGTCCACAACCATCCCCCGTGCTGTCCACACCCCCCGTGCTGTCCACAACCCCCCCTGTGCTGTCCACAACCCCCCCCCCGTGCTGTCCACACGCCCCCTGTGCTGTCCACACCCCCCCTGCTGTCCACACCCCCCCCGTGCTGTCCACACCCACCCCTGTGCTGTCCACAACCATCCCCCGTGCTGTCCACAACCATCCCCCGTGCTGTCCACAACCCCCCCTGTGCTGTCCACACCCCCCCTGTGCTGTCCACACACCCCCCCTGTGCTGTCCACACACCCCCCCTGTTCTGTCCACACCCCCCCGTGCTGTCCACAACCCCCCCGTGCTGTCCACATCCCCCTCTGTGCTCTCCACATCCCCCCTCTGTGCTCTCCACATCCCCCCTCTGTGCTCTCCACATCCCCCTTGCTCTCCTCCTCCCCCTATGCTCTCCGCCGTCCCCTGCGCATTCCACATCCCCTCCAAGCTCTCCCCCCTCCTCTGTGCTCTCCACATCCCCCCTGTGCTCTCCACACTCCACACACCCCTGTGCTCTCCTCCTCCCCCATGTGTTTTCCGCCACCCCCTGTGCTTTCCACATCCCCCCAAGCTCTCCACACTCCACATCCCCCCATGTGCTCTCCACACCTCCCCCCCTGCTCTCCTCCTCCCCCTGTGCTCTCCACCCACCACATTCTCCCTGTGCTCTCCACACCCCCCCCTGTGCTCTCCACATCCCCCCCCCTGTGCTCTCCACATCCCCCCCCTGTGCTCTCCACATCCCCCCTGTGCTCTCCACATCCCCCCCTGTGCTCTCCACATCCCCCCCTGTGCTCTCCACATCCCCCCTGTGCTCTCCACACTCCACATCCCCCATGTGCTCTCCCCACCTCCCCATCCCCCATGTGCTCTCCCCACCTCCCCCCCTGCTTTCCTCCTCCCTCCTGTGCTCTCCACACTCCACATCCCCCCCTGTGCTCTCCACATCCCCCCCTGTGCTCTCCACATCCCCCCTGTGCTCTCCACATCCCCCCTGTGCTCTCCACACTCCACATCCCCCTGTGCTTTCCACACTCCATATCCCCCTGTGCTCTTCACATCCCCCCCTGTGCTCTTCACATCCCCCCCTGTGCTCTCCACACTCCCCCCTGTGCTCTCCACACTCCCCCCTGTGCTCTCCACACCCCCCCTGTGCTCTCCACACTCCACATCCCCCTGTGCTTTCCACACTCCATATCCCACCCTGTGCTCTTTACATCCCCACCCTGTGCTCTCCACATCCCCACCCTGTGCTGTCCACACTCCACATCCCCCCTGTGCTCTCCACATCCCCCCCTGTGCTCTCCACATCCCCCCTGTGCTCTCCACTCTCCACATGTGCTCTCCACATCCCCCCTGTGCTCTCCACACCCCCCCTGTGCTCTCCACACCCCCCCCTGTGCTCTCCACATCCCCCTCCCTGTGCTCTCCACACCCCCCTCCCTGTGCTCTCCACACTCCACATCCCCCCTGTGCTCTCCACACTCCACATCCCCCCATGTGCTCTCCACACCTCCCCCCTGCTCTCCTCCTCCCCCTGTGCTCTCCACCCACCACATTCTCCCTGTGCTCTCCACACCCCCCCCCCCTGTGCTCTCCACATCCCCCCCCTGTGCTCTCCACATCCCCCCTGTGCTCTCCACATCCCCCCCTGTGCTCTCCACATCCCCCCCCTGTGCTCTCCACATCCCCCCCCTGTGCTCTGCACATCCCCCTGTGCTCTCCACACTCCACATCCCCCATGTGCTCTCCCCACCTCCCCCCCTGCTCTCCTCCTCCCTCCTGTGCTCTCCACACTCCACATCCCCCCCTGTGCTCTCCACATCCCCCCTGTGCTCTCCACATCCCCCCTGTGCTCTCCACACTCCACATCCCCCTGTGCTTTCCACACTCCATATCCCCCTGTGCTCTTCACATCCCCCCCCTGTGCTCTTCACATCCCCCCCTGTGCTCTCCACACTCCCCCCTGTGCTCTCCACACCCCCCCTGTGCTCTCCACATCCCCCCTGTGCTCTCCACACTCCACATCCCCCTGTGCTTTCCACACTCCATATCCCCCCCTGTGCTCTTTACATCCCCACCCTGTGCTCTCCACATCCCCACCCTGTGCTGTCCACACTCCACATCCCCCCCTGTGCTCTCCACATCCCCCCCTGTGCTCTCCACATCCCCCCTGTGCTCTCCACTCTCCACATGTGCTCTCCACATCCCCCCTGTGCTCTCCACACCCCCCCTGTGCTCTCCACATCCCCCCCCTGTGCTCTCCACATCCCCCTCCCTGTGCTCTCCACACCCCCCTCCCTGTGCTCTCCACACTCCACATCCCCCCTGTGCTCTCCACACTCCACATCTCCCCATGTGCTCTCCGCCACCCCCTGTGCTTTCCACATCCCCCTGTGCTCTCCACATCCCCCCTGTGCTCTCCACTCTCCACATCCCCCGCCCTGTGCTCTCCACATCCCCCCCATGTACTCTCCACATCCCCCCTGTGCTCTCCACACTCCACATCCCCCTGTGCTTTCCACACTCCATATCCCCCCCTGTGCTCTTCACATCCCCACCCTGTGCTCTCCACATCCCCACCCTGTGCTCTCCACACTCCACAACCCCCCTGTGCTATCCACATCCCCCCTGTGCTCTCCACTGTGCTCTCCACATCCCCCCCTGTGCTCTCCACATCCCCCCCCTGTGCTCTCCACATCCCCCTCCCTGTGCTCTCCACATCCCCCTCCCTGTGCTCTCCACATCCCCCTCCCTGTGCTCTCCACATCCCCCTCCCTGTGCTCTCCACATCCCCCCTGTGCTCTCCACACTCCACATCCCCCTGTGCTCTCCACACTCCACATCCCCCCTGTGCTCTCCACACCCCCCTGTGCTCTCCACACTCCACCCCCCCTGTGCTCTCCACACTCCCCCCCTGTGCTCTCCACCCCCCCCCTGTGCTCTCCACACCCCCTCTGTGCTCTCCACACCCCCCCTGTGCTCTCCACACTTCACATCCCCCCTGTGCTCTCCACACTCCACATCACCCCCCTGTGCTCTCCACATCCCCACCTGTGCTCTCCACATCCCCACCTGTGCTCTCCACATCCCCACCTGTGCTCTCCACATCCCCCCCCCTGTTCTCTCCACACTCCACATCTCCCCATGTGCTCTCCGCATCCCCCCTGTGCTCTCCACATCCCCCCTGTACTCTCCACATCCCCCCCCTGTGCTCTCCACATCCCCCCCTCTGTACTCTCCACACTCCACATCTCCCCATGTGCTCTTCGCCACCCCCTGTGCTTTCCACATTCCCCCCATGCTCTCCACATCCCCCCATGCTCTCTACATACCCCCATGCTCTCCCCCACCCCCTGTGATCTCCACACACCACCCCCCCATGCTCTCCGCCACCTCCCTGTGCTCTCCACCTCCCCCATGCTCTCCTCTTCCTCCCTGTGTTCTCTGCCTCACTTGTGCTCTCACCCCACCCCATGTTCTCAAGGTTATTCCCTGTGCTCTCGACCCCCTATGCTCTTTCCTGGTCCCCCCTCTCATAACCCCCCCCCCCCCAAACACACACACACCTCTTCCGGGATTCCGTCAGGGTGGAGAGTGGGGAAAGGGCCCGTTAACATGTCACAGGCTGCTCAATTCAAAATGCCCGGGCCTATTTTTTGTCCCAGTCCGGGCCTGCCATCAACTATTAACCATTTAAATTCGGCAGTGCCGGATGCCTGCTGGCGGTGTCTTAGATCCCGGGGGAACCATGCTCCACATCTGGTGGGAGTGCCCTCCTGTGCAGGGGTTCTGGCAGCGGATTTTCAAACTATACTGCAAACTGATGGCGACCTCTATTCACCCTTCCCCTGAGATGGCTCTCTTATCTATACTCCCTGGCACGTTCAAATCCATTAAAAACGATGTACTATGACACTTCCTGGCGGCGGCCAGAGTGGTGATCCCCCATCATTGGAGATCGGCAACCATACCTTCCGTGGGGGACTGGGCTGTTGAAGTGGACCGCATAAGGGACCCTGAGCGTCTGTTGGCGGAAGAGGGTGGTAAAAGCGAGCAGTTTTCTCTTACCTGGACTTCATGGTCCATTTCCCGATACTCTTCTGAGTTTATCTCTTGGGCCGAGTGTGGCCTGGATGATGTGGCCCTGGTACCATGATGGAGTGATTATTGTACCTTGATTCTTGTCCCCTATCTCTCTGCCCCCCTTCTGTCTGCCCCTGCTTCTTTTCCTTTTCTTGATCTCTAAATACATCCTTAGGAATTCAGTGAGCTAACGTATCATGGATTCGACCCGCTTATTGTTACTGATTCGTTATGTGACCCTGTATGTCTTATTTTACTTGCAGATTCCTGTATAATCTCTCTTAATGTGCCGTGTGTGGTGCAACACTGACCCCCTCACTAAAGTGAGGTTGGTGGCTACAATTAATGTTTCTTTTATATATGCGGGAATCGCTGAATCGAATGACCTTGTGGTGATCCACGCACGCATGCTTTCATTCCCTTTTCCCATGTAACTTAGACATGCTTTTGTTGTGTCAAGCACGATGCCTAATGTTGATGTACTAGCTCTCACTGTATGTATTGTTTAAGATGTTATCTGTCTTTCTGTTTCTCTTTACTGAATAAAATAAGATTGAATTAAAAAAAACGGCATGGGTTCCCCCTCTAGGAGCATACCAGGCCCTTAGGTCTGGTATGGATTTGAAGGAGAAGCCCCTACGCCGAAAAAACAGCATGGGGTCCCCCTTAAATCCATACCAGACCCTTATCCGAGCTTGCAGACTGGTCGGGAAAGGGGTGGGGACGGGCGAGCGCCCCCTCCTGAACCATACCAGAGGGCATGCCCTCAACATGGGGTGGGTGCTTTAGGGCAGGGGGGCACCCTGTGGCCCCCGCACCCCAAAGCACCTTGTCCCCGTGTTGATGGGGACAAGGACCTCTTCCTGACAACCCTGGCTGTTGGTTGTCGGGGTCTGTGGGCGGTTGGCTTATCGGAATCTGGGAGCCCCCTTTAAGTCCCAGCATGCTCCGGGTGGTGACAACATCAGGGGGCGGGGTAATTATGTTGTCACCACCAGGAGCATGCTGGGACTGTGACGTCATAAGAGGTCTATATAAATCGCCTCGCACCGCACACCCGGCATTACAGCGGGAGGGAGCGTCGAGTCAACTTCGAAGAGAAGAAAAAGCGAAGAAGTTGACGCAGAAGACCGGGCCCCCGCTGGTGAAAGAGCTAAAAGAAGACAGCAGTGGTGCCCGGCATAAGAGAAAAAAAACGGAGAGCGGAGAAGTCGGAAGACCCCCCGAAGTCGAAGGAAGACCCCCCGAAGTCAGAAGAAGATCCCCGAAGTCGGAAGAAGGGAGAAGACCGGGCCCCCACCGGTAAAAGAGCTGAAAGAAGGTGCCCGGCAGAAGACCCCCGAAGTCGGAAGAAGACCCCCGGAGATGCCTAATAAACTACTTTAAAAACCTGTGTAGTGTTTTTT
The DNA here is from genome assembly GCF_905171775.1 of Rana temporaria. Taxonomy (NCBI): domain Eukaryota; kingdom Metazoa; phylum Chordata; class Amphibia; order Anura; family Ranidae; genus Rana; species Rana temporaria. Next base: position 259,448,669 of record NC_053489.1, on the reverse strand, counting down.
TATTGACATTTTTCTTCCACCAGGTGAATGGTTAGGGGTACGATGTACCCCATACTCATTCACATAGGGTGGGGACCAGGATCTGGGGGCCCCCTTATTAAGCCCCCCGCCCACAGACCCCGACAACCAACGGCTAGGGTTCTCGGGAAGAGGACCTTGTCCCCATCAACATGGGGACAAGGTGGGGGGCCACAGGGCGCCCCCTACCCCAAAGCATCCCCCTATGTTGAGGGCATGCCGTCTGGTACGGTTCATGAGGGGGGGCGCTCGCCCGTCCCCACCCCCTTTCCTGACTGGCCGGTCTGCGTGCTCAGATACGGGTCTGGTATGGATTTGGGGGAACCCCACGCTGTTATTTTGGCGTAGGGTGTTCCCCGTAAAATACATACCAGACCTAAGGGCCTGTTATGCTCCTGGAGGGGAACCCATGCCGTTTTATTTAAAATTTGGCATGGAAGAGGTTCACACTGGGGCGACTTCCTGTAAAGTTGCCTTACTGTGAACGGGGATCCGACTTGGAGGCGACTTCCATTGAAATCAATGGGTGCAGGTCGCCTAGAAGTCGGATTGAAGTAGTACAGGAACCTTTTCAGAGCAACTTCAGTAGTGTACATTAAGACGGCTCCCATTCACTTCCATTCATTTTCTCGACCACGCGACTTGAGGCGTCTTGAAGTCGGATCCCAGGTCGCCCCAGTGTGAACCGGCTCTCAAGGACCACTGGGTTTTTATTTTTTGCTAAATAAGCAAATGAAGACAAAAAAAATAAAAAAAACCTTTTCATAGTTTGTTATAAAATTTTGCAAACAGGTAATTTTTCTCCTTCACTGATGTGCACTGATGAGGCTGCACTGATGGGCACTGATAGGCAACACTGATAGGCGACACTGTTGAGGCACCGATAAGCACTGATTGGCAGCACTGGTGGCATAGATTGGCAGCACTGGTGGGCACAGATTGGCAGCACTGGTGGGCACTGTTAGGACTGCACTGATAATCAAGACACTGATAATCAGTGCCCTGATTTTCAGTGTACATGTCCCAAGCCAGTCCAAACTCTTTACATCTGTGCACTCCCCCATACATACTGTATGAGAAAAGTAAGTACAATATATAAATTACAGATTCACTATGACAGATCAGGTTTAAAGCAAGCAATCTAAATGATCAAGTCTTACAGGATTTAATTGTATCTCACTTTGACTTTTCTTGCTATATACTTTTCTTTGATCAGTGACAGCATTTTAAAAGGATATTAGGATATTAGGAAGATGATGGCCTATATATTTCTCTAAGAAAAGGTTCCCTTTGAAATGAATAGCTGTGTGGCTGCTTGGAAAAGCCTGAAAAAGACCACACCAGCACTTGTTAAATTATTTATACGTTGAATTTGATTTATAGTAACCTATGCACTAAAATCTAATATTAAGCGCTTTAATAAAAGGTGATTCCCTTGACAAATGAAATATTCTTTGAACAGGAAGAGACAATAATAGGGCCCATTTATATATGTTTTTAGGATGATGCTCTTACTCTCTAACAGTGCTAGTAGACTGTCTGTATTCTAATAAGCAGATTTTTACCATTATCTCTTGTGTAACAGAAAATAAGAACAAATGCAGGTTTATCTTTGATATCTGTTTATTGGTCAAACAAAATTGTTTATTTGATACTCTGCTATTTCTATACCTGTTATCTGGAACTGCACTTTATTACTAATTAGTAATAACTGCAAAAACAGTTAAAACCAAACTGCAGGATATTAGCACCACCACCTTTCTACCCTCTCTCCCACCCCCTCCAATTAACCACTAATATGAAAACAAAATATCTAAATGCCCATTTTTCTCCCCTGAAGCCACAATCACCTGACAATCCATCTCTTTTCTTCTGTTTACTTCCTGGGGTCATTCTTTGAGTGTCCACATCACTGTCTGCATGATGAGGAAACCTCCTATTGGTGGAGGTGACACTTCAAGCAGTCTTTTCCACTCTTATAGGCTCCAGACCAGGAGCAGCGAGGGACACGTGCTCAAATAGATAATGAGACAGCAAAAATGTCTGGTCTCTAGGGCAGAAAGTTTTCTTGGCTCAGAGAGGAAATTGTGACTTTGTTCCATTACATTAGAGGGCTTAGGGAGAGGTGTTTGGAATCAAGACTAAGGACTAAGGTAACTGAAGCACAAGCCATTTAAAGTGGTTGTAACCCCAAAAAAAAGAGAGAGACCCTGTACCCTTGTAGCAGATAAACAGCCTATCCCCCTTTCTGAGCTGTAAAAAACCTGGTTGATCCTGCCTGTTCCTGTGTCCCATCTGTGTGCTGACCACGGTAAGCATGGCTGGTCAGTTTACTTGCCTCCATCATCTTCCAGTTGCTCTCCTCTCTCCCTCCCTGCTTCTCAGCTTCTGTGTGTGTCTCTTCCCCTCTCAGCCCCCCCCCCCCCCACAACTGCTGCTATTAGTAGCTGGCAGTAAAAGTAAAGAGCAACTACAGCCAGCTCCTCTGTTGTAGTAAACTCTCTTACACTGTGTAAATGTTTTTGTAAAATGAAGCCTACAAATACCTTATCTTTGATCTCTTCAGGCCAGTCACAGCGGTCACGTGACCTACCTGGTTGACATCAGAGGGGATCTCGGTCCCTCCCTCTGTAGCCCTTAGATCAGAGGAATAGCATAGTGCAGGAGAGGTTAATAGAACAGAGTAGCTGGCTGTAATTGTTCTTTACCTTTGCAACCACTTTAAGCTTTAATTTTTGCCTGGAGGTGGGCTTTAAAGTATACCTAAAGGCAAATCTTTTTTTATTTTAGTTTTGAATAAAATGAAGAGGGATTAGACCACTTGTCATGGTTTATTGCTGTTTATGCCCCTTTTTGGAAGCTTCACCCTCTCTATTTGTTATGTTTACCGTTATCACTGAAAGTAAAAGAAAATTCCATATTCTGGGTTTTCCTCAGAACAGTAATGGAGGAGAAATCTTCCAATGGAGACACTAGTTTTGGTAACCTAGGTGACAACCAGGGATTCCCTCACTTTGGAGGGATTTCGTCTCACGTTCTGTGGGAAAAAAACAACAGGGGTTTTAACTTCCCCTTACTCTATCTATAATGAAAAAAAAGGTTTTACCTTTAGTTCTACTTTAAATATATATTGGCACTTTTATCTGCTTTCTTTGTAATTAAAGAGAAGATGATTTGCAAATAGTTATATTTTCTGTGCCAAAAATGCTCATAAATAACTGCTGTTGCATTTCAAAGTGCCTATAGACATAAGGGGCCAGATTCACAAAGAGTTACACCGGCGTATCAGTAGATACGCCGACGTAACTCCGAATCTAAGCCCGTCGTATGTCTAAATGTATTCTCAAACTGAGATACACTTAAACATGCCTAAGATATGACGGCCTGCGCCGTCGTATCTTAGGGTGCAATATTTACGTTGGCCGCTAGGTGGCGCGTCCATTGAGGTCGGCGTAGAATATGCTAATGAGTAGTTACGCCGATTCACGAACGTACGCTTGCCCGTCGCAGTAAAGATACGCCGTTTCCGTAAAGATAAACATGCCCCCTAGGTGGCGTATCCTATGTTAAGTATGGCCGTCGTTCCCGCGTCGTAATTTTGAAATTTAACGTCGTTTGCGTAACTCGTCCGTGAATAGGGCTGGACGTCAATTACGTTCAGGTCGAAACCAATGACATCCTTGCGATGTCATTTAGCGCAATGCACGTCGGGAAATTTTAGGGACGGCGCATGCGCATTAGGTTCGGCGTGGGAACGCGCCTAATTTAAATGATCTACGCCCCCTACCCGGCTGATTTGAATTACGCGTGCTTGCCCCGGGGGATTTACGCTACGCCGCTGCAACTTTACAGGCAAGTGCTTTGTGAATCAAGCACTTGCCCGTAAAACTTGCGGCAGCGTAACGTAAATGCGATACGCTACGCCGCCGCAGATCTACCTGAATCTGGCCCAAGATCATCTGTCCAAAGTCCAGGCAAGTGTTTTCTTATAGCGACCTATTGACCTAGCTGGACATCCTCTCTCTGGTCTATAGTGGCAGGAGAGTCAATACTCTAGCACAGCCAATCGCTAGCATTTTCCTATTAGATAAGCAAATGCCAGGATGATGTATGTGTAAATTTGCACGTTCCACCAAATTGAATATGCAAGTTTCCCAGAAGCATTTCCTAGGTCTTTCCTGGTTCATCCAGTGGTTGGATACTGGAAACCAGAGCTTAAAACTTAAAGTGGATGTAAGCCCTCACATATACCCAGTGAAGTGAACAGCATCAGATGATACACAGATATGATAATGAAACAAATCTCACTATATAAGTTGTACACATATTTCTGCTGTCTTCAGCTTTATATACTGTCTAGAAAGTGCACATTGTGTTAGAATTTCCTCTCCCTGTTCCAGCAGGTGGAGGGGACTCTTGCCATACACTTTGAGACAGCTGATTGGAGGAAAGGCACACACCCCCTACACATAGGCAGAGACTTGCAGAGCAGTGCTGTGAATTGACCAGCTGTCTGCTAATCTATTTATAGCACCAGCCCTGACACAAATTTCAGCCTGGTTTTATCACGTGTCAGGAAAACTTGTCAGAAGTTATCATACTGATAACAGAAGAATGGGGCAGGAGAAAGCCACAGGACTTAGTGCTTTGAAGAGAGAGGAAAATAAACACTGCAGATATATGTGCCCAGATTAAATTTCATGAATCGGGTTTACATCCACTTTAATCTTTCTACTTGCTCAACAATTTGAAAGATAATTGTACTTTTGGTATAGTTCTATCCTAATTGAACAACCCCCCTGCTCCCCCCAAAAGTCTTATACTTACTTATTAATGCCCCTGCCAGACTTTCCTTGTGCAGCCATCTAGAAGCTGCACAGCCAGTGAGACCCAGCCAACTGGGCAGCTTCTTCTATTCATGCATTGAAAATGTCCATTAATTCCTATAGAGAGACGCCTATCATGCCTCCCAACGTGACTTTCCAAATATGCAACCATATTAGATACAAAAATATTGGAGTAATGGAATTCTTCTTTAAAGAGTAAACTATATCTTATTTATTTCATTTTACTAAATAGTCTTTTAAGCATATGGCTGCAGTTTACTATCATGTGTGCAGCCCATAACTTCTTTGGATATTTGCATTTATAAATATGCATTTAAGGCTGTTGTGAGCTGCCATATTTGGAATACATCTGGCTCTTAAGACAGAAACATATCCAGAGACAAAAACAATCATGTATACATATGTATTAGTACAAATATACAGAGTAGGCGCATACAATACACCATGTACAAATGCTTTACTTAGACACAGAGCATAATTCAGCAAACATATGTCCTTGTCTATGCACTAAGTATTCAAAGGTAATTAAAACCCACATAGGATAATTGTAATGTGAACCTGGCCAGGGGCCACAAATTCAATAATGTATTTTCCATGATCCTAGGTATTTATTATAGTCAGCAGATCACCATCCAATAAATGACAGGACACAGCAAGTCATAAGATTAAACATTGAAAAGGGCTATTGATTTCAAAATAGCCTGTTGTTTAATGCGGCATATTAGAAAATTAATAATTTGAGGAAAACATTTTTTTTGTTGCATTAGCACACATTTTAAAGTGCATTAGAAATACGTACATAAAACTGATTTTTAAAATCAAAATGAATTGTCCCTAGCAAACACAAATGTGTAAGTTACATTAAAAAATAAGTTGGGACAATCTAATCAATAGTTCCAGACAAAAGCAGCAAGGTAACAATAAATTGGAAGCAATAGCATGAACTAATTGATTGCAACGGCAGGGCTATTCATCAAATACATCCATAAATAGGTTTATCATTGTAGTCGGGTGCTTGTCTAACAATGGAGAGTGGAAGAAACATTGGCTGTAATTGCTCTGTGTAGCTGCTACCCTGTAGTAATGTACTGATTAATGGCTATATCAGGAAGAGAAGGGAGGTGCTAATCAGGAAGAGTTCAATAGACTGAGTCAGGCAGCACTTCACTGTAGGAACTGTAGTCCAGAGGAGAGAGACTACTGTAATCAAGAGCTTTTGAACTGCACTTGCCATAGGGAGATTGCCAGCAGAAGGGGAAGGAGCAGCATTTTCTAAAGACGTACAGGACACAGCTTCCTTTTTCCCAGGGAGTTACATAGTTACATAGTTAGTCAGGTTGAAAAAAGACACAAGTCCATCCAGTTCAGATAATGCACACCACTTTCCAGTGTGCACCAGCACTGATGCATAATGGCCGTTGAGCAGGAATAAAAGCCCTGATTCCAGATGTGCTGACAGCCAGAGTTCACTGGGTGTAGAGCAGGGAATGGATTAATTGCTGTGTGTGACCGGATGGTGAGCTTCAATATTGCTAGGACCTGTAAGCTGCTGCTGTGGGGGTTTAGTCTCTGCTGCTAGAGAGACTGAGCCCTTTGGGAACTGACCATGCAGCCATCTAGTAGCATTTTTTCTGCCTACAGACTTGACTGGGTTGATTTTTATGTGCACCAGCAGTACAACTGGGACCGAACACTAGCCCGCAGAAAAGCTAGGACTAAAGATTGCCCCTTTAGAGCTGCTACACAGAGACTTTCACCTATTACTTATGCCTAGAGGTACTACTCAAGGGACATTGCACTATAATATCCTAGCCATTCTCATAGAGTGCACTCTAGTATTATTATTCCCATTGTAGTTAATGCTTCCTGTTTGTTGCTAAAGTATGAGCTAATCTCAGTCTAGTGGTGCAGTTCCAAGTTACATTGGCATAGTGTTATACTGTCTAGTGGATGGTGTCTGAGCCTACCTTCTGTGTGTTCATGTGCTCAAACCAACATTTATTCAAACCTGTACCAATACATTGAGTTAATTTTCCACTAAACGGTGTTGTGTCTATTTCTTGGTGCTAATTCACAGCAGAGTTAAAGTTATCTATACTCATGTTCTTATAAGTACTTGCAGCAAATTTCATTCAACCAGGTGTCAGAGTAACTGAGGGTGTTCTTGGAGTTGAGGCACAGAACAGGGAACACAAATTACCAAGCAGCTCCTTCAGGGGGTAACACTACATTATATAAAACAATGCATAAACCTACAACCAATTAAGACCCTTGACATGTATTAGCTGTTTTTTTTCCCCTTTATTTTCACAAGGTGATCCTATGATTAACATACTTTCTCTCTCTTTATGACTACACTCCCTCCTCAACACTATTTTGGGTAGTGTTCAAATAAACAGCAGTAGTAAGGTTTGATAATTCGATGGAGAGCACAATGAACTTGTTATCATTCATGGCATGCCTTGGATGTAACTATTTGGGGAAACTGATATTGAAATGGATGGGTTTAATTTTGGTTTAAAGTGAAACTCCAGGCAAACAGCTGAATACACATGTGAAATATATATTTGGGAGCTATGTTACCTTACAAAGGATATGTATTTCTGTCCATCCAGTCATGGTACTTACAAAGCCCTGCCGGACAGCTCAGCCAGTGTGGAGCCCTGGTATTCCCCTACAGATGTTAGTGGCACAGCTCAGTTACTTTTCTACCCTCAATCCAAAGTGGCAACATGCTGATGAGGTAATTTCTCTGCTGTTTTCTTTCTGCCAGTATGCTTTTGTCAGCACATGTGGATAAAACACAAACTATTGATCCTAAGTTCTCACCCTCCCAATTCCAGGGTAAACTTTGCTGTCAAAGGGATTTCAAGTGGCTTTTCCTTCGATTTCTCTTCTAAATCTTTTTTTCTTTGGCCCCATACACACGAGAGGATTTATCCGCGGATACGTTCCAGCGGACCGTTTCCACGGATAAATCCTCTCAAAGATTTCCGCAGATTTCTATGCGATGGAGTGTACACACCATCGCATTGAAATCCGCGCGGAAATCCTCTGGCGATGACGTGTCGCGCCGTCGCCGCGATTATGACGCGGCGACGGGCGCGACGCTGTCATATAAGGAATTCCACGCATGCGTCAAATCATTACGACGCGTGCGGGGAATCCCTTTGGACGGATGGATCCGGTGAGTCTGTACAGACGAGCGGATCCATCTGTTGGAATGGATTCCAGCAGATGGATTTGTTGTGCATGTCAGCAAATATCCGATCTGCTGGAATCCATCCCAGAGGAGATTTCTCCGCGGAAACAGATCCGCTGGCGTGTACACACCATAGGATCTATCCGCAGAAACCCATTTGCTGGGATTTATCTGCGGATGGATTCTATCGTGTGTATGGGGCCTAAGTCTGAATTTCTCACTTCCTGTTCCTCCTCAGTAAGCTTGCCCCCATCATCCAAGCCGTTCTGGCTGGGGGTTAGTCAGCGTGCTCGTCCCCTCCCTTGGGACTACATCCCTGCGGGGTGACTCTGTGTTCACAGCATCTCCCTGCAGGGATGTAGTCCCAAGGGAGGGAGCGAGCACGCTGACTAACCCCCAGCCAGAACGGCTCGGATGATGGGGGCAAGCTTACTGAGGAGGAACAGGAAGTGAGAAATTCAGACAAAGAAAAAAAACATTTAGAAGGGAAATCGAAGGAAAAGATAAGTGAACCAACAATGTACTAGCTTAAAGAAACCCATTTAGAAAATAAAAAAATGAACCTTTACAACCCCTTTTAGTAACATTGGCCCATATTCTCAGTGAAGTTACGATGGAGTATCTCAGGATACTCCATCGTAACTCCCTTTTTTGGCCAGTGTATCTATGCGACTGATTCTTAGCCTTCTACGCCGATTCCCGAACAAGTTCGCGTCGCGTAACCGTCGCTAACGTCGTTTGCGTAAGCGGAAACTTACCCCTGCTATATGAGGGGTAAGTTTCCGCAAGTCCCACGTAGGCCATGTTACGGATGGCGTCGGGTCCGCGTCGTGTTTTTCCGTCGGGTACGTCGTTTACGTAAGTCGTTCTTGAATATGACTTTACGTCAATGACGCACACGTCAGCGTCATTGACGTTTTCCGCCGAGAATGGAGCATGCGCACTGGGCTTTTTGAAGCCCGGCGCATGCGCAGTTCATTAGAATCGGGGGCGCGCTTAATTTGAATACAAGCCGCCCCCTTGGAGATCCGCCAGGCTATGCCGGGGCATTTACACTCCGCCGTCCCAACTTACGGAGCAAGTGTTTGGGGAATACAACACTTGCTCCTGTAAGTTGGGACAGCGGAGTGTAAGTGCCTTAAGCGCAGCCCGCGGATTTTTAGAGAGAATATGGGCCATAATTACATTAGGTATTTTGACAGATAGGTGACAATGGCACAAATATTTAAATACTTAAATTTAAATGAACAGCTTAATTAAAATGAACACATAGAGAATTTGTACACAACACATTTTATCTATTATTTATTTTTTAAACATATCAAGATTTCTATAACTGACAGGCATCTATAATAACAATGATGGGGTTGAAGACATGCTTTTCAAAAAATCTCTACCTTCTGTAATTGAAACTGAAACTTAAAGGGCCTGATTCCCAAAAAAGCTGCCTAACTTAACTTTCAGCAGTTAAGTTACACTGACTTAAAATTTCTACCTAAGTGCCTGATCCACAAAGCACTTACCTAGAAATTTCAGGCCGTGTAACTTAAGTGCCGCCGTCGCAAGGCGGTCCTCCTCTCCGGGGGGCGTTTAAAATTTAAATGAGGCGCGCTCCCGCGCCGGCCGTACTGCGCATGCGTGTGACGTAATTTTCCCGACGTGCAGCGCGCGAACGTAATTGACGCCGGGCGGCTTTGTGGATTGCGACGGGACACTAAAGTTGCGACGGGTGAAAAAAAATATACGCGCCGGGAAAACAAATAATTATAAAAAAAAATTACAGCGTCGCTCAGCATGCATTCCTGAGAGGGAGAACTCCATGCCAATTTTCAAAGAAAAAACCGGCATGGGTTCCCCCCCCAGGAGCATACCAGGACCTTAGGTCTGGTATGGGTTGTAAGGAGACCCCCCCTACGCCGAAAATTCGACGTAGGGGGTCCCCCTACAATCCATACCAGACCCGTATCCAAAGCACGCTACCCGGCCGGTCAGGAAGGGAGTGGGGACGAGCGAGCGCCCCCCCCCCTCCTGAGCCGTGCCAGGCCGCATGCCCTCAACATGGGGGGGTTGGGTGCTCTGGGGCAGGGGGGCGCACTGCGGGCCCCCCCACCCCAGAGCACCCTGTCCCCATGTTGATGAGGACAGGACCTCTTCCCGACAACCCTTGCCGTTGGTTGTCGGGGTCTGCGGGCGGGGGCTTATCGGAATCTGGGAGTCCCCTCAAATAAGGGGGCCCCCAGATACCGGCCCCCCACCCTAAGTGAATGGATATGGGGTACATCGTACCCCTACCCATTTACCTGGAGGCAAAAAGTAAAAGTTAGTAAACACACAACACAAGGGTTTTTAAAATAATTTATTATTCTGCTCCGGAGGCCCCCCACCAGGGGGGGCTTCTTCTTCCGCTCTCCGGGGGTCTTCTTCCGCTCTCCGGGGGTCTTCTTCCACTCTCCGGGGGGGGTTTCTTCTTCCGCTCTCCGGGGGGGGGCTTCTCCGCTCTCCGGGGGTCTTCTTCTATCTTCGCCGCTCTCCGCTGTTGACTCGGCGAACCCCGGTTCTTCTGCAGCTGTCTGGTGCCTTCTTCTTCAGCGCTGTCTTCTTTATTAGCTCTAATACCAGGGGGGGCTTCTTCTTCCGCTCTCCGGGGGTCTTCTTCCGCTCTCCGGGGGTCTTCTTCCACTCTCGTGGGTAGGCACCCACCACGTGGGTACCTGCCGGAGCATGATGGGACGGTGATGCCTATATAAATGGGATGCAAGGCGCGCTTCCATCATTGCAGTGACAAGATGCGACGAGTCAACATCGGAAGAGGGGAGAAGAAGAACCTGACGTCACAGAAGACCGCGCTGGCTGCCTGTTAGTAATTGAGCTAACACACAAAGATAGCAGGCAGCCAGCGCTGAAGAAGAAGGCACCAGACAGCTGCAGAAGAACCGGGGTTCGCCGAGTCAACAGCGGAGAGCGGCGAAGATAGAAGAAGACCCCCGGAGAGCGGAGAAGCCCCCCCCGGAGAGCGGAAGAAGAAACCCCCCCCGGAGAGTGGAAGAAGACCCCCGGAGAGCGGAAGAAGACCCCCGGAGAGCGGAAGAAGAAGCCCCCCCTGGTGGGGGGCCTCCGGAGCAGAATAATAAATTATTTTAAAAACCCTTGTGTTGTGTGTTTACTAACTTTTACTTTTTGCCTCCAGGTGAATGGGTAGGGGTACGATGTACCCCATATCCACTCACTTAGGGTGGGGGGCCGGTATCTGGGGGCCCCCTTATTTGAGGGGACTCCCAGATTCTGATAAGCCCCCGCCCGCAGACCCCGACAACCAACGGCAAGGGTTGTCGGGAAGAGGTCCTGTCCTCATCAACATGGGGACAGGGTGCTCTGGGGTGGGGGGGCCCGCAGTGCGCCCCCCTGCCCCAGAGCACCCAACCCCCCCATGTTGAGGGCATGCGGCCTGGCACGGCTCAGGAGGGGGGGGGCGCTCGCTCGTCCCCACTCCCTTCCTGACCGGCCGGGTAGCGTGCTTTGGATACGGGTCTGGTATGGATTGTAGGGGGACCCCCTACGTCGAATTTTCGGCGTAGGGGGGGTCTCCTTACAACCCATACCAGACCTAAGGGCCTGGTATGCTCCTGGGGGGGGAACCCATGCCGGTTTTGAATTTAAAAATTGCCGTGGAGTTCTCCCTCAGGAATGCATACCAAATGCCGTCGCTTGAATGGGCCTTTACAAGGTGTGACTAACTTTCCACATTGTAAAACCAGCCCTAGTTTTGCGCAAGCAAATTCGTAACTTACGCAGAAATCACAATGATGAAATGCTTTGTGGATCTGCTTAAGTCCTCATTTGCATACTCAAAGCTGCATTTCAATGAGAAATGCCCCCAGCGGCGGATGCGGTACTGCATCCTAAGATTTGACCGTGTAAGTGTCTTACACATGTCAGATTTTCTGCCTAACTTTGCAAAAAGCCTTTTGAGGATCGTTTCCAAAGTTAGGCACAGACTGAACAGCAGTTAAGTCTGCGTATCTCTTTTGGGAATCAGGCCCAAAGTTTCCACTTTGGTTTCTAGTTTAGATTTTTTTCTTTTGATTTACCGTTATAAATTTTTGTTAGTGTTAGAGAAACTGAAAAAAGCTAGAATCCCTGTCAGTTTTTTTTCTGTCACCTATGACCCCATTGGAGAGATTTTCCCTAATTTTTCAGTACAGGAAACTATAGGATCTCTCTCCACTGGGGACACAGATTGCAACCAAACACGTCTCTTTCAGTACAATGAGGAAGGGTTGGAACATCTTCCAGGGTATTACTATGGTCTGTGCCTTCCTATTCTGATGACAACCACTCCCCTCATTTCTTGTCACCAACTTCACAGGAACAGAAAGTGAGGTCACCAAAGAGGTCACCGACAGTGAGAAAAACTTAAAACAATATTGACTCCTTCAGTTTATATAAAAATAACAAAAAGCTAATTCAGAATAATTGGAATGTTACGTGAAATTTGAGTGAAAATTAAATAAAAAAATGTTTTCAGTTAGAATGACCTTCATCAACCTTATTGAAATAAAACTCATAAAATGTTCAAATGTGTGAAGGTGTGAAAACAACAATCTGTTCCTCTTGATATAATTTAATGTATTTTATAGTAATATTAACCATGTTTACTGTGATAACAAATTGAAAAAGTCTTTCAAACAACAGTATTGTCATTTATATAATACAATAATTTCTAAAGTGTATAAATGTTTTTATCCATACCAACTACAATTTTGCAGAATGGTAACCTTCAGTGAGAAGTGAAAGTTAAAGTACACGTAAAGCTTAAAGTTATTGTAAAGTCTCGTTTTTTTTCTTTAAAAATAACAAACATGTTATACTTACCTGCTCTGTGTAATTGTTTTGCACAGAGCAGCCCAGATCCTCCTCTTCTCGGGTCAGTGCCCCCACAGCAAGCAGGTTGCTATAGGGGCAACAGTGGGATTGACAACAGTGGGAGCCAATGGTGCCACTGCTGTGTCTCAGCCAATCAAAAGGGAGAGTCCCGGACGACCGAGGCACTCGTGCGCATCTCTGGATTGAGATGGGGCTCAGGTATTAGGGGGGGGGGGGCTGCTGCACAAAGAAGGTTTTTTATCTTAATGCATAGAATGCATTAAGATAAAAAAAACTCCTACCTTTACAACCACTTTAAATGAAAGACATTTAGTCTGGTAAAGTACTATAAGTCATAAACAACTACCTTTGTATCACCTGTTTTCCCTCTTGGTTCTTTTGATCTTCTCCAGCCTCTTTCAGTCATTTCCTTTCTACAGGTACTCACTTCCTCACAGTGACTGTGATGAACTAATTGTGGGGTTGTGTGAAAAGGTGATACAAGAGCAAATTGTTAGGGAGTTGTCACACTGTAACAGGATGTAAACAAGAACCTTCTTGCATATGCACTTATTAATTGCCTTTCAGACAGTCTATAGGGTACCAACCCTCTCTTCTTTGTACTGTTTGTAGAACGCATGCTGAAAGTGAAAGTGAAAGTGATGTTATGGCAACAAGTACTGCCCAATGCATTTCGTCTGCCTATGGGTGCCTTTGATTACCCAGACATACGCTTATAAAGAGGGAACGGTGGCTCAACGCTATTGGCACTGCGCTGACAAGCCATTGACCTCTGCAGCTAGGGGTTCGGATCCCGGTCTCGGCTACATGTGAATTGAGTTTGGTGGTCTCAGCCCGGCTCCCGGTGGGTGTGCTATGCGAGGTAAGCCTGCGCCTAGTACGCCCACCCCCCTCCCACAAGAACCACCACACTTACACACACTCGAAATTGGGTTAACATGCACGCAATTTGACCACGCGGTCTCTAAAAAAAGAGAGACGAAGGACTAACGGGGCTGGTTGAGCAGGCTAGATCCTCTCACTCCCTTGTAGGGAGTCCCTCTGCCCCGTTGGGCTTCAAAGCAGAGCAGGTAGGGCGGGCTGTGTGGGAGGACCCCCTCACACACCGGCCATTGCCACCCGGGGCATGGAGAAAGGTGGCAGATTGCCTCTGGGGGAGGCCTGCCTACTCCCAACTCCTGCAGTCCGGCTCCTCTCTCGAGTACACGCACAAAATACACATTAAAAAAAAAAAGAAAAAAAGAAAAAAAAAGAGGGAACAGATTGGGCTGTGGGTAATTTTTGTGCTATGGTTTTCTTTGCTTCAGTTTTTGTAAGTCAGCACTTTAACTGACAATGTATGTCTTCTAATCAAGCAGGAAAGCAAAATGAGCATAGCAGTGATACACTGTAAGGAGAAGTTCTGAAGGGCACCACTGCTGACTATCTTCAGAAAATGCTGGTTGCCTTGCAGACATGCTGATGCTCTGATTTCATTACATTTTGTGTCATTAACCTGGAACAAGCATGCAGGAAGTGAAGTCAGGGTATGAACCTCAGATCTGAATGGTTCAGAAAGTATTGAAGTACAATCAGTGTGGAAGAAAGGCAACTACTAATTCATGAACTGGAGATCAACTATGGCAGACAGTATTTCTTATGCCACAGGCTCCTTTACATCATCTGATCTTTGTAGAGGATTGATGAGTCACTAATAGAGTCAGAGCTAGAGTTTATAATTCATAAATGTAATATAAAATGTATATGATACAGCTTTCACTTTTACTAAGCTCTGGTTTTGTTATAATGGCTGTTGCATTACGACCATTAACGTTATTCTGACTTGCCAGTAATTTGTGTGATTCTCAAATCTTGGATGAATCAGAGTTAATTTACTTTAACCTAAAGCTTTTAATTTTAACAATAGAACCACTAATTAACTCATTTCCAGTTACTTCTGCCTGCCTGGACAAATCTTGGCCCTGAAGCACAAACCAGAATTGTAGAACGACTTTCTTTAAAGCTGATCTCCAGAAATACAGCTAAATATACAGCTGAAATAAAATATAAGGGATCTGTTTTATCTGCTAAAAGATTTGTATTTTATCAGTTGTGCCTACACACCATCAGTTAAAAAAACGATCGCGTCAGAACGCGGTGACGTAAAACACAAGATGTGCTGAGAAAAATTAAGTTCAATGCTTCCAAGCATGCGTCGACTTGATTCTGAGCATGCTTGGATTTTTAACCAATGGACGTGCCCACAGACGATCGTTTTTTTCTATCGTTTTTTTAACCATCAGATAATTTTAAAACAAGTTCCTAGTTTTTTCACCGATGGATAAAAAACCGATGGGGCTCACACACGATTGGTTCGTCTGATGAAAACGGTTCATCAGACCGTTTTCATCAGACGAACCGATTGTGTTTACGCGGCATAATAGTATTTATGCGTGTTTTCAAATGGGTTAAAGCAGTGTTTCTCAATTCCAGTCCTCAGGCCCCCCCAACAGGTCAGGTTTTCAGGATTTCCCTCAGATGAAAAGGCTGTGGTGATTACTAAGGCAGTGAAACTGATCAAATCACCTGTGCAAAATAATGGAAATCCTGAAAACCTGACCTGTTGGGGGGGCCTGAGGACTGGAATTGAGAAACACTGGGTTAAAGGAACTACTGAAGATAGCAGTGACATATTCCAAAGAAATTACTGCCAGTTTACAGATTAGGAAATTGGTGGCAATTGAGACCAATTCTCATTTGGTAAACAGAGAGACATCAGTGCTCAGAGTTGGGATGCATTTGCTGGAAAGCTGTCATGAATGTCCCTGACCCTATTCAGCTGTCAGTTGGCTAATGGCATTACCCAAAGGGGCAAGGGATGCTGGCTGACATTATTACCCAAGTTTGTCAATGGTCTTGTTAGCTCAATCATGGGAATCTTCCAGCCAGCATCTGAATCGGGCAGGGGATGCAACACTGGTTGCTTTGATGCTGCTGGAGTCTTAGCAGCCAACAATGTCATAGCAACCAAGGAAGCAGTGCTTTGTGGGAGCTGAACATGCACTAAGTATGGACACTTAATGGGGAAAATCCATGTACCTGTTGCAGGCACCAACCCTTGTGTGAAGGCAGGACACAATTTTAAAGACTGTCTATGACACTATTTCTGAATTTCTAGGGTGTCTCTTGGTAGATATTTTTTATGAACACTAAAAATACATACTGACCATAAAATGAAACAGTGCAACCCTGTCAGCCTGTCCACGCAACCTTTCTGGACTACAGTGCCTTGAAAAAGTATTCATACCCCTTGACATTTTCCACATCTTGTCATGTTACAACCAAAAACGTAAATGTATTTTATTGGGATTGTATGTGATAGATCAACACAAAGGGCCAGATTCACAAAGAGATACGACCGTGTATCTCCTGATACGCCGTCGTATCTCTGATTTCCGTCGGTCGTATCTATGCGACTGATTCATAGAATCAGTTACGCATAGATATGCCTAAGATCCGACAGGTGTAAGTGACTTACACCGTCGGATCTTAGACTGCAATTTCAGGCAAGCCGCTAGGTGGCGCTTCCATGTCTTTTACGCGTCGAATATGCTAATGAGCATTTACACCGATTCTGAAACGAACGACCGCCCGGCGCTTTTTTTTTACGTCGTTTGCGTTCGGCTTTTTCCGGCATATAGTTACCCCTGGGTCTATAAGGCGCAGCCAATGTTAAGTATGGCCGTCGTTCCCGCAACAAAATTTGAATTTTTTACGTTGTTTGCGTAAGTTGTTCACGAATACGGATTGACGTAATTTACGTTAACGTCGAAACCAATGACGTGCTTGCGACGTCATTTGGAGCAATGCACGCTGGGTAAATTTGCGGACGGCGCATGCGCTGTTCGATTGGCGCGGGAACGCGCCTGATTTAAATACTACACGCCCCCTAGCCGCGGAATTTGAATTCCGCCGGGGGATTTAAGATACGCCGCCGCAAGTTTTGAGGTAAGTGCTTTGTGAATTAACCACTTGCCTCAAAAACTTGCTACGGCGGATCTTAAATGAGATAGGTTACGCGGATCTAAAGATCCGCTAACCTATGTGAATCTGGCCCAAAGTGTTGATCTATCACATAATTGTGAAGTGGAAAGAAAATGATAAATGGAATGAAAATGATAAATGTTTTACAAATATCTGAAAAGTGTGGTGTGTATTTGTATTCAGCCTCCCTGAGTCAATACATCTTTTGCTGCAATTACAGCTGCAAGTCTTTTTGGGGATGTCTCTATCAGATTGAATGGAGAGTATCTGTGAACAGCAATTTTTAAGTCTTGCCACAGAATCTCAATTGAATTTAGGTCTGGACTTTGACTGAGCCATTCTAACACATGAATATGTTTTGATCGAAACCATTCCATTGTAGCTCTGGCTGAACCTCCGCCCCAGTCTCAAGTCTTTTGCAGACTAACAGGTTTTCCTCTCAGATTGCCCTGTATTTGGCTTCGTCCATCTTCCCATCAACTCTGACCAACTTCCCTGTCCCTGCTGAAGAAAAGCATTCACACAACACGATGCTGCCCCCACCATGTTTCACTGTGGGGATGGTGTGTTCAGGGTGATGTGCAGTGTTCGTTTTCCGCCACACATAGCGTTTTGCTTTTAGGCCAAAAAGTTACATTTTGGTCTCATCTGACCAGAGCACCTTCTTCCACATGTTTGCTGTGTCCCCACGTGACTTTTCGAAAACTGCAAATGGGACTTCTTATGGCTTTCTTTTAACAATGGCTTTCTTCTTGCCACTCTTCCATAAAGGCCAGATTTGTGGAGGCATGATTAATAGTTGTCCTGTGGACAGATTCTCCCACCTGAGCTGTGGATCTCTGCAGCTCCTCCAGAGTTACCATGACTGCTTCTTTGATTAATGCTCTCCTTGCCCGGCCTGTCAGTTTAGGTGGACGGTCATGTCTTGGTAGGTTGGCAGTTGTGCAATACTCTTTCTATTTTCGGATGATGGATCGAACAGTGCTCTGTGAGATGTTCAAAGCTTGGGATATTTTTTTTATAACCTAACCTTGCTACAACTTTATTCCTGACCTGTTTGGTGTGTTCCCTGGACTTCATGATGCTGTTTGTTCACTAAGGTTCTTTAACAAACTACTGAGGGCTTCACAGAACAGCTGTATTTATGCTGAGATTAAATTACACACAGGTGGACTCTAATTACTAATTAGGTGACTTCTGAAGGTGATTGTGTCCACAAGATTTTATTTAGGGGTATCAAAGTAAAGGGGTCTGAATACAAATGCACGGCACGCTTTTCAGATATTAATTTGTAAAAAAAATTGAAAACCATTTATCATTTACCTTCCACTTCACAATTATGTTTCATTTTGTGTTGGTCTATCATATAAAATCCCAATAAAATACTTTTAAGTTTTTGGTTAAAACATGACAAAATGTTGAAAAAGTGGTATAAATACTTTATATAACAATTTCTCATTATCTTCATTACATAGGAGCTGTTTTGCAGTCCAATAGGCATGGCTGATAACACAGTTATTTCAGTGCAACAGAGTAATCAATGTCAGCTCACTTAGGAATGTTAAAAACTCACTGGGCTAGATTCAGGTTTTCAAAGGAACAAGACCCTGCCCTGTTTTAGGTCATATAGCGTCCAGCCCATATGTTGCCATTCGCTTAGTGTTGCATCACAAGTTTGGGAGTGCTAACGTAATAAAAAAAACTTCAAGCTGCATTACTGCGCTCTCTGTGTCAGATCTAATTACTGCACCTGCACAAGTGCTAGAAGTGCTAGAAAGAGAGATTTGAGGATTGTGAGATATGTGGTTTCCTCCTGGTAGGTGTCAGTTAATGCTAATGTCTATGCATAAATTTAAATTGCTGACTAAGGAAGATTTACTATAGGCTGTGTGCACAGGCCAATAAATGACACCATGAAACTACATGATGAATGCATATCTTATGCCAGTGAAAAACAAAGTGCAGGTAGGAATGTTTATTAGGAAGAATTAGTATTAGGCCTCGTACACACGACCGTTTTCCTCGACAGAATCCATCAAGAAACTTGGTGGCAGAGCTTTTTTGCAGAGGAAAACGGCCGTGTGTATGTTTTTCATCGAGAAAACTGTCGAGGAACTCGATGAGAAAAAAAGAGAACAAGTTCTCTTTTTCCTCCTCGGGAGTCTCAATTTCCTCGTTGTGTTCCTCGTCGGGCTGGTTTTCGACGAGAAACACGTTCGTGTGTATGCTTAGAAACCCGCACATGCTCAGAAGGGTGGCGTCTGTGGAATCAAACTTCCCCTTTATAGTGCCGTCGTACGTGTTTTACGTCGTTTGAGAACGACAAGATTTGGTCTTGACAGTGTGTACGCAAAGAAAGCTTGTCAAGTTTCTCGACAAGCCTAACAAGGAACTCGTCGAGGAAAACAATGTTTCATTTACAACGAGTTCCTCGGTCGTGTGTACGAGGCCTGAGTGTTATGTTTATATTAGGATGGGTTAACATTAGGGATACATTTTAATCAGGGAGAGTTAGGGACAGATTCTCGTAGACTGGCGTATCTTAGCGGCGGCGTAACGTATCTGATTTACGTTACGCCGCTGCAACTTACACGGGCAAGTGCTGTATTCTCAAAGCACTTGCTCCGTAAGTTGCGGCGGCGTAGCGTAAATCGGTCGGCGTAAGCCCGCCTAATTCAAATGTGGAAGGGGGGGCGTGTTTTATGTTAATCTACTGTGACCAGACGTGATTGACGTTTTTCACGAATGGCGCATGCGCCGTCCGTGGAAATCTCCCAGTATGCATTGCTCCTAATACGCCGCAAGGACGTATTGGTTTTGACGTGGACGTAAATTACGTCCAGCCCCATTCGACGTAACTTTTTCCAATTTCGTCGCGGCAACGACGGCCAGACTTAACATTGGCTGCGCCTCATATATCAGGGGCAACTATACGCCGGGAAAAGCCTAACGTAAACGTCGTAACTTTACTGCGTCGGCTGCGCGTACGTTCGGGAATTTGTGTATCTAGATAATTTGCATACTCGACGGAAGCGACACCTAGCGGTAAAAAAAAAAGAGATCCGACTGCGTAACAGACTTACGCCTGTCGGATCTAATAGATATCTATGCGCAACTGATTCTAAGAATCAGTCGCATAGATACGACGGCGTATCTGGAGATACGCTGTCGTATCTCGGTTGAGAATCTGGGCCTTAGTGTATTAATTATTCTGTGCACTCTGAGCTCTATGAAGAACACTACTTGATCTAATTTCCGAGCACTGCAAGCTAACATATAAGCTATATAAATTATGTTGAGCTATAAGCTATATCACAAATGACTGCCCCACACCAAATAAAGTGGTTTGCAACTTCAGATTACATTTGATGCACTTAAATATTAGCAGATGGGTTGGAAATTCATATTCACAAATGTTTGTGCTTGACTCATGCCAGGATAACAATTATCAGTAAAAATATATAAAATCAAATCATTTAGAATTTTTACTTTTGAAGCTAGAGTTGCAGAAGCACCTGTTCGGATTGTGTGTCTGTGAGCTTGTAAACTGTTATAGTTCTTTCTGGGTGAAGTGTATTTTTGTGAACTTTTATGCATAACACGCATAATTAAGGATGGAAGGTCTAAGAACGTACCGAAAATGCAATTTATATTCGTCAATAATACTACAATTACAAATAAATGTTGTCTTTAGAACTTCTTTACTAGTACTATACTAGTAATTAAAAAGCAACTGTGTAATGATTTCACAGTAACTTTAATTTGTCCTTTAAGTTTAAACGTTAGAACTAAAGAAGAAAGGTTATATTATCGAATTATATATTTCATGCAACATATTCTTCTCTCTAGAGATATCACTTAAATAAAGCTTGACATGAATTATCATCTGTAAACCAACAGCTAGTCTCGGCAAGCCCTTGCTGGATTATGTAACTGTGTTATTTTCAAATAACCTCAAGCTAAAATTATACAACATGCAAAATGACATTCAAAGAATTCTCATCCGACTAAAAGTAAAACTTGGTTGAACCTGTTTGTCTGTCCTAGGGCATTTGTGATTTATCTCTACATGTGTTTTTGGATACTAGAAATCTATGTCATTCGACAACTGGAAAATAGACTTTTTATAACCAGACTTTTTTTATGTTTTGGGACAGAATGCATTTGTTTTAACCTAGGGTTGACATTTTTTAGAACATTGGAATGCCAAGGATCATATTTGGAGGTCAGGGAAAGGAAGGAGGGGGTTCAATTCTGTGGCCATGTAACTGTCAACTGGTAGGTTAATTTGCTTACACCCAATATTAATACATAGCCTCATTTGATGGCAAGAAAGGAGGTTAATGGATACATTTTGGGGCATAATTGCATTAAATAAAAATACATTTGCATATCATAAAGCACGATAAACTGACATACAGTATATAAACAATTGCTCATTGGACAATAGTCTTCAGCTGGCTTAAGCCAGTAAATCAAAAAGAGACATTGCATTGCTTTATGAACAAAGCCCAAATTTGACTCTGTACAATAGATGGTGACTCTATCAGAAACAGATAGATCTAACTCTGACTAATTTGACAAACACAGACAAAGAAGACATCCCAATCTTACAACCGATGTTTCACTCTATCAGGACTTCGAAGAAGTCAAGTTTACCTGAAGTCACTCTTTGACATGCAACTCAGCTTACCTAGAAAAATCAACCCCAACACTTCAACACAGACAATATAACTCTAATGAGGTTCATGTTTTTCGAAGTCGAATTGCTGCGTGTGATAAAACAAGATGTTCTTTATCATTTCACTGTACTGTAAGAATAGCAATTAAACTCATATATATATTCCTAGCAGGGAATTACAGTCTTTAAACAATGCCATGTGATGTTATTTTTCAATGTACAGAAGCGAACAGAACAGCAGCAGCATGTTTGTGTGTAAAGTGCATCTAAATTCTGCTTTATATTTCTGAACGCTAAAAGTAAATATAGCGGAGTGTCTGCAGGATACCTAAACATTCAAATGCAATGTACATAAAAAATGACAATGCCGGTTTTAAGCTGGCACAGTTTGATAGTTTGGCATGATTCCTGGAAAGACTTATGTCATTGAGGCACCATTATTCCTATCAAGCCAGAGTTTGATAGTTTAATATGTAAACTTCTAGATTGTAAGCTCTAATGAGCAGGGCCCTCTATTTCCTCCTGTATTGAATTGTATTGTAATTGTACTGTCTGCCCTCATATTGTAAAGCGCTGCGCTAACCGTTGCCACTATATAAATCCTGTATGAAATTAATGTCACCGACCTTTCTCAGTCAAGGCTTCGTATCTAAAGTCAGTATGATGGGATCCCTCTTAGCTTGTAAGCTCTAATGAGCAGGGCACTCTGCTTCCTTCTGTATTTAATTTAATTGTATTGTAACTGTACTGTCTGCCCTCATGTTGTATAATGCTCTGCAAACTGTTGGCGCTATATAAATCCTGTAAAATAGTAATAATAAACTGTAGCAATATAATAGACAGTAAAGGAATTTAGGTTTTCTAGATTGGGGATAAAAAGTGTAATGCCGCGTACACACGATAATTTTTCGGGTTGTAAAAAACAATGTTTTTCAGGCTCTAGAAAAAACTACGTTTTTTTCAATCCGATCATTAAAACGGCCTTGCCTACACACAATCGTGACAAAAAAAATGCTCTAGCAAAGCGATGTGACGTACAACGGCACTATAAACAGGAAGTTCAATTCGGATGGCGCCACCCTTGGGGCTGCTTTTGCTGATTTCGTGTTACCGCGTGTTAGTAAAAGTTTGGTGAGAGACGATTCGCACTTTTCAGTCTTCGTGCTTTAAAGATCGTTTTTACGCAAGAAAGGTCATAGTGTTAAATTGGAAAAAAACTGGAAGCCCCCCTCTGTGGCGCAATGGAAAAACTTGATAAATAATAATTTGTCACTGTATAAAGAGACATACTATAATAGAGGAAATGGGGAAAAGTAAAAGAAAATATGGGCAAATTGGATAGAAAATGTGACAACAGCTTCAGGGTAGGGAGGCACGGAAGTGGGAAGGAACTACAGCAATGGAAGAAAGGGATAAGAAAGAGGTAAATGGGAATAAGATGCAAAGTATGTAATGGAATGTTTGTATTAATGTGATTTTTATAAATGAAAATGTGAAATGTATATTTGTATATGAGAAAGGAAAAAAAATCAATAAAGAGAGAAAAGAAAAAAAAAGATCGTTTTCTGATGCTTTAAAGACCGTTTTCTAGCCATGTTGCAGGTTGCCTGATGATCTTTGAGGAAAAATGTCTAATAAAATGTCATTTTTTAATTAAAAAGTTTTTTTTTTTTTGTGTGTTTTTTGTCATTTGGGTATCTTTTATCTTTCTCCTAGGTTATCCTAGTGCCATTGTAGTGCCATGTGTATTTTCCTTTACTAAATACCCATCATTGTCAATGTAAACACCACAAATATTTATTTGTTCTTTTAGGCAACATTGATATAAGAAGCCACACATTGTTGAGTATAAAACATTTTTTATTGTTTCACATTTTAAATGTATACATATTTTTTGTTATTTTTTTAAAATATATATTTTTTTGGTGAAAAGTTTTTGTTTTGTTTTTTTTATTCCAAAAATATATTATTTTTTGGGGGTTTTTTTTAGATAACATTCCAAAATGTTTTGATTTTAAATCCAATTTTTTATTTTATTTTTTAGAATCGAAAAATGTGTTTTTTCTTGTTAAAACGCATGAACAATGTAACTTTTTTCGTTTGACTTTTGTTCATGCGTTTTAGCTGGCAAAACTAAAAATTCAGATTCTAAAAAAATAGATTATTTTTTAAAATACAAATAAAATATTGAGTCACAAATTTAGCTGCAACATTCAGAAGGTAGGGTCAGAATTTAGCATAAACAACATGAAGGCATGGATCTTGCCTTGTATCAACAGTTCAGGCTGATGTTGTAATGGTGTGGGGGATATTTTCTTGGCACACTTTGGGCCCCTTAGTAGCAATTGAGCATTATTTAAACGCCACGACCTACCCGAGTATTGTTGATCATGTCCATCCCTTTATGACTACAGTGTACCATCTTCTGATGGCTACTTCCAGCAGGATAATGCACCATGTCACAAAACTCAAATCATCTCACCACTGGTTTCATGAACATGACAATGAGTTCACTGTATTCCAATGGCCTCCACAGTCACCAGATCTCAAACCAATAGAGCACCTGTGGGGTGTGATGGAACGGGAGATCTTCATCATGGATGCCAACAAATCTCCAGCAACTGCATGATGCTATCATGTCAATTTGGACCAAAATCTCTTAGGAATGTTTCACACCTATGCATTTTTGTGCTTTTTGCAGATTTGCACTACAGTCCATTTAACATGGTTTCCTATGGAACACGTTCTGTAGTGCAAATCTGCAAAAAGCACAAAAAATGCATATGTGTGAATCCAGCCTAAGGCAGTTCTGTGGGCATAAGGGTGTCCAACCCAGTACTAGCAAGGTGTACCTAATAAAGTGGCCGCTGAGTGTATATGTATGTGTATTTTTATATATATATATATATATATATATATATATATATATACACACACACACACATACATACATATATATATATATATACAGGTGGTTCTCAAAAAATTAGCATATTGTGATAAAGTTCATTATTTTCTGTAATGTACTGATAAACATTAGACTTTCATATATTTTAGACTCATTACACACAACTGAAGTAGTTCAAGCCTTTTTATTGTTTTAATATTGATGATTTTGTCATAAAGCTCATGAAAACCCCCAAAAATTAGCATATCAGGAAAAGGTTCTCTAAACGAGCTCTTAACCTAATCATCTGAATAAACTAATTAACTCTAAACACCTGCAAAAGATTCCTGAGGCTTTTAAAAACTCCCAGGCTGGTTCATTACTCCAAACCGCAATCATGGGTAAGACTGCCGACCTGACTGCTGTCCAGAAGGCCATCATTGACACCCTCAAGCAAGAGGGTAAGACACAGAAAGAAATTTCTGAACGAATAGGCTGTTCCCAGAGTGCTGTATCAAGGCACCTCAGTGGGAAGTCTGTGGGAAGGAAAAAGTGTGGCAGAAAACGCTGCACAACGAGAAGAGGTGACCGGACCCTGAGGAAGATTGTGGAGAAGGACCAATTCCAGACCTTGGGGGACCTGCGGAAGCAGT
This sequence comes from Rana temporaria, assembly GCF_905171775.1. NCBI lineage: Eukaryota > Metazoa > Chordata > Amphibia > Anura > Ranidae > Rana > Rana temporaria. The sequence continues at coordinate 259,423,474 of NC_053489.1, read as the reverse complement.
GGACTGAGTCTGGAGTAGAAACATCCAGAGCCACCGTGTACATGCGTGTGCAGAAAATGGGCTACAGGTGCCGCATTCCCCAGGTCAAGCCACTTTTGAACCAGAAACAGCGGCAGAAGCACCTGACCTGGGCTACAGAGAAGCAACACTGGACTGTTGCTCAGTGGTCCAAAGTACTTTTTTCGGATGAAAGCAAATGATGGTGATGGTCTGGGGTGCCATGTCAGCTGCTGGTGTTGGTCCACTGTGTTTTATCAAGGGCAGGGTGAATGCAGCTAGCTATCAGGAGATTTTGGAGCACTTCATGCTTCCATCTGCTGAAAAGCTTTATGGAGATGAAGATTTAATTTTTCAGCACGACCTGGCACCTGCTCACAGTGCCAAAACCACTATTAAATGGTTTACTGACCATGGTATTACTGTGCTCAATTGGCCTGCTAACTCTCCTGACCTGAACCCCATAGAGAATCTGTGGGATATTGGGAAGAGAAAGTTGAGAGACGCAAGACCCAACACTCCGGATGAGCTTAAGGCCGCTACCGAAGCATCCTGGGCCTCCATAACACCTCAGCAGTGCCACAGGCTGATTGCCTCCATGCCACGCCGCATTGAAGCAGTCATTTCTGCAAAAGGATTCCCGACCAAGTATTGAGTGCATTACTGAACATAATTATTTGAAGGTTGACTTTTTTTTTATTAAAAACACTTTTCTTTTATTAGTCAAATGAAATATGCTAATTTTTGGAGATAGGAATTTTGGGTTTTCATGAGCTGTATGCCAAAATCATCAATATTAAAACAATAAAAAGGCTTGAACTACTTCAGTTGTGTGTAATGAATCTAAAATATATGAAAGTCTAATGTTTATCAGTACATTACAGAAAATAATGAACTTTGTCACAATATGCTAATTTTTTGAGAACCACCTGTATATATATATATATATATATATATATATATATATATATATATATATATATATATATATATATATACACACACAGTTGTGCTCATAAGTTTATATACCCTGGCAGAATTCATGATTTCTTGACCATTTTTCCAAGAATATGTTTTATAACACAAAAACTTTTCTTTCACTCATGGTTAGTGTTTGGTTGAAGCAATTTATTGTCAATCAACTGTGTTTACTCTTTTTAAATCATAATCGCAACAGAAACTACCCAAATGACCCTGATCAAAAGTTTACATACCCTGGTGATTTTGGCCTGATAACATGCACACAAGTTGACACAAAGGGGGTTGAATGGCTAGTAAAGTAACCATCCTCACCTGTGATCTGTTTGCTTGTAATTAGTGTGTGTGTGTATATAAAAGGTCAATGAGTTCCTGGACTCCTGACAGACCCTTGCATCTTTCGTCTAGTGCTGCACTGACGTTTCTGGATTCTGAGTCATGGGGAAAGCAAAAGAATTGTCAAAGGATCTGCTGGAAAAGGTAGTTGAACTGTATAAAACAGGAAAGGAATATAAAAAGATATCCAAGGAATTGAGAATGTTAATCAGCAGTGTTCAAACTCTAATCAAGAAGTGGAAAATTAGGGGTTCTGTTGAAACCAAACCACGGTCAGGTAGACCAACTAAAATTTCAGCCACAACTGCCAGGAAATTGCAGGGATGCAAAAAAAAAAAACCACAAATAACTTCAGGTGAAATACAGGACTCTGAAATATGTGGTGTGGCTGTTTCAAGATGCACAATAAGGAGGCACTTCAAGAAAAATGGGCTGCATGGTTGAGTCACCAGAAGAAAACCATTGTTACACAAATGCCACAAAGTATCCCGCTTACAATACGCCAAACAGCACAGAGGCAAGCCTCAAACCTTCTGGCACAAAGTCATTTGGAGTGATAAGACCAAAATTTTGCTTTTTGCCCACAACCATAAACACTACATTTGTAGAGGAGTCAACAAGGCCTATGATGAAAGGTACACCATTCCTACTGTGAAACACGGAGGTTGATTGCTGATGTTTTGGGGATGTGCGAGCTACAAAGGCAAAGGAAATTTGGTCAAAATTGATGGCAAGATGAACATTTGCATTCATCAGCCAGGAAGCAGTGCATGGGACGTAATTGGACATTCCAACATGACGACGATTGAAAACACAAGGCCAAGTCAAACTGTCATTGGCTACAGCAGAATAAAGTGAAGGTTCTGGAGTGGCCATCTCAGTCTCCTAACCTCAATATCATTGATCCACTCTGGGGAGATCTCAAATGGGTAGTTCATGCAACACACAGTCCAAGAATTTACAGGAACTGGAGGCTTTTTGCCAAGAGGAATGGGCAGCTTTACCATCTGAGAAGATAAAGAGCCTCATCCACAAATACCACAAAAGACTTCAAACTGTCATTGATATTAAAGGGGGCAATACAGGGTATTAAGAACTGGGGTATGTCAACTTTTGATCATTTGGGTGGTTTCCGTTTTCATTATGATTTAAAAAGAGTAAATACAGCTGATTGATAGAGAATAAATGGCCTCAGCCAAACACTGACCATGAGTGATTAAGAAAAGTTTTTGTGTTATCATTTATATTCTCAGAAAAATGTCCAAGAAATCATAAATTCTGTTAGGGTATGTAAACTTATGAGCACAACTCTGTGTGTGTGTGTATACAGTGCCTTGCGAAAGTATACGGCCCCCTTGAACTTTGCGACCTTTTGCCACATTTCAGGCTTCAACCATAAAGATATAGAACTGTAATTTTTTTGAAGAATCAACAAGTGGGACACAATCATGAAGTGGAACGAAATTTATTGGATATTTCAAACTTTTTTAACAAATAAAAAACTGAAAAAATGGGTGTGCAAAATTATTCAGCCCCCTTAAGTTAATACTTTGTAGCGGCACCTTTTGCTGCGATTACAGCTGTAAGTCGCTTGGGGTATGTCTCTATCAGTTTTGCACATCGAGAGACTGAAATGTTTGCCCATTCCTCCTTGCAAAACAGCTCAAGCTCAGTGAGGTTGGGTGGAGAGCGTTTGTGAACAGCAGTTTTCAGTTCTTTCCACAGATTCTTGATTGGATTCAGGTCTGGACTTTGACTTGGCCATTCTAACACCTGGATATGTTTATTTGTGAACCATTCCATTGTAGATTTTGCTTTATGTTTTGGATCATTGTCTTGTTGGAAAACAAATCTCCCTCCCAGTCTCAGGTCTTTTGCAGACTCCATCAGGTTTTCTTCCAGAATGGTCCTGTATTTGGCTCCATCCATCTTCCCATCAATTTAACCATCTTCCCTGTCCCTGCTGAAGAAAAGCAGGCCCAAACCATGAAGCTGCCACCACCATGTTTGACAGTGGGGATGGTGTGTTCAGGGTGATGAGCTGTGTTGCTTTTACGCCAAACATAACGTTTTGCATTGTTGCCAAAAAGTTCGATTTTGGTTTCATCTGACCAGAGCACCTTCTTCCACATGTGTGGTGTGTCTCCTAGGTGGCTTGTGGCAAACTTTAAACGACACGTTTTATGGATATCTTTAAGAAATGGCTTTCTTCTTGCCACTCTTCCATAAAGGCAAGATTTGTGCAGTATACGACTGAGGCCCCGTACACACGTCCGAGGAACTCGACGTGACAAACACATCGAGTTCCTCGTCGAGTTCTGTGTTGAAGCCGCCGAGGATCTCGGCGGGCCAACTTTCCTCATTGAACAGCGAGGAAATAGAGAACATGTTCTCTATTTGGCCCTACGAGTTCCTCGTCGGCTTCCTCGGTGAAAAGTGTACACACGACCGAGTTTCTCGGCAGAATCCAGCTCCGATCGAGTTTCTGGCTGAATTCTGCCGAGAAACTCGGTCGTGTGTACGGGGGCCTGATTGTTGTCCTATGGACAGAGTCTCCCACCTCAGATGTAGATCTCTGCAGTTCATCCAGAGTGATCATGGGCCTCTTGGCTGCATCTCTGATCAGTCTTCTCCTTGTATGAGCTGAAGGTTTAGAGGGACGGTCAGGTCTTCGTTAGGCATGTGCAAAAGGGAAAAATGTGTTTCGTTTTAATTCGTTATTTAATTAATTTCGTTAAGTTAGATTCGCTACATGTGTTAAATTCGAAAACAATTCGATTCGAAAACAAATTCGAATAAAAATTGAAAGCAAATTTGAATCAAAATCTAAAAAATATAAATCGATTTCTAAAAAAGAATACAATAAAATAGAATATAAAATAATAAAACAATAGAATGAAAATCAAAGAATAGTAAAGAACAAAATGGAATTTAATAGAATGTAATCAAATACAATATAATATGACCTGGCTTCTTCTATCTATCTTCTACCTATCTTCCATTTTCTGAAATTCGAAATTCATATAGAATGAACTCAAATTCGAATAGAAAAATATTAGAAGAGTAGAATATATATATATATATATATATATATATATATATATATATATATATATAAATATACTTTATTCTGCTCTATTCTAATATTTTTCTATTCGAATTTGAGTTCATTCTATAAAATTACATTTATATATATAACCATACATTACATTCGAATAGAAAAATATTAGAATAGAGCAGAAAAAAATATATTTATATATATATATTTTATTATTCTACTCTTCTAATATTTTTCTATTCGAATTTGAGTTCATTCTATATGAATTTCGAATTTCAGAAAATGGTTATATATATATATATATATATATATATATAAAAAAACATTTTCTGAAATTCGAAATTCATATAGAATGAACTCAAATTCGAATAGAAAAATATTAGAATAGAGCAGAAAAAAATATATTTATATATATATTTTATTATTCTACTCTTTTAATATTTTTCTATTCGAATTTGAGTTCATTCTATATGAATTTCGAATTTCAGAAAATGGAAGATAGATAGAAGATAGATAGAAGAAGCCAGGTCATATTCTATTGTATTTGATTACATTCTATTAAATTCCATTCTGTTCTTTACTATTCTTTGATTTTTCATTCTATTGTTTTATTATTTTATATTCTATTTTATTGCATTCTTTTTTAGAAATCGATTTATATTTTTTAGATTTTGATTCAAATTTGCTTTCAATTTTCATTTGAATTTGTTTTGGAATCGAATTGTTTTCGAATTCGATTCGAATAGAATTTGTTTTCGAATATGATACGAATAGAAGTTGTGTTCGATGTTCGATCAAATTTCGTCCGCAGGTTTTCGTTTCGAAAACGTTCGTTCGGATTCGGTAAATTCGTTAAAATTACAATTCGGGAATTCGTATGCATCCGAATGTCCGAATAATGAAAAATTTGTCCGAATTTCGATTCGGAACGATACGAAATGCACATGCCTAGTCTTCCTAGATTTGCAGTGGTCTGATACTCCTTCCATTTCAATATTATCGCGTGCACAGTGCTCCTTGGTATGTTTAAAGCTTGGGAAATCTTTTTGTATCCAAATCCGGCTTTAAACTTCTCCACAACCTCTCAGACCTGCCTGGCGTGTTCCTTGTTCTTCATGATGCTCTCTGCGCTTTAAATGGACCTCTGAGACTATCACAGTGCAGGTGCATTCATACGGAGACTTGATTACACACAGGTGGATTCTATTTATCATCATTAGTCATTTAGGTCAACATTGGATCATTCAGAGATCCTCACTGAACTTCTGGAGAGAGTTTGCTGCACTGAAAGTAAAGGGGCCAAATAATTTTGCACACCCAATTTTTCAGTTTTTTATTTGTTAAAAAAGTTTGAAATATCCAATAAATTTCGTTCCACTTCATGATTGTGTCCCACTTGTTGATTCTTCAAAAAATTTTACAGTTTTATATCTTTATGTTTGAAGCCTGAAATGTGGCAAAAGGTCGCAAAGTTCAAGGGGGCCGAATACTTTCGCAAGGCACTGTGTATACATATATATATATATATATATACACAGGTGGTTCTCAAAAAATTAGCATATTGTGATAAAGTTCATTATTTTCTGTAATGTACTGATAAACATTAGACTTTCATATATTTTAGATTCATTACACACAACTGAAGTAGTTCAAGCCTTTTTATTGTTTTAATATTGATGATTTTGGCATACAGCTCATGAAAACCCAAAATTCCTATCTCAAAAAATTAGCATATTTCATCCGACCAATAAAAGAAAAGTGTTTTTAATTAAAAAAAAGTCAACCTTCAAATAATTCTGTTCAGTTATGCACTCAATACTTGGTCGGGAATCCTTTTGCAGAAATGACTGCTTCAATGCGGCGTGGCATGGAGGCAATCAGCCTGTGGCACTGCTGAGGTGTTATGGGGGCCCAGGATGCTTCGGTAGCGGCCTTAAGCTCATCCAGAGTGTTGGGTCTTGCGTCTCTCAACTTTCTCTTCCCAATATCCCACAGATTCTCTATGGGGTTCAGGTCAGGAGAGTTGGCAGGCCAATTGAGCACAGTAATACCATGGTCAGTAAACCATTTACCAGTGGTTTTGGCACTGTGAGCAGGTGCCAGGTCGTGCTGAAAAATGAAATCTTCATCTCCATAAAACTTTTCAGCAGATGGAAGCATGAAGTGCTCCAAAATCTCCTGATAGCTAGCTGTATTCACCCTGCCCTTGATAAAACACAGTGGACCAACACCGGCAGCTGACATGGCACCCCAGACCATCACTGACTGTGGGTACTTGACACTGGACTTCAGGCATTTCCCTCTCCCCAGTCTTCCTCCAGACTCTGGCACCTTGATTACCGAATGACATGCAAAATTTGCTTTAATCCGAAAAAAGTACTTTGGACCACTGAGCAACAGTCCAGTGTTGCTTCTCTGTAGCCCAGGTCAGGCGCTTCTGCCGCTGTTTCTGGTTCAAAAGTAGCTTCACCTGGGGAATGCGGCACCTGTAGCCCATTTCCTGCATATGCCTGTACACGGTGGCTCTGGATGTTTCTACTCCAGACTCAGTCCACTGCTTCCGCAGGTCCCCCAAGGTCTGGAATCGGTCCTTCTCCACAATCTTCCTCAGGGTCCGGTCTCCTCTCCTCTTGTTGTGCAGCGTTTTCTGCCACACTTTTTCCTTCCCACTGAGGTGCCTTGATACAGCACTCTGGGAACAGCCTATTCGTTTAGAAATTTCTTTCTGTGTCTTACCCTCTTGCTTGAGGGTGTCAATGATGGCCTTCTGGACAGCAGTCAGGTCATCAGTCTTACCCATGATTGCGGTTTGGAGTAATGAACCAGCCTGGGAGTTTTTAAAAGCCTCAGGAATCTTTTGCAGGTGTTTAGAGTTAATTAGTTGATTCAGATGATTAGGTTAAGAGCTCGTTTAGAGAACCTTTTCATGATATGCTAATTTTTTGAGATAGGAATTTGGGGTTTTCATGAGCTGTATGCCAAAATCATCAATATTAAAACAATAAAAAGGCTTGAACTACTTCAGTTGTGTGTAATGAATCTAAAATATATGAAAGTCTAATGTTTATCAGTACAATACAGAAAATAATGAACTTTATCACAATATGCTAATTTTTTGAGAACCACCTGTATATATATATATATATATATATATATATATATATACACACACACACACACACACACACACACACACACACATTTTATATATATATATATATATATATACATACAAAGGCATACCCCACTTTTAAGTACACAATGGGGTTTATTTACTAAAGCTGGAAAGTGCAAAAATCAGGCTCACTTCTGCATAGAAACCAATGAGCTTCCAGGTTTTATTTCCAAAGCTTAATTGAACAATCTGGGGTTAGAAGCTCATTGGTTTCTATGCAGAAGTTAGCCTGATTTTGCGCTTTCCAGCTTTAGTAAATAAATCCCATTGTGTACTTAAAAGTGGGTATGCCTGTGTATATATATATATATATATATATATATATAAATATATATATATACACAGGGCTCAAAATTTCAAGTCCTGAGCTACTAGCCAGGCCTCAAGAGTTACTCGCCACCAGTTGCCCCACCTAATTCATACACTGCCCTGCGCCTAATTGCACCCGTAAACACCCCCTCGTAGATTATCTCATGGAATGACAATGTTTTATGCAGAATCAAGTTACAAAATTAAATATTACCAACAACAACTTTAACAAAATGGGACAGGGCACTGGGGGCAGACCAGAGGGACAGGGCACTGGGGGCAGACCAGAGGGACAGGGCACTAGAACTGGGTCTCTTCCCCATTCTCTTGCTGTCTCCTCTGCAACCCCCATCCATCCTCTCTCTCTCTCCCATTCATCTCATCATCAGGAGCCTGTGTGTGCGGCTCCACGCTTGCATGTCCCCACTTCCCCCTTTTATTCAGGCTGGCAGAGAGGAGAGGAGCTGCAGCACAGCGGGAGGGAGTACAATCCAGCGCTGAGATCCACACAACTGCACAGCCATTGACACCATAGCACAGCGCACAGCACACATTGAGACCAGTCTGTTCACAGTGCTCAGGCTAAACTGTTGGACACTTACATAGAGCACAAGGAGAAGAAAACTGCACAAACTAGAAGGCTGCCGCTCTCATGTCAGGGCAACTTTCAGTGAGCGCTGCACCGGAGTGGTAATTTTGGCATTCCTCCACCTCACTCATTACTTTCTTCTCTCCAGCTACATTGGTCGGGGCCCGGGGGAGGGGGGCAGGCTCAGAGAGGTCATACTGTTGGGTCCCATGGCTTAATTAATGAGAATTGTAAGTAGAGCACCTGTGTACTGCTCTGCCTGTGCACGGCTCACCAGACTACTTTTCCTGAGCATGCACCTTTCCTCTTCGGCCGCCAATCTCATCGGGACTCTAAGTGTAGGCACAGATTGGAGGGAGATTGGTCATGCAGCCCTGTCATCACTTGCCCCCAGCTTAAATCAAATGCTAGTAGGCGAGTGGAAATTTTGAGGGCTGTATATATATATACATACACACACATACATAGTATCTCACAAAAGTGAGTAGACCCCTCACATTTTTGTAAATATTTTATTATATCTGTTCATGTGACAACACTGAAGAAATTACACTTTGCTACAATGTAAAGTAGTGAGTGTACAGCTTGCATAACAGTGTAAATTTGCTGTCCCCTCAAAATAACTCACAGCCATTAATGTCTAATGCCGCGTACACACGGTCATTTTTTGTGATGAAATAAAACAACGTTTTTAAAAACGTCATTTAAAATGATCGTGTGTGGGCTTCACATCGTTTTTGTCTTTAAAAAAACGACCAAAAAAAATTCGAACATGCTTCAATTTTTTATGTCGTTTGTGTCATAAAAAATTATCGTGTGGGCTAAAACTACGTTTTAAACAACGTTTTAAACCAGCGCATGCTCAGAAGCAAGTTATTAGACGGGAGCTTGAATGGAACAGAGTGCCGTCGTACGTGTTGTACGTAACCGCGCTTTGCTACAGCATTTTTCAGAAAACGATGGTGTGTGGCCACCATTATTTTCCAGCACTGCCTTAGCCCTCTTGGGCATGGAGTTCACTAGAGATTTACAGGTTGCCACTGGATTCCTCTTCCACTCCTCCATGACAACATCACAGAGCTGGTGGATGTTAGAGACCTTCCACGCCTCCACCTTTCGTTTGAGGATGCTTCACAGATGCTCAATAGAGTTTAGGTCTGGAGACATGCTTGGCCAGTCCATCACCTTAACCCTCAGCTTCTTTAGCAAGGCAATGATCATCTTGAATGTGTGTTTGGGGTCATTATGTTGGAAACCACCCTGTGGCCGAGTCTCTGAAGGGAGGGGATCATGCTCTGCTTCAGTATGTCACAGTACATGTTGGCATTCATGGTTCCCCCAATGAAGTGTAGCTCCCAGTGTCGGCAGCACTCATGCAGCCCCAGACCATGACACTCCCACCACCATGCTTGACTGTAGGCAAGACACGCTTGTCTTCGCAATCCTCCCCTGGTTGCCGCCACACACGCTTGACACCATCTGAACCAAATACGTTTATCTTGGTATGATCAGACCACAAGACATGGTACCAGTAATCCATGTCCTTAGTCTGCTTGTCTTAAGATCTTTAGAAGAGGCTTCCTAATCAGATGACAGCCATGCAGACCAATTTGATGCAGTGTGTGGCGTATGGTCTGAGTACTGACAGGCTGACCCCCACCCCTTTAACCTCTGCAGCAATGTTGGCAGCACTCGTGTTTATTTCCCAAAGACAATCTCTGGAAATAATGTTTAGCACGTGCACTCAACTTTTTTGGTCAACCCTTGCAAGGCCTGTTCTGAGTGGAACCTGTCCTTTTAAACCACTGTATGGTCTTGTCCACTGTGCTACAGCTCAGTTTCTGGGTCTCTGCAATCTTATTATAGCCTAGGCCATCATCATGTAGAGCAACAATTTTTTTTTTTTAGATACTCAGAGTTCTTTGCTATGAGGTGCCATGTTGAACTATCAATGACCAGTATGAGAGAGTGAGAACGATAACACCAAATTTAACACACCTGCTCCCCATTCACACCTAAAACCTTTGTAACACTAACAGGTCACATGCCGCAAGGGGAGGGAAAATGGCTAATTGGGCCCAATTTGTCAATTTTCACCAATTTTGTTGCTAGTGGTTTAGACATTAATGGCTGTGTGTTGAGTTATTTTGAGGGAACAGAAAATTTACACTGTTATACAAGCTGTACACTCACTACCTTACATTGTAGAAAAGTGTAATTTCTTCAGTGTTGTCACATAAAAAGATATAATAAAATATTTACAAAAATTTGAGGGGTGTGCTCACTTTTGTGAGATACTTGTGGAAATTTTATGAAGATGTATTTAATATGTATTGTCATAGTGTTGCCCAGTGATAGTACTCCCGCAACCCACTCTAAAGAGCTGACTGGGGTCGGCTGATGCTGATTGAGATCTGTCTGGTAGTGAAAAGCTTCTTGAGGATGCAGAGAAGTGTTTTCAGAGTGGGGATATGTCCGCCAGTGAAGGTCCTGTGCAATGCACAAAACGATCGTCTGAGGGGATGTGTTCTCTCTGAAAATACATTATTGGTTATGAGCGAATGTACACTCGTGTCACCCTGGTGTGCCTGAGCAACACATTTAGGGGGGCCCCTTTGTGTGCCTCTACAGATAATCTCCCATCCACAGGAACAGTAGTATAATCCAGGTATGCGTTGTTCTCTGAACAATGCCGAATAAGGATTCAAGTCAACCGTAAAAATGGGAGCCTTTGAATTGTTACAGTAGGTTCGGGGAGTGTGTTTACTGCAGAGCATGGTTTCCAGGAAGATGCATTATACCATTAGGCTGAAAGGGCGCTTAAAGCGCAGGAGATATGGATTACGTGTGGCGTATATAAAAATCTTCAGGACATATAAGAAGGCCAGTATGGTGGCCTGAGTTTATGGGAGGAGCCCGGAGGGTATTTAAGCAGCCCACTCACACATGCTCTTTGTCGGTTCAGTGTGTGGTACTACACGTCACTGGGCCGACTCTTCCCAGCTCACCTCATGTCCGTGAGTCTGCGCATTCAATCACATTCGACACCCTCCCGCCCTTCCCTTTTTCAGGGCACTTCTCAGCATATCCTTCTTCAATTAACTACCCATTACTTACCTTGGGTATGCCCCCTTTTCTTGGCATACTGACCAGACCACCAAGGCACACTTCAGGTCTATTTATGTTGTAAGTCTTGTCGCGTGTTTATGTGATCCACATCTCTCTCGGTCAGAGGGTAACGACCATAAACTGTATATATATATATATATATATATATATATATATATATATATATATATATTCATACACACTTATGATGAAAGTGGTATCAACTGCTCTCCTCTTTAATCAAGATCCCCAAACCAAAGCATACAGTAACTGTTATATAGAGCACACCTGAAAAATGTTCTTACCTTAGCCCAAAAAAGTACATATGTTTTATGTTGGTCATATGCTATCTGAATTCCCCAGCTAATGCAACCAATCTTGTATCTGTACTGTGAGAGGTAGAATGCAGTAGCAGCTTATATCATTCGCTGAACATTATTTTATTTCACAAACTCATCACAAACTAGTATGCAGATTGATGCAACACAACTTTATTAATCAAGTACATTTAGTCAATGGACTTCTTGTAAATGTTTTTTTGCCCGGTATGGTTTTCTGACATCTTTAATTAATAATATGAACAATAATTAATATGGCTTAAGTTTACATTATTTTTACATTCTATTCGAACAGTGTTTCGTAACGTACAATGCTGCTGAAGCAAAGAAAACAAAATGCACATGTGCAGCCCCAGACCTTACTAGCGCTGGCTATGAGCTGAAGACTCTGACATTTCTGTTAACTTACAAGACAAAGGTTTTTGACTGCGCTTGTTGTCACAGGCACTGTCAGAGACTATGAGAGTGATATACAGTATTAGGAACATGTATGGGCACATTTCACATGCCATAATGTTTTGATTTTCCATGGCTGTGTGATTCGAGGCAATGCAAACATAGAAGGTCCCCAACACATTTCTTCTGCTATGTTCTTAGGAAAGGTATTGCTGTGGTCCTTTTACTCTCCCTTGAAACGAGGAGGCCGTTTATCCTTAAATGCTAGTAAGCCTTCAATTCTATCTTTAGTTGGAATAACCTGCAACAAACCACACAAAAAAGTTTTTTTAGTGGTAAACATAAATGGGGAAAATGAAACAATACAGAGCTGTAAAATGAACAAATAAGACTGTTAATCTATTGGCAATAATGTTTATCCTTTCATAACAACAATGTCTCTGGAAATGAGAATAAAGTATATTTTGTGTGAAAACTTGTGTGTCCCCATCCCAACTAAAACAATATCTTTGAAAAAACACTGCCAATCTCCTATACCCAGTACACATTCGCATTCTCTATGTCCTGGAGGAAGTATCGGTCCTCCCATCTCCAATGTAAAAGTGTAGCGCCCCTTTGAATATCACTACTTATCCACAATTTGGTAATCCTCTGTCCAATACTATTGCTATCCCTCAACCTAGCCTCTTCTCAGCACCACACTGGACACATCGAATAAAAAGTAATACATATAAAGTAGTACAACGACTTCCACATTTATTCAGTAATCCTAAAGTCTGACCTTCAACTCATTTTAATTAATCTGACCTGTGTGCTTGTGTCCTTAAAGTCATGCAAAGAAAAGCAAAGGTTGGCTCCTGTTTTTGGTGTTCTGAAAAGTTTTCTATACTCCCTAGTTTGAGTATTTATTAAAATATTGCTAGACCATGTTTATACCTCACAAAAAAAAACTGAGATTGGCATATAGCTTCAGATGTCTATATCTTTAGATCAATTCATAGAAATCAAATTTACATTGAAAGGTCCTAAAATGTTATGAAAAAAAAGTATGAAAAATCTGAAAGTCGCATCAGCAAATACTTCCTGATAATTCCTACTCAAATTACTTAATAATAATAAAAACTGTTTAGGTAATAAGTGGAATATATCTGTGAACTCTATAAACAATTACTGCAGGGCTCACACACAAATCTATTGTGCAAAAATGAAAATAAAGTAATAAATGCTGCATGTTGCTTGTGAGCTGTATTGCTTTAACCATAAAAGTGGTTATAAATGCAGAAGGTTTTTTATCTTAATGCATTCTATGATAAAAAAATAAAACTTCTGTGGGCAGCAGCCCCCCACAGCCCACCTAATACTTACCCGAGTTCCCTCTTTGTCCAGCAATGCCCACGAGTGTCTCGGCTGTTGGAGACTCTCCCTCCTTATTGGCTGAGACACAGCAGTGGCGCCACTGGCTCCCGCTGTTGCCGATCAAAGTCAGTTAGCCAATCAGGAGAGAGAGGGGTCAGGCCCCAGCTCCATGTCTGAATAGACTCAGGGAGCTGTGACTCAGCTCAGGTACCCCCACAGCAAGCTGCTTGCTGTTGGGGCACTCAACAGGAGGGATGGACCAGGAGCACAGAAGAGGGACCCGAGAAGAGGAGGATCGGGGCTGTTCTGTGCAAGTCCATTGCACAGATCAGGCGAGTATAAAATTTTTATAGATAAAAAACAAGACTTTACAATCACTTTAATGTTGCTAATGCAGTCAAAGCATTTGTGTGGCAAACGACAGGTACAATAGGAGCAGCGCAAGGAAGAGAAGCACTAATCAACTTAAAGTGAAGTTCCACTCAACAGTGTCACATTTGAAACCCTTCAGGGGGAGGGGTGACGTGTACCTGTTTTTGACACGTTCCCCTCCCCACTTTCGGGAGACGGTGTCTTGGCGCTGTCCATTGGAAGTTTGGCCCCGCTCCTCCTTCCCCTGCCGCCAGGCAAATTAGAAATGGCGACGGCAGCAGCACCCAACAGCCGGTCCAAAAATTGGCTGGGGTGCTGACAGACAGATAAGTGACCATATATTAAAAAAGTAAGCAGCTACAGTACTTGTAGCTGCCGAGTTTTATTTTTTTCTCCCCAGTTGAAACTGCTTTAACACAAACAGGCTGGGCCATTTGGCCCATGCAATGGTAAATAGATGATAGTGCACACTTCAAAGCAATGCATGCCCTCGTACTGGTGACGTCACCTCCTGCCTATAACAACATGTTTTGATTGGAGACCGCCAATCTTTCCCAAAGATTTATAGTGTTCGACTTGTGTTGCTTTTGGAGGATTTAGGCTGTTTCCTAGTGTGCTGCCCCACAGATCTTTGTACCACTTGTTGCTCTCCTATTTGCACTTGAGTTATTTATTGTCAGAAATCTCTGAGCTCCACTTGCTATCTAGGAAGCACTAGTTTACCACAATCGAAACAATTTTCAATTGCATTTATAAAAAAAAAAAAAAAAATTGAAATTCAGACTGGGTAGGACTGCATCCTTTTGTCCAAAATGCACCTGTCATACTCCAATGTGTGTGAATGAAGCAGAGGCAGCAGCAGACTGCATACCATTTTTGGTGCAAACAAACTGGTGTAATTTATGCAGACACTTACAACATAAACATCTCAGTGGCTGCAGGGATTTACAATGTGGCACCCAGGAGAAGATCATTTGCAGTTTGACAATTAGTGCCAATCAACATACAGACCATGACCCTGGTAAATTGTTGTGTATGACAGGAGTGTACCCTTAGAGCAAAACCAACTGAGATCTTCAAGTCAGTAGCAGTAACCACTTACTCTCATGCATTGCTAGTATTCTCTATTTTAATATATGGAACAGGCACAGCATATGATTGTTTTGACGTTATGACAAACCAAGCTATATTATACCATGTATCTAAACCTGTCAGTGAAAAAGATGGACATACAAATTTGTATGCTTCACGTTTCTGTCACAAACAAGATCTTTAATAATGCAGCTGTCTTAGATTGCCACTTTGACTGACTCCTGACAAAGTGAAAAGCAGCAAAAATTGAATAAAATGCCACTCGTGATGAAGCAGCACACATTTTAGAGCTGTAAACAACAGCAATGCATATGGTACAAAGCCTGAAATGAATGCTCAAATGAATGTGTGGCCATTTAGGAAATCTAAATTTAGCTAACTTGCATAAACACCATTTGCTGATTTTTGTGTGGGAGGTTTCACATTATAAAAACAATAACTTCTTCCATTGAAAGGAATAAACAAACAACAAATAAAATAATTAAGTACACCCCTGCATGTAATCAAATTTTAAAATGCCAGATCCTGCCATTTAATCTGATAAAATATGGTACATGGTACATTTTTTTTCACATTATATCGTATATGATTTAGCAACTATACAGTTCTGTACCTGGTTGACAATCATGGGGGTAAACTAAACCTGTTCTTAAACTTGTACAGGTAAGAGCAATACAAATTGTTGTCCAGTACTGTGACAGACGGCCCCACATTGTCAGGATAAGTCAAACTTTGTAATAACTGAAGATCTAGACAAAAATATTTACTGTTTGAATTTTAAAGGCAATAAATTATTTACTTCCTAGAGCTAAAAGTTGCACTATGGATACGTAGTGCAGCTTTGTTGAATACAAAAAGGGAAACAAAAAGATTGTTTAGTAGTTAAAGTAGGTAAAGGCCATTTTTTAGGCATATGGCTAATCTAGCCTGTGCCGTTTATATAAATAATAGCCTGTGCACTTTGCAAGTGTAGTTGCACTTATTTTCCCTAAAGCTTAGTGAATTTGGTGAAGCTTCACTTTGTAAAGAGTGTCCAATCTGGTGCAAGGAAAATTAAAAACAGCATTTTTGCTTGCACATGATTGGATGATGGGAATCAGCAGAGCTTTTACCGCATTTACTAAGCTCTAGGGAAAATGAGTGCAACTGCGCTTGCAAAGTTCACAATCTATTTGACTTTAGTAAAGCAACCCCAATGTGCACAAATGACTTTAGATCATGCATTAACCACTTACAGACCGCCGCATGTATATGTACGTCGGCAGAATGGCACGTACAGGCACATTGGCGTACCTGTACGTCCCTGCCTAGACGTGGGTCGGGGGTCCGATCGGGACCCCCCCCGCTACATGCGGCGGTCGGATTCCCGCGGGGAGCGATCCGGGACGACGGCGCGGCTATTCGTTTATAGCCGCCCCATCGCGATCGCTCCCTGGAGCTGAAGAAGGGGGAGAGCCGTATGTAAACACGGCTTCCCCGTGCTTCACTGTGGCGGCTGCATCGATCGAGTGATCCCTTTTATAGGGAGACTCGATCGATGACATCAGTCTTACAGCCACACACCCCTACAGTTGTAAACACACACTAGGTGAACCCTAACTCCTACAGCGCCCCCTGTGGTTAACTCCCAGACTGCAACTGTCATTTTCACAATAAACAATGCAATTTAAATGCATTTTTTGCTGTGAAAATGACAATGGTCCCAAAAATGTGTCAAAATTGTCCGAAGTGTCCGCCATAATGTCGCAGTCACGAAAAAAATCACTGATCGCCGCCATTAGTAGTAAAAAAAAAAAAAAAAAAAAACTATCCCCTATTTTGTAAACGCTATAAATTTTGTGCAAACCAATCGATAAACGCTTATTGCGATTTTTTTTACCAAAAATAGGTAGAAGAATACGTATCGGCCTAAACTGAGGAAAAAAATAATTTATATATGTTTTTGGGGGATATTTATTATAGCAAAAAGTAAAAAATATTGAATTTTTTTCAAAATTGTCGCTCTATTTTGTTTATATCACAAAAAATAAAAACCGCAGAGGTGATCAAATAAAACCAAAAGAAATCTCTATTTGTGGGGAAAAAAAGGACGCCAAATTTGTTTGGGCGCCACGTCGCACGACCGCGCAATTGTCTCTTAAAGCGATGCAGTGCCGAATTGTAAAAACCCCTTGGGTCATTTAGCAGCATATTGGTCCGGTCCTTAAGTGGTTAAAGAACATTAAAACCCTCTAATGCATTTTTTTATACTAAGCATACAACTGTATCAGATAAGATCCAGATCATCTCTTACGCAGACAGACTGTGCATCCCATGTGAGTGAGTAAAAAACGTATATAGCGCTGCACTTGCAAACTAAATCGCTTTTGGGCGCGATCTAGATGTTGTTGCATCTGTTGTACCACAACTTTCTCCATTACCTTGGAGAGGACATTTAGGCCTGTTATGGGACGCCGGTGTTTTGAGTCTTTGGGGTCGAGGGTGGGTTTCTTTAAGATGGGTTTGATTATGCCCTGCTTCAATTGGGAGGGCACTATGCCTTCCTTGAAGGACTGGTTTATAAGCTGTGTGATAGGTAGTGCCAGGATATCGGCACATTCCTTTAGCAGTTTAGTGGGGATGATATCATTAGGCGCTGTGCTGTTTCGCAGAGTGCCCATGATATTTTTAGTGGCCTCGATGGGGATGGGTTTAAGAGTGAACTTTGTTGATTGCGGTGAATTTATGTGGGTATTGGGAGAATGATTGTGGGCGGGGTTGAGGGGGTACTGTTTTGCTGAATGATTTCACGGATTTCTTCAATTTTGTTAACAAAGTAATCCGATAACTCATTGGATTACTTCATCAGAATTGGGGGCTTCAAGACAGACTGGATTCATGGTCTGGGTGACCAGCTTGAAGAGTTCACGAGGGCGGTTTAGGGCATTGGTGATGGCATTGGAAAAAATCTTTTTTTTGGCTTTGAAGATTTCTTTGTGATATTTTTTTGTTATTGCCTTGTAAATGGTGTGGTATTCCTCTGAAGAGCTTCTATTCCAGGCGGCTTCCGCTCTTCTGCGTTCTTGCTTCAGCAAGGACAGCTGGTCGTTAAACCAGCTGGAGTTGTTTTTTCGGATGCAGGTTTTGCGTTTTGGCGCTACTAAGTCGGCTGACTGTAGTAGAGCTGTGTTGATGGCATCCACGGTTTCTGTGGCTGTTTGATGTGGTTGGATTGTTTTTATTTTGTTTCCTAATGTAGTTTTGAAGAGCTCCGAATGGAGCTTCTTCAGAGATCTAGTCCAGTGTGTTGTCACCGGTTTTAGCCTTAAGGGGGCGTTTTTGGTAATTATGAATTTAATTACATGGTGGTCAGTCCATGGTAACGGCTCATTTTTCAGATGTTTTTTTCCAGATCTTGTCTGAAAATAAGATCGAGCGTATGCCCTGAAGTATGTGTGAGCCCACATACTAGTTGTTACAGCCCTAATCCTTCCAAATGGTCGATGCAGGCATCGGCAACGGGATCCCGTGCACAGTTGGCCCAAGTGGACATAAACTCTGTCAAAGGTGAGAGAAGCTGCGATTTTGGACCCGGTGGTCTATAGCAGAGTAGAATATGGACGGTTTCCTGGGGATTAGTTTGCAGTTGCAGAGTGAGGGTTTCCATGAATGGAAGAGGGTTTTGCAGGTGCCAAAACTGGAATTGATGTATGGGTATCATACCTGAGCATAGCATGCTTCTTCTATTGCCAAGCCTGTGGCTAGATCCACCTAAAACGTGAAAAAGATACATATATTAGTACTTGGTAAAACTGTGCTTTTTAAAATATGAACTTAATAGCATTAGCATAACATTCGTAAATTTTACAGTGCGTTTTTGAACATTAGTAGGTAGAAAAACAAGACTATAATATAGGACTATAGCAGGCCATACATTATACAATTTTCTTTTCCTCAACACAGGTTGAAGGAAAGAAAATTGCTTATTTCCCTTATCAACACAGCCAGCGTTGATGGGGGAATCCCTCCCGAAGTGCTATTGTGTTCAGCAGGAAGCCTTCCCCACTGGCAAACAATCCAAGAAAAATCCAGCACTTGGGTCACCAGAAATTACGTTGCCTAGTCGCTGGAAGGGGAAAAAGAGAAACAACTGGAGATGACTCGGCAATGATGGAAGGTCTGTTGAATGCTTACAGGAGGAAGAACATAATGTAGCCGGCTGTCATACCAATGCATTTTGGACATGACATAAAGAAGGGGCCATGCCCCAAAACGCATTGTCATGGTAACCAGCTAAGTCATCATCCTCCTCCTGTGAGCATCTGATGAATTTTCCATCATTGTAGAGTCCTCTATGGCTGTTTTTCTTGTTCCAGTGATCGGGCAACATCCCCTCTATTGACTCGGAAACTGTTGGAACTCAGTCTCAGTTTTCCTCTCCCAGGGACACCAGTGCACAGTGTTTTTTCCTAACCACCAGGATCGGGAGCTGAGTTTCTCCAAAGCTGCAGTCATGCGAGAGAATTCACAGGGCACATAGTTAGATGTAAGCCATCAGGGCTCAAGTCCTGCGGGAACGCGTGGGAATGGAGTTCCTGCACTTTTTTCACAGCAGGAACTCAGTTCCCTTTGAAGGATTCGAGCAGCCGAGCCGCCTGAGCCAATCCTTCACTAAGCGGCGATACCCAGCTTGAGTCACTGTCAGGAGCAGGCGAACCTTAGTAATCCTTTATGTTACTGGCCGCTTCCTGTATATGGATTCATCAGGTAGTGTGCGGATATTCCATCACTTCCTCGATACCGCAATGTCTCCTGGGAGCTTTTGTCATTGTTCCCAGGAGACATTGCAGAGGTTTGCCGCGAGTTATCGCAGGATTTAGAAAGAACTTGAAGTGACGGAATACCCGCACACTACCCAATGAATCCATATACAGGAAGCGGCCAGTAACATAAAGGATTACTAAGGTACAGTGGATTGAAAAAAAAAAAAAAAAACATCCGGTTTAGTAATTATGCATATGACCGTATCATTTTTTATTTTTTTGGTGGGGGAGTGGATCTTGGGTGGGAGTTCCCACACTTTTTTCCCCAGGACTTGACCCCTGTAAGCCATGTCATATAAAGTATATGTTGCTGCATATATAATTTAATTGATTTTAATAAAGTGACCTCCTTATCTTTTACATTTATTTATCTTGGAACTGTGGTATCAGTGTGGGCTCCTTTTGTGCAAATTCTTCCCCACCGGCAGAGTACAAAGGTCACTGCTGGCTGCTATAGCTGGCGGCAGTGATCAGGCGGAAAAAAAACCCTGACTGGCTGATTGTACTAAAGTTGATCTATTGATTGACTTAAGCACAACCAGGCTGCCCATAGATGGATTAAAACGCAAATAGTTCCTGCTGCCCAGCTTAAGGCTGGCCAATGATGTTTCATTAGACAGGACAGGTAGTAGAATTTATGGCTGTCCTTGGTAGCACTACCATGGGTCTGAACCCTGTTGTGAATTTATCTCTAATTTGTTTAAATGTGAATACAGCACATGTGTATCTCATTCCCTTTATTCCATAGCAAAAGGAATGTCAAAGAAATGTTTCAGCAGGACCTTGCAAGGTCAGAAATACTCAATGCAATTTCCCTTTAGGGAATATGTACAAGGATCCTCACCTGATGCTTGAATCAAAGTCATTGCTTGTAAAGATTAGGTCAGAAATGGGCACCCTAATAAATATTCCACACAGTCAGTGGTTCCAAAACTACATGAAACAATAATGCAATTAAATTAACTTACTTCAATGCCTTGGTTGATTGCTAATTTAGCCATTCTCATTGCAATCGGTCCCTAGAATTAAAATAAATAATGACAGTATTAATTGCAAAATGGGCAAACAACTATAAAGAAATCAATTACTTGGAACCTCAAAGATATAGAAAGTTGATTAGTCTTTACCTACAAACAGGAAAATTATTGTAGAAGATTAGACATAATCTTCTGATAATTGCCCACTACATGGATGACAATTGATATTATAATCAAATTCTTGCATTTATAAGAAACACAGTGCTGGTACAAATATGTAGGTACAAATATCTGGTACAAAATATCTCTCACTGTGGACCTTCCTAAAATGCTTGTTTTCTATCTCACCCTGAAGATAACACTTTCCAAGTTACTGTCTCAAAATGATCATGCATCAAGTTTGGTCAGATTACAGCCAAAATTCCTGAACTCCATACTTCAGGGTCAGTAACACATACTAAAACTGGAGGGTGCAAAATCTGGTGCAGCTTTGCATAGTAGCCAATCAGCTTCTAACTTCAGCTTGTTCAATTAAGCTTTGACAAGGAAACCTGGATACTAGTTTCTATGCAGAGCTGCACCAGATTTTGCACTTTCCAGTTTTAGTAAATGAACCCCATAAAGTCCAGGAGAAACATAGATTCATTTGATCACAAGGCAACAAGCATTTTCAGAATACCATGTTTTTCACAGTACAGAATTCCTTTAAAAAAAGGAAAGAGCACACACCAACAGCTAAAATCTTCTCTTTATTTATTAGAACAGAGAAGTCGGAACAACACAGGATGAATTTTTAATTGGTTACTATGAGTTACTGCATTATTCACACTGCTGATTAAATGAGATGCAAGCTGATAGAAAACTTGTGCACAAAAATGAACTTCTCTAGAAAATCTTTATTTAAATACCAACAATTCTGATGTATAGGTATATAATTCAAACATGTTTTTTAAGAATGAAGTAATCACAGAGATTGTAAGTAGATTTCACCACTCCAGAGCTTAGATTACATATTTACATAAATTAGAGCTTTCACTTCCATGCTCAATTGAAGGTATTACAATAGTTTTAATTCCTAGAGTTTGTTAGTGTTGATTTGCTTGTAAAATTATCTCTACGATTACATGGCTATTTCAGTTGTGATCATATGCTTTATACTGTGCTGATATAATCTTATAATCAATATAAACACACAAACACCCTTGGGGTCTTTGAAACATTGGTTTAAATGGCAGTGATGTACAGAAATACAGTCACGGTATCTTATAGTCATAGATCAGCTTTCATTAGCCAATGTAATCTGTTAAAAGCTGACATCTGACAGCTCATAGTTAGTTTGGCAAACAAGCACTTTTCAGGTGCCATTTTAAAACAGTGAAGGTATAGTGATTTTTGTTCTAGCATCGCCCGTTTGTCCCCCCATGGCATTCGCTCTTGACAGTGATGTAAAGTCCTGGTAGGTTTTGTCAGTCTAGCGGCTAAAGTAGAGCTAATCTAGCAATAAACATCCCCCTACCCCCACAGAAAAAGATTACGGCAATATATAAATGTATGCATGTATGATGTAAAGTACACAGAGTTAGATAAAAAAAAAAATCACACTTATGTTAAATTCTTTTAATTAGAGGTATGTAGCCAGATTCAGGTATAGATACGCCATCGTAACTCTGAATCCGCGCCGTCCTACATTTAAGCGTATGCTCAAACTGAGATACGCTTAAATGTTGCTAAGATACGAGCTAGTCTTCCTACGCCGTCGTATCTTAGCTGTCTATTTACGCTGGCCGCTAGGGGCGTGTACGCTGGTGTACGCTGATTTACGCCTAGAATATGTAAATCAGCGAGATACGCCTATTCACGAACGTACGCTCACCCGTTGCAGTAAAGATACGCCGTTTACGTAAGGCGTTTTCAGGCATAAAGATAAACCACCAAAAAGATGGCGCAGCCAATGTTAAGTAAGGACGTCGGAACCGCCGTTGAATTTCACGTCGTTTGCGTAAGTCGATTCAGAATAGGGCTGGGCGTAGGTTACGTTCACATCGAAAGCATTGACTATTTGCGACGTGATTTGGAGCATGCGCACTGGGATACGACCGCGGACGGCGCATGCGCCGTTCGTTAAAAACGTCATTTACGTGGGGTCATGCTTTATCTACATAAAACACGCCCACCTCTTCACAATTTGAATTAGGCGCGCCTACGCCGGCACATTTACGCTGCGTCTCCGTAACTTAGGACGCAAGTGCTTTGTGAATACAGCACTTGCCTCTCTAACTTGCGGCGGCATAACGTAAATTACATACGCTACGCCCCCACAACTTTGAGCCGCCGTACGTAAATCTGGCCAATAGTATTTTAGCGTAAATATGTAGACATGCACAAATTACATAAATACATAAATGATGCATTTGGAAAAAAAAAAGAATAATATATAAAGAGTGCTTATTTTAAATGCTTGTCCTTAAAATGAAACTAAAACCATCAATTTAACTGCTGCCTAAAACAGTTAAATACGAAGCATACCATGAATGATAACTGTCACAGTTGTTGTCTCAATCGAACTGCCAAGTCATCAAATGACTGGTGACATAACTGATCACCTGTGCGGCACAATGGTAACTGCAGATCAAATAGAGGCCAAGATGGCAGCTTCCTTGGCTCTAAAGTATAGAAGGGATTAGTTTGCTTAAGGCGCAGCCAAAACAGCCAAATGCAAGATGGATTATGTATGATCTCTATGGATAATGCACATAAGCAGAGTGGCATTAGGTTGACAAAAAGCCTTGCCCCAAATGCTGCCCACACTACCCTGCTCCCATCTCTGGCACTGCTCTGTGTGCACTAAACCAGCAGTCATATATTATATATATATATATATATATATATGGAATCAATTACATGGTAAATTGCTTACTAATCCAATCAAATTCCCACATGGTTATTTCAAATATTCCACACCATAGATACAAAAAAGGGTTAATCCAGCTGGCCACAGTCTCAAAATTCCCCAGGAGCCATCCCAGTGTCAATCTGAAATTATATATATATATATATATATTTATTATGTAAAAAACATTTTTTTGAAAAACATATATATTGAAAAATTAAGATGGAAGGAAAAAACAAAAAAGTAAATGCAGACCCATATGTATCGATCAAAAATTATGAATCATAAAAATAAATAGAAATCCAAATCTGTGTTTAATCCATTAGGAGTGATAGTATTAAGAAAATGTATCCTATGTACCTCACGTCTTCTCAAGGTAAGTTCACGATCACCACCTCTCCTATTTCTTTCAATGCCTTCTAATACCATATATTTTAATTGTGAGACAGCATGTCCTTTCTCTACAAAATGACGGGCAAGTGGTAGCTGTATTAGTTTATCTCTGATTGAATACTTATGACGGGCTATTCGATCCTTTACCTTTTGGGTGATTTCTCCAATATATAATAATCCACATGGACATTTGATAGCATATACCACATACGATGATTGGCAGGTGTAGTGTCCCTTAATGGGGATATTAAATTCTTTGTGGGGATGTGAAATATATTTACCTTTAATCATAGAGTTACATTGGATACAAGATAAAAAAGGAAAATATCCCATGTTTTTCGGTCCCAGAAATGTCCATTTGGGAACAGGCAGGGAAAATTGATCTGATTTCACCAATCGATCCCTGAGTGTTCTTCCTTTCCTATATGAAGGCATGGGTAAACTCCAAAATTCATCAATAGTAGGATAACTAGTCTTAAGTGTATTCCAATGTTTTTTAATAATATAAAACATTTTATATGAAAAAGGATGATACTGTGAGACAAAATGAATTCTTTTAAACGATCTTTTAGGCATCCTGTTGGTGTTTAGATTTAATCATTCTTTTTTGATTAATGCTTCAGGATATCCTCTCTGGATAAGTTTTTTTCTCCATTTCATTTACTCTCTGTTGACAACATTGTGGATCATTAACTATTCTCTGAACGCGCATCAGCTGACTTTTAGGAATCAAATTAAAAAGGCTACGTGGGTGAAAGCTATCAAAGTGTAACAATTGATTGCGATCAGTGGTTTTTACATATAGATCACTCATGATTTTCATAATATTAATACATAGAGTGGTATCTAGGAAAGAAATTTCAGTTTTATTAAATTCCATATTAAATTTTAAACCGGGGATAAGATAATTGAGATAACAATCGAATAGTAATAGGGATTCAATGTCGCCACCCCACACAGCAAAAATATCGTCCACAAATCTATACCATCCTTGGCAGTGTTCAAAAAATAAATTGTTGACATAAATCAATGAGACTTCAATAATGTTCATGAATGCATTTGCATACGGGGGTGCGACATTAGAACCCATCGATGCCCCTCTCAGCTGTAAAAAGTGGGTATCTTTGAAAAGAAAGTCATTTTCATGAAGTATTATTTTTAATAAATCCAACAAAAACTCGATATGTTTACTCTCATATGCACCTGAATCGATCAACAGCCGTTGACATGCTTCAATCCCTAACTCATGACCATTAATCAAAAAAGAACGATTAAATCTAAACACCAACAGGATGCCTAAAAGATTGTTTAAAAGAATTCCTTTTGTCTCACAGTATCATCCTTTTTCATAAAATGTTTTTAATATTATTAAAAAACATTGGAATACACTTAAGACTAGTTATCCTACTATTGATGAATTTTGGAGTTTACGCATGCCTTCATATAGGAAAGAAAGAACACTCAGGGATCGATTGGTGAAATCAGATCAATTTTCCCTGCCTGTTCCCAAATTGACATTTCTGGGACCAAAAAACATGGGATTGTTTCCTTGTTTATCTTGTATCCAATGTAACTCTATGATTAAAGGTAAATATATTTCACATCCCCACAAATATTTTAATATTCCCATTAAGGGACACTACACCTGCCAATCATCGTATGTGGTATATGCTATCAAATGTCCATGTGGATTATTATATATTGGAGAAACCACCCAAAAGGTAAAGGATCGAATAGCCCGTCATAAGTAATCAGAGATAAACTAATACAGCTTCCACTTGCCCGTCATTTTGTAGAGCAAGGACATGCTGTCTCACAATTAAAATATATGGAATTAGAAGGCATTGAAAGAAATAGGAGAGGTGATGATCGTGAACTTACCTTGAGGAGACGTGAGGTACATTGGATATATTTTCTTACTACTATCACTCCTAATGGATTAAACACAGATTTGGATTAATATTTATTTTTATGATTCATAATTTTTGATCGATACATATGGGTCTGCATTTACTTTTTTGTTTGTTCCTTCCGTTTTCATTTTTCAATATATATTCTTAAAAAAAATAAAAAAATAAATATATATATATATGTTTTTCCCCCAATTTTTTTTCCCTCTCTTACTTCTGGTTCTTTTTTGCACATTTCTAGTTTATTTTATTTTTTACCATATTTTTACTTTTATTCTCCATGTTTATGGCATCCAGCCGGGTGTTCTGCATATTTTCCACATATGTGTATGGTACATCCACACGCCCTTTTATACATCTGTCTTTAGTGACATGTTTTCATTCATAGATCTCTTATTTATGTGTATATATTTTTTTACTACTGCTGGTTCATAACATGGACAGTCATGCATATAGTTTTAGTACCATCTCTCACAGCGAGTAAACTTGTTGTGAAATAGATCATTTACTTTGTATGCTCATAGATCGTGCTGCTAGCCAGCATACTGACAATTTTTTAGCTTTCCGTGATTCACGGTTTTCACTTTAGCTCTTACACGTTTTTACCTTATACCCACATTATTCAGCCCTTTCACTGATTACCACACCTTGTAGCAATCCTGCTCATATATCTTTTTCTTTTTCTTCCTTCTTACACATTTACGCACTATTTTAGTGCTTACACTTTGTCACTTTTTCTCACGCCATTATGTGAGTCCACACACTGCAGTGAAGTATACTATGTGTTTATTATCCCCCATTCACGACAATTTCATTTGCAGGATACTATACCATCCAGCATTTTTTTACATATATCATGATATTGGGGTTCCACATACAAACACATTATATCAATCGGATGGTATCACTATTTTTTATTATTTACTTCATCCCACATTCACATCCACACCTATACCTGGTTACATAAGCAGATGCTACGATTGTTGTCACTTTACTTCCATTAACTTATGTTTAATTGTGTGTTTTTTACTTTTTTAC
The DNA here is from genome assembly GCF_905171775.1 of Rana temporaria. Lineage (NCBI taxonomy): Eukaryota > Metazoa > Chordata > Amphibia > Anura > Ranidae > Rana > Rana temporaria. Next base: position 259,396,360 of record NC_053489.1, on the reverse strand, counting down.
ATTTTTTCTTTTTTATTTATCATAATTTTTTTTGCTTTTTGTCAGCTGATCTTTGAATCCCTTTCCACCTGGTTCTCATGGGTGTAGTTTCTCTCCGCTGTGTCTACCCACAGATGTATGGGATTACTGCAATCAGTTCAGACCAATCACAGACTGGACTCACCACATGACTTTTTTTCTTTGGAATACTATAAATGAGATTGTTTTTTATGTTGTTCTTAGCTATGACTAAGCATTGTATAACAATGTGAAACGCTATATCATCCCACCGTTTGCCGTTTCTCTGTTTGTGCAGTGGTTTTTTACTGGATTAAAGGCTTTTATTGTTTTTTACATTTATCGGAGTGCGGCTCTCCATACCTTTTTGCTTCCATTTATGCTTCGTGCATTGCCTGCACCCACTGGATTTTTCTGAGTCCACACTCACCACCGAGGTGCACTCATGTGGAGCGGCGGTCTCTTTCCCCCAGAAGGATTTACCCCCTTCCTGACCAGAGCATTTTCTGCAATTTGGCACTGCGTCGCTTTAGCTGACAATTGCGCGGTTGTGCGACGTTATACCCAAACAAAATTGACGTCCTTTTTTTTACCACAAATAGAGCTTTCTTTTGGTGGTATTTGATATCCCCCAAAATATATATAAAAAAAACATTTTGTTTCCTCAGTTTAGGCCGAAATGTATTCTTCTACATATTTCTGGTAAAAAAAAAAGAAAATCGCAGTAAGTGTATATTGATTGGTTTGCACAAAAGTTAAGCGTCTACAAAATAGGGAATAGATTTATGCATTTTTATAAATATGTTTTTTTACTAGTAATTGTGGTGATCTGCGATTTTATCAGGACTGCGGCATTATGGCCAACAGATCGGACATTTTTGACACTATTTTGGGACCATTGACATTTATACAGTGATCAGAGCTACAAATAGCCACCGATTACTGTATAAATTACACTGGCAGGGAAGGGGTTAAACACTAGGCTCACTATAACATGACAGAGATCGCTGCTCCCAATGACAGAGAGCAGTAGATTTCTTCTCGGTTCTGCTTATTGCTTTAAAAGTATGCACAATCTTGAGGCACCCCATTATAAAATGTAAAAAACTAAACAAATAGTTTATCATAATAAAGCAACATCTACAAGGTGCAAATTCTGCAAGGTGCTTTTTGGCACAGCTCAGTTGTGACTGTATATGGCCTTTCTTGAGGAGTGGCTTTTTTCCTGCAACCCTCCTATACAACCACATTTGTGGAGAATTTGTGATATTGTTGTCACATGCACACAATGACCACTCTTTCACAGTTGCTGTAGGCCTCTTGGTAGCCTCTCTGACCAGTTTCCTCCTGGCTCTTTCATCCAGTTTGGAGTGACGTCCTGATCCACCGATTCAGTGATTCAGTTTTTTGGGGGTTTTTTCTGACACAAGTTTCACTGAGTAAAATACTGCTGGATAAAACAAAAACTGTGTGTCTTAATTTCAGGCTGTAAAGCAAAAAAATTAGATTTTACCTACTTAAGACCCAGACCATTACGCAGGTAAAGGACCTGGCCAGTTTTTGCGATTCGCCACTGTGTCGCTTTAACTGACAATTGCGCGGCCGTGCGATGTGGCTCCCAAACAAAATTGGCGTCCTTTTTTTCCCACAAATAGAGCTTTCTTTTGGTGGCATTTGATCACCTCTGCGGTTTTTATTTTTTGCGCTATAAACAAAAATAGAGCGCCAATTTTGAAAAAAATATCAATATTTTTTACATTATGCTATAATAAATACCCCCAAAAAAGATATAAAAAAACATATTTTTTTCTCAGTTTAGGCCTATACGTATTCTTGTACATATTTTTGGTAAAAAAAAATCGCAAAAAGCGTTCGATTGGTTTGCGCAAAAGTTATAGCGTTTACAATATAGGGGATAGTTTTATTGCATTTTTAGTAATAATTATTTTTTTTACTACTAATGGCGGCGATCAGCGATTTTTTTCATGACTGCGGCATTGTGGTGGATACATCGGACAATTTTGACACATTTTTGGGACCATTGTCATTTTCACAGCAAAAAATGCTATAAAAATGCATTGTTTACTGTGAAAATGACAATTGCAGTTTGGGAGTTAACCACTAGGGGGCACTGAAGGGGTTAGGTGTGACCTCATATGTGTTTCTTACTGTAGGGGGGCGGGGCTGGACGTGTGACGTCATTGATCGCCTTTCCCTATATCAGGGAACAAACGATCAATGACAGCGCCACAGTGAAGAACAGGGACCGATCACGGGACTCCGGTGGCGATCGGGTCCCGCGGTCACGGAGCTTCGGACCGGGTCGCGGGTGCGCTCCCGCGACTGGGCACTTAAAGAGGACGTACAGGTACATGCTTGTGCCCAGCCGTGCCATTCTGCCGACGTATATGTGCAGGAGGCGGTCCTTAAGTAGTTAAAGGGGGGTGATTCTTTTCTACGCCAACTGTATGTATGTATGCATGCAAGGTAGATTCTTGCTGGTGTTTAAAAGCTGTCTGCACACACTCTCAGTGTCAGCTGTTGAATTTGTAACCTGTACTATCCGCTATCTGATAAACTATCCGTGGCTGTTCTGCCTTCTGAATGTAACCTTAAGGCACATGTATGGGCAGCAGACCCAAAAATCGTAATATACAATTTCCTGTAAATTTTCAGGGACTAAAAGCATCCTAAGAGGGAGCACTACCTACAAATTTTGTGAGTCCAGAGGGAAGCTGAAGAAACTCCAAGATGGAATAAGTCATTTTTTTCTGATCATATGTGAGCATCTTAGCATCTTCTCTTTAAAGAGAATTGTATATTATGGATGGTTGGTTTTGGTATTGATGTTGTTAGTAGTTTTAAAGGGTATTGAGATGTAAAGATAAAAATGGTTGCCTATAAGGAAAGTCTTTTTATGGCTGCATATTGCATCTTTTACTTTAAAAGGGAAGGATTTGTAGAAATCCTTCATCTCCACAACATACAAACATCTTTCTGGTTCTCAAAAGCACAAGGAGGGAAAAAGAAGGGGGGGGGAACATTCCCCGTTCCCAACTCTGAAGCATTTTGTGTTTTACCGTAGAATCAGAACATAATACAGAAACAAGCTACACAGTAACAAAGTAAGCTACATGATGTTAAAGAGTAGGCAAACTAGTGCATATTTATTCAAGATCATCCTTTATAGACAGAAGATACATCTGACATTGGAAAAAAAAAAAGCTATGTTTGAACCTACTTCTCACATCCCAGAAAGTTCTGAAGAGCTACAATTAGTTGCTATTTATGATTTAAGGCAAGTCTTCTGCTCTTTGACAAAAGCTTAGAAACAACATCACTGCAGGAACTGCCACCTGTGATGTGGAAGCTGAAAAAGACTTCCAGTAAAACTAAGAATGCTGAAGCAATAATTAGTGATTAGTAAACATGATCCTGCTGACTAGGAAAGTGATATATCTGAAAGCTTTTATGAATACTTATCTTGAAATCCTGTCAAACAGGCATGCTAGCATCAAGAATGCGTGCTTATGTAAGAAGATTTCAGAGTCAAAATCTTTTTATAAGAGTTCAATTTCCCAGTAATTAGCTTATATACCGATACTCAAAAGAAAATGCACCTTTTGCACCAAACAAACCTTATAGTACCAAAAGACCAAAACTTTCCCTGATGAGTCAAAAATCTAACCGAAATTTCCAACAAGCGATAGCTTTATCTCTGACACACTCAGTGAGATAACCAAGTTATGTTTTATGGTTGACCTCAAAAGAAGAAATCTAATCTATGTTCCCAATACAAAATGTAAAATATTTTAAATTGAATTTTGCCATAGTTTTATAAATTAAGTTTTTCAGTTTTCTTCTTCCACCTTTTAAGCATCAATAAAAAAGTCTCTTTGCCGTGATGCAGGACATTTTTCAAGGATTAAAACAACAACACACAATACTTTCACTAGAAAAAAAAGTTGGACATTTTCTTTTAAATGTTTCTTGATTTATATTTTTACATTTTGTTATTCTATAATTGTGTCATATGCGCTAAATCGTAAAAAAAGGTCTAATTTTACATAAGGTAGTAATTTCTAAGGATGCAAATTATTTGCATCCGATGAGTAGACCATGACCTGCCAGGCCATGCCATGCCATGCCATGACATGAGCAGCCCACCATCTCTCGGATCAGAGCAAAAATGTAAATGCAGAGCCAACCAAAGTCTTATGCCGCTTACACACGATCATTTTTCGGGTTTTAAAAAACTATGTTTTTTAAAAATGTCATTTAAAATGATCGTGTGTGGGCTTCAGAGCATTTTTAGGGTTCTGAAAAACGGGCAATTTTTTTTCCGAACATGCTCTATTTTTTCACAAAAGGTTTTAAACTATGTCGTTTTTCAGGTTGTAAAAAATGATAGTGTGTGGGCTTTAACGACGTGAAAAACCTGCGCATGCTCAGAAGCAAGTTATGAGACGGGAGCGCTCGTTCTGGTAAAACTACCGTTCGTAATGGAGTAAGCATATTCATCACGCTGTAACAGACAGAAAAAGCACGAATCGTCTTTTACTAACACAAAATCAGCTAAAGCAGCCCAAAGGGTGGCATCATCCGAATGGAACTTCCCCTTTATAGTGCCGTCGTACGTGCTGTACGTCACCGTGCTTTGCTAGAGCATTTTTTTAATGATCGTGTGTAGGCAAGGATGTTTTAATGATGAAGTTGAAAAAAACTTCGTTTTTTCTAGAGCCTGAAAAACTTTGTTTTTTACAACCCGAAAAATGATTGTGTGTACGCGGCATGAGGCTTCTCCTTGACTCCGACGTGTGATTTGATACAGCCGAGGAGAGACCCTAAGACTTTCCTTAATCTATATGATGCCGCTGCATCTGAGATCTGGTGAATGAAGTCTTACATAGGGAGGCAAGGGGGGTTATGTGATTAGTACTGACCTCTGCACTCTGCATTACTTACTCTTGACCTTTGCACTCTGTGAATAGATGCAAACTTGTTGACTCAAGCGGCTTGCTATGGTGAGCAATCAGCAGGGGGAGGTGCTTCATAACCACTTTAAATAGTAAGCTAAATGAGAAGATTTTTTTACCTGGTCAAGAAAATACACTTTATTCAACCAAGCTGACTATACACTTGAAGACCAAGGGCCAGATTCACGTAGAAGTGTGGCAGCATAACGTATCGTAGATACGTTACACCGCTGCAAGTTTTCATCGCAAGTGCCTGATTCACAAAGCACTTGCAATGAAAACCTACGCTGGCGGCCTCCGGCATAAACCTGCGTAATTCAAATGGGCGTGTGCCATTTAAATTAGGCACGCTCCCGCGCCGGACCTACTGCGCATGCTCAGTTTCGAAATTCCCGCCATGCTTTGCGCAAAGTGACGTCATTTTTTCGAACGGCGAAGACGTGCGTAGCGTACTTTCGTATTCCCGGACGTTTTACGCAAGACAAAAAGATTTTAAAATTTTGACGCGGGAACGACGGCCATACTTTAAACAGCACATACGTGTGCTGTCTAAAGTTAGGGCAGGTCAAACGACGCCTAAAATTGCGACGGGAAACTATACTAGCGACGACGTACCGAATGCGAAAATCCGTCGTGGATCGCCGTAACTGCTAATTTGCATACCCGACGCTGGAATACGACGCAAACTCCCCCCAGCGGCGGCCGCGGTACTGCATCCTAAGATCCGACAGTGTAAAACAATTACACCTGTCGGATCTTAGGGCTATCTATGCGTAACTGATTCTATGAATCAGTCGCATAGATACTCTGAGAGATACGACGGAGTATCTGAGATACTCCGTCGTATCTCCGCTGTGAATCTGGCCCCAAGCCTTTTCTGTGCTAGAAAATTACTTAGAACTCCTAAACATTATATATATTTGAATAAAATGGAGATTGTTGCAATTTTTTATGTCATACTGTATTTGCACAGTCGTTTTTCAAACACAATTAAAAAATCTCAATAGGCGACGCTTGAATTTTTTTTACAGGTTACCTGTTTAGAGTTACAGAGCAGGTCTTGTGCTAGAATTATCTTGCTCTAACGTTTGTGGCAATACCTTGCATGTGTGGTGCGAACACTATTTACATATGCTTGTGTGGTTTATGCATGCATTCGCTTCTGTGCAAAAAAAAAATTTCTTGTTTTTTTAATTTTTACACTGTCCTTTTAACTTTTTTTGGATCACTTCAATGTAAACATCCCTTGTAATAGAAATACGGGGTGGCAGGTCCTCTTTATGGAGAGATCTGGGGTCTATAAGACCCCAAATATCTCCTTTACCTTTAAAAGCAGAAGATAAAAAATAAGATATTTCTGCCCAAGCCCTGAAGTGACGTCATGACATCACTCCCATCCTCCAAGGTCATAGAGGTGATCAGTCTCTGGTTACCCCTATGGCCAGCCGTTCAAACCGTCAGATCGTTTCCCTGGGCATACGGTAAACTGGCAAGTGGCAGAAGGGCAGGAAAGATGACCCACTCCTGCTGCTTTTAAAAATGATTCCGTGGCTAATTAGCTGCTCAGACCGCTTTCATGAAAGACAATCGCCAGCTGAGAAAAACTTAAAAAAAAAAAACAAAAAAAACAGGGGTTATGGCTGATAGCTTCTCCCATAATCCTGGTAAACCACTTGCAAGCCGCAATGTATATATACGTATTGCCATCGCCAAGTGGATAAAGAACACATTTGGTAAAGCATATTTATCCAATCCGCTGTTTTATTTATAAAAATGTACTGTTTATGTTGACATAATTTTCTTTCTTTTTTGTTGACCGATTCAGGTTATAAACCTATTTAGTCTTGTGTCATCTATTGGGTCTTATTCTGGCTTTGTCTGAAATACATACCATTCCTACAGAAACTACTGATCATCTTCAGTGCAGGTCACAAATTTAAAGGCTTTGGCACTTGGTCATGGGATCATTGATGAGGGGGAGAATTCGAGCTCAGACTGATCCTCCCATTCAGTAGAGATCACTTGACCTAGTGCCTGGTCATTCACATATGTGGCCAGCAATAGCTTTAGTCTGAAGCAACATTTTCTCCAGGAATGGAAAGTATTTAAGTTATTTTATTAAAATTATTTAATCATTACTTACTTTATTCATCTTTCTATTGCCAGACTGTTAACTGCCGAAAACCGCACTCTGGTGAAAGTTAAATAATCAGCTTTTCGCAGAAACACACAAAGGTTTCAACACAGTAGATTGCTCATATGCTCACACTTTTACATTTATTTCGCTGTCTAATGGATGAAGATAAGAGCATTAGTAAATGTCAAAGAGCGTACAGTATGTTCTGTATTTGTTCCGGATGTAATGCTTTCTAAGCAAATCAACACAGCTCCAGATCTGGTGGTGAGGAGAAAGGATTTATCTTTTGCACCCCACAAGCTGTCTTACTATAAAGGGGCCATGTACTGCAAACCTGACAACTTACTTGTACAGTTATCAGATGAAAATAGAATGGGTTTTGCTTCAACGGGTATATATATATATATATATATATATATATATATATATATATATATAAATGATTACCTTTTAAAGAGGTTATGTTACTGGTGTGGTTCTCGACATGTCTCTCTAGGTTGTATCCTGCTCATTAAATTAGTCTTGTCACAAAAAATCAGCAGCTTTTATTTACTAAAGAAAAATGTGTAAGAGTTTAAAATTGCATCCTGCTGCATGCAATTTGCAGCACCATGCAGATAGAAAAAACTTGTAATCCACAGAGTATTACATTGTTGAATGTAATCCAAAATAAATTAAATCTTGTAACTGCACAAGTGTGTAATTAAGCTGTTGTAAGGGGAAAATTACATTTTATGAACAGCTGGCTACACCTGATGCCTTCTTGAATGTGTTCTTCTGCCCTCTGTTTATATCATAGTCTATTTCATAAAAGAACATAAAACACAGACGTTTTCAGAACACAGTGCAAAAACAATGAGGTACAACTGCTACTAGGAAGCAATTGGATAAGATTATTAGTTCATGGTAAATTGTCACATTCGTTTTTGGCATCAGTAATCTAGGAGGCGAGGCACACGGACACAAAGGGATACATTTGATGGAAAGTAGCTTTTAATTGGTCAAATTGTCATATAATTTCATATTTAAATTCTATGCATTTTGCTATATATCAATACTTTTTTACATTTCATCTGAACCAAATGTTGCACAGATAAATAAATAAATAATCCAACAATGAAATTTCCTATATTTACAAGTACATGGAGTAAATAATGCATATTTTACATACCGTATTTATGGTACATTGCATTCGATCTATATCTCCCTAATATTTGCAATGTATATTTTTGTCGTAAAATAATAATATGTATATTTATGTGTATTCTTTCTTTTTCCTTACATCTAAAGCTGGATTTCTTTTGAAAAATTATTTAAAATATTTCTTTGCGTCCAGTCCTGATGAAGCCTTAACGGCGAAATTGTCGAACAAAAATGAACGCTACTTTCAACTGTATACAATCCATCACTGTTACATGTTAGGTATTAGATGTATGCCTGTAATAGGCAATGAATAGTATTTATCAGTTTTTTAATTGCTGTTATTAATAAAATATTTTCTATAATTTATGTTGTATTGACCATTATCTATAGCACCTTTAAAATCCCATATCCTGTTCTTTCAACATTTTCTAATAATAGGTATGTTGGTGCTATAAGATATTTTTCCAATGGTATACTGATGACTGCCCACTATTCTCAACTGCAGTTGAAACTAGCACAAATTAATAACCTTGTAAAAAATGTTTCTAAATGGAGATGAAAAAAGGGGGGTTGGAAATATGTTAAAAGGAACATCCATGAGAAGTTGATGAATATGTATACCTATCAGTAATTATTAGCTCTAGGCGCTTTGGGCCTTTAGGGCCACTCATCAGGAGGAAAACCGTAGTGATCATCTAGGGATGAAAAGGGCAAACAAGTTTCAATGATCTAAAGGATATATAGGAACATGTGGGTGAACACAGAATAGGAGAGACCCCCCCATTTGTATGTCTAACCCACAAACTTACAAAAGCATCTGCACAGAATCCCAGAACAGCCAGAAAACGTCATTATTTACTTGTAAATATAGGAAATTTCTTTGTTGGAATATTTATTTATCTATCATTGTGCAATATTTAGTTCAGATGAAATGCAAAAAAGTATTGATATATAGCAAAATGCATAGAATTTAAATATGAAATTATATGACAATTTGAACCAATTAAAAGCTACTTTCCGTTCCAGTTTGCACATCCTCACATGCTGGAAATTAGTAAGTTTTTTGGAGATGGCCCCTTTTCCATCTCTCCTATTGTCTCCCATATTTGGATGTTATGCTAAAACTTACATATTATACTTGTGTCCTTCTGCAGATTTTATCCCACTACGCATCTGCCCCTGAAGATTGGCAATAATGCCATGAAAGGCGTCCCGGGTTTACACAGATACTACATGTTTCAGTTTTAGAACCAACCTCGGGTTTAATGATTCTATTTTATGAGGATTTTTTTAATAATGCAAGGATTAAGTTGTTATACAATGTTTATGGTTTTTACATCATTCTTTTTAATATGCTCATTGTCATGTATGTTTACTACTATGTATACATTCGAAATCGCATGCTCTGCTATGTGTTTTAGATAAACGCATCCATATTACACTGTCTTATCTTTGCGTCCTCTCATGCATACCTCATTTAAAGTCCCAAACCCCCTCTTTTTTTCTACATAAAACAGCGATAGAAATATATGTTTAATATTTCTCATTCAAAATCCCAAAACACCCTTTTTTTTCTAATTAGGGATGGAGGCACACGGTCTCACTAATATACTTTATTAACTTACTATACATGGCTGCTTCGCAGTTGCCTCTATTTTTAGTTTTCATTTATATACTTCTCAACAGTCTCTATATAGAATAATTGGTATGTGGTTGCCCTTTTATTTTTATCCTTGGTCATTTTCATTTATTTTATTTTTTTTGTTCCCTCAGGCGTGTGCACATTGGTGGTTTTGGCCACGTTTTTCATTGGACCTTGCCTCTCTGTTGCTTCCGGGAGCTGCGACGTGCACTGTGGACCTCCCCTCTCCCTTTGCTACGTTCTGGCCTGGGGTGGGCGAGGGTTCCATCACTGCGTGTCGACGTCACGCTTCGCACACGCTGGACGTGCAGCGTCCTCTTGGCGCTGCATTGCCGGTGGAGTGTTTACCACCGCTGGTGCGCATGGGGGATTGTTTGGTTTGGCGAATCTCGCCTGGGTGGCTTGACTGCCAGGTCGATGGCGCCTCCCTCCCCCTGCATGTGCCAGCGTGACGTTGGGGGCTGGGCTGTGGCGGCGCTCCCCATATGAGCCTCTTCCCCTGTTGGGTTTTACACATAGGAACAGACATATCACTCCTCACTGTGGAACATTATGCACCATGGCATCATTTGCCCTCCTTATGCCACGTACACACGGTCGTTTTTTGTCTTGTAAAAAAACGTAGTTTTTTCTCATGAAAAAAAACAATGTTTTTTAAACCCAATTTTAAAAAACAATGTTGCCTACACACCATAGTTTTTTCAAAATGCTCTAGCAATTGCGATTACATACAACACGTACGACGCCACTCTGTTTCATTCAAGCTCGCGTCATAACTTGCTTCTGAGCATGCGCGGGTTTTAAACGTCGTTTTAGCCCACACACGATAATTTTTTATGACACAAAAAACGAAGTTTTGAAAAACGACATAAAAAATTGAAGCATGTTCGAATTTTTTTTGTCGTTTTTCAGAAGACATAAAACAAAGTTTTGCCCACACACGATCATTTTAAATGACGTTTTTAAAAATATCGTTTTTTTTTAATCACAAAAAATGACCGTGTGTATGCGGCATTACTCTACAACAGGTATATTTCTTCACCTTCCACACACTATCTGCCTTTCTTATCTTTTGTTCCTCATTCGCCCTTTTTCTTTAGCTCCCCTTCTGTTCTTTTTCTTATTTTTTCTTTTGTTTGCCTACACCTTGCTTTTTCAATCTGCATATCTATACTAACACACTTATTCACATCACCTTTTTACACATTTTTATAGTGTTCCGTTTCCTCCTTTTTTCACATAGGTCCCAAAATTTGGGGTCACCCATTACAGTTCACATCAGTTTTGATTTATACATTCCCACCCTCTTGGGGTGCTGTCTGTGTGGGCCATTGTCACCTTGCTAAGCCTCTTCAGCTCCAGGTTGTGATGTTTTCTGGCTGGTCTGCAAAACTCATGGCCATACCACCACTGTGCAGATGCTTTTGTAAGTTTGTGGGTTAGAAACACAAATGTCTCTCCTATTCTGTGTTCGCCCACATGTTCCTATATATCCTTTAGATCATTGAAACCTGTTTGCCTTTTTTATCCCTAGATGATCACTACGGTTTTGCTCCTGGTGAGTGGCCCTAAAGGCCTGAAACGTGTTGAGCTAATAATTACTAATAAATGTACATATTTATCAACTTCTCATGGACGTTCCTTTTAACATATTTCCAACCCCCCTTTATTCATCTCCATTTAGAAATATTTTAGTAGGTTATTAATTTGTACTAGTTTCAACTGCAATATATGTAAAATATGCATTATTTACTCCATGTACTTGTAAATATAGGACATGTCCCAGGCAAGGGGAGCCCAGTTCTGCTGCTGATCAGAGTCTACCAGCCGTCTGTAGGCAATCTCCAGCTCCCATTTCTCAATGGCTAGAAAGTCCTAATCTCCCTGTGCCCAGAGCACTTTTGAGACATTCAGCCTGTGGTCTCTGTACTCCAACATTTCCTCCAAGCGCCACTCCAAATCGCTCTCAAATTCAGTGTCCTTGGACAGCCCCCCGAATAACAGCTCCAGGCCGCCGTAGCCGAAGCCTTCCGTTGGGCTGTCTTCCACTGTCCATGGGCTCACTTGGGCTAAATACCAGCAAAGGGCTCTGTAGTGTTCGTCCAACCGCATTCCTGCCTGGACCAGCCTGCTTAACTCAGCTGTCCACTCCTTGTGCGGTTGGTTCCCCAATAACAGCATTTTCACTTTGTACTGTGGCCAGTACCATTCCTGGATCAAGGGGAGAATTTTTCCCTGGTGACACTGCTCACAGGTTAGCTTTTCCTTCCAAAGTTCCCAGCGGACAAAATCATACCATCCCAGCAGGACCTGCACTGACACTGGTCTCCTGTGCTGTATTTGCATCTCTATCAACCTCCTCCTGAATCACTCTTCCATTGTGGCTGGTATCTGTACCTCTCCTCTTCTGCTATCTGGAACTTGGATCCCGGTGGTGGTTTGGATGTCCCAGACGGCAAAAAGCATCCCACTTACTAGGGCTAGGACTTAGAGAGATGAGGTCCATCACATAAGGACACTGGCAAAAACTTAGGTAAGCTGGGAATGGGAGGAGCTATACATGGGATATCCCAGCAGCTTTCTTATTTCCAGCTTCCAATCACCTGAAGGTAGCTACTATAACCCATAGTAAGAAATAGAGATCCTGTGCCCCATACTGTACAGCTAAGTAAACCCCTTTTTCCTCATAAGAATGAATTTCAACAAAATTTGCTTTGTTTGGGGATTACTGCCAGCCGAAAGAGTCAACTGGCAACAACCTGGACACCCCCGCCCATTCTGGGCCAAATCATCACCCCTAGCTCCAAAGTCAAAAGTCTCGGGGTCATCTTCGACACCTTCATGACAATGGACGCACAAATAGGGTCAGTAGTCAGCGGAGCGCACCATCTGTTGCGCCTACTACGCAGACTTATTCCATTTATCCCCAAAGAAGACGTAGCAGTCGTGGTGGGAACAATCGTGAATTCCAGACTGGACTATGCTAACGCCCTGTACCTCGGACTCCCAAAGTACCAAATCTCCCGTCTGCAAGTCGTTCAGAATACGGCCGCCAGACTGGTGACTGGGAAAAAAAAATGGGAATCAATCTCACCTTCGTTGAGAACCCTTCACTGGCTGCCAGTAAAAGACAGAATTGCATTTAAAGCACTCTGCCTGACACATAAGTGCATCCATGGGAAGGCTCCGCAATATCTTTGCGACAAGATAGAACCTCACAATTCGAATCGCGTTCTGCGATCCACCGACCAAAATCTGGTCAGGGTACCAAAAACCAAATACAAGTCCAAAGGAGAAAGAAGGTTTGCTTTTCAGGGTCCTAGACTATGGAACGCTTTACCAACCAGCATTCGGTTGGAGGAAAACCACCTGACTTTCAGAAGACAGATCAAAACTCTGCTCTTTTGATGTCATGAGACACGAACAACTAGCGCCCAGAAGCGATTCAGTTCGCATGCGCCACGCTTTATACGTTTTTCATTCATTCATTCATTCATTCACTGCTATCTAGGGAAATAGCCTTCTTCTTAGTTACACTGACTACAAGTTGTTAGTAAATTTTAGGCACACAATGTTCTGTAATTGTATTACCACAAGAGTCGTCTGTAAAGTTTTGTAACAGTTATGACTGGTTACTTTGCAAATGCTTTTGTTCATGATACTACTACTGTTGTTGTTATACTGTAAAACAGCAGAAAATAGTGGAAAAGAAAAACACATTTTCAGATAATGAACATTTTTCTTTACACCTGTTTATGATGCACACTGTAAAGTCTATATAACACACTAATAAAATGCCAAATCATAGTTTGTCCATACAAGCACTGGACATTGTGGGGCACTTCTTACAAGTCATTTCACTTTATCTGTAAATTTCTAGATTTATTTACCCTTTAAGATCATTACCTGAGTTATGAATTCCCGCGCTAAAGCCAAAGCCCTTTTATAAGCTGCATCTCCTTCATCATTCTGTTCTACAACATGACTGACCAAGCCGATGACTTTGGCTTCATTACCATCCAGGATACGTGCAGAAAATATAAGTTCCTTTGCCACGGCCACTCCAACAGCACGGGGTAGCCTCTGTGTTCCACCTGAACAGAATTAAAAATATGTCTACATTAGTATACTTTTTTCATAAAAAAACAAATACAATGTATGTTCAGCTTTGATGAATAATGTAACGATAAATACATTTTACAAAACAAAACTGTTTATACATATATACAGTATACCAGTGCTGAGATTAGGTACCTGCTCTTTTGGCAGAGCCTTGATGCATCAGAAAACAAAAGTCACACTGAGTACAGCAAACAGTGAGCAATTATCAGGACTTTACAAAAGGCAAAACTTATGTTGAGTGTTTTTAATTTGATGTTTCGATGAAGCATAAACAATCTGGCTGTCAGTTTTCCCTATTACAAAGCCATGATAAGTGCTCGTTGCTTGCTCTCAGACAAAAAATACCGCTTTCGAAGCAATCGTGCGATAATCTGATTGTTAGTACACAGTTAGGACAAACCTATAAATCTCTCGTATTTAAGCGGTACAGTATTCGTCCTAAAAAAAAATTGAAAGACCAAGACCACGCATTCTCAGAAATGACAGTATACATTAAATACAACACATTACATCACTTCTGAAGTTGTATTCCGTCATACGAGAATTTTCATAACCTCTTCATTACCGATATGAGACTAGCATGCAAAAAAAACCTGAAGATCATTCGTCCGATATTCTTATCATGTGTACGAGGCCTAAGGAAATCTTGGAGATGTCACATAATTTGATTGGCATTCAATTATTAACTGGCTTTGTCCATAATAGATCATTGCCACTGAGCCCTTTACAATGTGACTTCAGCATTGATTACAGTTATAAATGATGTTTATGAACAATACCCAGTTGAAAGAGGCCACACATACACTAACTAAGCAAGGGTCTCTAAACTTTCTACACAAAGGGCCAGTTTACTGTCTTTTAGACTTTAGGGGGGCCGAACTGTGGCCAGTGGGAGTAGAAAAGGTCCCAACATCAGAGGAAAAAAAATGCTCCATCGTTTGTTTCAGCGTGAGCAATTGTGTCTCATAATTGGTGCCAGTGGGAGAAATTGTGCCCCATCATTGGTGTCAGTGGGCCCCATCATTGGTGCCATTGGGAGAAATTGTGTCTCTTCTTTGGTGTCAGTGGGCCACATTGTTGGTGCCATTTAGAAAAAATATGTCTCTTCTTTGGTGTCGGTGGGGGAAATTATGCCCCACTGATGGCATCAGTGGATGAAATAGCACTCCAAGGGCTGGATAAAAGCAAGCAAAAGGCTGCATCTCCACAGTTTGGAGACCACTGTTCTAAAGGGATACAGACCCTGCAGCTTTTCTCATCAGAACACAGAGTGCATTGTGCATTAGCCAATTATTTTGAAACCAGACCCTCACATTCAGAATCGGTATTCAAAGGATATGGTCAAACAAAACAGCCAAATCTTCAGAACAAAAAAAGGTAGGAATCTAATGGAGGTTGTTAAAATCCCTGCAATGTGCACAGATCACCTAAAAGTTGCTCTTTAATATTGATAGATACACTTTTCGGTCAGTAAGAAAGTCTGTGTAAGATTCAGATAAATTAAGATTAGGAGTAGGTTTAGGATTTATATATAAAAAAAAAAAAAAAAAACAATCAGTAACTGGCTAATACAGAGATCCATAGGAAGAAAAAACTGTAAAAAATAAAAACATGTCCATAATATAACCACAAGGTTCATATCAAGTGCCATGAAGTATTATTGATTATACCCATCGTTACTGGTGCATAGTGCATTCAGTTTTATGTGCTTGTGCGAGTGTGTAAAATTATCTCCAAGAATCTGAGCGATTGCTAACCACAATAAAGTTTGCCTTCATTTCCTTCCCAATACAAAACCCATGTCAACCACTTCTTTAAAGCAATGATCATAGGCGGTTCTAAACTCTAAAGGTTTTTCTCCCTACAATATATTCTTTGCATTAAGCAAAAAAACTTTAAATACTAGTTTGCCTGTCTGCATTTCCTTCCTCCCTGCTCTCACATAGGTTGTTGAGAGCAGCAGGAGCCATTGGCCCTTGCTGCTGTCAGTCACATCCTGTGAAGAAAAAGAGTGAAACGGGGGCCAAGCCACACTGTGTGTGTCTATGGACGTACACAGCCCAGCTCAGAAGCAAGCCTGCACGTGCGACCCCATAGTCAGCGGGCTGTAAGGGACCCAGAAAAAGCAGGTAAGGGGCAGCTCTGTGTAATACTATTGCACAGAGCAGGTAAGTATAAACCTGTTTTTTATTTTAATAAAAAAAAAAAAAGTAATGCTTTCTATTCAGTAAGAAAAGGCATTGAATATAATAGGGCAAGGCAAACAGCAATGATGGTGTGCAAAGCGCAGTAATCAATAACCAGTCAGTTTTTTATTTTATCCAACTCAGAAAACAAAAATTTGTTAGTTATTTCACTGTGCTCTGTCAATTAAATAAAAGTAGTCTTTGGAATAATCACAGATTATATACAGTTTTTTTTTCTTACTTTGTCATTTTTTTCAAAAAAAAACCTTTAAAGTGGTTGTAAACCCACTTTTTTTATTTTTACCTACAGGTAAGGCTTTCCTGTAGGCAGGGCCGGCCTTTGGGGTGTGCGAGCTGTGCGGCCGCACAGGGCGCCATGGGCAACAGGGACGCCGTGCGGCCATACAAAGGTGTACTAAAGGGGGGGGCGAGCCGCCCCCCGGGTACCACACACTGGGGGGGTGTCAGACTGGCACCCCCTCCGCGATTGTATAACACCCGCGGTGGCAGCGCCATGGGTTTTGGCAGCGGCACACTGGCACAGGCAGGGAGAGGCGAGCTAGCTACAGTGGCGAGGGGGATGGGGTGTGCGAGGGGGGGTGCAGGGTGACACCGCTGCACCTACCACCCCCTCCTCTTGCAGCCACAGGCTGCCTGTCTGTGCGATCCCGGATGTCACACAGGCACAGCCGAGTGAAGCCGCCTCCCCCTCCTCTCTGTTTATGTGTAAACAGGGGGAGGGGACCTGCTGTGCATGTGCCGCCACGCTGATCTGAGGTACTAAAGGGGGGGCTGCACTGAACGAGGGGGGCTGCACTGAACGAGGGGGGCTGCACTGAATGAGGGGGGCTGAACTGAATGAGGGGGGCGACACTGATTGGGGGGGCGACACTGAAGGGGGGTCTGCACTGAACGGGGGGTCTGCATTGAAGGGGTGGAACATGCAGGGGGTCCAGAGCTGCAAGGTGCTGTGTAATGTAAAGGGGTCCAGAGATGCAGGGTGCTGTGTAATGTAAACACAGGATTAGCTCGCACAGGGCGCCTGAACGCCTAAGGCCGGCCCTGCCTGTAGGTAAGGAGAATATCTCCTAAACCTGCACGGTTTAGGAGATATTCCCCTCGCAATGCGCTGCTGATTGCAGCGGCGCATGCGCAGGGGGGATCTACGGCGAAAGGACCGGCAGCCGCCGGACCTTGCCGAATTTAAATCTACATCATCGCCGCTCCAGCCAATCACAGCGCTGGAGCAGCGATACCCGGAAGACACGCCGAGTCAAGATGATATCTCGCTCGGCGTGGACCAGGTAAGTTCTACACACCTCGATCCGAGGTAAGTATTTCATAATGAGCTAATATGCGGTGCATATTAGCTCATTATGACTTTTACCTTGCAGGAGAAAAAAAATTTTTTTTTGATGCGGGTTTACAACCGCTTTAAGTATTTAAAACCCATTAGATGAAAAAACACATTCATTCAATCTTCTAAGTGAAACCAATTTGTTTAACACAGTTTATTATGGATGCCTATAAGGGAACACTATGTCTCATAAAAACAATACATTTCTAAAAGTAAAAAATAAAAAAATCACAAAATTACAGTAAATCATGAAAAATATGCTTTGAAATTCTTGAGCATCCAATGAGTTCCCAAACTTAGGATGGTTCAGTATGCAAACAATTTGGCTTCAATTTGGAGATGTGGCATGGCTACTTTCCCTTGCAATGTATGTATTGTGACAGCGCGGTACCTCGTCATGGTGTAAACAGGCAGTCTGGAACAGGTTTTGTAGAAAACCGGCACATTGATTATGCAGGAGTGTGCTGGGTTTTTAGGGTAATCAGAACTAGGGCTCAGGGTTTCATGTGTGTGTGCAAGGGAGCAGAGAGGTGTACAAGTCTGCACAGGACAGACAAAGGCCCGAGCCGAGATACAGAGCAGCAGGGAGCTACAGGAAAGGGATAGAGAGCTGACAGAGATACATTTGTGCACGAGCACTGGGATGTTGTGTTAGAAGGTCAGGAGGACCAAGGCATGAGGCTTGTTTAATAGTGCTGGTAAAGAGAGCCAGGAGACTGAATGTGTTAATTTCATATTGATGGTGGAAACCACCTGCAGGTTGCTGTGAACATTTTCCTTTTTTTTAAAGTGGATCTACAAGCCCTGAGGGCACATATGGCATAGATTGAACTCACCTGTAAGCGGTAGGCTTGAGTTAAACAACTGTCAGTAAGGTACATACACTGCATTTTGAAATTGAATTTAGAGTGTTTTAAAGCTTTAATTTGGAACTCTAATGCCGCGTACACACGATCATTTTTCGTTTTTAAAAACGTCATTTAAAATGATCGTGTGTGGGCTTCACATCGTTTTTCGGCTTCTGAAAAATAATTCGAACATGCTGCATTTTTTAACGTCGTTTTAAAAAATGTTGTTTTTCGGATTGTCAAAAATGATCGTGTGTGGGCTAAAACGACGTTTTAAACCCGCACATGCTCAGAAGCAAGTTATGAGACGGGAGCACTCGTTCAGGTAAAACTACCGTTCATAATGGAGTAAGCACATTCATCACGCTGTAACAGACAGAAGAGCACGAATCGTCTTTTACTAACACGGAATCAGCTAAAGCAGCCCAAAGGCGAATAGAACTTCCCCTTTAGAGTGCCGTCGTACGAGTTGTACGTCACTGCGCTTTTTTCATAATTTTTTAAAAACTATGGTGTGTGGGCAACGTCGTTTTTAAATGATGAAGTTGGAAAAACTTCGTTTTTTGGACATGCTGAAAAACAAAGTTTTTTTAATGCCGAAAAATGATCGTGTGTACGCGGCATAAAAGTTACTTGGAGGAAGCATTCAGAAAAATAGAAATGTTGCAGTTCCTTTATATAATTTTTAGGCTGCCATACTATTCTTAAAAACGGTATTTGAGAGGTATAAGTTAAAGTATATCTAAAGCCAAAATCTTTTTATTTTGGATAGAGTAGCGAAATGTTAAAATCCCTGTAAATTTTGTTGCCATCTGCATTTTATTGAGTAGATTTTCACTTTACTTCCTTTCCTCTAGACACCAAGTGGGAGAAAATCTCTCAAAAGAGAAAGAATGCTCTCTTAAGCCTCATACACAATCAGACTTCAAACAAACTTTTCCGTGGATTTTTGTTTGAAGGGTGTTGGCTGTGAACTTGGTATGCATACACATGGCAGGACTTTTTCAGCAAACTTTCCCAAAATCACGTGGGTTTTCTGCTCTTTACCGCCACCCTTTGGTCAACTTCTGCTATTGTTGGTTGATTTTAACATTGGTTCTGAGCATACTTGTGTGTACAGAAGTCCATCGGACTTTAGTACAAACAATAGGATTTTGCACCGTAGGAGTTTTGTTGCTGAAAAGTTTGTCTGTTTGCAGAGTAAACATTTGTCCGATGAAAACCGAAAAAGTTTGTGCGATGGAGAGTACATACGGTCAGATTTGTTTGAAAACCTACTCATTTTGAAGTTTGTTGTCAAAAAGTCAGACTGTGTGTATGGGCCTTTAAGGCCCATACACACGGTCGGGATCAAGAATTTGTTTTCTTTTTTTACACAGTTATTGTTTATAACAGTGATGATCACTGTTATAAACAATAGTTTTAACTGTCATGAATGGCTTTCATTCATGTCAGCTTGCTTACTATTGTGATCTGTTATTGGCTAAAGCTAATCACATGGAACAGGGTGCTGCAATTGGCCCAGGTACCATGTGATAGCTGTGGGTCAATCACAGTATCATGACCATCAGCAAGCAATCATGAATGGAAACCATGTCTTGTCTATATTCCTACTGCATGTTACTGAAAAACACAGCTCATCAATAATGGGTGCTGTAAACCATATCCTCACATGCCTGACGTAGGGGTCCTGCGTGACTCTGAAATGTTGCACTTGTTTTTATGATGTAATCTCTCTCCAATAAAAACCTTTGGATGGTAATTGTAGATCCTTGGTGTGCTGGCGAATATATACATCTTTATGAATGGAAGTCATTCGTGACTGTTTTGTGTACATGTAATCATGTGATCATAGTAATCACATGATACCCCATTTGGTGAACACAGCCGTCATGGGATCGTGCCTCTGCGCACCCCAGGGGGTGCACCAGTGTGCATGTGCTGAGCGACATACCAGCAATGTACTGTGGGCGTGCGACAAGTGGTTAAAAATCCCATATGGGGTGTTAACAAATTCTTGAAATTCTATTACATGAGAATTTAACATTATTTGTCTTTCTTATCCTTAATCCATATGCAGCTGTTACAGGGCTATATATATTCCTTTATGTTGATTGACTTTTATGGTGACGTATCGCTGCGGTTTCTTTCCTTCCTTCCATTTATTTATATATATATATATATATATATTTTTTATTATTATTATTACTGTACTGACTAATTTTGCTTCATGTATGTAGCATCTCCCGGATGGGGTCTTCCTCCTCATTTTGCCTTTTTTTTTTGCTCAATGTAACCATCACACTGTTTCACGTATTTGTTGTATTCATCTTTTTCTATTAATAAAACTTTGTAAAAGAAATTCTATTACATGGGATGTGTTATCACAAGTCTTCAAATTTTTTTGCATACATACTAAGTAAAATCTAAGTGTAGGGGCCAGATTCACGTAGATCAGCGGATCTTTAGATCCGCTCGATCTACCTGATTTAAGATCAGCTCCCGCAAGTTTGCGAGGCAAGTGGGTAATTCACAAACCACTTACCTCCAAACTTGCGTCGGCGGAAAGCCGCTACGGAAACGTCGTAAGAACACTGCGTCGGGTCCGCGTACGTTCGTGAATTCGCGTATCTCGCTGATTTACATATTATTCAACGTAAATTAGCGGGAACGCCCCCGGCGCCATTTTCAAATTGAAAATAAGATCCGACAGTGTAACACTGTCGGATCTTAGCCATATCTATGCGTAACTGATTCTATGAATCAGACGCATAGATAGGACCAGTTTAAGTCAGAGATACGATGGTGTATCAGGAGATACACCGTCGTATCTCTTTGTGAATCTGGCCCATGGAGTCTATTTATTTTAGTTTTCGCCCAACACATTTTCACATAAAGTTTAATTAGAAAATGGATAGTCATGCCTTTATCTGCTTTTCTTTCCAGAGGGACAGAGACATATTTTTTCAGTAATCCTCCAGTGCCACTAGCCAAGAAGTGATCTTTTTATTGCATTTTTCAGCATTTATGGAATTAGTACTGGACTGGATGTTTATTGGGGTTATCTATTTATTATAGGTATTTATATAGTGTTTTCAGTTTCACAAATTAGATTCTATTAATTCAAAACAGTCCCATCTCAAGTAAGGACAGTTTTAGGCCAGGCCAGTTAACCTACCAACACATCTTTCTAGGAAACTTAGGTGTTTGCAGCCTATTAAATTAGGGTGTGCATCCCAAATCTCAAACACACCTGCATGTGTGTGTATATATATATATATATATATATATATATATATATATATATAGCCCTGGCACATTGATCACCCTGCCGGCACAATGAAAGAGGAGTGTAGTCTTATAGCAGATCCAGTGAGATTGAGATCTTTCCAATCTCCCCGTTGCTACACAGAGCAATAAAGCTAATGCACACTAGGTGATTAGGGTGTGCCCGGAAACTAGGGTACCTGGAGGCCCACTCAAGCACAAAGTATGCAAACTCCATGCAAATAGTGTCCTGATGAAAAATTCTAATTAAAGCGGAGGTCCGGACATAATTTTTTTTAATACATGTAGGGCCAGGCCAACATGTGAAAAAAAGGTTTAACACTTTCTCTCAGCCCTAAATTTGTAATTTGAAGGTTGCAATAGAGATTCTAAAAAAAGTGAAGTTAAATGTGAGCAAACTATCATGGCTTTCTCTTTCAACACTTTTCCAGGCTTTGCTAGAAAGTGGTTTACAACATACAGTACCTTGTACAACACTACTTAGAAGAACATCCTTATGTAGAGTTGTGGGGAGTTATATTGAATTAGCCCCTCAACATTCCAGACAATGTGTGCGATATTACCAGCTGTTTAAATTCTCAGAAAGAGAAGGAATACATACCAACTCACAATGTTTCTCTTCTGTAACTTAGTAATAATTTTATATGATCAGCTGCTCTAATTATGTTTCAGAAATAATTTAAAAAAAATGTATTGTATGCATATGTTTTCTGGGACTGTGATGTTAAAATCGGGACTGGTGAAAGCTATATATCTATATTATTTTCTGCCCAGATTAAAAGATAATTGCATCTCAGCCTTAAAAACGTATCCCTTATTTGCAGATTAGTTCCAAAACATGAGTGGCTACATTTTTTTGCATAATGTGCTCTGTACAGCCTGTGTTTTCATGCATAGGACAGGAAAACAAGGCTAAGCGACTCAACTATGCATGAAAACATAGGAACCAGGATGCAGAAAAATGGCAGCAGGTGCTCTGGACTGATGAGTCAAAAATGAAATATCTGGCCATAGCAGGACGCGGTTGTTCGCTGAAGGGCTGGAGAACGGTACAATAACAAGTATCTGCAGTGAGGCATGGTGGAGGTTCCTTGCATGTTTGATGCTGCATTTCCACAACTGGATTTGGAGATTTGGTCAGCATCAACGGTGTCCTCAATGCTGAGAAATACAGGCAGATACTGATCCATCATGCTATAGTATCAGGGAGGTGTGCGATTGACCCCAAATGTATTCTGCAGCAGGACAACAACCCCAAACATACAGCTAATGTCATTAAGAACAATCTTCAGTGTAAAGAAGAACAAGGGGTCCCAAAGTGATGGTTTGGCCCTGATCTCAACATTGAGTCTATCTAGGACAGTGATGGCGAGCCTTGGCACCCCAGATGTTTTGGAACTACATTTCCTATGATGCTCAACTACACTTCATGAGCATCATGGGAAATGTAGATCCAAAACATCTGGGGTGCCCAGGTTCGCCATCACTGATCTAGGATCACATGAAGAGACAGAAGTGTTTGAGGCAGCCTACATCCACAGAAGATCTGTGGTTAGTTCTCAAAGATGTTTGGAACAACCTACCTGCTGATTTTCTTCAAAAAGTATGCAAGTATACTTAGAAGAATTAATGCTGTTTTGAAGGCAAAGAGTGGTCACACCAAATATTTGTATCTTCTGTTCATTTACTTTCCATTTTGTTAATTGATAAAAAAAAACTATTGACACTTCTATTTCTGAAAGTATTCTTAAATTATAGCATTTTTCACACCTATAGAAAACTTTGGCACGGTAGTGTAGGTATGTGTGGACACTGAGCCTTTAGTTTCCTTGCATGTCCCTGCAATTTACAACATTTCCTCGGCATGCTTTGCATTATGGTAAATGCTGATTGGGGCTGTATGTTGGAAGGTAAAGTGCTCAGCAAAAGAAGCAGCCCAGTCCAAACACCAGGTTCCTGCACAGCTGGCAGTGATATGAGTAAAAGTTTAAAAGCACTCTGATGAAACACGTAACTCTCTGGTTTCAAGTTTCTATAAGTAGACTAAGAAAACAACTGTCAAACTGTTACAAAACTATTACACAACAGCTTTATTTTATGGGAACAGCATGCAATTCTGCTGAAAGCAAACATCATAGCAAGATGAGGCAATAAAGGTTAACTGGAAATTAGTTCACTGCTTAGGTTAAAAAAAAAAAAAGACTTTGGAGTGTTTCCAGTCCAGCAACAATGGAAATGTATTATGCAAATCTGGTCTTCTCCATATTCCAATACATGGCTGCACTGGATTCCTAACTACTTCCTTGTACAGCATGAGAGCTAACTATTAGTAACTTACTACGTTTTGTTTTCTTCACAGGCATTTTGGGCACTTTAAGTATAGCAATTACTAATGCAAACATATTTATTTTTATATATTACTCTTTTTTTATACTTCTAGGAATCTGTTGTGGGTATAAAAGTACAGGCACTTAGTGATTCCTGCACATACCTGAAGTAATTTCTGAATCCAGAACTGTTCTGACAGGCACAAAGTTTATGCACTCCTTGCTGCCTCCTTCAAATTCCTATTGGCCAGTGAGGCAGACTATCATAGTGATGGACTAATGACAATGTGTTTGGACAAGAGCTAGTGGTAAACCCTAAATCTAGAAAGAAGTGTCAGATGACTGTACAGTCAGGAAAACACCAGAGACTCTTGGAGTGTATTTTCTGTAGCCTGTGCCATGTATCTCCTTCTCTTCTCTGCTTCCTGTTTAATCAATCATAACTTCAAACTTCAACTGCAAGTTTAAATCTGATTGGTGACTGAGAAATCTTTCTATATATGGAGGACAGCATTGGGTGTGTCTGTAAAAAGTTCTCTTGCATTACAAGCAGGCTTTCTCAAGCCAGATTACTAATAAAAAGTACTAAGGTAGGATGGTGCACTACAGCTATACCTGGAAACACACATAAAGTACTGAGCAGGTAGGCTCTGCCACCTCAAATTTAGAGTTCTGAAATTCAGTTCTGATTGGAGTGTACCTTCGGGTTCAATTTTCAATTCTGTATGGAATGCAACTTTTAAAGTTACTAAACTTCAAACTACTAGAAACTAAGTGCCACAGAATATATTGAAGATGACTTCCTGGTAAGGATATTTTTACAGACATTGGTCCAGCTTGAACCAATGTAAGTATGCATATAGGACACCTGTAGGGGCCCTGGGAAGCTGGAAATCACTGTAGTAGGCACCACAGCGAGCTCCACTAACTTCTGGCTCCCATGCCAAGCAACAGTGTACTGAACACTGGAGGATGCCCACTCGGCATTAGCACCTTTCTGAGAATGCTTCGCATTTTCTCAACAATTGCAAAGTGTTCTTCAATTATTAGATTGCAAGGCACTCCCAACCCTCTTGAAATGTATTGTAACTGTACTGTCTCTCTTAGATTGTAAAGTACTGTGCAAACTTTAGTTATTGGATGATTGTGACGTCATGTCACCTGCTTCATCCAATTAAAGAAAAATGTGCATTCATGTAGAAAATGCAAAGCATCTCAGAAGCAGCACAGGACCTAGAAGCTGGTAAGTGTAGTGGTGGCTACTACATTGATTTCCGGCTTCCCAGGGTATGGCCAGGTTGGACTAATGTAACCATATAAACATATCTATACCTGGATTTAGTCTTTAACCACTTAACGCCCGCTGCACACCTATTTACGTCCACAGAATGGCACATACAGGCAGAAGGACGTATATATACGTCCTTGCCTTCTAGCGGGTGGTGGGTCCGATCGGGTCCCCCCCCGCTGCGTGCGGTGGGCGGCTTACCTCGGGGAGCGATCCGGGACGACGGCGCGGCTATTCGTTTATAGCCGCTCCATCGCGATCGCTCCCCGGAGCTGAAGAACGGGGAGAGCCGTATGTAAACACGGCTTCCCCGTGCTTCACTGTGGTGGCGTATCGATCGAGTGAACCCTTTTATAGAGAGACTCGATCGATGACGTCAGTCCTACAGCCACACCCCCCTACAGTTGTAAACACACACTAGGTGAACCCTAACTCCTACAGCGTCCCCTGTGGTTAACTCCCAAATTGCAACTGTCATTTTCACAATAAACAATGCAATTTAAATGCATTTTTTGCTGTGAAAATGACAATGGTCCCAAAAATGTGTCAAAATTGTCCGAAGTGTCTGCCATAATGTCGCAGTCACGAAAAAAATCGCTGATCGCCGCCAATAGTAGTAAAAAAAAAAGAAATTTATAAAAATGCAATAAAACTATCCCCTATTTTGTAAACGCTATACATTTTGCGCAAACCAATCGATAAACACTTATTGCGATTTTTTTTACCAAAAATAGGTAGAAGAATACGTATCGGCCTAAACTGAGGAAAAAAAATGTTTATATATGTTTTTGGGGGATATTTATTATAGCAAAAAGTAAAAAATATTGCATTTTTTTCAAAATTGTCACTCTATTTTTGTTTATAGCGCAAAAAATAAAAACCGCAGGGGTGATCAAATACCACCAAAAGAAAGCTCTATTTATGGGAAAAAAAGGACGGCAATTTTGTTTGGGAGCCACATCGCACGACCGCGCAATTGTCTGTTAAAGCGACGCAGTGCCGAATCGCAAAATCTGGCCTGGGCATTTAGCTGCCTAAAGGTCTGGGGCTTAAGTGGTTAAGCAATCAAGTGGATCTTCTTTTTGAATGATTCACAGGAATTTTCTATGGTTAATTACCTATATTTAACACAATTTAAAGAAAAACTGTGACATCAGTAAAGCTATTACACAATATGAAATTAATACATTTTTGGTTAGAATGAAAATTTACATATTGTGTAAGCGCTATCTGATGTGTAATTATAACAGAGAAAGGAAAACCAAACCACATTAAATGTCATCAAATATCACCCTAAAAGGCTGAAAGAGCAAATGTAAGAACATAACATTTCTCCAATCCTGCATCACATGTTAAACTTCACTGTTAGCTCCATCCCAACCTTTGTAATTAGCTTTATGTGTGAAAACAGAAAACTACTGCAACTAACAAAAGGTATTGGTTAAACTAATCTGTTTAATCACCATAACTTAACCAGCAACACTTCAGAATAGATTTTCCTTTCCATTGCATAATCAGATAAATCACACAGATTCTGTGGGTGGCATTTCATGTCAGTATTTTAATTCCAGCTTGTAATCTCTGCCTGCAGAGGTAAAAGTTTTGAGCAAACATCAAACTGTGTTACTATCTCTCTTAGAAAACAAATGTTTTCCAACTGATTTATATTTACGGAGAAATACGCTTTTGAAAAAAAAATCTAATACTCAGAACTTCATGTTAACATTTTTCTCTGTATTATGACAAAATAACTGGGCTAAAACAAAGAAGGTGCTATTGCATAATGATAAAAAAACAAACAGATGGAACATCTTAACACTATACAGATTTAGCAAAAAAAAAATGGTGCAACAGCAAAAACTAATTTCAAAATGACCCAAATTTTTTTTATTATATATATACACAAATGTCCAAATTAGGCCCAATTAGCCATTTTCCCTCCCCGGTGTCAAGTGACTCGTTAGTGTTACAAGGTCTCAAGTGCGAAGGGGGAGCAGGTGTGTTAAATTTGGTTTTATCACTCTCACTCTCTCATACTGGTCACTGGAAGTTCAACATGGCACCTAATGGCAATTAACTCTCTGAGTATCTGAAAAAAATAATTGTTGTTCTACATAAAGATGGCCTAGGCTAAAAGAAGATTGCCAAGACCCTGAAATTGAGCTGCAGTACAGTGGCCAAGACCACACAGCGGTTTAACAGCACATGTTCCACTCAGAACAGGCCTCGTCATGGTTGACCAAACGAGTTGAATGCACGTGCTCAGCGTCATATCTAGAGGTTTCCTTTGGGAAATAGACGTATGAGTGCTGCCAGCATTGCTGCAGAGGTTGAAGCGGTGGGGGGGGGGTCAGCCTGTCAGTTCTCAGACTATTTACGCTGCACACTGCATCAAATTGGTCTGCATGGCTCAGAAGGAAGCCTCTTCTAAAGATGATGCACAAGAAAGCCCGCAAACAGTTTGCTGAAGACAAGCAGACAAAGGACATGGATTAATGGAACCAAGTCCTGTGGTCTAAAAAGGTCAAGATAAAACTTATTTGGTTCAGATGGTGTCAAGTGTGTGTGGTGGCAACCAGGTGAGGAGTACAAATACAAATGTGTCTTGCCTACAGTCAAGCATGGTGGTGGGAGTGTCATGGTCTGGGGCTGCATGAGTGCTGAAGGAGCTACAGTTCATTGAGGGAACCATGAATGCCAACATGTACTATGACATATAAAGAGAACCTGTCATTTCAGATCCATCATGGCAGCACCTGTTAGCGGGCATCCACTCACCTGCTGCCACCACATCCCTCATCTTGTAGTGCCACTGCCTGTCAGGGAAGAAATAGAAACCAGCCTTGCCAGTATCTCCGATTTCCTGTGCGCATTCGTGGCAGAGCGGTGCTTCGTCACATACGTGTGCGCAATACAATGGAACGGCGCGCGTGCATAATGCAAGTCCCTTTGCTGGCCTATAAAAGGCTGCTCAGCTCCATGTTTAAATTGCTGGTTTATCGCTCAGCTTCCTGTGTTCCTTGCCTCTGTATCCTGCCTTGTGATTACCCGTTGTAACCCGGATTGACCTTGACCTGCTCTGATCTCCTCCTCCTGACCTCCGGCTTGCCTTAGGACTTTGCTACCAGTCTCCTATGTTTGACCCTCAGCCTGCTTACAGAATTTGCTACCAGTCTCCTGTGCTTGACCCTCAACCTGTTTAAGGACTTGCTACCAGTCACTTGTGTTTGACCCTCGGCCTTCCTCTGGACTCTGCTATTCATCTACTCTATTGGGTTCCAGTGTCTACCAGTCCCTGCACCGCTACCTGCTTCTCGGTGGCCTTCACGCAAGACCTGCTCACCCTCTCCACCCAGGGGTGGTGTGCGCTTAGTTGCAAGAGAACCACTCTTAGCATCTTGGCCTCGGTGAGTACCTCTCTCACACTGCCACATCACCAGCTGTCCCATTAAAGTGAATGGGACTGTCGGTGAATCAGAGGAGGAGTCGCTGAGGGACAGAGATGACAGTTGCTCTTTAAAAATTATGATTTACATCAAATTTATTTAAATCAAGCCTTTTTACTAGCGATTTAAAGGATCACTAAAGGAATTTTTTTTTAGCTAAATAGCTTCCTTTACCTTACTGTAGTACTGGTTTCATGTCCTCATTGTTCGTTTTTGCTTTGAAGTAGCTGTAATTCTGCTGTGATCTCCACACTTCCTGCTTGTCTGGCTCCTTATGAAAAAACTCATGGGAGCTTCTCACTGTGGTCTAAGCTGTGTGTCTAAAACTCCTCAGAACCAATCAGATTCATTTTAAAAACAAAACACTGCCCTGGATTTGTTTGTTTTTGTTCTGAGGGTCTCTTTACTTCACATAAACATGAAACCAGTTTAAAACCGAAAGTGAAACTAGAGGCACATTATATGATAGAATTTAATCTATTTTTAATCATTTTTAAAAGGAATCAGTTAACTTTTATGTCTCTATACCCTGTAAACAGTCATTTCAGCAAAAAAAAATGTTTTCCTTTCGTGACCCTTTAAATCATAATTTAAATCAAATCCACCCTGGACCGGGGGAGTCTCCCTGCTGTCAGAATACAATAACTTTTTTTTATTTTTTACAAATCTCTTTATTGTTTTTCTTTTTCTTTCTCATATACAAATATACATTTCACATTTCATATTTTCATTAATTTATCAACTTATTAATCACATCAATACAAACATTCCATTACATACTTCACATTTATATCTTCTTTCCATTTACCTCTTTCTTATCCCTTTCTTCCATTGGTGTAGTTCCATCCCACTTCCATGTCCCCCTACCCTGAAGCCGTTGTCACATTCTCTGTCCAATTTGCCCTTTTTTTCTATATTTTTCCCCATTTCCTCTGTTATAGTATGTCTCTTTATATAATGACAAATTACTGTTTATCCAGTTTTTCCATTGTGCCACAGAGGGAGCTTCCGCTCTCTTTCAATGTAACACTATTGCCTTTCTTGCGTAAAAGAGCAACAGAATACAATAACTTAAAAGGGAGGTTTCCCCCATCCCCCTCGAAGGTGTGGATGGGGAATCAATTTTTTTTTTTTTTAGTTCAACCCGCTGGGACTGCATTTTTTAGGTCCATGCTTTTTTCAAGGTGTTTATGAGTTGCCTTACTCTATAGCCTAATGTGGTATGGGCCATGTACACATAAAGTAACTAACTGGCTAAACAGAACATCATAGAATTTTATAGATAGGCAGTGGGCATTAAAATAGCATTCTTTTCTTAAACACACTTCACTTTAAATACAAGTAAATTACACAATACTTAAGCCTCAGTATTAAATATTCTCTGTCTGTCTATAGCAACACATGTTCAGACCATTTTAAGCATCTCCTAGACAGAGAACTTTAAAAATAATAAAACCTATTGCTCCACTGTGCCCAGAGTTATAGATGAATATCTGCTCAGATTATTTTTATGTATAGTTGAAAGCTCCCACTTGTCTAATTTCAAGGGCATAGTGAAGGAGGACTTCCATGCATGGAACAAGTCCAATCCAGATATATAATTTATTACCTTAGCTTTCCAGCAACATTAGAGAAATGAGAGGCCAGGGATATTTTCTGCTTCTCTTTGTTTCTGTTAAACAATCCTAATCGCTTTGTCATAAATTAAGAAAACTTGCTTGTCCAAATGACAACAAGATGAAAGCAGATCTGTGACGAGGAAGAAAAATATGTTTGTCTTTTTTATGATTTACATTTTACTCTTAACTTTTTTTGAAGTAGACATCTGTTGCGAAAGGAAGCACTTTGGGAATGTGACTAAATAAAGTTATGTTCAATCTCCATTTAATAAAGAAAGGAGCTATGCTAATCTACCGAGTTCAGGGAACACTACACAATATTAATAAGACATATTCAAATAGACACACATTCATCTTAAACTTAAAATGACATTTTTAGATGAATTATTAAAATAGAAGCATGGCTTTTTGTAATGTGCTAAAGAAATACAAACTAAGCATGAATAAAAAGGTCCTATCCACCCAAACTGTTTCTTCCAGTTAAGGTTGACAGCAGTGGGTTGTTTTGTGACTTTTATCATTAACCAACCTCTTTATTTATACAAACTGCACCCAAGTTTAGCTACACAGACTAGCCATAGCCAATTGAAACAAGCCCTACTCTTGCTGGGATACTCTCTCTTTTTTTAAATTATTATTATTATTATAGAAAATGAAAATAGAAGTCTTTCTTTTCTCCTTAAAGGACAAATCCAGCATTGTCTTCTCTTTTGCTCTGGCAGTGGTGGTGATTATAGTTACATAAAAGACATCAGTCCATCAAGTTCAACCTGAGTAGGTATGGGTGCATGAGTGTGTATGTATTTATGTCTCTAAAATTTCCCATATTCCTGTATGTTGCGTTCGATAAAATGCCCATCTAAGGCCGTGTACACACCAGCAAACATGTACGATGAAACCGGTCCGCCGGACCGTTTTCACCGTACATGTCTGCCCGGGGCTTTCTGTACGATGGCTGTACTAACCATTGTACAGAAAGCCGCGCGTAAACAATACGCGGGGCGTGTCCGTGGTGTCGCCGCGTCGATGACGTGGTGTCGCCGCGACAATGACGCGGCAACGTGGGCGGGCCTGCCAGTTAAATGCTTCCACGCATGCGTCAAAGTCATTCGACGCATGCGAGGGATGGCGGGTGCTCGGACATGTACGGTAGGTCTGTACAGACGACCGAACATGTCCGAGCGGGCAGGATTCCAGCGGACTGTTTTAAAACAAGTCCAGGAATATTTGTCTGCTGGGAAAAGGCCCGGTGGGCAAATGTTTGCTGGAATCCTGCACGCTCGTGCCTACACACGACCGAACATGTCTGCTGAAACTGGCCCGCAGACCAGTTTCAGCAGACATGTTTGGTCATCTGTACGGGGCCTAAGAGTTTTCTTTGAATTAATGACACTCCCTGCTGACACCATCAATTGTGGAAAGGTTCCACATTCTTACCTTACCACTCTAACAATAAAGAAACTCAGATTAAAGTGGATGTAAACCCTCACATATACCCAGTGAAGTGAACAGCCTCAGATGATACACAGAGATTAAAAAAATACTCCTACATAGGTTTTACTTGTTTATCTGTAGTCTTTTCCTCTCTACACCCCTTCAAAATGGCACATTGTTTTAAAAATCTTTCTTCATCTGTCTGGAGCACAGTGGAGGGGGCAAAAAGACTGCAGTTACAGTGTGTGAGAGCTCATTTGAGGAAAGGAACACACACCCCCCTCCCTTCACACAGCAGAAGAACTGTGTTCTGAATAGACAAGCTCTGTTCTGAGCTCTCCCCCCCCCCTCCCCCTCCCCCTCCCGACACAAATTTCTCTCATGTGTTGGGAAAACTTGACAGAGAGCCCAGGTTCACACTGGGCTGCGGGAATTAAGCCATGTGAGTTCAGCTGAACTTACACAATTTCACTTCTGCTTGTCAGTCCCGATTTCAGCCGCGACAAGGTAGTAAACCCAGTAGCAGACTGCTGCGGAAGGACCACAGAATGGATATGGGGAAGAGGTTCACTGGTGCACAAACGGGGATCCTACAGGAAACTAACCAAAGATTACCCAGGGCGCAGAGTCTAATGCCCCGTACACACAATCATTTTTCGGCATGAAAAAAAACGTAGTTTTTCAGCATGTCCAAAAAACGAAGTTTTTCCTACTTCATCATTAAAAACAATGTTGCCCACACACCATCGTTTTAAAAAAATGATGAAAAAAGCGCGGTGACGTACAACACGTACGACGGCACTCTAAAGGGAAAGTTCTATTCGCCTTTGGGGTGATTTAGCAGATTCAGTGTTAGTAAAAGACGATTCACGCTTTTCTGTCTGTTACAGCATGATGAATGTGCTTACTCCATTATGAACGGTAGTTTTACCTGAACGAGCGCTCCCGTCTCATAACTTGCTTCTGAGCATGCGCGGGTTTAAAACGTCATTTTAGCCCACACACGATCATTTTTTACAACCCGAAAAACTACATTTTTTAAAACTATGTTAACAAATCCAGCATGTTCGAATTTTTTGTTGTTGTTTTTCAGCCGAAAAACGATTTGAAGCCCACACACAATCATTTTAAATGACATTTTTAAAAACGTCTTTTTTCATGCCGAAAAATGATCGTGTGTACGCGGCATTAGATCTAGTTTGGTATTCACCAGAGCCTCAGTGGTGAGGATGGCCTTCGCTGCAACTGGATCCAGGTCGCGGCCCCTGGAGTCCCCTAGGTCACGCCCTGTAGGGAGAAAGGGGAAGCAGCCACTCAGGACACAAGGAATAGTGAAGGGTAAGCCAAGGTCGGGGCAACAAGCAGATGACAATAACCAAGGAACAGGCTAAGGGTCAGGGTCACAGGCAAACAGGAGTAGTCGTAGACAAGCCAAAGTCGGTACACAGAGATATTAACATATTAACACAGCAAGCAGGAACACAAAGCTAACACACAACATTGATCAGCAAAGCAGACCTGCAGTGCACTGGTTAATATAGAGTTCCTGGGATGGCCTGGGGTGGAGACATACAAGGAGGAGAAATGATAAAAGGCAGCCAGATAAGAGAGTCAGGCCTCTAATGAACACATGGAGGAGAAGGTAAGCTGCCAAACATTATTGCATATCAATGACAATGTCGATGTAAATTGCAGCCTGAAATGGCAAAAAGTAGTACAGAAACAGAGTCGAACCACTTAGGATGGTGCCATTGCCGGCAAATGCTGCCGATTTGACATGTCAATCGCATGTCAAAACGCACCAGTGTGAAGGAGAGATAAATAAACACTGCAGATTAATACAGTATGTGCTTTGCTCTGATTCCATGATTGAGGTTTACAACCACTTTAAGAGTAAACCGCTTTTTGTCCAACTTCATTGAGTATCCACGTTTCTTCTTAAGCAACCTGAGACTAAAAGTTTATTCCCTA
Source organism: Rana temporaria (assembly GCF_905171775.1). NCBI lineage: Eukaryota > Metazoa > Chordata > Amphibia > Anura > Ranidae > Rana > Rana temporaria. Next base: position 259,362,579 of record NC_053489.1, on the reverse strand, counting down.
TGCTAGAATCACCATTGAGATATTTGTACATTGTATCTTGCAAGCATATCTCCTTCTAAATGTGTCATTTTCTGGGAGAAAACGTTCAATGTATGTGGTCAATCCTCATTAACGAGGTCCTCCGGCCCCCTCATCAGCTTTGCTGCCCTTCTTTGGACTCTCTCCAGTTCCAGCACATTCCTTTTGAGGGCTGGAGACCAGAACTGGGTGGCATACTCAAGAGGAGGCCAAACCAGAGTATTGTACAGGGGTAGAACTATAGTTTATCTTTTGAGTAGATACCCTTTTTAATACAGCCTAATAGTCTGCTAGATTTGCTTGCATGCTATTGCTAAGCCTGTTGCCTGTTAGGACCCCTTGATCCTTTTTCCATCTTGAACTTCCCCAGAGGTTCTCCCCCAGTGTGTAACTTGCATTCAGATTTTTTAGCCCCCTAGTGCATTATATTTATTAATATTAAACATCATTTGCCATGCAGTTACCCACTCCTTTAGTTTATTGAGGATTTCCTGTATGGCTGCCATATACTGTTGAATTGATCGATTTCTACTCTACACACCTTTAATGAACTGTGAGTGCTGTTCTGGACACTGTGAGCCAAGAACAGCATCATGATGTAGCCCCCCAAACAAACTAGGTTATATCACAGAGCGATGAGTCTGAAAAGCAACACCAGAGGGTAAGAGAATATAGTTTTTCATTTTTTGATGTTCCGCTTTTGTTTTGTAAAACATCTTTGAAAAGCTGAGTTTAACGTTAAAGACTAACCCCAGCCAAAACGTTTGGTTTTTAGTTTGGATAATGAAAGGGATATTAATGTAGGTTTAGAACATAGCAAACTTGGGCACATGCGCGGCGCGATGCTGACAGGACCTGCTTGAATACAGCTCCGTTGGACCCGGTCCTCTTAGGCATAATCCCCAGGGCTATATAGCACAGAACGCGGCGATATACCCCAGTACCCCTGTGGGAACATAGTTTGCATGCCATCCGCCGGAAAGAAACAAAATCGGCGACCCCAACACAGCCTCACAAACGTTCTCCTGGACATGGAGCAGAGAAGCACTAAGGCATCCCAAAATGGCGCCTGCAACCAATGCGGAGACAGAAGGAGATGTTGCTTCACAGTCTAACACCAGCCGAGACAATCGTGAGTACAATCTCCCCCTTTCTAAGGCAGACCTGGATGAGAGTCTCACGGCCATACAGTATATACTAAGCTGGTAGAGAAAATAGAGAAAGAGGTGCATAATTCAACAGCAGCCCTCTCCCATGAGATTGCAAGCATTGGTAGTCGCACTGATCTCCTTGAGACCAAGCATGATGAACTCTCATTAGCACATAATGACCTAAGAACTATGAGAACCTCGCTGACAACTTTGCCTTTATGCAGGCCCAGGTCGAGGACTTGGACAACAGAAACCTCCGCCAAAACATCAGGGTGCACGGTGTCCCAGAAACAGTCACAAACTTGATGCCTGCAGTATCAAAGATCGTCCATGACCTTTTACCAGACAAGCCAGTGTCAGCATATACCTGCGACAGGATTCACAGAGCCCTTCGTCCTAAACCCACCCCTGATAACCCCCCAGGGACATCATTATGTGCATGAAGGATTTTCTGGTGAAAGAAGAGATCATGCGTGCTTCTAGAAATACCCCCAACATTTCATTTGAAGGTAAAAGAATTCAAATCTGTCCGGATATTTCACCTGCCAACCTGGATAGGCGACTCAGGATGAAAGAAGTCACCTCCATCCTACAATCTGCCAGGATAAGATATCGCTGGGGCTTCCCCTTCAAGCTCACAATCCCACATAATGGCTCCACATACACAGTATACAACGTGATCGAAGGCAAGGAGCTCCTGGTGAAGCTAGGTCTACTGGCCCATGACCCTCATGTCAAAAAATGGGAGAGAAAGAATTGGTCAGAAAGGAATACGGTATCAATATGACTGCAATTTATTAATTATCCACATAAAAACACATTAAATAACACAAAAAGTGCCAGTATCTCCACAGCATTAGTAAAATTAGACGTTGGTCTAAACAAGGACGGGTGGCCAACACAGCCATACACACAGCTTACATACACCTGCAGGAATCGAAGAACTGGGGCATGATAAAAAATATATATATCACAGGGCTGGATTGAGGATAATATAGCCGCAAAAAAATCTGACCCTCATGCTCGCCCTCCTGCTACACCAAGACCTTCACCAATTTGGTCAACCCCCTCCACCAGGCTCAGTCAGAGAGACCAGAGGAGGCTGATTAACTCTTTCCAGAATCAACCCATTTGATTCATCCTTGGTCCTACCATGCTTTTATTTTTTGCTGTTCTTTGTTTTTTCTTTCCGTGAGAAGTGGGTCTTCATTAAATCTGTCTGCGACTGGTCTCTATGTGGTGGATGTGTTGGGACTACCCCCCTTGGACACCCACCAGGAGAAACACCTGATACATGGAAGAGAGACTGACTGATCTTGCCTTATTTAATGGTCTTGTATACGGGACTGTCTTGTTTCCTCCTCACCTGCTCCAGGCGACACAGTGTTTTACCCCAATCTCCAGGTCCACATCCTAACTCCTGCATGTGGGAAGACTTTGTGTTAGTTGTTACATTTATCTTTGGTACTCCCACATGCATTTCTACCTGGGGTTGTCTACAATTTTTTTTTTTTTTTTATATATGCCACCATGCACAAAATGCACATACTAAACCCTATTTTTTTCTCTCTTCCTAATGACTGGGAGCGTCCACCGCTGCTTGATTGACCCCACACCTGCGCTCGGGGTCGGCTGCGACACTTTCTTCTAGTGGTGTTTCACCCGACCTTGTTGCAGGATAAGGACGGTTGTGTCCTTTTGAGATTTCTTTTTTTTTTTACATTGCTGGTTTGACAGGTTCCATCCTGTCTCAATGTTTTCACCAGTTTATTTGTTCTCAAAATCACTCTGGCCCTTTTGGCCTATTATTTGCTATCTTTAAAGCCCCATACACACTATCAGTTTTCCTGATGGTTTTCTCTTCAGGTTTACCAAAACCATCTAATATGAGGTCAAACCTTAAGCGTTTCAATTTGAATGCAATCAGGCAGGTCCTTGTACTACATGGTTTTGGTAAACCTGAAGAGAAAACCAGCAGGAAAACTGATAGTGTGTATGGGGCTTCACAGTTAATGATTATGATTTTTCAGAGATGTTTTTGCTCAATGGTATGTGTACTTCTATACATTTTTGTTCTTCCCTGCTCAGGAATAGTGAATCCTATATGAATATTTTGCTTTGTGGCGGGTCCCTGTCCGTGCCCCTGCCCGCGGCGACTTTTGCCGCGACTCGGGGACATGGATGGGAGTTGCCTTCTCGCACAGGTTCTATGCTCAGCATTATGTTTGATGTTGTTTTGATGATAGCACATTTTATGTTACATAATGGGCCTTAAGATAATTTCCCATAACACACATGGTTTCAACTCACCCCACAAGCGCAAGAAGGCGTTCCAACATTATAAGAAACTTGATGCGGATATTATCCTGCTCCAAGAAACCCATTTTGCGGGCCTCCAACCACCCTATTTCCATAGGTCCTATAATCAAGTCTACTTTACAACTTTCACCAACAAAACTAGAGGGGTTGCAATATTTATCCGCAACTCAATAATCCTTGACATCCATAATATTTTTAAAGACCCTGATAGTCATTTCATCATTCTCAAAGGATCCATAAATAATCGTGAGATCACAATTGCATCGGCCTATGCTCCGAATGATTCTCAATCTACATTTTGCAATACTTTTTTTGAGTACATAGACAAATACCACTCCCCCCATATAGTGATTGATGGTGACTTTAATCTAGCCGCCCACCCTGTTTTAGATAGAAGTAAGGTCTCCCCCCACACTAAATCCTTCTCCAAAACCATCAACCTCCACATCAACAAGATGCAGTTGATAGACTCCTGGAGAGCTCATAATACAGGCGTTAAGGCTTACACCCAATATTCCAATCCCCATGATTGCTATGCCAGGTTGGACTATATATTTTGTACCCCAATCCTTTTGGCTAACTCCACACAGGCACAAATTCACCCATGCCCCTGGTCCAATCATAATATTACATCATTTGACACCTCTTACATCGGCTTTGCCCCCTCCCCTTACAATTGGCGTCTTAATGACTCTCTTCTTACTGATCCCATTAACAATGCGACTATCTCCACACACATAGAAAATTATTTTTTAGAAAACGGTAACGCTGACACCGCTCTTACCTCACTCTGGGTGGCCCACAAGGCAGTTTTAAGGGGTCACATCATTAACCTAGCAGCAGCTAAAAATAGGGAGAGACAGGCTGACATTAAGCGCCTCACTAATGACCTGCACCATCTATATAACAAACTACAGCACTTCCCTGATCCATATATTACTCAACAGATACAAGAAAAACGCCAAGCTCTTGATCTAATTCTGTCGGCGAACACAGAGAAATCTCTCAGGTTCTCCAGAGCCACATTTATGCTCCATAGCAACTCCCCCTCGGCAATGTTTGCCAGAAAGCTAAATCAGGATTGTAAACCCACCCATATCTATAAACTTAGAGACAATGTCGGCAATCTAGTTACCCATCCTCAAGAAGTTCTAAAGATTTTCACCTCATTCTATAAAGACCTTATGTCATACCCCAAAGACACACCAAGGGATTCATCCATAATGTGGTTGGAGAGCCTACATCTCCCATCTCTAAACCAACAACAAATTGACTCTCTCAATTCCCCCTGTTCAGTGGAGGAGATAACTCAAATCATTAAATCCCTTAAAACCTCTACGGCCAGTGGCCCAGATGGTTACACATCCTCCTACTATAAAAAATTTGCCCCGCTCCTGGCCCCATATCTCAAGTCCTTATTTAATCATATATTAGAGGGTAATAGTTTCCCAGACGAGATGCTACTAGCTAATCTCTCCCTAATCCCTAAGCCCATGAGATGAAAGAAAAAGCCTGGATCGCCGCACTCCTCAAAAAACTATGTCTTTATTCAAAACATAAAACATAGAATTTTGGCTGTTTTTTCCATTTGAATTTTTGTTGTTTTTTTTTTTTATGTTTTGAATAAAGACATCATTTTTTGAGGAGTGCGGCGATCCAGGATTTTTCTTTCATCTCATGGTAATTGAGCACAGCCAGCACCCTTTTGGTTTGTTGGGACGGAAGCAATGGGGATTGATTGTTTTTAGAGCGGTATACTTTTCTTCACTACATAATCCCTAAGCCCAACAAGGACCACACTCACCCACAGAACTTCCGCCCGATATAGGTGTTGAACAATGATCTCAAGATATTTGGTAGAATTCTCGCAGACAGACTGGCTACAGTTATATCACCACTAATTCACATAGATCACTCTGGCTTTATCCCAGGCAGACAGATCTCGGATAACATTAGGCTGGTTACCAATATTATTCAGGACGCCAATCTCCACTCGCGCCAGGCCTGTCTTCTCAGCCTAGACATTCACAAGGCATTTGACAGCGTCAGATGGACATATTTAAATAACCTCTTACCCAGATTTGGAATTTCAGGCAAATTCTTACAGGGCTTTAACGCTCTCTACCGTTCCCCCTCAAACCCGCATTAGGATTCCAGGTAACAACTCAGACAGGGCTGCCCCCTATCCCCTCTCCTATTTGCTTTAGCCATTGAACCCCTAGTACAAGCCATAAGATCAAACCCGGATATCAGAGGATATACCAAAGACCACCTTGAATGTAAAATCAGTTTATATGCAGATGATGCACTAGTCTATCTCACAGAACCTCACACTTACATCCCAGTCCTCCTTAAAGAACTAAACACCTTCCATGAAATCTCTGGGCTCAAAATTAATTTAAATAAATGCTCGGCCCTACCTCTCAACCTCCCTCTAAACATACTAAATCTACTCCAATCCAACTTCCTTTTTGTCTGGAACACAAACTCGATTAAATACTTGGGAGTTAATATTACTCCCACATACAATTGCTTATTCAAAGCCAACTACCTTCCCCTTTTTACCCATATTAGCTCACTCTTAAATACATGGTCCACCTACCATATAACTTTCCTTGGCAGAATATGTGCAATTAAAATGAATATCATCCCCAAACTTCTATATTACTTCCGTACTCTCCACCTTAATATTTCAAAATCCAAAATAGAATCCCTTCAAAGGATCATCAACAAATTTATTTGGGCAAACAAAAAACCTAGATACAGTTACGCACACCTACATAGGCCCCAGTCTAGGGGCGGTATGGGCCTCCCTAATATTTGGAAATATTTTCTGGCCGCTAGGCTCTCGCAACTATCCCAATGGTTCTCTTCCATTCAGGATATTCCCTGGAAGGAGTTTAAATCCTTTTCTATTAACCCACTTCACCTCCAAGGTATATTGTGGTCTAATTATGTCCTATACCGTAACCTCTTAAAAAGAAATGTAATAGTGGCCCACCTATTCCAACTTTGGCTTAAAATTAGAGATATCTATCTATTATCCTCACCCATCTCTCCACTCACCTCTTTTCTGGGCGACCCCAGGCTCGCTTCGGCATTTAGCGATAGGTCCCTTTTTTCCTTCTGGATAGATAGCAAACTTACCACACTGGGTTCGTTGCAATCCAGATAGAAGTTTAAATCCTTTGAACTACTTCAAAGTGAAAAGGATCTCCCTTCAGCTGAACATGAGAGGTACTTGCAGATTAAATCTTTTTTTTCCAAGCACTTCTCGCTATCCTCTCAATCCACCAACACATTATTTGAGAGAATCTGCATGTCATCATCTAGAGACAAGGGAATGATTTCCAGATTATATCACTACCTCAATAATCTCTCAGTTCAAGACAAATCTCACCCAATGCTGCAATGGGAAGTAGATCTTGGACATATTTTCCCACCTGACACTTGGAACTCCATGTCGGAGAACCTCCAGAAATGTAACAGGACTGTTTCCTTCAGGGAGACCGCAATGAAGCTGTTCTCTAGATGGTACCTCACCCCATCCAAGATTCATACATATTATCCAACGATTTCCCCAAATTGTTTCAGAGGTTTCTCTGTAGAGGGATCACTGTTACACACATTCTGGAGTTGCCCACACTTAGCACAGATCTGGGAAGCAGCGTCAGATAGATTTGAAATGTCATCAAAACACAAATTCACTCTCACCCCCCAGATTTGTATTCTGTATGCCAAAATTCCAAATGTCCCTCCCCCTGCACTAGACTGTTTCACTCTTTGCAGCTCCATCCAATGGATGATAGCCCTTAATTGGAGAACGGATAATGTGATATGGTCACAGGTATTGGAGAGAATGGAGATGCTGAAATTATCAGAAAAAATCTACCACACTCTCAATGATAGTCTGCATTTGTTTGACACTAAATGGTCATACTGGAAACTCACACAATAGTTCCTCGATCACTTGAATATTATACCATGTATATGCTTTGCTTTAGTTGGATTCACAGAAATGTACTACCTCAAATTATTTGATATGCTCCTGTATATGTTATTAACATTGTACTGAAAATATTATCTCTGATTGTACACAAATTATTTTTTTACAATAAAAAGAACATAGCAAACTTATTTTTATTGTGGTCTTTGTCCCCATTTGAGCGGTTTCTCCTCACTTTGTCGGTTTCCCAAATATCAGATAAAAAAAGGAAGGGAGGGAAAATCTCTCCACTTCTTGTGTGACAGTTGTCATACAGAACATGAATAGACATACCACCATCGGGTACACAGGCAGCAATAAAAGCACATTGTATACTACAGCAAGGGAGGTTCTACTGCATTGAACGGTTTTACTGAAATGTCTGCATGAGAGATATCCCCCCTCTTCCTGTCCAGATGATACAAAACAGGAAGATATTATAAATCTCCTTCATAGGGACACAGACAGCATTTAAAATCTGATAGAAACCTTTTTATAGTACACCGACAACATTTAAAACCTGACCGAAAATACAACCTTGCCTTGAAAAATACAGGGCCTTTTAAAAAGACAACTTGCAGGCTTTTCTTATAAAATTGAGGCCCCAGTTTTGTAGCTACGCATTTCAGTCCAGCTGTTGAAATGTACAGATTCCAATGTGAAAGCAAAGCAATTCAGTTTGAAAGGATGTAGCTAAAAAACAGACAATGCAAATAAAAATATAAAAGAAAATAAATAAAATAAAAACAAAGAATAAGTCCAGAGAAAAGTTTAAAAATGATCTTGTACACACACACATATATATATATATATATATATATATATATATATATATATATATATATATGTATATATATATATATATATATATATATATAATGTCTTATATTATAAATGTATAGACACCTTTAATGTCATTATGTTATGGAAATGAAACAAAGTATATCATGATCCTTCATGGATAAAGTATAATAACATGAGACTTTCCTCATTCAATCATTGGCCTTTAAGATCTTTCATTTTATTACCAAGAATAGGTTTTAACAGAGCCCACATACCTGGAAAAAGGAATACAGCAACATTTGGTCTTAATTTTATCCTTACAGTCTGTGGCTGACACTGGTTGTCTAGCTTTCAACCATGTAGAAATACAGAAGAGACTATTTACTGTATATAGTGTAAAGAGCTCCTTTCACACAAGCCAGATCCAGTTCTGATCAGCAGGGGATTCGACCACTGATCCCCTACTAAGCTGAGCAGCTGGATGACAGGTCAGTGTCCACTCCGCTTATCCAGAGTGGACACTGGACCAGCTGTCCATTTACATCCAACTGCCCTCTGGCCAGATGGAGAATGGATCCCCTTCAGTTTTTTTGCTGGATCGGATTGAACCTGGAGGTAGCCAGGTTTAAATGGACAGATGAGAATGGAGGGTTTCATCAGGTTTGGCTGAAAAACAGACAACCAGACCCGATCAGACCTCTCGTGTGAAAGGGCCTTAGAGGTGTCTACACCTCTAAGCAAACCAATGCTTTGACTATGCAGGAGAAAGCAACAACTTTGCTTTAATGATTTACTATCCTGCAGAACATTGCTCACCTTTCTTTTACTATCCAGCCACTACAGCCACTTTGAAAATGGCAAGTTTAAAGCAAAGCTGGACTTCTTACTTGCAGAGGTTTCACAGTACAAGGGTACAATTAAGTAAAACCAACCCTTCGATTTTATTTAACTCAGCTCCCACAGCTACGTTCTTGCTTTTATGTGATATTAGATTTCATTTCTTGTCAAAACCAGGTCAAGCAAATAATACGCATATAAATTTCAATAAGTATACAAAAATATATATATAAATTGTTCTCCTAACAAAATGTATACCATGACTGCTTTACTCCAACTGAAATATCCCTTTGCTAGCACAAATGGATTTGTATAAAAAGCCCTTGCGCTTAACCTGCATATTTTCTGCTATGCAGAACTTTTGGTGGGAAGCTTATCTGAAGCAACATGCTTACTTAGAAAAATTAAATTTATGATTTAGCAAGTTATCTACTATAAAAAAGCCTTTATCTCAGAAAAGTCAAAATATATTCAAAACCAAGCAAAATTTTGAAATACTAAATATTTATACCTTGCAAAGTAAATATAAGCTTGGTATTTTACAAAGGAAAATGCCATTTACGTATTTATCTTCCACTAATAACATATAATGCTGTGCTAAAGTCCTTCACAACAAAACAGAAACACACACTGAGGTTGACATAAATGATTTGAATTAGTCACACATAGGAATTGTATTATCTACTATTTCAGCACATCGAGAAAAATCTCATAAATACAGAATGTTGTATTTGTACATTGCGTGCATTGGAAAATCTGGGCTGATCTATCATTGTTTGTTGATAATGAAATGGGCCCTATAAAGCTGGATCAAAATCCAACTAAAAACTTTGCGCTAAGATGATAGGTAAAATGGGCATCCACAAAGTAAAAAATATACTGTACTGTACACAGGGAGACTTCTGACACATCCCGTTAAAAGTGGGAAGTCATCGGTAGTGTAGTGGTGTAATAGGCAGGAAGGTCTAATATTGTCATACATACAGGCTCGAGGGAAAAAAAAAGCTGTGCACCTGTCTGGGACTGAGCGGACCTCATAAATTTAAAGCCAATTAAAAATGGGTGCACATGCTATCTAGTTTCACTCTTGCATCACCTGCATAGCCTTTTTTGTATCTATTGTAACCTGGGGGTAGCTCTGGAATGACCGCCAGCCAGTTTGGTGAAGGCAAAACAGTTCATTTATTTTATTCAGCTTACTTCAGCCAAACTAAATAAACAGTCCAAATCCTGGTATTGGTAACTAAACAGCAGACTTACTGCTAATCTATGGTCCCATACAGGAGTTAGGTTCCTCCAAAGTAAGGGTACCAGGCAGGCCACACAGGGGGGTTAGCAGCCCGTGTCTCAGCTTGTCTGAGAGCTCCCATTTGTTGCACAGCTTGTGAGTCTCTCTCTTCTACTCCCTTCCCTGACAGGTGCCGATTTCCCTCTGCTGCCTTTCAAGCCTCCATCACCAAAGCCCTGGTAGTCAGGGTTTGAAGGGTCTTCCCCTCCTAGTCTCTTTGAACCTCTGAATTTCCAAGTCCCTAATATAAATTTACCAATCCAGAGAGTCCTGGAAGTCAGTCCTCTCCAGCCAAACTTAACCCCGGACACCTTACCCTGCATGGGTGAGAACCCCTCAATACCCCAAAGGCTCTGCAACTGCGTTCCTTAAAAGGGCCACATTTAAATATTAGGGAAATGTACCTGCCATCCAGGACACATTCCTGGTGTCCTGCACAATAGGTACTACCCTTTTAAAAATTAATATGTATAAAAAATAATTTGATTTTGGTCGCATTAACCACTTAGGACCCGGACCAATATGCAGGTAAAGGACCTGGACACTTTTTGCGATTCGGCACTGCGTCGCTTTAACTGACAATTGAGCGGTCGTGCAACATGGCTCCCAAACAAAATTGGCGTCCTTTTTTCCCCCACAAATAGAGATTTATTTTGGTGGTCTTTGATCACCTCTGCGGTTTTTATTTTTTGCGCTATAAATAAAAATAGACCAACAATTTTAAAAAAATGCAATATTTTTAACTTTTTGCTATAATAAATATCCCCCAAAAAATGTTTTAATTTTTTTTTTCCTCAGTTTAGGCGATACATATTCTTCTACATATTTTTCGTAAAAAAAAAAATCGCAATAAGCATTTATTGATTGGTTTGCACAAAATTGGGGGCGTTTTATGTAAATACGTTGTGACCCGACGTAAACAACATTTTTTTTTAACTGCGCATGTGCCGTCCGTGGGGGTATCCCAGTGCGCATGCTCCAAATTAAACCGTAACCAGCCAATGCTTACGACGGTGACGTCATTCTACGCAAATTTCTATTCGCGAACGACTTACGCAAACTACGTAAAAAATTCAAAATTGGACGCGGGAACGACGGCCATACTTAACATTGAGTACGCCTCATAATAGCAGCTTTAACTATACGCCAGAAAAAGCCGAACGCAAACGACGTAAAAACAATGCGCCGGCCGGACGTACGTTCGTGGATCGCCGTAAATAGCTAATTTGCATACTCGACGCGGAATTCGACGGAAACGCCACCTAGCGGCCGCCGAAAAATTGCAGCTTAGATCCGACGGCGTACTAAGACGTACACCTGTCGGATCTAGCCGAGATGCCGTCGTATCTTGTTTTGTGGATACAAAACAAATATACGACAGGCGCAAAATTTGAAATTACGCGGCGTATCAAGAGATACGCCAGCGTAATTTCTTTGTGGATCTGCCCCATAGTGTTTACAAAATAGGGGATAGTTTTATGGCATTTTTATGAAAAAAATGTTTTACTACTAATGGCGGTGATCAGCGTTTTTTTTTTCGTGACTGCGACATTATGGCGGACACATCGGACACTTTTGACACATTTTTGGGACCATCGTCATTTTCACAGCGAAAAGTGCTATAAAAATGCACTGATTACTGTGAAAATGACACTGGCAGTGAAGGGGTTAACCAGGAGGGGGCGCTATAGGGGTTAAGTGTGTTCTAAGGGAGTGTTCTTACTGTGGGAGGCGTGGCTGTGTGTGTGACGTCACTGATCGTCGTTCTCTAAAACAAGGAACAGACGATCATCGACAGCCACACTAGGAAGAACGGGGAAGGACTCACCTCTCCCCATTCTTCCTCTCTGTGACCCGAGCTAAAATTCATGGTACCGCAGTCAATATTTTAAATCAGCTGCAATAAAAAAAAGCAACATGTGGGAACGCGTAAATAAATGCACGCGCTCGGATGCACTTCCTGGTTTGAAGGATCCCACAGATTGGTGTGCCCTGAGATTGTGCACAAAAGAATGCCTTGACTGAAAAAAAGGTTGAGAAATACTGGATCAGAACACCAGTTTTTTTTTTTCTGCTGCCTGTGGTCCAGTTAGAGAGATTCATCTTCTTGGTTTGTCTTGTTTACCGTTTGTATCAAAAGCGAAAGCAAAAGAAACTCACAAATGTTGGGTTGTCCCCAGTTAGAAGGGAAAATGTTCCATTGGAAAAACTAGTTCTGGTGACAACAAGGGATTTCATCTCACTTGCTGCTTAGGCTATGGGAAAGGAAGTGAAAAGAAATCACCCCAATAGTATACAGATGGAAAAAAAGAAAAACTGGCAGGGGTTATAACCCTCCATTACTCTACAACAAAAAGTTTTGCTGTTCAACTTTAAAACCTTCCAAAAGATGGAGGAAACACATGGCTATTCGTAACGGATTTACCAATAAAAAAAAAATCATGAAATATACAGGTCATATAAATGTTTTAACATACAAGAAGAGTTATCCTTTACCAGAATGCTTTTAACCAGTTTAGAACAGTTTTGTTTTTCAAACAAAATGAAAATCTGTATACTGTTTTTTTTTTTTTTTTTTTTTTAGTATAGGACTCTAAATTGTATGTTAGAAGCCTGGTTGCAGCAACAGAATTTCAAGTTTAATATATTCTATATGCCTGTAGAAGTCCAGAACACTGCCTACACTTGTAAATTATATTTCTAAAATAAAAAATGTATGCCACAGTTGTGTGCAGTGGGCAGAACATACCCTTTACCCGCGCTCTGAATATCAGACATAATTAGAAGTCAGATTGTGGAAATGGCAATAGCCTGCTGACAAAACATTTCACTAACCAAACCATACAATTTGATGTGTTTAGCAGAATGCAACTAGAATTCAGTCTGACATTCCTTAACATAAAAGACTTTACATCTACAGATTAATATCAATCTTGGCAGGCTTTGCTTTAAAAATAACCCTGCTTTTACTCACAACTGACAATTAAAAAAAAAAAAGAAAAACTTTGTTGTGGAGACCAGTGCATCAGTGATGAAAGGGCTAGACAAGGGAAGGCAGAAGGCAGCCGAGGAGAGTTACTGTAGATAATATTTCAACGCAGGGACATTGTGTTTGGTAATACTTGGCTCAAAGAACTCTCTGGGGCCGCATATTCACTGTGACATAAGTGCAGAAACAATACTTCATAAATCATCATATCCTGCTTTTTTACTGTAAGCTAAGCTCTTGGGTTATTTTAAGGTGGGCTACTAGTTATTTGGGATTGATGGGTTATATGTGCTTAAAATGCAGCAGGCCAAGATAAAAATTTGTAAGCTGAGCTGTATTGATGTATTTGTTTGTGCATCTCCTACATGCGATAAAAGGCACAATTTGTGTGTAGGCTTTAAACAATCAAAATGTAGGTATATTTCATGTCCTAAAGTGGAACTTTAGTCACAAAAATAAGTCCTGATAGATCACCTTAGGCTCTCCCCTTTTTCAGGGAAAGCATTAAAAATAAATGGCTGTACTTAAATCCTGTAATGCGCTGTCTCACCATTCTCTGCACATGCTCAGTTGCTCTCTATTCTCACCACTATATGTAAAACCAGAGGCACTACAGAATATCAGCTTTAAATAGGTACAGACTTTAAAAAATTTCAGGCAAAATTACTCAATTACATATGGGATGGTAAAAAGTCTAGAGTGAACAAACAAATGTTATATACCCCTAAAATAAAAGGAGGTTTGGGTATGCCCAATTTACTGAAATATTTTCAAGCAACACAACTATCTCAATTGATTCACTTTCATACTAAGCAATCTAAACCAATATGGATGAAACTAGAATCCTCTCTGTACCCCAACATTAGTCACTTAATGTGGATAAAAAGTAGAGACAAACCAACTATTCTATGTCCGTCTTCATCCTTTTCCCTTCATTTATGGGATAGACTGTCCACCTCTCACAAACTTAAATCTCCACAAGCTCCCTTAGCACCATTATTCAATAATTCCTCATTTCTCCCTGGATTACGTCCGCAAGATTTTTCATGGTGGACTAATAAGGGATTGTTAAGGATAGCAGACCTATGTGATCATAAAGGCGCATTAACAGAATCGGTGCTACAGGAACGATTTAATTTACCAGACTCAGAATACCACCGCTACACTCTCATAAAAAAATTCTTAATGAAATTAAACCACATTTCTAATTTGTCAACATTCACTCCTATAGAGAATCTTTGTAGGTCTCTCGATAAACACTCAAGCCATATATCATTGATCTATGGTATCCTATCCTTAAACTCTCAAAAACTATTTTATATGCAACAATGGGAACAAGATATTGGTTCTTCTATGGAAATTGAAGACTGGAATAAATTAGCCCTAAATGCTTCTAAATCGATCATCAATACATCCTTAATAGAAGCAAATTACAAGGTCTTGTTAAGATGGTACATGGTTCCAGTCCGTGTAGCTTTCTTTGTCCAAGGAGCATCACCATATTGCTTTAGAGGATGTACTGCTGAAGGAACCATGCATCACATTTGGTGGACTTGTCAAAAAGTGAGAAGATTCTGGATTCGTACCTATAATTTTATATATTCCTTAACCCATGTGAACCTCATGAAATCGCCACTAAATGCATTATTGGGAGTACAAGTAAAAGGAACATCAAAACAAATGGTAAAATTAATAACTTTTATATTTATCGCAGCTAGAATATCCATCGCTAAATCCTGGAAGACCCCTACAATTCCATTTAATCTATTGAAAACCAAACTGTCATGGATAATGATTAATGAACGATTATCTGCTCTTAAAGACGATAACATTGCTTGGTTTGATACTGTATGGGAACCCTGGACTAACTATAATATAAATACTTAGGGGCAGATCCACAAAGATCTGCCCCGGCGCAGCGTATCAGAGATACACTACGCCGCCGTAACTTACTTGTGTTATCTTCGAATCCTTAAAGATTTTGCGCCGTAAGTTTACGGCGGCGTAGTCCATCTCTGGCGGCGGAATTCAAATCTGCAATTAGGGGGCTTGTTTCATTTAAATGAAGCGCGTCCCCGCGCCGAATGAACTGCGCATGGGCTGTCCCTAAATTTCCCGCCGTGCATTGCGCTAAATGACATCGCTAGGACGTTATTTTTTTTAACATAGACGTGAATTACATCCATCCCGATTCACGGACGACTTGCGCAAAAAAAAAAAAAATCTAATTAAACGTGGGAACGACGGCCATACTTAACATGGCAAGTCTAACTATACGCCGCAAAACACCAGCTTTAACTATACGCCGGGAAAAGCTGACTAGAGACGACGTAAAAGAATGCGACGACCGCGCGTACGTTCGTGGATCATCGGAAATAGCTAATTTGCATACCCGACGCGGAAAACTACGCAAACTCCACCCAGCGGACGCCAAAGTATTGCATCTAAGATTCGAAGGTGTACGAAGCCGTACGCCTGTCGGATCTAACCCAGATGCCGTCGTATCTTGGTTTGAGGATTCAAACTAAAGATACGATGCAGGAAATTTGAAAGTACGCCGGCGTATTAGTAGATACGCCGGCGTACTCTCTCTGTGGATCTGCCCCTTAATGTTATATGAATTCCCTTGAAGTTTGTAGTCTATACTCTATATTAAAGAGCGCTCTCACCCTCCTTCCCCCCCTTTTTTTTCCCTTTCTCTCCTTCTCTCTCCCCCTCTCTCTTTTTTCTATACTATCAATATATTCCTTCTTTACTTACTAATTATTAGAAGTGTTCTAATTGTTAGAATGGTCCTTAAGATCATATGAAGATTTATTACTTAAATCCTAAATCAGACTTAAAAAATGGCTACTGACTTTTTATGATGCTATTTTTATTTATTCTCCATCAATACTTATGTCTGAATATCTGTTTTACTGCAATATTTGATTCTATTGTTATGTTTAAAAAAAATGTCAATAAAAAACATTGGGGAAAAAAAAAAAGATTTATTGTCGCTAAAGGGGGGAGAAAGCAACAGGGACATGACTGTACTGAGGGAACATAGATTAGGGAGAGAGAAAAGAAAGAATCAGAGCAGATAGGACAAACTCTGCTGCCAGGGAGACAGGAAAGAGTTAAACTTACAATGATAGTGCCTTATATTATCTCCCTGACATTCTCTGCTTCCTACTCATTGGCAGCATGAGAACTTCAGCACTGCAAAGCTTCGTTAAGCCTTCCTAGGCCAAGACTTACAATAAAGGCTGGAAATGTACATATTTTAATTACCGCACACTAAGGGACATATCATTTTTGAGACCAAGGAGAGGGGGAGAGTATAGGTTTAAAACTGGAAGAATACTCTTGAGGTTGAGATTTTCAGGGGGCAATACCAAATTCAGGACAATAGGTGACAAACAATTGGACATAATATGCCATACTATGATGTGACACAAGTACAAATGAGCACAAATATATTAATAATCAAAGTTCACAAACCTCACCAAAGGAAACCATATATGAAACTCTCTAATATAAGTGCTTCACAAAAATAGTGCCAACGTGTGCTCAGTAAACAGGTAAAAATGTCATTAATGTGCGCAAATAAATAGAACTGGTAACAGTTCATTGATTGTTGTCCTCAATTATTAGAACACTGAACCCTTGTAAGCAAAGCCATTTGGAAACAAAAATAAATAAAAAAATCAGTACTGCAGATAAACATATCCATGGAAGTTACCTTAGATAATAGTAGATAAGCATCTTAAAGGTAAACCAGACATAATCATAAAGGAAACTGCTTTTCGGGATCACAATAAAAGTGTTTAATAATTCAGATTAGAAAATCACATTTGCTTTAGGACTTTGCAGAGAATGGCTTTTGAACGACAGAGGACAAAGCTTGCCATTCCTCCTAGCCTGTAGCTCTAAATTCTCTCCTTCTGCAATTCACAGACAGCCTCCAGATACATGTAAAGGATGTTGTTAGTAAGAAGTTATCTAGCACCCTAGGCATCTGCCTATCTTTTTGTCAACAAGTGGTCCTGTACATTGTGTGCGAGATTTTACATGACTAGTATACATGCAGGAAATGACCCCGTGTACCTTTTTCTCCTAATGTTGTTTCTTGTAGATAAAACGGGTAAATGACACGTACAATATAATAGATACATTATATTCATTAACCACTTTCCACTATACCATTGGTTGTACCAAGCTATTTTTGTTTGGAAAAGCAACCTAAACTCACTTATTTGCAATTTTTGTTTGCCCTCCTGCTCCCCCCCCATTTCTTGTCCTGGGACAGGAAATTGTTCCATGGGATCAGAGCAGAAATTTGGGGTTTTAACTTGTGGTATTGAGGTTTTAAAACTTGTATCCCCAACTTCATATCCACATTCCACTTTTAATTTGCTGTGTGTTTATAACCAATGAAATATAATGACAAAACATTATTTGTAGCTCAAAAGAGTTCTTAATAGTATACTATGGCAAGTAATCTGATTGTGAATACAAAGCAAATACAGGACACCAACATCAAGATTTTCACACCAAATTTCAGGAAGTGAAGAGTTCAAGGAAGATTACACAAAAACATGTTTGAAGAACATCCCTACAATGTGGCAGTAAAAATTTGTCATGAGAATAAACAAACCACACCTTCAGAAAAGCTAATCTTACTGTAAATATCTCCAGTCCAGGTGTTTGACATGTCACACAATGTAATCATTTACTTATGCAGTATTTTATCTATTACATAAATCATTGCAGAAACAAGGAGGTTTTTTTATTGAATTTTTTTCTCTAAATGTATAGGTAATAAACAAAATGAACTTTTACCTCTGTTCTGCAAGTGTAAGGTATTGAATGTAAAATCAAATGTCCACACAATATTATATCAAGACGACAAAGACTGTATTGCCGTGTACACATGATCGGACATTCCGACAACAAAACCGTGGATTTTTTTCCGATGGATGTTGGCTCAAACTTGTCTTGCGCACACACACGGTCACACAAATGTTGTTGGAAATTCCCAATGTCAAGAACGCGGTGACGTAAACCACGCACAGCGAGCCAAGGAAATTTAAGTTCAATAGCCAGTGCGGCTCTTCTGCTTGATTCTGAGCATGCATGGAATTTTGTGCGTCGGAATTGTGTGAACCAGCTCTCAAATTTTTGTTGTCGGAAATTCCGACAGCAATTGTCCGATAGAGCCTACAAATGGTTTGAATTTCCGACAACAAGCTCCCATCGAACATTTGTTGTCGTAAAATTAGAGTTATGTACCGGTAACATCTTTTCCAGTAGTCTTTCAGAACAGCCACAATGAGAGACATAGGCTCCTCCCCTTCCTCTGTAAACACTGCGCCAGCCCATAAATTCTTACTTCCCCTGCCGGACTTCAGTTTTTACAAAATCACCTCCGGCCAGCTGGGGAGACACAAGAACACATTAGTAACATACCATCAAAACTCATTACCATGCTGCATCCTGGTCTTAAGCAAGACCCCCCAAATCTCAGGAAGGGTAACTAGGGCTGTCCTGAAAGACTACTGGAAAAGACGTTACCGGTACGTAACTCTAATTTCCCCTTTTCGTCTTTCAGGACAGCCACAATGAGAGGATAAGCGAGCACTTACCAACTAGGGTGGGACTACAGCTCGCAAAACCTTTCGACCAAAGGCTTGCTCACCTGCCGACACCAGGTCCACTCTGTAATGTTTCACAAAAGTGGAGTAGTTGGACCATGTCGCTGCCCTGCATATCTGTTCTGGCGTAGCTCCAGCCTTTTCCGCCTGAGAAGCTGCCAAAGCTCTGGTAGAGTGTGCCTTTATCCCTGTAGGGTACTCCTTATCAGGTAGGGTATATGCCTGTCCACTGGTTGCTCTGAGCCATCTGGCAATAGTGCGTCGAGACGCTTTGTAACCCTTTCTGGCCCCAGAAAACAAAACAAATAACGAGTCTGACTTCCTAAATTTCTTTGTCAGCTCTAGGTAGTGCAGGATGCATCTCCTGACATCCAAGGTATGAAACCTCAACTCCCCTTCACCTGTGGGGTTGGGACAAAGGGAAGGTAGAACTACTTCCTGACTTCTGTGGAATTTAGAAGTAACCTTGGGTAAAAATGCTGGATCGGTCTTAAAAATTACCCGATCTGGAAAAATAACACAAAAGGGGAGTCTAACAGATAAGGCCTCTATCTCGCTGACCCAACTAGCAGTAGTCACTGCAACCAAAAATACTGCCTTTAAGGTCATTTCCTTTAGGGAACACTTGTCTAAAGGCTCAAAGGGGGGACCCGTGAGGGTCTGCAAAACTAAGGACAGGTCCCAGCTGGGGAATGGTGGGCCCTGAGCCGGTCTCTGCCTAGAGAGAGCCCTGAAAAACCTGACTACCCAGGGGTTAGAGGCCAACGGTTTTTCTAGGAATGCACTAAGCGCTGAGATCTGTCCTTTGAGGGTACTTACAGAAAGACCCCTATCCGCGCCACACTGCAGGAATTCTAGAATGACTGTGGGGTTCTGCACCGAACAGGAACGTCCTATGCACCACTTATTAAAGCAAAGCCAAACCTTCTGGTAGATCTGGCCAGTCTCCTTTTTCCTGCTATTAAGGAGGGTGGTAATTAACCTCTCTGAAAATCCCTTGCATCTTAGGATGCCCTCCACAGTAGCCAGGCCGCTAGTCTCCACTTGTGTACCTGAGGGCAGAGAACTGGGCCCTGCGAGAGGAGATCCTCTTGGGCCGGTAGCTCTAATTGCTCTAAGTTGCGGGCCACAAGTGAAACCGGCATCTCTGGCTTTAAGTTACCCATGGTAGAGTCCCATGTCTTTTAAAGAAGGGAGTCGATCCTCTTGTCCAACACATCAGCTAAAGCCCCCATGTCCTCGAACGCTAGGTCCGTGTTTCTGGAGACCTGGGAGAAGGCTCGGTCTAATTTGGGGTTTTTATTCCAAATAGACGCCTAGTCCTCTGAAAAGGGAAACCTTTTAAGGGACCTGGAAAAAGAAGGGTTTCCTCTCGGGATCCTCCCATTCCTTCTTAACTGTGTTAACCAATACTTCATGTACTGGGAAGACTCTTTTCTCCTGCTCCCCCAGACCCAGATACATTTGGTCATGGAGCAATAAGGTCTTTTTGTCGGTCTGGATACCGAGGGTTGTATAAATTGCCCCCAAGAGGTCCTCTACCTCATCCAGGGACAACTTGTATCTGGAGGGCTTGCTGGATTTCCCATCCTGGCCCTCCTCCTCTGAGCCCTGAGAATCAGAGGTAGCACTATCTGGACGTGCCTGTTCAACGCAGGAAGGACCTGAAGCCTCCTCTGCCCTCCGTGTAGTGGCAGGTTCGGCAGGTGCAGAGCCCTGAACCAGCGGAGGGGTTGTATCCTGAGAGACGGGATTAGAAGGGAGTTGAAATCTTAAAGGATGAAAAGGTGGACGAGAGTTCCTTTTCGGAAGCAGCTAGTCCTGACTCCCGCTCTGAATACCTCTAACTAGGGTGTCCTTGCATAGGATTTTTGCCCATGACTCCCCTAGAACATCCCTACAGGAGGCACACTTCCTTCTGGAGGTATGGGATGACTTTAACTTGTCAGTAGCTTTTTGCAAAACATGTACATAAAAGGCAGAAAACAATCAGAAAAAATGGGCAAACAGATTCAACCCAGGGAGTGCACTGACCCTCTATCCTGCAGGGATCAGAGCCTCCCCACCTGACCACCCAGTGGGATTGCCCCCTCATAGACAGGAACCATGTATGGAGGGGAATTCCTAGGTAGAGAGGAACCCACTGCGTTTTTGACTCCTCCCAGCGTGTGCCTGGTCCCCGACCCAGAACCGGAAGTCACGGGTTACAGGTGAAACATCCGCCGGTTCCCAAAAAATGCGGCCTGTAGAAAAAAACAGGGAGAGTTAGGATGCCTCCCTGCTGCGATAGGGGACCCCCTCAGCCTGCTGCCGTGCTCGACAAGGATGGGGTGGCTCCAGATGGTGGGTAAGTATCGCACCTATAGTACCCTAGAAGCCCCTGCTTCTTTCCAGGTCTAAAAGTGGCCTCAGTCCCCTGACTGACCGGCCAGGTTCCAAGCACAGTGTCTCCCCTCCGGAGGAAACACTAACAACTGAAGTCCGGCAGGGGAAGTAAGATTTTTTTGGGCTGGCGCAGTGTTTACAGAGGAAGGGGAGGAGCCTATGTCTCTCATTGTGGCTGTCCTGAAAGACGAAAAGGGAAATTCCGATTGTGTGTACGCGGCATAATTGTTGCTGTTCACTAAAGAGGCAATACAAAATCGGATTCGTACAACCAATGATAGGGCTGAACTATGCTGGGCCTGAAATGTAACAATCTTGTTTGGAGTATAGCACCAAAGTAACCCAAAGTCAAATCAGAACAGCTATAAGATGTATAGGTTAATTAACCACTTCAATACCAGGCATGTTCCCCTTCCTGCCCAGGGTAATTGTTTAAATAATAGAGCATATACAATTGCGACTCAAGTCATATTGTTATTGAATGGTATTAAAAATTACCTTTCCTTTTCAATCTGTAGCTCTGTAATTTTCTGTGAAGTGCAATGCAATATGGCTACTTGGAGGTGTTCTGTAAACAGAATGCGTACAGAATGCCCCACAGAAACATAATTTCCTGCTTATGTGATTGGCTCACTTATTTTTACAGAAGTCTACACTAAGACAGAAGTCAGATATCAGGCATCCCCTGCAACAAAAGTGTCATTTTTGGTGAGATACTCCCAATATGAAATCCCCTCTAAAGGGATGTAGACCATGAAATGTTCCTTACCATGTGATGTTATCAATAAGAATGCAGGAAGGCTTGCAGTATTTAGCACCACAACTGTTTTGTAATATATGGTACCCTTTATTCACATCTTTTTTTTTTTTTATTCACATCTTGATATTCACAAGCTAATGTGGTGTTCACCCAATGCAGAGACACAGCTGATCATGCCAAAGTAAGTAAAGGTTCCTATACTGGTAGCCACCACTACATTGTGTCAGGTTTGTCAACCTGAAACTGAAAATGCCACTTTACTATAATGTTAAAATGACACTAAATTTATGAATGAACTACTCCACAGTGTGTACAGGTTTAAAGGTCAGTCTTGTTTTGAAGCTTAGTTATTGTACGTGAAGAATACATAAATATTTGGCTGCCCATGGCCTTGCCACAACTACACTTTAAAGATAAAGCTGAAAATGCCCAAAACAATGGAAAAACTGTATAGCTGTGCAAAAAAAAAAAAATCATGAAAAGCATACAGGATATTTAAGGCATATGTTTAGCCTACACTTGAGTGGGAGAAGACCTGTTGATTCTGCACCTTTGCAAGAAAGGTGAGACTGAAGGTCAGTCACGGGACAACGAAGATTAAGTAAGATTAGCAAAGCAAGACATGTCAAGAGAATTGTAAACAATGTTTGCAGATAAACTTAATACAGCATCTCCAAGCCACATCGGTACCAGAACTCTGTGCGGCCAAAACTTTTATATGTATGTTATATATGAAAAACAGTGTGAAAGCCAAGCTATCGTCCTTTCATTACCAATAAGAAGGAATCCTACTGTTATGCGTTTGCATCAGGAATTGCCTGAACGATTAATTATATTGAGTAATTTTTACCAGTCGAATTTCTTTAAACACAAATCGATCAATATGAATACAGACTAAATATGAAATTAAATTAAAAATGTATTCACTAGACCTGTATTCACAATAAATAGTTTGATTTGTGGATGGACAAAAACAACACTCTTACATAAAAATAACAAGATTGGATGAAACATTCACTAATGTATATCACTATGTATTTGAATAAAACAAAAGGATTAACTCCACCCGGAGTGTTTTACAAAGCCCAGCAGTTACTCCACTGCAGAAGGAGCAACTATTAAACGTACTACAAACCCCCCTACAGACACCTACCAAGCCACAAGTGACGAGGTGTTCACTACATTGACAAGCACAAGCCCAAAGCATATAAAAATGACCACCAGCCAAAATTCCCTGCATTTCTGTCTGCCGGAGTCATATTCTTCATCCCCCAGCTGACCTACCTACCGGCATCCATAGTGAACACACACAGTGTCAGGCTTGCTGCTACCCATATCGTTTTCAACACCAGCAGCATGACAGGGGGATATTCATCTTTCCAAAGGAACAGCAATCTTAGCCAATATACAGCCCATAGCATGCAACCCTTTTGACCAACTAGATGTTGATTATCAAAAGACTGTTTGTTCCCAGGCTTATCAGCAACTTTGCATCATACTGGTCTAGCATACTTCCATGTCTTGAAGGCTCCATTGAATTGAAGGATCTAACTCTTTTTTTCACAGCCTATCATCACCATAGACACCTTCCTCCTCCCTTCATTCGACACCACATCTGTGTATAGCTATACAGCGTCTGGACGTCCAGCAATATTTGTGCTCATGTTGTCATGGGTGTCTGTTTGGAGTCCACACCTTACGTACTCTGTAGTGTAGTACCCAAAGCATCCTCCCCATGTTTAGGGCATGTGGCCTGGTACGGTTCAGGAGGGGAGCACTTTCTCGTTCCCCCTCTTTTCCTGCAGCCTGCCAGGTTGCGTGCTCGGATAAGGGTCTGGTATGGATTTTTGGTGTGACCCCTTACGCCATTTTTTTTATTTTGGCGCAGGGTTTCCCTTAAAATCCATACCAGACCTAAAGGGTCTGGTATGGATTTTGAGGGGGACCCCTATGCCACTTTTTTTTTAAATTTGGTGCAGGGTTCCCCTTAATATCCATACCAGACCTGAAGAGTCTGGTATGGAATTGGGGGGGGGGGGGGTGGCATGCCATTTTTTTCTGTGATTTTAAGCCAATCTAATTCCATTTAATGTAGGCTAATACATCATTAATGACCCTCATATATGGAGATCTATGAGGGGAAAAAGGGGAAAATTTACAAATCTCTTCCATTGGACTGCATCATAATCTATATGAGGATATTCCTACTCACATCTATTCATTACAATGGCTGCAGCCCAATGAATTAGAAGTTGAATTCTCTCCCTTCCATCTATTCTGTTCTTGACTGTCTCTTCCTTCCAGCAGCTCGAGCTCCAGAGGGCCAGGGAAGATAGCCTATCTCGTTATCCTTAATTTAATAACTGTATACCACTAGGGATTTCCCGATTAGAGATAGACACCTTCCCTTGCTATCTGACGTCCGGATGGTCTCCCTTATATGTTTTATGTCTTGTCTAATGTCATAATCTTGTATGTGTCAATGCAAATCTGATCAAACACCCTATTGGTTCAGATTTCATTGTAATTGATTTTAGCCCATCACTAATTAATTGTCCTCATATCATGTGTTTGTACTTATTGAATAAATCACAGTCAGTGTATTCATAATAGTCTTTCTTGTTTTTCGGTCTTCCTTGACTGAAATATTTTTTCATATATGCAGTAAAAGACTGAATCACTGACCCAATACACATAAGATATATATCAATAGCCTCGCTCCTTTCCCTCTAACTTTATTTATACTATAGACACCCCCAGGCACAAAATTTAAATGAATATTTTAATTTTATTGTTTCACTTTAAGCATTATTAAAATCACTGCTCCTGTAAAAACTGGTGTTTTATTTTTGTTTGCATTGATACATGTGCCCTGGGGCAGGACCTGGGTCCCCAAATACTTTTTTTGACAATACCATGCTTATAAGCCTTTAAAATTAGCATTTTTGGTTTTTCATGTTCGTATCCCATAGACGTAAACAGTGTTCAAACACATTTTTTGCCTGCTCGCAAGTTCTAGTGTGAACCGAACCGGGGGGTGTTTGGTTCATCCTTACTCAAGGGTGTATACAACTCCTGCATACCAGAAGATGCTAAGTATACAGTAATAGTGCAACTGTTATATTGTTATTTTTTTTAATTTACAAAACATTTTTTATTTATTAGCTTTATATGCTTTATTTAAGTGCACTAGAGCAGCGCCAATTCAGAATGTTTACATGATGAAAACACTTTATGTTTTTTTATGTTCACTTACTTTACATGCAAATGATAGCATATATATATATATATATAGTATTCTACTCAATAAATTACTTTTCTTCATAGAGTTAGGACTAAAGATACTGGGGTGTCTTGACGGGGCTCTGTAGCTTATGCATGCATTTGCAAATGTGTGCAACCTAAACCCCTGTTTTTAACGCATACCGTTAGACAGGACAATTCGGTTGGTTAGCAGGCTGGATAGAAGGTTGAGCAGGGAATTTCTTTGGTATTGTTCTGCAGTCAGAACTATTCAATCACTTGTTCAGAAATTCGGGGCTCTCTTTATACCAAGCCAAGGGCTGGCAGACCAAGAAAGCTTGCAGCCACACCTGTCAGAAGAGTTGTTCAGGATACAAAGAAAAATCCACAGGTAACCTCATGAGAAATACAGGCTGCTCTGGAAAAAGGTGGTTTAGTTGTTTCAAGGAGCACAATACAATGATACTTGAACGAAAATGAACTGCAAGTTCGGGCTGCCAGAAAGAAACCTTTAATGCTCGAATGCCACAAAACAGCAGAGGGGTGGTTTGGGAGGTGGGGGGATATAGGGGGGAACTGAGGTCAGGGTGAAGGGGGACAGTAGGGGGGGTAAGTGAGGGCATGTGGGGGGGAGTGAGGACAGGGTGGGGGGGGGGAGTAGGGGGGTAAGTGAGGACAGGGTGGGGAAGGGAAATAGGGGGGTAAGTGAGGGCAGGGTGGGGAGTCGAAGTAGGGGGGTAAGTGAGGGCAGGGTGGTATAGGGGTATAGGGGTTGAGGGCTGGGGGGGGGGTTGGGATGCAACTTCTTATGCAGGTGGATTCTCTGGAGCTGGAAGCCTGGGACCAGCTGAGCACTGCTGATACATCTGGTCCTATCCCTTCCTCCTGGGCAACTGGGGCTAGGGGGGAACTCAATAGGGGCCGGAGGTAGAGTGGGCCGAGGCTCCAAAAATTCTGGGTGCCAATGAGCTAATCCTCCACTGTGCAGCTACTTTTTTTTAAAAAGGTTTCTGGGTCCCCAATGTTCAGTGGGTTTAGGGGGACTAACAACTTTTGGGTTTAGGCGGAACCATCAGCAGAATCGCTCCCGACCAGCCCCAGTGTACTGATAAAGAAGAGGCCGGCCTTCAATGTTATTACGTGGAGAGCTGCTGCCGATTAATCTGTCTAAACCCGAAAGTGGTTAAATAGTCTGCTCTTTGTCCCCTGGCCCCCAGTGAACATAGGGAACCCAGAGAAATTTCAAAAACAATAGCTGCACAGCGTGGATTAGATCGCTGGTACACAGAATTTTGGAGTCCCGTCCGCTCTACCTCTGCCCCCCCCCCCCACAGCTGGCGAGAGGAGAAGGTGGGTAGGGAAATCCCGAGGACAGCTAAAATGTCAATAGTTAAGCTTGCAGCAGCCCTGATCCTTAAACAATAATTGCCGGCATTCTTTTCTTTACATTTAAGCTGTTAGTGGGGAAATTCCACTGACAGCTGAAAGAACTGAGCCAGAAGGTATCAGTTTTGAGTATCGGAGCATTTGCATGAGTACCAATACCCGTGTAGTATCAGCACCGATAACTGTGCAACCCTACTTACCAGGCAATACAAATTAACACTGTGTAAAGCTGAAATATCACACTGCTGCAATATTCAAGAACCAGAGATGCAGACATATTTTAGACATAACTCAGTAATGTTGGACATTAAAAATTTTGAAAATTTGTTGTCATTTGTTGTCATGCCGTGTACACACGATCATTTTTCGGCATGAAAAAAAACGAAGTTTTTCGGCATGTAGAAAAAACGTTGTTTTTTCCAACTTCATCATTAAAATGACGTTGCCCACACACAATTGTTTTTAAAAAATACTCTAGCAAAGCACAGTGATGTACAACACGTACGACGGCACTATAAAGGGGAAGTTCCATGCGGATGACGCCACCCTTGGGGCTGCTTTAGCTGATTTCCTGTTAGTAAAAGACGATTCTGGCTTTTATGTCTGTTACAGCATGATAAATGTGCTTACTCCATTACGAATGGTAGTTTTACCAGAACTAGCGATCCCGTCTCATAACTTGCTTCTGAGCATGCGCAGGTTTTTAACGTCGTTTTAGCCCACACACGATCATTTTTTACAACCTGAAAAACGACATTGTTTAAAACGTCGTTAAAAAATGCAGCTTGTTAGAAAAAAAAAATGTCGTTTTTCAGAACCCGAAAAATGATGTGAAGCCCGCACACAACCATTTTAAAAGACATTTTTTCAAAACGTCGTTTTTTTCATGCTAAAAAAATTATCGTGTGTACGCGGCATTTTTTGTTGCTTTATGTTGCAATGGTGAATTTTATAGCAATATGGAATATCATATTTAGCTACCATTTGGAACTTAATCTGTCAAGTTAGATTTAGTAGTTGGTAGCCATGGATTTAAATTATAATGGACCTCCAGTTCATGTGAAAGACTGGTTAAATTGGAAATTATGTTGGCAGAGAATGGGGGTGGCCATTTGTTTAGGAAGAAGACATAACAGCAAGATTGGATACAAGAGCGGGCTGCCATATTGTGTGTTCCTTGACCAAGCAAAAACTCCATCTTGATCAAAAGCATGCATCATTCATCAGAACTAATTGAAGTCCCTGATTTAAAGCTCAATACCAATTGTCTTTATTATTCTCCTATGCTTAAACTGAGGAAAATAGTTTAGGGTTGAGAATGCACGTGGATGGCTAGATTTACTGTCTCCTATGTGCTTTTTAAACTAAAGAGTAATGCTGCGTACATGCAATCGTTTTTCGGGTTGTAAAAAATTACGTTTTTAATGGTCTAGAAAAAACAACGTTTTAAAACGGCCTTGCCTACACACGATCGTGAAAACAAAATGCTCTAGCAAAGCTCATGGACGTACAACACGTAAGACGGCACTATAAAGGGGAAGTTCCATTCGGATGGCGCCACCCTTGGGGCTGCTTTTGCTGATTTTGTGTTAGTAAAAGACGATTTGCGCTTTTTAGTCTGTTACAGCATGATGAATATGCTTACTCCATTATGAACGCTAGTTTACCCAGAATTAGCGCTCCCATCTCATAACTTGCTTCTGAGCATGCACGTTTTTTTCACGTCGTTAAAGCCCACACACGACCATTTTTTACGACGTTAAAAGCGACAACGTTAAAAAACGACAACGTTAAACGTCGTGAAAAATTAGAGCATGTTCTAAATTTTTAATGCCCATATTTTACATCGTGAAAAATGCTCTGGAGCCCACACACGATCGTTTTTAAAGACTTAAAAAAAAAAAACGTCATTTTTTACAACCCGAAAAACGGTCGTGTGTACGCGGCATAACTCCACTTTTGTTGAGAGAAAAAAAAACTTCCCCTCTGGGTGATCAAGGTACTTTGCAAGGATTTTAACAAACTTTCAAGTAACTGCCTACCTGTTTCAATTCTTAAAGGGGAGTTCCAGCCATTTTTATGTTTATTAAAAGTCAGCAGCAACAAAAAGTGTAGCTGCTGGCTTTTAATAAACAGGCACTTACCTGCTCCAGCGCTCCAGCGACGCGCCGGCCGGGGCTCCGCTCCTCTCCCCCCCCTCCCCGGCCGGCGTCTTCATCTTCAGTGTGGGCACCCGGCCGTGACAGCTTTCGGCTTCACGGCCGGGCACCCACTGCGCATGCGCGAGCGCCGCGGCACTGCGCATGCGCGAGCGGCGCCGCGCCGTGTAATTGGCCAGGAGATCGCCTAGGACCTGTGACGTGTCCTAGGCGATCGCCTACAGCAGCCACTTCCTGAAGGCGATTAAGCTTAGTCGCCTACAGGAAGGAGGAAGTGGGACAGGAAGTCCCACTCGTGCTGAAGCCCCCACTCCCCCCCCAAAAAAATTACATGCCAAATGTGGCATGTAAGGGGGAGAGGAGTGGGTTAAGAGGAAGTTCCAAATTTGGGTGGAATTCCTCTTTAAGTACTTACTTAATCGAGGATTAAACTTCGCACCATCCAGTAAGCCTGACCCATTTACACTTTTCAAAGATCTCAATAGATTTGTACGAAACCTCACTCTTAAGAGATTCTTTTTGATCAGAGACTCTAAAAACAGAGTGACTGAAGATACCAGTTCACTCGCGCATCTATTAGATACATCTATCAACAGTGTGGACATAGACTTTGACCTCGATCTTATAGACCAACTAGAAGTTCTAACTCAACACGATTCTGAAAACACTTTGGACCTATTCACTCAACATTTACATTCCTCACCACCCATCATTCACACCACCTTGAAACCTATATCAAATTTCTACCCTTACCATTCAAAAGGACCCCATCTGACAACATTCTATAATATGGTGTTCTCAGATTTTAAAAAAATGTGCACCAATCCTTCCCGCCAACCTTCACATTTGGGTTACCTCACAACCCATGAAAGTGGAGCACTACAATCGCTTTCAAAGAATGACAGCATAATCATCAAGACTGCTGATAAAGGCGGGGGTATAGTCATACAAGACCGAGCAGACTACATATCGGAAGCTGAACGCTTGTTAAATGACGTTTCTACTTATAAAAAACTCAGCCTGGACCCACTCCCACAGTTTCGTACCATCAAGGACGAGCTAGTAAAAACTGCCGTAAGAGATAACATCATCTCTAAAAAAGAGGCTTCCTTTATGATTAAAGATTTTTATAACACACCCTATTTTTATCATATCCCCAAAATCCATAAAAACACCACACACCCTCCCGGCAGGCCCATCATTGCCGCCATAGATACTTTAACTTCAGGCCTTTCACAATACATAGACTGCCACCTACAACCTCTGGCCCAGGGCTTACGGTCTTATATCCGTGACGGCTCACACCTACTGGAGTCATTAAAAACTTATGCTTGGGACAACAAATATACATGGATGTCGCTAGACGTATCATCTCTGTACACCTCGATCCCCCATGAGTTTGGCCTAGCTGCCACCTACCATTTCTTAGCGGAGAATCCATACATGAGCAATGCCCAAGCAAAATTTATTATGGATTGCACCCAATTCTGCCTTACACATAACTACTTTTTATTCAATGAAGATTTTTACCTACAGATCATGGGCACTGCTATGGGCGCAAATTTTGCTCCATCATACGCCAATCTAGCTATGGGGATGTGGGAGGAAAGGTACATTTGGTCCAATAATCCCCACTCCAGGCATTTGATATACTATGGCAGGTTCATAGATGATATCATTATCATTTGGGATGGGGACACGGAAGAAATCAAAACTTTCGTAGATCACTGCAACAACAATCCACATGGTCTAGCATTCACATTTGTACATGATCAAGAAAAATTAACATTTTTAGATCTTGAATTATATCACGACAATGGAAAAATCGAAGCAAAAACCCATTTCAAACCAACTGCAGGAAACTCACTGCTCCACTACAAAAGCTGTCATCACAAGAAGTGGATTGACAACATCCCCAAGGGCCAATTCTGCCGCCTTAAGCGAAATTGCACACAACACAAAGACTATGTTGAACAGAGTGTTTTTATGAAGAAAAAATTGTTTGACAAAAAATATCCAGCGTCCCTAGTCAACCAAGCGTACAACTATTATCATGATCCTAAACCATCAACAGCCGTCCAAAAAACAGCACCAATACAACAGACCAGGTTCATAACAAAATTCCACACCAGTCATAAAGACATGGAAGCAATCCTCAAGAGGCACTGGTCCATTCTATTAGAGGACGTGCATCTAAAAACTATATTATCAGATGTCCCCACCACCACCTACCGTCGAGCTACAAACATAAAAAACAAAATTGCTCCGAGCAAACTGAAGAAAACACCCGCACAAGAATTCGTCCCAATGATCTCTTTATTAGGGATGTATCAATGCAAAAAACCCATTTGCAAAACCTGCAAATTTGTTGAACATGGGCAAAAGAGCTTTTCCACCAAAGGAAAAACATATACATTCAAAGAATTCTACAATTGCGGGTCGGAATTTGTGATCTATGCCCTAAGCTGTCCTTGTGAACTTCTTTACGTTGGTAGAACCATACGGCCTTTGCGCCAACGTTTTGGAGAACACAGAAGAAAAGTTGAGGGAGGTAGGGACAAACATAGCGTTCCACGTCATTTTTTAGAATGCCATAACAAATCGACCGATGGTCTGAGAGTATGGATAATAGAGCAAATACCCAACAAACTAACTGAAGCAGAAAGATTCCATCGACTATGTGAAAGAGAAACTTTCTGGATATATACCCTTGATGCCCTTAAGCCCGGAGGCCTAAATGAAGAGCTAGAAGTCTCCACTATTCTTTAGATCATCTTATCCATAATTTTTATCTATTTTTTCCGCCCTGTTCCGTCCACTATAGTATATAAGTTTTTACCCCTATCTCATTTTTATAATTTTAATATTTTTATTACACACCTCCTGTATATTTTATTTACACACACAATTCCATATTTGTGTATATATATTGTTATATATAATATATATTATCATCTATTTTGATAAATATCATTAAAAATCCATTTTCAAGAACACCTTATTTTTATATTTATTTTTTATTTTTAATTTTTATATTTATTTTTATATTTATTTTTATTTTCAATTTAATCTTATTATTATTTTTATTTTTACCATTATTATTTCTATTTCTCATATATAATTTTTTTCTATTTTTATTTTTTTTTTATTATTTTTCATGTATAAAATCTTTTTCATTCATTTTTTTCATTTTTTCATTCATTCATTTTTTCTACTTTTATTTGTATTTTTCCTTCATATATTTCTTTCCCATTTATTGTATAATTTTTTCCATTTTTTATATCATCTATTTTTCCAGTATATCACCCCCACAATAAAACTAAATTTATCTTCACGTTCAATATAGACCATTGTTTTAATTAACTTTTGGCGCGTTATTTATGCATTTATTTCCAAACATCCGGCATTTCCCTAGTCACCCTCCCCATCCCCCTTTTTTTCATTGGCATAAGATCTCTTATAGTATTAATTCCTCTATATAGAGGACATTATACTATTTGGCCACAAGATGGCAATCTAGGAGAGGCATATAAAAACGTGCTGTAGTGACCCCTACAGCCAGCTTGACAAAGGTGCGCGCTGTGTGTACGTCTCCCCATCGAACCACAGCATATGCACGGAAACGCGTCGCACATTGCTGTCCCCAGGCGATGACGTCATCTTTCTCCCCGCAACCATAGCATCCACAAGCGTGCGCTTCAACGTGCGCTCCGGCGTCTCCATCGGCACATCTGTACACTTACAACCCCTACAATCAAGCGTATGGACCCAGCAAGATTACACAGCACAACACCAGCGTTGTGATAGAGACCCAAGGATACTCACATCTATCGGTTGGACCCGGACGAATCGCAGGACAACAACTACATGCCTGAATTCCTTAATTTAATGTGAGTACTTTTATTTCAAACACTGAGTAAAAGCTGTACAGTTCACCTAGTGGCGCCTGCTTCTTTTTGTTATTTCTTTTATCATATGTACTTGGAGTGTTGCTTCAGCTCCCCCTGCATGGCTGCCCAGAAAAACAAACTGTAACTCATGGTATAAGCTCACCTAGCTTACAGGACTTATTGCTCAGAGGGCTCTCTTTTTCCTTTGCAGTATTCACCACATGCGCTTTTTTGTATATAATTGTCTTTAAGTACAGCTGTATGTTCCACTATATATCCTTGGGATAGGGATTTCTAAATGGGTGCCTGTGCTCAATATGATCAGCTGATGTACTTGCAGTGTTCTAATGAGGCTTTTTGAAGTATTTAACCTTAAGGGCCCTTTCACACGGGGCGGATCAGTAATGATCCGCCTCCGTGTGTCCGTCAAGCTCAGCGGGGATCCTCCGTAAAATCCCCGCTGAGCCGTCGGCTGACAGGGCGGTCCCCGCACAATGTGAAGGGACCGCCCTGTCTTTCCTCCGCTCTCCCCTATGGGGGGATCGGATGAACACGGACCGTATGTCCGTGTTCACCCGATCCGATCCGCCAGACGGAAGAAAAATAGGATTTTTTTCTGTCCGAAAAATCGGATCTTTGCGGAGGCGGGTGATTACAGGTGTCAGCGGATGGTCATCCGCTGACACCCGCAATCATATAGGGACAATGTATGTCCCATTTTCAACCGCAACGATGGATTCAACCGATGGATGAAAATGCGGACATACGGTCCGCACATGTGAAAGAGGCCTAAAGCTGGCTACACATTATACATGTTTTTTTTTGTTCAATTTCCTTTAGATGTACCGTATTTTCCGGCGTATAAGACGACGTTTGGCGTGTAAAATAATGCCCCAAAAGTCGGGGGTCGTCTTATACGCCGTGTACCTGTGGTCAGACGGCGGCCATCCATGATTCAAAAGCCGCGCCTCCTCCTCCAGGCTGTTCCGTGACAGGCGGAACACTCGTTTTTCCCAGCAGAGCCTCTGTTTAGTGTTCAGCCTATCACGGATGCCTTTTCATCCTCACCCTCGGACGAGAGGACAACCGTGATAGGCGGAACACTGAACAGAGGCTCTGCTGGGAAAACGAGTGTTCCGCCTATCACAGCCTGAGGAGGAGGCGCGGCTTTTGAATCATGGATGGCCACCGTCTGACATACTGTGCATACAGGAGCAGGTAGGGAGAACATCGAGGAATGTTGGTAATGGCACAGTGAGGCATGTTGGTAATGGCACAGTGAGGCTTGTTGGTAATGGCACAGTGAGGCATGTTGGTAATGGCACAGTGAGGCATGTTGGTAATGGCACAGTGAGGCATGTTGGTAATGGCACAGTGAGGCATGTTGGTAATGGCACAGTGAGGCATGTTGGTAATGGCACAGTGAGGCATGTTGGTAATGGCACAGTGAAGCATGTTCGTAATGGCACAGTGAGGCATGTTGGAAATGGCACAGTGAGGCATGTTGGAAATGGCACAGTGAGGCATGTTGGAAATGGCACAGTGAGGCATGTTGGTAATGGCACAGTGAGGCATGTTGGAAATGGCACAGTGAGGCATGTTGGTAATGGCACAGTGAGGCATGTTGGTAATGGCACAGTGAGGCATGTTGGTAATGGCACAGTGAGGCATGTTGGTAATGGCACAGTGAGGCATGTTGGTAATGGCACAGTGAGGCATGTTGGTAATGGCACAGTGAGGCATGTTGGTAATGGCACAGTGAGGCATGTTGGTAATGGCACAGTGAGGCATGTTCCTAATGGCACAGTGAGGCATGTTCCTAATGGCACAGTGAGGCATGTTCCTAATGGCACAGTGAGGCATGTTCCTAATGGCACAGTGAGGCATGTTCCTAATGGCACAGTGAGGTAGGCAATGGCACCATGAGGCATGTAATGTAATGGCACAGTGAGATCTGAAAAAAGCATGTTTATATCAGCGGTTTTCCCTGTCAGTGGTTGTTCTGGCTACCCCTCAGCTTCCAGACAGACTAGTATGAAGGCAGTAGTCTTATGGCGAGTATATCCCAAAACCAACATTTTAGCTGGAAAATTAGGGGGTCGTCTTATACACCCAGTTGTCTTATACGCCGGCAAATACGGTACCTTCGACTATGTAGTGCAAGAGCCTGCCTGATTACATACAATTTGAAAGTGGTTATGTTTGACCTTGTTTTATATGGTTTTGATAAATCTAAAGGGAAATTGTACAAGACAATTGTATAATGTGTAACCAGCTTTAGGGAGTATGTCACCAAAATATAATTCCTATTGCTGTGGATTGCTAAAATTTGATTTGTATCTCTGTGCAGGCTTCAGGGAAAATCAGTGATTCAACCATACAAGCAGGAAATTACATGTCTGGGGAAGTTCTGTACATCAGTACAAACAGCAACTGTCCCAACCTATAACTGGCCTTAACAGCAAGGAGCACATGGAAGGGCGACACATGTCAAATAAAAAACAGAGCAAAATTTTCAGATCAACTTACCAGCCAGCCTGCAACCAAACCAAATTGTCTAACAGTTCACATTAAAGACATGGCTTGAGCTGCAAATTGCTACACAGTGAATAAAGGCACTTTTTTTAATAATATGTGGTATGTATTCCTGCACCACAGTTGCAGCACAGTGTACTGCGGGTTTCAAGCTGGTTGCCTTTGCTTTGCCATAAGACTTTTATTGCATCTGGTTGTGGTGCATTTTCTGAAAGCCCACCAAGATTCCTGTATGCAGTAAGTTCATCCAGCAGTGTGGTCAGGGAAACAGTCAGGCCTGGAGATAATTTCTTGCTGATGCATCCTATGATGGTCCTCTATTTGCTGCTCATGGGGTTCTGTTGCCCCCTCACACGTGTTTTCTTCTTAATCTTACTGCGCTCCAGATTCAATCATTAAACAGGTATGTAAACAAGCATCCCTTAATGATTTTAGCCATGCTGGGTACCTGGAGGAGTATGCCCAATCACACACACAGCATGCATTGTTCTGATCAGTCTGGCCTCTATTTTTATTATTTTTTAATGCCGAGTATGCAATAATGGTACATTTCATAAAAATGCGGATATATGAGTGCCTGACAGGCATGAATGATATTTCTGGTTATGTATCTGCACTTTACAGTCTGTAAGAAGAAAAAGCAACTGTGCTCTGTTGTAGTAAACTGCATGCACATTAAGCAGTAGGTAAGAGGTCTTATTCATGTACAAAGCACATTGTGAGATTAAGTCTAGGTTCACATTGGAGCGATTTGGCATGCGATTTCACATGTCAAATCGCATGCCAAATTGGTGGAAATTGCCGTCAATTGCACCGTTCGAATGGTGCAACGCCGCATTTGCGGTGCCGCATCGATTCCCAAAAGTAGTTTCTGTACTACTTTTGGCGACTTTGAGGTGCTTTTTCCATAGACATCTGTGCAGCAACTGCACAGATGTCTCTGAAATCGCCCCAGAATGGAAATGCGGGAATGAAATTGTGCGAGTTTAGCTGAACTTGCGTGATTTAATTCCCGCTGTCAGTGTGAACCTGGGCTAAGTGAAAGTAACTTTGCCATTTTTACAGTAATATACATGATCTGAAAACAATATTATATATTTGAAGCCTGCATCTGGATTGTGTTGCAGCTGTGCCTTTGTATGCAGTGTTTATTTCTAGGAAACTGAACCACTCTATAATTGTGTGTGTATAGGTTTATGGGCACAGTGTTTTTTTTTTTGCTTTTTTTTTTTGGTTTCATTATTATACCAAAGTTTTCATTTGACTGTGTTCACAAGAATTTTCTTTAATTTTTCTTTGAGCCTTTAACAGTGTTCAGGAAGATTTAATGGGCGCTTTCAAATTCTCAGTAGTTAGTAAGTAAGGTTACCAATCAGTCCATATTGTTCATGGGCAAATGGCTGAGCAAATCTGCAGCGAACAATAATAGCAGAATAAGTACCAATTATAATCAAAGTGGCCATTTTATTAGTTGCAGTTTTAAATAGCTTGTTTACGCATTAAGGGTCAAAATGAGGGGATTTTTTTTTTTGAAGCAGAAAATGTGCTCTTACTGTTCAAAAACTATATTAGAGAGAACATTTTCTGCAATACCACAAAAGTGATTTATAATGAAGATATGTTAATATGATTAATACAACCTATTACAAAAAGCAGTTTTTTTAAAATCAGAACAAACATAAAAGCTCCAGTCTGAATGAAAAATAGGATTTGTTTAATCACTTTTCTAGTAGTCCCCATTGAAGGGCACAGCTTTATGGAAAATAAGGAACCTATGTTTATACTGCCTGCCTACAGGAGAAATGGTCACTAGACACCCAGAAATGAAAAGTCAGCCCCCTAGAGCCTATAACCCAGAGCGGATAAAAATAAATGATTTAAAAAAAAAAAAAAAAAAAGTTTTTTTTTTCTTTAAATCAGATTTTGGAGATTTTCCATAAAATGTTTTTTAATAAAATGAAATGCTTTTAGAGTAAAAATCTATCTAAGAAATGTTTCTATTTAAGATACATTAATACATTTGTTTGCTCAGCATGGAATGGAGTTTAGTTAGGTAGCATGATGCTGTACATTCTGCAATATTACAATTTTTGGTAAACTCATTCAATGAATCCAAGCTCTGCAAGCTGAGATAACATGCACTGCATTGATGCATTCACAAAATTTCACAATAACTACCAACCCCTTATGTACAACACGTACGACGGCACTAAAAAGGGGAAGTTCTATGCGGATGGCGCCACCCTTTGGGCTGCTTTAGCCGATTCCGCGTTAGTAAAAGACGATTCATGCTTTTCTGTCTGTTACAGCGTGATGAATGTGCTTACTCCATTTCGAACACTAGTTTTACCAGAACGAGCGCTCCCGTCTCATAACTTGCTTCTGAGCATGCACAGGTTTTTCACGTCGTATTAGCCCACACACAATCATTTTTTACGACCCGAAAAACGACATAGTTTTAAACATCGCTAAAAAATGCAGCATGTTCGAAATTTTTTTTGTCGTTTTTCAGAACCCAAAAAATTATCTGAAGCCCACACACAATCATTTTAAATTACATTTTTAAAAAACTTAGTTTTTTACAAGCCGAAAAATGATCGTGTATGTACGCGGCATTACATTTAAAGAGCACCTGTCATTTCAGATCCATCCTGGCAGTGCCTGGCAGTGGGCATCCACTCACCTGCTACCACCACGTCTCTCACCTTGTATGTACAGCTATTCCTATAAAGCGAATGAGACTGTCGGTGAGGAAGAGCAGAGATGACAGTTGCTCTTTAAAAATTATGACTTAAATCAAATTGATTTAAATCAAGCCTTTTTACCAGCGTTTTAAATCATGATTTAAATAAAATACACCCCACTATAACCCCTCATTTGTAGTTATCAGTTCAAGGAGGAAAGACCACTTTATGGGGGGAGCTTTGTCCCTCAACGAGGCGGAAAATAGAATTTTATGAACAAAAATCTTTTTTTTACTCTCATTTTTACTCTAACCAGCCCAACAAGATAAAAACCAAGGGCATTAAACAAATGCTTGCAGAAATGCAGAGGCAGATACTCTAACTAGGGCCGAAACAACTAATCGATTAATCGACAACTAATCGATTATGAAATTAATCGATTACAATTTTCATAATCGATTAATCGGCCAGTAACATAATGGGGTTAAAAAAACTAAAATTGGCCCTTTATAGTACAAAAAAAGCAAATCGCTACTGTAAATATTACTTTCAATGTCCCACAGTAAAAAAAATGAACCCCTTACAGTAACGATTATTTGCTCTTTTTGTACTTATTTTTGTTTTTTTAACCCCCATTATGTTACTAAACATCTCAGGCCTGGGTTCACGCCTTCACAAACCAGAACACCCCCCCCCCCTCCTCAGAGCTGTGGCTGTTTGCCGATGGTGAATGGGGAAGGACATCTCTGTGCCCCACATTTCCCATCCTATACATTAGTCTTTATTGTCTATCAGGAGGATCCCGTCCCTTGCTGAGGAATCAGTCCATCAGTACCTGTGCTATTACACCCTGTTTGGATTCAGGTATTTTACCCCCTTTTTTTTTAATGGGGGGAAGGATCCAAATGTCGCTGCAAACACAGCTGGACAGATCATTCCAATCCTGGTGTCACAAACACCATCGTTTGGGATCCTTCCCCTTTACCATCAACAAACAGCAGCAGTCCTGAGGAAGGGGGGAGTTTTCCCTGAAACACAATGGCTTGATCACTTGTTGCTACTTTCAATAAACCACAAATCCACCTCTCGACTTGCATTTCATTGGATCGCAGGTGCTCCCTCTATTTCTGCCTCTACTATTACATGTGGAAACACCCTTAAGGTCATACCCAGAGGCAGCTGGGTGCAGCTTCCTGTGTAGGTGGGCAGAAAGCATCAAAAGAGAACGCTTCCTATCCGCCCCTACTATCACCTAACCATTGGCTTACAATTGATTGAGTCAGTCCAGCATGATCTCCAACTCTACAGAGGTAAACCCTGACAGTCATGTTAGTCAACTACATAAAAACAAAAAATCTCAGTGGGGTGTGGAAAACAATGAAGGAAACACTATATCCTCAAGGTGAAAAGCTGGAGACAACTTAAATGGGGCTCCTTACAGGACATTGCTGAAACCTTCAGAATCCCTCTTGACCAAAATGATGGCCACAAAAAAAAGACTAAGTACTAAAACAAACATTGTTCTTCCGCAACTAGGGGAGAAAAACATGGCCCACCAAAATATTCCTTTCACGTGCAATAAAACTTGTGGGAAGTATAGAATCTACAGTACTTCTGTCTCTCAGGACCTGGATTTTAAGCTTCTAAAGCCAGTGACTGAGAAGCAGGGTGGATAGATTAGTCCTTGGGATATTGGATCTGGTAGAGGCTAAACAGCACTGGCCAACAAAAAAATTAGGTCAGTGTACCACACCCTGAGGCTAGTCCACAGCAACAAGAATAGCTGGAATACACTTGTATTTGATCTCTCAGGGCTCATTCGCACCATCTGCAGAGACCTGCAGTTTTCTGCTGCAGAGAACCGCAGGTCTCTTTAAAACACACATGAAATAATGGTTTCCTATGTGTCTCGTTAACACCAAAATGAAGGTGTGATGTCCGGTGTGGAGCTGTGCGGAATTATGCATCTTGTCATGGATTGCAGGAAAAATGAACAGCATCACTCTGCATACTTTCCATGTGACAGGAAGCAGGAGGGAATGCAGAGAGGTGCTCTGGGAGCTTACAGCCTACCTTTTCCTCCTGTGGATCTTGGCTGGGATGCTGCCGCTCGGGTACATTTCTGGTATGCTGTGAGGGGGACACAGATGCTGCTGACCCAATGGCGGTATGTAAAGGGCAGAACAGAGTGGTAGTATGTGATCAGGGGGATATGGATGGTGGACAGTGATGGTGGGGATATGGATGGTGGACAGTGATGGTGGGGACATGGATGGTGGACAATGATAAGGACAAAATTATGACACAGGATGTAATGTCAGTCTGTGCAAAACTGAGATGAACTGATGTCTCTGCAAGTGAAATATGAGCAGTTTTCATGCATGTATGGTGTGAACAAGCCCTCAAGGTAGATGAGGTATTAGATAAAGTTGAATAACATCAATTCTAGCCCAATGTCTAGAGCAGGGATCCTCAAACTACGGCCCTCCAGCTGTTGTAGAACTACACATCCCATGAGGCATTGTAACACACTGACATTCACAGACATGACTAGGCATGATGGGAATTGTAGTTCCTGAACAACTGGAGGGCCGTAGTTTGAAGACCTATGGTCTAGAGTGAAGTTGCCAAACCGGACCCTGCAGTTGTTTCGATTTCTCCTGGAGTATTAAAAAGCATGCAACAGAATCAGAGATGACTTCTTGAAGTGTATTCATTCAATGTCCACAAAACAATTGACACATTGGAGTCCAAGGCCAGAGTCTGTGAAGCAGCAAATGATCTAGATATCCAAGGACCAACATTTCACTGAGCCAAAACACCCAGAACCAGTATGACCTTTGGTAATACTCTCAGGGCAAAGGCAAGGCTAAAAGGAAGGACTCTAAGCTAGAAGCTTCTGCGATGAAGGGAGGAACAAACTGACCAACTAAATTGCTTGCAAAACATTTGGGGACATACGAAGGTGTTGAGAGCATGCAAATC
The DNA here is from genome assembly GCF_905171775.1 of Rana temporaria. Classification (NCBI taxonomy): domain Eukaryota; kingdom Metazoa; phylum Chordata; class Amphibia; order Anura; family Ranidae; genus Rana; species Rana temporaria. Next base: position 259,321,546 of record NC_053489.1, on the reverse strand, counting down.
AAAAATGGGGCAAAGGCCTTGAACTATTTCAGCTGGAAGGACAGGGATGAACTCCCTAGTTTACTGACATTGCTAAGATACAGGAAGGCACAAGTCAAAAAACAGGACAAGGGTGAAACTATCTTGTAACCAGTGGATACAACCTCCCTGTCTCAATCATTGACTATGCAAGGTTTCCAAATGTTCATGAAGGAGACTAAAAATCCTCCCCATCTGTGATAAGCTGGTGGACCTTAAAGCTGAGGCAGATTTATCCACAGGTTTCAAGCTCTTAGACTGCCGTGGGCATTTTCAAGTTCTGGAGCTTGAGTGTGCGAAGAGGATTTGTAGGTCCAGGAACTTGGAACTTGACTTGGAGGAATGAAAGAAATACTTTGATCTAGAGTAGAAAGGTGTTGGCCTGTGTCAATAACCCTTATTTTTCTGTGGCTAGGTAAGCAAGTATTTTTACCTCTTCCCCCCCATCATTTTTTTTTAAAACAATTTCATCCAGCAAGGAGCCAAAAAGACCGTCTATGAAGGGTAGTCATAACAAGGCATTCTTACACTGTTGATCTGCCAATAAGCACTTAAGCCAGATCATCCTGCAAATCTGAACTGAAAAAACGAATGCGCTAGATAGAACAGAAAGTAACCAGCACCACATCCCACATAAAATCCGATGCAACGATTATCCAGTCAATGCAAATCAATAAAGTGCCTCAACACCAGAAGTAATCCGATTTTTACATAGTGAGTAGTCAGCTACTGTCTATTGAACATTTTAATGTAATGCTCAATACAGAGGATGAAAGAATTCAGTTTCACTTCCTTAGAACAATACATATATGTAAGTTTATAGAATGATTATGGGTAAAAAACATAGCAAAGAACATTTCATTTACCATTAAACATGGAGCAAGTCCCAGCAGCAATCAATAAGACTGTCCTGCACAAACTTCCCTATCCCTCAAACATATGAGATACACTGCAATAGTATTCCAAGAATTTCATTGTTACATGAGAATAGAAAACCATCGTCTGGTGGGCTACAGTTCAACTAGTTTTAATCCACATGGGACTGTGATTCATGTAAATTTAATTTTCTAGATGTCTGAGAAACTATCCCACATTTAGTTCCCCATAAAAGATGGATTAATGCAGATTCAAATCCTTAACTGGCCACAGGACTTAACAATGAGAGACGTGACAGGGGTCAGGCGCAACATGATCTCATGCTGAAAACATTTAGTGGCAGTCCTAAAATGACTTTTAGCATGATCTCCTCTGAAATTAAAGCAGTATTTAGTCTTCTAACTACACAGTTTGTGTTTTGTGTAACCAAATTAGAAGAAGCATGGTTTTGGAAGTCTGATACAGAAAAGTGTTCATAAAGAGAACTTGATGTTTTTAAGTTAGTTTACATTAGTTTAACTAGTTAGTGAACATTATGTGCAGCAATCATGGCATGCACACCAAACTACAGTAAAATATGTATTGTAAAAAATAACTGAGGATAAGAATAAAATAAATATTTAACGGTTTTCCAAAGTAAATGGGAAATTAAGTATGTGCCCATATAAGTAAATAAACTAAATACACCTGCCATTGCAAGAGATCTGAATGATAAATGTAAGCGTATGGCATTGGGAATACAGTAATGCTGTATGAACGCTTAATCCTCCAGTGGACTGAAAATGTCATCCAATTCTTCTTTGCCAATAAAGTACTAAAGTGGAGTTCCGCCAATTTTTTTTTTTAAAGTCAGCAGCTACAAATACTGCAGCTTCTGACTTTTAAAATAAGGACACTTACCTGTCCAGGGCGCCCATGATGTAATGTTACAGTGGCACCAATATGCAGCACTGATGGGCACTCATAGGCACTGATGAGGCCTGGACTGTGTCAATAGTTATTTTTTTTTTTTACAATTTTATTTTGTACAATCATTTTTTTTATTATTTTTTTACAATTTATATCTTTATTGTTATTTTTACAATGCTTACTTTTTTTAAAATATTTTGTTTTACAATTCCTTCTTTTTTTTTTATTATTATTATTACTATTAGATCAGCCCTGTTGGGGGAGGGGCTTTGTGATATATTAGGGCATCTCCCCTTTGAGACAGGGAAAGGGACAAAGAACACAGGTTCCCCATTCCCTTTCTCTGCAGCCTCAGCTGCACTGAAGAATGGACCTGAGACTGAGGCTCCTCTTCATTCATAAACTGAAGCATCGCTCAGTTACGAATGGAGTCAGTGATGTGGAGTCAGTGATGTGCATTCAGAAAGGGAAGGAGCAGGTAAATTACATATTTACAGGCTCCTTCCCCTGTTCTCTATCCTGACAGATCTGGGAGGGGGGGTGAGGGGGACCAGGGGAGGACACAGAGGAGAGCCTAGGGAGCCAGAGGAGGACACAGGGGACAGTCGGTGGATGATCAGTGCGGCGGTGGGGGCAGTTACAAGCACCAATCTCCCTGTCTAACTTTCAATAAAGCTGCTAAAAGCCGTGTGAGGCTGAGGAGAAGCGGCTGTCAGATGCTTTATTGAAAACTATACAGGGAGATCGGTGATTGTAACTGTCCCCACCGCCGCACAGATCATCTGTGAGACTGCCTAGGTATCAGATTAAACATCGGAGCATTTGCTTGAGTACAAGTACTTGTGCAAATGCATTGGTATTGGCATTGATACCAGTTTTGGTATTGGTGCAATTCTACCTAGAACTTAGAGCAGAAATATTAACACATTTTATCTCAAATAGTCATGCACAGGCAAAGTGATGCAAAAGCCCGAAAATAGATAACCTAAAGTACTCAAGTTATGGTCAGATAAAAAATATGTGAGACCTATAAACATTTTTGCATTGCAGATTTACAAATGAAATTTTCTTTGCCATTTACAGGACATACTGAGAAGAGTTGTGAAATGTCATGCAGTAGTCAGACAACTCAATCCCACTCAGATGCCAGGAATGCTCACAAGTTTCATGCATTTTACATAACCAGGATTAGCAGAACTCTATAACAAGCTGTACTTGACAAATGTTGATGTACTCATTATATAAACACACTGTCTGACAGTTTAGAGCACAGTCTCAGATTTCACTTAAAATATCCTAGTACTGTATATTATGCAGTGCCTAGATACCCACAGGACAGCAGCTATCTCCTAAACATATGAATTCCTTGTTCCATGAACCAATATAAATGCTAGGCAACAGCATACAGACCTGAAGCTATAAGGATTTTAACGCTACTCATACGCATGTAGTTTAGTCATTTGCGAGCATCATTCCAAGTATTCAACAGACACTTCCACTTGTCAGGGTACATCCGATAACATCTCATGGACCATGAACTGCAGAAATAGGTTTATTTCTATCTCACAATGCAGAATCAGAACAAGTTGTTTAAACCACTAAATGGCTTTTGTGTCAGAGGTAAATTTGTATTATTGTTCCTTGCATATAGATATATAGTCACACTTTCTTTATGGTCTCATTTATACATATGACTAATTGTAATTTCATCACAAAATTGTGCTAGACACTGTATCCATACAACAGTTTTGGTCATATCCTACCCTCTTCTTTCTTTTCTTGAGGCTCTATATAGTAACTCCTTCTACCTTCCTCCTCCTAGTGCTTAAAGCCGGGAGGCAGAGACAGGCATTTGGGTCATGTGACCGCTGTGAGTGGCTGTGATTGTGACTGGAAAGCTTCCGATCACAAATATGCTTCGGGAGCTTACCAATCCCCGCCGGCTACAATGCTTGGAGCACGTTCTCAGCACGGTAAGTTGTTTACAAAGGGTTGTATATATGCAACCGCTCGCCGTTAAGGCCCACCCGCCGAAAGGTCGTATATATGCGTACTGTCGGGCCCAAGAAATAAAGTTTCTGCAGTTTCTCCTGATGTGTCCCTCAGACCTTTCAACATTTTTGTTACTTATCGCTGCACTCTTCAAAATTATCCATATCTTTTTGTGAGCTCTCCTAAACAGAACATTTAGTATTCTAAATTAGGTCAGATTAAGGATCTTTATCGGCGTATACCGCGCACTATTTTGCCCTGAAAATCAGGGCAAAATCGTGGGTGCGCGGTATACGCCGATACCCGCTTTCCCACGCTGAATTTGAATACTGCGCCGGCATATACCGAGCGCAGTACACTCGTGTATCTTCGGGCAGTTTCGGCGCCTCTCGCGTTGACGTCCTGGATGTACAGGACGTCACCACGAGAGTAGCCGAGCCTGCCCGACGATACACGAGTGTACTGCGCTCGGTATATGTCGGCGCAGTATTCAAACTCGGCGCGGGAAACGAGCGGGGAGGACACAAGGACGCCGGACCTGATGAAGAGGACACCCGAAGCCGCAGACGGACGCCGGACCCCGACGAGGCCGCTGATGGACGCCGCGGAAGACACCAAAACTGTAAGTACAAAAAATCATTTTTTCACAGGAATCCGGGTCAAGTTTAGGGGTGCACGCTATACGCGGGAGCGCGCTATACCCCGGTAAATACGGTATATTGTGGGATCAAGACCTCCTTCCCCTCACTGGCGATCCTTCTAGTGATGCACCCCAGAATTATTTGCCTTTGCTGCTGCCTAGCTACACTGACAATTTTGCAATCATCTGAAAATAACAGTCTCTAATCTTTTGCTTCTTTATCCATAGAAGGACCTTACAAGAAAAACATTTACAAGAAACAAAAAGCCATTGTGCCCCAAAAACTACATCCAAATTAGTTCCAAACTTTTTGAGCCTTGATAACTGTTATCAAAGCTATCAATTCACAACCTCAAAACCAGAATGTTGCACCCCCTTTCCTTTCAGGCATTTTTTAAGCGCTGTATTCGTTTGAGTGATGATTACTCAGCCAGGCAACACACTAACTAAATTAATTTTATATAATTTTTTTGGAGACAGTTTTCTTTTGATGGTGTTTAAAGGGATTGTAAAGGTTTGTTTTTTATTTTCTAAATAGGTTCCTTTAAGCTAGCGCATTGTTGGTTCACTTACCTTTCCTTCGATTCCTTTCAATGTCTTTTTTTCTTTGTCTGAATTTCTCACTTCCTGTTTTTCCTCAGTAAGCTTGCCCCCATCATCCGAGCTGTTCTGGCTGGGGGTTAGTAGGCCAGAACAGCTTACTGAGGATGAACAGGAAGTGAGAAATTCAGACAAAGAAAACAAAGAAATTTTTTTTAGAAGGGAAATCAAAGGAAAAGGTTAGTGAACCAACAATGCACTAGCTTAAAGGAACCTATTTAGAAAATAAGAAACAAACCTTTACAACCCCTTTAATTACTGTTGAAAAAAAAAAAAAGACCAAGAACATTTGGAATAAAAAAATGTTCTTCCCGTTATAAAACATGTCGCATAAAAATGCATTTCCCGCATGTGACAAAAAGACACAACTTGTTCCCTAAAGGAAATCCATAGTTAGAAGTAAGCTACCAATGCTGACCTGTATTTCTAAAAATACTAGTCAATGCCATGCTTATCCAGACGTTTCATTACAATCTCAATCACTAATCCAAGACAGCTTGAAATGTGACATCATTTTCTTCAGCCAGGAAACTAGGATTTTCCGATGGTCAGCAATAGTAAACTGCACATTAATTTCAACACGTATTTCTTTAACCCCTTTTCTACCAGGGTACAATTTAACCACTTCAATACAGGGCACTTTTACCCCCTTTCTGCCCAAGACAATTTTCAGCTTTCAGCGCTGTCGCACTTTGAATGATAACTGTGTTCCCAAACTAAATTTTTATTATTTCGTTCACACAAATAGTTTTCTTTTTGTGGCATTACCCCTGTTTTTTTCTCCGAAATAAGCGGGGGAAAAAAATGAAAACTTTGAAGAAAAGGACATTTTTCTTTGTTTACTATAACATTTTGCAAATAAATTATTGTTCTTTCCATATTTAGCCCAAAATATATTCTGCTACATTTATTTGGTAAAAATAACCTAAAGCAGTGTATATTAATTAGTTAGCGTCTACAAACTATGGTATATTTCTTAAAATTTATTAATTCTGTATGTGCCCTAAAATGCCAGGACAGTGCAAATACCCCCCAAATTACCATTTTTTTTTTTAAGTAGACAGACCAGGGTATTTAGTAAGAGACATGGCGGGTTTTTTGAAGTTATTTTTTGTCATAATCTTTTTGGAAAATAAAAAAAATGAAAAAAAAAAAAACACTTTTTTTTACATACTGTCACAAGTGCAGTAAATCATAATCATATAACTGGTGTGGTGGGGATCAGGGACACTGACTGGTGACAGTAAAAAAAAAAAAAAAAGTTATAATTTGTTTCACATTTTTTTATTACATTTTGTTTCTTTTTTACGTTTTTTTTAAAAAAACACACTGATTAGAGCAATATAATAGTACTATAGTAACATTGTACTACTCTGGGAAAGTGATCATGATCTTTTTTTTTCTACACATTTTGTTTGCTTATAGAAGTGAATTGCATTGCTATAAGCAAACATTATACTGAATGAAACAGATTCATTCAGCTTGTTTTGTTGTGATTAGCTGTGATTGGTCAAAGCTAAACAAATGGTACAGATGGGCTGTGATTGGTCAGTTTGATCTCATGGTACAGATTTCGCCAATCACAGCTAGCAACACAATTGTACACAATGAATGGCATGAAAGGAAGCCATCCATTGTGTATAACTGTAATGTGACCTGCTGTGATTGGTCACAGCGGTTACATGGTCCCGTCCCGTGGACACAGCTGGTGACAGATCGCAAGACTGCATGACCGCGCGAGCGGCACTTTCTGAGAGGACCTCATATGACGTCCAGTCAGGATGGGAAAGCCACCGCCCAGCCATCATAATGCTATAGGCTGGGTGGGAAGGTGTTAAAATGGTGGAATGGCGGCTTCTTGTTTGTCCAGTTTAACTACAACCGCTGGTCAGGAGGCGGTTAACAGTTTAAGTAGCATTTTACTAGAAAATTCCTTAGAACCTCGAGGCCTCATTTTGCACTATACGTGCCTAAAAACTGATAGAAAAAAAAAAAATTGGACAAGCATAGGCTTGTTCACACCATCTGCAGAGTTGTGCATATTTATTATATAGGTGTCTGCAAGGACAGAAAGAAAACAACTGTTTTCTATGTGCCCTGTTAATACCATAACATTGGTATCATGTGCGGATTTGTTCTGCGCAGAAATCTGCAACATGTATGTTTGCTGAGCAAAAAAAAACCTCACATGACATCAACATTGTGGTGTGAACAAGGCACATAGAGAACTAATTTTTTTTCGTGCCCTTGCAGAGAATTTATAGTTATATATTTTTGAAAGCAGATGTCCTGTACAATAAAATGATGGCAGTGGAATTTTTTTTATGTTGCAGAAATCATCAAACGTATATTTTCAGAAAATAAATAAATAAATCTAGGCTTTGTATTACTATAATATTATATAATAAAGCACATCTGCCACACTCACTCAATGATTTTGAATATTTGTCTGTCTTTGAGCTGTTCAGAAAACATTTTCATGATTTTGAAAATACTTCTGCAAAGCTAATAGGCAGCATCTCATTAACATACTGCCTGAAACGTGATCAGCTTTCATATTATAAAAAGATATAGTAAATCAAAAACATGTAATACAACTGGAAACCAACAACTCCCATCCAGTGATTATATAAGCTCTGCCGAGTACTTTACTTACCTATTATTTATAATCTGTTCTACTTGTCTCCTACAATAATTTGCCCGGTTTTCTGATTTACCAATTATTTGGTTTCATGCTACTCAAAATACTTGGCCAACCTCTTCATTAGCAAGCAATTTACTTTAAGCTATTTGTTTGTAAAAGTGTTATCATGTAAGTTGCAGGAGAACATTTAAGGGGGCTTCTAAGAAACGTCTGCAGAGTACGCACAACTATTGATGTATTAATAGATAAATGGAAAATCTATTTTTGTAAATATTTATGGGTGAAGGTGGACGCCAACTCATTTTACACAAACCTCAAAATGCTGCATTTTTTCCATATTGAAAAAGCTTTGAATTATACAACCTATTATTTAAAGATATGAAAATAGGAGTGCTTTAATTTAATTTGGCATTTGACATTTCTCATACACAATGGACAGCCTACTTTATTCATGCCAATACAATAAAGACTAAAGTTACTTTCATGTACTGGTTTTCAGGAAGTTTGGGTTTTATGGTGTCTAGTTTTACTAGTTCTTACTAGTTCTTTAATTTTAAAGATTGTTGCATATTTTAATCACTTCAGCCCCAGAAGAATTTACCCCCTTCCTGACCGGGCCATTTTTTGCGATACGCCACTGCGTAGTTTTTAACTGACAAGTGCGCTGTCGTGCGATGCTGTACCCAAACAAAATTGACAAAAAAAATTCCCACAAATAGAGCTTTCTTTTGGTGGTATTTTATAACCTCTGCATTTTTTTTCGGCTATAAACAAAAAAAGACAGACTATTTTTATAAAAAAAAGCAATATCTTTTACTCTTTGCTATAATAAATATCCTCCAAAAATATATATAGCAAAAAGTTATAGCATCTACAATATAGGGCAGTGTTTCTCAACTCCAGTCCTCGAGGCGCCCCAACAGGTCATGTTTTCAGGATTTCCCTCAGATGAAACAGCTGTGGTAACTGCTAAGGCAGTGAAACTGATCAAATCACCTGTGCAAAATAATGGAAAGCCTGAAAACATGACCTGTTGGGGCGCCTTGAGGACTGGAGTTGAGAAACACTGATATAGGGGATACATTTGTGGCATTTTTCTTACTAGTAATGGTGGCGATCTGCAATTTTTATCAGGACTGCGACATTACGGCGGACAGATTGGACACTTTTGAAACTACTGTATAAATGTTATTGGCAAGGAAGGAGTAAACCCTAGAGGGCGATCAAGGGGTTAACTGTGTTACCTAGGGAGTGATTCTAACTGTGGGGGTGTGGGACTGCCTGGGTGAGGAGAGCGATCGGCATTAGGAACAACAGATTGCTCTCCTCAACCGATAGAACAAAGCTCTGTCTGTTTACATCAACAGATCTCTGTTTTCTTCTCAGGAGCAAATCGCGATTAGCCACTGGCAACACGCGCAAGCTCTGTCACACTGCGGACATTTGCACACATGCCCTATACTCCTTAAAGCGTTGGTTCACACAAAAAGTGAACCACCGCTTTTTGGATCCCTCCCCCCCTCCGGTGACACATTTGGCACCTTTCAGGGGGGCACAAATACCTGTCTGAGACAGGTATTTGCACCACTTCCGGGTCTGATCCCCGTGGGGAATCCAGCCTGTGATGTTACTCCCCCCGCTGTCTTCTGGGAAACACTGTTCCCAGGAGAGAGCGGGGACCAGTGACGGCGCGCCGCGATCCTCGTGCATGCGCAGTAGGTAATTGGGCAGTGAAGCCATCAGGCTTCACTTCCTGATTCCCTCACCGAGGGTGGCGGCGGAAGCAGCCGAGGACCGAGCGATTGCTCAGCCGAGGCTGCTGACATCGCGGGCGCGCTGGACAGGTAAGTGTCCATTTTTTGACTAGCAAAAAACGAAAGTAAAGAGCATACAGGTGTTTAAAAGAATTTGCCAAGCAACTTCATTTGTAATATCTCTCTAGATTGAAGGCAGGGTTATAAAATAGAAGTATAACTGCATTAAATGTTATATACATGTTCCATGCATATAGATACCTAGTGGGACGCAAAACCAGGAGAAAGTACTGAAAAACTAATACCAACAGTGTTTAGTTCTTTAAAGCAGCACAAAATAAAATGTGATAAAAACACTTTAATTAAGCATATTATACCCTACAAATATACTGTCCACAAGTAGTCTTCTGATAAGCAGCAACAACTTCCTGCCCTTTGTGATAACAAACCACTGATTTCCCAACCTCAAATGTTGCCTCTGACAAAGTCTGAGGGTTCTCTATACGAATGTAAAACATATTCCGATTTTAGCAAACATTTCAACTGTCACTCTTTGTGATTTTTTTACATGAGGCTTTACAGTATGTTTTATTTATTATATACAGTTCTCAAACTACGGTGTTCAACTCCCTGTAGCTGATTTTCAATCACCAGCTAAACTCACAGTAACCCAAGATGAACTAATACCAACTGTAATGTATGCAATGTAGCCAATGGACCACTGTAAATTTTTACATAAGAATATACAATTTGAAATGAAAATATTAGGGATAACCTCTTCTACAATAGCTGCATAATGTATATACTGATAAAAACATAAGCAGTTACAGGAAATGATTATTGGAAGGCAGTAAAGAAAAGCAAGCCTATGGAAAATCCATCTTGTTTCATTCTGTGAGATCTTAGGGCCAGATTCACATAGCCCGGGCGCAGCGTAACATAACCGATTTAGGTTTCACCGCCGCAAATTTTCTGTCTAAGTGCCCGATCCACAAAGCACTTACCTGGAAATTTGCGGCGGTGTATCCTAAATCCGTCCGGCGCAAGGCGGACCAATTCAAATGGGGCGGGTACCATTTAAATTAGGCGCGCTCCCGCGCCGGACGTACTGCGCATGCTCCCGACGCAGATTTCCCGACGTGCTTTGCGCGAAATTACGACGCGCCGACGTTTTGTGAATCGCGACGTGAAAAAAAGACTTGCGCCGGGAAAAAAATTAAATTTAAAAAAAATTCAAAAGCGACGCGGGAAAGACGGGTATACTTTTACATGGTGTAGTAAGTTTACACTTTGTAAAAGGTGCCCTATCTTTGCGACGGCAAACTAACACTTGCGGCGACGTAACGACGGGAAAACGTTTTGTGGATCGCCGTAACTGCTCATTTGCATACCCGACGCTGGTTTACGACGCGAACAACCCCCAGCGGCGGCCGCGGTACTGCATCCTAAGATCTGACAGTGTAAAACTATTACACCTGTCGGATCTTAGGGATATCTATGCGTAACTGATTCTATGAATCAGTCGCATAGATAGAAACAGGGATACAACGGTGTATCAGCAGATACGCCGTCGTATCCCTTTTGTGAATCTGGCCCTTAATTCTTTTGTTATCTAATGGCCTTTTATTTTATCAATGCCATAGAACACCATACAAGAGAGGGATCTTTCATATGGTAATCTCTAAAATGTCTTAATACACTATGTTTTGGGAAACCTTTCTTGGTATTATCTATATGTTCTCTTATCCTTACATGTAGCTCTCTGATCGTTCTACCAACATACTGTTTACGGCAAGGGCACTCTATCACATATGTGACATGTGTGCTGTGGCAAGTGATTAATTCCTTTATGTTGTATTCAGAACCATTGGTTGTGGAGGTGAATTTTGATGTTTTCTTATTAGTTTTTTTACTGGTTCTACAGGGCAGGCATTGTCCACACTTAAAGAAACCTTTGAGGTTTTTGAGTATTTAAATTTGTTTTGGTGGGTCAAGGGCATTGTGCACTAGTTTGTTCCTTAAATTCAGTGCTTTACGATAGATGGAGGGTCTTGGTGGTAGAATGGTATTCACGATCTTATCAGTATCAAGGATTGGCCAATGTTTCTTTATGACCTTCTCGAAGGATTTATGTTGTCTATTGAAGCCTGTAAGGAAAGCAACGTCAAGGTTCTTTTTCTTGTTCTTTCTGGTGTCAGTAGGACCTTCTATCATGGTAATTCTATTCATATTTTTAACTTTTTCTTTCAATAGTTGTAATTCTCTTTCTTTGTATCCTTTTGCTGTGAATCTCTTTATGATGGCGTCTGCTTGTTGTTCATACTCGTTCAGATTACTACAATTGCGGTACACTCGCATAAGTTGGCCCTTCGGTATATTACCTATCCACTGAGGATGGTGACAGCTATTCGTTAGAATGTAACCGTTTGTGTCTGTTTAAAAAAAAAAAAAAAAGGTTTTTGTATTTAGACGTCCATCACTTTTATATACTTGAAGGTCAAGATAGTCTATGTTCTCTTTAATCCAGGTGCCTGTAAAAGTAATACCATATGCGTCCTGATTGATCTCATCGAAAAAGTTTTGTAGTTCATCTTCTGTTCCCTTCCATATGATAACGATGTCATCTATGTATCTTCGGTATAGGGATAAATTGTGTCTTTCTACACTGAAAATCTGTTCCTCCTCCCACCGGTTGAGGAAAAGGTTTGCTACACTTGGGGCGTATTTAGCCCCCATGGCTACTCCCTTCGTTTAAGTATAGTACTCTCCTTTGTACCAGAAGTAATTGTGACTCATTGCCATTTCCAAACCTTCTAGAATAAATTTGATTTGTTCCTCTTTTAGATCTGTTTGATTATATAATGCCCATTCTACACTGCTGATGCCATCCTTTTGAATGATGTTAGTATATAGTGAGTTAACATCAATAGTTACCAGAATATCACTTTCTTGGGTCCTGAGCTCCCTTATCACAGCTATGAGTTGTCTACTATCTTTTAAGTATGACCTTCCTTGTGCTACCAGAGGTTCAATTTCACTTATGATTGGTCTTCCCGGGGGTTTGGTCTGGTTTTTGTGCACTTTAGGGACATAGGGCCAGATTCACAAATAATTGCCCTGGCGCAGCGTATCAGAGATACACTACCCCGCCGTATCTTACCTGGCAGAATTTCGAATCCAGGAAGATTTTGCGCCGTAAGTTACGGCGGCGTAGTGTATTTCTCGGCGCGTATTTCAAATTGGGCAGGTAGGGGGCGTGATTCATTTAAATGAAGCGCATCCCCGCGTCGATTGAAATGCGCATGCTCCATTTCGAAATTTCCCGCCGTGCTTTGCGCAAAATGACTTCGCACCAACGTCATTTTTTGAACGTAGACGTAAGTTACGTACTTTCCTATTCACGGACGACTTACGCAAACAAAAAAAAAATTCAAAATTCCACGTGGGAACGACGGCCATACTTTAACATGGCAAGTCTATCTATACGCCACGAAATAGCAGCTTTAACTATACACCGGGAAAAGCCGACTAGCGACGACGTAAGAGAATGCGACGGCCGCGCGTACCTTCGTGGATCGACGGAAAAAGCTAATTAGCATACCCGACGCAGAAAACGAGGCGAACTCCACCCAGCGGGCGCCGAAGTATTGCACCTACGATCCAAAGGCGTACGAAGCCGTACGCCTGTCGGATCGAAGCCAGAAGCCGTCGTATCTTGGTTTGAGGATTCAAACTAAAGATACGACGCGGCAAATTTGAAAGTACGCCGGTGTATCAGTAGACCATTCGATTGTATAAATGTCAATGGTCCCAAAAAAGTGTCAAAAGTGTCCGATCTGTCTGCAACAATGTTGCAGTCCTGCTAAAAATCACAGATCTGCTATTACTAGTAAAAAAAAAAAAAAAAAGACATAAATCAATCCTCTATTTTGTAGACGCTATAACTTTTGCGCAAACCAATCAATATGCGATTATTGCAATTTTTTACCAAAAATATGCAGAAGAATATATAAATCGGCCTAAACTGATGAATAAATTATTTTTTATTATATTTTTTTGGATATGTATTTTAGCAAAAAGTTAAAAAAATACATATATATATTTTTTAGATTGTCGCTCTTTGTTTGTTTATAGCGCAAAACAAAAAAAAATAAAAAAATCTCAAAGGTGATCAAATACCCCCAAAAGAAAGCTCTATTTGTAAAATGTCGCACAACTGCGCAATTGTCAGTTAAAGCAACACATGGGGCGCAAATCCTTCTGGGGCTGGAGTGGTTACATACGCAGTTCCCCATTCTGCCTTTGCCCATAGCGATTATGAGTCGCTGGTGGACAGAGTCCGCGGGGCCCGGGGCCACGTTTATGTCCACTATCCTCCTTGCACAGATCGACGTACGGGTACGTCGGTTTGCGCATGAGAGCCGACCTGCCACAGGAAATGTACGTGAGCTGGTCAGCAAGTGGTTAAATTACACACAGGTGGACTTTTTACAGCAGCACCTACAGGACACCAATGAGGAAAATTGAAAGGCCTGCATCCCTTTAGACTGGATTTCTTATTGGGAGGATCTTAGCAAAAATGTTATTTTTGTTGCAGGGCATGCCTGAAATCTGACTTGTATCTTAGGCCCCGTACACACGACCGAGTTTCTCGGCAGAATTCAGCCAGAAACTCGGTCGGAGCTGGATTCTGCCGAGAAACTCGGTTGTGTGTACACTTTTCAGAGAGGAACCCGTCGAGGAACTCGTCGGGCCGAAAAGAGAACATGTTCTCTATTTCCTCGTTGTTCAATGAGGAAAGTCGGCCCGCCGAGCTCCTCGGCGGCTTCCACACTGAACTCGACGAGGAATTCGATGTGTTTGGCACGTCGAGTTCCTCGGTCGTGTGTACGGGGCCTCAGGGTAGACTTCTAGGAAAATTGGGGAGCCAATCCCACAAGCAGGAAATGACATATCTAGGGGGGCATTCTGTATAAATTCTGTGAACAGAACACCTCCAAGTAGCAATATTGCATTCCATTTTCAGAAAATTACAGATCTGCAGATTGAAAAGGAAAGATAATTTTTAATAACATTCAATTACAATATGATTTGTATTGCAAATGTATACGCTTTTGTTTATTTGCTATTTGTTTTCCCCTTGAAATTGGAGTTACCCTTTAAAGGAAGTTGAACAAATAAACAGTGGTTGGATCACAAGATTAAAATAAAAGGGGGAAAAAAGGCTAAAAAAATAGTTTATGTTTGTATTCCTCCATCTGAGGAGGGCAGCATCGTTGAAGCATTTCACCAGAGGAAGTATTGACCCCACACAGTATCTTGGTCTGGTGACGGTCCTTTTGAGCACTGAAATAGTTGTCTGTTCCTTAACATATGGCACAACAATGCCCTATCAAAAATCACAGGTTTCATCATTGACACAAATATGACCTTTTATTCCTTTCGGTGAAAGCATAATTTACACTCTATAATGCAATCTAAATGCAAGTTTGGAAATCCTTTACTAGATGTTGTCAAAAGAAAACTGTACTTTTAGTAATTATGGCCCAGATTCACATAGAACTGCGGCGGCGTAACGTATCGTAGATACGTTACACCGCCGCAAGTTTTCATCGCAAGTGCCTGATTCACCAAGCACTTGCATGAAAACTTACGCCAGCGGCCTCCGGCGTATGCCCACGTAATTCAAAGGGGCGTGTGCCATTTAAATTAGGCGCGCTCCCGCGCTGGACCTGCTGCGCATGCTCCGTTTTGAAATTCCCGCTGTGCTTTGCGCGAAGTGACGTCATTTTTTCGAACGGCGACATGCATAGCGTACTTTCGTATTCCCGGACGTCTTACGCAAGAATTTTTTTTTTTTAATTTCGACGCGGGAATGACGGCCATACTGTATACAGCACATACGTGGGCTGTGTAAAGTTAGGGCAGCTAAAACGACGACTAAAATTGCGACGAAAAATAGACTAGCGACGACGTACCGAATGCGAAAAACCATTGTGGATCGCCGTAAAACCTCATTTGCATACCCGACGCTGGAATACGACGCGAACTCCACCCAGCGGCGGCCGCGGTATTGCATCCTAAGATCCGACAGTGTAAAACAATTACACCTGTCGGATCTAAGGGCTATCTATGGGTAACTGATTCTATGAATCAGTCGCATAGATACTCTGAGAGATACGACAGAGTATCTGAGATACTCCATCGTATCTCTGATGTGAATCTGGGCCATTGTCCTTAATAGGAAATCATGCCCTCCCCAGCACCATATGCAAGTCTTACATTTATCTCTTGCTGTTCCACCATACATTTTCACTGTTCTGGTTGCCAGTAGGACAAACTATTCACAGAATTGAATAGAGATTATTGTGTGCAAGTGCAAGATGAGGAAAATTGTGTAGAGGTTGCTCGGCACTCACCAGGATGGGCACAAAGGTCCTGGCAGAGAGAGATTTTGGAAAAGGTGCTGGGGGATGGTTTTTGACCATAAGGATAACTTTATATAAAGTACAAATATCCATTGGTGTATTGTTTGATAAGCCTCTTGCTCAAATATGCCTGTCCAATTTAAATTAGAAAAAAAAAACTGGAACTGGAAATTAATTTAAATAAAATGTATTTACAGAAAATGGATATTGTAAAACACATAAGAATAGAAACAAATCACAACAAAGAAAGCTTACTTAAAAAATATCTGATCTTTGAGTTCAGGCAAGGTTTCAAGATTTCAGTCTTTTGACTCTCAAGAAATAAATCTCATGGCATATGTTCTTCTTTTGATTGTAAAGAAGAGCTCTAGACTGGTGATAGAGCAGCTTTTTGTGGAAAGTCACTAAAGCCTGGTATACACAGGAAGTTTTTTTTCATTCAACCCAGCAGACTGAACTAAAAGAAAAACGAGGAGCTCGGTGTACAAACTATGCAATATTAGTACAGTGATCTCGCTGAGCTACTGTGCTCTGACAGGGGGACTGCACCCCAAACTGGCTGCAATCGCTGATCCAGCATGCCCGTACGATAGAAGCCAGACAGGCTGCTGTACACACAGGCCAAATGTTGGTCGCTTTCTGTTCAACCGGCTGATATTTGGACTGTGTGTACCAGACTTCAGCCCTCTCCTCACCCTATCACAACGGTCAATGGTTGGCAGTGGTGAAAGGCCTTATAATAATTTATCAGACCGCAATGTCAGTTTTCCTAAATGTGGTCATATTTTTATTGTGCCGCATACTACAATTTAAAAACCTGCATATTTTAAGCTATGTGGAGTATCTGTGAAAATAGAAGAATACTTTAGATAATCTGCACAGGTGGTTGAGCGTACAGTAGTTTAGTTGTTTATTACTTTTTTAGTTTGTGTGTGACTGAGCCTGGGTATGCCCAATAGGCTTTGTGTTGTTTTTTTTACCTTGAAAATAACAATAAAAAAAAATAAAAAAATTATAACACATATTACTGTGTAGCATGCTATTAGCATCCCATGGGGACTAAGAATTATATACCTTAGGCTGGGTTCACCCTATTACCCAACACAGTTTCAGGTCCGATTTCTGAATTCAGACCTGAAATGGACTAAAAGACACACAGGGCTCCTGTGCAGATTTGCACCAGAGCCACAGCGTAGATATGTGAACCGTTTCCATTGAGACCCAGTTAAAACCTCCTGCTATTCCTTCTATCCCACCTCCTGTATATGATAGCCTAAACGTTACTGGTCGCAAAATAACCATTAGGTGTTAATACTTTCAGCTAGATGCTTGTTTTGAACACGTTTTATTTATTTTTTGCAAATTATGAGTAGATTTTTAAAAAACTAGGATTTTAAAAGGGGACATTTGCAAGTCAAGTAATCCAGGTTATCAATATAGATCAGGCCTAAATGGTTTTACGATATCAATTAGCCCTGTGCAAGAGCTTTTATTACCCTGACAGAAACAGGAATGTTTCTAACATATTTACACTATGCTCTTCCTGATTCGCTGAGTTTCAGTGTGATTGACAACCTTGTAGATTACACCGCTAACAGCCTTAATTACCATTAAAAAGGTTTTGGTGTTCCTTTCCAGATATC
This sequence comes from Rana temporaria, assembly GCF_905171775.1. NCBI lineage: Eukaryota > Metazoa > Chordata > Amphibia > Anura > Ranidae > Rana > Rana temporaria. Next base: position 259,304,042 of record NC_053489.1, on the reverse strand, counting down.
CTGTTAGGACATTGACTTAGCCAATTAACGCTTCCGCCATTTAAAGGTCTGGATAAGTAGCGTTTATGGTCCTGCTGGAAAAGTTATGTACTTTAAGCCTTGAAGAAGCATTCTTGAGCTTGTTCCCATGTCCTGAATGGGGGGGGGGGGGGTCACTGCTGGCTGTTGGGATGGCAGCTGGTGCTCTGTGACTCATTGCTAAAAATGGTCACTGGTGGTTGTGAAATTTCAGAGCCTGAAATTCAGGCTGTGCTATGTTTTCTCAAAATTTTGGGGTGACTGGTCCTCATTATCATCATGGTTGCCATTTCCTGAAGCTTTTTTAGCTTCTGTAAACTACTGACAGAGTGGAGTTGTTATAAGGTCAGTTATACATTAATGCTAAGGCAATGGAAAACATGTTTGTAAAATGAAAAAGGCCCTTGCCGACATTGCATCACGATTTCTAGACCGTGCTTGAGTACCAAATAAATCTCTGGTCTTGGATGCATGCCTAAAAAACTCTGACCTACTTTCATTAGGGTGGGAACCAAATAATAAGCATCCTTGAGGGAACCGATTACCAGAATAGCTTAAATTTTAAAAACAAACTTGAAACTGTAACTGAGAATGTTTTCACCATTACCTAAGATTTTGTATTCTTAGTAAGCCCAAAGGAACAGAATACACTTGTACTTTATCTGTCTCATTTAACATGATCTATAGTTCACAGGTTTAATAGAGGTTATTTTGGCATTTACACAGACAGTAAGTCTATACATTTGTTTACTGTGTTGTTCTAGTTGCTATATTTCCATAATTTTTTTTTTTTACTGTTGAATTAAAATAGTAGATTTTGGAGGGAAAGGGGAATGTGTTAAATAAATATACAATATATACTGTCAATAAATAAAGAATAGCTGTACCCCAATTAAAAACACAAAATATTTAGAAATGAAATAAAATGAAGCATAATTTGAGGCTTAAACTCCATTGCTGTCCCTTCCTACTCCAAAGCATCAGAACAATCTTTATGATGGCTTCTTCCAATGCCGGTATCTCCATTCTTCAGGTTAGCCTTTTGTTATGTTACCATTTATGCACTATAGAGCTGTACCACCTAGCACTAGGCTCTACTCCTAAACACAGGATGCCGGAAGTGAACACTGCACTGTGCATATATAGCAGGCAGTCTTAGGAAAAAAGTCTCAGATTAAGAGATATAGTTTAGTTTTTAAGGGTGGATACTATGCCATGGAAGGCAAGCAGCAATAAGACCTCATGCACACTGGACATTTTTACAGCAGCTGTTTTTGGCAGTAGACATTTTTTTCTACAGTCAATAAACTCTCCATCATGTTATCCTATGTGTCCATTGACACATAGGCTGTTATCAGCAGTTGTGGGCAGTGGCGTTTTTGAGCAGTAAAAAAAAAACAAAAAAACGAGTGGGTTCTGAGAGACGTTTTTCAGCTGTGAAAACACTCTAACGCTGATAAACGTCAAAAAACGCTGATAAACGCTCAAAAACGTCACTCACCAGCGTTTAACATTTTTGATCCATTGAAAAAAAAAAATCTTCAACCAAAAAACGCTAAAAAACGCTAACGCAAAAAAACACTAAAAACGCTAATAAACGCAAAAAAATGCTATTGAAAAAACGTTGAGAAAAGTTGAAAAACTCACTGCAAAGCTACTGGCGTTTTTATAACGATATTTTAACGTTGTGCATGAGGCCTAATGCCGCGTACACACGATTGGTTCGTCTGATGAAAACGGTCTGATGGACCGTTTTCATCAGACGAACCGATCGTGTGTGGGCCCCATCAGTTTTTTTCCCCATTGGTGAAAAAACTTAGAACCTGTTTTAAAATTATCTGATGGTTAAAAAAAGATAGAAAAAAACGATCGTCTGTGGGGAACTCCATCGGTTAAAAATCAACGCATGCTCAGAATCAAGTCGACGCATGCTCGGAAGCATTGAACTTAATTTTTCACAGCACGTCGTTGTGTTTTACATCACCGCGTTCTGACACAAACGTTTTTTTTAACTGATGGTGTGTAGGCAAGACTGATGAAAGTCAGCTTCATCAGATATCTGATGAAAAAATCCATCAGACCGTTTTCATCGGATGAACTGATCATGTGTACGTGGTATAACAGTTATATAGCCAGATTCAGAGAGACTTACGGCGGCGTATCAGTAGATACGCCGTCGTAAGTGCGAATGAGCGCCGTTGTATCTTTGCGCGCATTCTTAAAATGAGATACGCCTCACTGTTGCTAAGATACGACCAACGTAAGTCTCCTACGCCGTCGTATCTTATGTGCATATTTACGCTGGCCGCTAGGGGCGTGTACGTGGATTTACGCGTCGAATATATAAATGAGCAAGATACGCCGATTCACGAACGTACGTACGCCCGTCGCAGTAAGCTACGCCGTTTACATAACACATACGCCGGCATAAAGATAAACCACCAAAAAGATGGCGCAGCCCATGCAAGGTATGGACGACGGAACAGCCGTCGTATTTTACGTCGTTTGCGTAAGCGTACGTGAATGGGGATGGGCGTAGGTTACGTTCACGTCGAAAGCATTGAGTATTTGCGACGTGATTCTGAGCATGAGCGTGCATGTGCCGTACCAACGGCTCTCATTTACATGGGGTCACGGTTACTTTACATGTAGCACGCACACTACCTGCCTAATTTAAATTAGACGGGGTTACGCCGGGTAATTTTGCGCTACTCCAACGTAACTTAGGGAGCAAGTGCTTTGTGAATACTGGCCTTGACTCACTATGTTACGTCGGCGTAGTGCAAATGGGATGCGCTACGCCGAACTAAAGATGCGCCCGTCTCTCTGAATCTGGCTATAAGCGACTAGGAACTGTTTACTTGAGTCCTTCTCATAATTGGCATATACAATATCTCATGCCACTGTTTTTGTTCCTGATGAGATCAGTCAGCAGTAAAATGTCTGCATTGTCCTGTTAATAATCACTTGTATTCACACAACATCCTGATTCTAAAAGATTTAAAAGGGGTCCATCATATTTCTGCCTTCTCTGAAATAAATTAATTCTTGAGTAGTAGTTTATTTTAAAGTATGTATAACGCCAAAGCTTTTTTCCTTTTGGATAAACTAGGGGAAGGTTAAAACAGCTTTGTTTTTTTGGGGGGTTTCTTTTACCATCTCTGTCCCGTAGACTCAACAGGAAGTGAGAGGATATCTTTCCAATTTGAGAGAAATCTAATGTTAGACAGTTGGTCACAGGAACATGTATCCATTTTTGGAAGATTTACCCTTTATAATTATTCTTGACATTTAAAAATGTTGGATTTATCCTCACTTTTATTCCTGGTGACGTTGGTGATCAGGACAATTAGAGAGAGTAAATCTCCCAACAGGGACACAGAAGACAAAAAATAAATATATATATTCTATAACTACAAAATCCAAAGTATAAAAAAGTTTTGTCTTTAGGTATTCTTTAATTATGTACCAAGCAAGCTTCCAAATTTATTAAAATACAGAGTAATAACCATCAATTATTTTCTTATTTGTCTTTCAATTTAACCTATAATGTCATTTAACCACTTCAATACCAGGCTCTTACACCCCCTTCTTGCCCAAGCCAATTTTCAGTGCTGTCGCTGTTTAAATGACAATTGCACGGTCATGCTACACTGTACCCAAACTGAATTTTTATCATTTCGTTCCCACAAACAGAGCTTTCTTTTGGTGGCATTTGTTTTTTCAATTTATTTTTATTGTTTTTTTTTTCTTAAATACAATTTTTTTTCTATTTAATCAAGATTCTATCACACTGTATATCTGTTCCTACTTTTGGTGGTATTTGATAACTTTTTTTATTTTTGCTAAACAAATAAAAAAAGACCACAAATTTTGAAGAAAAAAAAAGTCTCTGTTATAAAATATTGTAAATAAGTACGTTTTCTCCTCCACTGATGGGCACTGATAAGGCGGCACTGACAGACAGTAATGAGGTGGCACTGATATGCAGCACTGAAGGACAGTGATAGGCGGCACTTTTGGGCACTGATAGGCGACACTGAAAGGCTGCACTGATGGGTACTTATGGGTGACACTGATAGGGACACTGCTGGGCACTGATATGTGGCACTGCTGGGCACTGATAGATGGCACTGACAGGCATCACTGGTGGCACTGGCAGGCATTGTGGATGGGCACTGATTGGCATATCCCTGGTGGTCCAGGGTGGCATACCTGGTGGTCCTGGCGGCATCCTAGTGGTCCTGGGCAGGTACCCGAGGGGGGGCTGCACTGATAAACAATCGGCACAGACCCCCCCCCCCTGTCAGGAGAGCAGCTGATCGGCTCTCCTCACTTCTGTCAGACGTGAGTGAGGAAAAAACGATCATTGGCTCTTCCTGTTCACATCGTGATCAGCCTTGATTGAACACGGCTGATCACGTGGTAAAGAGCCTCTGTCAGAGGCTCTTTATCGAGATCGGTGTAGCAGTGTGTCAGGCTGACACGCCGCACCACCAATCACCGCAATGCGCACCACCACGGGAGCGTGGCGGCTGTTATCCGACTGGACATCATGTGACGCCCAGTCAGGGCAACTGAACCACACCCAGTCGCTATTCTGCTATAGAACAGGCGGAAAGTGGTTAAAGAATCAGGTTTATATAATGGGGTATTAAATATCATATTTCAGTTTACGGTTTTCAGAATTGTCAAAAGATTTCAAACAGTTGCTGTAGGTCAATATATTGTGCATACTGTCTCGCTGCGTTACTTCTTACTTTTTTTACTGATTAACCACCTCTTGCCCAGCTTATAATCAAGGCTGGGAGGGTGTGCTGCCACTCTGGGTGGACGTCATCCGATGTCCTCCCAGAATCCAGCATCGGGCAGCGCTGCACCGTGATCTGTCTCCCACTGTGACCACCAGACACAGCGGATGACAGATGTTCATTCACAGCAGATCACATGGGAAATGGAAACCATAAATGGCTTTCATTCATACCATCATTGTGTACTATTGTGTTGATATCTGTGATTGGTCACAGTGAACACATGGTACAGACAGGGCTAATCACATGCGATTAGCTGTGGCCAATCACAATAGTACACACTGAATTAATGGTTGCTGTTATAAGCAATCATAGTGTGTAAAAAAAAATAAAAAATCCTGATAACCTCCCCACTATGGTAACACTGTACTGCTCTGATTATAGTAAATAAAAAAAAAAAAGGAAACAAAATTAAAAAGAATTATTAAAACCTTTTTTTTTTTTTTACATACTGTCACAAGTCAGTGCCCCTGATCACCGCCACACATAACTCTAGGCTTATACATGTGGTCTACATAAAACTTTAACTTGTATGTTCTGCCTTATTTTGAAAAAGTAATTTTGAAATTGATGGCAGCAACGCATTTAAAATAAAAAAAGTTGTGACAGAGCCATGTTTAACATGGCGTTGCATCCCCTCTTCTTTTAACAACACTCTTTAACCACTTAAAGCGGGAGTTCACCCATTTATTAATTTTTTTTTTTTCTCCCCTTAGATTCCTGCTCGTTCGGTCTAGGGGAATCGGCTATTTGTATTAAAATATGAGCAGTACTTACCCGTTTTCGAGATGCATCTTCTTCCGTCACTTCCGGGTATGGGTCTTCGGGAGCGGGCGTTCCTTCTTGATTGACAGTCTTCCGAGAGGCTTCCGACGGTCGCATCCATCGCGTCACTCGTAGCCGAAAGAAGCCGAACGTCGGTGCGGCTCTATACTGCGCCTGCGCACCGACGTTCGGCTTCTTTCGGAAAATCGTGACGCGATGGATGCGACCGTCGGAAGCCTCTCGGAAGACTGTCAATCAAGAAGGAACGCCCATTCCCGCAGCCCATACCCGGAAGCGACGGAAGAAGATGCGTCTTCGGGAGCGGGCGTTCCTTCTTGATTGACAGTCTTCCGAGAGGCTTCCGACGGTCGCATCCATCGCGTCACTCGTAGCCGAAAGAAGCCGAACGTCGGTGCGGCTCTATACTGCGCACCGAAGTTCGGCTTCTTTCGGAAAATCGTGACGCTCTAAGGGTGAACCCCCGCTTTAAGGACTGCCTCCTGCACATATACGTCGGCAGAATGGCACAAGCACGTACCTGTACGTCTTCTTTAAGTGCCCAGCCTTGGGTCACAGGCGCGCGCCCGTGACCCAGTCTGAAGCTCCGTGACCGCCTGACCTGCGGTCCCGATCGCCGCCGGAGTCCCGCGATCGGTCCCCGGAGCTGAAGAATGGGGAGAGCTGTGTGTAAACACATACAGCCCCGCCCCCCTACAGTTAGAAACACATATGAGGTCACACTTAACCCCTTCAGCGCCCCCTAGTCGTTGATCGCCGCCATTCGTAGTAAAACATTTGTTTTTCAAAATTGTCACTATTTTTGTTCATAGCGCAAAAAATAAAAAAACGCAGAAGTGATCAAATACCACCAAAAGAAAGCTCTATTTGTGGGGAAAAAAGGAACGCCAATTTTGTTTGGGAGCCACGTCGCAATTGTCAGTTAAAGCGATGCAGTGCCGAATCGCAAAAACTGGCCAGGTCCTTTACCTGCATTTTGGTCCGGGTCTTAAGTGGTTAAACCTCTGGGAACTGAGGAGATCATCTCCTAGAGTTCTGGGAAAGGACTGTTGTCCAATTATTGCCTAAAATAGGATTCAAACTGCTCAACAGTCCTAGGTCTTTGTCATCTTTTTTGTCTCAAGGTGTGCTAAATATTCATTGCCAGCAACTGGTCTCCTAAGTTCCCAGATGATTCCAGTTTTGTTAAACAGGGACGCAACACCTTTTTTTTCTAACAATGATACATTTTCTCAGTTTAACATTTGATATATTTTGTATGTTCCAATGTGAATAAAATATGGGTTTATGAGATTTGCAAATCATTGCATTCTGTTACAATGGAAATTTTACCCATTATCCAAATGTTTTTGTAATTGGGGTTGTAAGACTTTCAGCTCCAATTTAACTACTCTCTTCTGTTTTGGAGTCTTATGCCCTGTACACACGATCGGTTCATCCGATGAAAACGGTCTGATGGATTTTTTCATCAGATATCCGATGAAGCTGACTTTCATCAGTCTTGCCTACACACCATCAGTTAAAAAAACGATCGGGTCAGAACGCGGTGGCTTAAAACACAACGACGTGCTGAAAAAATGAAGTTCAATGCTTCCGAGCATGCGTCGACTTGATTCTGAGCATGCGTTGATTTTTAACCGATGGATTTCCCCACAGACGATCGTTTTTTTTCTATCGTTTTTTTAACCATCAGATAATTTTAAAATAAGTTCTACGTTTTTTCACAGATGGGAAAAAAACTGATGGGGCCCACACACGATCGGTTCGTCTGATGAAAACGGTCCATCAGACCGTTTTCTTTAGACAAACCGATCGTGTGTACACGGCATTACAACTGGACTTGGCTTCAACCTGGCTTCAGGTCTATACCGTTGTTCTAAAACTACCTTCTGCACAGGCCCTGCATCTAGCTTAGAAGATGAAAGATGCAGCACCAATAAAGTGCATTCTAGGCCAACTACTAACTTTAAGTGAAAAGGCTAAACATAATGCCTTTTTAAACTTTTTATATTATTTCAGCACCTGCAGCATCTTGCTAGTTTTTCATAAGCCAACTTGTATTCAACAAAAATTGAGAGTGAAAATGGTATGCAGGTGTATTTCTATTTGTGTACACTTACGTACAATATTTGAAGCTTATAATGGCTTTAGAAGTAGAACAGCTGTTTCCCAGTAAAAACTATACAGGCAAAAAAAACTACAAATTCACTTTATTTCTTTAAATGTTCTTTAAATGTTTACATACTTTAGTTATTAATATTTAAAATATGCTTAAATAATTTTCATATTTGACTTATAATGTAACAAAATAACCACATTGCAAATACAAAAAATCACTACTACAGGTAGTTCCCCCAAAGAAAAAAAAGAAAAATAAATATGAGTATCATGGTTAATGCTGTACCTGCCTTTTAAAAATGTTGAAATCTGACATGTGTAAAATAGAATGTTAACTGTCCAGTGGCGGCCCGTCCATAGGGGCGCCCGGGCGCCGCCCCCCATCCCCCAGTCAGTAAAAAAAAAAAAAAAAAATATATATATATATATATATATATATATATATATTTTTTAAACCTGTCCCTTTAAAAAAAAAAAAAAATCCAAAAAAGGGCCTCATATGTGCACTGTGTCCGCGCGCCGGACGCCGGGCACAGTGCAGAAAGAGTAGCGCCACGTCTGTGCAATCACGGGATTGCAGACGCGGCGCTACATTGGAAGCCAAAATATGGCATTGTGGCGTTCTCCATCGCGCCACTTGCTTCCGGCGCGATGGACAGTATTGATATCGGGTGCACCCGCTTTCAGTGTGCACCTGCTCGTCTCTGTGCTTGTTCCGACGTCACTGGCAAAACAGGAAGTGACGTCGGGACTGCTTGAGCTCAGTGCGCCCGACCGAGGAGAGGAGCAGGTAAGCTGAGCTATGCCTGCCTGCTATGAAGTTGTATGGAACACCACACACAACACCAGCTGCTTACTATGCCTCGGTGACAGCATCCAACCCCCCCTCCCCCCCCCCGCTTATTCAACACATTTCACATTTTCACATTCACAGAAGTTTTTTATCCAATATTCGGCGGACCCACCCTCCCACCCCCCGCTTATTCCAAGAAGTTTTTTATCCAATATTCGGCGGACCCCCCCCCCCCCCCCTGCTTAATCCCCCAAAAAAAATTTATATTTAATATTCAGCAAAAATAATGCCAGGCAACAACCCCCCCCCCCCCCCCAATCAATGTTTTTTTTTTTAATGTTATATTATTAACAGTTAAGCTTATTAATAGTTTCTTTATAATAGTTGATTCAATTTAGCAATAAGTGGGTAAATGAATTATAAAAAAAGGGTGGCCCGGTTATTAAAAAAAAACCTTTTTTATACCCACTTATTAACAACACTTATCTTCTATGTAAAAATTAATTACAGCACAAATAGCGGCCGGTAACACTACCCCACCAGACCACCCCCCCCCCCCAATTATTAAAAAAAAATACTTTTTTTATACTTAATGTGCAGGGAAAATATCGGCCGTCAACACCACACCACCCCCCGCTTGCAAATTGTCCTGCGACTTGGGACTGGAAAGTTGCAGGATAAGTTGGACCCGATGATTTCCAATGAGAACTGTTCATATCTGTGCAACTTTGAAGTAGTCCCTGCATTACTTTTGTCCCACTTTGATGTGACTTGAGGTCCATGGACCTCCAGAATACACAGGCATTGCTTCAAGTCGCTGCAAAATCGCACCAAAAAATTGTGGCAGAATCTTGCGACTTTCAGGCTAATGCAGTCTGAAAGTTGCACAATTCTACTGCAATTTTGATGCGATTTAAAGCAATGCCTGTGTATTCTAGAGGTCTATGGACCTCAAGTTGCATCAAAGTGGGACCAAAGTAATGCAGGGACTACTTTGAAGTCGCACAGATATGAACGGTTCTCATTGGAAATCATGGGGTACGACTTGTCATACAACGTTTAAGTCCCAAGTCGCAGGACAAGTAATGCCTGCAGTCTCTGGTAATCTTGTGCAGTATGTCCGCAGTCTCTGGTAATCTTGTGCAGTATGTCCGCAGTCTCTGGTAATCTTGTGCAGTATGTCCGCAGTCTCTGGTAATCTCCTGCAGTATGCCTGCAGTCTCTGGTAATCTTGTGCAGTATGTCCGCAGTCTCTGGTAATCTCCTGCAGTATGTCCGCAGTCTCTGGTAATCTTGTGCAGTATGCCTGCAGTCTCTGGTAATCTTGTGCAGTATGTCCGCAGTCTCTGGAAATCTTGTGCAGTATGTCCGCAGTCTCTGGTAATCTTGTGCAGTATGTCCGCAGTCTCTGGTAATCTCGTGCAGTATGCCTGCAGTCTCTGGTAATCTCCTGCAGAATGTCCGCAGTCTCTGGTAATCTCCTGCAGTATGTCCGCAGTCTCTGGTAATCTTCTGCAGTATGTCCGCAGTCTCTGGTAATCTCCTGCAGTATGCCTGCAGTCTCTGGTAATCTCCTGCAGTATGTCCGCAGTCTCTGGTAATCTTCTGCAGTATGTCCGCAGTCTCTGGTAATCCTGTGCAGTATGTCCGCAGTTTCTGATAATCTCCTGCAGTATGTCCGCAGTCTCTGGTAATCTTGTGCAGTATGTCCGCAGTCTCTGGTAATCTCCTGCCCATTTCGAGTCCTTCATTACTAACCGTGTCATATTTTAGTTTGTTTGCACCGATCTGTAAGGCTGCGCTATAGACCATGATTTGTGATGCTGGAGCTGTATACTCTGTGCTGTGACGCTGAGCTGTATACTCCTGACATTGAGTGGAAGCAAGTGGAATACAGGGGACGGAGCGGTGGATTCTATAAGGGGTGTGGCTTATGAGAAGTGGGAGGGACCAAATGTGGAAGGGCGGGGTATTGCGCCCCCCCATCCTAAAACTTCACCAGCCGCCACTGTAACTGATAGGTTTGTGACTTTAGTCATAAAAATAAAATAAAAAGGAAGAGAAGAAGCATGGTCAGGTGGTTTACAGACCAAGTGGGCAGCTTTATTAATTAATTTAATTAATTCAAAATGACCAGACACAATGAAACTGTCCAAAAAAAAGAAAATTATAATAGACCAATGAATATTATATATTTTTTATTTCGGCTTTATTCCTGAAATATACTATACATTGGAATAACATTTATATGGAGTATGTTAAAAAACAAAACAAAATAAAAAAGGACATGTTGTGGTCAATGTACCGTGCATTTTAATTGCCCGAGCAGTTTGCCTTGTTGAGATAGACTAATCCTAAATAAAGGGTTCAGTATTTTCAAAGTCAATTGTCTAAGATTGTAAAACACTGAACAGCCCTCTGCTGCGATTAAGTATAAATAGTCGAATACATTCTTGAAGAACATCTTCTAATGGAAAAAATTTGGTATTACAAAGTCTGGTCTTAGATGAGAACTCCAGTTGCCCCACCCAAGTCTGAATTTTCATGCAGTGTTTGTGCTTGTATTATGCATTTTCCATTCATTCTCACTGAAGTCTATGGGGCTAAAAATGCTCATTGACACACCAAAAAAAGTACCTGTACTTTTTTCTCAAGGTACAAGCAAGAGAAATGCACAGGTGTGACTGAGCCCTATATTAAATAAATGCAATCAACTTGTTGTGCATGGTCACGGATTGACCAAAACGCATTAAAATCACACAGCCGTAAATGGGGATTAAAAAGCCAAAAGTTTTCCTGCAGAATAGTTTTCATGTATATATGATGCGGTTTATTAAAAATATTTTACAAGTAAACAGTAAAGGCTTCATACATGATAGCTTTTTGGCAGAAAATGCTGGGTTTTCTAATCCAACACTGCTTGAGCACCTGTTCTGACTTCTTTTATGTAATTGAAAATCTTTGCAGGTTCACGCAAGCTATCAAGAGAGAGGGGTATGTATAACTCTCCTGAAGCACTGAGTTTTAGCGATGTGGAGATTAAATTACCCCAGCTATTCAAATCATAGTAGTGTAGTCAGCTGGGCGTAAAACAGTTTAGTCTTGCGCTTCATTTACATTTGCACCGTCAAACCTGCTTTTATATGTATTTAGAGGATATTTCCAAACACATTCACACTGTGATTATAAATGTTAAACATGGCTAAATGCAGGTAAATTACACTTAACTTTTCTGCTGCTTAACCTGCTTTAATGACTTCCTGTCTGGGCCACTTCTGACATTCCTCTCCTACTCTGTAAAAATCAGAATTATTTTTGCCCCTTTCCACCTCCCATAAAAGTAATTCAGTGTCTTTTTGCTTGATTGCGACCTTAAGCTATACATGAAATTCTTGGCTGAGAGACTAAGCTCCATCCTTCAGCCTATTGTCCCACTTGAACCAGGTCAGTTTTATCCGCAGAGAAGTCCAATAAAATACAATTAGAACCATTGATGTTATAGCGAGAGCTAAACATCTTAACCACTTAAGCCCCGGACCAAAATGCTGCCTAAAGACCCAAGGGGTTTTTACAGTTCGGGACTGCGTCGCTTTAACAGACAATTGCGCGGTCGTGCGACGTGGCTCCCAAACAAAATTGGCGTCTTTTTTTCCCCACAAATAGAGCTTTCTTTTGGTGGTATTTGATCACCTCTGCGGTTTTTATTTTTTGCGCTATAAACAAAAATAGAGCGACAATTTTGAAAAAAATTCAATATTTTTTACTTTTTGCTGTAATAAATATCCCCCAAAAACATATATAAAAACATTTTTTTCCTCAGTTTAAGCCGATACGTATTCTTCTACCTATTTTTGGTAAAAAAAAAAATCGCAATAATCGTTTATCGGTTGGTTTGCGCAAAATTTATAGCGTTTACAAAATAGGGGATAGTTTTTTTGCATTTTTATTTATTATTATTTTTTTACTACTAATGGCAGCGATCAGCGATTTTTTTCGTGACTGCGACATTATGGCGGACACTTCGGACAATTTTGACACATTTTTAGGACAATTGTCATTTTCACAGCAAAAAATGCATTTAAATTGCATTGTTTATTGTGAAAATGACAGTTGCAGTTTGGGAGTTAAACACAGGGGGCGCTGTAGGAGTTAGGGATCACTGTGTATGTGTTTACTAGTGTAGGGGGGTGTGGCTGTAGGAATGACGTCATCGATCGTGTCTCCCCTATAAAGGGGATGACGCGATCGATGCGCCGACACAGTGAAGCACGGGGAAGCCGTGTTTACACACGGCTCTCCCCGTTCTTCAGCTCCGGGGAGCGATCGCGACGGAGCGGCTATAAACAAATAGCCGCGCCGTCGTCCCGGATCGTTTCCCGAGCGGACCCGACCTCCGCATGTACCGGGGGGGGTCCCGATCGGACCCCCCACCCACGTCTAGCAGACGACGTACAGGTACGTGATTGTGCCTGTCCGTGCCATTCTGCCGACGTAAATGTACATGAGGAGGTCGGGAAGTGGTTAAAGCATTTGTTATCCTAAAAAGAAAAAAAAAAAACAGCACGGTGCTGTGTCATTTGGCCATTTCTATCGCCTGAAATACCTGGCTGATCCTGTCTGGTTCTACCCTCCCCCTGTAAACTGACCATGGTTTATGGCCGCTGAACCCTGAAACTGTGGTCAGTTTACGTGCCTCCGTCATCCACAGCTCTCCTCTCCCTGCCTGTCAGCTCCTACCAGTGTCTGCCCCTACCCTCCTGCTGTAATATCTAAATATTCAGGCAATCCCCTGTCTTTCATAATGCTGTGTGCCCCAGTATATGTTCTTTATTTAAAAAAAAATATTTTATACTATATTTCAGAGCACCACTCGGCACTCATGTGACCAGTCACCTCTCTCCTCTCCTCCTCCCATCCTCCTATCAACTGTTGATGTCAACTGACGCTGAAAAAACATTTGACAGGGTGAACTGGACGTCTCTTCTGGCTACCTTGCGACATATTGGGATGCCTACCCTTAGCCTATTATGGATCTCGGCTCTCTATTCGACTCCTACTGCCATAGTTAGAGTAAACAGCATTGCCTCCAAATACTTTGCTACTGGAAAAGGAATGAGACAGGGCTGCCCCCTCTTTTTTTTTACTTTCCCTACAACCTCTTTTGCAAAATATTTGGAATAACCCTGACAGAGGCCTTGAAATGAATACTTATTATCATAAAATAATGGCCTACATAGATGATTTGCTGTTCCACAAATGCGACCCACTTGTTTCTTAACCAATCCTACTGTTTGAAATACATGCATATGCTGACTTGACGGACTTCAAAGTCAACTTGCAAAAATTGGAAGCACTCAATGTTATTCTGCCTTGTTCACCTTAGTAGTAATTTCCCTTTCCGATGGGCCACTCAAGCTATCCAATTTCTAGGGAATCATAATTCCTTCCAATCTCCAACTCATTTTTAAATACAATTTCCAGGACTTATTAGCTACCTTCTTCAAGGACCTGGAGAGATAGAAATATCTGGCTATTTCCTGGTTTGGTAGATGCAATGGCTTGAAAATGTATGTTATGCCACTACTCCTGTATCTTCTGCAGGCACTACCAGTTAGGATAGCACAGGCATTTTTCAAAAGCTCTGGACAGCCTTCATCAAAAACGTCTGGCAAGGCAAACCTGTCTTCAAAGATGACTTCTGCAACGATCCAGGGGGAGGGGGGGGGCTTGAGGGTTTGGCCTTCCAGATCCTGCCTTATACTGGCTAGGATGATTGGCTGGTGCAGACACTCTCCTCACAAACTGTGGGTTTTCCTGGAGCAGGAGTCTGTGCTGGTTCGCTTAGCCGGCCTTTCGTGGACAGGGGTCACGCTTTAGCTTCCCATCTCCACTGATCCCGATTATCAGCCCCCCCTGACTTTGCTCCAGGTTTTACTGATAAAGCCTTCCAACTGCAACCTTACCTAAAGTCGGTCACAGCCTTCACCTTCTATGGTCCCTCTGCATGGGTTCACCCATCAGTCTTGTTTGGCCCTCTTACCTTCTTTGTTTTGACCTGCTGCCACAGATCACCTACTCCATTTGAGGAGTCATTGTCCCACCCCTGCCTTATAGTGGTAATGTACCTATAGGTTGTACTACCTTCTCAGTATGAACATGTTAGTACTGTCCTATATGTTTTCTGTCCCAATGCAGTGTAGTTTATCTATGGGTGTTTCAGCCCTTAGACTATAGCAGACTACAGCCAATAGCAGAGTGCATACAGACAAAAATGCAAAGTACGCTAGCAACAAAATACACCATTAAATACCACTCTGACATGATATAATGATAATATCATGTCAATGTGGTATTTAATGGTGTATTTTGTTGCTAGCGTACTTTGCATTTTTGTCTGTATGCACTCTGCTATTGGCTGTTTTCATAATATGACAACATGTCATACCATTGTGTCCTGTTGCGTACCTAAAAAAACAAACAAAAAAAAACAGTAATCTAGTGGCTCCATAGCTGATCTCATTACTTTTACCAGAAAGAGAATTGCTGGGGCTAAAAACATTATACTGGGATCATCACTCTAGCTGCAGTCATGATCCCAGTATAACCATTTCAACCAAAAATCATTATTCCTTTCTTTAGAAATAAAGTAAACTATACTTGTCTGGAGTTAAAGAAATGAGGATTCATTATTATCAATGTTCTATGGTAGCAGCAAGGTGTGGATTGTGACTGAATAAAATGTAAATAATTTAAATCAATGTATTTGGTGAGAACTGACTGTTCAGATAACACTGCATAAATATACTTCTCTGAGTTACACAAGTCAAACACTCATAGGGAGGAGTCAGTGAGACAGCTGTCAACATAATTCCAAATAAAAGAAGAGCAGTTGGCCCATCACAACATGTTGTGCTTCAGGAAGAGAAAAAAGTAGAGCAGACATCCATGCTAGATGATTATGTGGTGAATATGATGTCCTGAAAAAATATACTTAACCCAGTGCCAGCCTTACAGCAAATCTGACTGCCATACCAGTTATGCAGCACATTCTCTGCACTAGGTTATTTTTCTTTGACATAGGCAAAACAAAAAAAACACAACCCATATAACCCTGTCTCCAATCATCATGGCTTAATGTTATGGCCTTCAAAAGTACAAAAAATAATTTTATCTAATATGTATTGAGTGACACAGGATAGTCTTAGTTCTTGGACATGTGCGATGTCCATGTATGAATGTAAATGTCCAGGGTACAGCTGCTAAAGCTGTTGCTAATGATGCGTTAATCCAGAAAAACTGCTGTGAAGAAACTAGCTCCAAGCAGTGTAGCTCTTAGGAAAAGGCATCTGATCTCCTAGCACACTAACTAAAAACAGAGGAATGATGGTTGGATGGGGGTTACAGAGGCTTCCTTAATGTTTGTTGTTTGCGAGTGTCAAAAACTCCTGTAGGCAGCAGTATAATTGAACATGTTCAATAATTACTACTATTCTGTGCCCCCCATTGAACAATAAAGAAAATGTGTAACAATAAATTACCTAATGCAGCAGGAAGAATCTAATTGGAAAAGGAAACTTGCACAGGTATAAACATACAGTCATGGCCAAAAATATTGGCACTCCTGCATTTGTAAGATAATGCACCACTTTGCCCAAAAAATGTTTAGGCATTCTCATGTTTGCATTGGTATGGCACAAAAAATGGAGAAACAAAAAGCCAAAACTGACACATTTCACAAAAAACTCGAAAAATTAACTGAACAAAATAATTGGCACCATCAATTTAAAATTTTGTAGCACACCCCTTGAAAAAAATAACTGAAATCAAATCGCTTCCTGTAACCATCAAATTCTCTCTACTGGAATTTTGGACCACTCTTCTTTCGCCAACAGGTCTCTCAGATGGGGAAAGGAACCCTTCCAAACTGCCGTTTTGAGATCTCTCCACAGGTCTGGGGATTTAGAGGTGAACTCATTGCTGGCTAGTTCAATACTCTCCAGCGCTCTGTCTGAACCACTTGTCGACCGCATACTGTACATATACAGCGGCAAGGCAGCTCTCCTGCGCAGGATCATGTACCTAGTATGTGATCCTGCACTTCCGGGTCTGAGGCTCGCGTGCGCACCGCCGGCAAACCCGCTCTTGCTGTAGCTGATCTGCGGGTACCGCAGATTTGATGTCCACCTGTACGCACCGATCGTAAACAAGCCAGATTGATGTTCTGTCGATAAGGAAGGCATTGATCCCATGTTCCTGCAAAGGAGAAACCTGGATCAATGCCCTCCCATATAAAAATCAACACATTAAACTCGTTGATTGCCCCTGATGTTACCCCCTTCCTTGTGCCATTAGTACAGTGACAGTGCATATTTTTAGCACTGATCACTGTATTCCTGTCACTGGTCCCCAAAAAGTGTCAAAAGTGTCAGTGTCCTGATTTGTCAGCCACAATTTTGCAATCCTGCTTTAGGTCGCTATCACCATTACTAGTAAAAAAAAAAAAATATATATAAAATTTCCATAAATATATCCCATAGTTTGTAGGCACTATAACGTGTGCGCAAACCAATCAATATACACTTATTGGGATATTTTTTCTTGTTAAAGAGGTTTTTATTAGGTTTACATAGTATAACAGGGATCAGAATTAAACCAACACAATCGGGTGTAAACAGAGTTGGTGGAGCATGATACAGTGCTGTCCACCAGACAACATGGGTTTGCAGTAGGTGGTAAGATAATTACAGCTGGACCTATAATATGGTGAGCATTGCAATAATGCAAACAGTAACAGCTGGGATACAAATGGGGTAAAAAAAACCTGGGGGTAGTAAGATGGGGTTTAGTCTTGGGAGATAAAGCTTGTATTGTATAGAGTGGGGGAGCTCCACGTCTAGAGAGGAGGGAGAGAGAGGAGAGAGAGAGAGAGAGAGAGAGAGAGAAGGAAGAAAGCAAGGAAGTCCATGCGGACGTTCCGGTCGCCAGCGCAGTGTTTAGAAGGGACGGTGGGGTGATTACTACCATGTTGGAAGGACAGTTGGGTCGAAAGTTTATTGGGATTTTTTTTTACCAAAAATACAGTGCCTTGCGAAAGTATTCGGCCCCACTGTCAAACATGGTGGTGGCAGCATCATGGTTTGGGCCTGCTTTTCTTCAGCAGGGACAGGGAAGATGGTTAAAATTGATGGGAAGATGGATGGAGCCAAATACAGGACCATTCTGGAAGAAAACCTGATGGAGTCTGCAAAAGACCTGAGACTGGGACGGAGATTTGTCTTCCAACAAGACAATGATCCAAAACATAAAGCAAAATCTACAATGGAATGGTTCACAAATAAACATATCCAGGTGTTAGAATGGCCAAGTCAAAGTCCAGACCTGAATCCAATCGAGAATCTGTGGAAAGAACTGAAAACTGCTGTTCACAAACGCTCTCCATCCAACCTCACTGAGCTCGAGCGGTTTTGCAAGGAGGAATGGGCAAAAATGTCAGTCTCTCGATGTGCAAAACTGATAGAGACATACCCCAAGCGACTTACAGCTGTAATCGCAGCAAAAGGTGGCGCTACAAAGTATTAACTTAAGGGGGCTGAATAATTTAGCATGCCCAATTTTTCAGTTTTTTATTTGTTAAAGTTTGAAATATCCAATAAATTTCGTTCCACTTCATGATTGTGTCCCACTTGTTGTTGATTCTTCAAAAAAAAATTACAGTTTTATATCTTTATGTTTGAAGCCTGAAATGTGGCAAAAGGTCGCAAAGTTCAAGGGGACCGAATACTTTCGCAAGGCACTGTATATAATAGAATTAATTTTGGCCTAAATTGATGACGAAATTAGATTTTTTTAAAATTTATTTATTGGATATGTTTTATAGCAAAAAGTAAAAAAATAAATTCTCAAGATTGTCTGTATTTTTTGTTTACAGTGCAAAAAATAAAAACTGCAGTTGTGATCAAATACCACCAAAAGAAAGCTCTATTTGTAGTAAAAAAAAATGTTTTGGGTACAGCGTCGCACAACCGTCGTATCGCAAAAGATGGCCTGATCATGAAGGGGGGGTAAATCTTTAAGGTCTCCAGAGAATGGTCCGTGTCAAGTGGTAAACCATTTTTGGGTGTTTTCTGACGTGTGCTTTGGGTCATTGTCCTGCTCTAAGACCCATGACCTCTGACTGAGACCCAATTTTCTGACACTGGGCTCTACCATTGCACCCCAGAACTCTTTAGTAGTCTTCAGATTTCATAATGTCATGTACACGGTCAAGACATCCAGTGCCTCAAGCAGCAAAGCAACCCCAAAACATCAGGAAACCTCCATTATGTAGGGACTGAAATCTTTTCTTTAAAAGCTGCATTTCTTTTTCTGAAAACAGAAGAATGATGGGCTTTACCAAAAAGCTGTCATTTTGTTTCGTCTGTCCACAGCACATTCTCCCAAAAGGATTTTGTCTTCCTCCGATAAATTTGAGCAAACACCAATCTTGTTTTTTTAGGTTTTTGTGACAGCAGTGGGGTCCTCTTGGGTCTCATTCCATTTTCATTCATATGGCCACGTATAGTGAGAGCTGACACAGTTGTACCCTGTTCCTAAAGGTCAGCTTGAATTTGTCTAGAAGTTGATTGAGGTTCTTTATCCACCATTCGAACAATACTTTGATCAATGTTTCCCTTTCGTGCATGTCCAGGGAGATTAGCTACAGTGCCATGGACTGTAAACTTCTTGACAATCTTTGGTCTTCTCCATGCACTGTGTGGCACACAGGCACACAACAGAAAGGTTGAGTCTAATGTTCACCATTTTAACTGGTTAAAGGGTGTGATTTCTATATTGTCAGCACCTGTTAATTGATACAGTTTAATTAAAAATTAAAATTTTAAAAAGGAGGCTGGCAATGGCAGAGTTCAAATCTCTACTAACACAGGTTATTTATTTTCTTGTAAATGTGAACGTTGAGAAACTTTTTAAAACCTCACTCTTACTTCAAGGGAACAGGTTTGGTAATTTCTGCTGGTTTCCAAGCTGGCAACATTCCATTGTTTTAGTAGCAGATCTACTATCTGCTACATGTTCCTAATTTAAACTCATATTTTAGGTGGTATGCACATTAGTGCTCTTTACATCTTGGCAAACAATGATGGCAACCGATGAGAATCCACATGATTCTTTTGATTTCCTACTTAAAGCAGAGATCCACCCAAGAGTGGAAGCTCCACTTTTCTGCTCTGGTGCCACATTTGGCAACTTTTTGGGAGGGAGCAGGTGCCAGTTTTTGACAGGTAGCGTGCTTCATGTATGCGCAGTAGGGAACTGCCTGCGAAGCCGAAAGGCTTCACACTGTCGGTTTCCTTTATAACAAATGGCGGCGGGAGCGCTCGAGAGGCGAAAACAGCGGCTTGGGTGCTGACATCGCTGGATTTCAGGACAGGTAAGTGTCCTAATATTAAAAGTCAGCAGCTACAGTATGTGTTTTTTTTTGCTTGGGGGGGGCCAAACTCTGCTTTAAATACATTCTTCAACCTCCTGAGAATGATAGTTGGTAGTGAGTATACACCAGTTCACTTTCTGCAGTCAGAACATACATATATTCTGCTGTGCAGCTCTGGAACACAGATGACATTTAACATTTTGATAACTAATATTTTGTACTAACATTATGAACTTCCAGTCTCAGGCTCTTGAATAATATACCTAAGCCAACAATGAAGGTGTTTATATTATCTATTGTTACACTGCTTGAGAACGTCACTTAATGTACAAATATACATTTTTATTATAGTAGATGCTAGTAAATATACACATACCACATAAACAGAAATATATATTTTTAAGATTATCACTGAATTTCACATTATCTGGGCAGTAATTATGATGGAGCTAAATAAAACACTCATTCACCCAAAGTACTGCAATTTAAAATGCAAAAATGACTGGCTGTGTACTTTAGTAAATGAAATGTACAGGGATATATTCATGTTTTGATGTGTTATACTTCTATAAATAGCTCCATTTACCAGAGAATTTAACTGAGATCAAAAGAGTAAAGTCATAAAATGGTAAAGTTTTCAGCTTAGGCTAGCAGTAGATACGCTGTGATATACTTTAATGTTCTGAAATTGGTGGGTCCTACAAGACATTTATTTTCTAATTTTCTGGTTTCAGAAACTTCAATAACCATACAAAAAAAAAAAAAAAGACACACATTGATATATGGTGTAACACAGGGTTTGACAAATTTGCTTGGAATCTAGGAGCCAGCAAAAAAAGTTAGGGGCCAGAAAACGCGCCCCGTCCCGCCAAGCTCGCGTGCAGATGCGAACGCATACGTGAGAAGCGCCCGCATATGTAAACGGTATTTAAACCACACATGTGAGGTATCGCCGCGATCGTTAGATCGAGAGCAATAATTCTAGCTCTATATCTCCTCTGTAACTCAAAACATGCAACCTGTAGAATGTTTTAAACGTCGCCTATGGAGATTTTAAAGGGTAAAAGTTTGTGGGCATTCCACGAGCGGACACAATTTTGAAGCGTGACATGTTGGGTATCAATTTACTCGGTGTAACATTATTCTTTACAATATAAAAAAAAATTGGGATAACTTTACTGTTGTCTTATTTTTTAATTTAAAAAGACCGCTGTGTAAAATACGGTGTGACAAAGTATTTCAACGATCGCCATTTTATTCTCTAGGGTGTTAGAATAAAAAAATATATATAATGTTTTGGGGGTTCTAATTAGAGGGAAGGAGATGGCAGTGAAAACAAATTAGAGCTGCTGTTTTACTTGTAATGCCAACGGCCACCACCAGATTGTGCCAAGTCACAGAAGGAAGCTTGGGCCTTCTCAAGGCAGCAAAGCCGCGGCCTCAATTACCGGCCGTCACGGGCCCCCCGCGATCGCGCAGTGGGGGAGGTGGGGGCGCACGGAGACACAGGATCATGTGCCTCCGTGAACCCCACCTCCCCCGCCGCGCGATGGCCGGCAATTGCGACCGGATTTTGTTGAGCCCTGGTGTAACACATGCTTTTGTTTTACCATTTAAATGGAAAAGGTTTCAAAATACACACACAATACATAGACATATAGTCAGACAGATGCTGTACCGTCAGGCTACTGATCGTTAGTCCAGACAGAGAGCTGTTTTTGACAGTTGGTTTCTGTACTAGGAACTTGCAGGGAGTTCACTCTTAGCACAGAAACATGGCCACCCACGATACATATATGTGGCGTTTGGGCTTTAAAGCCCACAATCCTGCGAAGTAGGCAAGGCAAGAGCTTCAGTGGGGAAAATGTATAGATTAGGCTAAACTGATCCCCACAGTCACCAGGGCATCCACTGCAAAGGATATTGAATATTTGGATGTGGAGACAAACCTGTCCAGCTAGTTGTTGAACCTGAAAGGTGGTTCATAGCCATTGTCTGCCACCTGTGATAAAGGTCTTGAAATACTTCAGGGTGCACAGACCATTCTCTGGAGTCCAGACGTTAAAGCGGTGGTTCCCCCTAAAACTAATTTCTAACAATAGATTCCTAAGACCCGTTACACTGCGGGTAGGCTGGCTTTTTTTTTTTTTTTTCGTACATACCGAGATCTCCCCGTCTCGTCCCTAGGCGGTGGGCGGAACTAGTTGATTGACGTTCCTCGGAGGGGCGCGTACGTGACGTCACGACTTTCCGAAAGAAGCCGAACGTCGCTGCGCATGCGCCGTATAGAGTCGGCTCTATACGGCGCATGCGCAGCGACGTTCGGCTTCTTTCGGAAAGTCGTGACGTCACGTACGCGCCCCTCCGAGGAACGTCAATCAACTAGGAACGCCCACCGACAAGGAACGAGACGGGGAGATATCGGTATGTACTAAAAAAAAAAAAAAAAAAAGCCAGCCTACCCGCAGTGTAACGGGTCTTAGGAATCTATTGTTAGCAATGTGTTTTAGGGGGAACCACCCCTTTAATGACTGAGGAAGTTCACCTGGGAAGCGCAGAGCAGACAGGACGGAAAAGAAAAGTTCTGTTCAAGGCAGAATCTGATCCCCTTCTTTTTGCCCCACAAGACTGGTGCCTTCCTGGCAGTTGCTGTATGAAATTGCTGTGGAATTGTCTGGCTGAATCATTGTCAGATAAACTTGCAAACAAAAGGTCCAGCTTTGAAAAGATAACTGAATTGAATCAAGTGCAAGAGAAGGAAAACCTTGGACAGAGCCATATCTAAGATCAAGCTCATATACTCCAAGCATTAAGAAGGTTCCAGTTCTTATTTCTGAAGATTTGGGATCCTCCTGAATCTCTCCAAGGTATGCATGGTCCATTGGACATTGTCTGACAAAGCCTAAGTCAACTGTTCCCAGAAGAAAGTCATCCAGATATCACACTACAAGGATGCCCCGAGAAGCAGAGTGAAAACAGGGGCCATTGAAGACAAAAGGTGCAAGGACAGGCCAAAGGGAGAGGCAACAAAATGATAATGTTGCATGCCCAAATTGAGACCACTTAAAGACAAGAATCTCCCTAACAGGAACATAGACACTAATAAAAAACAGAAAATTGTTCTAACCCCTCACCACTTTATCCAGATCTAAAAAAGGTTTTGCATTTAGGCCCCTTTCACACTGGGGTGGTAGGTGCGCTGACAGTATAGCCGCATTATTTTTAGTGGCGCTATACCGTCGGAATTGCGGCGTATTCGGCCCCTAGCGGTGCAGTTTTAACCCCCGCTGGTGGCCGAAAAAGGGTTAATACCGCCGGGAATGTGCCTCTGCAGAGGCGCATTGCCGGCGGTATTACCGTGGCTTCTCATTGGTTTCCCATTGGGAAGGAGCAGTGGAGGAGCGCTAAACACACCGCTCTTTCACCACTCCAAATATGCTGCTAGCAGGACTTTTGGTGTGGTCCCAGAGGGCTTTCACACTGAGACGGCAGGGCAGGAGTTTTTCAGGCGGTATTTAGGCGTTATTTTTAGAGCTAAAACGCTTGAAAAACTCCTCAGTGTTAAAAGGGTATTAGTTATATTTTAAGCCCCCTTACATCATATTTACCTTATCTGGTATTTCTGGCACTGAAGCAGTCAGTGCTGAAGCCTAATATTGCCATGAAAAAAAAGTAACAGTGCTGGATGCAAAAATTACTAGAAGATTAGATGTGAGCATATATGACAAAGTGCATCTGAAAAAAGAAGATATGTTGAACATCTCGGGCATCTACCCATGCCCAAAGTGGAATTTCACTCCAGCCTGTGAAAATTCTCCCCTAAATATTCCAACACTACAGTAAGTCAAAAGTGACACAGACATAATTACATAGTTAGTCTGGTTGAAAAAAAAAAAAGACACAAGTCCATCCAGTTCATCCCACAGAGAAAAAAAAACACAACACAACACACACACACACACAAATTGAAAAAATCCATATACACAATCCTATACCCACAGTTGATTCTGAGGAAGGCAAAACAAACTCCATAACGCATAACCCAATTTGATCCCCCAGGAGACAATTGGAATTTTCCCTGGATCAACTTTATAAATATTAGTATTCAGTTATATTTTGTGCATTTAGGTAAGAACCCAGGCCTTTTTATTTTTTAAGAATGAGCTAGCCAGAACCAGGATTTAAGGGAGTATATTCCACATTTACACAGCTCTAACTGTGAAGAAGTCTTTCCCTATTTGGAGCTTAAATCTCTTTTCCTCCAGACGTAAAGAGTGTCCCCTTGTCCTCTGTGATGACCCAAAGTGAATAACTATACACCAACTTCACTATATGGACCTCTTCTGTAAGTATTCATGTTGATCATAGCCCCCATTAACCAATTGCCGACTGCTGCACTACGATATACGTCGGCAGAATGGCTGCGCAAAGCAACGAGAGAACAAATTCAGCTAATCTTTCCTCATAGCTGAGCCTCTGATCAGTTTGGTTGCCCTTCTCTGCACTCTCAAGTTCCCCAATATGCTTTTTGTGAACTGGTACCCAAAACTTAACTGTATATTCTAAATAAGATTTTACTAATGATTTGTACAGGGGTAAAATGATATCTCTCTCTCATTGGAGTTTATACCTCTCAATACAAGAAAGGATTTTGCTTGCTTTGGAAACCGAAGACATGATGGGACTTGTAGTTTTGCAACAGCTGAAGGTCCGCTAATTGCATATCCCTGTACTACACCATTGATTGCCCCAGTTGCACTCCTACCCCTCCCCAGTATGTATGATGTATGCATATTCTTAGCCCCCAAGTGCATAACTTTACATTTATCAACAATAAACCTCATTTGCCACATAGTTGCCCAATTAAACAGTGCATTAAGGTCGACTTGTAAGTTGGAGATCCTGTAAGGACATTATTACACTGCATAGCTTGGTGTCATACGCAAATACTGAAATTTTACTTTTTTTCCAGACTCTAGATCATTTATAAATATATTAAAAAGTAAAAAGGTCCCAACACTGAACCTTGGGGTACACCACCAATAATCTTAGACTATTAAAAGTATCAATCATTAACTACTACTCTCCGGATACAGTCTTTTAGCCAGTTTTTTTTAACCATTTACATACTGATTTTTCCAAGCGTGTAGACTTTACCTTACAGATTATCCATAAGTGGGGAACTGTGTTAAATGCTTTTGCAAAATTCAAGCCGCTTTTTTGTCTATGTTTTTGTTGACCTCTTTATAAAAAGAAATCAGATTTGGCAATTTCTGTCTTTCCTAAAGCTATGCTGTCTATTGCCTAAAATATTTTTTTCTAGCAAAAAAATGATGTGGTCTTTTAGTAAACTCTGCAGTATCTTCCCAACTATAGAAATTAAACTAAAAGGTCTGTATCTACTTGGTAAAAACTTTGATCCCTATTAAAATGTAGGCACCACATTGGCCTTTAGCCAATCCACTGGTACTATGCCAGTCATTAAAGAGTCCCTAAAATTAGAATCAATGACTTTGAAATCACAGAGCTCAATTCTTTTAGAACACATGGGTATATATGCCATCTGGTCCAGGTGCTTTATTGACCTTTATTCTTTGTAAATATTTCTGCACCATTTCAAATTTAAGCCATAGTGGCTCATTTGGTACTATGTCAATATCATCCCCATAATGAATTTGAACTCCCTCATGCTCCCTTAAATACATACAGCTGAAGAAGCTATTTTTAAACACATAAAAATAAACGTTATTTAAATGTTGTCGATATGTGTGTGGTGTGTTATACAAATACAATATGCAATGACAGCCATTTCTTTTATTCTAATGTTGCTTTTACATTTAAGACATAAATGTCAGTTTTCTGCATTTACTATTTGTGTAAATTAAGTACTAGCTCAGTGTCTGCTTCACTTTTTGCACAATATACTATATTGGTACTGTAACGGTCACCACCGTTTACGATATCCATTCCATCGCCCCACGACAGCTAATTCGACAGTCCGACAGGCATCAGACATGACCCATTTCATTTCCCAGAATAACCGAGACAACACAAGCTCTGGTACTGGTTCCAAAATGAATGCATCTTTTAATGGTAAAACTCAGTCTTTTTATGCAGTTACAAGCATGTTACAGTTAATCACAGGAACAAAGACACACTCCACCCACACATTCTATTAGCTAATGACATTCAGGTGAGTTAATTACTACTCATTATTCAGACACTCTGGCCGCGACAATAAGCTATTCACCTGCATAATACACATTCCTATGTCAGACGTTTTGGCACCGGTCTGACATAATTAACATGACCTAATTACTACACCTGCAAAGTCAGACGTTATGACTTTCACCTGCTATTCACATCACATATTATCATCAAAAGTGTCATCAGCATCCCCAATGAAAGGTCTCTCAGAAGCCAGACCCAATTAACACCTCAAAGCTAGACATCTGACCTTTACAGGCTCAACTAGCACAATAGACACAAAACAGTATTAGCATCACACAATGGAATGTCTAGGAGCAGACTCAATTAACACCTCAAAAGCATGTGTCCCCACATTGAATGAAAACACTCCATTGATCTGTTGGAGTCAGACTTTAACAACTTGTAATATTTCAAGATCTCCTGCAATACATGAATTATCAGTAATGTCCCATCTCATGTAATTTATGATATCATTTCTCAGTCATCCTATGCCCAAAAGGGGTATAGGATGACCCTAGACCCAAGAGTCATTAGTGACGCTGGCACAGGAGTACCCCACATCCTTCAAAGGTCTCTGGGTGTCACAGGCCATTCCGTTACAGGTACATTAAAATTTCCCTGTATTACAAGGCATCATAATAATCAAAACAGCAAATTCTAATTGTTTGGTCAGTTTTGCCTATTGCTAATTTTTTTTAAGTAATGCAGGCACATTGTGAGAAATATTAGCAAGCCCTGGCGCCAACCAAAAATGACAGAATGCTAAAAAATATGAAGCTGTCCCTTTAACCACTTGCCGACCTACTCACGCAGATATACTCCAGATGGTTTCCGGAGCCTCTATGATTGTTCGGAGGCCCGAGTGCGGTGTTCTCACTTCACGACTGGCCTTTGCATTGAAACAAATGGCACCACCTCGGCTGTGAAGCAGAAATCTTTTTTTATTTATTTCAGGCTTCCCAGCCTAGAGGTGAGATATGGAGTCTTATTGACCCCATATCTCACTGTGAAGAGGACTCGTCATGCCATATTCCTATTACAAGGGATGTTTACATTCCTTGTAATAGGAATACTACCCCTTTTGCACGTTGTTTTCACAAAGTTCCACCTTATGTTGTTGTGTTGGCACCGACTATAGCACCTTTAATTGTGAGTGGCAAATTTATATTTTTATCTTTGTTTTGACTTATATTAAAACAATATCACACTATCCTGGATTATTATTTCTCCCTGGGCCTCGTTATTGATGTTTGAGAAGATCAGCTGGTGGTAGTTTCCCCATATACTATTCTTAAGGTGAAAACAAAGTGCAAAAAAGGGTGACATCCTATGACACCAAAGGCGCATATCATAGATGCTGTTAATAAGTGTGCATTTTGTACAATTAGTGGTGTAGCACTTATATGGGGAGTATTTGAGGCACCTTTAAGACCCAGAGCACAGTGATTGGAGCTTTCTACAGCAAGATTTAGAAAAAAAAACATTTGGACTGTGCAATATTTATAAATAATTCTTAGAATTTCTATTTTTTTCAACCTTTGGACTCTCGAGTATATTTGGATTGTTTTTTTATCCTTTGTTCGCATGCAATTATCATATATGTGTTATCGCCTTGCTTTTTATTGGTTTGCAATGCAGGCACATTACAACAATTGCACTTTTTATTACTATAAATATAAAACCTTTTACTCTAAGCATGATCTTTACTTTAATCATTTGTAAAATAGGCTTACCTGCTCCGGGAATTATGGCCAGTTTGGTTTCTACTAGACCCATTTTGGCTGAAGAAGCTGAGACATTAGACACAGAATTAATGCACATAAAAAAAATCAAATGGCAAACATTAAAAATAACAGCACCCCACAAACACAAACACACACTTATTCAACATTTCAAGGTATTTTTTAAAAATCGGCAACATGCAAGTAAAACATTTCCTATTCACTCTATTCAATGTAGTGCATTGTCTTTAGAATTCATGTTGCTGTTTTATTAGACTAAACTCTGATGCCCACACACGATCGGTTCGTCCGATGAAAACAGTCCATCGGTCCGTTTTCATCAGATGAACCGATCGTGTGTACAGGGCATGAGAGATTTTTTATATTGGTTGCATGTAAAAGCAATATACAGTGGTCATCAATACCCAGCACCTACAGAACCAAAAGTATAAATTATGGCTATAGCTTTACATCTGTGTAACAAACATGGTATTTTTGAGGAACTGCAATTTGTTTTGAGTGTTATTTCGGTAATGGAACAACATTATAAGGAAACCAAGATTTAAAAAAGTTTCAAAAGTTTAAAAAAATATATAATAAAAAATTGGATTTTTGTACTTACCGTAAACTCCTTTTCTCTGAGTTCATGGACGGACACAGCCTTAATCTTGAAAAAGTGGGTATTAGCCATTATTCAGGAGTGACTAGGCAGAAACTAATAAAAAGTGTTGAACACATCACACACCATACAGTACCGCCCAGGGGGCGGCCCCTCTGGGTATAACCCCTCTCTCTGCATCTCGCAGATCAGCTCGTCAAAAAGCAGTACAAACATAAAAAGGAGGGGGGGGTGCTGTGTCCGTCCATGAACTCAGAGAAAAGGATTTTACAGTGAGTACAAAAATCCTATTTTCTCTTTCGTTCATGGATGGACACAGCCTTAATCTTGACAAAGTGGGACATCCCAAAGCAGTGTCAAAAAACAACGGGTAGGAACAGCATAAAAATAAACTTCACCCCAAAACGAAACAGAGCTCCTCAACTTGAGAAGTTGCAACTCTAAACACCCGCCTGCAAAACTTTGCGGCCAAAAGAAGCATCCGAAGATGTACTCACATCAACCATGTAGAATTTAGCGAAAGTGTGAACGGACGACCAAGTCACCGCTTTACACACCTGGGAAACAGACGCTTGATGTCGAAAAGCCCAAGAGGCACCTATTGCCCTGGTCGAATGCGCCGTGACAGGAAAGGGGGGCGCGAGACCCTTTATGACGCAAGCCTGAATCACTATCTGTCGTATCCACCTCGAGATGGTGGCCGATGAGGGCCAGTCACCGAAACAAACAGTGAGTCTGACCTCTGGAACGGAGCAGTATTAGACAAGTATACTCTCAGAGCTTGGACAACGTCCAAAGAATGCAACGCCGCCTATTTAGGAAGCGACGGACGAGGACACAAAGATGGAAGTACAATGTCCTCATTGAGATGGAAGGCCGAAACAACCTTAAGAAGAAAGGAAGGCTGCGGACGCAGCACCACCTTATTCTTGTGGAAGATCAAACAAGGAGCCTTGCATGACAAGGTTGCCAGCTCATAAACCCGTCTAACTGACGTAACAGCCACAAAAAATACCACTTTCTGAGAGAGTGTCAACAAGGGAATTTCCCTAATGTTCTCAAACGGTGGCTTCTAAAGCACAGAGAGTACCAAATTTAAGTCCCATGGAGGTAGTGGAGGACGGACCGGGGGGCCACATGCCGAACCCCCTGTACAAACATACTCACCAGCGCCAGGGGTTGTTGAAAAAAGACAGACAGGGCAGAAATCTGCCCCTTAATCGTACTAAAGCGGGGGTTCACCCTAAAAAAAAATTCTAACATTGCATGTAGCCGACCTATGAGACCGATAGTATGCTGTTGTTTTTTTTTTCTTGTGTACATACCATTTTAGGGCTATTTTCACCCCCGGAAGCTGTGATTGACGTGCTTCCGACCGGCGCATACTGCACGTCACGAGTTGCCGAAAGAAGCCGAACGTCGGTGCGCAGGCGGCGTATAGAGCCGCGCAGGCGGCGTATAGAGCCGCACCGACGTTCGGCTTCTTTTGGCAACTCGTGACGCGCAGTATGCGCCGGTTGGAAGCAAGTCAATCACAGCCTGTGATTAGGAACGCCCACTCCCGCGGGGAAGCCTGGGGTGAAAATAGCGCTAAAATGGTATGTATGCAAAAAAAAAAAAAAAACAGCATACTGTCGGTCTCATAGGTCGGCTCCATGCAATGTTAGAATTTTTTTTTAGGGTGAACACCCGCTTTAAGGCAAGATTTTGGTCTACACCCCAATGTAGGAACAGCAGGACTCTGGAAACCTAATAAGTACGCGGATTCCACCTGATTTCCGAAGCAGATGAGGAAGGAGCTTCAGGGGAGGGAAGGCATAGATTAGCCGGTACTGACTCCACAGTGCCACCAATGCATCTGTTGCGTCTGCCCCTGGGTCTCTTGACCTGGCCACAAACCTCAATACCTTCCGATTGAGTCGAGACGCCAGATCATCTACTTCTGGCATGCCACATCTTTCAGGACCGGTACACTCCTTTCTGCCCACCTTAGGATGTCAGCAACCTCCGATGCTGCAGCCGAGCTTCTTGTTCCTCCTTGATGGTTGATATACGCCACCCCCGTGGCGTTGTCCGACTGGATCCTGACTGGACGCCCCTGTAGCCTCTGAGACCACATGGAGAGGCACAGCCTGATTGCCCAGAGTTCCAGGACATTGATCTGCAAGTGGGATTCCTCCGGAGTCCAGCGACCCTGGGTCGACTGAACCCCCCAGACCCCCCCCCCCCCAAGCGGTAAGGCTGGCGTCCATCGTGACCACCATCCAGTGAAAAGGAAGGAACGACTTCCCGGACAGAAGTGCCGGCGATGTCAGCCACCAAATTAGGGAGGTCCTGACTAGGTGGCTAAACCGGATTTGACAATCCAGGGATGATGGGCACTTGTCCCATCTGGACAGAATTTCCTTCTGCAACACTCGAGTGTAAAATTGAGCATACGGTACTGCCTCGAAGGAAGCTACCATGAGGCCCAGGACTCGCATGCAAAAGCGGAGTGACGACCATCTTTGGGATGTCAACTCCCGCACCGCAGCCTGAAGAGTCTGCAACCTTTCCATAGGGAGAAAAACTTTCACCTCTGAGGAGTCCAGAATCAACCCCAGATACACTAGGCGTTGAGTCGGCACCAATACTGAGTTCTGAGTGTTCAGCACCCAACCAAATTCTCGGAGGGTCTGACAGGTTATAGACACGCTCACCTCTAATTCTGAGCTTGACGTGGCCCTCAGAAGAAGATCGTCCAAGTAGCCCACGATAGCAATGCCACGCTGTCTTAGTAGGGCCAGAATCGGGGCGAGCACCTTGATGAACACACTTGGTGCTGATGCCAGGCCAAAGGGGAGAGCCACAAATTTGTAGTGGTCCTCCCAGACCGCAAAGCGCAGACATCTCTGATGATTGGTGCATATGGGGACATGCAAGTATGCGTTCTGATGTCCAAGGATGCCAGAAAATCCCCCAGATGGAGGGCAGCGACAACAGAGCGAACCGACTCCATCCAGAATCCTTGAACCTTCACAAAGCAATTGAGGGCCCTGAGATCCAGGATAGGACGAATGCCCTCCTTCTTTGGTACTATGAACAGGTTTGAGTAAAACCCCTGAAATCGTTCCTGTACTGGGCAGGTCCTAAACCGCCCATACAGGGCTTCCGACAGGTCGGCTGAAGCTGGAGGTTGGAAGAAAAAAATCTGTTTGGTGGGCAAGAGAGAAACTCTATCTTGTACCCTGAATAAACTACTTTGCAAACCCATCGGTCGGAGATCTGTGATGTCCACCGGGTCGCGAATTTGCAGATGTAGACCTTCCACGTGCGATCGTAATCTACCGAGAAGATGACTACCGAGCCTTCAGCATGATGGAGAATACCGGAGCCGACAGGCCTCGGTCCCTCGGAACCTGGCTTTAAACAGTAATGCTATTAAAGCCAGCGACTGTAAAGCAGGATGAAGGATGGGACCTTGTGACAGAAGGTCCTCTCGCAACGGCAGTTTCCAGGGAGCATCCACCACTAGCTTCATCAGGTCGGCGTACCAGGGATGCCAAGGTCAATCTGGGGCAATTTAGAATCACCGGAATCCCCTCAATATGCCTATTGTGAAGCAGAAGAGGAAGCAGTTTTTAGTGGGGGAAAGGCAGACATCAGTCAAAACGGTCCCCACAGGACCACCAACACGTCTGCCGTGTTCGCCCAAGGATCGTTTCAACTGGCCACGAACCGCAACACCTTCTATTGAGACCAGAAGCTAGAAGGTCCACGTCTGGCTTGCCCCATTTTAGGCAAAGAAGGTGAAACACATCCGGGTGTAGTGACCATTCTCCTTAGTCCAGCATCTGGCCACTGAGGTAGTCCACTTGCCAGTTGTCTACACCCGGAATGTAAATGGCCAATAGAGAAGGTATGCTCCTCTCTGCCCACTGCAAGATGTGAGCGACCTCTGAAGCTGCCGCCGCGCGTCCAGTTCCGCCCTGATGACATATGCTACTGCCGTGGTGTTGTCCGTCCGGATCCTGATCGGACATCCCTGCAACCTAAACGACCAGAAGCACAGCCTGAACGCCTGCAGCTCCAGGACATTGATCGGCAGGTGAGATTCAACGTGTGCCCAGCGACCCTGTGTCGCCTGGACACCCCAAACTCCCCCCCAAGCGGTCAGGCTGGCGTCCGTCGGGATCACTGTCCAGTGAAAGGAAATGGACGACTTTCCGGACTGAAGATCCAGAGAGCTCAACCACCGGACCAGGGAGGTTCGGACCTGGTGACTCAGGGGACAACAGGGATCTGTCTCATTTGGACAGAATCTCCCTCTGCAAGACTCGAGTGTGGAAATAAGCATATGTCACCTCCTCGAAAGAGGCCACCATCAGGCCCAAGACTCGCATACAAAGGCGGAGTGATAACCATTTTGTGGGCTGTCAACAGCCGCACTGCAGTCCGAAGAGTCTACAATTATTCCAAGGGGAGAAAAACTCTTGCCTCTGAGGAGTCTGGAATCAGATCTAAAAATTCTAGGCGCTGAGTCGGTACCAACACCGACTTCAAGAAGTTCAGCACCCAGCCAAAATCTTGGAAGGTTTGACTGGCAATCGCAACATCCTCCTCTAATTCTGAGCTTGAAGCAGCTCTCATGCCGCGTACACACACGATCGTTTTTCGGCATGGAAAAAACTTGTTTTTAAAAAATTTAAAACGATCGTGTGTGGGCTTCACATCATTTTTCGGGTTCTGAAAAACGAAAAAAAAAAAAAATTCGAACATGCTGCATTCGAACAATGTAGTTTTTCGGGTTGTAAAAAATGGTCGTGTGTGGCCTAAAACGACGTGAAAAACCCGTGCATGCTCAGAAGCAAGTTATGAGACGGGAGCGCTCGTTCTGGTAAAACTACTGTTCGTAATGGAGTAAGCACATTCATCACGCTGTAACAGACAGAAAAGCGTGAATCGTCTTTTACTAACAAGAAATCAGAAAAAGCAGCCCCAAGGGTGGCGTCATCTGCATGGAACTGCCCCTTTATAGTGCCGGCGTACATGTTGTACATCACCGCGCTTTGCTAGAGCATTTTTTTTTAAAACGACCGTGTGTGGGCAACGTCGTTTTAATGATGAAGTTCGAAAAAACTTAGTTTTTTCTACATGCTGAAAAACGTAGTTTTTTACATGCCGAAAATCAATCGTGTGTACGCGGCATCAGAAGCAGAACGTCCAAGTAGCCCACAATATTGATTCCTTGCTGTCTCAGCAAGGCCAGAATCGGGGCGAGCACCTTGGTGCCGATGCCAAGCCAAAAGGGAGAGCCAAAAATTGATAGTGGTCTTCCCTGACCGCAAAGTGCAGGAACCACTGATGCCTGGGAAAAGAGAGGGACCTGCAAGTACGCGTCCTTGATACTCAAGGACGCCAGAAAATCCCCCAGATAGAGTGCAGCGACCGCAGAGCGAACCGATTCCATCCTGAACACTAGTACCTTTACAAAGGTGTTGAGAGCCTTGAGGTCCAGGATCGGAGAGAAACCGTCCTTCTTTGGGACCACAAACAGATTCGAATACAAACTCTGAAATCTTTCCGGCAGCAGCACAGGTAAGATTACAGCAGGTCCTGTACTGACCCGACGAGCCAGAAGGAGAGGAAGGTCAGAGCGAAAAAATCCAATAGGTGGACAAGACAGAAACTCTATCTTGTACCCAGATGAAATCACTTCGCAGACCCACTGGTCAGATATCAGGAAGGTCCACAGAGCTGCAAACTCGTGCAGACGACCCCCCACCCGAGGATCGGGCGGGGCAAGCCTTCATGCTATAACAGACTCGTTCGCAGGCATGTTTAGCATGCGAACCCAGGGACGCTTTTGTCCCATAGCTGGCCCCTCGTCAGTCAGGGGACGCTTACCTGTAGGTCCTGACTGACTAAAAGAAAAATGCTTCTGAGCGGAAAAGAAGGGCCAGGCATACGGCGTGGCTTCTTCCTCTTCCTAGACTGAGGTAGGAGGGTGCCCTTACCCCCAGTGGCATCGCTAATGATGACATCCAGCGAGGCTCCAAACAGCCTCCCACCCCGGAAGGGCAAGTCCGCCAGAGCTTTCTTTAAAGTCTGGTCCGCAGATCAGACTTTAAGCCAATCAGGCGTCGCAGAACCACCGCAGACAGCAAGGCTCTGGAGATCAATGGGGCTGTATCCAAGGCTGTATTGCAGACATATTTTGCCATGCACTAACTGGTCAGTCAGTTCCACGCAGTCTGGGGGAGCATGTCTCCCAACTCCTGGTGCAATAGATTTTCCCCATTCCGTAAGTGTTTGTGACACTAATGCAGTAGCCAAGATAGGCCACAATGCTGAACCCAGCATAGTGAAAAGGGAATCGTGGTTACCTTGGTCAACCCAGATACCGGGGGGTCAACGACCGGTGGAGATGCCCATTCTTCCAGAAGGCTCTCCTTAAAAGGGTAAAGGACCGCCATGCGCTTTGGGACCGAAAAGGTCCTCTGCGGCCCTTCCCATTGCTTGTCTATGAACTTATCAAAATAAGCCACATAAGGATACACCCTGGCAGTGTCGGCCGGCTTGTGGGACTCAAAAGGGACCGACACCTGGGTAGATGTCCCGGAATTATCCTCTAGTTTAAGAGTGTCCCGCACTGCAGAGATAAGTGCTCCAAAAGTGCCT
The DNA here is from genome assembly GCF_905171775.1 of Rana temporaria. Lineage (NCBI taxonomy): Eukaryota > Metazoa > Chordata > Amphibia > Anura > Ranidae > Rana > Rana temporaria. The sequence continues at coordinate 259,268,881 of NC_053489.1, read as the reverse complement.
TGTCTTGCGTTGACCCGGACATGGAGTCTTCCTCATTGTCCGACAGGTCCTGGTCCACATCCTCCAACACCACAGAACCGGGGCCCTGTGCCGCAGCCAGGCCCAAGTCTTAGTCAGATCTATCCCCCCTGGCGCCCACTGCAGGGGCACCACCACCGGGGGGGTCTGGGGAAGAAACGCCTGCCTGACCCGCTCACTTGACAGCCCTCAGGGACCAAGTCAAGGTACACAGGAACACAAAAAAGGACCCCTCCTTGCTGTACCGACCAGGGGTATGCCAGAGGACTCACCTCCCCGACAAGGAACTGCATAGTGCCGCAGCCCAGTGTCCCTCACTCCACACCGTGTGATTGTGTGCCTGTGTGCTTCCGAGGTGAACAGCAGTGTTCGCACTGTACAGAGAACCAATCCAGCACTAGAGACCAAATCCAGCAGGAAAAAAAACACTCCAAGATGGCCGCCATTCACCTCAGAGAGAAAGAAGTGCAAGCTTCTATAAAATGGCCACCGTTGTAACTATATGCGCCACAGCACGGCTACAGGAAGATGACCACCAGCTGTGCGAATAAAACAACAGTGCAGGTACAAGAAAATGGCGGCGGCGCTCGAAAAACGGCGCTGCCTGACTGAGGTGGACAAGAAGGCTGACCCACACAGTGGCGCCGGAGCGGAGGCCCCCCTGAAATGGCAGACACCCATACAAAAGAGGACCTGGACACACTCAGTGCAGCCCCCCGCCCGGTCATGCAGGCCCACATGCATGGGAAGGAGGGAGGGAATGGGGAGAAGGAAAGGGAGACTGGAGACCCCCTAGTCAACCACCCCAGGAATGCGCAGCTGTTCCATCCAGCCAAGACAGGAGGAAAAGTACTTACCCGTCCCTGCTGGTGCGTTCCTGACAGACGTAGTACCGAGCAGTACGGAGTAGTATGGAGTAGCTGTCGGGCAGGTCCACTGTGACTGAGACAACAGCAGCCCAGTCATAAGTGAATCCCAGGGCATATAGCTCACCAGCTACCCCTGGAGCCATGGGGTATGTCATGGCCGACCCAGCGTGTAGCTAAGGTCTGCTCACGCTCTAAAGGCCGGACTGGGGGGACTACAAGGATCTATAATATCCAGCCTGTCACCCAGCCAGCAGTTGATAGAAAATTTCTAAAAAATTAAATCATAAAATAAAATAAAAATGTCTTCAGGACCCTGGGCCCAATAGGAGCCAGGTCCTACTCCTCTACTAGGCAGAAAAAACTGAGCTGCTGGCTGCAGTGTGAGGGGTTATGACCAGAGGGACCGCCCCCTGGGCGGGGCTGTTCAGCTTTGCTAAAGTTACATGTTATAAATGTCTAACATGTCTGCCTAGTCCTCTCCTAATAGACGGAACATAACCCACAAGTCAAGAAAATAAGGGAACTGTGTCCGTCCATGGACAAAAGAGAATAGTTTAATGTGAATAACTTTTGGTGTGATTTACCACATGAGCTGAAATGTTCTGAATATGTTGACATAGACTGTCTTCTATTGTGTGAAGTTTGGGGAAAATTGGCTAACATCTAAGCATTTTTTTGTACATTAAGCCACATTAAGCTCCCCAAAAAACAATGGGCCAGATCCTCAAAAGAGATACGACGGCGTATCTACTGATACGCCGTCGTATCCCTGTTTCTATCTTTGGAACTGATCCACAGAATCAGTTTCCAAGAGATAGACAGAAGATCCGGCATGTGTAAGGGACTTACACTGCCGGATCTTAGGATGCAGTACCGCATCCGCCGCTGGGGGCATTTTGCGTCGAAATGCCGCCTCGGGTATGCAAATTAGCACTTACGGAGATCCACAAAGCTTTTCAGCTTAGTTTTTTCTCCGTAAGTATTAAGTTGCATGTGTAAAATTAGGGCTGCTTTTACAAAGTGTAAACTGTTTACACCTTGTAAAAGCAGACCCTTCTGTCCAGCGACGCGTTTTTTTTTTTGTTTTGAATTTTTTTTTCCCGCCGTATCTTTTTTTTTTTCGACGCAACTTTATTGACCCGTCGCGATCCACAAAGCTCGGCGTAACGTAATTTCGCGCTATGCACGTCGGGGAAATGATGTCACGAGCATGCGCAGTACGGCCGGCACGGGAGCGCGCCTAATTTAAATGGGAATCGCCCCCAGTTGAAGAGGAACGCCTTGCGCCGGCCGGATTTAAGTTACACCGCTCAAAATTTCTAGGTAAGTGCTTTGTGGATCGAGCACTTAGTTAGAGATTTTGCGGCGGTGTAACTTAAATGGCAAAAGTTACGTTGCGACGGGTTTTTGAGGATTAGGCCCAATGTGTGCCTTGTGGACACCGAAATGCATGAAATTTCTAGGATAGGTTTGGGAAGTTGAGAACTTAGGCTGTGCAATGTTTCAAGACAGTTGATTGAGGTTTAGGCACATTATGGTACATTAAGCTCTTTTTACATTAAGCAGTTCACATTAAATGTTTTAGCATTGTAAAATATAGCTTAATGTGAATAACTTTTGGTGTGATTTACCAAATGATCTGAAATTTTCAGACTATGTTAAAATAGACAGAGTCTTCTATTGTGTGAAGATTGGGTTAACATTTAAGTTTTTTTTTTAGTATGTTCTGGTAAGTATAACGTGTTTGTTATTTTTAAAGAAGAAAAAACTGAGACTTTAGTATCGCTTTAGGCTATATTTGTCATATTATTAACAGAGTAAAACAAATCAAAATAAAACAAATCCAGATTAACTTTTTTTTCATCTAACAATAAGAAGTAATTTTGTAACTGACCTTACCTGCCACTATGATGTCAGTGGCTAAAGCCATCTCTAAGCCTCCACCTAGAGCTGCTCCATCCAAGGCAGCAATGGTTGGCATTGGAAGGTTTGCTAAGGAAAAACAAAGCAAAAAAATTACAATATAATGAAAGCAACCACTTAAAAAATGATGTATCATAAACCTGAGGAGGGAATACCACGCTCATTGAAAACATTAGTAGACAAAATGGACACTTGCTGGCTATAAATTAAATGTAGTCATTGTGTAAACTCAAGAATGTCAAACCACTCTGATTGTTTCAGATGGCATATTATGATTTAGTAAATGCAGTGTTTCGCTCAGAGTGCTCCTACTACTGTGCTTCAAAAAAAATGTCACCAGCACAGAATGCTGTTCAGGAGTCAAAAATACCGTACATAAAACAGCTATGTTCCAGAGTCTAAATAAGCTCTTTTTTAGGTAAATAGTGACAACAATATTGATAGAATAAAACATATTCAGGTGCATCTCAAAAAATGTGAATATCATCAAAAGGTACATTTTTTTAGTAATTCAGTTAAAAAGTAAAACTCATATTATATAGATTCATTACACAGAGTGATAGCTTTCAAGCATTTATTTCTCTAATGTTGATGATTGTAGATTACAGCTAGTGAAAACACAAAATTTAGTAACTCTAAAAATCATAATATTGTGAAAAAGTTCAATATTGTAGACTCATAGTGTCACACTCCATTCAGCTAATTAACTCAAACCTGTAAAGGTTTCCTGAGCTTTTAAAGGGTCTCAATCTGGTTCAGTAGGTTACACAATCATGGGGAAAACTGCTGACTTGACAGTTGTTCAGACGACAGACAGTCATTGATACCCAGGGTAAGTCACAAAAGGCCATTGCTAAAGAAGTTGGCTGTTCACAGAGTGCTGTATCCAAACATATTGATGGAAGGTTAAGTGGAAGGAAAAAGTGTGGTAGAAAAAAAGGTGCACAAGCAACATGGATAACCACAGCCTTGAGAGGATTGTAAAGCAAAGGCCATTCAAGAATTTGATAGAGATTCACAAGGAGTGGACGTATTCAGGATATGGGCTACAACGGTCGCATTCCTTGTATCAAGTCACTCCTGAACCAGAGACAACATCAGAAGTGTCTTACCTGGGCTAAGGAGAAAAAGGACTGAACGGATGCTCAGTAGTCCAAAGTCCTCTTTTCAGATGAAAGTACATTTTGCATTTCATTTGGAAATCAAGGTCCCAGAGTCTGAAGGAAAAGTGGAGAGGCACAGAATCCAAATTGCATGATGTCCAGTGTGACGTTTCCACAGTCAGTGATTATTTGGGGAGTCATGCCATTTGCTGGTGTTGGTCCAATATATTTTATCAGGTCCAAAGTCAGCGCAGCCCTCTACAAGGAAATTCTAGAGCACTTCATGGTTCCCTCTTAATTTTTCAGCAGGACCTGTCCACACTGCCAAAAGTACCAATACCTAGTTTAATGATCATGGCATCACTGTGCATGATTGGCCAGCAAACTCGCCTGACCTAAAGCCCATAGAGAATCTGTGGGGTATTGTCAAGAGGAAGATGAGAGACACCAGACCCAACAATGTAAAAAAGCTGAAGGCTGCTATCAAAGCAACCTGGACTACCATAACATCTCAGCAGTGCCACAGGCTGTTCGCCTCAATGCCACGCCACATTGATGTGGCAACGTATTTATCGGCGTATAACACGCACCCCAATTTTAGGAGGGAAGTTTAAAGGGAAAAAACGTACATTTTGAATAAAGAACTTTGAAGCAAAATTAGGGTCACAGCTCATCAATGCACCCTGCTCAGTGCCCATCTGCAGCCATTATATTGCCCGACAATGCAGCCTGTTCAGTACCCATCTGCAGCCATTAAATTTCACAACAATGCAGCCTCCTGCTCAGTGCCCATATACATTCTTACCTTTCCCATCATGGTAGCCTTGCCAGTGTTGGATTATCCCTGCTGTCTCTGGGGGAAGAGGAGGAGCGAGCACCGCTGAATTACACAGAGCCGCAATCTACTGTGTACCCGGTGTTCCGTCACTCACAGCCGCGCCTCCTGGCCCTGCACATATGATAGACAGAACAGTGGCCCAATGCCGGGCCAGGAGGCGTGGCTGTGCGTGACAGAGTGCCCGGTACACAGGAGATCGCGGCTCTATGTAATTCAGTGGCGCTTACTCCTCTTCCCTCAGAGACAGCAGGGATCGGCGTATAATATGCACCCACGATTTTCCCCTGATTTTAAGGGGGGAAAAGTGCGTGTTATACGCCGATAAATATGGTAATTCATGCAAAAGGTGCCCCAACCAAGTACCGAGAGCATACTATAAATGTACATGGACAATTTTCAGTAAGGCAACATTTCTGTATTAATCTTTTTTTTTTATTGGTCTCATGTAACATTCAAATTTTCGGAGATATTGAAAACCCAAAATTCAGTAACTGTAAGTCATAATTTTCAAACTTAAAAGAAAGAAATGCTTAAAATATATCACTCTGTGTGTAATGAATTCATATAATATATGAGTTTCACTGTTTGAATTGAATTACTGAAATAAATTAACTTTTTGATGATATTCTAATTTTCTGACATGTACCTGTATAGAGTACCCAGACCAGTGGTAAGGTAACCCATTCTATACGAACATTGACCACCCCCCAATTGCAGTAATCAATTAACTTACCCAAAGAATCACAAATGTGCCCTCATATCTCAGTGTTCCAGTATAGAACATCACTGTACCATGGTTTGCAGCAAGTGAAACATATGTAAGAGCTCAGCAATCACCACTGGATAAATACATACAGTTCCTTGAAAAAGTATTCATACCTCTTGAAATTTTCTACATTTTGTCATGTTACAACCAAACATTTAAATTTATTTTATTGGGATTTTATGTGACAGACCAGCACAAAGTGGCACATAATTGTGAAGTGGAAGGAAATCAATAAATGTTTTTTAATTTTTTTTTTACAAATATCTGAAAAGTGTAGCATGCATTTGTTACAGCCAAGATAGATAAAATTGCTGATTGGAGAAAAGGCATACACCCCCTCTCCACATAGGCAGACTCTCAGGAGGGGTTTTCTAACAGGGCCAGCTCCCTGTTGATCTTTTTTAGCAACCTCCCCTGACAGAAATTTCAGGCTGCTTTTATCTGATGTGTCCAAAAATTTGTCAGGAGTCATCAGGCTGATAACAGAGGAACGGGTCAGGAGAGAGCTACGGAACATAGCTCTTTGAAGAGAGATAACAAAATACTGCAGATATATGTGCCCAGCTCAAATTTCATGAATTGGGTTTTTCATCCACTTTAACTTCAATCTCTGAATCCTCCTATATAGAAACAAAATCATCACTGCACAGCATACCAAAGATCAATGTGTCTAACACTTTTAAAAAAACTGTGCTGAGGGGAAGATACACTGTTTCTCAATAAATTACATAAACAGATTGGCGAAGGAGGAAGAAAAGTAACTGCCCATTGCTGTCCTTCATATTTCTTGATAAATATTGTACTCAAAAGGATAAAAATATATTTACTTGAACAAGATGTAGTCCAACTAGTAGAAACTCGTAGGTATGGATGGCATTAGATCCTTTGAAAGTAAAAAACCTCAAGGCTTTAATATCAGAGAAATACAGATGAAATATCCATTGTCGCCAAAACAAAATCCTGTGCAGGTGGGTATACACTGTTCAAGGCTGTAAGAGAATCCTGAGTGTCTCTAATGTATGCAGGGAGATTTTTTACATATGGTTGAAGAAATAAATCAATTACCCAATGGCTGTGCAACTGATTCAAAGCCAAAAAACTATCTGGTCTGTATTTCAACAAGCTTACCCCTTTGTGGATCTTAGGAAGCTCATAGATCGCAGCCCATTTAGGATGGTCCATAGCTAGATATTTACACACATCATCACTTAGCCATCAATTTGTATGAACTCAATAAATAGATTGTCATTTAGACTATACTGTCAATGTAGGATCATGTGGCAACTGTACACCGATCTCAGGATTTTTAAGCATTCCAGTCTAGTACTCACAGTATCATAGTACAACAATAGTCCCACCTTTATTAGTTGGCTTAATAATATTGGAATTATCTTACAAACTCTTGAGGGCATGATTTTCACACTTTTTTTTTTTTTGATGTCACAATGAAGAGCAGTGTTTCTCAACCTTTTTCCAGTCGGGGCGCCCTTGAAAAGTATTTTCAGTCTTGAGGGACGCCTGTCCAAGACTTGGTTCACGTCGATGTGTGTTGCGAAACACGCGCAAAATCATGCGCTCATTCTTGACACACAGACAAATGCTCTGCTCTTTAGGGGTGCCATTAATTCTTAATGGTGCCCCACCCATTGGCAAACATGGGTTGCTTTTGTTGTGGCACAAATTTAAAAAAAGCGTCGGGGACTTCTTTCCCTGCATTACTGCGGGTAAGGAAATTAATGGGCTGCCCTACACGCAGCACGCATCCACACAGAACCAAGAGCTTGTTCACATGTCAGGCTGGAGGGCCAGTAAAACCACATGGTTGAGCTGTTTTTACCACCCCAAACTTTTGCCCCTTTAGCTGCAGAGGCAACAGCTGGGGGTGTAAACATGCTGTGGCTGCAGCTGGAGGTATACCCAGGGTGAATGGGGCTGCACTGCAACTACTCCGCAACTGTGTGCATTGCATTTACGGGCTTAAAAAAGGTGGTGGGGAGGCAAGATATGCCTCTTTACTTGCTGACAAATGCCCCTGAAAAGCGATATGAACACAAATTGCTTTTCAGAGGAGCAGCAGTCCTTGCTGCTATCTCGAACAAGCCCTACAAAAATAGTTCTGATGGTACAGGAATAGGGGGGTCAGGATTAAAAGTAACATACATACAGACAGATGCGCACGCACACAAACAGACACACGTACAAACACACACACACTAACAGACATGTGTACACATGCACACATATACTAATACAGACACATACACACATGCACACACTTGTACGTACACATATGTACACACATACATACTTTTTATACACACTGTATATATATATATATATATATATATATATACACACATACACATACATACATACACATACATACATACACACACACACACACACACACACACACACACACATACATACATACATATATATATATATATATATATATATATATATATATATATATATATACACACACACACACACACACATGCACACAGACACACACGTACACACAGACACACATACATATGTACACACACAGACACATGTATAAAGCTCTTGAAAATATTCTAGCACAGTACCTTTCCTCATTCACAGTGCTGATGTACAGTTTGGCAGGGGATCAGGAGATCAGGCTCATCTGACAGCCCTTCTCTCTCATGATCCCACGGCAGACCTGAGGACCTCTGGCGGCACCCCAGTCAGTGTACTGCGTAACACAGGTTGAGAAAGGCTGCTCTACTCTTTCTTCTTCCCCCTCAGGGAAAATCGCGCCAGGCAGAGTCTACTCAGGTACCCGCGGCTCTCACGTCACAGAAGCAGTGCGTGCGTCCGACCCTCCCATAGCAACCGATGACGTATTCGGTTGGCAAGACGCGGTCGGGAGGCCCACACAACCAGCACAGCTTCCCGAGTGCCGGGAAGTGAGTTTTACACAGCGGACCGGCACCGCTGTAAAGACAAATGATAACAAAGTAGTGTTACATCAGATAGCAGCCATAGCTGCCAATATTGGGAATCATTTTGCCGCGGCACACCTGGGGACTCTTTACGGCACACCAGTGTGCCGCTGCACACCGGTTAAGAAACGTTGATGTAGAGAAGATGTCCTATCATCTGTGCCCAGTCTTGCCACACAGAGTTAATCCAGCGCTGAGCAATCCTCTTTTTATTGTTCAGTAAAATAAAACAGACTTCCAGAAAAAAAACAAAGTCCTTGCTTGAGTGACAGGTTATTTACATATCTCATGCACTAGCTTGCAGAAATGCACAGCTTCTGTAAAAAGTGCCCAATTCACATCCCCCTCCCCTCTCGCCCTCTCCTCTAGCTCTCCCAGGATTGACTGTCTTTCCTGTGTGTTTATTAAATGTTTTCAAAATATGGGGTGATTTACAGTTCAGTGTGATGAGGAAATTCTCCAGTGAACAGCCATCAGAATATACATAGACAAGTGATTAGGGGAGATGTATTTAGTCCAAGCTTGAGTGATCTTCTTATTATTGTTATATTGAAGTGTGTGTGTCTGAGGTCACCTGATCACATATGCAAAATTCCTATATTACCAGGATGTGTTATGTGAGGGAGGGGTGGATTTCTCACCCAGTAAGGCTGAATGAACTTAGGGCTGGTTGACATTAGTGCGCTGTGCGAGATCGCAAGTGATTCGCACCGCACTGCTGTTCAGATCACATGCGATGCAATTTCAGCCATACAAACGGTATGGCTGAAATCGCATCTCATTTGGACCAAACATGCACAGGACCCTTTTTTTGGTCCACAACAGAATCGCATAGGTGTTCACACCCATGCAATCTGATTCATGTCCTAACTATCAGTTCGCAGTGCGATATGTGAGCTGAAATGGGGGTGCCATTACCATTGTATGACACTCCTCAGCAGTTCGCATATGACAGTGTGAACTGCCATGCGAGTCGGGTGCGATGTGGGAACCCGCAGTGGATTCGCAGGGTTCCCGAATCGCACCAGTGTGAACCGAGCCTTGGTGGGAGCAGTCAGGTGACATGTGTAGGCTGTATGATGCTTTGAGGCTTGGTTCACACTGGTGCGATTCGGGAACCCTGCAAATCCACTGCGGGTTCCCACATCGCACCCGACTCGCACAGCAGTTCACACTGCCATATGCAAAACTGCTGGGGAGTGTCATACAATGGTAAAGACCTCCCCATTTCAGCTCACATATATCGCACTGCGAACTGACAGTTAGGACATGAATCGGATTGCATGGGTGTGAACACCCATGCGATTCTGGTGTGGACCAAAAAAAGGGTCCTGTGCGTGTTTGGTCCGAATGTGATGCGATTTCAGCCATACAGTTTGTATGGCTGAAATCGCATCACACAGACATGGCATGTGATCTGAACAGCAATGTGGTACGAATCACAGGAATGCAGAGTGTACAGTGGTGGGTAGTACGTGCAGGATGGTGTCAGGATTGTGGCTAGTGTCAGATAATTTTTTAATGTTTTTTTTATTTTTTTACAATTTAATTTGTTCTTCATTTTTTTTTCACAGTCATATTGTCAGTATTTTTTTAAAATATTTTTTCTACAATTATTTTTTTTAATATTCATTGCAGTTTTTTTTATGAGCTCTGTTGGGGGGCTTTGGTGAGATGTCAGGGGTCAAAACAGACCCCTGACATCTCCCCTTTGAGACCGAGAACGGGAGTGAGGTCACAGATTCCCCACTCCCTTTCTCACACTGAAAATGAATGGAGAGAAGACAGCGTCTCCCCTCCATTCATAAACTGAAGCAGAGTAACATACAGGTTACTCTGCTCAGTTATCGCAAGACATAGAGAGCGTTCGGTAACGAACGCTTTCTCTATGTCCCATTCAGAAAGGGAAAGGACCAGTAAATGACATATATACCGGTCCTTTCCTCCGCTCTCCATCCTGACAGATTAACCCCCCCAGCCTGCGGGACAGCAGAGGAGGGGAGCCGGCTGCGCGGGACGAGGGGGGGCGCGTAGGAGGAAGACACAGCGGGCGGATAAGGAGGAGATAAGGGGGGACATAGAAGAAGGTGAGAGGAGTTGGTGAAGAAGAACACGGAGGTGATCGGTACAGCGGAGGGACATCCGTGAGGACCGATCTCTCTGCATGGCTTTAGCTCAGCTGCTTCTCTTTCTCTCCGCGGAAAAGACATTCAAGGGGATCCGTGCTCACAGCTGTCTTTGCCGCACCATCATGCCCGACTGTCACTGGACAGTGACACATGAATTGACAGCGGCCATGAGCGCGCTCTTCTTCTCCTGTGCATGCACTTTTCACTCCAGCCAGGCGCGAGTGTAGAGGTGGGCGGAGAGTCTGGAGATGTCATGACTCCGCCCGAGCGCCGTACATCAGGCCCGCCCACTGAATCAACAATTTTACGGGGCTCCAAATAAAGAAGGGGGAGATATTTGAAAGGTAAGAATACATGCAGGAGGCATGTATATCCTTATAGATGAGCACTATTGTCATTACTTTAAAAAAGATGAGAGTGGGTTTACATCCACTTTAACCACTTCCATACCAGGCACTTACACACCAATTTTCAGCTTTCAGCACTGTCACATTTAGAATGACAATTGCGCGGTCATGCTACACTGTACCCAAATTACATTTTTATAATTTTGTTCCCACAAATAGGGTTTTCTTTTGGTGGTATTTGATCACCTCTGCGATTTTTATTTTTTGCGCAACTAAAAAAAGACCGAAATTTTTGTAAAAAAGTATGTTTTCTTCTTCAATTATGGGCACTGATATGGCGGCACTGATGGGCACCGATGAGGTGGCACTGATGGGCACCGATGAGGCGGCACTGATGGGCACCAATAGGTGGCACTGATGGGCGGCGCTGGGATGCTGCACTGATGGGCACTCATGGACACTCATGGGCGGCACTTATGGGTGGCACTGATGGGTAGCACAGATGGGCACTGATAGGTGGGCACAAAGCATAGATGGGCACTAAGAGGTGGCACTGATGGCATTATTTCAGTCAGTGCCCATTTGTGGGCACTGATTGGCATCGATTGTGTTAAAAAAAATAGTTTTTTTTTGTGCCCATTTTTGCTCTATTGAGCACCGGGGGGGCACTCCCTGGAGGTCCAGTGTTGGCATCTGAGGGGGGGCTGCGCTGATAAACAATCAGCGCGAACCCCCCCTGTCGGGAGAGCCGCCAATCAGCTCTCCTCTACATGCGTCTGTCAGATGTGAGTGAGGAAGAGCTGATCAACAGCTTTTCCTGTTTACATCGTGATCAGCCGTAATTGGACACGGCTGATCACGTGGTAAAGAGCCTCCACAAGTGCTGCCTGCCAGTGCCCACCAGTACCACCTGCCAGTGCATACCAGTACCGCCTACAAATGCCCACCCGTGCCACCTATCAATGCCCATCAGTGCCTCATCAGTGACACAAATCAGTGCCTCATCATCAGTGACACATATCAGTGCTGCCTATCAGTGTCACCTAGCAGTGCCACCTATCAATGCCCTTTAGTGACACCCATCAGTGCCACCTATCAGTGCCCACCAGTGCTGCCTCATCAGTGGCCACCAGTGCAGCCTATCAGTGCCCACCAGTGCAGCCCATCAGTGCCCATCAATGAAGGAGAAAAAAAGAAAAAAAACAGCAGTGGTTAAATATAACCAAAAGAAAGCTCTATTTGTGGGAAAAAATTCATTTTGGTACACTGTTGCATGACCACGCAATTGTCCAGCAACGAGTGACAGCGCTAAAAGCTGAAAATTGGCCTGGGCAGGAAGGGGTTTTAAGTGTCCAGTAAGCAAGTGGGATGTCCCAAAGCAATGCCATCTGAGGGGAGGGAAACAAATCAAAGCAGACCGCCATCAGACGTGAGGACCTATACTGCTGCTTGCAGTACACTGCGCCCAAAGGCGGCAAAGGCGGCATCCTCTTGACATCTTACATCCACCTGATAGAATTTTGTGAATGTATGCACTGACGACCAAGTTGCGGCCTTGCAAATTTGAGTCATAGAAGCCTGGTGATGCACTGCCCAAGAAGCACTGACTGCCCTGGTATAGTGCACCTTAACTTGAAATGGTGGAACCTTCCATTTCAGGCCGTAAGCCTGAATAACAACCTGAAGAATCCATTTTGAAATAGTCAATTTTGACGCTGCCTGTCCCTTCCTGGGGCCATCCAGCAGCACAAACAAAACATCAGTTTCCCGTATCTGAGCTGTTGCCTTCAGATAGACTTTTACTGCTCTCACTACATCGAGAGAGTGTAACAATCTTTCTTCTGCAGAACGAGGTTCTGGAAAAAAAGGAATGCAGGGCGACATCTTGATTTAGATGAAAACCTGACACTACCTTAGGAAGAAAGGTTGGGTGAGGACGCAACACCACCTTATCTTTACGAAGTATAGCTCTTTACAAGAAAAAGCTGCCAATTCTGATACCCCTCTTGCGGAAGTTACCGCAACCAAGGACACTAATTTCCTTGTCAAAAGAACCAAGGAAATATCTATCGTGCATCGGCTCAAATGGTTGTCTTTGTAAAACTGACAGAACCAGATTCAAATCCCATGGCACAAGGGAGTCCTAACCGGCAGAGCTATATGTGTTACCCCTTGTATGAAGGCCCGGACCAAGGAATGCGAAGCAAGCGGCCTTTGAAAAAACACTGACAAGGCCAAAATTTTACCCTTGATTGTACTCAAGGCCAGCTTAATTTCTACCCCCAACTGTAGGAAGGCAAGAATTCCACCTATGACATACTTCCGAGGATGCCATCTTTTGGTTTGACACCAAGAAATTTAGGCCTTCCAGACCCTATAATAAAAGGTCCTGGAAGCCGACTTCCTTGCATTAATCAGGGTAGTTACCACTGAACCCGAAAGCCCCCGATTCTTTGGAACGTGGGCTTCAATAGCCAAACCGTTAAATTTAGCAATTGTAAGGCAAGATGGAACACCTTGCGACAGCAGGTCCGGACGATCTGGAAGAGTCCATGGACTCCCTACTGTCAACCTTATGATCTCTGCATACCAGGATCTTCTGGACCATGCCAGGGCTACTAGAATCACCGTCTTCCGTTCCGATTCTGCTAAGAAGCGGCAGTAGCAGCTGAACTGGGGGACCGCATAAATCAGTGAAAACTGATTCCACGGGGTCACTAACGCATCTGTCCTGTATGTGAGTGGATCACTAGTCCTTGACACAAAGTTGTGCAACTTTCTGTTGAACCTGCACTCCAATAGATCTATGTCTAAAGTACCCCATTTTTGGCATATGGCCAGAAAAATGTCAGGATGTATAATCCATTCTCCCGGGAATATTTGTTGATGGCTCAGGAAATCCGCCTGCCAATTCTCCATCCCTGCAATGAAGACTGCAGACAGACAAGAAACATGCGTCTCTGCTCAGGCCAGAATATGATTCACCTCCTTTTGGGCTGTACGGCTTCTGGTGCCCCCCTGGTGATTGATACAGGCCATTGCCGTGGCATTGTCGGATAGAATCCTGACGGGAAAACCTTGCAACCTGAACATCCAGGCTATTAGAGCTAGAAGTGCCACCCGAAACTCTAGGATGTTGATGGGCAAGGTCTTCTGGGACTCTGACCACTTCCCTTCACTTACCGTGGATATTTCCAGAACTGCACCCCAGCCCAAGAGGCTGGCATCCATTGTTACTACCTTCCAGGTAACTGGTATGAAAGATTTTCCCTTCTGCAAATGTTTGGTTATCAACCACCAATTGAGACTCTGGCACACCCTTGGGGCCAGACACATCGGGTAATCCAAGGCCTGTGTCTCTGTTCCAGGCAGACAGAATACTGTTTTGCAACAGTCTTGAATGAAACTGGGCATATGGAACTGCTTCGAATGAAGCCACCATCTTCCCTAGCAACCTCATGCAAAAGCGAATGGAAGGACCCTTCCTTGCCCTAACCACCTGGGCCAGCTCTCCTATAGAATTGGTAAAAAGAACTAATACAATCAACAATACAGATTTAACATGATAAAAAATGAAGATTATCAATATTCAAAATACAATTGTGATTAATATATTCAGAAATAAAAATCCATGTATTGTATAAAAAAAGTGAGCATTCTTGACGAAAACACCACCAACAAAATGTGCACCTCCACCACATAGAATGTGCACTTACCAGAAGGCAAGCTTTCATAAGCCTGCAATTATTGTATCCAATCAGGCCCTTTATCCAGAGGTAGTGGAACAACAGCTCTCAAGGTTAGAATGAATTTGAGGCATAAACCATATGGCAGGCAACCAGAGAACCTCGATCGTCAGGCAATCGGGAATGTACATCAAACGTTTACCCAAAATGAGAAAAACTCACTATAGGGTAAATCGTACTAAAGGTTTATTTAAAGGCCTAAAAAGTTACAATTACGAAATTTAAAAAGCTTAAAAGCATCAATTATGTTTGCCGGCCGGCTAGCAAACACATGTCCACTAGGGAAATACCGCAATGACGTCAGCAATGTCAACTTCCCGACATACGTATCATCATTATCTGACTTCATCTTTGGAAACGGGCGACGCACTGACTCATCGCGCTAAATAGTGTAGACACGGAACCACGCCTCGGTATGGATCCTAGGCAGCGAAAACATTATACTAACTATAACTATACCATTTAGTTAATTAAGCCAACTAAACTATATTTTAGGCTGCCTAGGCTCACATCAGACACAGACATCGCGGCTAGGCCATCATCTGTGGGCCCAGACACCCGGAAGTGTGTCAAAAATTGCACAAAGGGGAAAGGAAAGTTGGTGTTAATATAACACAGAGGGATTAAATTAATTAAACCTAAAAAAAAAAAAAAAAGAAGACAGCGAAGGTGCCATACACCAAAAGTCAAAAAATGCCCCATGGAATTTAATATAAAGTTAATTTAAATAAATACATTTTACAAAAATATATAGAAAAAATGAAAAATGTAAAAAAAAAAATGTTAAACCTTTTTTAAAGGTATTGCTACCAAGGACTCACACAGAGTTCACATTACATGGTTATATTACATCCATTTAGTTATGAGTTATCAATAATTTCATTTAAATCAAGTTCATATTGCATATTATATTGCATTCAATTAATTATGAATTATCAATAAATGCTTTTAAATCCACATCCACATTTAACCCAAAGGGAACAATGGGCTAGATTCAGGTAGAAGTGCGGCGGCGTAACGCATCGTAGATACGTTACACCGCCGCAAGTTTTCATCACAAGTGCCTGATTCACAAAGCACTTGCGATGAAAACTACGCCGGCGGCCTGTGCCATTTAAATTAGGCGCGCTCCCGCGCCGGACCTACTGCGCATGCTCCGTTTCGAAATTCCCGCCGTGCATTGACGTCATTTTTTCGAACGGCGACGCGCGTAGCGTAATTCCGTATTCCCGGACGGCTTACGCAAACGACGTGAATTTTTAAATTTCGACGCGGGAACGACGGCCAAACTTTATACAGCAATACAGTACGATTGCTGTGTAAAGTTAAGGCACCAAAAACGACGACTAACTTTGTGACGGGAAACTAGACTAGCGGCGACGTAGCAAACGCGAAAATCCGTTGTGGATCGCCGTAACTCCTAATTTGCATACCCGACGCTGGTTTACGACGCGAACTCCCCCCAGCGGTGGCCACGGTACTGCATCCTAAGATCCGACAGTGTAAAACAATTACACCTGTCGGATCTTAGGGATATCTATGCATAACTGATTCTATGAATCAGTCGCATAGATACTCTGAGAGATACGACGGAGTATCTGAGATACTCCGTCGTATCTCCGCTGTGAATCTGGCCCATAGCTCTTAATCCTGTGTATCCAGGACATCTCAAGTCTGGATATACTCTGTACCAAAAGAGTATCCACTGTGGGGTGTACTTGTCTATCCACCACACAAATCGTTTTTGAGGGATTTTTGTTATGGGCTAACAGATAGTACTTGGAGACTGAATGTTTGGGGAAACCGTTCTTTCTGTTGGTTATGTGCTCATTTAGCCTTACCGAGAGCGGGCGTTTGGTCCTGCCCACATATTGAAGTCCATCTCCACGTAATAGTCTTTCTTTTAATAGGTCCTCTCTTTGCATGGATATAATTTCATCCAAAGTGTTTTTATCGACAAAAGTGTTCATCCAAAGTGTTTTACTATCGAAAGGAATTCATATATTCTTGTTGATAAATGTCATCACGAGTCATGGCTTAGATCTGTGACGAAAAGCCAGTATATGCAGATAAAGCATAAATGTTCAGATATGGAAGATTTTTTGGTACAGGCTAACACTCTAACCAGGCGTTTTGAAGAGAAAGGCTATTCAAGCGTTTCTCTAAAAAACACTTTGGATGAAATTATATCCATTGAAAGAGGGGACCTACTAAAAGAAAGACCATTACGTGGGGATAGAGTGCCCTCAGTCCCTTTTATTACTACCTATTCTGTGCAGCATATGAGTATAAAGAAACATCTGCATATTTTGTGTAATGATCAAATTTTAAATGCAGTTCTTCCCGAGAAACCTCTGGTCATCTACAAGGGGGCACCCTCTCTTAGGGATAGAGTGGCACCAAATATCCTTAAACCTTCGTCCATTAAGAGAGGTTTCTTCCAGGATCTCACTGGCTTTTATCAGTGTAGGAGATGTAGGGTGTGTTCTGTAAATGGATGCACGCATAGAAGAACTCAAAAATCTTCTGTAGAATATGAGATATTACTACATGTGCTACTGAGGAGGTTGTTTACCTGCTCCAATGCCCTTGCGGGTTTCAATATGTGGGCAGGACCAAACGCCCCCTCTCGGTAAGACTAAATGAGCACATAACCAACATAAAAAACAGTTTCCCCAAACATTCAGTCTCCAAGTACTATCTGTTAGCCCATAACAAAAATCCCTCAAATACGATTTTTTGGGGAATAGACAAGTACACCCCACAATGGAGAGGGAGCTCTTTGGTACAGAGTATATCCAGACCCGAGATGTCCTGGATACACAGGATTAAGAGCTATGTTCCTTTTGGGTTAAATGTTGATGTGAATTTAAACGCATGTATTGATAATTTATAATTAATTTAATGCAATATGTAATGTGAACTTGATTTAAATGAAATTATTGATAACTCATAACTAATTGGATGTAATATAACATGTAATGTGAACTCTGTGAGTCCTTGGTAGCAACACCTTTTAAAAAACTATTATATTTTAAAAAAAATTATATATATTTTTATAAAAGTTTTTTATTTTAATTAACTTTATATTAAATACCATGGGGCATTTTTTGACCTTTGGTGTATAGCACCTTAGTTGTCTTTTTTAAGGTTTAATTCATTTAATCCCTCTGTGTTATTATAACACCAACTCTCCTTTCCTCCCTCCTCTTTGTGGTTGTAAATTATAAGATGCAATATCCAATTTCTACTATTAGAGGCATGGTTGAGTAAACTTTTTTGTGTCCCCTTTGTGCAATTTTTGACACAACTCCGGATTTCTGGGCCCACGGATGATGGCCTAGCCATGTCTGTGTCTGATGTGAGCCTAGGCAGCCTAATATATAGTTTATTTGTCTTAATTAACTAAATGGAATAGATGGTGCTATTGTCGTTTATTTTGGTTCTATCCTAATAACCCGACAGTTTTGTGCACCTTCTCCAATTGGGAATTAACCCCACGGACATAATAATGTTTTAACCTAATGTCCTTTTAAATGGATCGATATTTGTTTAATAACCATCATCCTTCGTATAACGTTTCTGTTCCCTTGAAATGTTATTTACACTTTTTAGTAATAGATAATTTCTAGTCCAAGTTCCACTGTCTAGGATCCATACCGAGGCGTGGTTCCGTGTCTACACTATTTAGCGCGATGACTCAGTGCAGCGCCCGTTCTCCAAGACGGTGTCAGATTGTGACGAAACGTACTTCGGGAGAATGACGTGCCGACGTCATCGCAGCTTCCCTAGTCGATGGGTGATTGCAAGCCGGCCGGCAAACATAACTGATGCTTTTAAGCTTTTTAAATTTCGTAAGTAACTTTTTATGAATTTAAATAAACCTTTAGTACGATTTACACTATGGTTAGTTTTTCTCATTTTGGGTAAACGTTTGATGTGCATTCCCGATTGCCTGACGATAGAGGTTCTCTGGTTGCCTGCCATATGGTTTATGCCTCAAATTCATTCCAACCTTGAGAGCTGTTCCACTACCTCTGGATAAAGGCCCCCAATTGGATACAATAATTGCAGGCTTATGAAAGCTTGCCTTCTGGTAAGGGCACATTCTATGTGGTGGAGGTGCACATTTTGTTGGTGATGTTTTTGTCAAGAATACTCACTTTTTTATATAATACATGTACTTTTAATTTCTGAATATATTAATCACAATTGTATTTTGAATATTGATGATCTTCATTTTTATCACGTTAAATCTGTATTGTTGATTGTATTAGGTTTTTTACCAATTAAGTTTTTTAGCGCAGCTCTTTTTTCTTTTTCTAGTTTATATATGTGCATATCTCATGTTTTCGAGCTGCTGCTTTATTTGTTTTTTGTAAATGTTGTTTTTGTGCTTACTAGCGCTATATTTTCCTATATATAATTTCTCTTATAGCATTGACTTTTGTCTGAGGCAAAAACACCCTTCTTTGGGCTGTGTCTATAACCAGACCTAAATACTCCAGCCTCCTTACCGGAAGCAATAATGATTTTTCTAGATTGAAAATCCAACCCAGGTGTTCCAGATACTTGACCGTGCGGGACACACCCTAGTTTAACCATGCCACTGACTGATCTACCAGCAACAGGTCGTCCAGGTATGCCATTACTGCTATACCCTTTGTAAACACTCGGGGAGTGGTGGCCAACCCGGAGGGCAAGGCCACAAACTGAAAGTGGTGGTGTTCTACCGCAAAACGCAGAAACTTCTGGTGAGCAGGAAAGATTGGCACATGCCGATATGCATCTTTGATGTCTATTGACGCTAGAAATTCTCTTCCCCGCAGGGCGATACGACTCACCGGATTGACTCCATGCAAAAGGAGCGGATGTTTAGGAAACCGATTCAGATCTTTGAGATCTAGAATGGGTCAGACATCTCCATTTGGTACCGTGAAGAGATTTGAATAAAACCCCATGCCCTGGTCTTCTGAGGGGGTCTCTATGATTACACCCTGAGACATCAATCGGTCTAGCGCCAGAAATAAAGACCTTTTTTCACTGGATCTTTGGGGACGTTCGAACTTGGAAAGCGAACCGGAGGAAACTTCTGAAACGCTAGTTTGTAGCCTAGGGTTACCACAGAGATGACCCACCTGTCTGGGATTTCTTCTTGCCGAGCCCCTGAAAATCACAGAAGTCTTCTCCCCACTCGATTGAGCGGGGGCACTCCTTCATAAGGAGGCCTTGGGACGCTGTTTCCTAGGCTTCTGCCCCCAAGGCTTCTTCTGCCTTGCGCTTGGCCCTGAGGCCTACCCTTTGACCCCGACAGTGGAGGACATTGCGACTGCCCCTGGCACCGGAGAGGAAGCACGTTTGAATGAAGAACACCTACTCCTTCTCTTAACCGGTAGAAGGGTACTCTGTCTTACCACTTGAAATTTTTTGGATGTACTTATACAAATCCTCCCCGAGCAAACATTCCCCATGAAAGGGAAAACCAGCCAATACCCCTTTATATGGCGACTCAGCTGACCAATGCTTTAGCCACAGAATTGTATGCATATGTACTAATAGGAGAGCAAGGCGTGATGCCTGATGAATAGAATCTTTGATAACATCAACCGCAAAACATAAGGCCCTTGGTAGCTCAGCTAAATACCGGACCACTTCTCCTCGAGCAGGTACCGCTTTGATAACCTGCTTAATTTCCTCCTTTAGGATTTGACAAATATCTATTGCTGCTACTGCAGGTTGTGCTACTGCACCTGCTAGAGCAAATGAGTCCCTAAGTAAAGATTACAGTCTTTTATCAGCTGGATCCTTAAACACCTGAACATTGTCCACTGGACAAGTCAAACTCCTGTTCACAGAGGAGATAGCCGTATCTACTGCTGGCAAACTCCTCTTTTTAGTGAACTTCTTTTCCATAGGGTCAGGAAGAGTAAAACTTTTAAGAGGAAGAAAATGCTTAGCTGTTCCAGCAAAGGGTTACAAGAAAAGCGTAAGGACCCTGTGGAGGCTTTAGGGACCCCAAAGAGGAAAAGGGGGCTTCAGCCGCCTTTGCTGGTGGCAGCTTATATCCAGAACGGACCAACTCTGTAAGGGATTGAACCAGCTATCTTTGGGATTGTGAGGCTGAAAAGAGCTCTTCTGAGACTGAATCCTCAGAGGGGGAGACATCTGCATGCCTTTCTCTGGATCCCCCAAAGGTAATTCAACATCTCCTGCCCACTCCTGTTCTGATGCTGGAAGGTCAGGGGCAGGAGAGGGGGACCCGTCGCATTTCCTCCCAGCCTGGGAGTAAGATGCAAGCATATCTGCTGTTTTCCCTTCCAACCCAGCTAATGCTGAATCGTCCTTAGTGACATATGCAGAGGCTGAAATGTTGGAAGCAGCTGCAACACCTGAAGGTCTGGATGGCTCAGACTGGCCAGTCGCTTCAGGTCTTTCGGGGAGGATGGTACTGTGGAAGTGCGACTAGGATCCTCAGACTCTGACCGCAGCGCCCTTGCGCTCCTCCCTGCTGAAATCTGCCCACCTCTCCTTCAAGAAGACATAGTACTGAGCACAAAAGCAGAGGTACGAACACAATGCACCCACTGCTGAGCTCTAGTCCAGCAATGAGTTTTATGCCGCTATAATTGCTCAACCTGATGCTGAGTAGACGTGCCTTAAGAATGCCTATATCCAATACCCACACATATGCTCTGTGTCCTCTTCTGCCAGCCACCGGACTCTCTTTAGCAGTGAAACCTAAAGGCAATGAGCCCTGCGCTGTGCACTATGTGCACGCTGGGGTTTCGTGCACGCCGGCTGCGCTAGGCCATACCCCCCACGTCATAGGAACACCTCCCCCTCTTTCTTTAATAAAAAGCGTTATTTACCGAGCACGGCCCTGCGAACGGGATGGCTGGGGGGGGGGGGACAAAGGAGCTCTTCCAGGGGGATACCTGAGCGCCCGCAGGCAGGGGATCCCCCATACCCCTTCTGGTGGCTGTGATCAGCGCAAGGCTGTTCCACAATCTGTGATGCCGACACTGAGCACACACTGGAGAAGCATGGTAATGTTAAACTCCCAGGAATGCACTTTCACACCCTCTGATGGAGACAACAGGCAAGACATAATCTACTCAAAAGAAAAGTCCTTAAGTGAACCTAAGCTCCTTAGGATCTTCTTGAATTACCATTCCCGCCGCAGGATACTGCTGGAAATCACAGACAGACCCAATCTTCATCCACGGCGGGCCATGTCATGACAGACCTTCAAGGACTGGGTCCCCTTTGCATATGGGGTCCTCTCCCTTGGACATGTACAGTACCCTGCCAGAGCAAACTTTGGTATAGTATTGTGACCAAGGTGTTGGATCCCAGGATAAAGACCTCAAAAGAGGAGCATTACAGACAGGCAACCTCCTTCTTCCTCGAGGCTCGGGAACCATTCACTTTGGCCCTTTTCGGCAGCTTACTATTAGCACATTAACCGTGACCAACACCTTAGACACTGGCGAAACAACTGAGGTACTCCCTGTATGGCAGGGGTTATATAGGGGGGACTTCCTGTCTTGAGTGTACAAGTGTAAATTCATCTATAGGTGGCATATATTCCACATAGTAATTTCTATGGCTGCTCTGTGTCCCGTGTTGTACGATAAAGAAAGTACTTTTGACCCCGAATTGATTTATATTCCCAGATTCAAAACCAGAATATCCCTTTTGAGAAAAATATTGTCTAATTTTAAAATAGAATTGAAGGATTTTTTTTTTTCATTTTAAGTAGAGTAAAGGAGGTCTATCAACACTGTCAGGTTTTTTTTTATGCCATCTGTGTCCCATTGGGGAGATTTTCCTCAACTTCCTGTCGCATAGCCACAATAGGAAGTTAAATCCCTCCAAAATGAGAGAAATCCCTGATGGTCACTAAGTTCACCAGAACAAATCTGACCATGTAAGATTCCTCTTTATTTCTGTTGACCACTCAAAATTTAGGATTTTCTTTTGCGTTTACTTTCGGTAATAATGGTTATCAAGACAAATAGAGAAGGTAAATCTCCTTAAAGGGTACACAGAAAGCAATAAAAATCCTCACTGGTGTTTGGATCCCTCTGTACCCTTTCCAAAATGTAAAATAAGGTTTTGCCTTCAGTTACAGTAAGCTTTAGGCATACATACAAATCTCAACAAATCACTGTCAAACTAGAATTTAATTGAAATTAAATTAATTCAGATGTGGGCCAAATAGCAAGTCCTTCACTAAAAACCTGTTCTTTAGGTTTACACGATATATGAGGAGAGGTTTATGAGGGGGGTTTCTTGTGGTTTTCATCTCTAAATTAACCACCTGTTTTTTTTTTCTTCCTGTGGTCCAAAGGAAAAGGAATTTTAAATTTGTGTTTATTGTGCGGATTTTCAATCAATATAGTTGTCAACCTCAGATTCAATAGATTGTAATCCTTGGGTAATCCTATCCTTGGGTAATCTTTCCCAATTTTATCTTTCAGAGAGAGTTTCAATGCCGACATCTCCCTGTTGATTTGGCAAAGCTGCAGTTTTACTTCTAATTCTGAGAGCCTGTTCGGCGAACAACGAACAATTTGGGGTGTTTGCAGCAAATTCGAAAAGCTGCGGAACACCCTGTTAAAGTCTATGGGAGAAAGCTAAAGTGCTAATTTTAAAGGCTAATATGCAAGTTATTGTCCTAAAAAGTGTTTGGGGACCTGGGTTCTGCCCCAGGGGACATGTATCAATGCAAAAAAAAGTTTTAAAAATGGCCGTTTTTTCGGGAGCAGTGAATATAATAATGCTTAGAGTGAAACAATAAAAGTGAAATATTTTTTTAAATTTCGTACCTAGGGGGGTGTAAAGTAAGCATGTGAAATAGCGCATGTTTTCCGTACATAGAACTGTCACTGCACAAAGTGTCATTTCTGAAAGAAAAAAAGTAATTTAAAACCGGACTCGCGTCTATAATAAATTGTCGGCTCCCGGCAATTGAGAGAGAATTCATTCATAAAATAAAAAATAAAAAAAGCGTGGGGGTCCCCCCAAATGAAATTACCAGGTCTTTCAGGTCTGGTATGGATATTAAGGGGAACCCCGCCGTCAATTAAAAAAAATGACGTGGGGTCCCCCCAAAAATCCATTCCAGACCCTTCAGGTCTGGTGTGGATTTCAAGGGGAACTCCACCACAAATTAAAAAAAAAATGGCGTGGAGTTCCCCCAAAAATTCACACCAGACCCCTTATCCGAGCACGTAACCTGGCCGGCCGCAGAAAAGAGGCGGGGGACAGAGTGCGGCCCCCCCTCTCCTGAACCGTACACAGGCCACATGCCCTCAACATGGGGAGGATGTCCCCATGTTGATGGGGACAAGGGCCTCATCTCCACAACCCTGGCCGTTGGTTGTGGGGGTCTGCGGGCGGGGGGCTTATCAGAATCTGGAAGACCCCTTTAACAAAGGGGACCCCCAGATCCTGCCCCCCCATGTGAATTGGTAATGGGGTACATTGTACCTCTACCATTTCACGAAGGAAGTGTAAATAGTTGTAAAAAACACACACACACACACACACACACACACACCGTGGAAAAAAAGTCCTTTATTAATAAAAAATAAATAAAAAAATCCAGTGGTGGTAATCCACTCTCGGTCCGGCTCCCCGCTCCAACGTTGTCGGTATCCAGCGACGGGTGATCTCCTCTCCGGTCCAGCGATGAGAAGATCATCCAGGATCCAGAGCGCAGCATCGCCGGCTGCCTCCCTCCACCGGAGACAGCCTGGCGAATGACGCTGCTGAAGCTGTGACATTTAATTCATAGGTGAGCCAGGCTTCCCCAGTGACGTAGCAGAGGGTGCATCAGAGGGGGATGGGGTCACGTGACAGGTGGCCCCGCCTCACCAATAAAAGAAATGTCACAGCTTCAGCAGCGTCATTCGCCGGGCTGTCTCTGGTGGAGACAGGCGGCCGGCGATGCTGCGCTCTGAATCCCGGATGATCTTCTCATCGCTGGACCGGTGAGGAGATTACCCGTCGCTGGATACAGACAACGTTGGAGCGGGGAGCCGGACCGAGAGTGGATTACCACCACTGTTTTTTTTTTTATTATTAATAAAGGACTTTTTTCTACGGTGTGTGTGTTTTTTACAACTATTTACACTTTGTGAAATGGTAGGGGTACATTGTACCCCATTACTAATTCATAGGGGGGGGCCGGATCTGGGGGTCTTCCAGATTCTGATAAGCCCCCCGCCCACAGACCCCCACAACCACTGGCCAGGGTTGTGGGGATGAGGCCCTTGTCCCCATCAACATGGGGACAACCTCCCCATGTTGAGGGCATGTGGCCTGGTACGGTTCAGGAGAGGGGGGGCGCACTCTGTCCCCCCCTCATTTCTGCGGCCAGTCAGGTTACTTGCTCGGATAAGGGGTCTGGTGTGGATTTTTGGGGGAACTCCACGCCATTTTTTTAAAAAAATTGTGGTGGAGTTTCCCTTAAAATCCACACCAGACCTGAAGGGTCTGGAATGGATATTTGGGGGGAACCCCACGTCATTTTTTTTTTAAATTAACGGCGGGGTTCCCCTTAATATCCATACCAGACCTGAAGGGTCTGGTAATTAAATTGGGGGGGGACCCCCTCGTTTTTTTTTTTATGAATGAATTCTCTCTGAATTACCGGGAGCCGACAATTCATTATAGCCACGAGTCTGGTTTTAAATAACTTTTTTTCTTTCAGAAATTACACTTTGTGCAGTGACAGTTCCAAGTACGGGAAACATGCGCTATTTCACATGCATACTTTACAGCCCCCCTAGGTATGAAATTTAAAGGAATATTTCACTTTTATTGTTTCACTCTAAGCATTATTATATTCACTGCTCCCGAAAAAAAGGCCGTTTTTAAAACTTTTTTTTTATATTGATACATGTCCCCTGGGGCAGGACCCAGGTCCCCAAACACTTTTTAGGACAATAACTTCCATATTAGCCTTTAAAATTAGCACTTTAGCCCATAGACTTTAATAGGGTTCTAAAGTTCACACGAACATTTGGTGTGTTCACAGGTTCTGGTGCAAACCGAACAGGGGGTGTTCGGCTCATCCCTGGTCAAAACACAGGACAGACAGCCAATCCTAGGAGAGCTGGAGGGGAGAGGAGAGAAGAGAAGAGAAGAGGAGAGGAGAGGAGAGGAGAGGATATGAGAGGGGGATGTGAATTGGGCACTTTTTACAGAAGTTGTGCATTTCTGCAAGCTAGTGCACGAGATATGTAAATAACCTGTCACTCAAAGCAAGGACTTTGGTTTTATCTGGAAGTCTGTTTTATTTCACTGAACAATAAAAAGAGGATTGCTCAGCACTGGATTAACTGTGTGGCAAGACTGGGCACAGATGATAGGCAATCTTATTCTCTACATTGCGACATCAAAAAAAAAAAAAGTGGAAACAATTCTGAAATGATTCATCTTTGTCTCATTCTTTTACATCACAGAAACCTAACATTTTGTCTCATTCTTTTACATCACAGAAACCTAACATTTTAACAGGATTGTGTAGACTTTTTATATCCATTTTACACTATGAATATATATTTATATTAAAAGGGAGATCTTTCTTCCATAAAAAGGTCCTGCAAAGATCACCAAGCTTAGCATTTCCCACCTAGGGGAACTCTGTAGTCTAAGAAAAAATAAATAAAAGAGTGCTGTGTCTGTTGATCTTTTATAGAAGAGGATATTGCACTCTCTGCTGAAGTGCAGCAAGAGTGATCTTAAAAGAAGGACTCAGAAAGCAATTTTCTTATGATTTGCCTTCAAAGAAATACACCCAAGAGTAGGAAAATAGATTCATGCAGTTAGATAGAAAAAATAAATAAATAAATTGAGAATTCGCGAGATCAAAAACCAGATTAGTCAACTGTGCAAAATCCATATTCTGCAACTCAAGAAAAGAGGCAAACTAGTACTGGGGGACAATACAAAAACGGAAGAATGTCCATCCCACAAGCCTATGGAGGCTGGGACAGTGAATAGAATAGTGTGGTCTATACTCATAGAATGTAGAGGATCCTTTTAAATACCGGTATTTCAAAAAGGCAAAGCAAGGTGAACAAGGACCACTAGTTGGTGACGTAGGAGAGTCCTGAAATCTTTGGGACGCTGAATATAAAACAATTCCATATTTAAAGAATGATAGTAGGAAACCAATGTTTGACAACATTTAAAGTCAAAAATGCCTTTTTTGAAGGAGACAACATTTTTAGGAGATTTAAGCAACACAAGGATGCAACCTAATAATAATAATAATAATAATAATAATAATAATAATAAAAGACTCCAATGTAAAAAGGATTGGGTGTAAGGAAATCGGGAAAGTATCCCCCTAACAGAGATTCCAAGCAAAACAGCAGGATATATGTACAAGGGTGTGGGAAGCCTAAAATATTGAGGATTATGTAGATTGGGGTACAGAAAATCCCCCCCAAAAAAATGCAAATGAACCAGATATCTAGTTACAATTTTTTTTAAATAAAAAATACATCTAAATAAATTTAAAAAAAACATGGTACTTTGCCATTCAACTTCCTCAAAACAATCCTTTACTTCCTAATTGAATAAGTACAGTCCTGTGCTCTTCAATGGCCGATAAAGAAATATGCATCTACAACATTGGTACTTTGCAATTCAACTTTCCAAAAAAAATCCTTTGTTTCCTAACTGATTATGTTCTTTTTATGCTTAAAATAAACAATATATATGAATATATTTTTTAAACCTAAATGTCATTGTTATGGATCTAAAAAAAACAGTCCATCTGCCAGTGCATGCCCATTCTGTAGACAGATTGCATTCCATCCTTTGTCAACAACCACCCCCACTGAGCAGTTTTACTTCAACAATTTGATGACTGTCACCATAATGGTACCAACCACTTCATAACAGTACTGTGAGTGTTATAAAAAAAAAAAAGGTAAAAAAAGCAACCTGATCTTTATAATGGTGAGGGTAGGTGATGCAGCAGACGACCACAGACCACAAGCTAGAACATTATTATTAAGCCATCACAAGGCGGGTCTATTTTTATTTAGCTCATTCTTTGTGCAAACTAAGTTCTCACCAAAAACAATTTGAAACATCTAAATCATTTCTAAAAATGTATGTAACCAGTAAAATCCTATTTATATAACCATGAGTTTGAAATGTAATAATTTATTGTAAACCAATAAAGTATTATTTGCATGTACAGTGGCGAAATTAATAATTTGTTCCTCTGATGATTTTGTAAGTTTGCCCACTTACAAAAAAATGAAGGGTCTGTCGTTTTTATTACAGGTGTATTTTAAATAAGGGCAGAATATCAACCATAAAACAAATGCTATAAATTAAATTGCAGTTCAGTGAGTAAAATAAGTAGTTGATCCCCAAGTAAAACATGATTTAGTACTTTGGTGGAGAAAACCTTGTTGGCAAGCACAGAGGTAAGACGTTTCTTGTAGTTGGTTACCAGGTTTGGAGGGATTTTGGTCCACTCTTTACAGATCATCTCTAAATTCTTAAAGTTTCTTGGCGGTCTTTTGGCAACTCAACGTTTCAGCTCCCTCTATACATTTTCTATAGGATTAAAAGGTTCATTTTTTATTTTCTAAATAGGTTACTTTAAGCTAGTGCATTGTTCGTTCACTTACCTTTTCCTTAAATTTCCCTTCTAAATGTTTTTTTTCTTTGTTTTCTGAATTTCTCACTTCCTGTTCCTCCTCAGTAAGGTGTTCAGTACAGTAAGCTGTTAGAAAGCTTTCCACCATCATCCGAGTGGTGGAAAGTCATTTAGGAGGAGAAACAGGAAGTGAGAAATTCAAACAAAGAAAAAACACATTTAGAAGGGAAATGGAAGGAAAAGGTAAGTGAATTAACAATGCACTACCTTAAAGGAACCTATTTAGAAAATAAAAGACAAACCTTTACAACCCCTTTTAGGTCTGGAGACTGGCTGGGCCACTCCATGATTTTAATGTGCTGCTTCTTGAGCCACTCCTTCGTTTTTGTTTTGTAAAATTATTTTTATTGAATTTTAAAATGACATACAAAAAAACAACACATATAACAATTGGGGGAAAGTCTAATACCAGGACTGGGCCACTCCATCCCCAACATTTGGCCCTCAATATAACTCTGAGGCTTGAATCATGAGCATGATAACAGCATATATCATTAAGGTCGAACACAGTTTCATATAGCGACATATTTCTAGCTCCATCCAACTAAGGTATACCACCTGCCATCAAATACCAACATCAGATCTGCATATGAAATTACTATGTCCACAGTTCACCCCCCACAACATTAATACTCAATGATCATCTACACGCACCAAGCTTCATACCTGACATAACATGAATTCCCCACAATTAACAGAATAGATCCATTTAATCAGATACTGTAGATGCACTATTCATCCATCCACCCCACACTTTATCAAACTTATGAGTGATGCCTCTACTGGTATTTGTGGCTTTATATAAAGGAATGGCTTTATTAATACGTGCCTTTTATCCCGGAACAGTCGTAGGGGTAGGCTTTTTCCATGAGAGCATTATTAATTTCCGAGCATAATAGAACAGTAAAGTCAATAAAATTGGAGTCACATTATTTGGAGCCAGGGTGTCAACGCGGCCTAGAAGGCAAACCTCCACTCCCGGCCGTATGCACAGTGTGATAATCTCCTCTTTACATTCAGTGACTCCACACCCAAAAATTTGAATAGCAGCACAGTCCCAAAAGATGTGTAGGAAGTCTGCGCTGTTTGACGTGCACCACCGGTGACTAGGTAGGAAAAGTGAGCCACTCCTTTGTTGCCTTGGTGGTATGTTTTGGGTGATGGTCATGCTGGAAGACTCATCCACGACCCATCTTTAGTGTTCTGCCCGAGGGAAGAAGGTTCTCATCCAAGATTTTACAATACATGGCCCTGTCCATTGGCCTTTTAATGCGGCAAAGTCAGACTGTACATTTAGCAGAGAAACAGCCCGGAAGCATCATATTTCCACCTCTGTGCTTGACTGTAGGGATGGTGTTCTTAGGGTCATAGTCAGCATTTTTCTTCCTTCAAACACAGCAAGTCAAGTTAATGCCAAAGATTTACATTTTGGTCTCATCTAACCACAGTACTTTCTCCCAATCCTTCTTTGAATCATTTAGCTGTTCATTGGCATGACTGTACATGTGCCTTTTTGAGGAGGGGGACTCGCTGAGTTTGGAAGAAAAATGCCGGACTATGACCCTTAGAAAAATAAAATATACAAAGTAATGGCGCACGCTGCAGTTAGAAGATATAACACATGTCAAGTAAAAAGTCCTTTGAGCACCAGGCTCTGAAGTGAGATGACAGCCTGTAGGATCTGGGCAGCCTTGTGCAGGGAGCTGAAGCCAAACGTCAAACATGTAACCGAAAGAAAACAACAGGCGCCACTTAGAAAAGACTGTAAACTTTTAATGTATAAACAGCATCAAGTTACTCACATAGAAGTTACTGTATTTAGGCATAAAGATGGGGTCCATAGAACAGTCAGTCTCTTGGCCGTATTGGTGAAGTCCACTGGTAGCAGCTGCTGTGTGTTGTAGAGATGACTGCAGGTGCTTGTTTTCCCAAACATAAAGTTTGCAGGTAAACAGAGTTTTGGGGGATCACAGCGCGCACCTTTCTCAAGCTTGAGAAAGGTGCGTGCTGTGATCCCCCAAAACTCACAGTGCTAGCACTGAAACGTGTTGCATTTCGGGTCCTGTGACGTCATCCCCCCTCTCTGCACGCCGTTGTGTCCCAGTGTGCGCTTCAGCCCTCTATCTAGCTGCCGCACAGTTTACCTGGAAACTTCCTGTTTGGGAAAACAAGCACCTGCATTCATCTCTGCAACACACAGCAGCTGCTACAAGTGGACTTCACCAATACGGCCAAGAGACTGACTGTTCTATGGACCCCATCTTTATGCCTAAATACAGTAACTTCTATGTGAGTAACTTGATGCTGTTTATACATTAAAAGTTTACAGTCTTTTCTAAGTGGCGCCTGTTGTTGTATTTCTGTTATATGACCCTTAGAAGACCATCCCTACAGTCTAGCACGGAGGTGGAAACATTATGCTTTAAAGCAGTTTCTCTGGATGGGGTCATGCATTGTAAAATCTTGGATGAGAACCTTTTTCACTCAACCAGAACACTGAAGACGGGTCATGGAAGGGTCTATCAGCATGACAATGACTCAAAACATACCGCCAAGGCAAAAAAGAAGCACATTAAGGTCATGGAGTGGCCTAGTCAGTCTCCAGACCATAATCCTATAAAAAATTTATGGCGGGGGCTGAAACTTCAAGTTGCCAAGCGACTGCTAAGAAGCCTCAAGAATTTAGACCCCTTTCACACTGAAGTGTTTTTACATAGTTGTAGCGTTAAAAATAGCACTATTAAAACGCTCATAAAACGCTCTCCATGCATCTCAATGGACCCTTTTCACACTGAGTCCTGCAAGCAGCATCTTTGGAGCAGCTTTTGGGCTCTGAAAAAAATGCTCCAAAAACGCCCCTCTCCATTGAAATGAATTGAAAGCGCTGTAAAAACGCCTTACCCTTTCTGTAAAGATCTGTAAAAGGATGGACCAAAATCCCTTCTGAGATGTGTGCAATCCCGGTCACTAACTACAAGAAACATCTCATCTCTGTGCTTGCCAACAAGGGTTCTGCCACCAAGTACGAAGTCATGTTTTGTTTGGGAATCAAAAACGTATTTACTCATTGAACTGATACTCAATTTATAACCTTTGTTTGATTATAGCCTATTTCCATCATTTAAAATACACCTATAATAAAAATATGTCCTTCAATTCATTGTAAGTGGGCAAGTATGAGAGAGAGAGAGAAGAGAAAAAACAAAAACAAAACACAGAGGTGAAAAGAGAGGTGATCTACTGTATGTGTTGTGCACACACACACACACACACACAGCGAGTAAAATAAGTATTAAACACGTCAAATAAATATATTTCCAAAGGGGCTATTGACATGCAATTTTCACCACATGTCGGTAACAAACCATGCAATCCATACATACAAAGAAATCAAAACAAATAAGTTCAGAAATCAGGTTATGTTTATTAAAATGGAATGACACAGGTCAGTCAATAAAAAAAAATTATCTGCACATGCATATTTTTTTCCCACCATAACGTGATAATCAAATGCATAGCAGAACATTTTAGAAACAGGGAAGTACGTTATATGTTGGTAACATTTTTACGATGAGTAATTACATGACAACTTTTTAAAGGGAGTGGTGGGCGATGCAGGCTCAATGGACCATGTATCCCTAGTGAATCATGTTGTTTGTTGTAAATATTCTTATTTGGAAAGTACAGTATTTGATAACAATGTATGTTTTTATGCCAGTTTCCATTTCTGTGTTCTGGGTTGAAACTGGTTTACCAGAAAAAAAGAACTTATAAGGCAAATCATGTAATGACAGATGTTAAGGAACTCACAAATGTATTATGGCTTATGCTACCTGGCACCCAGGAGACTCTAACATGAAACTATAATGCCCTGTACACACGATCGGTTCGTCAGACCGATGGATTTTTTCATCAGATATCCGATGAAGCTGACTTTCATCAGTCTTGCCTACACACCATCGGTTAAAACTCTGATCGTGTCCAACGCGGAGACGTAAAACACAACGACGTGCTGAGAAAAATTAAGTTCAATGCTTCCGAGCATGCGTCGACTTGATTCTGAGCATGCATTGATTTTTGACTGATGGATTTCCCCACAGACGATCGCTTTTTTCTATCGTTTTTTTAACCATAAGAACATTTTAAAACAGGTTCTATTTTTTTCACCGATGGGAAAAAAACGATGGGGCCCACACACGATCGGTTCGTCCGATGAAAACGGTCCATCCGTCTTCTTGATTCATTTATTTTTTGCATAGTTACATAGTTAGGTTGAAAAAAGACAAACATTAAGCACTTCCATACCGCGCCTATTCTGGCACTTCTCTCCTTCATGTAAAAATCATAATTTTTTTTCTAGAAAACTATTCAGAACCCCCAAACATTATATATATATATTTTTAGCAGTACCCTATGGAATAAAGTGGCGATCATTGCAACTTTTTATCTCACACGGTATTTGTGCAATAATTTTTCAAATGCTTTTTTTGGGGAAAAAACAGGATTTTTATAACAGCTTACCTGTAAAATCCTTTTCTTGGAGTACACCACAGGACACAGAGCCAGTCATTACATAATGGGTTAAGGGTCACCAGCAGTGATTGGACACTGGCACAACCAATTGAAGACAGTTCCCCTCCATAAAACCCCTCCCATCAGGAAAGTACCTCAGTTTTGTAGCAAGCAATAAGGTTCCCATAAGAAGGGGGGACCTCTGTGTCCCGTGGTGTACTCCAAGAAAATAATTTTACAGGTAAGCTGTTATAAAAATCCTGTTTTCTTTATCGTACACCACAGGACACAGAGCCAGTCATTACATAATGGGACGTCCCAGAGCAATGCTCAATGAAGGGTGGGAGACACAGATCAAGCAGGCCGCTACGGATAAGAAGCCCTATACTGCTGCCTGCAGCACACTTCGCCCAAAGGCAGCATTCCTCATGTCCTTTCACATCTTTTGGATATATTTTTTTAAATTCTCCCCAAAGAGGCGTTCGCCATGGAAGGGGAAACTGGTCAAAAGTTTTTTGCATTGGGCCTCTGCTGACCAATGGTTAAGCCAAAGAATTCTGCGCATATGCACCAGCTGGAGTGTGAGGCGATATGCTTGCTGAATCGAATTTCTCATGGCATCTACTGTAAAACATAAAACTTTAGGAAAATTCTTCAGCCCCGGTTTTACCTGATCCTTGAGGACCTGACACATACCCACTGCTGCTACAGCAGGTTGGGCAACTGAACCAGCCAAAAGGAAGGAAGATTTTAGTAATGATTCCAATTTCTTTTCCGAAGGATCTTTAAACACCTGTACGTTATCTACCGGACAAGTCAGGTTTTTATTTATACAAGAAATCGCTGCATCTACAGAAGGCAGACTCCACTTCTTTGAAAACTTTTCCTCCATAGGATCATAGAAGTGGCGTGACCAGCCACGATACGCGTGAGGAAAGCGAGCCGTGACGTCATCTCCGCTCTTATCAGGGAGTGGAGAAGCAATTCAATGCAATTGATGTTGACACTCGTCATCTGAAATGTGAGTGTATACTATGGTATGTTTTTCATTAAAGTGTGTTACGATTTTACACCATTGTGAGCGTTATTCATTCCTTCCTCTATGTGCCTTGTGGGAGCCATTGATCCAAGGGAAGAGAGGCTAAACGCTACTTTTGTGGAGTGAAAGTGACCTGAAACTGTGCTATACGCATTGGGAGAGAGAAGCTGCGGCCAGTGGGATTTCATATTAAGGCTTATTTTAAGCCTCTTAGAGGTGAGAGGCTGGTGATACTGGTCACTTTTGGAGTGGAGCACGTTCTGATTTTGCTTTGAGCATTGCACTGCAGTGCACTTTGAAAAAATCTTGTGGATATTTACCCCTATTTTTTGGGCTGCATGTTTGGAGTCTGGTCCGGATTTTGCTTTTTTTCTGCACTGAAACATTATATGATTGCACATTGCATGAAGACTTTCATTTATCTCATTTCTATCACTTTTGGACTCATTTTGCATTTTTTTTGGATTGCTATTATTAGCATATATACAAAAACAATTTATGATGCACTTTATTCAGCATTAATCACCTGTGATATGCACTTTATATTTATATTTGCACATATTCTTTGCTGTGTGTGACAGGAATGTTATGCACTCATCACATGGAATTTGCACGGATTTATAGTTTATTGCACTATTGATATTGCATTATGTATTGATGTTTTCATTATTTATTTAATGGTCAGCACTGGATTAAATTATATTTATTATTAGTGAGCGTTATTTATTATAATATTTTTTGTTAGTCTATTATTGCCATTAGTAAGCGCCCCAACACCCCCCTATCCTCATATACTATTAGTGTGCGAACATTATTTAGTTGTGGCCGCTGCTAGGGAATTTACCACCTTCCCTTTAATTTCCCTTTATTAGTGTTATGGTGGATGTTTAGTTTTTATTAATTTTAGTCATTCTCTATATAGTGTGGTTTGCGCATTAGTTCCCCCCTTTTCTTCATTCTGATTATGAAGTCACAAATAATGGAAGCAAACCCTGCAATAAAAATGCTGCAAACTGTGCAACCAGATTAATCGATCTAAAAGTGTCACACACACACACACAGATAACTGGGACGTTCAATATCACAGGATCATACAGTTGTACCTCCAGTAATGTGGTGTACCTCATCCAATGCAAAAAATTTTGCAAAGGATCTTATATTGGTAAAACAGGACAGAAGTTGCAAGTGAGGCTGAATTTTCACAGACATACCATCAAGGAACTTCGTTTTTGCACACCTGTGGGACATCATTTCTCACAACCGGACCACGCTATAGAAGACATCAATGTTTTAGTTCTTAACCACTTAACCCCAGGACCATATTGCTGGTCAAAGACCAGAGCACTTTTTGCGATTCGGCACTGCGTCGCTTTAACTGACAATTGCGCGGTCGTGCGACATGGCTCCCAAACAAAATTGGCGTCCTTTTTTTTCCACAAATAGAGCTTTCTTTTGGTGGTATTTGATCACCTCAGTGGTTTTTAGTTTTTGCGCTATAAACAAAAATAGAGCGACAATTTTGAAAAAAATGAATATTTTTTACTTTTTGCTATAATAAATATCCCCCAAAAATATATTAAAAAAAAAACATTTTTTTTTCCCTCAGTTTTCCCCTAGTGGCCACTTCGCGAGGTGACGTTATACTATGTGCTCTCGCGCAGGGGAGCCGACCTGCCGCCGTAGAACTGCGGCGGCTGGTCGGCAAGTAGTTAAAGGGAATTTCAGAACTATCTAGAAAAGAAAAAAACTTTTGAACCAAGAATGATACTTGTTTCTAATTGACACAAAAAATAATGGCCTAAATTTAGATATGGGTTTTCTGACTCATTATCCAAAAGTTTTACGACCCCCCTCTGTGACCATCCCCCCCTCTCTATAGCTCTCCCTCTGTCTTATTTCACCAACTATGCTAGTTTTATTACCATTGCCATGTGCCATTTGTTTTTCTTTTTTTCCTTTCCCTCAGAGATTGTATGTGTTTGTTTGTTTTTTTAGCATTCTGATAAAACTTTCGTGAATCGATACTGCAGGAATCTTGAAGAAAGGGGACATCCCTCCGAAAGCTTGTCCTGAAAAATTGCATGTTAGAGCAAATAAAAAAAGTATCCTGGACAGTACACAATTGTCTGTCACAAGTGCACCAATACGGCTGCAAACACCTCAAGCATATTTATTTGATTTAAGACTCAAATAAGGAGGCCGCTGCCATAATCTTCCACTTCATGATTGATCAGATGGTGGGGTGGAATCAGGGTGGTCATTTATGGCAGGGCTTGACAAATTTGCTTGGAATCTAGGAGCCAGCTAAAAAAGTTAGGCGCCAGGAACGCGCCCCGTCCTGCCGAGCTTGCGTGCAGAAGCGAAAGCATACATGAGTAGCCCCCGCATATGAAAGCGGTGTTCAAACCACACATGTGAGGTATCGCCGCGATTGGTAGAGCGAAAGCAATAATTCTAGCCCTAGACCTCCTCTGTAACTCAAAACATGCAACCTGTACAATTTTTTAAACGTCACCTATGGAGATTTTAACTACTTGCCGACCGCCCACCGTCGTTATACGTCATCACTTTAGAGATGAATATCTCGGTAACGGTAGCAGCTGCTGCCACAATCGAGATATTCATCTCTTCTGTGGGCGGCCGTGTTAACGATAATGGCGGTCTCCGCGGCGAATCCGCCGCGAGATCGCCGTTATCGGTGGCGGGAGAGGGGCCCCCCCCCCTCCCGCCGCTGTTCCGCGCCCTCCGCCGCTTACCGGAGCCGTCGGTAGCGGCGGAGGAGATCGCGACCATCCGGCAGCTGAGCGGGGACGAGACTGAAGGAAAAATCTCCTTCGCCCGTCCCCATAGCTCCGCTGGGCGGAAGTGACGTCAAAACGTCAGTCCCGCCCAGCGTCTTAAAGAAACATTTTTTTTTTTGTCATTTGAAAAAATGACATTTCCAAATTTTTTTTTTTTTTTTTGCATTTAAGCCTAAATATGAGATCTGAGGTCTTTTTGACCCCAGATCTCATATTTAAGAGGACCTGTCATGCTTTTTTCTATTACAAGGGATGTTTACATTCCTTGTAATAGGAATAAAAGTGATAATTTTTTTTTTTTTTTTTTTTTTCAGTGTTAAAAATTGTAAAATAAATAAAAATAAATGCGAAAAGCAAAAAAAAATTTTTTTAAAGCGCCCCGTCCCGACGAGCTCGCGCGTAGAAGCGAACGTATACGCGAGTAGCGCCGACATATGAAAACGGTATTCAAACCACACAAGTGAGGTATCGCCGCGATCGTTAGAGCGAGAGCATTAATTTTAGCCCTAGGCCTACTCTGTAACTCAAAAAATGCAACCTGTAGAATTTTTTAAACGTCGCCTATCAAGATTTTTAAGGGTAAAAGTTTGACGCCATGCCACGAGCGGGCGAAATTTTTAAGCGTGACATGTTGGGTATCATTTTACTCGGCGTAACATTATCTTTCACAATATATAAAAAAATTGGGCCAAATTTATTGTTGTCTTATTTTTTCATTTAAAAAAGTGAATTTTTTCAAAAAAAAGTGCGCTTGTAAGACCGCTGCGCAAATACGGTGTGACAAAAAGTATTGCAATGACTTCCATTTTATTCTCTAGGGTGTTAGAAAAAAAAAATATATAATGTTTGGGGGTTTTAAGTAATTTTCTAGCAAAAAAAAATGGTTTTGTCTCGTAAACACCGACTCTGAAAAACAGGCCCGGGGCTAAAGTGGTTAAAGGGTAAAAGTTTGTCGCCATTCCACGAGCGGACGCAATTTTGAAGCGTGACATGTTGGGTATCAATTTAATAAAAAAAAGTGTATTTTTCCCAAAAAGGGGGCTTTTGCCCATTGCACAAATACGATGTGACAGAAAGTATTGCAACGACCGCAATTTTATTCTCTAGGGGGTTTGGGGGTTCTAACTTCTAAGTAAAGGGAAGGAGATGGAAACAGGCAGGGAAATTCCATTAGCATTGCTGGTTGTCTTGTCATATCAACGGCTACCACAAAAGGGTGCCAGATTCCAGAAGAAACCATAGGACTGCAGAAGGCCACAAAGCCGCGGTGTCAATTACCAGCCCGATCACGTGGGGGGGTGTGCACTGAGACAGGGTACCCCAGGCACCAGGTCGCTAATTCTAGTTAGGCGCCCAGGGTTTGTCAAGCCCTGATTTATGGGGTTGTACAATCCAAGGCATTAAACCTGCATGCCTGGTGCAAATGAGAGGAAAAAAGAGGTTCATGATCCAACCAGCACATCTTGATACTTCTGAATACAGAATGATCACACTCTAACAAAAAAAAAGTTTCAAATTGTAAAAAAATAAAATAAAAAAAACAATACTGGTAAAATCTGTAGGAATATATGCAGAATAAAAATTACAGTTTATCAAAAGAAAGATCAGCAAAACAATATTGCCAAGAACAGTGTATGATTTATTTATTTTTATTTTTTTTATCATGCATTGCAAACTATTACTAATCTTTGTTACAGTTTACATTCCCAGGAGAATAAAAGTATTTTCCACAAAACTGGAAAAGCAAATGTTTGTTTTATATATGTGCATGCTAATTATAGAATACATTTTTATTAACTACTGCTTGTGCAACCATTCATTACAGAGATATTTGTCTTCTTGAAAATAAAGATGCATTGAATAACATGGTCAAAGGTCAGCAGATTATAGTATGTTAAGAGAATGTGACACATTCCAAGAAAGTCGGCAATGACATTTGTTTAAGACAATAGGAGGCCAGACACTATTAATGTCCCATCAGCACACACACTTGTGACCTTTGCTAGACACAGATGCACAAGGTCACTCCACAGCTCTCCAGGCAATGTCAACTGGAAAGCTGATGACTTAATCACTCCATGCTCCTGACAAACTCTGGTTTAAGTATGCCTTCTTGCCCATAAAAAGCCTGCCATTAGCCACGTTATTAAACCTGCTCAGTGCTGTATAAATTTAAATTGCCACACTTAAGAATGAACACCGTTTAATTTGTATATTGGGCATCAATATATTTTATTTTGAAATGTGACAGTAAAACGTTCACTTCATTGGTCCAACCTATTAGTCACTGACACACTTTAGTTCTTACCGCACCATCCTAAGAGAATTGTGATTATACTGTTGATTGTACTTCAGGCCCTGACAAAGTTAAAGATGTATTTCAGGCAAGGCTATCGTTGTGGGCTTGTATGGGAAATGATCTTTCTACCAGAAGGCCAAATGATTGTAATAGCATGTCAAATTTTTGGAGATATATGAGAACTTACAAGTGTGTTAAAGTATCTTGAAACCCAACACATGATGTAGATGTCATCTACATCATGACAAATGCTTAACCACTAGGTAAGCATGACAGTTATCAGAAAAAAGTTTTAATTCTTTAAGTACCCCTGCCCCTCTCTATCAGCACTGAGGTAACCTTAGTGGAGTGAGGAAGAGAAACGAGGAGAAGAGAAAAACTGGATTACTAGTCCGTACCAGGGGACAAAAGGTGTATTTGCTTTGTAAGAATAAGCCCACGTTCACATTGGGCTGATTTGGCATGCAATGTCAAATCACATACCAAATCTAATCCTACTGCCGGCAATAGCACCGTCTGAACCTGTGCGAAGCCGACTTTGCGGCACTGCACTGATTCCCAAAAGTAGTTACTGCTCTACTTTTGGTGACTTCAGGGGTGATTTGAATAGAATAATACATTAAGGAATCCGGGACGTAGAGCTGCACAATTAAATCAGTAAAAAATTGTGATCTCGATTCAACCCCCCTGACGATTTCCAATGCAGAGTTTGCCGATTCTTTCATATAACAAGTGGACAGACTTTATCTGCTCTGTCAAAAGAAAAAATTTGGGCAGTCTGCCAAGTTTTTAACAACATGAAACATTGTAACCAACTTCCTTCTTAGATCAAACTTCTGTGTGTAAATGCAGGAAGTTTAACCACTTTAAGTCCAAATCTTTTTCTGACACTTGTTTCTTAAGTTAAAAATCAATATTTTTTGCTAGAAAATTACTTGGAACCCCCAAACATTATATATATTTTAGCAGAGACCCTAGGAAATAAAATGGCAATTGCTGCAATATTTTATGTCACACTGTATTTTCCCAGCGGTCTTTCAAATGCAATTTTTTGGAAAAAAATACACTTCAATGAATAAAAAAAACAAAACCGTAAAGTTAGCCCAATTTTTTTGTTTTAATGTGAAAGATTTTACGCCACGAGAATTGTGAGAGAATCATGATCTCTCTTCTAAGCAAAAAAAATTGTGATTCTCATTTTAGCCAGAATCGTGCAGCTCTACCGGGATGCGATGCGTTCCACGGGCTAAAACCAGAAGTGACATACTACGTGTTTCATCATAAAGATGTCATTAGGCATGGCTCCCTCCTCTTCTCTGCAGCAGCTGCTCACTGACACAGGGGAGCTGGAGGATCAAATAACTTGACTGGAGCAGAGGGTATGAAGTATAGGTTGGGGGGGGGGGGCATTTTGAAGACTAGTTGCCAAGACTGGTTTGTTGTTTTGCATGGTTTTAATTACGCTTAATTATTATTCATGGATGCCTCTCAGAGGGCCAAACATTGACTGCTAGTAGTAGGCCAGCACTCTGAATATCTCCACATCCCATTGGAATTTAACATTCTGTCATTTCCCTACTATGACAGGTAAAGAGATCGTGTTTGCCTAGCAGAGAAGTGCCTAGCATTACACTTCAGTTTTTTTTTTTTGAGGAAATAAAAAAAAAAAATTATAAAAGGGGGGAAAGCACACACACATAAATTCTGTCTACAGCATGATTTGTAAGTTTAACTTCTGTAAAGAAAACCCCAACAAGCTGGTTGTACACAAGTCGATCCATAAAAAAAACTTGCCCATACATGGATCAAAACTCGTCTGGCCTACCTTTACCAATACATGCAACAGAATCAGGTAGTTCTATATAACAGCAACAAATTCTTGAAGGATTTATCACCAGTTCTCAGATTATTGGTACACCGGTACTCAGAAGTGCCTGTGCTGAAAAGTTGTCATGTATGACTGTGCTTCCCTCACAGTGCTGTATGCCTAAGCCCATTTAGCTATTGGCTGGGAGATTCCTTGTCAGAAAGCGAAGTGTAAACAGGGATACAAGTGAGGTCATTATTTGGCAATGCCCGTATTCGGAAATTACTTTTCACAAGGTGGGCAGAGCCTGATGGGGTAGCGGGATACTAGTTCCCCATCAGGCTTGCATTACTTCTGATTGACAGCGCACAGCAGTGGGCAGATTCAAAAGTCATGATTAGACTGAATAGTGGCTATGAATCTGCCCAGTACTGTAGAGCAGACCCTATGGGGAAACTAGACTATGGTCCCCATCTGGCACCCCAGTACAAGATGTCAGTAATGTGCCCATCAGTGAGAGGGGGGCGCTGAGAAAGGAGTTTCCAGTTTGCCCGTCCCAAACCACAGATTCATGCAGCCGTGTCTGACAAGCACATGAATTGGGCACAAGGACTGACCTTTTCAGTGCTGTGCCTTCACAGAGTACTATGGCACCCTTTAGGAGTTACCCCAACCATGTATTACATTGTTGTTCCTTTATTCAGTTACTTAGTTATTTTACACCCCATCATTCATTGCCATGTTCCCACAAATGTGAACATTTTACAAAAGGGGTGTACTATTCATTTTTACGATCACAGAAATTAAATCTGACAGGAAGCAGTCATTAAATAGCGAAGTCTAAGAATCGCCTTGCACGGAACCCAGTCAAGTGTGAAACAGCCTTAGCAAGAATACAAACATGTTATCATGTAAAGGAAAAATGCGGATCAGATTTCCCTGGCTCATGAGGCAAGGGATTTTTCTACTTAAGTTATATTTAGTGTATTGATTAGAACCTCTTGATCTTTTTTTAGTGGAAAACAAAACACTCAGCTGTTGCTGGTAAGAAAAAACAATGTTAGACACGTGGGATACCAATTTTTTTTTTTTTTTTTTTTTTTTTTAAGCAGAAGAAATGGATTGGCCTTACTGTGCCATCTGATATGATAATCTGCAGTAGTCAACCACTTCACACTTTGCAACATCAATAAACAGGGATGTTAACACTTTGTCCCGACATGTACCGTGTAAAGTGATTTCGCAATGAAGATTTTTTTCAATTGAATTGTTCTCCTTTCCATGCAGTCTTCCAGGGCTGGAACTCCATAGACCACTCACTGCCATTTCATTAAGCATCTGCATTTTTTGAAATTATATTCTAAGTGTATTTAAAATGGTCTTTGTATTCAGTAGCACTGATATACTTATTCACCTGCGAAATCATTTATCTACATCCTTCAGTATATAAAGTGTCTTGCAAAAGTATTCACTCCTCTTGGCTTTTTACCTATTTTGTTACATTATAGCCTTTAGTTCAATGTTTTTTTTAATCTGAATTATATGTGATGGATCAGAAAACAATAGTCTTAGTTGGTGAAGTAAAATTAGAAAAATATATACATAAAAATATTTTTCAGAAATATAAAACTGTTAATGTCCACCTGTGTGCAATCTAAGTGTCACATGGTCTGTTTTTACATATACACACCTTTTTGAAAGGCCCCAGAGGCAGAAACACCTAAGCAAGAGGCACAACTAACCAAACACTGCCATAAAGACCAAGGATCTCTCCAAACAAGTAAGGGACAATGTTGTTGAGAAGTACAAGTCAGAGTTAGGCTATAAAAAAATATCCAAAGCTTTGATGATCCCTAGGAGCAACATCAAA
This sequence comes from Rana temporaria, assembly GCF_905171775.1. Classification (NCBI taxonomy): domain Eukaryota; kingdom Metazoa; phylum Chordata; class Amphibia; order Anura; family Ranidae; genus Rana; species Rana temporaria. The sequence goes on along the minus strand of NC_053489.1, from coordinate 259,226,146 downwards.
TCTATTATAACCAAGTGGAAAGAACATGGCACAACAGCAAACCTGCCAAGAGACAGCCGCACTCCAAAACTCATGAACCGGGCAAGGAGGGCATTAATCAGAGGCAGCACAGAGACCTAAAATAACCCTGGAGGAGCTGCAGATTTCCACAGCAGAGACTAGAGTATCTGTTCAGGGGACAACAATAAGCTGTACGCTACATAGAGTTGGGCTTTATGGCAGTGGCCAGAAGAAAGTCAAACCACTTTCAGCAAAAAAACAAAATGGCACGTTTTGAGTTTGCGAAAAGGCATGTGGGAGACTCTCAAAATGTATGGAGGAAGGTGCTCTGGTCTGATGAGACTAAAATTGTACTTTTTGGCCATCAAAGAAAACATAGGGCCAGATCCACAAAAACCTGGCGCAACGTAACTTTTTCAATTTAAGTTACACCGCCGGAAAATTTCTACCCAAGTGCCCGATCCACAAAGCACTTACCTAGAAATTTTCGGCTGTGTAACTTAAATTAGTCCGGCGCAAGGCGTTCCTAATTTAAAGGGGGGAGTCTCATTTAAATTAGGCACGCTCCTGACGTCATTTTGCCGACGTGCTTTGCGCGGTTTTACGTTGCGCCGGGTTTTGAGAATCGCGACGGGCGTAAAAAAAAATATGAGTTGCGGCGGGAAAAAAAAAATTTGAAAAAAAACAGCGACGCAGGATAGAAGGTTCTACTTTTACAAGGCCTAAACAGTTTAGGCCTTGTAAAAGTAGCCCTAATATTGCAACGGCAAACTAATACTTACGGAGAAAAAACGAAGCGTAAAAGCTTCGTGGATCTCCGTAAGTGCTAATTTGCATACCCGAAGCGGCATTTCAACGAGAAATGCCCCCAGCGGCGGCTGTGGTACTGCATCCTAAGATCCGACAGTGTAAGTCCCTTACACATGTCGGATCTTCTCCCTATCTATGTGAAACTGATTCTGTGGATCAGTTCCATAGATAGAAAAAGGGATACGCCGGCGTATCCCTTTTGAGGATCTGGCCCATTATGTCTTATGCAAACCCAACACATCACATCACCCAAAGACCACCATCCCCAGTGAAACATGGTGGTGGCAGCATCATGCTGTGGGGATTTTTTTCAGCAGTCGGGATTGGGAAACTTGTCAGAGTTGAGGGAAAGATGGATGGTGCTAAATACAGGGATATTTTTAAGTAAAACCTGTACCACTCTGTGTGTGATTTGAGGCCAGGAAGGAGGTTCACCTTCCAGCAGGACAATGACCCCAAACACACCGCTAATGCAACACTTGAGTGGTTTAAGGGGAAACATGTAAAAGTGTTGGAATGGTCTATGCAAAGCCCAGACCTCAAGCCAATAGAAAATCTGTGGTCAGACCTAAAGATTGCTGTTCACAAGTGCAAACCATCCAACTTGAAGGAGCTGGAGGAGTTTTGCAAAGAGGAATGGGCAAAAATCCCAGTGGTAAGATGTGGCAAGCTCATAGAGACTTATCCAAAGCGACTTGGAGCTGTGATAGCCACAAAAGGTGGCTCTACAAAAGTATTGACTTTAGGGGGGTGAATATTATGCACATTGACTTTTTCTGTTATGTTGTCCTATTTGTTATTTGTTTCACAATAAAAAGGAAAAAAAAAAACAATAACATCTTTAAAAGTTGTGGACATGTTCTGTAAATTAAATGATGCAAATCCTCAAACAATCCATATAAATTCTAGGTTGTGAGGCAACAAAATTGTTTTTTTTTAGCTTGCCATACCACTATGATTTGAAACAGATACACAGGTTTGCCTATCCCAACTTCAAGGAGCTATTGTACTCTGATAGAAACACATCTACTGTATAACTGAATGGTGCCATACATACATATACATATATATATATATATACACACACACACAGTACAGATCAAAAGTTTGGACACCTTCTTATTCAAATAGTTTTCTTTATTTTCATGACTATGAAAATTGTAGATTCACACTGAAGGCTTCAAAACTATGAATTAACACATGTGGAATTATACATAACAAAAAAGTGTGAAACAACTGAAAATATATTTCATATTCTAGGTTCTTCAAATGAGCCACCTTTTGCTTTGATTACTGCTTTGCACACTCTTGGCATTCTCTTGATGAGCTTCAAGAGGAAGCTCTCCTTCTTGGTCAAATAGCCCTTACACAGCCTGGAGGTGTGTTTGGGGTCATTGTCCTGTTGAAAAATAAATGATGGTCCAACTAAACGCAAACCGGATGGAATGGCATGCCGCTGCAAGATGCTGTGGTAGCCATGCTGGTTCAGTATGCCTTCAATTTTGAATAAATCCCCAACAGTGTCACCAGCAAAGCACCCCCACACCATCACACCTCCTCCTCCATACTTCACGGTGGGAACCAGGCATGTAGAGTCCATCCGTTCATCTTTTCTGCGTCGCACAAAGACACAGGGGTTGGAACCAAAGATCTCAAGTTTGGACTCATCAGACCAATCCACTGGTCTAATGTCCATTCCTTGTGTTCTTTAACCCAAAAACGTCTCTTCTGCTTGTTGCCTTTCTTTAGCAGTGGTTTCCTAGCAGACATTCTACCATGAAGGCCTGATTCACACAGTCTCCTCTTAACAGTTCTAGATATGTGTCTGCTGCAAAGGGTGTCTACTTTGAAGAACCTGGAATATGAAATATATTTTCAGTTGTTTCACACTTTTTTGTTATGTATAATTCCACATGTGTTAATTCATAGTTTTGATGCCTTCAGTGTGAATCTACAATTTTCATAGTCATGAAAATAAAGAAAACTCTTTGAATGAGAAGGTGTGTCCAAACTTTTGGTCTGTACTGTATATACAGTGCCTTGGAAAAGTATTCGGCCCCCTTGAACTTTTGACCTTTTGCCACATTTCAGGCTTCAAACAAAGATATAAAACTGTATTTTTTTTTTTTGAAGAATCAACAAGTGGGACACAATCATGAAGTGGAACCAAATTTATTGGATATTTCAAACTTTAACAAATAAAAAACTGAAAAATTGGGCGTGCAAAATTATTCAGCCCCTTTACTTTCAGTGCAGCAAACTCTCTCCAGAAGTTCAGTGAGGATCTCTGAATGATCCAATGTTGACCTAAATGACTAATGATGATAAATAGAATCCACCTGTGTGTAATCAAGTCTCTGTATAAATGCACCTGCACTGTGATAGTCTCAGAGGTCCGTTTAAAGCGCAGAGAGCATCATGAAGAACAAGTAAAAACACCAGGCAGGTCCGAGATACTGTTGTGGAGAAGTTTAAAGCCGGATTTGGATACAAAAAGATTTCCCAAGCTTTAAACATCCCAAGGAGCACTGTGCAATCGATAATATTGAAATGGAAGGAGTATCAGACCACTGCAAATCTACGAAGACCTGGCCGTCCTTCTAAACTTTCAGCTCATATAAGGAGAAGACTGATCAGAGATGCAGCCAAGAGGCCCATGATCACTCTGGATGAACTGCAGAGATCTACAGCTGAGGTGGGAGACTCTGTCCTTAGGACAACAATCAGTCGAATACTGCACAAATCTGGCCTTTATGGGAGAGTGGCAAGAAGAAAGCCATTTCTTAAAGGTTTCCATAAAAAGTGTTGTTTAAAGTTTGCCACAAGCCACCTGGGAGACACACCAAACATGTGGAAGAAGGTGCTCTGGTCAGATGAAACCAAAACCGAACTTTTTGGCAACAATGCAAATAGTTATGTTTGGCGTAAAAGCAACACAGCTCATCACCCTGAACACACCATCCCCACTGTCAAACATGGTGGTGGCAGCATCATGGTTTGGGCCTGCTTTTCTTCAGCAGGGACAGGGAAGATGGTTAAAATTGATGGGAAGATGGATGGAGCCAAATACAGGACTTATCTGGAAGAAAACCTGATGGAGTCTGCAAAAGACCTGAGACTGGGACGGAGATTTGTCTTCCAACAAGACAATGATCCAAAACATAAAGCAAAATCTACAATGGAATGGTTCACAAATAAACATATCCAGGTGTTAGAATGGCCAAGTCAAAGTCCAGACCTGAATCCAATCGAGAATCTGTGGAAAGAACTGAAAACTGCTGTTCACAAACGCTCTCCATCCAACCTCACTGAGCTTGAGCGGTTTTGCAAGGAGGAATGGGCAAAAATGTCAGTCTCTCGATGTGCAAAACTGATAGAGACATACCCCAAGCGACTTACAGCTGTAATCGCAGCAAAAGGTGGCGCTACAAAGTATTAACTTAAGGGGGCTGAATAATTTTGCACGCCCAATTTTTCAGTTTTTTATTTGTTAAAAAAGTTTGAAATATCCAATAAATTTCGTTCCACTTCATGATTGTGTCCCACTTGTTGTTGATTCTTCCAAAAAAATTACAGTTTTATATCTTTATGTTTTAAGCCTGAAATGTGGCAAAAGATAGCAAAGTTCAAGGGGGCCGAATACTTTCGCAAGGCACTGTGTATATATATATATATTACACACACACATACATATACACACACAGTATCTCACAAAAGTGTGTACACCACTCACATTTTTTAAAACATTTTATTCAATCATTCATGTGACAATACTGAAGAAATTACACTTTGCTATAATGTAAATGTAAAGTAGTGAGTGTACAGTTTTTGTATAACAGTGTATACTTGCTGTCCTCTCAAAATAACTCAACACACAGCCATTAATACCTTAACCGCTTGCAACAAAAGTGAGCACACCCCTAAGTGCAAATGTCCAAATTGGGTTCGAAGTGTCAATATTTTGTGCGGCCACCATTATTTTCCAGCACTGCCTTAACCCTCTTGGGTATGGAGTTCACTAGAGCGTCACAGGTTGCCACTGGAGTCCTCCATGATGACATCACTGAGCTGGTGGATGTTAGAGACCTTGCACTCCTCCAACTTCCGTTTGAGGATACACACAGATGCATACCGTTTGAGGATGCACACAGGTCTGGAGACATGCTTGGCCAGACCATGGACTTTACCCTCAGCTTTTTTAGGAAGGCAGTGGTCGTCTTGGAAGTGTGTTTAGGGTCGTTATTTTGGAATACTGCCCTGCGGCCCAGTCTTCAAAGGGAGGAGATCATGCTCTGCTTCAGTATGTCACAGAACATGTTGGTATTCATGGCTCCCTCAATGAACTGTAGCTCCCCAGTGATGGCAGTACTCATGCAGCCCCAGACCATGACACTCCCACCACCATGCTTGACTGCAGGCAAGACACACTTGTCCTTGTACTCCTCACCTGGTTGCTTCCACACCAGCTTGACACAATCTGAACCAAATAAGTTTATCTTGGTCTCATCAGACCACAGGACAAGGTTCCAGTAATCAATGTCCTTAGTCTACTTATCTTCAGCAAACTGCTGGCTTTCTTGTGCATCATCTTTAGAAGAGGCATCCTTCTAGGACGACAGCCATGCAGACCAATTTGATGCAGTGTATGGTCTAAAAGCACTGACAGGCTGACCCCGCTACTACTTTAACCTTATTTCCCAAAGACAACCTCTGGATATAACGCTGAGCACGTGCACTCAACTTCTTTGGTTGACCATGGCGAGGCCTGTTCTGAGTGGAGCCTGTCCTGTTAAACTGCTGTATGGTCTTGGCCATATTGCTGCAGCTCAGTTTCAGCTTCTCCGTCTTAGCAATCTTCTTATAGCCTAGGCCATCTTTATGTAGAGCAATAATTCTTTTTTTCAGATCCTCAGCGAGTTCTTTGCCATAAGGTGCCATGTTGAACTTTCAGTGACCAGTATGAGAGAGTGACAGCCATAACATCAAATTTAACACACCTACTCCTCATTCACACCTGAAACCTTGTAACGCTAACAAGTCACATGATACAGGGAAGGGAAATGGCTAATTGGACACGATTTGGACATTTTCACTTAGGGATGTACTCACCGTTATACAAGCTGTACATTCACAGCTTGTATAACACTGAAGCAAAGTGTTATTTCTTCAGTGTTGTCACATAAAAGGTATAATAAAATATTTACAAAAATGTGAGGGGTGAACTCACTTTTGTGAATATATATATATATATATATATATATATATATATATATATATACACATACACATACACACACACACACACACACACATATATATATATATATATATATACACACACACATACATACATACATACATACATACATACACACACAGCTGTGCATATAAGTTTAAATACCCTGGCAGAATTTATGATTTCTTGGCTGTTTTTCAGAGAATATGAATGATAACAAAAAAACTTTTCTTTCACTGGTTAGTGTTTGGCTGAAGTCATTTATTATCAATTAACTGTGTTTACTACCCAAATTACCATGATCAAAAGTTTGCATACCCCATTTCTACAAACCGTTTATTGCCCCCTTTAAACATCAATGACAGCTTGAAGTCTTGTGTGGTATTTGTGGATGGGGCTCTTTATCTTCTCAGATGGTAAAGCTTCCCATTCCTCTTGGCAAAAAGCCTTCAGTTCCTGTAAATTCTTGTGCTGTCTTGCATTACAGCACGTTTGAGATCTCCCCGATGATATTGAGGTCAGGATACTGAGATGGTCACTCCAGAACCTTCACTTTATTCTGCTGTAGCCAATGACAGGTCACCTTGGCCTTGTGTTTTGCATCATTGTCATGTTGGAATGTCCAAGTATGTCTCATGCACAACTTCCTGGCTGATGAATGCAAATGTTCCTCCAGTATTTTTTGATAACATACTGCATTCATCTTGCCAATTTTGACCAAATTTCCTGTGTCTTTGTAGCTCACACTTTCCCAAAACATCAGCCATCCAACACCTTGTTTCACAGTAGGAATGGTGTACCTTTTATCATAGGCCTTGTTGTCTCCTCTTCAAAAGTAGCGTTTATGCTTGTGGCCAAAAAGCAAAATTTTGGTCTCATTACTCCAAATGACTTTGTGCCAGAAGGTTTGAGGCTCGTCTCTGTGCTGTTTGGCGTATTGTAAGCGGGATACTTTGTGGCATTTGTGTAACAATGACTTTCTTCTGGCGACTTGACCATGCAGCCCATCTTTCTTCAAGTTCCTCCTTATGGTGCATCTGGAAACAGGCACACCACATTTTTTCAGAGAGTCCTGTATTTTACCTAAAGTTATTTGTGGGTTTTTCTTTGCATCCCGAACAATTTTTTCCAATTTTTAGTTGGTCTACCGGACTGTGGTTTTGTTTTAAAAGAACCCCAAATGTTCTGCTTCTTGATTAGAGTTTGATCACTGCCGATTGGCATTCTCAATTCCTTGGATATCTTTTTATATCCCTTTCCTGTTTTATACAGTTCAACTACCTTTTCCCGCAGATCCTTTGACAATTTTTTTGCTTTCCCCATGACTCAGAATCCAGAAACGTCAGTGCAACACTGGATGAAAGATGCAAGGGTCTGTCAGGAGTCCAGAAACTCATTGACCTTTTATATACACACACTAATTACAAACGGATCACAGGTGAGGTTGGTTACCTTTAACCGCTTAACGACCGCCGCATGTATATGTACGTCCACAGAATGGCATGTACAGGCATATGGGCGTACATGTACGTCCCGCCTTTCCGCGGGTCGGGGGTCCTATCGGGACCACCGCTACATGTGGCGGTCGGAAACCTGCAGGGAGCGATCAGAGACGAGGGCGCGGCTATTAGCCGCCCCCTCGTGATCGCTCCCCGGAGCTGAAGAACGGGGAGAGCCGTATGTAAACACGGCTTCCCCGTGCTTCACTGTGGCGGCTGCATCAATCGTGTCATCCCTTTTATAGGGAAGACACAATCGATGACGTCACACCTACAGCCACACCCCCCTACAGTTGTAAACACACACTAGGTGAAGCATAACTCCTTCAGCGCCCCCTGTGGTTAACTCCCAAACTGCAACTGTCATTTTCACAATAAACAATGCAATTTTAATGCATTTTTTGCTGTAAAAAAGGCAATGGTCCCAAAAATGTGTCAAAATTGTCCGAAGTGTCCGCCATAATGTCGCAGTCACGAAAAAAATCGCTGATCGCCGCCATTAGTAGTAAAAAAAAAAAAATGCAATAAAACTATCCCCTATTTTGTAAACGCTATAAATTTTGCGCAAACCAATCGATAAACGCTTATTGCGATTTTTTTTACCAAAAATAGGTAGAAGAATACATATCGGCCTAAACTGAGGAAAAAAAATAATTTTATATAATTTTAATTAATTTTATATATGTTTTTGGGGGATATTTATTATAGCAAAAAGTAAAAAATATTGCATTTTTTTCAAAATAGTTGCTCTATTTTTGTTTTTAGCGCAAAAAATAAAAACCGCAGAGGTGATCAAATACAACCAAAAGAAAGCTCTATTTGTGGGGAAAAAAGGACGCCAATTTTGTTTGGGAGCCACGTCGCACGACCGGCGCAATTGTCAGTTAAAGCAAAGCAGTGCCGAAACGCAAAAACTGGCCTGGGCATTTAGCTGCCTAAAGGTCCGAGGCTTAAGTGGTTAATAGCCATTCAAACCCCCTTTGTGTCAACTTGTGTGCATGTTATCAGGCCAAAATTACCAGGGTATGTAAACTTTTGATCAGGGTCATTTGGGTAGTTTCTGCTGTCATTATGATTTAAAAAGAGTAAACACAGTTGATTGATAATAAATGGCTTCAGCCAAATACTAACCATGAGTAAAATAAAAAGTTTTTGTGTTATCATTCATATTCTCTGAAAAATGACCAAGAAATCATAAAATTCTGCCAGGGTATGTAAATTTATGAGCACAACTGTAATATATACACATTATATATATATACACACATATACATATACATATACACACACACACACACACACACATACATACATACAGTGAGGAAAATAAGTATTTGAACACCCTGCTATTTTGCAAGTTCTCCCACTTGGAAATCATGGAGGGGTCTGAAATTGCCATCGTAGGCGCATGTCCACTGTGAGAGACATAATCAAAAAAATGTTTTCCAGAAATCACAATTTATGATTTTTTAACTATTTGTATGATACAGCTGCAAATAAGTATTTGAACACCTGTCTATCAGCTAGAATTCTGACCCTCAAAGACCTTTTAGTCTGCCTTTAAAATGTCCACCTCCACTCCATTTATTATCCTAAATTAGATGCACCTGTTTGAGGTCATTAGCTGCATAAAGACACCTGTCCACCCCATACAATCAGTAAGAATCCAACTACTAACATGGCCAAGACCAAAGAGCTGTCCAAAGACACTAGAGACAAAATTGTACACCTCCACAAGGCTGGAAAGGGCTACGGGGAAATTGCCAAGCAGCTTGGTGAAAAAAGGTCCACTGTTGGAGCAATCATTAGAAAATGGAAGAAGCTAAACATGACTGTCAATCTCCCTCGGACTGGGGCTCCATGCAAAATCTCACCTCGTGGGGTCTCAATGATCCTAAGAAAGGTGAGAAATCAGCCCAGGACTACACGGGAGGAGCTGGTCAATGACCTGAAAAGAGCTGGGACCACCGTTTCCAAGGTTACTGTTGGTAATACACTAAGACGTCATGGTTTGAAATCATGCATGGCACTGAAGGTTCCCCTGCTTAAACCAGCACATGTCAAGGCCCGTCTTAAGTTTGCCAATGACCATTTGGATGATCCAGAGGAGTCATGGGAGAAAGTCATGTGGTCAGATGAGACCAAAATAGAACTTTTTGGTCATAATTCCACTAACCGTGTTTGGAGGAAGAAGAATAATGATGAGTACCATCCCAAGAACACCACCCCTACTGTGAAGCATGGGGGTGGTAGCATCATGCGTTGGGGGTGTTTTTCTGCACATGGGACAGGGCGACTGCACTGTATTAAGGAGAGGATGACCGGGGCCACGTATTGCGAGATTTTGGGCAACAACCTCCTACCCTCAGTTAGAGCTTTGAAGATGGGTCGAGGCTGGGTCTTCCAACATGACAATGACCCGAAGCACACAGCCAGGATAACCAAGGAGTGGCTCTGTAAGAAGCATATCAAGGTTCTGGCGTGGCCTAGCCAGTCTCCAGACCTAAACCCAATAGAGAATCTTTGGAGGGAGCTCAAACTCTGTGTTTCTCAGCGACAGCCCAGAAACCTGACTGATCTAGAGAAGATCTGTGTGGAGGAGTGGGCCAAAATCCCTCCTCCAGTGTGTGCAAACCTGGTGAAAAACTACAAGAAACGTTTGACCTCTGTAATTGCAAACAAAGGCTAATGTACCAAATATTAACATTGTTTTTCTCAGGTGTTCAAATACTTATTTGCAGCTGTATCATCCAAATAAATAGTTTAAAAAAATCATACATTGTGATTTCTGGATTTTTTTTTTTTGATTATGTCTCTCACAGTGGACATGCACCTACGATAACAATTTCAGACCCCTCCATTATTTCCAAGTGAGAGAACTTGCAAAATAGCAGGGTGTTCAAATACTTATTTTCATCACTGTACACACACACACACACACACACACACATATATATATATATATATATATATATATATATATATACATATACATACACACATATACAGTGTTGTGAAAAGGTATTTTCCCCCTGCCTGATTAATTTAATTTTTTTGCATATTTCTCACACTAAATGATTTAGATCATCAAACAAAATTTTAATATTACACAAAGAAAACCCGAGTAAATCCAAGATGCCATTTTTAAATTATTATTTAATTTATTAAGGGAAAAAAGCTGTTCAAACCTGCCTGGCCCTATGTGAAAAAGTAATTGCCACCTCCCATGCTGAATCATGAATGAACTGTGATTAATCAAAATTAAAAATTAAATCAAAAAATCATATAAACAGAAGCTGTCTGACAAAGTGAACCATGCCAACAGATCAGAAAGGGGGCAAATACTTTTTCACAGCATCGTATACATACATACACACATATATTATATATATATATATATATATATATATATATATATATATATATATATATATATATATATAGTAAGGGGTTAGCTCGGTAGCGGGGTGTATGACCCCTTGGATGGGTTCACTACACACTGAATTTATACAGACAGGCAGTCGAAGACGGTTGAAAACAAAGATTTTGGTTTATTCTTCCATCTTGCTGGAAAGTGCAAGCATCCAAAACAGCATAAACAAAATCAAACATGAAATAAACCCTGGCCACTTGGGGCGTCTATCTTCACCACACAGGAACCTATCTAATGAAGTCTGGTACAGCCTAGTGCTGGGCAGACACTGCTGGTCATACAGCAGAACAACAATAGTCTTCTGATTTTTATCACACAGAAAAATCAATCCTCTCCTCACCTTCTCAGAAGACTTTCTGGCACTGCTCTCCTTACTCACAAAGACTCAGGATGCAGCAAATCAGTGGTAATCCTCTGGACTACTTATAGATGCCTTAATTGCCTCATTCTGAACAGCTGAAGTTTTCCAACGGCCTTTAGCCTTTTCTGGCTAAATTTGCAGCCGACGCCCAATAACAATTGGTGTATTGTCTAAACAAGGCAGAAATGTATATCCCATCTGTGACAACACCCACAGATTTACCTGACTTCCTGTCACAATATATACATACATACATGCATACACACACACTGAACACTTTGAAAACATATCAGATCTCAACGGGCAAAAATCTCATGCTGGATATCTATATTGACATGGACTGGGTAATGTGTTAGGAATGAAAGAATGGCACATCATTTGATGGACATGAAAATGATCCACCTACAGAGGGCTGAATTCAAAGACACCCTGAAAATCAAAGTGAAAAAATTATGCAGCAAGCTAGTCCATTTTGCTGAAATTTCATTGCAACAACTCAAAATGGTCCTCAGTAGTTTGTATGGCCCCCAAGTGCTTGTATGCATGCCTGACAACATCAGGGCATGCTCCTAATGAGACGACAGATGGTGTCTTAGGGTATTTCCTCTCAAATCTGGACCAGAGCATCACTGAGCTCCTGAACAGACTGAAGTGCAACCTGGCGGCACCAGATGGACCGAAACATAATGTCCCAGAGGTGTTCTTTTGGATTTAGGTCAGGTGAGCTTGGGGGCCATTCAATGGTATCAATTTCTTCATCCTCCAGGAACTGGCTGCATGCTCTCGCCACATGAGGCTGGGCATGGTCGTGGACTAGGAGGAACCCAGGACCCACTGCACCAGCATAGGGTCTGACAATGGGTCCAAGGATTTCATCCGATACCTAATGGCAGTCAGGGTGCCATTGTGTAGCCTGTAGAGGTCTGTGGGTCCCTCCATGGATATGCCTCCCAGACCATCACTGACCCACCACCAAACCGGTCATGCTGAACGATGTTACAGGCAGCATAAAGTTCTCTGTGGCTTCTCCAGACCCTTTCATGCCTGTCACATATGCTCAGGGTGAACCTGCTCTCATCTATGAAAAGCATGGGGCACCAGTGGTGGACCTGCCAATCCTGTTGTTCAATGGAAAATGCCAATCAAGCTCCACAGTAAGCACAGAGCACACTAGAGGACCTCGGGCCCTTAGGCCACCCCCATAAAGTCGGTTACTGATTTGCTGATGGTCATTTTGTAGGGCTCTGGCAGTGCTCATCCTGTTCTTCCTTGCACAAAGGAGCAGATACCAGTCCTGCTGATGGGTTAAGAACCTTCTACGGCTCTGTCCAGCTCTCCTAGAGTAACTGCCTGTCTCCTGGAATCTCCTCCATGCTCTTTAGACTGTGCTGGGAGACACGGTAAACCTTCTGGCAAAGACACGTATTGATGTGCCATCCTGGAGGAGTTAGACTGTCTGTGCAACCTTTATAGGGTCCAAATATCGCCCCGTGCTACCAGTAGTGACATTGACCCTAGCCAAATGCAAAACTAGTGAAAAACAGTCAGAAAAGATGAGTAGGGGAAAAAAACGTCAGACACCTGCACTTGAAAAACCATTCCTGTTTTGGAGGTCGTCTCATTGTTGCCCATCTAGTGCACCTGTTGTTAATTTCAATTAACAGCAAAGCAGCTGAAACTGATTAACCACCCTCTTTTGTATACACCCCTCCCACTCTGCTACTTAACTGACCAGATCAATATCCCAGGAGTTCTGGTTCAAAAGTGTTCCTTTAATTTTTTTGAGCAGTGTATATAGATATATATATATATATATATTTTTTTTTTTTTCAAAACTAACACAGCTGAGAGAAATCATTTGAATTGGACAAATCAAGAGCCATAAAAAAAAAAAACGTGAATAATTAAAATAATTCAGCAGCTGAATGGATTTATACTGTGTCTTTAGACCATTAAATAGACACGAGCAGCATAATGAAAGGATTATAGTGAGTGTTCACTTTTTTCATAGAACACTCTGAACCTCAACATACTGCCAAGAAGGACTTAACTTTGTGAGCCCATTACAGTATGAACTGTGTTGCTTAAGATGTTACAGAACATATTGTTAAATTATCACCAGTGCTCTCATCCTCAAGTAGGCAAGACAAGTTACATTCTGACAGTCATTTTTATTGATTTTGCGAAGGCTTACAGTAAAATTTGATATACCTACAATGGCCATTAAACGTTCTTAGGGGTTATTTTGTTTAACGCTATAACTTTAATCAGCTATTAAAGCAACAACCACAATTAGTATGTGTGTTTGATCACTGGAACACAAAAGGAAGATGTGATTTAAGAAACTAATATAGTATCCCAAACCAAAGATTTTTTCAGTATCTACAGCTTAGGCATGCCTACCACTTACCGCCCGGCCTATAGCAAAATAAAGGCTGGGCGGTGGTTGCGTTATTTATCCTTACTGGACAACATATGACGTCTGTCTGACATAGCGCTACACCAATCTCATGGCTAATCATGATGTAAACAGAAAGACCCGATGATCAGCTTTTCCTCACTTGCGTCTGACAGAGCCGATCGGCGGCTCTCCTGATGGGGGGGGGGTCTGTGCTGATTGTTAATCAGTGCAGACCCCCCATGGATGCCCACACTGGACAACCAGGGAAGCCACCAGGACCACCAAGGAAGCCCCTAGCATGTGGATGGTCAGGCACATCCCCCATGGCCATCCACATATGCAAATAGAAGCTAAATATGTGGCAATCAGTGCCCACAAATGGGCACAGATTGGCACCATTATTAAACAAATTAATTCAGTGATGCCCAGCAATGCCACCCATCAGTGTCATCTGTGCCCACCTATCAGTGACCATCAGTGCCCATCCATGTCACTTATCAGTGCCACCCATAAGTACCCATCAGTGGCACCCATAGGTGCCCATCAGTGGCACCCATAGGTGCCCATCAGTGCCGCCCATCGGTGCCGCCTTATCAGTGCCCGTCAGTGCAGCCATATTAGTGATTTTGATTGATTTTTTGATTTTAATATTTCTTTACAGCGCCACATACACCCTGAAGGGTGTGTCTAAGCGCTGGAAGGAGGTCCGCTGGTCTATTCTGGCCCAAAAAGCAATCCAAGAGAAAAAAGAAAAAAAGACTTTGTAGACGAACTGATGGCTCGTGTACATAAAAGAAAGAGAAACCATATAAAATATCAACAATAAAAACAAACGGTAGCAAGGGGGTTTGGAGTGAGGGGGACATAGGGTGAGGGGAGGAGGGGCCAGGTCAGTTTAATAGGCGTGGTCATAATCAACTTGCCCCAAAGAGGAAGGTTTTCAGAGCCTTTCTGAAGGTAATAAGAACAGTGGACTTCCTCAAAGGCAACGGGAGAAGGTTCCAAAGCGAGGCGGCTCTGGCTCTGAAGGATCGGCCACCGAACGAAATCAACCTTACTAGAGGGATGACAGCAAAGTCCTGATCGGCCGATCTCAGTGCCCTGGGGGGATGGTAGTGTATGGCCAAGTTATTAATGAACAATGGGCCATGTTGTTTGAAGGCCCTGAACATAACACACAAAGCCTTGAATTCGATCCTCCTTGCGCATGGGAGCCAATGAAGTAGTCTGAGAACGGGTGATATATGGTCCCATCTTGAGGTCCCCGTAATCAACCTAGCTGCCTGGTTCTGCACCAGCTGCAGCTTGGAGAGCCATTTAATAGGGAGTCCAAGGTATACCACATTGCAAAAGTCAAGACGTGAGATGACTAAGGCCTGTACTAGTGTATTTCTGTGTGTTTGGGAGAGCAGGTGTTTTACCCGTCGCAGCATCCGAAGATAGTAAAGGGCATTCTTGGTACAGTTCCTCACCTGTGGAATCCATGAAAGTTTATTGTCAAATATGACACCCAGGTTTCTTACTTGGCTGGATGGAGTGGGGCACGGGCCCATTGATACGGGCCACTCTGCAAGCAGGTTTAAACTTTGTGTTGGACCTGTAAGAAGTACCTCAGTTTTGGATACGTTCAGGGCCAAACGATTGTCCTTCATCCATGTCTGGATAGATGAGAGGCAACAGGAAAGAAGGTGGGCTGCCGTGGGGTTAAGAGCATCACTGGCCACAATTTGTATGTCATCAGCGTATACCTGAGTGGCCAATCCCCATGAAGAGATGATATCTACCACTGGCCTCACATAGCAATTAAACAGCCACGGCGAAATTGCCGAGCCCTGAGGGACCCCGCAGAGAAGGGGCACCCTCGCTGACCTAAATGAGCCCAATATTACTTGGAATGTTCTGCCTGTCAGGAAATTGCGTATCCAAGTAAGGGGTAGGCCTGTAATATAGAACTCGTCCTGCAGCCGAGCCAGGAGGATCTTGTGGCTGACAGTATCGAAAGCCGCGGAGAGGTCAAGCAGTACCAAGGCCGCCGACCCCCCCGCGTCTCTCGACTCCAGCAGCCTTTCTCTAGTGGCCAGGATGGATAGCTCGATCCCTCTTTTGGGCCTAAACCCCGATTGAGCATCGTGAAAGAGATTTTGTAATTCACAATGTGCTTGAAGTTGCATAAGAGCCTCATGTTCCACCAGCTTAGCCAGAAAGCATAGTCCTGAAATGGGGCGGTAGTTGGACATAACTTTGGCATCCAGCGTGCTTTTTTTCAAAATTGGTGTGACCAGGGCATGTTTCCAGTTATCTGGAAACTCTCCAGTTGTCAAAGAGAGGTTAACCATGATCAGAATCTCATCGATGACTGTGTCGATGTTATCCTTAAGCAACCATGCTGGGCATGTGTCATCGGCATAATAAGAGGGTTTTAGATGTTTAATGGAGCTGAAGAGCTGAGATTTCGTTACTGGCTGAAAGGAGCAAAAGGGAATGATGTGATTGGGCCGGTCGATCTTAATAGTGAGGTTTGCTGAGGGAACAAGGACTGGGGGACCCAGGCCAGCTTGGATGTCACAAACTTTCTTGACAAAGGCCTCAAGTAGATTGTCACATAGAGCTTGAGAATGGACAATTTGTTGGGAGGCCAGTGGTGGATTAAACAGCTCCTTACTGATTTTAAATAGTTCCGCTTGGCTATTGGCCGCTAATTCGATGCGGGATGCTAGGGCTATTCTCTTATGCTTCCTTACTAACTGGAAGTAAGCACGGGCCTGTATTCTATAGAGGATTTTATTAGCCTTAGTTTTGTTTTTTTGCCATTTTCATTTCTAGCTTCCGGCAGTTATTTTTGAAGGTGGCTAATTTGGGGGTGTACCAACGATTGGATTTGTAAATTTTTGGCCTAAAGTTCGATTGGGTGAAGGGTGCCACTATGTCCAGCGTGGCCTTAAGTTTACCATCAAAAGCATTGAGTTTCTCATTTAACTGCTTGATGCTTTCCTCAAAGTCGTCAGGTAAAGCCTCATAGCCGTCTTTCTCAAGAGGGTTTGTGTAGGATTCGAGGTTCGAATAAGTATTGTGGAATAAATCAGGTGTGATTTTTTTCAAATTTCTGTACGGGAGGGAGGGTTGCATAAGGGCTCCTTTTGGTTTATCCGTGGTGTTTAGGGTAAGAATTTGAAATTGCACTAGGTAATGATCAGACCAGACCACTTGCTTGATTGTGGGAACGGTGGATTCTCCCACTGCCGAGAATACTGCATCAAGCAGATGCCCCTTTTCATGTGTATGTTCCCTTACTATCTGTTGGAGGCCTAGGTTGTCCATGTCTGCTAAAATCTCTTGAGCTGATAGATCGAGAGGGTCCTCAAACCAAAGGTTGAAGTCACCCATGACAATTAATGAAGGGTATTTAGTAGCACAGTCGGTAATAAGGGTCATGAACTCGCTAATAAAGCGGGAATCATAGCCTGGTGGACGGTATATGATAATTACTAACATGGAATTTGTAACCTTTGTATTGCATTTAATCGTCAGATGTTCAAAAGATGGTATAGTATGTGAGGGGATCACAGTACAGGTAAGCTCCTCCCGATGGACCAATGCCACCCCCCCACCTTTTTTAGTGGGTCTGCTGTTAGATGTGATATTATATCCCTCGGGAAGGAGTTCGTCAATTATGTCTAGACAGCCTGGTACAAACCAAGTTTCCGTAATGGCTAGAAGGTCCAGCCCTGTTTCCAAGATAACATCGTAAATTTCCGTTGCATGCTTGTTAGCGGACCTGGCGTTGATCAAGCCAGTGCAGAGACCCTGCTTCGACCCAGTGGGCCTACCGAGAGACATCCTTGATTTTTTAACAATATGTAACACTTGACATATGTCAATGATGTCAGGGTGTAGGGTAGTTATCGGATTAATTAATTCAAGTAGGCGATCTTTAGTGTAGAATAAGTTTTGAGACTTGATGGCCCCCCTACCTGTAGTCCTGATCTGTGTGGTTTCCATAGATGGCAAACCTGGACTGATACACAGCCTGGGCGGAGATGTTATCGTGAGTGGAGCAAGCTTCCTGGCCCTGGTCCGGGCCCGCACAGACGGGCTTGCCTCGTGCGCGCCTCCGGCGCGCACCCGGCACGCCTGCCGCGCGCCCGCGGGGCGCGGGGCGTCGATGTCTGAAGAGCAACCCATGGGTGGGCGGGGCCTAGCCAGCCGGTCAATCAGCACACTGGAGGAGGGGTTGCCGGGTGTTGCCGTAGCAAGTGCAGGGTCACAGAGAGTCACAGAGAGAAAAAACGCACAGCTGTGCAAAACAATCCAGCAGGCTATTAAGGAACAGCAGATCGGATCAGCAGATCAGCAGCACAGTCCTTCACTTCCTGGGTAGGGGGCGCGGGGCGTCCATGTCTGAAGAGCAACCCATGGGTGGGCGGGGCCTAGCCAGCCGGTCAATCACCACACTGGAGGAGGGGTTGCCGGGTGTTGCCGTAGCAAGTGCAGGGTCACAGAGAGTCACAGAGAGCAAAAACGCACAGCTGTGCAAAACAATCCAGCAGGCTATTAAGGAACAGCAGATCGGATCAGCAGATCAGCAGCACAGTCCTTCACTTCCTGGGTAGGGGGCGCGGGGCATCCATGTCTGAAGAGCAACCCATGGGTGGGCGGGGCCTAGCCAGCCGGTCAATCAGCACACTGGAGGAGGGGTTGCCGGGTGTTGCCGTAGCAAGTGCAGGGTCACAGAGAGTCACAGAGAGCAAAAACGCACAGCTGTGCAAAACAATCCAGCAGGCTATTAAGGAACAGCAGATCGGATCAGCAGCACAGTCCTTCACTTCCTGGGTAGGGGGCGCGGGGCGTCCATGTCTGAAGAGCAACCCATGGGTGGGCGGGGCCTAGCCAGCCGGTCAATCAGCACACTGGAGGAGGGGTTGCCGGGTGTTGCCGTAGCAAGTGCAGGGTCACAGAGAGTCACAGAGAGCAAAAACGCACAGCTGTGCAAAACAATCCAGCAGGCTATTAAGGAACAGCAGATCGGATCAGCAGATCAGCAGCACAGTCCTTCACTTCCTGGGTGATCATTGAAGAAGAAAACTTACTTATTTATAAAAAAAATAACAGAAACAAAGAAAAAAAAGTTTTTTTTTATAAATTTACGGCCTTTTTTTATATTTTGCGCAAAAAAATAAAAACCGCAGATGTGATCAAATACCACCAAAAGAAAGCTCTAATTGTGGGAACAAAATGATAAAACATTTGTTTGGGTACAGTATAGCATGACCGCACAATTGTCATTTAAATTGCGACAGCGCTGAAAGAAACAACCATAGGATATCCAAATCAACTGAGGACTACAAGTGGGCTAGCATAGATAGAGGATGATTTCTACATTAGTAATTAAAAGCTTATTTGATTACTTAATAAAGGCAGGTAAAGGCAGCATTGGCACTCCAGCTGTGGCAAAACTACAAATCTCATCAATTAATCTCATTAATTAAATGTACAGCATACAGATATAGATAGTTGCCCTTCATGCCCCCTACAACCATCATCCTCCATAATCCACCAGATACTATTCCATTACCCCCCCCCCCCCCCGATACAAATCAAATCAGTTCACGCACCATCACGGGACTAAGTACATTTCCCCCTAGAGACATTGCAAAAGTCTGGTCATGACAATCTTCCTGGGGCTCAAACTAGGCGTAATTGGGCACCATTTTGCACCGTTCTTGCCGTCCAGGAAGCCAGTCCAGCAAAAGAGGCCAAAATCCACTCCAAAATGGCAGCCCAAACACCTCAGAGAAAAGGGCGCAGACCAAAAGAAAATGGCCGCCCGCAATGCCGACCTGCGTCACAGCGCGGTCCCGGCAAAATGGCCACCAATGGGAAATCCCTATGATAAGCAAAGGCCACAGAAAAATGGCGCCCAATTACAGCGATGTGGACGAGAAGGCCGCGGTGGAGGCTTCCCACTAAAAAGACTATCCCTCATAGAGAGCAGGCCTGGACACCCCCACAGGTATACCCCGGTTGCAGCGAGCCCCGCAAGGGAAGGAGGAAAAAAGGGGTGACAGAGGGAGAGGAAGAGGAGGACAAGAGAACCCCCTTCCCGGCAATGCCCAGCTGTTCCATCCAGCCGAGGTAGGATACCCCTGGAGCCATGGGGTATGTTGTGTCCGAACCCAGCGTGTAGCTAAGGCCTGCTCACACTCGATGGCCGGACTGGGGGGACTACAAGGATCTATATTAACCAGCCTTTCACCCAGCCGGCAATTAAGATTCTTCAAACATAAAATCATAACATTTAATGAAATAATAAAACATTTCTTCAGGACCCCAAGTCCAAAGGGAGCCAGGTTCAACTCTTCTACTAGGCAGAAAAAAAACTGAACTGCTGACTGCAGGGCAGAGGGTTATGTCTGGAAGGACCACCCCCTGGGCGGGGCTGTTCAACTCTGTTTCAAGTAACATGTACAGTATTTAAATATCTAACATGTTCTGCCTAGTCTTCTCCTCTAGAACAGGAACATAACCCACTTGTCAAGACAAACGGAGCTGTGTCCGTCCATGGACCAAAAGAGAAAACTGCTGCGATTCCCATCAATTTTCCTGTCGGGAAAACTGCCATGGAGCATACACACAAACAGTTTTCCCGGCCAAAAGCTGTCATGGCAGTTTTCCAGACGGGAAAACTGGTCGTGTGTACGAGGCATAAGAACTATAAACCAATACCCGCCATAAATTAGGCAACTTTGTGCTAATTCTGCAAGCTATTAGCTCTTAATTGCAAATATGATTGAATGGAACTGAATGGTCAACAGCAAATTTGACACCTGGGCTGCAGTAATTCCAGGGTTTCAAGAAAACCAATGCAATAATACTGGGTTGAAAAGGGATTAAAATACCTTCTGACTGGAAAAAAATTGGTTACAATTGTTTTTCTCCACATCTACAATTTTTTAGTCACTCAAAACTGTCAAACATTTAAAACCGTAGATGAAAGATTTCAACTGGGAAACAAAAAAGAGGATTACAATTGCTCTGCACTGTTCACGGACAAGAGGCCTATTTTCAAAAGAAAGCTGGTGGAAAGCTTTAAGAATTGGCACAGAAAATTTGTATTGGGATTCGTAGCGTACGCCTGTAGATAGCCTCCATTCCACCTTAATAAGGGTATAATCTGGATATGCATTATTCTATGGAATGGCGCAGATTAAAGATTTTAGCAGCGATTAATATAAGAGCTTGTGATCGTTTCTGGAGGCAGGGGGGGCACTCCCTGCCCGGACACGCCCATGAGACTTTAGCCA
Source organism: Rana temporaria (assembly GCF_905171775.1). Classification (NCBI taxonomy): domain Eukaryota; kingdom Metazoa; phylum Chordata; class Amphibia; order Anura; family Ranidae; genus Rana; species Rana temporaria. The sequence continues at coordinate 259,205,105 of NC_053489.1, read as the reverse complement.
GCATTGTATGTATTTGTATTCATTGTATGTATTTCTATTCATTGTATTGTATTGTGGTGTTGTTGTATTATTTTGTTATTGTTATATTACTGTATTGAATCCCTGTTGGAAGGGCTTCCCTATATGGGCATCTGCTGGGTGGAGCTGACACCCTGTGAGCTCACTTCCCATGAAGGCGGTCACATGTTGTGACATCACTTCCTACTGGGTCTTTAATAAAACTGCCTGTGAGGGCGTCGGCAAACCAGTGATGACTGGGACGGTGACTTGAGAACAAGCTGGTGTGAGGTCTCTTGACTTGTATGGATGGGCAGAGAAAGATGGTGAGTGAATTTATTTAGCTTAAAGATGGATTAATTCATTAAGATGAATTACAGAAAAGATATCTGTCGGTCTGCTCTGCAAACAGCCAGAAATTCCATTACAGTGGAGAAGTGGAACTTGTGCCCAGATCTCCCCCCCCCTAAAAGTAGCTCTTACATTATAAAGCAGCTACCAACTTGTGCCTCTGCAGAGTAATACACCCTAGCTTTTCCTGGGTTTGCTAGACTAGAGAGTGTAAAGCCTCATACACACGATCGACGCGGTGATGACAGGATGTTGTCGGAAAATCTGACCGTTTGTATGCTCCATCGGACAATTGTTGTCGGATTTTCCGCCAACAAATGTGGCATAGCATGCTTTAAAATTGTCCGCCAACCATTGTGTGTTGTTGGATTTTCCGATCGCATGTCCACAAGTCCGTCAGACAAAACTCCAAAGAACAAACACGCATGCTCAGAAGCAATGCTCACCATAACACAACATTAGCAGAAGTTGCCCAAAGGGTAGCGCTAAACAGCTGAAAAACCACGTAGTTTCATATTTGTTGGCCGGCAATTCTTTGCCGTTTATATGCAAGACAAGTTCCTGGCCAAAACCCTTCAGACAAAAGTCCTACACTTTGTCCACAGAAAATCTGATCGTGTGTATGAGACTTAAGACACACATGAATGCAGCAGCTTAACGTCCCTTGATTACTCCAGATTCTCAGGCACACACACACAGCATCCCTTCCTGGCCAAACGCCTCTTCCCAGTGCCTTCACCCCAATACCTAATGCCAATACTTATTTCATTCACATATTTTTATTTATTTTCTTTAAAAAATCTGGTCCATGATCCAATAAATACATCAATCTCTGCTAACATTTTTAGTTTTTTCAAATTATTATTCTTATGTAACTCTCTTAAGATGTTTAAAAGCTTGCTATACACAAAATAACACAGATAGAGATATACAGACTGTATTTAAAACCACAGATGATGAAAAGCCAAAAAGGAGTTTATTTCCTTTACCATTGTGGTTTTTATTCTGCTGAGTTATAAATACTTTTAGTATCTTGTCAACATAAAATGAGCAAAGGGAAAACAAGCTGTACAAACATGTGGCAGGAAGCCATACCTAGGAGGGGATTTTACTACCCAGCATGATAAAATTAAAATATACACATTAAAGTTTTTGCTGCCTATTGCCTTGTGTAACTGTTTGGCTCACAAGATCCGTTAAAGTGCCTGTCCAGCCAAAACTATTTTTTTGTTTTCGATTCATTGGGAAAGGAGCAGAACTCCTGTCAGTTTGTTTAAGCCTATCCCAGGCTCCATTAGAGAAATATTCCCTAATGCCCTGCCCTGCTAACAAGGTTTTACCAGACAGGAAGTGAAGAGAACTCTATGACAAACACACAGCATAAAAAATGTGTTAGCCCAGGTTCACACTGGGTACGATTTGGTACGATTTGAGATGCGATTTCACATGTCAAATCGCATCTCAAATCAGCTGCATTTGCCGGCAATGGCACCGTCCTAATCGGTGTGATACCGCATTTGCGGCGCTGCACCGATTTCAAAAAGTAGTTCCTGTACTACTTTTTGCGATTTCAGGCCGGGATTTACATTGAACCCTGCACAGATGTCTCTTAAATCGCGGCCGAAATCGCGGCAAAACCATACCGCGATTTTACCGCGATTTTGAATTTGCAGCAGTGTGAACCTAACCTCAAGCAGATAAACTGTCTACAGCAAAATCCCCAACAGGGTGTCCAATTCTAAAAATGGCACTTTTTTTGACACACCAAATTTGAGAGAAAAGCCAAAAGCCATCGTGGAAAAAAAAGAAATGCTTGAGCATGCCCTCATTATATTCCACCTTGACCTTGCAGAGGGCAGCAGGGAGGAATAAGGTAAATAAAAAATGCCCCACTGCAAAATCAATTTCAGTTACTAAACCCAGAATTACATTCACTATATCTGGTCCCTCACAGTACACAGGATATGAAAATGCAATTATTTTAGTAAATATAACCTGCTAAATACCCTTTCTCATCAGCAGTATTATAGCACTCCTGTGACTATCAGTGTCCGGCCGTGCACTGGTTAAACTTGTAGAAAGAGTTTTTATTCTCCTCTTAGACGTCGGCTGCGAGAAAAAGCCAGGAAAGGTTGGAGGGCATTGGAAGACTTTAGCTGTTCAGAATGAGGCAATTAAGGCCACTATAAGTAGTCCAAAGGATTATCACTGAATTGCTGCATCATTCCTAAGGCTTTGTGAGTAGGAGAGCAGCGTACTGAAAGTCTTCTGAGGAGGTGAGGAGAGGAGTGATTTTTCTGTGTGATAAAAATCAAAAGACTAATGTTTTGTGCTGTACGACCAGCACTGTCTGCCCAGCGCTAGGCTGAGTCAGACTCCATAGATAGGTTCCTGTGTGGAAGGTAGACGCCCAGAGTGGCTAGGGTTTATTTTATGTTTGATTTTGTTTATGCTGTTTGGATGCTTGCAATTGTTTTCCAGCAAGATGGAAAAATAAACCAAAAACGTTGTTTTCAACCATCTTCGACTGCCAGTCTGTAAAAATTCAGCGTGTGGTGAACCCATCCAAGGGGTCACACACCCCACTACCGAGCTAACCCCTTACAGGTGCCATAGGGGATGTTGGAGCCAAATAAATTATTACTAAAAACAATAATATTTAGTGCCTTGAAAAGGTATTCATACCCCTTGACATTTTCCACATTCTGTCATGTTACAACCAAAAATGTAAATGTGTTTAATTGGGATTTTATGTGATAGACCAACACAAAGTGGCACATAAATTGTGAAGTAAAAGGAGAATGATAAATGGTTTTCATGTTTTTTTACAAATATGTGAAAAGCGTGGTGTGCATTTGTGTTCAGCCCCCTTTACTCTGATACTCCTAACTAAAATCTAGTGGAACCAATTGTCTTCAGAAGTCACCCAATTAGTAAATAGAGTCCATCTGTGTGTAATTTAATCTCAGTATAAAATGCAGCCATTTTGTGAAGCCCTCTTAGGTCTGTTAGAGAACCTTAGTGAACAAACTGTATCGGGAAGGTCAAGAAACACACCAGGTCAGGGATAAAGTTGTGGAGACGTTTAAAGCAGAGAGTTATGTTATAAAAAAAAAATACCCCAAGCTTTGAACAACTCACGAAGCACCGTTCACTCCATCATCCGAAAATGGAAGTATGGCACAACTGCAAACCTACCAAGACATGGCTGTCCACCTAAACTGACAGGTGGGCAAGAAAAGCATTAATCAGAGAAGCAGCCAAGAGACCCATAGTAACTGGAGGAGCTGCAGAGATCCACAGCTCAGGTGGAAGAATCTGTCCACAGGACAACTATTAGTTGTCCACTCCACAAATCTGGCCTTCATGGAAGAGTGGCAAGAAGAAAGCCATTTATGTTTTTGGTTGTAACATGACAAAATGTGGAAAATTTCAAGGGGTGTGAATACTTTTTCAAGGCACCGTAGATATAAACATTTTCAATTCATACAAGGTTTACATGTACTGTAAAGAAACAAACAGAAAATGAAACATTGATGTCATGCTTGTTATCAGAGTAAAATAGTATTGACATCTACAACACAGTGGACCTGTTTGTTATGCATTTCCAATCATTAATACTGTCATTGTAATTACAGAACATGTTGACACTCCTACAGAGATCTTACAAAGCAGCATCTCGTGAGTTACAAAACCTCATCTAAGCAATCAGTATTGCAGAAAAGATTGTCTAAAGGCAATTAATATTGATCAACATGTTAAATGACACAACATGCATTGCTGTTCCTAAGTATGGGTCTAAATGGCAGATGTAACATGGAAATACAAAGAGCTTCATAAAAAACTGGCAGAAAGGATTCTGTACATACTAGTAGACTGCTTTTCTCCAACAAGGAATGTTGTCAGAACTATCATTCATGTTCTTGAAATTCGCAAATATTTATATGCAGATGTGATTATAAAGAAAACATTTAAAGCAGAAAATGTATGCTATTACACTAACAGAACTTGAAACTTTTGTTCCAAATACAATATAATTGAACAGTAAACTGTCATTTACTTACCAAATTCATTCATGAGAGCTCTAGCCTTTGATACAAATGGTCCTACTTCACTTGGATGCATCTTTGCCCTTTCTTTTAAATCTGCCCCTATAAAGAAAAAATATTAAACATATATGTAAAAGCCAAAACAATCTTTTTCACAGCTTTGGTGCTATTTAAAATGAGCTAAAAAAAATAAATAAAACACTGGATTTACAGTTGACATTGTAGGAAATCACAGAATAACAAATTATAGCAGAAAATATCTACAGATAGTAAATCGATTTTTTGCAAGAATAGATGGTGTGTTCCAATGCACTTTTGACCATCTCCATATCTTCTATAGCAACAGTAAAACATTCAGGGCTTCAAAAGATGACAATTGTCTGGTGTAATTTGTAAGACAAAGATATTGCTCTGAACTTACTGTATTCCTGACAGAGACAATGGTGCAGAGGACATGTGCTAGAACTGGAGATTAAACACTGCCATAAATATTTAGATTTTATGTAAAAAAAAAATAGAACCTAGAACACCACTGGTCGCAATACAATTTGCAGCTCAGGAGGTTGATTTACTAAACTTTGCAAAGGAATTTGTCCTTCGCTTAGTACAGGCATGCTCAACCCATGGCCCATGGACCTCATAGCAGGAGATTGTGACCGGTTCTCTATGGAGCGGATTCACACATCTCTGCAGCGGCTTCGATGCAAATTGTACAGGAGACCTGTGTGTAGTTCGGTCCAATTCAGTTCCAAATTCAGCCCAAAATTCGGGCTGAAATCGGACTTGAAACAGTGAATGGAGACACACCGGACTCCTGCTGTGAGCCACTACGATCTTTAGTGTGAACCCAGCCTTAGCTTTGTTTATTAAACAAGTTTATTGCACTACTAGGACATGCACTTCTCTGGTCTGTTGTTTTGGCAATTTGGGGGATGGCTGCAACACTGGTTCAGAGCTTTATTGGCTGGTAATTATGGTGATTTGGGTAATAAAAAAAAAATGTTGTCATTAAAACAGTTGGTAAACATCCAAACGGTGATTGATCCCATGGAAAATGATAATCCTGATTGTTGTTTAAATTCTTTATTATGCTATTTAAAATAAAAAAAGATTTAGGAAAACGTCTTTTTAAGATTTAAAAAAAGACAAAGACATTTCAATTTTGAACTATTTCAATTTATTGTGGCCTGCGACTGGTTACCAAATCTATTAAGTTGCACACCCTCTTCAAAAGGTTGAGCATCCCTGTCTTAGTGAATGTGTTGAAAATTCAATTTGCGAAGACTACCCAATCAGGTGGAAAGAAAAAAAACACAAAAATGTTTTTGTTTGCAAATGATTGGATGATGGAAGTCAGTATAACTTCATCTTATTCGCCAAGTGGAAGTTCAGATGCGAAGTGAACAGACCATGTGCCTTTAGTAAAGCCACTCCCATGTCCCTTAAAACCAAGTGTACCTAGAAACAAGCCTTTTACTAAAGAGCAGCTGATAAAGTTTCTAAATGCATCTGAAGCAGATAAATCCAGGCACACCTGTACTGCAGCAGCATTGTAGCTTGGTCAAGAACATATACTCATCAAGGTGACTTGGCATTAAGAAGCAGCATACTGATGCCTCTTCCCACTGTACACTCCTGTCAACATATGCAGATGCACATGCAACAAAGTCTGACTGGCTCCTAGTGGAGGTTCATTGTCTCCCAGTATAAGTTCTGACTTACATGGGACCACAAGAAGCTGATACCAAGACAAGTACTGCTACTTATATGTAGTGATTTTGTTTTGTATTGTTTACATGACTGTATTAAGTAGTGTATTTTATATCAGTCAGTAATTCAGCTTAAAAACATTTTATGTTAAAACAAAAAGTGACTACAGAGCAACTAGTAATTCAAATAATGTATTTTCCCTAATAAAAATACATAAAAATAAATAAAATAAATAAAACTAAATGAAAACCATGGCCATCAGGCAAAGACTCCTTTTGCTTACTTTTCCCTTTTGAAGTACATGGAGTAATTCATAGACACAATCTTATCTTGTGTGAATACATTATGATCACAGAACACTAACACATTTTTATATCTTCCCTTTCAGCATGTTAAACTTGAAGGAACATTTCCATAATCGCTGTTGAAAAACAGGAATGTGAAGTTCAGCTACAAAAGTAAAATCCAGCAATGTCTAATTGAGTAAACAAAGAGACTCATCACTCTGCACGTGCTTTCTTCAAAAACATAAACAGTCCTTGCAGCTAAAAATTAGAGTAGAGTCTACGTGCGTTCATCCACCATACTTCCATTACAATGCACGTGCATCAAGCTCTCATCCACTTCGGCTGGAATATACAGATATCTAGGACTATGCTTAAATCATTTAAATGGCAGTAGCACATGACAAATGGTATTATTTACTAAGTACTGAAGACACAAATTTCTAATGTAGCACTGGTTAGAGCAAAATAACATATAAATACCTTAAAGTGCATATGCAGAAAGGCTATGAACATTCAGGCATTTACCTATTCACACAAGCAGTAAATAAAGCTTAAAATAAGCCCTTACTGACCTCTGTAGTTGCAGTTACTGTGGGACAATTCATTTTTAAAGTTGACAGCAGAATCACCAAAGTCCTCTCGGCAGCTCAGCTCACCCTGTTTTCCCTTCCCAGCAGTTATCTGACAGCCTTTCAACCTTCTAATATCTAGTCTAAGCACAGGGCAGGTACTCTGCGCGGGAGAAGCAGGGTGAGCTTGGCTGCTGAGAAATAATGACTTCAGTGGTTCTGGTGTGATCCTCTGTGCCTGTAGTTATATATGTCAGTAAGGGCTTATTTAAAGTGATTGCAAAGGATAACATTTTATTTTGTGGGTCTTCTAAATGAATGCTTTATGGTAATCTGTTCTTTTTTTTTTGTCTACCATTATCATAATCTATAGCCGAACTTCCCTTGGTATGCCCTCAAGTTTATCATGAGAATATGATTGGAGTTGATGCTGTCATCGGGTGTACTAGGATGCTATGTATGAGTTATTCTTGTACAGTTGGCTTTGTATTCGCCTTTTAAGATTACAACACCTATTATTTTCTAAAATAAATATATATAAAATATTATTATTAATAATAATAATAATAATAATAATAATAAACAACATGTTAAAACTACTACCTGCTCTGTGCAATGGTTTTGCATAGAGCAGCAATTCTCCTACTCTGGAGTCTCCCTCTGGCGCTCATGGCTCTTACCCCTCTCCGAGTGCCCACCATAGCAAGCTGCTTTCTATGGGAGCAACGACTGCAGTGGGAGCCATTGGCACTGGATCAAGTTAAGTATAAGGGGGCTGGGGAGGGAGCTGAATGCAGAAGGTGTTTTACCTTAATGCATTTCACGGTTAGTTAAAAATATTTAATGGTCACAGATTTGCTTTGAAAAACACTTTTCTTGCTAAGATGGCAAGTCAAACTATTTATATAAAAATGAATAAATAGTTTTTTTTATTTTTAAATGCTTTAAAAAAAAAAAGTGATTTAAACACAGACCAGCTAAATCCCTGGTAGAAATGTGCCTGGGTCCATAGCACCTAGTAGGTAGTGCTTAAATTGCACCTGCAGTAACAGAGAAAGGGATATGGTATTAAAGTGGTTGGTAGGGAGCCTAGGTTCTGGTCTTATTTTAAATGAGTCTCCCTACATATTTTTTGTTTGTTTTGCTCCAGTCCCCCAGGCGAAAAAAGTGCATGTAGAAATTTGCCCAGTTATTCTCACTTGTCTTATTGCTTAGATAGCATGGTCGATAGTGGGCCCTCCCCTTCACCACTGTTTGACCACGCATCTAGCAAGATGACAAATTACTTACATATGATCGCCAGCATTTCGCTCTGGCAGCAGGCACCAGCCCTTAGGCCCCTTTCACATAGCAAAAATATGACAGAATGAATGACGCTATGAAAAATGGATTCAGTTTACATCAGCTAACCTCTATCTTCCATTTAGTGCCGTTCCATTTACATTGTTTTTTTATCTATTTACATCCGGTTTTTATTTTGTCCGCTTTCGTTTTTTAAATGGAAAAAAAAAATGCAGACTTGTTGAAAAAATGGGCCTGAACGGAAGTAGACGAAAAACTGATGTAAACTGATATAAAAAACGGACGTTTGCCCATAGGAATGCAATGCAGAAAAACAGACAGACAGAACACCTGTGTGAAAGGGGTCCAACTATGAAAGGTGGAAGGGGATGGGGTGGGCAGAGGTCAGCACTGTCAGTGCTGATACAAGAGGAGGGATGGGTGTAAAAACAAGGCTCCCACTAACAGATAAAAAAAAACAGCAGACTGCCATTATTCAAAGAAAAAATAAATTAAGATGTTTGAGTTTTCTTTATAAATGACATGAAACAAGCAAAATAAGCATCGGGAAGCAGCACTGGTCACATAAGTCTTACAGCAAACTGGAAATGTGTGTATATCTCTATATCTCCTGTGACTAGAGGTAATATGAATTTTCTCAGTGGTCTGTGTGCCATATATGTCAGTAGTATTTAACACCAGTAAATCATCTTCTGCTGAAAGGCATGACTGTAATGACATCAGCACTGGCATTTACATAAAATTGCTGTGGTTCGAAGTGCAATAACATAAAAAAAACTGTTTATCTCTGGGAAAAAATCTGTGCAATATCGCAGTAGTATCTTCAGATAATAAGGAACACAACACCAAATATAAAATACATATGACAGCTGTCAACACAGGGGCTGCTTTACATATTTAATCCTACAGCATGACAATTCCAGCTTCCTCTTGACATTTGGTTAATGCATCAATAAATGTACCTCTAAAAGCAATTCCTAACTAGGAGTTTTGTGCACCAGTGATTCATGCTGAAGTCCCTTGTTGCGCTGCAGATGTTATTGCCAGTCACTGGTAACTGCCATTCTGTTTATGGCATGTTGCAGCTCACATTTTCCTGTGCTGGGACAGGCCCTGTTACACAACCATAACATACTGTAAATAGAGCAACTTTCATTACTTACTGTATAGCATGTGAGATTTACTACTCATTGCTAAACCAACCAAACAAAAAAGTGCAACAGGTGGAAAAAAAAAAAAAAAAACAGTCTAATTTACACCAATAAATGTATATAAACTAAACCAAAGGATGCAACAATTGGTACCGTTTTGAAAGACCCAATTAAAATAATTTTAAATAGAACTATCCATCCACTCGACCTCCAGAAGATATACACCCCTTCATGACCTGGCCATTTTTTGCTATACGCCACTGCGTTACTTAAATTTATGTATTTTTTTACCCCACAAATATAGCCTTCTTTTGGTGGAATTTCATCACCACTGGGTTTTTTCTTTGAAAAAATACATATATATTTTTTTTTATTTTCTGCTTTAACCACATCAATACTGGGTACTTTCGCCCCCTTCTTTCCCAGGCCAATTTTCAGCCTTTAGCGCTATCGCACTTTCAATGACAATTGTGCGGTCATGCTACACTGTACCCAAATTAAATTTTTATCATTTTGTTTGCACACAAATAGAGCTTTCTTTTGGTGGTATTTATTCATGACTCTGTTATTTATTTTTTGCGATATAAGTGAAAAAAAGAGCAGAAATTTGGGGGAAAAAAAACAATATTTTCTTCTATTTTAAAAGAAATCCAATAAAATCGAATTTTGTCATAAATTTAAGCCAAATTGTATTCTGCTACATGTTTTTGGTAAAACAATTCCAATTTAGTGTATAATAATTGGTTTGTATGATCACAGACATATGTACGCAAATGATCATGTACAGATGTGCGCAGGAGATCACGGACATATGTGTGCAAATGATCATTGGGACATATGACTTTACTGTTACATATGTGGGGGGACAGGTGTTTTTACTATGTGGGGACATGTGTGTTTACTGTGTGTATTTTATACTGTGTGTGACACTAGGCTGGTAATCAGTGAGTAAAAAGCTGTAAAAAACAGCTCATACTCACTGATCACCAGCTGGGCTGCAGCGATCCTTCTCCTCAACTCACTGACAACTTCTGTGTGAGGAGAGGAGAACCGATTGCCTAGCAACCGGCTCTGTGTTTACATCACATGATGGCTGTGATTGGACACGGCCGTCATGTGATCAGGAGGGCCAATCACAGAGCCCTCCTGCTGATCTGAAATGCGCCGTGTCCAGGTGACACAAGTGCATCGGAATCGCGCCGCTGCGCGGGAACGCGTGCGTGATCCCCCTCCTTCTTAGGGATGTTCCCGAACGTCCACTCAGAAGGAGAGAGCGCCCACCCGGCCATATATATGCAGTGGCCGGGTGGGAAGTAGTAAAAACATATCCAATAAAAAAAAAATCTAGATGCTTCGTAAACTTAGGCCAACATGTATTCTGCTGAGTATTTTGGTTAAAAAAAAATCCCAATAAGCGTATATTGATTGGTTTGCGCAAAACTATGGTATATGTACACTGGAATTTTTATTTATTTTATTTATACTAGTAATGGCGTTGATCAGCAATTTATAGCAGGACTGTGATATTGCAGCGGACAATCTGGCACTGACACATTGAGGGAACCATTGACACTAATACAGTGATTAGTGTGAAATGTATGCACTGTACTAATGAGCCTGGCTGCGAAGGGGTTGATATCTAGGGCAATTAAAGGGTTAAATGTGTGCCTAACCAGTGTTTTTGTGTACAGTGTGTGCTGCTTTCGCTACAGGATGAGCTGGATTTTATTCCTCACTTTGCAGGGAAGAAAATCACATTCCCGCTGTCAAGATGGAGCTTGGCGTTGTTTACAGTGCCTTGAAAAAGTATTCATACCCCTTAAAATTTTCCCACAATTTTTCATGTTACAACCAAAAGCATAAATGTATTTTATTGGGATTTTATGTGATAAACCAACAAAGTGGCATAATATTGGGAAGTGGAAGGAAAATGATAAATGGTTTTAATTTTTTTTTTACAAATAAATATCTGAAAAAAGTCTGGTGTGCATTTGTATTGAGCCCCCTGAGTCATTACTTTGTAGAACCACCTTTTACTGCAATTACAGCTGGTAACAAGTCTTTTTAGGTATGTCTCTACCAGCCTTGTACATCGAGTGAAGTTTTTGCCCATTCTTCTTTGCAAAATAGCTCAAGCTCTGTCAGATTGGATGGAGAGTTTCTGTACAGCAATTTTTTAAGTATTGCCACAGATTCTCAATTGGATTTAGACCTGAACTTTGATTAAGCCATTCTAACACATGAATATGCTTTGATATAAACCTTTCCATCGTAGCTCTGGCTGTATGTTTAGAGCCGTTGTCCTGCTGGAAGGTGAACCTCCGCCCCAGTCTGAAATCTTTCCAAGACCCCATACACACAATTAGATTTTTTGCCGATTTTTGTCTTCAGGTTAAACAAAACCACATAATATGAGGTCACACCTTAGGAGTTTCATTAGTATGCAATCAGGCAGGCCCTTGCACTTCGTGGCTTTGGTAAATCTGAAGACAAAAATCTGCAAAAAAAACTAATAGTGTGTATGGGGCTTTAGATTGCCCTGTGTTTGGCTCCACCCATCTTCCTATCAACTCTGACCACTGCCTATGTACCTGCTGAAGAAAAGCATCACCACATTATGCTGGCACCACCATGTTTCACAGTGTGGATGGTGTGTTCAGGGTGATGTGCAGTGTTAGTTTTCCACCAGCTTTAATCACACTTCTGACACTTATGCAGTGTCCCTGGTGGTTGTTATCCCTTTCCTTTTATGTTTGCATTTACTCTTCTAACCCAATTTTCATTGTAAATTGTGTCAAATATATGTAAATTCTAAAGAAACAAGAAGTCTGCATTTGGAAAGCATGCTCATATTTTTGGAATATGGCACTTATTTTTTTAACCTCCCTGGCGGTCTTCCCGAGACTGACTCGGGGTTTGATTTTCCTGCTACGATCGGTAACCCCGAGTCAGTCTCGGCTCGCCTCGCTGAATCCACAGGCACTTTTTACTTACCTTGTCCCTGGATCCAGCGATGCCACCGCGCTGTGTGAGCGAGCGGGACCTCGCTCGATTCACATAGTGCCTCCGTGTGACGCCGATCTCCGTTCCCTGCGACGTTACGACGCACGGGGACGGAGAACGGCGCCAAATTCAAAAACGTAAACAAACACATTACATACAGTATACTGTAATCTTATAGATTACAGTACTGTATGTAAAAATGTAAAAAATACACATCCCCCCTGTCCCTAGTGGTCTGTCCTGTGTCATGCATGTCATTTTATATAATAAAAACTTTTCTTTCTCCCTGCAAACTGTAGATTGTCCATAGCAACCAAAAGTGTCCCTTTATGTCAAAAATAGTTTTAGATCAGCTAAAAAACAGCGATAATAAATTATAATCACTTGCAGAATTGTGCGATAGCGATTTGTGGGGAAATTCGTCATAAAAAAAAAAAATAATGACAGCAACAATTCTGCAACTGAGCAAATTTCAGTGATTTTAATTTGATTACATTATTGAATAATTTTTATTATAATTATATTATTATTTGTTATAATTATTTATAATTATTTATTATATTATAATTTATAATTTTGTTTTTAAAAAAATGTCATACCCGGGATGCCTATTAGAATCTTGTTTGGTCAGATTTAAGTGAGTTATTTCTAAAAATGACAGACCTACAATATAAAACGCCAAATTTCCTTGCAAATAATGGTACCGCTTTCAGCACCTTTTTTCTGACAGAATCATACCGCCAGGGAGGTTAAGCCTACTAACTTGGCTTAGGAAAATGTTTTCCTGGTTCTCTATTGCATCATACATGCATGTCCTTTTGTGGTCCAAGCATTGTTTTTCCTTTTTTAGTAACAGTCTTGTGATATTGGCCATGTTTATGGAACACAAGTTCAGACCCTCATGCTGACTGCTGTTCATGAAAAAACCTTGAAATCACTAACAATAAAAACATATAATAAAAGAGTACAATGTTAAAGCAACTTTACAGAAAATGTAACTATATGTTTGTTATATGATTTCTCAAAGCCATCAGATTCTTTGTACCACTTCTTTAGAGCTTTTTTAGACTAGTGGCTGGGACAGGGGGAGTAGGGGAAGCAGAGCCTAAAAAAAAAATTGTAGTCGAGTCACGTTTAGTGCCCTTCAGCTGCACCCTTAATCTGCAATGGCAACATACAAGAGGTGTTCACATGCTGTGGTCATGATGCTTTTCTTGACCCCCCCCGGCAAGAACTATTGCTTCTGACATGTTTGGCCATCAAGAAGCCCACCCCCAGCCCTGTAACTGTGTGTAATGGCAAATTAACTATGTAAATGAAAGTCATGACATCAACAATGGAAACTGCACTTCATTCTATAACGGAGTTGTCATGTAAAAGTGAAAAAATAAATAAAAATGAAACAATAGAAAGGCAAGGGTAATGATATTTGTAGGTGGCCACATACTGTTATGAGATCCAAGCATAGTCAAGTATTAAAGCAGAGGTCCACCCTAAGAAAAAAAAAAAAAAAGGCTCAAAAAAAAAAAAAAAAAAAAATGTTATTCTTACCAGAAATGGCTGTTGCTAGGCAGATCGTCCTAATCTGCCACTTCCTATTCTGCAAGGCTTCACTGCCTGTTTTCCTTAGTGAGGATGGCGGCGCCGGCATTGCGGGCACCCTGGACAGGTAAGGGCGCGTACACATGATCGGTTAAACCGATGAGAACGGTCTGATGGACCGTTTTCATCGGTCCAAACCGATCGTGTGTGGGCGCAATCGGTTATTTATCCATCGGTTTAAAAAAAGCCAACTTGTTTTAAATTTAACCGATGGATTCCTAACTGATAGAAAAAAAACGATCGTTAGTAGGCACAACCATCGGTTAAAAATCCACGCATGCTCAGACTAAATTAGGGGACGGGAGCATTCGTTATGGAGATGACACATTAGGGTTTTCTTTCATAAAAAGGTCAGATTTGTGGAGTGCACGACTAAGGCCCCATACACACGAGAGGATTTATCCCAGGATTTGCGCGGATTTCCATCCGATGGAGTGTACTCACCATCGAATCGAAATCCGCGCCTAAATCCTCTGGCGATGACGGGCCGCGCCGTCGCTGCGATGATGACGCGGCGATGTGCGCGACGCAGTCATATAAGGAATTCCACGCATGCGTCGAATCATTACGACGCATGCGGGGGATCCCCTCGGACGGATCGATCCGGTGAGTCTGTACAGACCAGCGGATCGATCCGTGGGATCCGATTCCAGCAGATAGATTTGTTGGCATGTCAACAAATTTTTATCTGCTGGAATTCGGAAATATCCGCGGATAAAGATCCGCTGGAGCATACACACCAGGGGATCCATCCGCTGAAAACGATCCGCTGAGATTTTTCAGCGGATGGATCCTCTCGTGTGTATGGGGCCTTATAGTTGTCCTGTGGACAGATTCTTCCACCAGAGTAGTGGATCTCTGCAGCTCCTCCAGTTACCATGGGCCTCTTGGCTGCTTCTCTGATTAATGCTCTCCTTGCCCGGCCTGTCAGTTTAGGTGGACAGCCATGTCTTGGTAGGATTGCAGTTGTGCCATACACTTTCCATTTTTGCATGATGGATTGAACAGTGCTCTATAGGAGGTTCAAAGCTTGGGATATTTTTTTTTTTAAAAGCTAACCCTGCTTTAAACTTCTCTACAATGTTATCCCTAACCTGTCTGGTGTGTTCCTTGGCCTTCATGATGCTGTTTGTTCACTAAGGTTCTCTAACAAACCTCTTTGGGCTTCACAGGACAGCTGTACTTATACTGAGATTAAATTACACACAGTTGGACTCTATATACAAAATTAGGTGACTTCTGAAGGCAATTGGTTCCACTAGATTTTAGTTAGGGGCCTCAGAGTAAAGGGGGCTGAATACAAATGCACGCAAATCCAGGAATACTTTTTCAAGGCACTATGCATATGCAGAGCTCTGTCCAGCCTCTCTCCGCGATGATCAGCGGGTAAAAAAAAATATATAAATTCATGTACTTAAAAATCAAAACAAAAAAAGTGAGAAACAGCTCAGCCTTCCTGAAATATCGTCCTCCCTCATATCACAGCATGTAAAAGGATAAATATACAAAGATAGCACAGACCCAAGAAAATGTCCAGTTGTTTTTGGAGAGGGCTCCATCCTTTTTTATGGCCTTCCTGTTTAGAAACCTTCTTAAGGCTCGTACACACGGTCGGACATCCAACAAAATTTCCCTTGGATTTTTGTCTTAATTGATTTGTCCGATCACACCCATAGCATACACACGCTCGGACTTTTCTGCAAACTTTTCTAACACTTTCCCAACATCACGTGGTTTTACTTGCTCTTTACCGCCACCCTTTGGTTAACTTCTGCTATTGTTGGTTGAGTTTAACATTGGTTCTGAGCATGCGCATTTGTACTTTGTCCAAAAGTCCGATGGTTTGCTGTACACACGGTCGCACTTTGCACAATCGGACTTTTCGGAACAGAAAGTTGGTCCGTTCACAGACCCAACTTTTTGTCCGATTGAAGCCAAAAAAGTTGGTCCGATGGAACGTACACACGGTCGGACAAATACGAAAAGTGCCGGATTTTGAAGTTGGTTGGGCAAAAGTCCGACCGTGTGTACGGGGCTTTAGTGCTGGCTGGTGTCAGTAAGCTGATGATGTTTGTAGTCATTCAGTCATGTTTATCCCAGCCCTCATCAGTGAAAGATGGAGGTTAAAAAATACAAATCTTATCAGCTGCTAACCAGCCGATTCCAGTGTGAAATTAAAGCGGGGGTTCACCCTAAAAAATGTTTTTGTTTTTTTTTCTAACATGCCATCCAGCATACTAGCGCGAGCTACAGTATGCCTTTATTTAATTTTGCGCCGTACTCACTGTTTAATCCCGTAAGTTTCGGACTAGTAGGCGTTCCTATGCAGAGGGGAACATGATTGACGGCCGGCTATGGCGCGTCACGCTTCCCGGAAATAGCCGAAATAGGACTTTGCTCTTTACGGCGCTTGCGCAGTCAGCTCCTAGTCTGTGCGCAGGCGCCGTATAGCCGCGTCCTACTTGGGAAGCGTGACGCGCCATAGCCGGCCGTCAATCATGTTCCCCTCTGCATAGGAACGCCCATTCCCCGCGGGGAGTCTGAAACTTAACTACGTGATTAAACAGGGAGTACGGCGCAAAAAATAAAAAATAAAGGCATACTGTAGCTCACGCTAGTATGCTGGATTTCATGTTAGAAACTTGCTTTTTAGGGTGAACCACCGCTTTAAACCACTGAGGATTATCAACTCGTTAAAGCGGGAGGTCCACACAAAAATAGAAACCTCCGCTTTTCGGAACCCTCCCCCCTCCGGTGTCACATTTGACACCTTTCAGGGGGAAGGGGGGTGCAGATACCTGTTTAATACAGGTATTTGCACCCACTTCCAGGCATAGACCCCCCCCCCCTGCTGTCTTCCAGGAAACACACAGGTCCCAGAAGACAGCAGGAACCCGTTAGGACGCGCAGCACAACATGTGCATGCGCAGTAGGGAACCGGGAAGTGAAGCCGCAACGTTTCACTTCGTGATTCCCTCACCGAGGATGGCGGCGGGGGCAGCCGAGTGATTGATCGGCTTCGGCTGCTGACATTATTGTATAGTAACGACTTCATTAGCAACATACTTTCTCCTCATATATTCAAATAAACATTTTCTAGAACTACAGTACAGTGCCTTGCGAAAGTATCTGGCCCCCTTGAACTTTGCGACCTTTTGCCACATTTCAGGCTTCAAACATAAAGATATAAAACTGTAATTTTTTTTGAAGAATCAACAAGTGGGACACAATCATAAAGTGGACCGAAATTTATTTGATATTTCAAACTTTAAACAAATAAAAAACTGAAAAATTGGGCGTGCAAAATTATTCAACCCCTTTACTTTCAGTGCAGCAAACTCTCTCCAGAAGTTCAGTGAGGATCTCTGAATGATCCAATGTTGACCTAAACGACTAATGATGATAAATAGAATCCACCTGTGTGTAATCAAGTCTCCGTATAAATGCACCTGCACTGTGATAGTCTCAGAGATCCGTTTAAAGCGCAGAGAGCATCATGAAGAACAAGGAACACACCAGGCAGGTCCGAGATACTGTTGTGGAGAAGTTTAAAGCCGGATTTAGATACAAAAAGATTTCCCAAGCTTTAATAATCCCAAGGAGCACTGTGCAAGCAATAATATTGAAATGGAAGGAGTATCAGACCACTGAAAATCTACAAAGACCTGGCTGTCCCTCTAAACTTTCAGCTCATACAAAGGAGAAGACTGATCAGAGATGCAGCCAAGAGGCCCATGATCACTCTGGATGAACTGCAGAGATCTACAGCTGAGGTGGGAGACTCTGTCCATAGGACAACAATCGTATACTGCACAAATCTGGCCTTTATGGAAGAGTGGCAAGAAGAAGGCCATTTCTTAAAGATATCCATAAAAAGTGTAGTTTAAAGTTTGCCACAAGCCACCTGGGAGACACACCAAACATGTGGAAGAAGGTGCTCAGGTCAGATGAAACCAAAATCGAACTTTTTGGCAACAATGCAAAACTTTATGTTTGGCGTAAAAGCAACACAGCTCATCACCCTGAACACACCATCCCCACTGTCAAACATGGTGGTGGCAGCATCATGGTTTGGGCCTGCTTTTCTTCAGCAGGGACAGGGAAGATGGTTAAAATTGATGGGAAGATGGATGGAGCCAAATACAGGAAGAAAACCTGATGGAGTCTGCAAAAGACCTGAGACTGGGACGGAGATTTGTCTTCCAACAAGACAATGATCCAAAACATAAAGCAAAATCTACAATGGAATGGTTCACAAATAAACATATCCAGGTGTTAGAATGGCCAAGTCAAAGCCCAGACCTGAATCCAATCGAGAATCTGTGGAAAGAACTGAAAACTGCTGTTCACAAACGCTCTCCATCCAACCTCACTGAGCTCGAGCTGTTTTGCAAGGAGGAATGGGCAAAAATTTCAGTCTCTCAATGTGCAAAACTGATAGAGACATACCCCAAGCGACTTACAGCTGTAATCGCAGCAAAAGGTGGCGCTACAAAGTATTAACTTAAGGGGGCTGAATAATTTTGCACGCCCAATTTTTCAGTTTTTTTTTAAGTTTGAAATATCCAATAAAATTCGTTCCACTTCATGATTGTGTCCCACTTGTTGTTGATTCTTCAAAAAAAATTACAGTTTTATATCTTTATGTTTGAAGCCTGAAAGGTGGCAAAAGGTCACAAAGTTCAAGGGGGCCGAATACTTTCGCAAGGCACTGTATATTGTAAAAGGAAGAAGGATATAATGCATATGTGGTTGCCTGACAGTAGTGTATAAAATCCATAGAGAGAAAAGGGGAGTACACCCCTAAGTGAAAATGTCCAAATTGCGCCCAATTAGACATTTTCCCTCTCCATGTCATGTAAATCGTTAGTGTTAGGGTCTCAGGTGTGAATGGGGAGCAGGTGTGTTAAATTTGGTGTTGTCACTCTCACTCTCTCATACCGGCCACTGGAAGTTCAACATGGCAACTCATGGAAAAAAAAACTCTGAGGATCTGAAAAAAAAGAATTGTTGCTCTACATAAAGATGGCTTAGGCTATAAGAAGACCATACAGCGGTTTAACACTCAGAAAAGGCCTCTCCATGGTCAACCAAAGAAGCTGAGTGCACATGCTCAGCGTCATATCCAGGAGGTTGTCTTTGGGAAATGGACATATGAGTGCAGCCAGCATTGCTGCAGAGGTTGAAGTTGTGGGGGGTTAGCCCAACAGTGCTCAGCCCATACGCCGCACCAAATAGGTCTGTGTGGCTGTCGTCCCAGAAGGAAGCCTCTTGCACAAGAAAGCCTGCAAACAGTTTGCTGAAGACAAGCAGACTAAGGACATGGATTACTGTGGTCTGATGAACCCAAGATAAACTTATTTGGTTCAGATGGTGTCAAGCATGTATGGCAAGAACTAGGTGAGGAGTACAAAGACTAGCCTATAATCAAGCGTGGTGGTAGGACTGTCATGGTCTGGGGCTGCATAAGTGCTGCCGGCACTGGGGAGCTCAAGTTAATTGAGGGAACCATGAATGCCAACAAGTACTGTGGCATATGGCATCCCAGTCTTGGTCTGTAGGGTTCAATATTGAGTTGGCTCACCCTTTGCAGCTATAACAGCTTCAACTCCACATCAGTGCCTGACCATACAAATGCGCTTCTGGAAGAATGGTCAAATATTCCCATAGACACACTCCTAAACCTTGTGGACAGCCTTTCCAGAAGAGTTTAAGCTCTAATAGCTGCAAAGGGTGGGCCAACTCAAAATTGAACCCTATGGACTAAGGCTGGGATGCCATTAAAATTCATGTGCGTGTAAAGGCAGGCGTCCAAATACTTTTGGTAATATAGGGCCTGATCCACAAAAGGGATACGCCGGCGTATCTACTGATACGCCGTCGTATCCCTGTTTCTATCTATGGAACTGATCCACAGACTCAGTTTCACATAGATAGGCAGAAGGTCCGACATGTGTAAGGGACTTACACTGTCGGATCTTAGGATGCAGTACCGCAGCCGCCGCAGGGGGGCATTTGTCGTCGAAATCCAGCGTCGGGTATGCAAATTAGCACTTACGGAGATCCACAAAGCTTTTACGTTTTGTTTTTTCTCCGTAAGTATTAGTTTGCCGTCGCAAAATTAGGGCCGCTTTTACAAGGCCTAAACGGTTTACACCTTGTAAAAGTAGACTCTTCTATCCCGCGTCGCTGTCATTTTTTTTTATTTTTTATTTTTCCCGCCGCAACTCGTTTTTTTTTTTTTTTTACGCCCGTCGCGATTCTCAAAACCCGGCGCAACGTAAAACCGCGCAAAGCACGTCGGGAAAATGACGTCAGGAGCATGCGCAGTACGTCCGGTGCGGGAGCGCGCCTAATTTAAAGCGGATGTGCCATGGGAAAAAAATATTAAAAGCCAGCAGCTACAAATACTGCAGCTGCTGACTTTTAATATTAGGACACTTACCTGTCCTGGAGTCCAGCGCCGATCGCAGCAGAGGACGAGCGATCGCTCGTATCTCTGCTGCTCCCCCCGCCATCCACGCTGAGGGAACCAGGAAGTGAAGCGCTGCGGCTTCACTGCCCGGTTCCCTACGGCGCATGTGCGAGTCGCGCCGCGCCCGCCGATTGGCTCCCGCTGTGTGCTGGGAGCCGAGTGTTCCCAGCACACAACGGGGGGGGGCGACGGGATGTGACAGAATGCCTGTCTTTAGACAGGTATCTGCACCCCCCTCCCCCCCGAAAGGTGTCAAATGTGACACCGGAGGGGGGGAGGGTTCCGATCAGCGGGACTCCACTTTAGGGTGGAGAACCGCTTTAAATGGGACTCGCCCCATTAAATTAGGAACGCCTTGCGCCGGACGGATTTAAGTTACACCGCTCAAAATTTCTAGGTAAGTGCTTTGTGGATCGGGCACTTAGGTAGAGATTTTGCGGCGGTGTAACTTAAATCCGAATATTTAAGTTACACCCGCTCGTTGTGGATCAGGCCCATATAGTGTATATTAACAGGATAGTCTGAATAGGAAGTTACTTCTATTTATAAAATTAACCTTTCCCACAATGACTATTTAATATACAATGTAATCTAATAAACTCCTAAAACACTTTCAAACCAGGCCTTAAAACCATCAATAGCACTTTACAATCAGTTTGTAGTTTTGTTTAATAGTTTACCTATTTCTGTGTCAGGAAATTGCATTGGCAACCTGCAGGTAAAGAAACATAACTGGAAAAACCTCAAAATATTATGACGTTACTAAGGCTTATGAGTCTCCTTTACACCAGTGATGTAACATAGTAAACTAGACAGAAATTGGATCCAAATATGAATAGCTTTAGGTCTCCCAGCAGCAGTTTGCAACGTGATATAATAGCTTTGCTGTCAAAAGTCCTACGTGCAAATAACATACTTCCTTTACATGCTCTGATGCGATTAACAAACAATAGCCGTAAGTTATGCCAGTCTGTGCCTGCTTTAAAATGATAAAAATCTTAGTGAATCATACATAATTGCACCTCTCAAAATGTGAGCAGAAAAAAAAGTCAAAAGCCATTTTCAGAATAAAAATATCAACAGTAGCACAGTACAGTTAAAACAGAATCTTTCAAATCAGTAAGTACAATTGCCTGAAGACGCTCAGCATTTTCTTGGATGAACTTGCAGTTCAGAGAGCTGTGATAGATTAGCAAAAGCCGCCTGATTGCGAAAAACAGTACAGACAGCTGTACTGTACTTGAAAAATACCTTTTTTATATTTCTTCTGCTCAAAACTAGAACTCAAAGAACACATGGATCTATGTTTTATCACTGTATAGTTCTTCTAGCACAGTGGTTCTCAACCTGGGGGTCGGGACCCCCTTGGGGGTCAAATGATGATTTGCCAGGGGTCACCTGTTTCTGAAGCCTAGGCTGCTCTTCCAGCCTTTTCTCGGCTGCCCAGCTAGCTGGGCTGTTCCTGGAGCCCATGGCTGCCCAGCTGGGCTGTTCCTGGAGCCCATGACTGGTCACCCACTCATCCTCTTCGCAGCCACCCATTCAGTTCATGGGATGGCTGGGGAGCAGAGACTAGAGGTCAGCTGACTGGTGAGGAATGTAAAGAGGGAGGGGCTGGAGGAGACCCTATCTCCCGATTTTGGCAGAGGTGTCACTGCTACAAGACACCACAAGTCGGAAGACACAGCGAGTAACACTACCTGTGATTATAGTTGCCATTACAAGTCCCCACTACAGTTCTCAGATCAGCAGATGACCTTGATCAAGTTGGCTGATCAGAACTCCAGCACTGCCACTGATCCCCCCCAAGAAATTAGCATAGAGAGAAACAAAAGGGAAAGAAAGAAGAACATAGAGAGTGGTACATCCTAAAATAATAAGGGGTTTTAATACTGTACGAGTGGAAGGGACTTGGGAAGCGCTAAATGTCCGTGGGTTAAGGGCACAAATTACTTGTCTTGCCTTGGGTGCTGACAACCCACGCTGCAAAAATAATTTTACTGTTAGGGGTCCCCACATCTTGTGAAATTTTATCAAGGGGTCACGGCACTAGAAAGGTTGAGAACCACTGTTCTAGCAGCTCCTTTGGATGCATTCAACAAAAGTATAGAAGGAAGTTCAATAAAACCTAGCCTCCAATAATGAAACTGAATAGATTTCTCTGCAAATGTATTTAAGGATATCTATAATGTATACATACATTTGTATATAATATTTATGCAATATGTATATATACACTCAACTGCCATTTTATTAGGTATAGTACACCTTGCTAATATCGGTATGGATCCCCTTTTGCCTTCAGAACTGCCTTAATTCTTCTTGGTATAGATTCAACAAGGTGTTGGAAACATTCCTCAGAGATTTTGGTCCATATTGACATGATAACATCACGCAGTTACTGTAGATTTTTTGGCTGCACATCCATGATGCGAATCTCCTGTTCTAACACATCCCAAAAGGTGCTCTATTGGATTGAGATCTGGTGACTGTGGAGGCCATTGGATTACAGTGACCTCATTGTCATGTTCAAGAAACCAGTGGTGAGATGATTTGAGCTTTGTGACATGGTGCATTATGCTGCTGGAAGTAGCCACCAGAAGATGGGTACACTGTAGTCATAAAGGGATGGACATGGTCAGCAACAATACTCAGGTAGGCCGTGGCATTTAAACGAAGCTCAATTGGTACCAAGGGGCCCAAAATGTGCCAAGAAAATATCCCCCACCCTGAACCATTTATACAAGGTAAAGTACAACTACAAAAACAAACGAACAGGAAGGCGCACGCACCTAGTGCATATAGTTGGATAAAAAACATAATCCAACTGGTTTGCGGATGCAGCCCTCCTCAGACGGGGTAATCGAAAGTACAACTACAAAAAAAAATGAACACGAAGGCACACGCACCTAGTGCATTATGAAAACATTTATTAGAGTAATAAAAACTGCTACAAATGGATACTCACAAAACTGCAAATAGTAAAAGCCAATTGGTCACAAGATGCCATACAGTGCGAAAGCCTGTACTCCAATTACACCATAATGTGGTGTCAAGCTGGTGCATTTTGGAGGCGCACCCCCTTCCTCAGAGCCAGGCTGTTTTTCAGTAGGTACAGCCTAGCTCTGAGGAAGGGGGTGCGCCTCCAAAACATGCCAACTTGACACTACATTATAGTGTAATTGGAGTACAGGCTTCCACACTGTATGGTATCTTGTGGTCTATGGGCTTTTACTAGAAGCAATTTTGTGAGTATCCATTTGTAGCCTTCCTGTTCATTTTTTTTTTGTAGTTGTACTTTGGATTACCCCATCTGAGGAATGCAGTTGGATATATTTTTCATCCAACCCTAGAGGACCTCATAGCACTGGAAGTAACCATTTTTTGTTGATACAAGGCAGGATAGATCAATGCTTTCATGTTGTTTACGCTAAATTCTGACCCTACCATCTGAATGTCACAGCTGAAATCGAGACTCAAACCTTCTATTGTCCAATTTTGGGGAGCCTGAGCGAATTGTTGTCCTAATTTCCAGTTCTTAGCTGACAGGAGTGGCACCTGATGTGGTCTTCTGCTGCTGAAGCCCATCTGATTCAAGGTTCAAATACGTTCAGAGATGGTATTCTGCATACCTTGGTTGTAATGAGTGGTTATTTGGGTTACTGTTGCCTTTCTATCATCTTGAACCAGTCTGCCCATTCTCCTCTGACATCTACAAGGCATTTTCACCCACACAACTGCCACTCACTGGATATTTTCTCTTTTTCTGACCATGGCTGTGTGTGAAAATTCCAGTAGATCAGCAGTTTTTTAAATACTCAGACCAGCCCATCTGCAATGCTATGCCATGTTCAAAGCCCCTAAAATCCTCTTTCTTCACTATTCTGATGCTCTGTTTGAACTTCAGCAAGTCGTCCTTTACCACATCTAAATGCATCGAGTTGCTGCCATGTGATTAGTTGATTAGCAATTTGTGTTAACAAGCAATTGAACAGGTGTACCTAATAAAGTGGCGCGTATATAACATTAAACCCAAAAGCAAATCATTATATTGCAGCCTACCAACTCTTATGCCGCATACACACCATCACTTTATGTGATGAAAAAAAAACGTCATTTTCTGTGAAGTAAAAAATGACGTTTTTGAAACTTCAATTTTCAAAGACGAAGTTGCATACACACCATCGTTTTTCTCACAATGTTCTAGCAAAGTGAGGTTACGTTCACCACGTTTTTCCATTGAAGCTCGCTTCATAAGTAGCTTCTGGGCATGCGCGGGTGAAAAAACGTCGTTTTAAACGACGTTTTTGCTACACACGTTCAATTTCTGTGAAGTAAAAGTTGACGTTTTGAAAAACGACACATAAAATTGAAGCATGCTTCAATTTTTTTTGGTCGTTTTTTAGAAGACATAAAACGACGTTTTCCCCCACACACGGTCAATTAAAGTGACGTTTTTAAAAACGTCATTTTTTTTCATCACATAAAGTGATGGTGTGTACGGGGCATTAGGCCTTATGCACACTGAACGTTTTTGGACATTTTTACAGCAGATGTTCTTGGCAGTAGACGTTTTTTTCTATAGTCATTAAATCACAATTAATCATGTTATCCTATGTATCCATGCACACATAGGCTGTTATCAGCAGTTTTGGGCAGTGGTGTTTTTGAGCAGTAAAAAACAAAATAGTGGGTTCTGAGAGGCATTTTTCAGCTGTAAAAATGCTCCAACGCTGATAAACGTCGATAAACGCAGATAAACGCTCAAAAACTTCACTCACCAGCGTTTAACGTTTTTGGTCCATTAAAAAAAATAAAAAAAAATAAACACTATTGCAAAAACGTTGAAAAAAGCTGACAAAGGTTGAAAAACTCACTGCAAAGCTACAGGCGTTTTTATAACGTTATTTTAACGTCCAGTGTGCATGAGGCCTTAGGCCCCTTTTAGACAAACGGCTGTTTTGCCGCAGCTAAATGCATGTTTATGTTTTGCTGGAATTCAAGATTCCAGGCACAGCGATCAGATGCATTTGTACAGTGCTTTTAGCTGCGGTTGCGTTTAGCCGTGGCACGATATTGAATGGGGATCAGACTTGGATCCCTGCCAATATCAAGCACTGCGTCTAGTTTAAATCTTGAGGGGGAACTCCACGCCAAATTTTAAATAAAAAACTGGCGTGGGTTCCCCCTACAGGAGCATACCAGGCCTTTGGATCTGCTAGGGGCCTTAGATGTGATGGCTGCATTCTTTTTCTCAAGTTTTCTGCAAGTTCTCTTGCAGATGTATAAATTACAGAGAGATGAAACAAACTATTTAACACTGGCAGGAGTGCTTACAATAATTGGTTTAAAACTTTTAATGTAAAAAACTTTTATCCCAAAAAAGACAAAATAGGATTTTTGTACCCCCCCTGTAAAATCCATTTCTCTGAAGTTCATGGACGGACACAGCATCCTTTGACAGTAGGGTTATGCACCTTCCTTCCAGGAGAGTTTAGGCAGAATTCACAGCACTTAAAGCGTTAACAACCTTTCCTTAGTGCAGCTCCTCCCAGGGGGCGTGGCTCCCCGGGCATAACCCACACCCTGCTCTAGCAGCCTCAGTTCGTAACAAGCATTACAAACAAAGGAGGGGTGGGTGCTGTGTCCGTCCATAAACTTCAGAGAAATGGATTTTACAGTGAGTACAAAAATCCTATTTTCTCTTTCGTTCATGGACGGACACAGCATCCTTTGACAGTAGGGACGTCCCCAAGCAGTGTCAAAAAATTTCGAGGGGTGGGAAAAACAACACGGCAAACCAAGCTTCACCCCAAACAAAACCGGAGTTACTCAGCGGAGGAACTCCAACCTTAAACTGCCGCCTGTAACACCCTGGGGCCGAAGGAGGCATCAGAAGATGCACTCACATCCACCTTGTAAAACTTTGAAAAAGTGTGGACCTAGTTGTTATATACGTTACTGAATGTATAACCAAGAATGTGGCCGCTGTGTAAGCACATTCAGCTGGAATTTTTGTATTACCTCTATTATCTTACACTTGAAATGCTGCTACATTTTGTATTGACCTTTTTTCGAAAATAAAAAATTGTTATTTGAAAAAAAAAAAAAAAAAAAAAGAAAAAGTGTGGACCGACGACCAGGTCGCTGCCTTACACACCTGTAACACAGAGGCTTGATGTCGGAAAGCCCAAGAGGCACCGATCGCCCTGATCGAATGCGCCGTGACCTGAAAAGGGGGCGCCCGCCCCTTCAGGGCATAGGCCTGAAGCACAACCTGTCGGATCCACCTGGAAATGGTGGCCAAAGAGACTGCCGGGCCCTTTCTGAGACCAGACACTGACACAAACAGTGAGTACGACTTCCGGAACGGTGCCGTCGCCATAAAGTAAACTCGAAGGGCCCGAACCACATCCAGGGAATGTAAAATTACCTCCTTCGGGTTCTTCAGCTGAGGACATAAGGATGGAAGAACAATGTCCTCATTAATGTAAAAGGCCGAAACGACCTTTGAAAGAAAAGAGGGCTGCGGACGCAGCACCGCCTTATCCTGATGGATGACCAAGTAGGGGGCCTTGCAGGACAAGGCCGCCATTTCAGACACCCGTCTGATTGAGGCAATAGCTACCAGAAAAACCACCTTTTGTGACAGAGTCAACAAAGGGATCTTCCGAATGTCCTCAAAGGGAGCTCGCTGAAGCACGGAGAGGACCAAATTCAAGTCCCATGTGGGCAGTGGAGGGCGCACCGGAGGAGCCACATGGCGGACCCCCTGCACAAATGTGCGTATCAAGGAGTGCGCTGCCAAGGGACGCTGAAAGTAAACAGCCAGAGCAGAGATCTGGCTCTGGACCGTGCTCAAGGTGAGAGCCTGGTCCACTCCCCGCTGTAAGAACAGCAGAATCCGGGACACCACGTATGTATGAGGGTGCCACTTCATCTCCTCACACATAGAGATGTAGGCTTTCCACGTACGATGGTAAATCTTTCATGAAGTAGACTTCCGTGCGCGCAGCATGATAGAGATCACCGAGCCCGACAGGCCCCGGTCCTTCAGTACTTGGCTCTCAACAGCCACGCCGTTAAAGCCAGCAACTGTAAAGCAGGATGGAAGATCGGACCCTGCGACAGAAGATCTTCTCTCAGGGGTAGACGCCAGGAGCGGCGTGGCCAATCTGGGGCGATCAGGATTGTTGGAATCCCTTCGGCTTCCACTTCGGCTCGGCCGCAGGCGAGGAAGAAGCTTCAGAGGAGGGAAGGCGTAAATTAGGCGATAGTGACCCCAGGGAGCCACCAACGCGTCTGATGCGTCCGCCCACGGGTCTCTTGACCTGGCCACGAAACGTGACACCTTACGGTTGAGGCGGGACGCTAGAAGGTCCACGTCTGGAGTGCCCCATTTTCGGCACAGACCCTGAAACACCTCCGGGTGAAGAGACCACTCCCCTTGATCCAGAGTTGTGCGACTTAGGAAGTCGGCTTGCCAATTCTGAACTCCCGGAATATACACAGCTGACAGAGCCGGAACGGACCTTTCGGCCCACCGAAGGATGTGCGTGACCTCCGTCGATGCCGCTGAGCTCCTTGTGCCTCCCTGATGATTGACGTACGCCACGGCCGTGGCGTTGTCGGACTGGACCCTGACCGGTCGGCCCTGCAGCTCCAGGGACCACCTGGCAAGGCACAGCTTGATTGCTCAGACTTCCAGAATACTGATCGGCAGACGGGACTCCTCCTGAGTCCAGCGCCCCTGGGCTGACTGAGTGCCCCAAACGCCCCCCCCAGCCGGAGAGGCTAGCATCCGTCGTAACCACTGTCCAGAAAAAGACTTCCCGGTCCGAAGCACCGGAGACGTCAGCCACCACACCAGGGAAGACTTGACCAGTTGACTCAACTGAATCTGGTAATCCAGAGAAGACGGGAGCTTGTCCCAACGTGACATAATCTCCTTCTGTAGTTCCCTGGTGTGGAATTGGGCATACGGGATCCCTCGCTGCCGCAGCAGGGCTAGTATCGGGGCGAGCACCTTGGTGAAAACCCGCGGTGCCGAAGCCAAGCCGAACGGGAGGGCCACAAATTGAAAGTGATCCTCTCCGATCGCAAAGCGCAGAAACCTCTGGTGCTTTGTGCATATGTGAACATGCAGATATGCGTCCATGATATCCAAGGACGCCATGAAGTCCCCCTGATGGAGTGCAGCTATCACCGAGCGGATTGACAAAGCAATTGAGGGCCTTGAGGTCCAGGATAGGGCGGACCCCTTCCTTCTTGGGGACCACGAACAGATTGGAGTAAAACCCCTGAAACCGTTCCTGCGAGGGAACTGGCACAATCACTCCCCTGTCCAGTAGATCCTGGACAGCCCCTGACAGGGCCTGCCGGCGAACCGGAGGGAGTTGGAGGTTGGAAGGGAAAAATCTGTTTGGGGGACAAGAGAGAAACTCTATCTTGTACCCCAAGGCAACCACTTCGCAAACCCAACGGTCGGACAGAAGAGACCTCCACCGATCCGAGAATTCGCGAAGTCGGCCCCCCACCCGAGACCCGGGCGGGGGCAGACCTTTATGCGGAAGCAGGTTTGTCCGCAGACTTGTTGGGCTTGCGGAACCAGGTGCGCTTCTTCCCCGCAGCGGGGGCTTTAGCACCTTGCAGACCCTTTCCTGCCGGGCGCACGAAAAAAACGCTTTGGGGTAGTAAAGGAAGGTCCTTGCTTGTGGCAAGGCTGCTTACCCTTTCCAGACTGTGGGAGCAGCGTGCTCTTACCACCCGTTGCATCCTTAATGATGTCATCCAGGGATGCCCCAAAAAGCCGTTCACCCTTAAAGAGAAAATCCACCAAAGCCTTCTTAGAGGAGCCACACAAGGCGGCGCAATACCACCGCATAGACGGAAGCCCTGGAAAGCAAGGGGATCGTATCCATGGCCGACTCAGACAAATTTTAGACCTTGAACCAATTGTTCAGCCATGTCCCTACAGGACTCGGAAGCGTCCCGTTCCTCCAGCTCCTGCAGCAGGAGCTTGACCCTTTCAGTAAGAGTCTGTGACACCAGGGTCCAGGCCAGAGCTAGCCTCACCGCCGAACCCACAACAGTGAATAAGGAGCGGGCCACAGCCTCCACTCTCCTATCAGCAGGGTCCTTAAATGCAGGAGCCCCTTCCACAGGCAACGTGGTGGCCTTGCTCAGTCTGGACACGGGAGGGTCCACTGACGGAGGAGAGACCCATTTTAAAAAAAAATCCTCCTCAAGAGGGTAACGGGTTGCAAAGTTTTTTGGAACGGCAAAAACTTTTTGCTGTGTATCCCATTCCTTGTACAACATACTGTCCAAATAAGGAACACAAAGAAACACTTTAGCGGTGCGTGGCAATTTGCGGAACCCAAAAGGGGCTGGCATGTCAGGTGCCTCCGCCACCTCTCCAAGTTTCAGAGTATCACGCACCACAGAAATAAGAGCTCCAACAAATTCCTTGTCAGCAACTGACCCTTAAGCAGAGTCATCCTCACTGTCCTCGTGGGTTAAGCCCACATCTTCTGACACTACAGAACCAGAAGCAGCAAACGCATGGTCCGATTCTGCGTCAGAGACATCCCCGGAAGCAGGCTCAGGTAGGGCGCGCTTTTTACCCCCCATCCGGGCACTAGCCGCTTCAAACCTGGCGAGAAAAGACTCCAGGACAGCCGACATTGCCTTAATAGATGTGGCAGGGGGAGGGGCGTCAAGGGTTAACTCAGGCATTGCTGGGGAAGAAGTCCTTGGTTCAGGCTCCATAATGCCCCAGCGCTGTGTCACCCTTACTGCAAGGCAGGAAAAAATAAATAAACCCCCACTGGTCACCTCCTGGCTGACACTACAGAGTATGGGGGCCCCTGGGACTCACCACCCCTCCCGGTGCAGCGCCGACAGAGAGAAGGACAAGGTGTGCTGAGACTGCCGGCTGCGCTGCGTCTGTCTCCCTCAGGCAGATTCGCAGTCTTTTTTGCAGCGCTGAACGGTCACACAAGGCCAAACGAAATCCAAGATGGTCGCCAAACGTGTAAAAAAACAGCCCAGGACCACGGGAAAATGGCCCCCGAGCTATATAGAGTGCACCTCCGGCAAAATCGCGGCCGTTGCGCATTTAAAAAGACAGTGACAAAAAACAAACAAACAGCACAGCACAAAATCACACCATAGCACCTGTAGTGAACACACACAGCCCCCTGCAGTGAACACACTCAGCCCCCTCTATGCACACAGGTCCAGGTGTACCAGAGACCCCAGAACCCCCCCCCCCCCCTCACAGCCGCTACCCAAATGGGAAAGGAGGGAGAGGAAATAAGGAAGAGAGGAAAGCAGGGCAAGCCCTCAGTCGACCTCCCAGGGGAAAATTCCAGCCAGACCACTTACCTGAGCAAGGGGCCACTACTTACCCGTCCTGGGACCACCGGCTGGAGGTATCCCAGACAGATCCAACGTCCGCTAAACGGCATGGCTGTCGGCCAGACACACTGTGACAAAGCCATAAAAGACCGGTCATATGTGTGCCCTAGAACAAGATGTTCCCCGGCCGCCCCCGGAGCAACGGGGCCTGTCGTGGATGTACCAAAGCTGAGCTAAGGGCCGGCACACGCTCGATGGCCGAACATTGGGGGACTACAAGAGTCGGCTGTTGATAGAAGAATCACAGGATTCAAAATGCAGGAACAAAATAATAAAAAGCGACAAAAAAAATCGCAAGAAAAAAATCTCCAGAGTACAGGACTCCAGAAGTGCCTGACCTCTCCTGTCGTTAGGCAGAAAAAAACTGAGGCTGCTAGAGCAGGGTGTGGGTTATGCCCGGGGAGCCACGCCCCCTGGGAGGAGCTGCACTAAGGAAAGGTTGTTAACGCTTTAAGTGCTGTAAATTCTGCCTAAACTCTCCTGGAAGGAAGGTGCATAACCCTACTGTCAAAGGATGCTGTGTCCGTCCATGAACGAAAGAGAAAAAACAGTTTGAAGTAACCAATTATAAAGTATTAGCTAGAGCATGGCTTCAATGTGTTGGTATATCTTAATCACCTGGTACATCTAACACTCCCCTCCCCACAGACTGATAAGGTTTCTGTCCAAAAGGTGCCCCCTTATGCTCCTTCATCCAGAGTGGGGACACTCTAATACAAGAGGTATGTTTCTGGTTCAGATCACCAGGTAAAAACAGAAAAACGAATGCAACCACCACGCCTAAGGATTGATAAACTGTAATACTGTATATTATATTTTTGGTTTAAATATTTGAACTTTGGGCCAGATTCAGGTAGAATTACATTACGCCTGCGGCGGCGTAACGTATCCCATTTACGTTACACCGCCGCAGGTTTACAGCGTAAGTGCCTGATTCACAAAGCTCTTACCTGTAAACTTGCGGCGGTGTAACGTAAATCCGCTTGGCGTAAGCCCGCCTAATTCAAATGGGGCGGGCACCATTTAAATTAGGCGCGTTCCCGCGCCGAACGTTCTGCGCATGCAGTTAGGAAATTTCCCGACGTGCTTTGCGCGATATTACGGCGCCCCGACGTTTTTTTTGAACGGCGACGTGCGTTACATCGTTTCGCATTCCCGGACGGCTTACGTAAAAAAAAAAATTGAAATTTGGCACGGGAACGACGGCCACTTTAACATGGCTGTTCTAAAGATAAGCCATGATAAAAGCAGGCCTAAGTTTGCGACGGGAAAAACCGACTAGCGACAACGTAAGAGATTGCGACGAACGCGCGTATCTTCGTGGATCGCCGTAAGTAGTCATTTGCATATTCTACGCCGACCGCAATGGAATCGCCACCTAGCGGCCGGCCTAGAATTGCATCCTAAGATCCGCCAGTGTAAGTCAATTACACCTGTCGGATCTTACGGCTATCTATGCGTAACTGATTCTATGAATCAGCTGCATAGTTACGACGGGCGGATCACAGAGATACGACGGCGTATCAGGAGATACGCCGTCGTATCTCTTTTGTGAATCTGGCCCTTTATTCAGTTTCTTGCGATCAGCTCCTTATCTTGATACTCACTAAAGGAACTTGTACATGTTACAGGGCAACGTTTATTACTTCCTAATGCCAGAGGATCAAAAGGTATTAAATATATTAAATATATACTGTAGTATGCCCAACAATTACAGAGCAACATCGGAGGGCAGTGATGGCTTACAATACAGAAGACGAAATGGCTACAAGCAAGTGCCTGACATAAATACATGCTTATAAAATGTATTAAGCGGTCTGGCCGGTATTATACACGACCTACTAAAGGCTCCATTCACATTTTGCGTAGCACGCTCCCGCTCATGATTTTATTTTAAATTCACATGTGCATTTATGTGTTGCATGGAGTGCAGCCCATTTACTTGAATGGGCTGCCCTGTGTGCATTTGTTGTGGCAAAGCTAAGGGATCAAATTTTGGTCCTGAGCCAGGTGCGTTTTTACATACACGTTTTGCCGTGATTGGTGCACAAACTTCGCACCATGTTTGATGTGCCATTAAGAATGAATGCCACCCAAACGTGCCACATATTTTGCTGCAATTTTAGAGCAATAGTGTGAATGGGCCTTACTGCAGCTATGGGAAACTGATGGTTGAATGATACAGAAAATTTGGTTACACCATACCTTATGCGTTTTCTTTCAGGCTTTTTGTATAAAGATTTCCAATACCATACTACTTCTGCTATTAACCCTTTGTTGAAGATAAATAGTAAAAACATACCTTACCCTCTTTTATTTACTGGTAACATATGAGAGAAACACCTATTCATCACTCTTCTATAGCAGCTTTTTTTACCACGATGAATAATGTCTCTGGGAACTTCTGCTGCACGATTAAATATACCACTATGGGTACCTTTATGTGATCAGTAAATTAAATAAGAAAAGAATAAAAAAAATATGTACTTTGCATGGTTTACATTAAGGTGGATTTTTTTTTATTACCCACTGTTTTATAAGGCAAAGTTATTTTTAGCAAAAATCATGATATTAGAATGAAACCAATAATTATGGCTAGAAAACAGCATACAGTAAATGTAAAACCCCCATACTGTGCTTCCAAGCATTGGTGGTAAAGGCATAAATGTCTCCTTACATAAATGGACAGTGGGGAAATGTCATTCGACTCAGGTAAAACGACCATTAGTGCCAATGGTTATTTATCTAACAGATGAAAGGAGAAGAGGCTCAACTGGTCATATGACTTGACATGCTCAGTGCTGAAGCCCTACCAACATCTGGAGGCCAACATGGTTGATAAATGATATTCTACATCAGTGGCGGCTGGTGCTCAACATTTTTGGGGGGGTGCAAACAAATGAAAAAAAAAAAAAAAAACACTATTGCAGCCTCACTGTGCCCAAAGGCAGCCACTGTGCCCATCAAAGGCAGCCACTGTGCCATGCCATCAATTGTCACCACTGTGCCATGCCAAACGCAGCCACTGTGCCAACAATTGTCGCCACTGTGCCAACAATTGTCGCCACTGTGCCAACAATTGTCGCCACTGTGCCATGCCAAACGCAGCCACTGTGCCATGCCATCAATTGTCGCCACTGTGCCATGCCATCAATTGTCGCCACTGTGCCCACATCAATTGTCGCCACTGTGCCCACATCAATTGTCGCCACTGTGCCCACATCAATTGTCGCCACTGTGCCCACATCAATTGTCGCCACTGTGCCCACATCAATTGCCCCCACTGTGCCCACATCAATTGTCCCCACTGTGCCCTGTAAAATGCTGCCAGTCAGATTGCCCCCCCGCCCGGCACTTACCTTTCTGGGGTTCGCCATCCTCCTTCCACGGTCCCTCGATGTCGCTTCAGCCAATCAGGTTACTGATAACCAGAATCAGTGAACCTGATTGGCTGAGACGGCCGTCAGTCTTATCCAAGGGATGTAGCCCCCCTACGTTCCCTGGATAAGACATCCGGGAGCTGAAGGGCTGTACTTGGAAAGCCGCTGGCTCCGATAGGCACTTCCGCACAGCCAACCAGCTGCCGTTATTCAGATAGCCGGCACCCTAAGTCCGGTTAGGAATAGGCTGGCCACAATAACATACACTCATGTATGTTATTTGCGCGGCGCTGCAGAACGAAATTTTAAAAGCCTTAAAGGGCCCGTTTTTATTTTTTTTATGACTACAGGAGGGGGGGGGCGGCACCCGGGCACCCCCTATGGACGGGCCGCCACTGTTCTACATACTATAATGAAAATTAACAATCTTTTAAACACCGAATAAGATTAACCTCTTTCAAAGAATCCAGTTTGCAAAGGTAGTCAGTGGCAACTGATGTTGATTGCTCATTGAAATACTCTAGAGAGACTATGAAGATACGTAGAAACAAAGAAGGTTAGGTTTTGCTCAATCACCACCATCCATCCAGCAAGTCTCTCCAAAGGGTCTTTAAAATGGATGGCTGTAAATCAGGGGTCTCAAATTGGCGGCTCTTCAGTTGTTGCAAAACTACAAGTCCCATCATGCCTCTGCCTGTGGGAGTCATGCTTGTAACTTTTAGCGTTGCAATGTCTCATGGGACTTGTAGCTTTGCAACAGCTGGAAGGTCACCAGTTTCAGACCCCTGCTGTAAATGAATCACAACCATAGCAATTTGTATCAAAACTAAGAACAACATTTTAAATCTTGCCATTTACTGGCAACCAACAGGATTTAAAACTAAAGACCCCTACAGACACTAGATAACAAGGTGACCCACAACCTGGAGATAGCAACAGACAACAAAAGACAAGGCCTGTTGGGGGGGAATAGGTCAAACAAGCTGGAAAACCTTGATATTGTTTCTCCCTGATAAGCTAGCATCAGAAGTGTTTCTAGTGCATCCTCCATGCCTTTGTCCACAGGCTAGAACGTAAAAGCTGACATGACTAAATTATTTGCGTATAAGAAATCTCCAAGTTGTATAGTAGCCATTGAATCTGAGCAGCAAAGAATACTGGCTATAGGGTTCTGCCAATTTTGCATGCTATACATCAGCAGGAATGACATTACATACTTCATTGTTACAGAAGGCTAGAGTCCTAAAAATTACCAATTAAAACCTGTTTTACTCTTTACTCTTGGATTTACCATGTACTGTATGTGCTCTTCTTTCTCACTAATCAGGTCAGAGCTCACACACTCAGGTTAGAGAATTACATTTTGAACAAAATTATGTAGGGCCTCTTATGCCGCATACACACAACCGTTTTTTTTTTTTTTTTTTTAATGTCATTAAAAACGATCGTGTGTGGGCTCCAGAGCATTGTTCACGATGTAAAAAATGGGCATTAAAAATTTCGAACATGCTCTAATTTTTCACGAAGTTTTTAACGTTGTCGTTTTTAACGTCGTAAAAATCGGTCGTGTGTGGGCTTTAACGACGTGAAAAAAACGTGCATGCTCAGAAGCAAGTTATGAGACGAGAGCGCTCGTTCTGGTAAAACTAGCGTTCATAATGGAGATAGCACATTCATCATGCTGTAACAGACTGAAAAGTGTGAATTGTCTCTCACCAAACTTTTACGAACATGAAATCAGCAAAAGCAGCCCCAAGGGTGGCGACTTCCCCTTTATAGTGCCGTTGTACGTGTTGTACGTCACCGCGCTTTGGTAGAGAATTTTTTTTCACAATCGTGTGTAGGCAAGGCCGTTTTAATGATCGGGTTGAATTTTTTTTTATTTATTTTTTCTAGACCATCAAAAACGTAATTTTTTAGAACCCGAAAAACGGTTGTGTGTACGCGGCATAAAGGTTTGCAAATATGCTTATTACATACACACAGTAACACGTGACCAACGTGTAGGCTAAGAATGAATCTCTCTCAGTCTAAGTCAGCTTTCATCCAAGTCATAGAAATTAGCAAAATCAAGTCCAAAGAAGACCACACTTTATAAAGAAGTAAACACTATGAGATGGGACTATTCATTTTGAAAGTAGTGTGCTTTCTCATCTTAAAAGCATATCAGTCAGGGGTCTATCCTCTTTTTCCCTGATGGTAGAATTGTGTTCTTTCCAGGGGCAGACAGCCTAAGTATTTGCTAGTTTTCAACAGTGATCCCTGCAAGAAGGTTTTGCCTTGAAGTGTGACACTCTCAGACCCTAATGCTCAGGTTTGCTCCACTTTAAACACTGGACAAAAATAAATAAAGTACAAATTTGTTAGCAGGAAAGAAACCTGAACTCAAGCCACGGTTAGTCAGACAGAGATTTAACAAACTGTACCACGGTAAAAAGGTCAAAACATGCTCCAGACAAAACAAAAAGCCCAGCTATCAGACTAAAGTTCCAATCAGGGTAGCACTTTACAGAATATTCTGAACTATAATTGACAAGAAGCTAACAGCAAATTTTAATGCAACTATATGTTCTCATTAGTCTGGATTATATGGCTACAATTGTATTTTGAAAAGCTCTTCAATGAAAGGTCTTTCCCTTTGGATTCCTAGATTTTTTTTTCCATAAAACATATACAGTATCTTCTAATCTGATGTATGCAAAAAATTTACTAAGGTAATATTTCTTACCCATAATCAGCTTACTTTCAAGGCTAAAATGTGAAAAACACAGGGGGAAACTAAAATGTTTGCTTTGGGCAGCAAAACATTTTACTTTCAGGAAATTTTTAGAACAAACTTTTCATATCATATTAAAAAGGTTCATCTTCTTACCCAAGCTAATTTTGTATCTTCTTCCTATTCCTGCTTTTCGCTTGAATTTACCCAATTTTCCCCAAGGTTTATTTTTCAAGTTTTTGTTAGGAGCTTAAAGCTTTTTTCAATTTA
This sequence comes from Rana temporaria, assembly GCF_905171775.1. Taxonomy (NCBI): domain Eukaryota; kingdom Metazoa; phylum Chordata; class Amphibia; order Anura; family Ranidae; genus Rana; species Rana temporaria. Next base: position 259,167,821 of record NC_053489.1, on the reverse strand, counting down.
GCGTATTACAGTCTAGTTGGTATATTTAGCTTTAGTCAAGTGATAGAATAAATACCCGCAATCTGTGTGCCAATACAGCACTATTTAAACTAATAACTTTTTTGTTATGCATTAATTATATGAAATGTTTCTGTCAAATCTTGTAATCCTCCATTGTCACTTAAAATGTAACTAAGCGAATATAAAATTCACGTAATAGATGATTCTGCATATTCTCAATTTATTTAAAAAATCTGTTAAAATGGTGTTAGGCCAGCATTCTGCATATTTACTGCAGGAAGAATCGTCTGAAATACAGCCAGAGACAGTCATAGATAAAGTTTCCCCAAATGCCTAACCAATGATGCTTATTAAAGAGACAAAAATAACTCGATGGCAGTCTCATACCCATTTCTGCATTTAGTTCCGTATGGCCTTAAGAGGCACTTCAACAAGTTAGAAAATTCCTTACAACAACCGCAGCTGCCATAATATAAATAATTTAGACATCCTTCATAAAGCTATGTTTATCACTCTACTCGGCGGTACTCTTATTAACCTAGCGTTAAAATATATTTGGGCTTAAACGCTATTTCAGTTCAACTAGCAGAATCAAATGACACATTAAAAAAATGAAAATCTCCTTGTCAAATTATGCTGTCATATGGTTAACTGACAAACTCATCAGAAATAATTTGAGAATGTTGCAGATGAAGCATGCTAATTTCTCCACATCAGATTCCTTGTCACAGAATGGAAACATTGGGCATCTGGCCTAATTAACCAGTCATATCATCTTGGTAAGTTAGAAAGCAGGCTCTAACATAAGGGCAATTTGTAATTACTTTGAATTCTATTAAAAAGGCTTAAAGGCAAAATTGCTTGAACAATAAAAAATATAATTGACCATCCTGAGGAAACATATCATAGGAAAACATCATAACACTGCATCAAAATACAATCTTTTGTTAAGCATTCACACATAAAAAATGTCAAAATCAGAAATGCTGGCTCAGTCCAAGGCTGTAAGTCACCAGTGGATGCTGGAGAAGGGTAAAACTGTCAATTAACAAAGCTATAAAGGTTTTATTCAAATAATCCTAATAGCACCTATGCTAAAACAGCTTTTAGCCTCATTCACACAAGGTAACCGATTCATACACCCGTGTGAAGGCTGTCTTCCTATGTGTAGGATGCACAGGTTTTCCAACCTGGCAGGTGGCCTGTTCAAATTTATTGACAAGCGGTAACTTGTCATTGATTTGCTGCCTGCACAAGGCTGCATGGAACATCTGTGCGGGGAGGAAGGCCCTTCACACGGGTGTAGAGATCAGTACGCTCATGTGAATGAGATCATATCGGTCATCAGCACTGACCGGGCTGAAGACATGAATGGTGTATGTACTCAGCAGTGTTAATTTTAGGGCCAAAACAACTAGTCGATTAATCGACAACTAATCGATTATGAAAATAGTTCTCAACTATTTTCATTATCGATTAATCGGCCAGCCAATTAGTTAGCCTTCATATAAAAGTGAGTGGCTCTAAAAGGCAGAACAGAAGCTTTTTTTTTTACTTTGCTATCGAGGGTTCTCTATACTACCATGTTTACCCGAAAATAAGCCCTACCTCGAAAATAAGACCTAGTTTCAAATCCTATAATGCACTCTATTGCAGTACAATGTGTGCGTTTCTGTAATATAATTTCAGGTAAGAGAGCTCTGGCGGATCACAGAAGCACAGAGCGGCACTATAATGAAGGTATTTGGCACAAATGTATTACAGAAACACACACATTCACACATTGTACATTATATAATACTGTAATAGTGTGGAAAATGGGATTTTACAAGCATTTTTACTCAGTTCACACTGGGGATTCCTGTCAGGCAGGGAGAGAGAAGACAGCACATTACATGGTAAGACCTACCCCTAAAATAAGCACTACTGTCTTTTGTTGCCAAAATTAATATAAGACTCGGCTTATTTTTGGGAAACACAGTATACTTTGCAGCTTGCTATTGGGGCACTCTGAAGGCAGGAGGAGTCAGAAGCACCACTGGGGGATCCCAGAAGAGGAGAACCAGGGCTGCTCTGTGCAAAACCATTACACAGAGCAGGCAAGTATGACATGTTTGTTGTTTTAAAACAAATCACTTTAAAGACTCTGTGCAGGGAAGATCAGCTTCTGAACCCAGAGAAGGTGGAGGCTGATAAATGTAATTGTAATGCCTTATATTCCAGTCTAACAGAAAATAAAGATCTTGGACAGCCGCACACCGAAAAAAACTCTATGTTGCCTTTTATTGTTAATATAGGATAAAAACACTACAAGCCACAGCAAAATAGGACACACTGCTGACAAGATTCGCACTAATATTTAGCGCTTAGTCATAGCTATGACCAATATATATAGTATACCTTTTGGAGAATTACACCCAAACTTAGGATGTAATGTGTAACATGCTCCAGCACATGTCCTCCTCACCCTCTTGATCCTCTCCCGCACCCACTGTCAAATTTAAAAAAAAAAGCGGGGCTCAACCTGCACAGTCGCATCATTCATTCACAAGAATCTGTGAATGAGAGAACTACAAGTCCTGTCTTTCACTGCCGCAAATTACTTGAAGTTCTCAGTGAACTGTGAGGCCGATGAGCACCCATAGTTCATTCACAAGCTCTGCCGCTTTCAAAATTACAGTTTGTACTGAGGTATGGGCTGAAAGCTGCAGGGCTTGTCTGGAGAAACCTAACATGGAACCCCTGATCCTTTCCGAGCTCCTGCGGGAAAAATTATTAAAATTCCCCTTATTGTTCTGTAAAAATATGTTCAAGGTTTTTTCCTCAAAAGAAGAACTTGGCCTCTAAGTTTAGTTCTGTAGAGTTGAACTACCCTAGAAACTTTTGGGAGACTGACCCCCCCCCCCCCCCTCCCGAACCATACCAAGAGAAAACGGCGGGGATGCGAGGAGGAGGAGGAGGAAGATGATGATACCGGACGTTGACAGATCAGGGAGAAAGGCGAGGGCACTGGGAGAGACGGCACCGGGAGAGAAGTCATTGGAAGAACTAATTTACTAATAAAGGAATTGTCAAAAACTGGCTCTTGTTTTTTTTACTTTTCACTGCTTGTTTGGTGAAAGAGTAGGGGGTACGATGTACCCGATACCCATTCACCTAGGGCGGGGGAGGGCTGGGATCTGGGGGCTCCCTTGTCCAACGGGGTACACTTGTCATCTGACCACAGGTGACCTGACAGTTTTGCCCTAAAATTGTGTGTTTTTCTTTTACTGAAAATGTTGCTTTTCTTAGACCTTTGTGGTAATACTATGTTACATAAAAAAAATGGAACTATCAGTATTTTCTTTTCTCTAGGGCATGGGTGCTCAACCTGTGGCTCTCCAGCTGTTGCGGAACTACAATTCCCATAAGGCATTGCAAGCCGCTGACAGGTACAAGCATGTCTCCCAAAGGCTGAGGCATTATGGGAATTGTAGTTTTGCAACAGCTGGAGAGCCACAGGTTGAGCACCCATGCTCTAGAGCAGTGGTCCCCAACCTTTTTGGCACCAAGGACCGGTCCTGTGCGAGTTTGATGTGAATTCAGCCATACAATTTTTATGGCTGAAATCGCATCGCACAGAGATCACATGTGATGTGCACTGCAGTGCGGTGCAAATCACATCCGAACTCTGACATTGGTGCAGTGTGAACCGGCCCTAAATGTCCCAGTGTAAAAAAAATATTAAATGTCCCAGTATAAAAACGATTAAATGTCCCAGTATAAAAACACGATTAAATGTCCCAGTATAAAAAAAAATAATAAATGTCCCAGTATAAAAAAAAAAAATGTCCCAGTATAAAACAATATGCATGTCCCTTCGCAGTGCCCACTGTACTTACAGTCTCAGGGCGGAAATGTGAGGGGAGCCGTTCACTTGCGGGAATGCATAGAGGGGGAGGGCGGAGAGATGATGTAATTCTCTCATCGGGCGGCTGCGACGCTGTGTAGCGTAGCCTTGCAGCCCTGTATGTTAGGGCGGGACAGCGGCGCCGATTGGCCAGGAGGATCACACAATGGGCGGGCTCAGGAGTGTAATGCTCTGCACCTCAGCCGCCACAGAGAAATAATTTAAAGTTCTTTGGGCGGCCCGGTACCATTCGATCCATGGACCGGTACCGGTCCGCGGCCCGGGGGTTGGGGAACACTGCTCTAGGGTGTCGGTTTTCCATTTTTGGAAGTTGTGTGTAATTTTCAGGCCTAAAATTATTTTTTAAACATGTGTGCAAAAAACACAAAAACAGCTCTGGCAGCAAAAGGGTTAACCATCTTCACAAAAAAAAAATACATTCCAAAAAAGAAAATAGTGCTTTTCTTGGATTGGGTAGTGAGGGGTTAAGTTTTTATTGTTGTCTGTGTCCCTACAAGGGCGATTTATGTTCTAGTGAACTTTGTCACTGGAACCAAATGAAAAAGGAAAAATCTCAAATTTTGAGTTGTAACCAGAAGAGGAATAGAAGGGTCATTTTCCAGTGGGGAGACTTGGGGTCATTTTTTTTTTTTTTATTGCTCTGCAAATGTATCAGTATTCACAAACAGCCTTGCAAATGTTTTTAATGTGTGCAAAATGTTAGTTTCTGATATTTCAGGTGTCTTGCACAGGGCGAATGTAATATTCTCTAAAACTCTAGAAACATTCATTAGTAAGAAAATAGCCCAAGAACATTCTATCAGAAAATGGCCTAAAATGGGGGTGTGGCCTGGACATGGCTGAGTGAGGCAGCTTTCTTACTGAGCTCCCAGCCTGATCCCTCATACCCTGGCAAATCTACACATTAATAACGGTATGAGCTCAACAAGAAAATACAGAACTAGAGCAGTAACCAGGGGGACCCCAGCGGGTAAGATTTCTGGCGAAATCCACAGATACTTTAAGCTCCTACAGGAGCATGTATATGCTATTACCATACCCCTTTGGGGTTATTTACTCTGTACTTTGTATCTTTTATGTTTTTGATGCCCTGGGTGCACACTGATGCTCCCCTCCTCATTCCTCCCCCACCTCTCCATGTGGGGCGGGTGCCGCCACTTTCACAGGCTTCCCGACACGGCGGGGAGACGTGTTATTATTCACGATTCTCCCCATTGCTATGCTCCCATTAGGGTGTGCCATTCCACCTGTGGCCACCCGGGGGAACATTACCGTGTCGGCGGCATTCCTTGATCACCTCCAGAATTGCCATGATGCTGCATGCATGCATGCATGGCCTCGGCCCTGCGTGCGTTTTTGCGTCAGGACATCACGCGATTGCGATGGAGGTGACGGCAGTGGCCGAAGCATCAGCTTACAGGAACGCCGAGGGAGTAAAGAGTTAACCAGCACGGGGCTGTGGTTGATGAGGGGGAGGGAAAAGACGACACCTGGCACTAATTGGCTTAGACCCTATTTAATGTGCCTTATTTTCCTGGGTTTGGTAATGATCCCAGAAGAGCTCCCTCCACACACTGACAGGATGTGAGCCCATGTGAGTACTTGATCCAGCATACTATATATATTCATATTATTTTTGCACACTATACTACACTTTGTAGTTATTTAGCAATATCATTACTGCCTTAAAATGCATACATCTACACTTATTTACAACTACCAGCACTGGGACATACTATCACACTGACCTTCACCATTCACACACACTTTCTTTTACTTCCTACATTTTTTACTTTCTGCTCATGTCACCTGATTCGCTAGATTTTTCTTGTTTTTTCAACTTTCACTACACATATTGCCGCTTTTTTTATTTTAATTTTTTATCTTTGCACATCATTGCACACACTAGTATTTCCAAACCCATACACAGTGCATTAACATGCACTCTGTACCTATACACCCTACACACACACATACACATTACTTTTGCACCACACATTTTTCTGTCATTTTTTTTCAATCACTTCATCCACCAGCAGCATGTTCACTCTGCATTCACTTGTATATTATACCTACCATGTCAATGGTTCTGGTATATTTAATAATAATAACATGATATTCTGATATGAGTATCAACAATACCTTCATACTCTATCATATTCTTTTATACATATTTATGCCAAGATCTTGTTAGTACACAATGACTTTATACTCTTATTACAAATACATATTGAATCATTATGGGTGTCGTCTGTTTTTCCTAGCCCCCCTCCCCCCCTTCTCGCAGGTTCACACCCGAGACTCCCTGCAAGCCTGTGTTTTGGTTGACTCCCGCCTGGAGTGATGGGGGACGTCCTTCATGGGGATATTGGGATCCTTTGTCTGCACCACGGCCATCATCTCTGGTTACATGTCACCTTCTATATGCTTCGAGCGGTAAATATATCCTCACTATCTGTACTATGGGTGCCAGCATTTTACTTGAATGTTAGTATCCTAACATACTTTTTTTGACATCTTTCCAGAATACAAATCCCCCTGAAGAAGACCAAATTGTGGTCGAAACGCGTCGGGGTATTCTTATGGAAGCTACTTCATCAATGGCACTATATATTATTCCATTGTATCATTTAACATTTAATTGTTGTTGAGAAAGGTCTCCAACTGTCTGTAACCTGAATGTATTTTATATTACAACTATCTGCATTTTCATTACTCGTGATACAGAAACCTAGTAAAACATTTTTTTATATATTTCCATGTCTTTGAATTTAATATACCTTACACAATATGTCGCTTTAAAGCCCCCGGGGGGAATTTCTCCATTTTTGTCTCTACAACATTTTGGGGCGTGCGGCCCTTGGACTCTCAATATATGCGTTTTTCCTCGTCTCCTAAGCTCCTACAGGAGATCGCACCCAGTGCAGCAATGGCAGCATCGCGAGGCCCACCACATGGAGACACGCAAGAAGCCCGCCCCTCAAGTATTGGCGTCTCACCGCGGAACACCTCTGCACCTCCTGATGACCACCAGGCAGCGGCCGCGGACACCCCACCAGACACGATGGCGTCCTCCTGGCAGCCAGACATGTCTGGCCTGAACCAAGATATCAGGGAGATTGCTACAGGCCCTCCCGACCCAGACGGCCATAGAGGCTTTGATCCTCCGCCTGGAAGAGATGCATAGGAGGGACATCCAAGAAGTGAGGGGAGAGGTGTCTAACCTTGCGAAGCGCATGGGGGCGGGAGAGGCATCGGTGACATTCCTGGAGAGCCGAGTGTCGGAGCTAGAGCGGTCCCGCGACCAACACTGCGACACCGCCGTGGCCCTGCAACTACATCTGGAGGACATAGGAGACCGTAGCCGCCGCAACAACCTGCGGCTCCGAGGCATCCCTGAACCGACGAGGCTGAAAACATCGGTGACATGGTGAAGGAGATCTTCAGGACTGTGTTGGATGACCCGGAGGCCGACAACATCCTATATAGGGCACACAGAGTCCTAGGCCCCAGGCCCTCTGACCCGAGCAAGCCACGCAATGTGATCTGTAGATTACATCCAGAAGGAACCGCGCTCATCAAGATACTGCCGGACCTGTCGAGAGCAACTCTTCGCCGCAGAGCCCTCCTCAGACCCGTCCTCGATCTGGCAAGGCAGAGGGGATTCACCTACCGATGGGGTTACCCCCTGTCGGTATCGTTCCGCAGAGAATCGAGGTCTTTCACACTGCAGACTGCCGCCGACCTGCCGGTGCTGTTCCTCTTCCTAGAAGCGGTGCCGATACCAGTCCCTGACTGGCTTCAGATCCTTCCACGACAGATGGGCAGATCAGATACCAAACCACACCAGATATAGGCAGGGATCCCACAACCCTGCACAAATTCCACACACTCCCGTACGTAAAGCGGCCCATATAGGGAAGACACGTGAAATGTTTCACGTTAGTGGGAAAATTTATATGCTTATCCATCTCTGTACCATCACCTGTATTACTGTATGTGCAATCAATCTGTTGTTGTGGCCCTTGTGGACCAGTCTCTCTGTATGCTCTAAATAAATTAAAAAAAAGAAAGAAAATAGCCTAAAACGATACCATAGGAACATTAATCCAGAAGATAAAATACAGTAAGAACATGCAATTTTGCCCCATTCACACTTTTTACACAAAGAAATGTAATATGCTCCAAAAATCTAAAAGGGGTTGAACAAGCAGATGAGGTCTACTTGAGTGGGTACTAAATACTGATACAAGAAATCAAAAAGCTGAGTGTTGAAAGTCACAGAAGATTCTTATTGCAAAAGCCAGGGGTAAAGTTAAAATTGCCAATTACTGAGAGTAAGGGCAAAGGAGAGGGGATATACTGGTTTCCCTAGAAATCCTAATGGTACTCTCTGGCATCAGGCGCATCGGGACCTCTTGAGATATTGACAAAGATCCATGGCAGACCCAGGACTGGAATACGGGAATCCTCAAGTTCCATGGAAATCCATTGTTTAGTAGCGCCATTGCAGCTCCAGTCCACACTTTTATGTGTAGTCGATTTGGTGTAGCCTGTAATATACTGGTTAGCTCTTATAATACATGGTAGGCTCTAGGGTGAAAATAGAAATAAAGGGAGGATCCATTTAAAGAAAGAAAAAAAAGGGTAAGGAGAAAATGATGGTATAATATCTAAAACCAGACAAAAATTTTAATATTGAATATCTAAAAAAAATATTAAAAACGACAAAAGCACTAAGGCCCCTTTTACACGATAATCCCGCTTGGATCCGCCTGTCAGTTTTTCAGTGGCCCACCCATTGACTCCTATGGGCAGGCGGATGTCAGCTGAGCCCACCACTTCTACAGCACCCATACTTCCACCATTCACTGGCTAACCCGGAATTCAGGTGGAAACAGTTGATTTTACAGGACTTTATTTGTATGCACTGTTTTTCACAGAAGATCTCTATAGATCTATTGTTGACCAAAGCAATTCACATGCTGGTCAATTCATCACCGCTAATTCCCAGTTGACCCTTGTCAGAGAATGGAAACCTATTACGGTAAGATCTTTTTGGGCCTATCTCACCTCATGGGCATTACTAAAAAGTGTGTGCTGCGATCATATTGGTCCATTCACCCAATTCACCATATGCCTGTGTTCTCTCCTTCCATGACCAGGACGCGATACGAGCAGATCTTGCGGTTCATGCATTGCAATGACAATGAAGTCTGTCATCCTCGTGGGTGACCCTGGATACGATTGGCTCCACAAAATTTGGCCCCTCGTAAAGCACTTCAACCAACAGTTTGCAGCCTTGTTTATTCCCAATCAAGTTGTTTGTGTTGATGAGCTTCTAAATAAATTTTCTGGCCGCTTGTCTTTCAAACAGTATCTGCCCAGCAAGCGTGCCAGATATGGGTTCAAGTTGTATAAGCTCTGTGACAGGGCAACAGGCTAAACATATAGTTTTTTGGTTTACGAGGTTAGATATAGTCACATGGAGCCCCACAACTGCCAAGACTACATATGGAGCGCTGCCAAGATTGTTGGGACTTGGTGTCCCCCTTTTTCAGGAAAGGGGTACCACTTGTACGTGGACAATTATTACACAAGCGTGCCACTTTTTAGTCACCTTTTTGATTGTGGGATTGGCGCACGTGGCACTGTGCGATCCAATCGCCGGGGCTTCCCCCAAAGTCTTGTAGATTCCTAATTTAGATGGGGGGGGGGGGAGAGAGAGCCCCCTTGAAATTTAATACATTTTAGGGCTGTGCAAATTAACTTTTAATTAATCGATTAATCTTCAATTTTTTTGATCGATCAAAATCTTTTTGATCGATTAAAATTCTTTTGATTGGTACTCACCTCTCCGCCGGTTTCCGGGCCTTCAGGGAGGTCCGTCGGAGAACCTGTAACGTCACGGACACCGGCGAGGCTTGCCGTGTCCATCTGAAGGGCTCCTTTGCTGTGCCTTCATATCTGCATGCCGGCGGGACCTTACTATCTGCCACACGCAAGGGCTGTTACACTTCCCTCTATCAACCTGGGATTCTACAACCATCCACTGGGAGTTGTAATAGTTCCCTTCATGGGACATCTACATGCCGACGGACTGATGTTAACCTCTCCTCATCTGGATTCAGCAGTGGTATCGTTGTACACATTTTTATACCAGTATCATACTTAGCTACATGTTTTTATGACTGCTTTTGGTACCCGTTTGGTATTACTCGCACCATTTTTACAGTTTATGTAGCTACATTGATTTTATCTCCAGTGCAATATTTATTTGGTTACCTACTTGAAGACTATAAAAGTTTTAATGCTATTCCCATTGAGCGCTGCCTTTGTGTGTTTTTTGTATCCCGCTATCAATTTTTCCAGTGGTTGGAAGCTGCACTGGGAATCAGCCTGCAAGGAGATCAGCTAAAAGTAGTTGGATCTGTATGTGCGTTATAATTAATCGAAATTAGTCGATTAATCGATTAAAAAAAAAAACGATTAATTGAACAGAAAAATTTTGATCAGTAACAGCCCTAATAAATTTGCTTGCAGTGGAGGGACACAAAATGTTTTTGTTCTGTCAGCGATTGGTGTTGTTAAGTCCCTCTGTGTCCACGAATACAACCTTAACGTGGGAGAGGTGGACCCTCAACGACCAAATGATGGCTCCATACTTAATTGCCCGTAAGGCCAGATGCTGGTGTCTGTATATTTATTCCAATTGGCTCGGCTGAACGCTTAGGTGTTATACAAAGCATCAGGATGAACTAGATCCTTTCTAAAATTCCAGGAAGAGATCATCATACCCTATACAGACAGTGCTGTGGCCCAACTTCCCAATGTAAATGCAGTGAGCTGGCTGCATGAGAGGCATTTTCTGTATGTCCTCCCTTGTGTCTGCAGAAAATGCAAATATAGGCATGACACATGCTTTTATTGTCCCTCCTGTCCTGACCAACCTAGTCTCTGCATCAGTGACTGTTACCATCGCTACCACACACTAGTGGAGTATTAGCGTAAAGTACAGCACTGCACAGTCCCAGGGCACACTTACGAAAGGCAAATCCACTTTAGACTACAAGTGCAAACTACAAGTGCACAGTGCACTTGAATTTGTACTGAAAGTGCACTTGGAAGTGCAGTCGCTATAAATCTGAGGGGTAGATCTGAAATGAGGGGAAGCTCTGCTGATTTTATCATCCAATCATGTGCAAGCTAAAATGCTGTTTTTTATTTTCCTTGCATGTCCCCCTCAGATCTACAACGACTGCTCTTCCAAGTGCAAAGTGGATTTGCCTTTCGTAAATAACTCCCAGGGCCTCGAAAGATGAGATGGTGATCAAATTTTGAGAGACTCTAATTTGGAACGTTAACCGTTAAAAAAAAAAAAAAAAACGAAGAAAACATTTAGAAAAAAAGCCAGAAAAAAAAATGTTTTATTTGAATTCTCTCGGTGTTGCTCCTGTATTTTATAACTGTAATGTTTTATTTTTACTGTTTTATTGTATTTGCTTTGCAGGTATGGTATGTCTTACTGTTATACTGTAATGTTACTTTGTTTTATAGTTAATCATTATTTGCTTTGCAGGTACACCATTCAGCTGCAGCACAGGTTTACCGTATTTATCGGCGTATACCGCAAACTTTTTTGCCCTGAAATTCAGGGCAAAATCGTGGATGTGCGATATAGGCCGATACCCGCGCCGAGTTTGAACTACTGCGCCGGCATATACCGAGCGCAGTACACTCGGGTATAGTCGGGCAGGCTCGGCTCCTCTCGCGGTCACGTCCTGGACGTACAGGACGTGACCGCGAGAGGAGCCGAGCCTGCCCGACTATACACGAGTGTACTGCTTTCGGTATATGCCGGCGCAGTGGTTCAAACTCAGCGCGGGAAGCGGGGATCGAGCGGGGAGGACACCGCAGAAGGACGCCGGACCCGACGAGGAGGACACCATGGAAGCCGCAGACGGACGCCGGACCCGACAAAACCGCCGATGGACGCCGCGCAAGACACCAAAACTGCAAGTACTAAAATGTTTTTTTTACAGGAATGCGGGTCCACTTTAGGGGTGCGCGCTATACGCCGGAGCGCGCAATACCCCAATAAATACGGTACTTATTCTGCCATTAACAGGGTTTGCTCTCACAATACGCAAAAGCCGCGAAGAAGAGCATATATGCCGAAGCGCGGGGGCAGGGGTGGAGGGGCGATTTGCCCCTAATATTAGGGGCAGATTGCCTCTCTGCTTCGGCATATATTTTTCTTTCTTTTTTCTTAGCACAGATTGCGATAAAAAAAATAAACAAAAGTTGTTTTATTGAGTTAATGTTTTATTGTTACGATTGATTGCTTTTCAGGTACCCCAGTCAGCTGCAGCACTGATTCATTGATTTTGACAGCAACAGGGTTTGCTCCAACAATAGGTAAATCAGTGACTTCTGCGCTGTAGGAGGTGATTTCAGCACCACAGTTAAAAAAAAAAAAACAGTGCATGTATGCCCATCATTAGATGTGGGTGGATTCAGGGCGGTATTCTAATGGTGGGCATACCCACCGATCAATCTTGTTTTTCGTTCAGCCCACAGGCTGCATAAAAAAAAAAAAAAAAAGAACATTACAATATATGCCCAACAAGGACCAGCACCTTACTGGTATGTTGCAGGACTTTAAGTGGTTATACCAGAATGATGCCTGAAGGTTTAGGTCTCTTGGTATCGTTCTTTTCAACCAGCGGTCGACTTTCATGTAAAAGTAATCCTAGCCACGTTTGAACAATATATCATTTAGTGACAATTTTGAGTAAAATATATTTATATTTTTGTGATATTTCAACCACTTGTGACAAAAAAAAAAAAAAATATTCAATGGGCTCAACATGCCTCTCAAATGTCTTTGGGTGTCTACTTGCCAAAATGGGGTAATTTTGGAGTGTTTTGTACTGACCTGCCATTTTAGTACCTCAAGAAATAAGATAGGCAGTCAAACTAAAACCTGCATAAATTCCAGAAAATGTACCATAGTTGGTAGATGCTCTAACTTTTGCGCAAACCAATAAATATACGCTTATTGATATTTTTTTTTTGGCCTAAATGTAGGACTAAAATTTAGTTTATTTTTATTTATTTTATAACAAAAAGTAGAAAATATCTGTTTATTTTTTTCAGTCTTTTTTCATTTATATCGGAAAAAAAAAAAAAATCCCAGAGGTGATCAAATACCACCAAAATACAGCTCTATTTGTGGGGGATAAAAAGGAAATCAATTTTGGTATGCATAATCTGACTTCCTCAATTATTAGAATAGATACCTTGCTTTCTTAGGCAGGCAGTGAGAGTTGGGATGCGGGGTGTGACTTGGGTTAACAGGAGGTGTTTCACAACCTCAGAAGAGCAGCTTGTGAGGCTAAAATTTAAGAAATGAATAGAGGATTACTCCTGAGTACTTGTGTGTAGTGGCACTGCTTTAGTTAACAACAGATCCATACCATAACAGAATGGATGGTTCCCCTTTTCATTACATACCTGCACAAAACACTCCGGGGACTTCACTCCGTAAGATTACAGTCCTTGCCTTGTTATTGCCCTTCAATGAATCAACTGTCTTCATCATCTGGAAAAAACATACAATCAGAAACTTGATACAGTGATATACCACTTGTCAAAAATATGCATTAAATAATGTTATTTACTAAGTGCATGTACTATTCATTTAAATTGGTATACTGAATGTGCATATGTTAGAAACAGTTGGCCATGCAATATGGTAGAAAACAAATTAATTGAAAAGCAATTTAATTGCACAGGCCACTTGATAAGGTTTTACAAGGCATGTTTTTCTCCATGCTGTTGGGAAGATTATATTCCATATTTTTTTACATGCATGAATCAGATGAGAATATCCCTCTATTCTAAAAACTAGAAGATAAGAACAAGAAAATTGACACTTTAGAGATACAGTCTCTTGACTCTGCCGAACAATCTATAACAAGAAAAAAATGACTTTCATTCACAAATTATTCCAGTTCATGGGTAACTAAAATAAAAATGGATACTGATGCCCAAAATATATATATTTTTTATTATTGGATAGAGCAGGAAAGGTTAGTGCCATCGCAGTCTGATTTTTCTGGTTAGAATGCCCCTTGCATTTTGTTAGAACACGGACAAAACAAATACTATCAAGGTTTTTTTTTTTTTTTTTTTTTATCACTATTATCCATGCCTTTCTGGCCCAGTGACAATCGCAACCCCCATTTCTTCACAGCAGCAGTAAATAAAGAACAATCTCCTCACATAGATCACAAACAAAAACCTTGTAGAAAAAGGTGCAGGCCCCTTTTTTGTTGTTTTTTAAAGCATTCTGCTAAATTAACTCTGAGGCCAGGTTTACACCCATGTGGTGCAATATTTTCTGCGTCACGTTTTTATGTGAGGTTTACTCACAAAGCCATTAACCTCTATTGGACCGTATGTTTTATTAAAGCGCATGAGAGATGCAGCATGTAGGGCATAAAAATGCACATATAAAAAATGTGCATAACAACACAAAACAGAAAAACCACACTGCACTCAAGTGAACCCGGCTTAAGTGACAAAGTACTACAATGCATCAAAATGCATGGTTCTGGAGTAATGGGACTGCTGGGACAGTTAAGGGCAAACATTTATAAACCTATTACAAGACAATTTTCCAGTTTATTGAGGCCCCGACTAGGAATGAAGCTCTGCTGGACCTGGTAATCTCAAACCATGCAGAGCTTATTACCAATATATATATAAAATAGCATCTGGGTAGCAGTGACCATAAAACCATTTAATTTTTCTTTATTTTCTAATCTCATCTTACAATAAGACTAAAAAAGAAACAATAAACAGAGACAGACAAAAACAATGCATACAATTTCTCCCTATAAAATCCTTTTAACATATAACACTCGTTCCCCTTTCCCCTTGGATTGCTCTGGATCTGTACTCCTGTTTTACCCTTTTCATTCTATTTATTTATTTTTTTAAAGGAGCTTAATAATACCCTATATTTTTCTTTTCCCCTCAGGAAGGAGAGCAAGAAAGTAAGGCAGGGGGGGAAACCAAAAAAGTTCCACCTTAATCTAATAAAATTCTCTTAAACCTCTACCCCTCCCCCCGAACCTTTCATTACTTGAAATTTTTCTCTTCATTCTAATTTTGCTCTCGTCCTGAGCACGTATAAACACACTCCGCACCTATCCTGCGCAGATCCCCCTAAAAGAGAGAGGAGGGGAAAAAAAAAAAACAAGGAGTTTCTCTTCTCCTCTCTCCCTTCCCCCCTTTAGGGCAAGTAACCCTCTTGCCCCTCACATATCCTTACTCTTCCCTCTAGAGCACCCTTGGGTGGCGGGAAACACTGAGGCCCCGTACACACGTCCGAGGAACTCGACGGGCAAAACTCATCGTTTTGCTCGTCGAGTTCTGTGTGAAGCCGCCAAGGATCTTGGCGAGCCAACTTTCCTCTTTGAACAACGAGGAAATAGAGAACATGTTCTCTAT
Source organism: Rana temporaria (assembly GCF_905171775.1). Lineage (NCBI taxonomy): Eukaryota > Metazoa > Chordata > Amphibia > Anura > Ranidae > Rana > Rana temporaria. The sequence continues at coordinate 259,152,391 of NC_053489.1, read as the reverse complement.
TTGAAATAGAGAACATGTTCTCTATTTGGCTCGACGAGGAACTCGTCGGCTTCCTCGGCCGAAAGTGTACACAAGGCCGGGTTTCTCGGCAGAATTCAGCTCCGATCGAGTTTCTGGCTGAATTCTGCCGAGAAACTCGGTCGTGTGTACGGGGCCTCACATACACACACAGTATCACCAAATCTCCAAAAAGAAGAGAAGGGAAACACCAACTAAACAGGACAAACAAAAAAAATGAAGAAAAACAAAAAATAAAACACAGAACCCCCCCCCCCCCCCCCGGCTTGGCTCTCCTCCCCTTGCCCCACCCTCAGGGTCAGTCCGTCACTATCTCGGAGGAATAGTATAACCATCCTGCCCATATTTTCTTAAATTTGTCCTGTTGATCTCTCACTGTATGTACCCATCTCTCCGCTTCCATAATCCTCTCTACCTCCCCCTTCCAATCCTTTATCGTGGGGCATCTCGATTGTTTCCAGAATCTATGAATTTATGCCTTAGCTGCATTTAGCAAGTGTGGAGTGACACTTCTTTTATAAAATGTAATAGATGATGGCATCCCATGAAAAAGGAAATGTAGTGGGGAGGGTTCTATAGCTCCAAGTGTTAACTTTTTTATCCAGGGTGTTATCTCATCCCAAAATTTCTTAATCTTGGGACAGTACCACCATAGATGTAAAAATGACCCCTTCTGGTTGCATCCCCTCCAGCAGTTAATATCTGCAGACGGGTACATCTGCACCAGACGGGTCGGAGTCCGGTGCCATCTAGTGATAAATTTAGAGGACATCTCTTGTATATAGGAACTAATTGAGGAATGGTGTGTTGTCTCCATCAATCTATCCACTTGTTCTGTCGTAAAATTGCAGCCCAGTTCCTTTTCCCACTCACGAATGTAGTAGTGAGTTGTATGACCATGAGCACTCAACACCAACTTATACATTCGAGATAACATATGGCCCGGCTCTGATAAATTAACACACCACTCCTCAAAGATGTTCAATGGATTTGCGGGTCTCAACTGATGTTTCCATCTATTGAACCAGTCCATCAACTGACCGTATTTCCATTCCGCCAATACTACCAACCCCCATATTCTTTACTAAATCCCCCAATGGAAGAAGTTTCCCTTGTGGTGCCACTCCTGCACAGTTCCCTTTCCCCTCCCTACCCCAGCACCCTAAACTACCTCTTTCCTCCCCCGGAGGAAACCAGGGGAAACCTTCCAGGGGTGTCAAGGGTGATATCGGGGGAGCGAATCTTCCTGTCTTATTCATTCTGTCCTATGTTGTGAGTGTTGCTTTGGTCAGGGGTGATACATATTCCGACAATCCCCTATGAACGGATGGTATACATGGTGCCCCTGCCAAATTCCTTCCTGCCAATGTATTTTCCACTGGTACCCATCCTTTACTATCTGTATCATGGCACCAGTTCATGATACGAACCAGTGCCATGGCTCTGTAGTAGATCCCTATATCCGGGAGGCCTACCCCTCCCTCCCCCTTTGGTCTCCTCAGCATCTCATATGTCAGTCTGGGGTGTTTATCTCCCCATACAAAAGTCGTAAAGGCACTCCTTATTTGCTTGAAAAAATTCTGTGGCAGAATTATCGGAATGGCATGCAAGACATAGATAAGCCTAGGGATTATATTCATTTTGAGCGCATTTACCCTCCCAAGCCACATCAAAGTGTGGCCTCTCCATTTCTTCAAGTCTTGTATTATCTAAGCAACCAATGGACCATAATTTAGATCGTATAACCATTTTACATCTGAGTTATATAGGTCCCAAGATACAATAGAGCGTCTGTACACCATTCAAAGGGGAAGGCTCTCTGTAGCTTTTTTCCCAACCTCATGGATACATGAATCGGCATAACTACCGACTTTTCAATATTTATTCTGCAATTTGATAAAGAACCAAATTTCTCCATCTCCTTCATTAATTCCATCATGGATTCCTGAGGTGAGGAAAGGTACAGTAATAAATCATCCGCGTACGCTGATATCTTATGTTCCGTAGATCCAATTACTATCCCCTTGATCTTCCTATTTCCCCTAATTGTACATAAAAAGGGCTCCAACACCAGAGCGAATAACAGTGGGGACAGGGGGCACCCCTGCCTAGTCCCATTCCATATCTCAAAATAATCTGATAATCTCCAGTTTACTTTTACCCTTGCTCTGGGATTTGCATATAATGCCATCACCCATCCCATCATCCTTTCTTTCAGGCCCATCTCCCTCAGAACTCCGACCATGAACCCCCAGCCCACCCTATCAAAAGCTTTCTCTGCATCAATTGAGATTACTACACTCGGTTTCTGATTTGGTCCTTTATGCATCCAGTGCATAACATGGAGGGCGCGAATGGTATTGTCCCTCGCCTCTCGGCCCTTCATGAACCCTGTTTGATCCAAATTAATCAATTTAACTATATATTCCTGTAACCTCAAGGCCAATATTTTGGACAGAAGCTTAATGTCGGAGTTCAAAAGGGAGATGGGCCTGTAGCTGGAACAGCTCTGGGGATCCTTCCCCTCTTTTGGGAGAACTGTCACATATGCCAGCAGAGCCTCTGCCGGCAAAGGTTTAGAATTTGAGACCTCATTGAAATATCTACCAAGCGGGGCCAGCAGGATTGGGGCAAACTTCCTATAATACATATTTGTGAGGCCGACCGGTCCCGGACTTTTGCCCAAGCTCGACGCTGAAATCACTTCCTCCAGCTCTTCGTTGGAGATTTCTTTTTCCAGCTCCTCCAGGGCTTCTGGCAGTATACCCTGTAGTCCTGAGGCCACTATATATTCTCGGATCTTATCCTCCTGCCCTCCAACCGTTACCCCCCCTCGATGCCTGATCTATATTATACAGCGATGAATAGAAACGGTGAAATTCAGCTGCTATTGATTGGGAGTCTATTATTTGCTTATTTCCTGCTCTAATAATATGAACATGACGTTGTTCCTGTTGTTTATTTAGTGGTCTAGCTAATAATCTCCCACTCTTGTTTCCCTGTTCGTGAAAACAATGGGCAAAGTATCTCTGCTTGATTTGAACTTTTCGATCCTTAACTTAACCAGTTTCTGCGCCTCCAACGTCCGATGAACCTTATGTTTAAATTTCCGTTTTATGTATTTCATCCAGTATCGTGACAATCTCCCATACCACCTGGTCTGATACCCCTTCCGTCATTTTAGTCTCAAATTCTTGTGTTAATTTACGGGAAAGGGACTCCACATTCTTTTTATCATCCAAGATGGATTCATTCAATCTTCATGTTCTTTCCACACCCCCCATTGACACCGGGTTCACCCTTAAACTTATCGGTGCATGGTCAGATATGGTGATTGATTCAATAGATGAAGAAACTACTTGACTCAAATAATATTGATCTATCATCAACATATCAATCCTTGAGTAAGTATTGTGTGTTTTGGAATAATAGCTATAGTTCCTCTCCCATTCATGCAATACTCTCCAACTATCCACCAAATGCATGGAGCGAAGGCGCTTTTTAACACATCTCAGTGCTCTATATGATATAAAAGTTTTCCCTTCTGACGTGTCCAAACTAGGTTCAAGGGTGATATTAAAATCCCCTCCCATTACCAATACGCCTTCTTTGAATTTTTCCAGGGTATCCAAAGTTTTAATCAAAAATGTGACCGTATTACTATTAGGAGATCGTAGCTAAAGTATAATACTGGCCCTGAATCTTACCCTTAACAAAGAGAAACCGACCTTCTGGATCCTCCTGTGTTTCTATATTCATCAAGGGACATTGTTTGTGTATTGCTATTGTCACCCCTCTGGCTCTAGGAATAGGTGAGGGCGAGTGGAACCACTGATTATATACGACGCGAGGCATGCGAGGGGTCGCCCCTGCCACGAAGTGTGTTTCCTGCAAAAAACTATTTCTACCTTCATATGTTTCAATTCGTGCCAGAGACGACCCCTCTTACCACTTGAACAAAGACCTCTCACATTGTATGAAATTATTTTCATTCTGCTCGCCATTCTTCTTGTTCCTTCCCTATGACTCCCCTGTCAAACACCTTCCTTGGAAAAGGACGGGCGACCCGAGGGGAGGACCGCCAGGGAGGAGAGAGCCAAAGCCAACCAAAAAAAAAAAAACACAAACACAAACAAATCCCTTCAGAGGGGGACTCCCTCCCCCCCCCCATTTCTCACCCTTAAAGTGTAAAACCAGGGGGGGCGTGGTCTGCCGGCGCGGAAGATGGCTGCTTAGACCTCACGCTCGTCTGCCAGGGAAGAGCACCGGAGCGAACGGATCCCGACTTGGACCGTAACAACCTGCCCATCGAGTCTCCCGCGATCCAGAGCGAGGACCGGAGCCATGTCCGGCAAGCGGAAGCCAGAGAAAACACCCGCAGAAGCTGACGGCCTGCTTCCAGTATCCAGCCCAGGTCAGTCAGAGGCAAAATGGCGCCGCCAGCAATGCGGGGTCTGAGGCCTACTCGGACCTCCCGGATGCGGACCCTACTGCCAGTGACTCCTCTCGCTCTACCTCACCCCCTGTACGTAAAACGGGTGATAACCCGATAACAGGAAGCCCGGCAAAAGCGCGGATGTGCACTGGTCCCGGCCCGCCGCGGATGTCCTCGCAAATCGAGGCCCCGGCTTGCGGCCTACTACCGGCGAATCAGGCCCTCCAAACATCAATGGCCTCATTTCCTACTACGGGGCAGCCAGTAGTTGACACCACATTAAAGGACATGCTGCTCTCCCTCCAGAACTCCCTGATGACAGACCTATCCTCCGTTTTCGCTAAAATAAACACTGATTTGCATGTTATGGACGACAGAGTGACACACTTGGAGGATAGCATGGAGGAATGCACGACCACAGTAAATGAACTGGTAGACTCCTATGATGACATAAAAGAAGAGCAAAAATGGATGAGGGCCAAGCTGGCCGATTTAGAAGACCGTTCCAGGCGAAACAACCTGAAACTGAGGGGAGTCCCAGAATCCATTTTACCTGCTGACCTTCCCAAATACGCCAAGGAACTTATGCACATGATCCTGCCGGAGGCTTCGCCTAGAGACCTTATAATTGATAGAATACATCGCATTGCCAAGCCCTCCCATCTGGCTGCCTCAGTCCCTAGGGACGTGCTGATGAGGGTTCACTTCTTCCACATTAAAGAACAGCTGCTGATGACTGTGAGGGGGGGACCGCCACTACAAACCCCATTTGAGGGAGTCCTGCTTTTCCCAGACCTCTCCAAATATACGCTGCAACTGAGACGACAACTCAACCCAATTACCAAAGGCCTTCACAACAACAAGGTCCAATATAAATGGCATTATCCTGCTACCTTACTCATCGTAAGAAATGGGACCTCGCACGTGATCCAAGACCTGCAGAAGGGGTTACAACTGCTCCATTCATGGGGTATCATCCCCGATCCACCTCACGACGCTTCGCCTCCGAAAGGGCAACGCGGACCCAGGTCTGCACGGCGTACCCTCGACAATCACAGCGGAAGCTCGGATCCGATGACTTAAAGGTCTAGGGTTTCCCTCAAGATATCTACGAGACAGATGCTCTCCCTGGCATTCAGCTCTCTGCTTGTTTTCTTTTTCCTTTGATTTCCAACGGCTAAAGTGTGACATTCGTTACCCCAACGTAGTGGTTTAGCTGGACAACCCGTCCTATTACTCCACTGTTCACTCCCTTGGTGGCTCCTCCGCCGTAAGTTTGCGCTAGTTGTTGCAACCAGTTTTTTTTGCTTGTTCAGTTGATGATACCTGACTTGCTGTTACAGTGAACCCGCTACCAGTGCAGGGACCTGCACGTTACGGAGCAACATCGGACTGCAGCATCGCGGACGGCCTCGTCCTCTTGACACGGACCAGAACGTTCATCTTCTGGAACTGTAAGTGACTTTCTCTCCCACCTTTTACACGTAGAGACCCTAATGGCATACACTATCCTGTCCCTCAATGCCAACGGGCTGAACCACCCGGCAAAGAGACACTCGTTATGGAAAACTGCACTAGACTTAAAATGCGACATATTATGTGTCCAAGAAACACATTTCCTTTCTGCTGGTGCCCCTGCCTGTACTAATAGGCACTTTCCCCACATCTTTTCGGCCCCCTACGTCTCCAAGAAGAGGGGGGTGCTCATAGCAATCAGGAATTCTGTTAAGTTCATCCTGAGCCATGCTGAGATAGACCCGGATGGGCGTTATCTGGTACTAGTATGTAATGTGAATGGTGTAGACTGCACCCTGGTTAACATTTACGCTCCCAACGTCAAACAGATCAGTTTTCTCCGAAAAGTAATGAATGTCGTGCACCCCATCAAAAGGGGAAACCTTATTGTATGTGGGGATTTCAATCTAGTCCCGGAAGTCCACTTAGACTCCACCACCCCTTCTAAACGAAGGGAGTCTCCACTGAAATCCTTTATCGCTGCACACGATCTGTTTGACGTCTGGAGATGCTGTCATGGTTCAGAACATGACTACACGTACTTCTCTCCCCTCCATAAAACGTATTCACGCATTGACCCGTTTCTCACCGACAAATGGTTTCTACAATATGTCAGCGCATCTGTGATCCACACCACGACCTGGTCGGACCATGCCCCCATTACCATTACTATTGCTAACTCTCCGTAAGGCCTACGCACATCTGGAGAGCTAACAACTACATTTTGCAACATCCCTCTTTCTCGCCAAAAATATCTGATCATTTGCAGGAATACTTTGAAACCAATACGGGATCTGTGCCCGATCCAGGTGTGGTGTGGAACGCGCACAAGGCATTTATTAGAGGGATCTTGATACAGATGAGCTCTGCCCATAAAAAGACCAGGACGTTAAAAATAGACAATCTCGTCTCGCAAATAGACGCTTCCGAGCGTCTTAATAAATCCAACCCGGACTCGATTAGGGCTGCCCACATACTTTCCCTAAGACAGGAGCTGAGGCTCCTTCTCCTGCATTCCTATGAACACACACAAAGAAAATTAAAAGCCTTTTCTTACTCCACATCTAACAAGGCTGGTAAGGTGATGGCACAACGCATCAAGGGTAGGAGGACTAAAAACCGGATAGACCATCTCTTTCACCCGCACACCAAGGCACTCCTTAAAAAACCCCAGGCGATTGCTGACGCATTTAGTACGTACTACGGAGACCTGTATAACCTATGTAATGACCAAGACACACATCAACCCTCTCCGACAGAAATAGACAACTTTCTCAACCACATATGTCTCCGGTCTCTTTCAGCAGACCAATTGGCTCGGCTGAACGACCCCTTCACAAAATCGGAAGTCATAGACACCATCCACTTCCTACCGTTGGGGAAATCCCCTGGCCCAGACGGGCTTACAGGGGAATATTACAAGCGCTTTGCACCACGACTGGCGCCCACCCTAACCGCAGTATTCAATAAGGCGGCGGCCTCTTCCAAATTCCCTAAAGAATCCCTACAGGCGCTTGTTGTTACGCTGCCCAAACCGGGGAAAGATCCGACGATACCCCAAAACTTCCGTCTGATATCACTCCTCAACCTCGACCTCAAAATCTACGCGAAAACGATTGCCACTAGACTTATTAATATCATGCCCACACTGATCCACAAAGACCAATCCGGGTTCACGACTGGTAGGCAAGCGTTGGACGCCACACGACGAGTGATCGATATTTTACACTACGCCGAATCCAGTGGAACGCCTTCTCTGCTCCTAGCCCTGGATGCAGAGAAGGCGTTCGATAGAATTCATTGGGGATACCTACGTCAAGTTCTCCTAAAATTCGGGTTCCAGGGTCACATATTAAATGCCCTACTTGCTCTTTATACATCCCCGTCAGCGCGAGTGTTCTCTGCTGACATGCTCTCCCAACCATTCAACATAACAAACGGCACCAGACAAGGATGCCCGCTATCGCCATTGATTTTCAATCTCCTTATAGAACCGCTTGCAGAACACATTAGGCAAAACCCGTACATTTCAGGATTCCACATAGGTCCCGACTCTCACAAGATAAGCCTGTTTGCAGACGACGTCATCCATATGTTAACGGACCCGACGACGTCACTCCCTGAAGCGCAAAAGACCCTCCAATGGTTCAGCACAGTATCCTACTATAAAGTTAACGCCAACAAATCCTATATACTAGACTTAGGGCTTGACGCCACCGCCAGGAACCTGCTGCAAACACAATTCCCCTACAAATGGGCAGATCAGGAAATATCCTACCTGGGGGTTCAACTACCGGCTTCCACCAAAAATGTATTTAAAAGTAACTTCAAACCCTTCCTCGAAACACTACAGAAAGACACTACTGATTTGGCAAAACACGAGTTATCGTGGTCTGGTAGGCTTGCAGCATTCAAAATGATGCATCTACCCCAGCTACTGTACCTATTCCGGACTCTCCCCATTCCTATCCCCGCGTCCTATTTCCACTCTCTACAAACCATCCTAAATAAGCTACTATGGCAGGGCAAAAAACCCCGATGTGCAAAGCAACTTCTCACTAAACATAGATCCACAGGGGGGGCTGGGTCCATAGATTTTAAAGAATATTACTGGGCATCAATTCTCACCCAACTTAGGGATTGGTTCCAGCCGCTCCCCCTTACCCTGTGGGGAAGGCTGGAATCTTCACTGATTAAGCACAACCATCTTCGTGACTGGATCCAAGGAGTCCCGCACGGCACGCTCGTTTCTGCCTCGCTTCCTCCCACGATGAAAGCGTCAGCATTAGCCTGGAAATTCCTTGTGCAGCAAGGTGACAATCACCCGCACCCTTTCCATCCTCCTATCCCTCTGACTAGCCTGACACATTGCACTACAGACCTACGACTGACACACTGGAAGGCCAAGGGCGTTTATCATATTCAAGATCTGTTCAGTGGAGAAACATTACTCACGTTCCCACAATTGCAGGAAAAATTTCAACTTAATGCAACGGAACTATTCACCTACATCAGACTCAAACACTGCTTATCTCAGCTGTCCAAGCCACTCTATGCTATACCACCTAAAGTGTGGTCTTTCTTGACCGAGTACCTCCCGAGACAGAAAGGGATTTCCCTCTTTTATAACATCTTCAGCCATAAACTGATCTTCTCCAAAGCCAAACCTCATGACCAATGGGATATAGACACGGGTCAAACAATTACTGAAGCCCAATGGTCCTCTGCACTTAGATCCATTCACAAAGCTACTCGTAATGCGGGGCTGTGGGAGCTCACATTAAAAATATCCCTACGATGGTACCTCACACCGGCTAAAATAGCTAAATTTGGAGGGAACTCCTCAGACACCTGTTGGAGATGCGCCAAATCTAAGGGTGATATTCTACACATACTGTGGTCCTGTACATCACTTACCACATACTGGTCCGCTATTTTCCACCTTTTGTCGGATGTTATTGGCAGTCCTCTACTTCCATCCCCAGCCCTGGCACTACTCAATGTGAATCTAGACTCTATCCCCACTGACACTAGATTGGTAGCCACCAATATCCTACTGGCTGCTCGGCTGAGCATTACCAGACTGTGGAAATCCACAGAACCCCCGACAATTGAAAACACTATCGACTTGGTAAACCTGCATTATAATTACGAACTGACGTTGGCCTCTAGCAGAGGTCGCCTCAGAGAAGCCCAAGTGGCCTGGCGCGCATGGACAGGCTGGACCGGGGCAGCACGATTTCTGTAAACTCGGGGGGACTGAGGTCGCCTGGGTTGACAGTACTTCAGGTAGCGCAGTCATTCTAAGACGTGTATGTAGGATTCATTGTTCCTTTTGTAACCGTTAATCCTGATCTAACTACATGACCCGCATTACCTCTGTAACATGTTCACTGTTTTTGTGTATTGCATACACACTCTTGACGGAAAACTGGTGTATACCTTGCTTTGTATGTCTATATTTGTGAAAATCTAATAAAAACTATTGATAAAAAAAAAAAAAAAAAAAGAAGTGTAAAACCAGGGATACCTTCATTCCCTCAAATTCCGTTTCAGGTTTACCGCGTGCCATTTTCATAATTAACTCTTTCACTGTAAACTTATGTAATCTGCACACGTGATCTCTTGGTCTTTCTGCATTTGGAATAACATAAGATGGGACCCGATGGGCCCCGTCAATCTCTATTTTCTCTGGCGCAGTTTCCCCCATTATCTGTTGAAACAAGTGCTGAATTGTTGGAAGCAGTTCAGTTGTTTGGACCGCTTCCACTATTCCTTTTATCCAAATATTTTGTCTACAGTCCCTATTTTCATGGTCATCCAGTTGATCTTGATACAAATTTAAGGTCTCCTCCTGATATTTCACAGTCTCTTGTAAATTAATTACTGTTTGAATCATTCCCTCCTGACGGTTTTCTAATGCTTCAACTCTGTGTCCCAATGCGCCGACTTCCTCTCTGAGACTTTCCACCGCTTGCTGACAAGACTGCTCCACGGCGGAGATAAGTTGCTGGATATCTTTTTTAGTGGGTAGGGCTTTGAGAAGTTCTCAAAGCTCCCTAATGTCCTTTTCTAAGCCTTTCGGTTTTGGGGGGATACTACCCCCATTTTGCCCTGAGCTGGGGCCTTGTTCTGTTGAGCCTGTCTCTACCGATGCCCTCTCCACCTCTGTGCATTCCTCTTCTGCCCCCCGGGGGCCTTCACTCTCCTTGAACAACAACTTATCCCCATCAACTGTTGAAGAATGGGTATCGTAGCTCTTTACCTGAAGGTCTCTCTGTTCCTCCACCTCCACCGCTAACTCCACACTCTGCTCCACTCTCAGTGGTATCCTATCATTGTCCATGTTATCCTAAATCGGTATTCTTGCCTTTTGTTACTTTGGCTATACCCTGGACTGCTCACCTCCTTACTGCTTCCGGGGTACTGTCCTTCCCCTTTCCCAGAGCCGGGGACCCCCACTCCTTCGCCTGTGTACCCCGGCCCGGTGTCCCTGGTTCGCAGTCCTGCTTATAGTCTGGTTTAGGGGGGGTCACGCCCATGCACAGCCTGGTTCGCCCTGGAGTCCATCCCGTCTTTTCTCCTGTCCACCACCACAAGCTCAGCGGTACGAGGGGAAAGATAGGAGCGTATCCCGCCTGCCAGCTTCTGCGCAGCCTGTCGCCGTGTTGACATCCCTCAGCTGTGCACTATTTGTAATCCGTTGCAGATGCCCTCTTAGCCCGGGGGGAGGGGGGATATTTGGGGAGTTCAAGTCAACACCTCCACTACCCGAGAACCTCTTTGTCCCCTTTATGTTTGAATTTCTGCCGCTTAATTCATTTAGGCTAGTGGATCACCAAGTTGCCTTGCTCTATGTCCCCGTAACTTATTAGGGGCCAGTTATGATAGACTTGCTGCTTTTAAATTCATTAAGTAAAAACAGGCAAAAGCAGGGGAAAAAAAAAAAATAGGCAGTGATAATAGCAGTAAGTAGCTAGTATCCAGTGGCGGACAGAGCGGACAAAAAAAAAATTCAGAGGAAAGGTTCAGAGATCAATCGATTTTTCTTTTTTTTTAGTAATTCATTGGTTTCAAGTAATGATGAAAGTAGCAGTGGCAATCTGTCCCTGTATCAGTTTAGCAGTGTAGCAGTATTGCAATATAGCTATGAAGCAAGTAGCCAGTAATAAGCACAGTTATTACAGCTGATACAGTTGGGAGTTCTCCTGAGAAAGCATATCCCTACTCAATCCGCTTATCCATATGTGTAATAAACACCCTTGCCGCTTTTCTGAAATATCTGATGTTTCACCTGTTAGCATTGTTCGTACACAGGTCTGGGTGCTGAGATTGACAAAATAGGCTAAAATTCATGCGAATTAATCCAGACCTTGAGATCCCAGATTAGTCTGCCAAATTAGGTGTAAGGGATAAGGGATATATTTGACATTCAGAATATTCCTCGCACTGCTCTCCAGATTTCTGATTTCTTCAAGCTAGGTTAACCGATAAGTAATTAACTGGTAAGTCCTTTGTGCCCGAGACTCTTTTCTGTTACAGGGCTGTTGTAAAAAATAGCAGATACTAGGAACAGATCTTATCACAGTATTTTACAACGATGTCTCCCTTTCAGAGTGCAGACTGGCAGTTATGGACCGATAGCAGGCAAAAAGCAGCAGGCTCTGGAGACAGTTCTCATTATACAGTTCTATATAGAGATGCCTCCTTTTTCTGCTCTTCTGTTCCTCTGGTTAATCCCCGTCCTGCAGGTCACCGTTTGTAGCTATTAAAGGGGTCATAAACCAACCTGCTTCCTGGCTCCTCTCACTCCCGCACGCTGCGTGTCTGACAGCTGATCACTGGGAGCCTGGAGAGACGGCTGGAGTATGCAAAAGTCAACGAGGGGGGTGGCAAATTTTAATCACTGTGTATCCTTCCATAGGCACTGGCTGCTCTAACTGATGGTGTATGGGAACAGGGTGGATTCGGAGGGTTTCATCGGTGTACACTGCAGCCTCTCACGCTACGGGTCTGCTTCTGCTCTTCCCGGGGACGGCGCTCACACTCCGGCAGGCATGGTCAAGCCCTTCCCTCCGTAAAGAGCGCTACGTCCTCACTCATTCTGGCCCGACAAGAGCCGGCTGTGACCAGTTTAATTCAGAGTTTCATAGGTCACAATCATTTAATTTAATGTTAGCTGTAAGCAACAAACACATACAAGCAACTTTAACTTTAAGAGAGCAAATTTTCCAAGGATGAGGGCTGCACTCCAGGATTTAGACTGGGAGGGAAAAAAGAGATTTTTAATACAGCTTACCTGTAAAATCTTTTTCTTGGAGTACATCACGGGACACAGAGCGGCATTCATTACTATATGGGTTATATGGAGTACCTTCAGGTGTAGACACTGGCAATCTTCAAACAGGAAATGCCCCTCCCTATATAACCCCCTCCCATAGGAGGAGTACCTCAGTTTTGTAGCAAGCAGTATGCCTCCCAAAATGGTCCTCAAAAGAGGGGTGGGAGCTCTGTGTCCCGTGATGTACTCCAAGAAAAAGATTTTACAGGTAAGCTGTATTAAAAATCTCTTTTTCTTTATCGTTACATCACGGGACACAGAGCGGCATTCATTACTATATGGGATGTCCCAAAGCAATGCTTACAATGAGGGGAGGGAGAACATCTCCAAGACAAAAGGATTTAATTTAGAGATATACTCAAATCATAATAAATCCAACTTATTTGAGAAAAATAATCTTAAATTTTAAATTTAACTCAAAAAAAGAGGAGCCCCCGGAATCCGAGGGTCTCAAACTGCAGCCTGCAGCACTGCCTGCCCGAAGGCAGTATCAGTATTCCTTCTTACGTCCAACTTGTAGAATTTTGTAAACGTGTGGACAGAAGACCAGGTTGCCGCCTTGCAAACTTGAGCCATAGAGATCTGGTGGTGTGCTGCCCAGGAGGCGCCCATGGCTCTAGTAGAATGAGCCTTTAATGATACTGGAGGAGGCAACCCTTTCAAGCCGTAGGCCTGAGTGATTAATTGCTTAATCCACCTAGAAATGGTGGACTTTGCAGCTGCCTGCCCCTTCTTGGGCCCATCCGGTAGAATGAACAGCACATCTGTCTTCCGGATCTTCTTTGTAGCTTTAAGATAGGCCTTCATGGCCCTGACAATATCCAAGGTATGCAGCAACCCTTCCTTTCTGGAAGTAGGTTTAGGGAAGAAGGATGGTAATACCAAATCCTGGTTCAAATGAAAACTGGATATGACCTTCGGAAGGAAGGAAGGATGAGGGCGGAGAACGACCCTGTCCTTATGAAAAACAAGATATGGTTCCTTACAGGATAAGGCTGCCAGCTCCGAAACTCTTCTTGCGGAAACTATGGCAACCAAAAATACTAACTTCCTTGTCAGTAGAACCAAAGGAATATCAGCCAACGGCTCAAACGGTTGTTTCTGTAAACTTGACAGAACAAGATTTAAATCCCACGGACAAAGCGGGGATTTAACTGGAGGTCTAATACGTAAGACCCCTTGAAGGAAGGTTTTAACCAGCGAGTGGGTGGCCAGCGGCCGCTGAAACCACACTGACAGAGCAGAAATCTGTCCTTTGATTGTGCTTAATGCCAATCCTTTATCCACTCCTAGCTGGAGAAAACTTAATACTCTATCGATGGTAAATTTGCGAGAAAGCCATCGCTTGGACTCACACCAGCCTACATAGGCCTTCCAGACCCTGTAATAAATCACCCTAGAGACCGGTTTCCTGGCTCTGATTAGGGTAGAGATTACTTTCTGAGACAGACCTCTACCCCTGAGAATCAGGGATTCAGCTTCCAGGCCGTCAAATTTAGATGCCGTAAGGCAGGGTGGAGGATCGGACCTTGCGATAGCAGGTCTGGCCGTAGAGGAAGAGTCCAAGGGTCTCCCACTACCATCCTTAAGATTAGTGAGTACCATGCCCTTCTGGGCCATGCTGGAGCTACCAGGATGACTGGTATGTGCTCCACCCGGATCCTGCGCAGCAGGCGGGGTAGTAACTGGAGCGGGGGAAACGCATAAAGAAGTTTGAACTGATGCCAAGGGCAAACCAACGCATCGGTTCCGCAGGCCATCGGATCCCTTGAGCGGGACATGAACCTGTCTAGTTTCTTGTTGAGTCTCGATGCCATGATATCCACGTCCGGCACTCCCCATCTTTGGCAGAGTGCTTGAAAGACTTGTGGATGCAGAGACCATTCCCCCGGCCATAGAGTCTGGCGGCTTAAGAAGTCCGCCTGAAAGTTGTCCACTCCGGGAATGAATATTGCCGATATGCAGGGCACATGAGCCTCTGCCCATAGGAGAATCAAGCTCACTTCTCTCTGAGTGGCCTGACTCCTGGTCCCCCCTTGGTGATTTATGTATGCCACTGCCGTGGCATTGTCTGATTGAATTCTCACCGGGAGCCCCTGCAATTTCGACGTCCAAGCCCTGAGGGCTAGTCGAACAGCTCTGAGCTCCAAGATGTTGATGGGTAAAAGCTTCTCTGGCTTTGTCCAAATACCTTGGCGAGTGGAACCATCCACAATCGCTCCCCAGCCCGTCAGGCTGGCGTCTGTGGTCACTATCTTCCAAGCCACTGGGCTGAAAGACCTCCCCTTCAGTAGATTCTGAGGGTCTAACCACCAACACAGACTTTGTCGGACTCTTGATGAGAGAGGCAACGGGATATCCAAGGCCTGTGGCCTTCTGCTCCATGCTGACAGGATGGCTGCCTGCAGGATGCGAGTGTGGCTCTGGGCGTATGGCACCGCCTCGAAAGTAGCCACCATCTTGCCTAGTAATCTCATACATAGGCGAATAGTCGGTTCTTTCTTGCTTAGAACCAGTAGGATTAATTCCTTGATGGCTTTGACCTTCCTCAGAGGTAGGAACACCCCTTGTTGTTCTGTGTCTAATCTCATGCCGAGATATTCCAACTGCCTTGTGGGCTGGAATGCTGACTTCTCTCGATTTAGGACCCAGCCGAACCTCTCGAGGTATTGGACCGTGAGGGCCACTGCTCGTTCCAAGCCGGGAGACGAGTGGTCTATGACTAGGAGGTCGTCCAGGTATGCTAGGATCGTGACCCCTTGGATCCTTAGCTTGGCTAGGATTGGAGCTAGAACCTTCGTGAACACCCGGGGGGCCGTAGCCAACCCAAAGGGAAGTGTCACGAATTGGAAATGACGCGAAGCCACCATAAAGCGTAGATATCTTTGATGTGGCTGATAAATTGGAACATGAAGGTAGGCATCCTTTATGTCTATGGACGCCATGAAGTCGTCCTTTTGGAGTGTGGCAGCTGCTGACCGCACGGATTCCATCCGAAATGAGCGGATTTTTAAGTATGCATTTACCATCTTTAGGTCCAAAATTGGCCTGACATCTCCATTGGGCTTTGGGATGATGAATAGGTTGGAGTAGAAACCCAGCCCCTGTTCCAGGACTGGTACCTCCACTATCACTTCCTGGGAAAGTAGATGATCTAGAGCCGACTTTAATGCGGCTCCTTTCTCCAGATCGTTTGGAATCCTCGACTCCTGGAAATGAGGAGGAGGAAACCTTAGGAATTCTAGCTTGTAGCCTGTGGCCACGGAAGACCGTACCCACTCGTCGGGAATGCTGGCTTCCCAAATCTCCGAAAAGAGTCGCAGCCTTCCCCCCACCTTCGTGGGTGGGGGCGCCCCTTCATGAGGTAGACTTGGGGGCTGGTTTTGCCGGCTTGCGAAACCACTGCCTCTTGCCCCTAACAGCCTGTCCTCTTGATCTGCTGTTGAAGCCGAAGTTTGTTCTTGCAGGAGGCCGTCGATACTGCTTGGCATTAGAGGGCCCCTGCCCAGGGGAGGACTGTCGTTTAAACGCAGGCCCCTGAACCCTCTTCTTAGTTGGCAAGAGAGTACTCTTGCCGTTTGAAATGGTCTGAATGTATTTATCTAAGTCCTCTCCGAAGAGCCGTCCTCCATGGAAGGGAAACCCTGCCAGGAGCTTCTTGCATGGGGGCTCAGCCTCCCAGCTTTTTAACCATAAGAGTCTTCTCATATGGATAAGGGATAATGATAAACGTGACGCTTGTTGGATAGAATCCTTGATTGCGTCTACCGTAAAACATATGGCTTTAGGGACATCCGAAAATTCTTCTGCCTGCTCGGCAGGAATAAGTTCAAGCATTTGTTTAAATTGATCCGATAAAGCTTGAGCGACTCCAATCGCAGCCACGGCTGGCTGTACTACTGCCCCTGCAGAAGTGAAGGAGTTCTTAAGTAGGGCTTCCAAGCGTCTATCAACTGGATCTTTGAAAACCTGTACGTTTTCTACAGGACATGTTAACGATTTGTTAACACATGAGATGGCTGCGTCTACTGCAGGAGAAGCCCATTTCTTGGAAAACTTTTCTTCCATAGGATATAAGACAGAAAATTTCTTAGGTGGAAAGAAAACCTTGTCTGGTTTGTTCCACTCTTGGAACAAGACTCCCTCTAAGAGAGGATGGATCGGAAACACAGCCCTGCTTTGAGGCGCCCTCAGTGAGCCCAAAGCTGAAACCGTCGATACCTGGAGATCTGGTACAGGCAGGTTGAATGCCTTATGGACCAAGTCCGTCAAGCCCTGAATCCACCAGCTCTCCCTCAGGGAGACTGCCCCAGACTCCTCTGTATCCGGATCTTCGATCCCTGAACCTACTTGGTCTCTGTCCAAGAGGTCGTCCAATTCCCCAGAGGAAAGGACCTCCTCTTCCGAGGGTCCGCGCACGGGTGACGGAGATCTATTCCGCTTACTACCCCGCATGGCTGCGGCTATCATTTCTCCCATGCTTCTCCGCATCTCATTTAAAGAGGCGAGTAACACCTCTTCCGTGACCACCTTAGGGTTGGGTTGACTCGCGTCAGCTCTAGCCCCAGACCCCGATGGCCCAACGGCTCCCTGTGGGGAAAGCAGCGGCATAGCTCTATCCGAGACCTCAGACTCTGCGGGGGAATCCCCACCTTTTGTACCCTCTGATCTTGATGCCATAGTACAATACCGAGGTACACCTGCTACTTATTGGTACCTGGGACTTATAATAGTTAAATGCCCAAACACCTGTTTGGGGAATAAAAAATGTTTCCTCTACCCTAGATGACACCTTTTTTTTTTTTTTTTTTTTCAATCTAGGCAAGAAAAAACATTCTATCCCCCTGAGTAGTATTGCCAAAGAAAAGACTATGAGATGGAAAAGAAAACCAGCCTATTCCTAGGCTAAACCACAATCTTCTGAAGACTGTAGTATTCTTTCTGGCCACTGTGTGTCCTCAGCGCCCGTGCTTCCCTCCAGTCCTTCCTCCCTTAAGCCAGAGAAATGAATGAGCTGTGGCATCTAAGGAAGGGCCGCCCCTTCCTTTAAACCACTGACCCGCCCTTCCCCCCCAGCTAAAACGGCGCCAAATGCGTCTATAACACGTGCACGCGCACCGCGCGCGCGCCCGCGACGGGGGGTTGGGAGGAAGGGCCTCTCTGTTCCTGCAGCCGCAGGCCTGTGAACACACGAGGAGGTCAGCGTTTTGCCTGCCTTGCAGGCATGAGGGAGAGGACTGGATAGAGCATCGCCTGGAGGCTTGCAGGTAAGCATAGCTCTCTGACACACACATACACTTGTACATAAAAGGCCCCACTCACAGCTTTTACAACACTACCAGGGAGGTCACTTTTTATGGGGAACTATAACATATAGAGCCATCCTATCTTCATGATATGTGACTGGTTTGCCAGATGCAATGCATAACCTTTAGGCATGTCCCCTGTGACCTCCCAGAAAAAACTTGCTAAGAGCCAAGCCCCGCAGGTTTTTCCCCTTACTTACCTGCTCCATGCCGCAGGACTTTGCCAAGCAAGAGGTCCAATCTTCCCCCATCTCCGTGGGGATGTCTAGACCTTCAGGCCCTGGGAACCTTCTTCTTCCATGAAGGATCCACTGTCCTGGGCCCATACAGCACCCTGGCAAACAGAAAACATTAGGCGCCCCAAAGGTTTCTAAGTTCTGGGCCCAGGGTCCAGCTCTCTTAAAAAGAAAGCATTATGGGCTATACCCCAAGGGTTTGGGGTCCGGTTACTGACCACTTTAGCGCGCAGGCTTTTTTGGACAGAACCGGTAGCTCACCTAATCCCAAGGATGCGGAGGCAAGCTAAACCATGACTAACACCTAAGACACTGGCGTAAAAACTGAGGTACTCCTCCTATGGGAGGGGGTTATATAGGGAGGGGCATTTCCTGTTTGAAGATTGCCAGTGTCTACACCTGAAGGTACTCCATATAACCCATATAGTAATGAATGCCGCTCTGTGTCCCGTGATGTAACGATAAAGAAATTGGCATCAATGGAAACAGAACAGAAATGCAAACTCACTGCAAAGTATATTCCCATGGGCAATAAGTTTAAAAGGCTAAAAAAATAAAAAATATGTGGGTGGTAGTGACACAGCCCCAAATGATCCACAATGGCTCAAATGTGATATGGTGCAGAAATATTTAGACAGAATAAAGGTGGATAACGCACCTGGACCTGATGGCATCCACACACCTAAAAGAATTGAGCTCTGTCATTTCAAGGCCATTGTTTCTAATGTTTAGGGACTCGTTAATGACTGGAATGTAACCACTGGATTGGCGCAGGGCCAATGTGGTGCCCATATTTTAAAAGGATCAAAGTCTTTGCCAAGTAACTGTAGACCTGTTGGTTTAACTTATATAGTCCGTAAGATACTGGAGAGTTTAATAAAAGGCCACATAGATAGAGTTCTTGCTGGAAAAAAAATATATTTTAAACAACAGAAAGCATGGATTTATGAAAGACAGAAGTTGTCAAACAAACCTGATTTCTTTTTATGAGGCAAGTAAAACCTTGGACAGCGGGGTGACTGTGGACATGGTATACTTGGATTTTGCAAAAGCGTTTAACAGTTCCCCACATACGGCTCATGTTTAGTGTAAAGTCTACAGGCTTGGAAATATCAATTTGTAAATGGATAGAAAACTGGCTAAAAAACAGGATTCAGAGAGTAGTGGTTTATGACTCTTACTCTGAATGGTCTAAGGTTCAGTTTGGGACCCTTACTTTTTTAATAATTTTATAAATGATATAGGGTCTGGGATTAAAAGTACCATTTCTGTCTTTGCAGGTGACACCAAGCTATGCACTGGAAAAAACGGGATGTCTCCAATTTACAAGCCGACCTCAATGCACTGTCTAATTGGGGAACTAAGTGACAAATGAGGTTAAGGGCACTTTCACACTGGAGCAGAGGGGCGTCGGCGTTAAAGCGCCACTCATTTTAGCGGAGCTTTACCGTAATTTTAGCTGCATATTTCGGCTGCTAGCGGGGTGCTTTTAACCCCTGCTAGCAGCCAAAAAAGGTATTCACTACTCCTGCAACGCTCCAAAAGATGCTGTTGCAGCAATTGTTTTCCCCTCCTGCAAGCACACCGCTTCAGTGTGAAAGCACTCAGGCTCTCACACTGGAGCTGCAGGGGAGGTGTTTTTCAGGCACTTTACGTGAGCTGTTTTTAGCCCTTTAGCGCATTGCAAAAATGCCTCAGTGTGAAAGTAGCCTTAATGTTGATAAATTGGGGGCTAAGTTTATGCATGCATCATACATACTGGGGGGGGGGGTACAATTGGGGGACTCAATGGTGGAGAAGGATCTGGGGGTTTTGGTAGATCATAACCTCAATAATAGCATGCAAGCCGTGGTTTCCAAAGCCAGCAAAGGCATTTCTTGTATTAAGAGAGGTATGGACTCCAGAGAGAGATATAATTTTGCCCCTGTACAAATAATTAGAAAGACCTCATCTGGAATATGCAGTTCAGTTTTGGGCACCAGTTTTCAAAAAGGATATGGGGGGCTGGATAAAAAGTGCAGAGAAGGGCAACCAAACTGATAAGAGGCATGGAGGAGCTCAGCTATGAGTTAAGATTAGAACAACTGAATTTATCCCCTCTTAACCACTTCCCGACCTCCTCATGTACATTTACGTCGGCAGAATGGCACGGACAGGCACATCAACGTACCTGTACGTGTCTGCCTAGACGTGGGTGGGGGGTCCGATCGGGACCCCCCCCCCCCCCCGGTACATGCGGAGGTCGGGTCCGCTCGGGGAGCGATCCGGGACGACGGCGCGGCTATTTGTTTATAGCCGCTCCGTCGCGATCGCTCCCCGGAGCTGAAGAACAGGGAGAGCCGTGTGTAAACACGGCTTCCCCGTGCTTCACTGTGGCTGCGCATCGATCGAGTGATCCCTTTTATTAGGGAGACTGGATCGATGGTGTCAGTCCTACAGCCACATCCCCCTACACTAGTAAACAATAACACAGTGATCCCTAAATGTTACAGCGCCCTCTGTGTTTAACTCCCAAACTGCAACTGTCATTTTCACAATAAACAATGCAATTTAAATGCATTTTTTGCTGTGAAAATGACAATGGTCCCAAAAATGTGTCAAAATTGTCCGAAGTGTCCGCTATAATGTCGCAGTCACGAAAAAAAAAAATCGCTGATCGCCGCCATTACTAGTAAAAAAAATAAAAAAAATATAAATGCAAAAAAACTATCCCCTATTTTGTAAACGCTATAAATTTTGCGCAAACCAACCGATAAACGATTATTGCCTAAACTGAGGAAAACATTTTTTTTTATATATGTTTTTGGGGGATATTTATTACAACAAAAAGTAAAAAATATTGAATTTTTTTCAAAATTGTCGCTCTATTTTTGTTTATAGCGCAAAAAATAAAAACCGCAGAGGTGATCAAATACCACCAAAAGAAAGCTCTATTTGTGGGGAAAAAAGGACGCCAATTTTGTTTGGGAGCCACGTCGCACGACCGCGCAATTGTCTTGGCTTAAGTGATTAAGAAGAGGAAAGTGTATGATCAACATGTACAAATACATAAGTGGTTCATATAGTGAACCTGGCATTGAGTTATTCACTTTAAGGTCATCACAGAGGACTTAAGGGGGCACTCTACGTCTAGAGGAAAAAAAATGTAATCCCCGAATACGGAAAGGTTTCTTCACAGTAAGAGCTGTGAAAATGTGTAATAGACTCCCTCCAAATGTGGTTCTGGAAAACTCAATAGATTGCTTTAAAAAAGGCCTGGATTATTTCCTAAATGTACAGAATATAACTGGGTACTGACATTTATAGGTAAAATTGATCCAGGGAAAATCTGATTGCCTCTCTCGGATCAGGAAGGAAATTTGTTCCCGTTATAGAAAATTGGATCATGTTTTTCTGGAGTTTTTCACCTTCCTCTGGAACAATTGTGGGTATGGGATTGTGTATATGGGATTGTATTCTTTATTCTTTTTGGTTGAACTAGATGGACTTGTGTCTTTTTTCAACCTGACTAACTATGATTTTACAGTTTTAAATTGTAAAAACAGCAAAAGTTAAAATTAAAAAAAAAAAAAAAAAAAACTGCAGGGCCCCAAAAACATGTTATGTTGTAATATTATTGAGGTGATCAGGGAAACATAATTCCACCGTGTCACGGTATGCATAGGAGAAGCACCCCTGTCTGATAGATTCACTTAATCGTGGCTATGCTGATGTTCATTGAATAGTTTCCTGCATTGTGTAAGCCTTGGTTATGTTCTACTCAGCCCTTCTGATTTTGCAATAGTTGCACCTACAAAAAATTATGAGTATTAGCAATTTCTAACATAGGAAAGAAACAATATAACTGTAACTTACCGATTTGAGCAAACCTTTACTGATTGCATTTTTTGCTTGTGGACGATTTATTCCAAGTACCACAATTCCTGGTGGAGGAATAACAAACAAACAATCAGGTGGGCTTAAACAGAGGTAAACTTTTATCAAATTTCTTGTATTTACTCGACTAACAGCTGGCTAAATTTTTCACATAATCTTGATTCTTTAAAACAAAACTCTTAATTAAATATATAATCTAAAACCACTCGCTGACCCACTGCATAGTAGGTGCCCTCCAGTGCCTGACTGCAACTTGATCTGTGCTCCAGCTTCATTGAAAAATTCAGTACTTCCAGATACAAGGCTCCTATGTACTCTTTCCCTGCTCTCATACAGGGCAGTGCTTTCACGCCTAGGCTGTCAAAAGAGTTGATTTTTGCACAGGTTCTTCATAGGGGCTGAAGTACAGCTTGTAGACGCAGATAAGGCTGCAAATGGAAGGTTATGGCACAAAAGGTTGTATGCCATGCATTGGGGGTTAGTTTGCATACTGTTTATAGTGGTGTGCTTTAAACTCAATTTGCATAAAACAAAACCTCAGATTTCTCCATCACCTCGGTCTGCTTCCTTTCCTGGAATACATTACTGTCAACTCCCCAATACCAGCTACTCAAGCTGGTTGTTTAGTGGTAATATTCAATTCTGATCATTTGAACTACACAATCACAAATGACCGCTCCCCAACCCCCCCCCCCCCCCCCATAAGCTCTTTCTTCAGATAACTGAAATACAAAAACGCAAGTTGGGATCATATTCTGGCTAGACAACAATAAAGTGGTTATAAACCCTCGGAGACAACATTATCTTAAAAAGTAGCCCATAACACAGGCAGCTGATCACTGCATGTGAAAGTGTACTCACCGCTGCATTTAGCGCTAAAATCATATTTTTCCTTTTCATGATGTCACCGCGCTTGCGCACTTTTGCCCCTCAAAACCGGCATCTAAAGTTTGACGGGTTTTCATTTTAATGGATTCCGGGACCGACTCTGAGCGAACTTCCCCTCTGTCTGGCACAGAGGAGAAGTCTTGTGTTGTTTCACTCTTTCTCTTGTTCCTGATACTCCCCCATGTGACTGAACAGGAAGTGACAAAGGGGAGTGAAACAACACAGCAGCCGCAGACACAGCAATGAATGAAATGAAACAAGGAGTATCTTGGTTGCCACGGTAACAGCAATCAAGATCAAGGCTTGGTTACGGCGCTATGACCCAATGCGCAAGATTTTCAAAAAGGGAATCAGTAAGGGCGGAAGTGACGTCAGATAAGGAATCACTAAACGGCACAAAGAATGGCACTTTCAATACCTGGAAATAGAGAGAATTAGAACAGGAGAAAAAAAAAATGTATAAAAATTAAAAAAAAGTATTTGCAGGCCTCGTTTTTGTAAATTTTACATGTACTATGCATTGCGGTGAGCTTGTGCAACATATTAATTGAAAGAGTAAATGAAAAAAAAAAAAACAGGCGGGGTTTACTTCCTATTTACTTCTATATGGCCCACCAATCAAAAGTCTGGCACATTACCAATCTCATCTGGATTCTTGTATTCTACTCAAGTCATCCACCTCACCGTTTGCTCCTCAAATAGCATTTCTCTCTGTAAGTCCATACAATGGTTGTCAATTATGCAAAAAAAAAAAAAAATTTGAGGTACTCTCACCAACTCTGTACTGAACATCTGTGCACTCATTTCTAAATGCTACTAAAAGTGCAACTTTTTCTCTGCGATTTTCCTCTTCATCACAGTAGAAACCTCTTTATTCTCTCACATCCATGACTTCTCATGTGCTTCTGCTTTCTCCAGAGTTTCTAATCCATACAGGATTCTCCACGTAAATAAGACCAAGACCAAGCAGAACTATAAGCTCTTATTAAAGTGTAAAATTGGCCTTTTCCTACACAGTTGCATGCTATACACGATAACATTTTTATTGGTACTAAAATAGTTAATTTTCTTAGTTTATGGACTCTTAAGGTGTTAATATGCTATGATATCTGATTTCCTTGAACCTATGCCTCTTATATTAGTTACATTTGGATCATTGGCGGCTTGTGTTTTTTTTTGGGGGGTGGTAATCAACCACACCAATCCCCCCCCCCCCCCCAGCCACCCCCACCTCATCCTGCACTCTCGCCCGCTGTCTGCCGGGTGAACGGTAGAAAGAGGTGTCCCGGAAGCAGCTCTGTTTCCTCTCATAGAGACGCCATGCGCCTCTTCTCTCCTCCTTGCAAGGGGTCCAATAGGATCGTCTGTCAGGTACCAGACCCACTTCCTGATTAGCCGGGAGGAGGATCAGGGTGGGCTCAAGACCCATGCTCTGCGACCTGAGCCCACGCTATTTTGAAGCTGATTAGAGCCTGTGGCTCTAATCAAGTGCTTAAAAAAAAAAAAACCCTGGCGGCTGTAATTCATGTGCCCGGTGACCTGAATGGGGCCTGAGTGTAACAGCACTGGTGAACGGAGTGAACTACAACTGCGGTTAGCAAGGATTTCAATGCGATTCTCTATACGACAACTCAGTATTTGGCCCCAAGTGTCACTCCTCGCAACAGTTTGGGGGATCTATACATCATCTCTGTGTCACATAAAGAAAGGCGTTGGGCTACTAAGCATGGACGCAATACAAAACATTAGCATTAGATCTTCCTATAGAACAGTGGTTCTCAACCTGTGGGTCGGGACCCCCTCGGGGGTCAAATGATGATTTTCCAGGGGTCACCAAATCCTGGGCTGTCCCTGAAGCCTGCACCTTTCTCCCAGCCTTTTAGTGGCCACCCAGCAGGGCTGTCCCTGAAGCCCGCGGCCGCCCACTCAGCTTCTTTGCAGCCACCCATTCAGTTCACAACATGGCTGGGGGGCAGAGACTAGAGGTTAGCTGACTGGTGAGGAATATGAAGTGGGAGGGGCTGGAGGAGACCCTATCTCCTGATTTCGGTAGAGGTGTCACTGCTACAGACACCACAAAGTCGGAGACACAGTGAGTAACACTACCTGCGATTATAGTTGCCATTAAAAGTCCCCACTACAGTTCTCACATCAGCAGATGACCTTCATCAAAAGCACCTAAGTTGGCCGATCAGAACTCCCCCCCATCATTGCCACTCATCCCATTCCCACCAAAGAGTAAGAGAAGGAATAAAAATAGAGAATACGTGCAAAGGAAAGGAAAATAGAGGAAGTAACAAAGAAACAGGGAGAGAAAGAACAAGAAAGACGGCTAGAGTGCGGGATGGAGGGAAAAAAAAATAGAAATTAGGATAGAGAGATAAAAGGGAAAGAAAGGAGAACAAAGAGTGGTAGATCCTAAAATGTACCATAAGGGGTTTTAATACTTTACTAGTGGAAGGGACTCAGGGAGCGCTAAATGTCCGTGGGTTAGGGGCGCAAATTACTTGATTTGCCTTGGGTGCTGACAACCCACGCTACAAATTTTTTTTACTAAGGGGTCCCCACAACTTGGGAAATTTTATCAAGGGGTCACGGCACTAGAATGGTTGAGAACCACTGCTATAGAACTACACGTGAAGGAATGACTACTTATCCGTTTGTAGGTATCTTTATGGAGGAGTTGGAATGTCCATGGTGCAAGATGTTAAAGGCATGTAGGTAGTTCGCAGCAATGCTGTAGTTGTAGGGGGAAGTCTTAGCAGCAAAGTAGTAGTGGTTTCTTGGAGTGGTGTTCCGGCAAAGGGAGCAAAGGCAGCAGCATGTGTAAGGTAGCTGAGCTGACAGGCTACGGCTGACAAAAATAGAACAGGGGTTGTATCTCCATTGAATGCCTTTATAGGCAGGAGATCAGGTGCAGTGCATCGCACTGATTTTAAACAGGGCGCCATGTGTGCGGCGCACTTCCGCATTCCACAGTGGAAGGCAGAGCGGCGCCGGGTGATGACATCATCGTACTAGTGCGGTATGCGCTCCAGCATGAAACGCATTACGGCGCCGAAAGCACCTGTGCATTAGCAATAAGAACAGGCGCGAGGAGCGCCTGTTACACGGACACGTGGATAGGGGGCGGCCACAGTGGCCGTGGATAGATTCATGCTATGCTTGAATCTATCAACTGCATATAGGGGGTGGAGAGGAGAGAGGGGGCAGCGTCCGGGCACCCCTAATGGAAGGGCCGCCACTAGTTTGGACATTAACAGACAGAAGAGAAAACACAATTTGTGGCTGAAGTGGAAATGCTGTATTATTATTGAACTATGCTGTTGCCTGGGGCCTCGATTTACTAAAACTGGAGTGTGCAAAATCTGATGCAGCTCTGCATAGAAACCAATCAGCTTCCAGTTTTTTATGTCAAAGTGCAATTGAACAGGCTGAAGTTAAAAGCTGATTGGCTACCATGCACAACTGCACCAGATTCTCCAGTTTTAGTAAATTAACCTCATGGTGTCTGTGCAAACAACATACACTGCGTTGCTGTGCTTTTGTACTTTGTTTAAAGCTTAATAAAACCTTTATTGAGCTTAAAATAGGTACATTTTCAGGCTTTCCAAGGCATTCCGTTAGGTCCAAGCAGTGGTCTAGAAAAAAAATGCAGACTCTGAAACGCTGCCCTTAAAATATAAGTTTTAGTACAAATTAAAAAGTATCACTTTATCCAATGATGATTCCTAGCTATACATAAGTTGATTCTTAACTGTAATATCTTAAAATATGTGTTAATGTATTAAGACCCCTGTTAATATTGTGACAAACTGTCATAGGTGGCATATGGACTAGACCTAAGGTGAGCATTGTATGCAGTCTGCAAGAGATACACACTTTACAATTTTGCACCTGGTTTGGATGCCAGGTAAAAAAATGGTGGAATAAAGGTGGGGGAGGTAAAGCTTAAACATTTGTGCACCTAAGACTGTTAGGCCCAGATTCACAAAGGAGATACGACGGAGTATCTCAGATACTCCGTCGTATCTCTCAGAGTATCTATGCGACTGATTCATAGAATCAGTTACGCATAAATATCCCTAAGATCCGACAGGTGTAATTGTTTTACACTGTCGGATCTTAGGATGCAGTACCGCGGCCGCCGCTGGGGGGGAGTTTGCGTCGTAAACCAGCGTCGGGTATGCAAATTAGGAGTTACGGCGATCCACGACGGTTTTTCGCGTTCGCTACGTCGCTGCTAGTCTAGTTTCCCATCGCAAATTTAGTCGTGGTTTTGGGTGCCCTAACTTTACACAGCACACGTATATGCTGTATAAAGTATGGCCGTCGTTCCTGCGTCGAAATTTAAAAATTCACGTCGTTTGCGTAAGACGTCCAGGAATACGGAAGTACGCTACGCACGTCGCCGTTCGAAAAAATTACGTCAATTCGCGCAAAGCACAGCAGGAATTTCAAAACGGAGCATGCGCAGTAGGTCCGGCGCGGGAGCGTGCCTAATTTAAATGGCACACGCCCCTTTAAATTACGTGGGCTTACGCTGGAGGCCGCCAGCGTAGGTTTTCATTGCAAGTGCTTTGTGAATCAGGCACTTGCGATGAAAACTTGCGGCGGTGTAACGTATCTACGATACGTTACGCCGCCGCACTTCTACGTGAATCTGGCCCTTAGTACTTTTGGTTTTGTAAGAGAAGAAATGATGCTGTACCCTCTGTGAGGAAAGACTTTTTGCTTCCCTTTTTTGAAGAACATTGTTTCTTAGTAAGAAGCAAATTGATGAATTTCGGCGAACAAGCCTTGGAGTTCCTGTTCTTAGTATTTAGTGAAAGGGGACATGTACTTTTATCATGCCATTCCTACCTGTCTCTCTTGCCATTTGACACCACTTTCTCATAAGTAGGGTTCACACTGTTAAAATAAGGCGCCCATGCAAGCAGGTACCAAAGTTGGCTCTTGCAGTATCGCAATGCACGTTTCAGCGCATTACACTACTTATTTCATTTAAAGTGTCATATAGCAACATTTCATCCATATGTCCACGCGACAGCTTGGATGTGTGGTGACATGGTGATATGCAGTACCATCCAATGCGTTGTGCAGACATGCTGCATATGCTCACACTAGCATTGTGGTGTGAGTGGGGAAGGACATAGAAAAGGCAAAACATTTAAGTATAGATATAAAATAAAAAAAAACACATTACAAATCCTTTTTGCTTTTTTTTATATAAGTGATCACATTCCCTCTGTTCTCAGCATCATAAGAGCTGGGGGAGGAGAAGCAACAGTACAGCAAGCTTCCCAGTGTAAGACTGTGTGTGTGGGGGGGGGGGGGGCAGGAAAAGTCTGATCATTGGAGGAGAGAGTTCCCATCACAGCTAGAGAACTGTGCTCTCATGTGTGATCAGTTTTTAATAGGAAAGCAGAGGGATTGGCAGGAACACCTTGGATGTCACACAAAGGAAGCCATACAAAGAGAACAGGATACTTTCTCATACAAGTACATGGTACAGCAGGCACATATTAGGAATATGAAATGCAGGGTTTATATATTCTTTAAATGTAGGTCATGCTAGAACACATGGAAAGGAGTTGTTTCATTTCTAATTTTAAACTGAATGGGTTGTTTTACAAGATGATCGTTTACAATCACTTATCATATAACCAAAAAAATGCAGGTCACTGCACATAGTGTGAACAAGCCTTGAAGTTGTAATTATCTGTATATGGGGCAGCATTTAGCCCATCTCACTGCCGATTTAGTATACATTTTATAGGAAAGGGTTTGGGGGGATCAGCAGTTTTTTTCTGTTCATGGCAGGAAAGACTTTTTAACTCAAAATAACGTGATTTGGAAATGCTGCCCTATTGACTGATGCAAAGTATATATTTAAAAGAAATGTCAATTTTAATGATGGAGCTGCTACACATGCCAGCAGATTTCAGCAAGTTTGTATATTGCAGCATAGTATTAAAGCGGTTGTAAACCCCAATTTAAAAAAATAAAATAAAAATAATAACCTGCAAGACAAAGCCATAATGAGCTAGTATGACTTAGCATACTAGCTCATTATGCATTACCTTAGATCGAAGCCGCCAAAGCCATCCTCATCTTCCCCTCCGGCCGCAGACATCTCTCCAGAAAGGTTACTTCCATGTATCGCCGCTCCAGCGCTCCGATTGGCCGGAGCAGCGATGCCGTCACTCCGCGCAGGCGCCATCAAAGCCGCCATTGTCCATTGATAAAACCGGTATTCTCAGTGCGCCTGCGCCGTTGTCTACGGCGCTCATGTGCCGTAGACAACGGTGCATTCTTTGGGGCAAATGTCTCCTAAACCGTGTAGGTTTAGGAGATATTGCAAACACCTACAGGTAAGCCTTAATCTAGGCTTACCTGTAGGTAAAACATGTCAGAGAGGGTTTACAACCACTTTAACTATGTTCCTAATAGTGCAGCATCAGCATGGGTGTACTTAAAAATAAGGTTGTAAATCAAAAATAAAAAGTCAAAAGACCAAAAATGTATATTAATATTATTAATGATAATAATATAAAAAATATATATATATATATATATATATATATATATATATATATATATATATATATATATATATATATATATATATATTAGAGCTGCTCGATTAATCGTCAAGAATCGTTATCGCGATCTTTTTCCCGTTGCAATTCTTGACACAGGGTTTCAGATCTTTGACATGAAAAGAATTTTCTCTCTGCACTTTGGTATGCAAAAAATTTCCTCTGCTCTCAGCCAAAAGTCAAAGTCTGGGCAATTTGCCAAGTCTGGGCAGCCTGCCAAGTTTTGAAAACATTCTTTATCAGTGGAAAGTTATGTCTAAACATTGTATCACATCAAAGGAATAAACTTCTGTATGTAAATTAGGAACGTTTAACCACTTAAACACCTAACCTTTTTCTGACAGCTCTTTTCAAGTTAAAATCATAATTTTTTGCTCGAAAATTACTTAGAACCCCCAAACATTATATCATTTTTTAGTAGAGAGCCTGGAGAATAAAATGGCGGTTGTTGCAATATTTTATGTTGCACTGTATTTGCGCAGCAGTCTTTTTAAATGCAATTTTTTTTGGAAAAAAATCACTTTAATGAATTTAAAAAAAAAAAAGTTAGCCCATTTTTTTTGTATAAATGTAAAAGATTTTACGCCGTGAGAGAATCGTGATCTTCATTCTAAGCAAAAAAATTGTGATTCTGATTTTGGCCAGAATCGTGCAGCTCTAATATATATACAGTACAGACCAATAGTTTGGACACACCTTCTCATTCAAAGAGTTTTCTTTATTTTCATGACTATGAAAATTGTAGATTCACACTGAAGGCATCAAAACTATGAATTAACACATGTGGAATTATACATAACAAAAAAGTGTGAAACAACTGAAAATATATTTCATATTCTAGGTTCTTCAAAGTAGCCACCTTTTGCAGCAGACACATCTCTAGAACTGGTAAGAGGGGACTGTGTGAATCAGGCCTTCATAGTAGAATGTCTGCTAGGAAACCACTGCTAAAGAAAGGCAACAAGCAGAAGAGACTTGTCTGGGCTAAAGAACACAAGGAATGGACATTAGACCAGTGGAAATCTGTGCTTTGGTCTGATGAGTCCAAACTTGAGATCTTTGGTTCCAACCCCCGTGTCTTTGTGCGACGCAGAAAAGATGAACGGATGGACTCTACATGCCTGGTTCCCACCGTGAAGCATGGAGAAGGAGGTGTGATGGTGTGGGGGTGCTTTGCTGGTGACACTGTTGGGGATTTATTAAAAATTGAAGGCATACTGAACCAGCATGGCTACCACAGCATCTTGCAGCGGCATGCTATTGCATCCGGTTTGCGTTTAGTTGGACCATCATTTATTTTTCAACAGGACAATGACCCCAAACACACCTCCAGGCTGTGTAAGGGCTATTTGACCAAGAAGGAGAGTGATGGGGTGCTGCGCCAGGTGACTACCTCTTGAAGCTCATCAAGAGAATGCCAACAGTGTGCCAAGCAGTAATCAAAGCAAAAGGTGGCTACTTTGAAGAACCTAGAATATGAAATATATTTTCAGTTGTTTCACACTTTTTTGTTATGTATAATTCCACATGTGTTAATTCATAGTTTTGATGCCTTCAGTGTGAATCTACAATTTTCATAGTCATGAAAATAAAGAAAACTCTTTGAATGAGAAGGTGTGTCCAAAACCTTTGGTCTGTACTGTATATAGATTTTTCCTAAATAACTTCCTGCAATATAACAAATGGTCTACTCTCTGAATTCATGACCTGTCCTATAAAGAATTCACACACTGTGCTAAACTGCTGTTCTCTGTGCATACTGCACAGTTCTTTTATACACCAGAGTCAGAACAGAACGAATCTGGACAAAGCAAAGGCTAAATACATATCTGAGTATTTCAATATTTGTTATAAATAGAAATGTTCTTTAAAAATAATCAGGTTGCTAGGGTAACACGCTCTGCTTTTTCATCAAACTCCTTCCAGAGCGACAGCAATAACCATAACACACAGTAATACCTTTGACATTACCTACGCTACAGTACAGCTTGGCAGAACAGAACACTGAAGCAGGGATTACTACAAGTACTCACAGTGACTCACTACTCTGCCGGGGTCCTTGAAAAACCGTGAAACACAAACATCTATGAATGTTTCAGTATGACAATTAGAAGTCTCAATTCAAAAACAAGCCTGACTCAAAAATAGAAAACTTCATTAATTAAAATGTAAGTTAACAATTTCCATAGCAGGTCATATGAATAATTCTTAATAATAATACTTAAAAGGACAAATAAACTTCTAGTAATAAAGTACAAATAAACTAATCAAACCGCCCCCCATTCATCTGCTACTTACTGTACAGGCACAGCCTCTTCCGCTGTATACATTAGGGTTGGTTTACTAAAACTGGGGAGTGCAAAATCTGGT
This sequence comes from Rana temporaria, assembly GCF_905171775.1. Taxonomy (NCBI): domain Eukaryota; kingdom Metazoa; phylum Chordata; class Amphibia; order Anura; family Ranidae; genus Rana; species Rana temporaria. Next base: position 259,120,304 of record NC_053489.1, on the reverse strand, counting down.
GCAGCTCCGCATAGAAACCAGCTTCCAACTTTTTTGTCAAAGCTCAATTGAACAAGCTGAAGTTAGAAGCCGATTTGCTAACATGCAAAGCTGCATTCGATTTCGCACTCTCCAGTTTAAGTAAATCAACCCCATTGTCTGGGCTGGAATCTTCAGCGCTGTCCATGCTTGCATAGTGCAGCCTCAGACTTAAACAGGGCCGTACTCTGAGCGTCTCTAAGCTCAGAATATGTTCACATTTAAGTCTACGAGTGTTTGCTGTGAAGATTTCAATTGTGGTGGTTTTCAAGATTAGTTTAGGGGTGGGAGGGGGTTCAGGGCTAGTTCAAGTTAGAGCTGCTTGGGGGCTACTGCACCTTTTTACTATAAGATGACTTTTCCATTAATGGATAGCTAAACTGAAGAACAACAATGCAGTTAATTGCAGTGTACAGCCTTTACAGACTGTGTTCGTTTTCTTTTTTTGCATACCCATAACATTTTTAGTAAATACAGAAAAATATATTTTTCTTTCAATTATTTTTATTAGAAAATATCCAAAACAAGAATTACAGAAATTACCAATATACAGGCAGCTAGCGCCAATAGCGTTTTATAAATCATCCAAAAGAGAACATTAAGTGTGTTTGAAAGGGTAAAAACAGTTGTCAAATTGCATACAGAGAGAACATAACACATGGTTCGCCTTCATTCCTAAACCAAAGTATTAGAGCATACTAGAAAGGTATTAGGCTAATGCCGCGTACACACAACCGTTTTTCGGGTTCTAAAAAATTATGTTTTTAAGGGTCTAGAAAAAAACGACTTTTTTCAACCCGATTATTAAAACGGCCTTGCCTACACACAATCGTGAACAAAAAATGCTCTAGCAAAGCGCGGTGACATACAACACGTACAACGATACTATAAAGGGGAAGTTCCATTCAGGTGACGCCACCCTTTGGGCTGCTTTAGCTGGTTTTGTGTTAGTAAAAGACGATTCGCGCTTTTCTGTCTGTTACAGCGTGATGAATGTGCTTACTCCATTACGAACGGTAGTTTTACCAGAACGAGCGCTCCCGTCTCATAACGTGCTTCTGAGCATGCGCGTTTTTTTTCACGTCGTTAAAGCCCAATCACGACCATTTTTTACAACCTTAAAAACGTAGTGAAAAAATAGAGCACGTTCAAAAATTTTAATGCCCATTTTTTAAGATCGTTAAAAATGCTCTGAAGCCCACACACGATCGTTTCCCTACCGAGTCATTGTAAAATGACGTCGGAGGGAATCCTCCCTCCCTCAGAGTGGACGTCATATGACATCCTTGCACTCCCGGGCGACTAGGGGGCGTGCGCGCGCCCCCCGCCACATTGCTCGGGACCCGGTGCGTGTGCCCGGTGGCCACGATGTCCGCCGGCCACCCGCCATTGCCCACAATCACGGCAGGACCATGGATCTGTGTGTGTAAACACACAGACCCTTGTCCTGTCAGCGGTGAGGAGACCGATTTGTGTTTCCAGTATAGGGGAACACACATCAGTCTCCTCCCCTTGTAAGTCGCCTCCCCCTACAGTCAGAACACACTTTAGGGAACATATTAACCCCTTCCTCGGCCCCTAGTGTTAACCCCTTCCTTGCCAGTCACATTTAATGTAATCACAGTAATCAGTGCAGTTTGATAGCACTAATCGCTGTATAAATGTCGATGGTCCCAAAAATGTGTCAAAAGTGTCCGATATGTCCCCCGCAATGTCACAATAAAAAAAAAAAAAAAAAAAAAAAAAAAAAAAAAAAAATCGCAGATCGCCACCATTACTAGTAAAAAAAAAAAAACAATACCATAATTCTATTCCCTATTTTGTAGATGCTAGAACTTTTGCGCAAACCAATCAAATACGGTTATTGCGATTTTTTTTTTTTTTACCAAAAATATGTAGAAGAATACGTACCGGTCTAAACTGAGGAAAAAATAGTTTTTAAAAAAAAAAGATTATGATATTTAATAAATCAAAAAGTAAAAGATATTGTTTTTTTCAAAATTGTCGCTCTTCTTTTGTTTATAGCGCAAAAAATAAAAACCGCAGAGGTAATCAAATACCACCAAAAAAAAGCTCTATTTGTGGGAAAAAAAAGGGCGTCAACTTTGCTTGGGCGCCACGTTGCACGACCGCGCAATTGTCATTCAAAGTGCGACAGCGCTGAAAACTAAAAAATTGGCCTTGGCAGGAAGGGGGTGAAAATGTCCTGTATGGAAGTGGTTAATTGAACATGTGGCCAGCAGCAGCAGAGGACTAAAAGCTCCTCCTGCTTATGTTTCCCTGGAGACAGACTGGGAAAGAGATGGGTCATGTAACAGCTGTATATCGATTATGAAAAAGGTACTTAGATGTTTTTTGTTTTTTTATTAAAATAATCACAGTGCCATCATACATATACAGAAATAAAAGATACAATGTAAATTAAACAGTGTGCATCTAGAATCACTTTAAGCACAGACCATGTTTTCCTGTTACTGGTGACTCAATGTATACGGGCATCTGTACCACTGGGTAGAGAACAAACCAATTGGTTAAAACCAAGACTGTTGAAGAAAGATCAATCATTGCAGCATGGACTTCAAAATCTTTCAGTGTAACAACGTACATGTGGTTATTTATGACATGATCTTCGCAAACTGCAAAAGTATCTTCATTAAATGTCACATATAACGACAAACCTTTCTAAAAATATACAGTATATACTATATAGAGAAAAATAAATTAAAGTGTATATTACCCTAAACATTTGGGGGGGGGGTTAGTGTGTGCCCCCCACATATGTGTATTTTAAAAACCTTAGTGTCTAATTTTCATGTGCTTTTCCCATCTGAAGTGCTTGGTTGATCATGCCCATGCATGGTCATATGACAGCACTTTCTTAAAAAGATAAGAAAGATCAAACTAAGCAAAAGCAGTTATGGTGCCTGCATAAATATACCTGTATTAAAAGGTGTCTATATCATTGTATGTTTACAACTACTTTAAGGCAAACCTGCACTCAAAGTGGCAGCTAAAAAAAAATATATATATTTTGGGGTGGCGAAGGGTTCATAGAGCTCTCAGGTTGCAGAGATTTCCTCCCACAGTCTGCATTGAAGCTTGGCAGAAAATGGAAATAATCTCCTCAAAGTGAAAGCAGACACTTTCACTAAATCAGGTGTCCTGACTGGGAGATTTCCGATTGGCTTTTCCTCTAGTGACAAAAATTCCTCCCGCTTTATGCTTCATTGATCAGGGCCATGGAGGACATTCAAAAACATAAAATCTGACAGAGCAAGTCCTTACCATTCTATACGAAGAATTGATCTTCATAGGCCTTTTTTCTTTTTACTGTGTGTTACGGGCTTGGGGGAATCTTGAGGAAATGCCTGGTTTCTGCAGAACCTGTACCCTCCTTACGGTTTCTGGGTTCACATGGAATCTAAAATTGATCATAGAGGGAGATCAATGGATGCATGTTCACCGATCTCTCCTTTAAATGACCTTGGATATATGCAGAACTAAGCAGTCAGAACATCAGAGGCAAAAAGACTGTTTTCGATCTGCATAGACTGGAGGCACAGGAGTCATCAGATGTCTACTAAACATCTAGTAAAGGAGGTCCATGGCTGTTCTGTCACAAAGGGGGGGTTGAAAGCCCCTGGTCTTAGTAATAAATAAATAAAAATGTATTAAAATGAATGGGATGTTGACTAGATAAAAGATGCATTAATGAAAACAGGGATATTATTAACCACTTTCCACACTATACCACATATATTTGGCCTGGTGGGACAAACGTTAGTTTAGGGGGATATACCAGTACGACCCCCTGTTCTCACCATGCAGCGGTTTGATCTGTGTTTGCTATGTCCCTCGGAAACAACAGATCATTATAGAAACTGGCCCTGTACCATGTGACTGTTGTGACCAATCACATTGCACTGCAGCCTTTAAAGTCTTTCCTTTTACAGCAATCCACACTCAAGAAGAATAAAAAAGAAAACTGATCACTTTCACTATAGCAGTACATTGTCACTATGGTGGCATTGCACTGCCCTGGTTAGTGAAGGGATCAGAGACACAGTATACCATTACAGCATACAGTGTCTCTGATCAATGGCCAAACCAGAACAATGTCACCATAGTGACACAGCACTGCTCTGGTGACAGTGTTTTTTTTTTGTTTTGTTTTTTGGGCTCATTTACATCTGCGGTGCTCTCTGAAGAGTGATCAGCATTCCGATTGCTCTGCAGAGAGCATTTAGAAGGTGTATCGCCTCCTCACTCACTGCCTGTTTTAACACCCTAAATGCTTGACTACTGCAAGCAACCCTGTACATCGTAAGCAGTTACGGGGCAGTTACAGTATAGCCCCGTTCACTTGAATGGATCACGCTCGGCTCAGCAGGCAGTAGTGGCCACCAAGAAGCACAGGGGGTTGAATTCTTGCTGTGGCATATGTACACCCCCCAGCAACTATAGACCAAAAAATGGGTAGTGGTGCCGATAAATAGGGGGATAGATGAAGATGGGAGACCTGTATAAATTACTTTAGCAGTCCAAAACAACCTTGGTAGTCTTTGAGGGGGGAAAGCAGACTCCAGATATGCATATGACAAGATAAACACAGGCAGCTCTAGGTTAGAACTGAAAACATTTTAATGAGATACAGGTGCATTATCCGGTAACATGGAGGTTAAAGAAGTAAGGCAGGAGTCCAACCACCAGCAGAATCTCTGGGACCACGGCGATGAAACCCAGGCTTGGATCAGGCCGATGGTGAGGGCTAGAACGCGGCGCTTGGCACAATGACGTCACTGGTGGATTGCAACGACATTTTGGAACATGCGCACTGGTAGATGGGACTTGCTCCTTTGTCAAGCCCCAGCAACTACCTGCCCAGCTAAAGGGGAATAGTTTAGGGCTAGTAAAAATGCAGGTAAACCTTGGGATTTTACCACCCCTCAACAACAAGAGTAAACAAGCCCTTATACACTCACTACACCAGTGCAGCCAGTCACAGTATCCCTGAACATTACTATGCCAGTCTCGATGTCACCAGAAGGCCTCGTTCATATTGGGTGTATTAATAAGAACCATGTGCGAGGGCCATGTTTACCCACACGGGGATGCACAGGTGTTCTGTGCATCCCTGTGCAGGTAATCCCATTTATGTCTATTGGGACACAGTAGCTATATGGACACAGCCACTGATCCCAGTCTGACATCCATGTGGGTGCAAGGTCTGAACACAGACAATGTGATTTTGGGGACATGCAGCCGCGCAGATGTTAGATTAATAGACATAAATGGGACTGCACGGAACACCTGTACATCCCCATATGGGTAAATACAGCTCTTGCAGGGAGCACATTTACCCACTCAGGGATGCACAGTCGTTCCTTGCATCCATGTGTAGGCAGTCTCATCGATGTCTACTGGGAAGAAACAGCTGCAAGAACACAACCTCTGCTTCCAATCTGCATCCATAAGGGTGCGGGTACAAGGCCTAAAAGTAGACAGTGTGACCAGCCAGTCACAGCATCCCTGATCAACATCACACTGGTCACTAACCTGTCTAGGGTGCCCGCGATGTTGCCAGCAGTAGCCGAGCAATCGCTCGTCTCTCGGCTGCCCCCGCCGCCATCCTCAGTGAGGGAATCAGGAAGTGAAGCGTTGCGGCTTCACTGACCGGTTCCCTACTGCGCATGCGCGTGGCGCGTCCTCACTGGTCCCCGCTGTCTCCCAGAAGACAGCGGAGGGTGACGCAAAGGTGCTTGACTTCTGCCGGAGTCTATTCACGGAAGTGGGTGCAAATACCTTTATTATACAGGTATCTGCCCCCCCTCCCCCCTGAAAGGTGCCAAATGTGACACTGGAGGGGGGTTCCGAAAAGCGGAGGTTCACTTTTTGTGTGGACCTCCGCTTTAATATTTACCTTAAATCACATTGCCAATTGCATATTGTACTTGTTTGTAGCCTAAATAGTGACATTTTCACGTAAATCTGTAACTTTTGAAATTGCCAGGAAATCTTCTCTGTGCCAGTACATTTTGGGTGTCCTGTCAGTAAAGTTCAATCTGGTAGGTGGGCAACACTGTACACAACGAGTGAGTTTGAACCCGTGCATTCCTGTGTGGTGCATTTTGACAGGTATGGGTTGCAGAATGCATTGAACCGCGGTGCACTACTTTTATAAATGCATGGTACCATGCAAATTATATTTTAGGTGCCATTAATACACTGGCACCCACAGGCAGATTGCAAGGGCAGTGTGATCACATGCAGTGTGGAAAACGTGCACAGAACACACCTTTCCTGCGCTGTGTTCTGGTGTGAACCGGCCCTAAGTCTGTGTGATGATATGTCATTTTACTAGCACATGCCACATTTGAAATATTACAGTCTGGCAGTAAGATGCGTTTGTCCCTTCAGCTTTAAACAGTAACCTATGCTGTAAAATCTATTTTTCTTTTCTAATAATCTCCATATACTTCTACTACCAATGGGGACTGATTCACACAGCACACAAGCACCTCTCTCTCTAATACAATATCCTACAAAGCTTCCTTTCACACTGCAGCAAATCAGCCCCGGCGCACTCATGATGACGTCACGCTGTTACCTTGTTCCTCTCCCTCCAGGTATCTGACCCTCAGTTCGTCCTCGCTCTTCGCCTCCGAGCTGTACTGGCGCCCCTCACAGACGGACAAGCAGCACAACTGCACCTGCCCCCCGAGCTTCTGTCCGCGGGGGACCCGCCACGAGGCGGCGCGTGCAACCCATGCTACCCCACCGCTGTAGCCCAAGACCCTCAAGCCAGCCAGAGCCGCCATGCTGGTGACGTCACTGAAATGCAGCCACTGCAAGCTTCTCTGGGAATACTGCTCCTGCTGGTGTGTTCATAAAGTAATGTTGTTTATAAAGTTAGTTTAAAGAAAGAAAGAATATGTGGTGGTTCAGGTGACTACTCGGCAGGTGGGCTGCTTGTGAAAGCCTGGCGGGGTGATATATAAAGTGTTAAGTGTGCTGAGCTCAGTAACGTGGGGAAAGTAATAGCTCAGCTAGTCTGGGGATGGAAGAAATGGTGACTCACAGGTTCATGACTGGAAATAACGGTCAGCACAGTTGTGTAACCTAAAATATAACACTATAAAGGAGTTACAAGCAAACCTATTTTTATGTTTTTTTCTAAGAGAACAATTTATAGGGGGAGATTTACTGACACTGGAACACTCAGAATCTGCTGCAGCTGGGCATAGTAACCAATCAGCTTCTAGCTTCAGTCTGTTCAATTAAGCTTTGACAATTAAACCTGGAAGCTGATTGGTTGCTATGCACAGCTGCAGCAGTTTTAGTAAAGCTCCCCCATAGTGGCCATGTATATGTCCAAGGCTTGTCCAGCCAAATCCTTTTGTTTTTATTGTAGTCCAAGTGCACCAGAAAGCAGTCACTGTACAATTATCGGGGGGCTTTCTGTGCTCCACAGCTTTATGTACAGTATATAAGAGTGTGTATACACGGGACTGGGAATGTGCCTCAGCCGCTTAGTCCTAGTTTACACAAGTGTATTTAAGGTGTTTGTTAACCCCCAAAAAATAGAGATCATTGTCCCGTAAAGCAGATTAAACGGCACAGTGCTTATGCTGTCTAATCTGCCCCCCTCTAAACTGGAATAAAAAGGGGACTTCCTGTGTCCCCCTCTCTGTACTGACCACAATAATCAGGGATGCTGAGCCCTGACCACCGTGGTCAGGGTACATCCCTTTTGTCATCCGCAGCTCTCCTCTGCTCTGTCCCCCTCATCCCTGCCTGTCAGCTCCATGTCTGTGTCTCTGCCCCCCCCACCGCTATTAGTACAAATAAAACATGATATAATGTCACTGGCAGACCCTCTATTATAGGCAGGCATAGCACACTGTGTACATTTTTTATAAAAACGAGGCTTGTAAATACAGATGTAGCGCCCTGCTCCTGATGACCAGGCGCTATGTTTAAATTAAGGCCCTTTCACACTGGGGCGGGAGGCGCGATGGCGGTATAGCGCCGCTAAAAATAGCGGCGCTATACCGTCGGATTTGCCGCGCGATTCAGCCGCTAGGGGTACAGTATTAACCCCAGCTAGCGGGCGATAAAGGGTTAATACCGCGGTTTCCCAGATCTACGTCACCTCGCGAAGCGCCCCCCTCTCGCCCCTGATCCCGACGGGTGCGATCACCGCCGGGCACCCGCTATCGCTCGTTACAGAGCGAGAACCGAAAGCTGTGTGTAAACACACAGCTCCTGGTCCTGTCAGGGCGGGAAATTACCTATCGTCTGTTTATACAATGTATGAACAGCGATTTGTCATTTCCTCATGTCAGTCCCACCTCCCCCTTCAGTTAGAACACACCCAAGGGACATGATTAGCCCCTTCCTTGCCCCCTAGTGTTAACCCCTTTTTATAGTAATCAATGCATTTTTATAGCACTGATCATCCCAAAAATGTGTCAAAAGTGTTCGATGTGTCCGCCATAATGTCGCAGTACCGATAAAAATCGCTGATCGCCGCCATTACTATTAAAAAAAAAATATTAATAAAAATGCCATAAAACTATCCCCTATTTTGTAAACGCTATAACTTTTGCACAAACCAATCAATAAACGCTTATTGCGATTTTTTTGTTTTTTTAACAAAAAATATGTAGAAGAATACGTATCGGCCTAAACTGAGGGAAAATTTTTTTTTTTATATATTTTTGGGGGATATTTATTATAGGAAAAAGTAAAAAATATATTTTTTTTTCAAAATTGTCGCTCTGTTTTTGTTTATAGCGCAAAAAATAAAAACCGCAGAGGTGATCAAATACCACCAAAAGACAGCTCTATTTGTGGGAAAAAAAGGACGCCAATTTTGTTTGGGAGCCACGTCGCACGACCGCGCAATTGTCAGTTAAAGTGACGCAGTGCCGAATCGCAAAAAGTGGCCCGGTCATTGACCAGCAATATGGTCCGGGGCTGAAGTGGTTAAGGCTAAATCAGCCTCTGTTCCGGCTATGGCTGTGCTTGGAGGGTTTTCCCATTGTTTGCCTGTAGGCGGTGTTACTACCACAGGCCAATGTTGGAACACAGGCAAGCCAGAGTGTATTGGGTGTTTTTCTCCGGGAACAGCCCAGTGGGAGTGGTCTCCACCCTGGGCATTCTGGGGAAGGATACTTAAGGGGCAGACGCCGTTTTCTCAGTCTCTTTGCCTCATGGCCCTCCTGACTCGAGGTATGTGATGGTCCATTTTCAGACCACGTTGGCCCGAAGCTGCATTTTTGCCAGGTAGGCCCAGTTGTCTTGAATGGGGCCTGCACTTTGAAGGTGTTCCTGTGCTGTCTGTCCTGCGGGTGGAAGCCACTCAATTGAGGAAACCAGGGGAGGACCTGTCCTTGAGATGACCAAGCGGAAGGCTGGTATCTCGGGAGAGACCTGGTAAATTTATTGGAGGATGCACCGTATTCTATGATGCCTTACAGTGTTGCCGGTGCAGTGTCATATTCTGCTACCTATCGTAGAATGCTGCGGAAGTCACGTGACGGCCAACTGCGCATGCGCAATGCGCTCCAACGGCAAATGTGATGCATTCCAGGGGGTTTACGACACTACCCTTCAGTGAACCATCACAATTTGTCACGGAAGTGACGTATTGCCATAGACGGAGCGGGGAGAGAGAGAGAGAGAGACCCATTCAGAGCGAGAGAGAAATAGAGATACTGAGATACATTCAGAGCGAGAGAGGGATACAGATATAGAGATACTGAGAGAGAAGCGGGGCTCAGGGAGGGGATTACCTCCCCTATGTGCATTACTTCCCTTATATAAAATATATGCACACAATCTCTCTCTCGCTCTGAATGTATTACGGTATCTCTATATCTCTATTTCTCTCTCGCTGTGAATGGGTCTCTCTCTCTCTCCCCCCGCTCCGTCTATGGTAATACGTCACTTCCGTGACAAATTGTGATGGTTCACTGAAGGGTAGTGTCGTAAATCCCCTGGACCGCATCGCATTTGCCGTTGGAGCGCATGCGCAGTTGCCCGCCATGTGACTTCCGCAGCATTCTGCGATAGGGAGCAGAATATGACAACACACCGGGTCGGCTTAAAAGCTCTAAACTGTACGACTGGAAATCGGGGTACTAAATCCTGTGGCAGAGGATTCTGGAATAGTTTATTTCTACTTTTAAAGAAAGGTCTGTGGCAGAGACTGTATTCTTTTTGTCCGTGCATCATCCCGGCTGCTAGGCCAGTTAAAGGGGCCTATCCGGGTGAGCAATACCCACTCAGAAATAAACCCTCCTATCCTTTAGAGCAAAGGAAGCTGCCTCAGTTTTATCAGCAACTGCCATGGTGTTGCATATGTGATCAGTTATGACACCAGCCATTTGATTGTTTGGTTGAGGACATAAGCATATGTGACAGTTTGAAATCCCAGTATTCCAGGAATGTAATTGTTTTTTAAACCGTTAAATCGATGGATTTAGTTCTGCTTTATGATTTACTGCTGTTCTGGGGCTCAGGGCTTCAGCAAAATGGCAGCCTCCAGCAAGAAGAAACAGGAGCAATGCTGGAAGTAATTTACAGCATACACTAATTTGGCAGCATAATTATTAAAGCGGATGTGCCATGGGAACAAAATATTAAAAGCCAGCAGCTACAAATACTGCAGCTGCTGACTTTTAATATTAGGACACTTACCTGTCCTGGAGTCCAGCGCCGATCGCAGCAGAGCACGAGCGATCGCTCGTCACTCTGCTGCTCCCCCCGCCATCCACGCTGAGGGAACCAGGAAGTGAAGCGCTGCGGCTTCACTGCCCGGTTCCCTACGGCGCATGCGCGAGTCGCGCTGCGCCCGCCGATTGGCTCACACGCTGTGTGCTGGGAGCCGAGTGTTCCCAGCACACAACGGGCGACAGACGGGATGTGACGGAATGCCCGTCTTTCGCCCGTAGCGTGTGGCCGGAAGTGGGTGCAAATACCTGTCTTTAGACAGGTGTCTGCACCCCCCTCCCCCCTGAAAGGTGTCAAATGTGACACCGGAGGGGGGGAGGGTTCCGATCAGCGGGACTCCACTTTAGGGTGGAGGACTAAAGAACTAAAGAACATTTTTGAACAAGTTATTATGGGTAAAGTTCTGCTTTAAGGTCATTCCATTACATGGTACCTTTGACTGTAAGCACATAGGGTTCTTCCAGGGCAAAGTCACATTAAAAGGAAAAACCCTCCTCTTCACCCACTGCCTCTTGCTTATGCTGATGTTCCCAAAGAGCTCATATTCCATCCTGAACTGGATTAGAGGAGAACACTTGCAACTATCAATGGCTTGGCAGATTAGTGAAACAACTTCCATAATGGATGTTCAAGAAAAACAGCTCCTTCAGAACAATTTTTATAGGTAAAGTTTTCATGTTGGAGTTCTCAAAACTGCGAGATACTGGACAAGAACGGAAATCTTGAATAGAAGACAATTGTTTCTGCGGTAGGAATCCGATCATGTGTGGTGTGATCTATAAGACCTGGACCTTGAAAATGAATTACCTTTTGTGATGCGTCTTTTTGTTTTCAATTTCATATACAGTATATGTCATAGGTAAAAGAGAAAAAAATAACATCTCTTGTCAAGAAAGAAAAGATTTGCCCTTTTAAAAAAAAAAAATGAACTAATCTTAAAGTGTTACTAAACCCACAACAGTAAACTTAGTCTGTATATGCAGTAAAGCATGCTTGTTATACTCACTGTGGAACCTAAGAGGTTAATCCTCCAGGTTGTGTAAAAAGGCTGTTTGAGCCTTTCTTCTCTGATCCTCCCTTTCTTCCACTGTCCCCAATTCATCTCCTGATGGAACAGGGCCTTTGGAGTCACCCTGCACAAGCTAGTTTTTTTTTTTTTTTACTGGGCAGGTGCATGTGATCAGCCCCAGGCCAATCAGAAGTCATCCAGTCTCATAGGACAGTCAAAGGAGAATGAAAACTCCTCCTACAAGCTTTAACCAGACACTGATAGAATGCTGATGAGAAAAGGTATATAGCAGTTTATATTTACTAAAATAATTGCATTTCCATGTTCTGTGTACTGTGGGAGACCGGAAATAAGGAATGCAGGGTCCTGGGTTTAGTAACACTTTAACACAGCAGCCCCTAAGACCCGGTTCCCACTGGGGCCGCCTGACGAGTCATGTCCCATTGAATGCAATGGAACCGTTCTAATAGGAGTGACGCAAGTCGCTCCGACTTAGAAAAAGGTCCCTGTACGACTTCGGGAGCGGCTCGGGGCGACCTGCATTGACTTCTATACAGAAGTCGTTTTGTAAATCGCCTCTGAAGTCGTCCTCAGGACAACTTGCAGAGTCGCCCCCGAAGTCGTGCCGCTGCTGTGTGAACCGACTCTAACAGATTTGTGTTGATCTTTACAATGCTACATAATTTCAGAGTAGTTACAGCAGAGAACAGAGCAAAATAATAAGCATGTATACCTGGCAAAAAAAATGTAAAGGAGTAGAAGAATAGGCTAAACATTGATAATGAGTTAGGCCTCATTCACACAGGGAGTATCAATGTTTTACTAATTTCTTTAGTGTCATGGTCATATAGATATACCCAGCTTTCATCCATGGTCACTAATCTGTTTAAAAAGTCTTCCTCATCTTTGTGGTACAGGTCCAAAATGCTTTGTGCACATTCCACTCGTTGCTGTTTTTGGAATTACAGCTCGGTATTCTACTTCGTCCGGCATGACACCTACTCCATTTCTCTTGGCTCGAACTATAATTCACCACAACCTACAAAAACACAAATTGGCAAGATATCCACATATAAACCTGCACAATTTCAGACCCCTAAGCACATCTAGATCATGGTGAGGGTAAGAACTTGTTGGCCTCCCCTCATAGTATAATTTATTCATAGGAGAGCCAAGACAACTGGAGAAGAAATGAAGAAACAAAGCCAGGACACAACAAATACAGGAAAGCATGAATGCATTAAAGTGCTTATTCACATACTGTGCCTTGAAAAAGTATTCATACACCTTGAAATTTTCCATATTTTGTCGTGTTACAACCAACAACATAAAATGTATTTTATTGGGATTTTATGTGATAAACCAACACAAAGTGGCACATAGTTACATAGTAGGTGAGGTTGAAAAAAGACACAAGTCCATCCTAATTGTGAAGTGGGAGGCAAAGGATAAATGGTTTTCTATTTTTTTTTACACATAAATATGTGAGAAGTGTGGCATGCATTTATATTCAGCCCCCCTTTGTAGAACCACCTTTCTCACAATTACAGCTGCAAGTCCTTTTGGGGATGTCTCTACCGGCTTTACACATCTAAAAAGTGAAACTTTTACTCATTCTTCTTTGCAAAATAGCTCAAGCTCTGTCAGATCGGGTGGAAAGCATCTGTGAACAGCAATTTTCAAGTCTTACCACAGATTCTCAATTGGATTTAGGTCTGGACTTTGACTGGGTCATTCTAGCACATGAATATGCTTTGATCTAAACCGTTCCATTCAGTGGCGGCTGGTGCTCCAAAGTTTTGGGGGGGGCGCAAAGGGAAAAAAAATTGCAGCCTCACTGTGCCCATTAAATGCAGCCACTGTGCCATCAATTGTCACCACTGTTCCATGCCATCAAACGCAGCCACTGTGCCATCAATTCGCACCACTGTGCCATGCCATCAAATGCAGTCACTATGCCATGCCATCAAACGCAGCCACTGTGCCATGAATTGTCCCCACTGTTCCATGCCATCAAATGCAGTCACTATGCCATGCCATCAAACGCAGCCACTGTGCCATCAATTCGCACCACTGTTCCATGCCATTAAATGCAGTCACTATGCCATGCCATCAAACGCAGCCACTGTGCCATCAATTCACACCACTGTGCCATGCCATCACCTATTATATAAGATGCAGGGTATAATCATTTATTGTATGATATTAAAGGAACATGAATGATCGCTTCTTATGAGATTATGAGAACATGATCATTTAGTATATTAGATGACCAGAATATGATCTATTACATGAGATGATCAGAACATGACCATTTATTACCACTTATGCAGCGCATATCACTTATCATATGAGATGGCCAGAACATGTCTTATTACATGAAGATGGTCATATTAGATTAAATGACCAGAACATAATCAGAAACTATATTTAAAATGACCAGAACATAATCACTTTTTATATTAGATAACCAGAATATGATCTATTATGTGGGGTGGTCAGATCATGACCATTTATTATATGAGATGACATCTGAACATGATCATTCATTGTATGAGATGGCCGGATGATGATCTATTACATGAGATAGCTACATGAGATGAATAAAACATGATACATGCCCCTCTTAGCTTTACTGGAGTCAGCCATCCATGTCCTCGACCCTCGATGTCTTCTCCCGCCCTCGATGACGCTTCAGCCAATCAGGTTACCGGTAGCCAGAACCGGCCAACCTGATTGGCTGAGACGCCTGTCAGTCTTATCCAAGGGATGCACACCCCGTGCGTTCCGAGGATAAGCTTCCGGGGACCCGAGGGCTGTACTCGGAAAGCCTATCAGAGCCACTGGCTCTAATAGGCACTTCCGTACAGCCAACCAGCTGCCGTTATTCAGCTGGCTGGCGCTCAACATCCGGGCCAGCTAAATAGTGTGTGGCAGCGGGACAATAACGTGCAATGAATGAATCTGTTATTAGACTCAGTGGCGGTGAGAGCCAGAGGGGGCGGCGCTCCAGCGCCCTCTATGGACGAACCGCCACTGGTTCCATTGTAGCTCTGGCTGTATGTTTAGGGTCGTCGTCCTGCTGGAAGGTGAACCTCCTCCCCTGTCTCATGTCTTTTGCAGAGTCAAAAGCCGTGTACACACGATCGATTTGTCCGATGAAAAAAGACTGATGGACTGTTTTCATCGGACAAACCGATCGTGTATGGGCCCTATCGGTCTTTTTTCCATAGAACATGTTTCAAATTTTTCCTATGGATAAAAAAACGATAGGAAATTACGATCGAATGCGTGGAACTCCATCGGAGAAAAATCCACGCATGCTCAGAATCAAGTCAACGCGTGCTCGGAAGCATTGAACTTAATTTTTTTAGGCTCGTCGTAGTGTTTTACGTCACCGCGTTTTGGTACAGTCGGAATTCAGTCTGATGGTGTGTATGCAAGACTGATGAAAGTCAGCTTCATCGGATATCCGACGAAAAAATCCATCGGATTTAATTCCATCAGAAATCAGATCGTGTGTACAGGGCATAAGAGGTTTTCTACTACGATTGAATTGTATTTGGCTCCTTTCATCTTCCCATCAACTCTGACCAGCTTCCCTGTCTCTGCTGAAGGGTGATGTTCAGTGTTAGTTTTCCAGGCACACATAGCAGTTTGCTTTTA
The DNA here is from genome assembly GCF_905171775.1 of Rana temporaria. Classification (NCBI taxonomy): domain Eukaryota; kingdom Metazoa; phylum Chordata; class Amphibia; order Anura; family Ranidae; genus Rana; species Rana temporaria. Next base: position 259,104,874 of record NC_053489.1, on the reverse strand, counting down.
GGCCAAAAAGTAGTGCACGTCTAATGCCGCGTACACACCATCACTTTATGTGATGAAAAAAAACGAAGTTTTAAATCATGAAATAAAACAACGTTTTTGAAACTTCATTTTCAAAAACGACGTTGCCTACACACCATCGATTTTTGAAAATGCTCTAGCAAAGCGCGGTTACGTTCAGCACTCTTTTCCATTTGAAGCTAGCTTCATAACTTGCTTCTGAGCATGAGCGGGTTTAAAAACGTCGTTTTGCCCACACACTATCATTTTAATTGACACAAAAAACAACGTTTTGAAAAACGACACAAAAAATTAAAGCATGCTTCAATTTTTTTTGTCGTTTTTCACAAGACATAAAACGACGTTTTTGACCACACACGGTCATTTTAATCGTTTTTTTTCGTGATGGTGTGTACGCGGCAAAATAGTTGTCCTGTGGACAGATTCTCACCTGATTCCCACCTGAGCTGTGGGTCTCTGCAGCTCCTCCAGAGTTATCATGGGCCTCTTGGCTGCTTCTCTGATTAATGCTCTCATTGCCTGTCTCAGTTCAGGTGGACGGCAATTTCTTGCAAAGAGTATGGCACAACTGCAAACCTACCATTTTTGGGATGATGGATTGAACAGTGCTCCGTGAGATGTTTAAAGCTTGTGATATTTTTTGATAACCTAACCCTGCTTCAAACTTCTCCACAACTTTATTCCTGACCTGTCTGGTGTGTTTCTTGGCCTTCATGATGCTCTTTGTTCACTAAGGTTCTCTAAGGCCCCGTACACACCATAGAATCCATCCACTGAAAAATCTCATCGGATCGGTTTCAGCGGATAGATTCTATGGTGTGTACAATCCAGCGGATCTGTTTCCGCGGATTTTTATCCCCTGGGATGGATTTCAAGCGGATATAAATTTGAAGACATGCTTTCAAATCTATCCGCTTGAATCCATCCCAACGGATTGATCCGCTGGTCTGTACAGACTCACCGGATCAATCCGTCCGAAGGGATCCCCCGCATGCGTCGTAATGATTCGACGCATGCGTGGAATTCCTTATATGACAGCGTCGCACTCGTCGCCGCATCATCATCGCGGCGACGGCGCGACACGTCATCGCGAGGGGATTTCGGGGGCGGATTTTGATCCTATGGTGAGTACACTCCATCGGATCCAAATCCGCTGAAATCCTCGAGAGGATTTATCCGCGGAAACGGTTCGCTGGACCGTATCCGCGGATAAATCCTCTCGTGTGTACTAGGCCTAACAAACCTCTGAGAGCTTCACAGAACGGTATTTACACTGAGGTGGACTCTATTTACTAATTAGTTATAATAGCATATATCAGCTGAAATACAGCACAACATCCCAGATGTTGAACAAAGAGAAATGGAGTAATGGGACTTTTAGATGCTGAAACCTCCTAATGGAATAATATCTGACACAGGGATGTATAAAACATTTTTTATTTTAATTAAATACATAAAAATGTCTTATATCGTTTAAGACATGGAAAACAAAAATATGAAACGGCAAACTCTGTGTACACCGGTAAACAGCCCCTACAACAAGGTGAATAATTTCCCCAATAGTCACATACTGTACATGTGTAATTATGATTCATGATAAACACTCAGGACCAAAGTATGAGAAAAGAGCCCCGGGCTGTGCTTCTTTTCTCATACTTTGGTCCTGAGTGTTTATCATGAATCATGATTACACATATATGTGACTATTGGGGAAATTATTCACCTTGTTGTAGGGGCTTCTTACTGGTGTACACAGAGTTTGCTGTTTCATATTTTTGTTTTACATGTCTTAACCCCTTCAATACAGGGCTTTTATACCCACCTCCATACCGGGCCTATTCTGGCACTTCTCTCCTACATGTACAAATCATCATTCTTTTGCTAGAAAATTACTCCGAACCCCCAAACGTTATTTATGTTTTTTAGCAGACACCCTAGGGAACAAAATGGCGGTCATTGCAACTTTTTATCTTGCACAGTATTTGCGCAATCATTTTTCAAACGTCTTTTCTTTGGAAAAAATGGTTTCATTAACTAAAAAAATAACAAAACAGTAAAGTTATACCAATTTTTTGGATGGATGATGTTACACTGAGTAAAAAGATACCTAACATGTCACTCTTTAAAATTGCGCACACTCATGGAATGGCGCCAAACTTCATTACTTAAAAATCTCCATAGGCGACGCTTTGAATTTTTTTTTACAGGTTACCAGTTTAGAGTTACAGAGGAGGTCTAGGGCTAGAATTGTTGCACACGCTCTAAAACACACGGCGATACTTCACATATGTGGTTTGAACGGCGTTTACATACGTGGGCGGGACTTACTTGTGTGTTCACTTCTGCGTTCGCAAGCTACTGGGGACAGGGACGTTTTACATTTTTTATTATTTTTATTTCTTTTTTTACATTTGAATTTTTTTGATCACTTTTATTCCTATTACAAGGAATGTAACTATCTCTTGTAATGGGAATATTGTGTGACAGGTCCCCTTTTGGAGAGATGAGGGGTCAATAAGACCCCACATCTCTCCTACAGGCTGGAAAGCATGAGATCGTGAAAAAAAATTCACCAATCTCATGCTTACAAGCTGCAATTGCGGCTTTGTTTACTTCCGGGTACCCGGGCGTGACGTCATCACATTGCGCTAGTGCCTCCGACGGTCATAGAGATGACTGGTGACCATCTGGTCACCAGTCATCTCAATGCTTCCTATCCGGCCCTGGACGATTCATTCTCCAGGCCCCCGATGGCACGGGAGAGCCCAGAGAAGCACCGGATGGCGGCGGGAGGGGGGGATGTCACCTCCCACCGCCTATAAGAATGATCAAGCGGCGGAACCGCTTCTTATCGTGCGCAGAAACGCCGCCGGAAAACAATGATATCTGAACGATGCCTCTAGCTGCAGGCATCATTCAGATATCCCCTCACAAAGCCCAGGACGTCATATGACGTCCACCCGGGATGGGAGATCCCCTCTGTGGACGTCATATGACTATGGGCCGGTAAGGAAGTGGTTAAACAATATTTTTATGTATTTAATACAATTTTATTTTTATACATCACTGTGTCAGATATTATTCCATTAAGAGGTTTCAACATCTAAAAATCAAATTTTCTTTGTTCTATTTACTATCTAGGTGACTTCTGAAGGCAATTGGTTACTTTAGATTTTAGTTAGGGGTGTCAGAGTAAAGGGGGCTGAGTAAAATGCACGCCACACTTTTCACATATTTATTTGTAAAAATTTGGAGAAACATTTATCATTTTCCTTCCACTTCACTTTTAAGTGCCACTTTGTGTTGGTCTACCACATAAAATCCCAATAAAATACATTTAGGTTCTTGGCTGTAACATGACAAAATGTGGAACATTTCAAGGGGTATAAATACTTTTTCAAGGCACTGTAGGTGCTCAGCCCAGTATGGTGTGAAGAGCTTTTTGTATACTTTTTGTGCTAGCACTGTGCAGGCAGCCAATTTAAAGTTAAATAGAAATGCATTGGCTACACAGACTTGCCCACACAGTGAGATTGACAGGTATGCATGGATGGGTAAATGGACAGGTAGGCATAGGCTCTGAGTCTAGGTTTGTGCATATGTCAAAATTGTCTGTGCAGGTAAGTCCAAACAGCTAATGCTTTTCCATTCAATCTATATAGACTGCCTGCACACAGATCAGTGCTAAAAGTGAACAAATGCCCCTTTACGGTGCATGTGGCTGAGTGCCGACGTAAATGAGCCCTATAAAAGCACATATAAGATCAGAGCAGGAGAACTGGAAAAATGAATCATCATACCGACAATTAAAGGAAAACGTCACTTTTAGTTTAAAGATGAACTCCAGAGAAAGGAAAAATTCTCCCTTGCAGCATGGCTACCTCTGCACAGCAAAGGGTAAATGGCCATTTAGGTATAGGGCAGGGCTGGCACCAGCATAAGGTCTCTGGGCTGGGTGGGAGTGGTCCAATTTGCCAGACACTTGCTGGCATTTGGACACTAGGCAAACTAAAACTTCCATGCTGCATCTGGTAAGAGAGAGAGCGCAAAGTTTTAGTTTGCAAGGATGCAGAGGTGGTGGATCCCAGGCCTGTGCAGGGAAGGGTCGGGCACGCTGTGCGGGGTGTGTCAGGCCAGGGGGTGCCGGTGGACAGCATGTGGAGCAGGAGGAGGTCAGGGTGTTTGCTGCAGCTGCCACTGGAGATCCTGACATGCCTGTTAGAACAAAGCTACCCCTCCTGTTACCAGATGCTCGCCACTGACACCATCTGGAGGAGCTGCTGCAGGACTGGTGAGATCTGGGAGTATTCGTCATTCCAAAGCTCTGTGTGATCAAAGTGACACTGCCCCCCTCCTTTCTCGCTGTCCCTCTCCTGTCTAGTTGCTTACATCCTGTGACGCTGCCCCCCTACCTGTCCCACTACCTCCCTTCTGTGACGCTGCCCCCACCTTTGGCACTACCCCCCTCCTGTGATGCTGCCCCCCTCCTGTCACACTGGCAGGAGGATAGTGGTGGGGGGGGGGGGGTGGAGGTAAAATGCCTCTTCGCCTATGTAGACAAAAATCCTTGCGCTGGTCTAGGGGATTGTAAAAAGCAGTCTTACTTAGGTCAACCTTGCACTCATGCAAGCTCCCTCCAAGCTGCTAGACTAGTTCCTGCAGCCTCTCCTCCAAAATGCTCTAGTGGTTGCAGGTCCTCAGCATGGCCCTGCATTGGACATGAGGATCAAGAAGAGCAGTCCATGACCAGAGCGTAAAGGAGCGCGCCAGCTGGCAGGAATGCAAAGCATCAGGAAAAAAAAAATGTGTGGCCCAAAAGAGCTCCTTTCCCTAGAGATAGGTCTTTCTGACCAATTTATTTATTTATTTTACACACATGCTAAAATAAACATTCTGGGGCAGATCCACAAAAGAATTACGCCGGCGTATCTATTGATACGCCGGCGTAATTTTAAATGTCTTGCGTCGTATCTTTGTTTTGTATCTACAAAAGAAGATACGACGGCATCTGGGATCGATCCGACAGGCGTACGTCTTAGTACGCCGTCGAATCTTAGATGCAATTTTTCAGCGGCCGCTTGGTGGCGTTTCCGTAAAATTCTGAGTCGAGTATGTAAATTAGCTAGTTACGGCGATCCACGAACGTACGTCGGGCCGGCGCATTTTTTTTTTACGTCGTTTGCGTTCGGCTTTTTCCGGCGTATAGTTAAAGCTGCTGTTATGAGGCGTACTCAATGTTAAGTATGGCCGGCGTTCCCGCGTACAATTTTGAATTTTTTACATCGTTTGCGTAAGTCGTTCGCGAATAGAGATTTGCGTAGAATGACGTCACCGTCGTGAGCATTGGCTTGTTCCGGGTTAATTTCGAGCATGCGTACTGGGATACCCCCACGGACGGCGCATGCGCAGTTAAAAAAAATGTTGTTTACGTCGGGTCACAACGTATTTACATAAAACACGCCCCCATTACATCCATTTGAATTCTGCGCCCTTACGCCGCCAAAGATACACTACGCCGCCGTAACTTACGGCGCGAATTCTTTGTGGATTCGAAATAAAAAAAATAAGTTGCGGCGGCGTAGTGTATCTTAGATACGCTGCGCCCGGCGTAAGATAACGCGCAGGTACGTGGATCTGCCCCTTTGACATGAAATATTTTGAAAAAAACTTATAACAATATAAAGTTTCTAAAAACTAGAGGACCTTTAGAAAAAAAATGGCTTTTGCAATTTTATCTTTTATCAAATATTTGCTCAACTGTTTAAAAAAAATAATTTTTCAGTAAATACTCTCAAAATAATTTTTGTGCACACCACTACAATATAATCTCCAAATTCTCTCTTAAATATTAGAGAAAAGGCTACGTACTGAAAATATCAAGCTTCAAAGCTTACTGTTGTGAAATGGCAACGAACTACAGAATTGTCAATACTCTGGAATGCGTGGGAATAGCTAATATGTGTTGCCCAATTGTCATTTACATATCGGAAGTGTCTTTGTGATGTGTTTTTTTTTATCCTGATCATGTGGCCCTCTTAATATTGGGGGGGGGGGAGCTTATTCATGTACCAAAAGTACAATTGTCCTTTAAATGGGTCAAGTTTTATTTGGATAATAACGGTTCAATTACTCTTCATGCTCTGGGGTAATGTTATTTTCTATGGTGTAAGATAGGGGGCAACAAGGCAGTGTAACCTTCTCTTAGGAGAGATTTTGCTGGCATCCTGATGGAAGATGGGGCAATTCCCTTAAAGGACAATTTGGTATACATTTTTGAGGCGAGATGGTTTTGGAAGTATAGAGAACTATTAGGTTTTCTTCTTCTGAAATAACCAGTTTTATATCCTTTAAAACATTAGCTTTTTTTTTTTTTTTTCTGTCTGTATCAATGCTTGCTGCATGAGTCAGAGTCTTGGGAGAATTTTACATTTTCCATGTTGCTTGTTGATTGGCTAGTCCGTTTCAGTCATGCTCTTCTATGCGATTGCCAAGTCAGCAGTGTAGAACAGAAAGACAGCTTTGTTTCATGAAACTAGACATGTTTTATAAACATTGCTTCTCGTGTAACAAATCACTTTTGTGTGTTAAAGACATTCTTAACCTGTTTTGTTGAACTGTATAGGAAGATGCTGTCTTGGCACTCCTAATATTGTGAGAGGTCATTACGATGATTCTTCAGTCTATATATTTATTAGATTTAAAAAAAAAATCCTTGTTTTGGGACTTAATGGGCCAAATCCACAAAGACCCGGCGTAATGGCGAAATTCTAATTTAAGTTACACTGCCTTAAAATTTCTACCTAAGTGCCCGATCCACAAAGCACTTACCTAGAAATTTCTGGCCGTGTAACTTAAATTCCGCCGGCGCAAGGCGTTCCTCATTTCATGGGGGCGATTCCCATTTAAATGAGGCGCGCTCCCGCGCCGGCCGTACTGCGCATGCTCGTGATGTCATTTTCCCGACGTGCATAGCGCGAAATTACGTTACGCCGGGCTTTGTGGATTGCGACGGGTCAATAAAGTTGCGTCGGGAAAAAAAAAAGATACGGCGCAAAAAAAAAAATTCAAATTTGAAAAAAAAACGTGTCGCTAGACAGAAGGGTCTGCTTTTACATGGTGTACTAACTTTACACCATGTAAAAGCAGCCCTAATTTTGCGTATGCAACTTAATACTTACGGAGAAAAAACGAAGCAGAAAAGCTTTGTGGATCTCCGTTAGATGCTAATTTGCATACCCGAGGCGGCATTTCGACACGAAATGCCCCCAGCGGCGGATGCGGTACTGCATCCTAAGATCCGACAGTGTAATTCAATTACACATGCCGTATCTTCTGCCTAACTATGGAAAACTGATTCTGTGGATCAGTTCCATAGTTAGGACCAGGGATACGACGGAGTAACAGCAGTTACTCCGTCGTATCTCTTTTGAGGATTTGGCCCAATATTCCCACAAATGTTCTGTAAATCCTGCATACCACAATCAAAAAATGACCACAGTGACAAAGGCAAGGATTTCTTGCCTAACTTTAATATTGTTGTCACCCTAATGCCCGGTACACACACTGAGATTATCGGACGATCTGGCATTCTTACCCAACTTTTCGCTTCAGTGTGTGAATTGGAACATGTGACAAAGGAGGCGTTACCACAGTTTGGCTGCAAAAGTGGAAATGCACTACAAAAGTAAAAACTATGGGCCAGATTCACAAACGAGATACGACGGCGTATCTACTGATACGCCGTCGTATCTCTGTTTCTAACTATGCGACTGATTCATAGAATCAGTTACGCATAGCTAGCCCTAAGATCCGACAGGTGTAATTGAATTACACTGTCGGATCTTAAGGATGCAATTCTAGGCCGGCCGCTAGGTGGCGAGGCCATTGCGGCCAGCGTAGACCATGCAAATGAAGACTTACGGCGATCCCCGAATGGCCCGTCGCTCTAAATCTACGTCGAGTTACGCCGCGTAAAACTAGGGCTGAGCCCTAGTTCACTTAAGCCATGGTAAGTATGGCCGTCGTTCCCGCGTCGAAATTTAAACATCAACGTCGTTTGCGTAAGACGTCCGTGAATGGCGCTGGACGCCATTTACGTTAACGTCTAAGCAAATGACGTCGGTGCAACGTCAGTTAGCGCAATGCACGTCGGGTAATTTACCCGACGGAGCATGCGCAGTACGTCTGGCGCGGGAGCGTGCCTAATTTAAATGGGACTCGCCCCATTCGATTGGGCCCGCCTTGCGCCTGACGGATTTAAGTTGCACCGCTGCAAATTTCCAGGTAAGTGCTTTGTGGATCGGGCACTTAGGCAGAAAATTTGCGGTGGTGTAACTTAAATGGGAAAAGTTAAGTTCCGCCCGGTTTTTGTGAATCTGGCCCTATACACTTTAATACTACTACAAAACTACTTCAGTGGTTTTGGGTCGATATATTTTTATTTTTTTATTTGGTATTAAATTATTGCTTGAAACAAAAGGAAAAAAAAACTGGATACACAAGTGAGATCTTTAAGACTTTAATACTGTTTGTTCAGAGATTTGGCTACATTTAGCTGAAACAAAGCAGTCCTTTTATCATAACATTGCTAGTTAGGCCTACCATTAGCTGTAATTACACCTTTTACCTGGCTTGCCACATGTTCATTTGGAGAGAGAGAAAGGGAAGTGGCCTGTAGTTCATTTACACAGTGTAGTGTGTTGTAGTAATGGATGTAATGTAGGTCAGTATATATAGGTCAATGTGTTTCTAGCATTTATGCTGCATATGGTTCACTTGTCAGATCTCATTGCCCTGTGAAAGCTACTGCTGTTGCATTTTCAAGTTAAGTAACAACATATGCAATTTGACACTTTAACATTCTTACTGCTGATCGTTTCTCAGAAAAAAAATAAAGTTAATGAGACTGTTCATGTATATTTTTATCTATTCCCTGCAGAAGAATTTTACAGCTTATAGGGGGATGCCTTTACTGTTATATAAGCATGTGACAATTTTTTTTATCTGCTTCCACCAGTTCTGTGCTGGGAATAGGAAAGCTCTTACTTTATTCCTCTGCCCTATCTAACATGTTGTCGTTTAGGTGTCATTAATACCAAGTGAATTACACTATTTACAGAGATTTACACAAAGAAAAGCACAGCGTGCAGTTTCTACTTTAAACATTTACAGGGGGCTATAAATAAACTGCTTAAGCTGCCTTGAATAAGGCCTGGTTCACACTGGTGCGACAATTTTGGAAAAGGTTCCTGCACTACTTTGGTCTCAAAGCATATGCAAAGTCGCACCACATAATTGCACTGTAAATCACATCACACTTACAACAGTAAAATCAGTCTGGATATGCAGTAAAGCATGCTTGTTATACTCTCTGTGAAAGGGGTTAATCCTGCGCATTGTGTAAAAAGGCTGTTTTATCCTGTCTTCTCCGATCCTCTTCTTCCACTGTCTCCAGTCCATCTCCTTATAGAAAAGGGCCTTTGGAGTCACTCTGCACATGCTGAGTTTAGTGTGTATTGCTAGAGAGGTTTTTTTTCTATTGAGAGTTTGCATGTGAGTAGCAAAGGGCCGATCAGCATTGTCCAGACAGATAGTTAGGGATCATGCAGCCTCATAGGACAGTCAGAGGAGAATGAAAACTCCTCCTATAAGCTTTAACCAGACACTGATAGAAGTCACAAGACTGCTATATACTGCTAACGAGAACCCAGATAGCAAGTAATTGTGCTGCAAGTTTGGAAATTACTTGCTAAGCTCTTGCTAGACTTGCCAAGCTTCACAAGTTTGTTGCACAAGTGCAGCAAGTCTGTATTGCATGACTCCAGATCAACTTTCTTTGCAAGTCTGTCTGCTGCAAGTTCTGGTTCAGTTATGTTGTGTAAGGCCCCTTTCACACTGGGGCAGGAGGTGCAGTGGCGGTAAAGCGCCTCTATTTTAGCGGCGCTTTACCAGCAGAATTGCGGCGTTATTCGGCTGCTAGCAGTGCGGTTTTACCCCCGCTAGCCGCCAAAAAAGGGTTAATACCGCCGGCAGAGGCGCATTGCCATAGCTGGTAAGATAGCGCAGGGGGCTAATGCTCCTTTGCAGCAGTCTGTGATTGCCTGTGTCCCAAGGGTTGCAGGTTCGATCCCGGCGGGGTCCACTCAGCCTTTCATCCTTCTGAGGTCGGTAAAATGAGTACCATTGAGTTGGGTAATAATGACAACCATTATCAGCGCTTAGACACATCGGCAACGGTGTAATTGGCGCTATATAAGTGTAAGCATTATTATTATTATTATTATTATTATTGCCGGCAGTATAGACACGGTTTCCCATTGCTTTCAATGCGAAGGAGCGGTAAACACACCGCTCCTTCACCGCTACAAAGATGCGGCTAGCAGGACTTTTGGAGCAGTCCTGCTAGCGCACTGCTCCAGTGTGAAAGCCCTCGGGATCTAGAGTTCAGGGTGGTAGAAATCCATATCAGGCCCTTCAGGTCTGGTATGGATTTTAACGGGATCCCCGCACCAAAATTAAAAAAAAAATGGCGTGGGGTCCCCCCAAAAATCCATACCAGAACCTTATCCAAGCAACGCAACCTGGCAGACTGCAGGAAAAGAGGGGGGACGAGAGAGTGGCCACCCCTCCTGAACCGTACCAGGCCTCATGCCCTCAAGATGGGGAGGATGTCCTCATGTTGATGGGGAGAAGGGCCTCATCCCCACAACCCTTGCCCAGTGGTTGTGGGGGTCTGCGGGCGGGGGCTTATCGAAATCTGGAAGCCCCTTTAACAAAGGGGACTCACAGATTCCGCCCCCCCCCCATGTGAATTGGTAACGGGGTACATTGTACCCCTACCATTTCACAAAAGAAAGTGTCAAAAATGTTAAAAACCACACAGACACAGAGAAGTCCTTTTATTAAAAATAAAAATAAATTAAAAATTAAAAACATTTATAGGGAGACACAATCGATGACGTCAGACCTACAGCCACACCCCCCTACAGTTGTAAACACACACTAGGTGAAACATAACTCCTTCAGCGCCCCCTGTGGTTAACTCCCAAACTGCAACTGTCATTTTCACAATAAACAATGCAATTTAAATGGTCCCAAAAATGTGTAAAAATTGTCCGAAGTGTCCGCCATAACGTCGCAGTCACGAAAAAAAAGCTGATCGCCACCATTAGTAGTAAAAAAAAAAGAATTGCTAAAAATGTAATAAAACTATCCCCTATTTTGTAAACGCTATAAATTTTGCGCAAACCAACCGATAAACGCTTATTGTGATTTTTTTTTTACCAAAAATTATGTAGAAGAATACGTATCTGCCTAAACTGAGGAAAAAATATGTTTTTTATATATTTTTGGGGGATATTTATTATAGAAAAAAGTTAAAAATATTGCTTTTTTTTCAAAATTGTTGCTCTATTTTTGTTTATAGCGCAAAAAATAAAAACCGCAGAGGTGATCAAATACCACCAAAAGAAAGCTCTATTTGTGGGAAAAAAAGGACGCCAATTTTGTTTCGGTACAACATTGCATGACCGCGCAATTACCAGTTAAAGCAGCGCAGTGCCAAATTGTAAAAACACCTTTGGGCATTTAGCTGCATATTGGTCCGGGGCTTAAGTGGTTAAGTAAAAATGGTTTAAAATACGGTATCAGCTCGAGTCTAAGTGGCTGGGTTGAATATGGTGATTTGTGAGAATTTTGGTTTAAATTGGTTTATATACATAAAAAGTTGATATGATATTTATGGTTTAAAGCCAATGAATCGGGCCGTGGCCAATACCATCCAAAACAAAGTAAATACATTTTGTGACAAATGTTAAAATGAAACATTAAATAAAGTTATTTTGTTAATTCAATATGGTGTTTTGTTGTTCTATTTCTCTATGCATGTTTTTATGAATGCATGATGCCTATGATCCCATGGCAGAACTGGTCAGAGAGAGATATCTCCCTGCCTGCACACAGAGCTATAATACTAATACGCTTGGGATGATTAGGGTGGGCCCAAGAACACCTGGCACACCCCCTGCGCATGCTTATAATCACCAGTTAGTGGGCAAGAAAAAAAGAAGCAAGCGACGCAAATCTATAATCCCACAATCTGGTAATAGTGAACCCACTGCTATTGACCTAATCCCTTACTGTACACATGTGAAATACATTCAATCCAAAAATCATGTATAATAAAAAAAAAACTGTGTCATTGCATAAAATAATTCATCTATCATACCAAAATGATTTGTTTCTATGAAACAAACCAAATGAAAATGCTGTTAAAAAAAGTGCAAAAGAAAAAATTGTGTGCTGACACAGTGAACAAAAATGTCTTAGTATCTTCAGCAGATAATGTGCACACCTTCACCAGCCGTTATACCTGCTCACCATATACATGAGTCAGAAACAATTCCTTTCTTTCTGGTCTCATCTCTTCTGACCAGCTACTCTGTATCCACTTTCCAATCAGTAGCCTCCCAGGGGGATCACAAGAAAGAAGTCTCTTATATATTGCCCCACTGCTTTTCTCCTTCCTCCACACCAGCGTTATTAATCGGTATTCCTGATAGGATATGGCTCCGCATTCATGCAACAATAAATAGAGCAGGGGTCTCCAAACATTCTAAACAAAGGGCCGGTTTATTGTCCTTCAGACTCTTGGAGGGCCGGACTTTGGCCAGCGGGAGTGGAAATTTTCCTGGCATCATTGTTAGTAAACATCTGGTATTAGGGGGAGGAATAGTGCCCCATTGCTGGTATCATAGGGAGGAATAGTGCTCTATTAGTTGGGTCAGTGGGAGAAATGGTGCTCCATTGTCGGCGTCAGATGGCAGAATAGTGTCTCGTATCAGTGGGAGGGACAGTGCCCCAAGGGCCGGATAAAGGCAAGCAAAGGGCCGCATTCTGCCCTTGGGCCGCAGTTTGGAGACCACTGAAATAGAGGATACATGGTGCTCTCCGTTTGCAACATTTATTAAAATGCCCCAATTAACCTCTTGCCGACCGCGCTATAGCAAAAATACTGCTACAGCGCGGTCGAGTTACTGTGACAGGACGTCCCTGGGACGTCCTCGTGCACTTCCGCGTTTGCGCGTCCCCTGGGGCGCGCTCGCGGAAGTGTCCGTGCTCGCCGGGTCTAGAAGACCCGGCGCATCACGGATCACGGTAAATTGCCGCGAATCGCGGCTGTTTACCACGTGATCGCTCCGTCAAATGACGGAGCGATCACTTGTAAACAAACCGGCGTCATTTGATGACGCCGGTTCCTCCCTCTCCTCTCTGTACCGTTCGGTACAGTGCGAGAGGAGAGGAGAGGAGGGGGGGGGGGGAGCGCGGGGTGTCAGCAGCTGCTGTGGGCTGGATCTGTGACAACTGCAGTCACAGATCCAGCCATCCCTCCCTGTGCAATACTCTGCAGTACCAGCCATACTCTGCAATACCCCATACTCTGCCATCCCTCCCTGTGCAATACTCTGCAGTACCAGCCATACTCTGCAATACCCCATACTCTGCCATCCCTCCCTGTGCAATACTCTGCAGTACCATCAATACTCTGCAATACCCCATACTCTGCCATCCCTCCCTGCGCAATACTCTGCAGTACCATCAATACTCTGCCATCCCTCCCTGCGCAATACTCTGCCATACACCATACTCTGCCATCCCTCCCTGCGCAATACTCTGCCATACCCCATACTCTGCCATCCCTCCCTGCGCAATACTCTGCCATACCCCATACTCTGCCATCCCTCCCTGCGCAATACTCTGCCATCCCTCCCTGCGCAATACTCTGCCATACCCCATACTCTGCCATCCCTCCCTGCGCAATACTCTGCCATACCCCATACTCTGCCATCCCTCCCTGCGCAATACTCTGCCATCCCTCCCTGCGCAATACTCTGCCATACCCCATACTCTGCCATACCCCGTTACTCTGCCATACCCCGTTACTCTGCCATACCCCGTTACTCTGCCATACCCCGTTACTCTGCCATACCCCGTTACTCTGCAATACCCCGATACTCTGCAATACCCCGTTACTCTGCCATACCCCGTTACTCTGCAATACCCCGTTACTCTGCAATACCCCGTTACTCTGCAATACCCCGTTACTCTGCAATACCCCGTTACTCTGCAATACCCCGATACTCTGCAATACCCCGATACTCTGCAATACCCCGATACTCTGCAATACCCCGATACTCTGCAATACCCCGATACTCTGCAATACCCCATACTCTGCAATACCCCGATACTCTGCAATACCCCAATACCCTGCGCAATACTCTGCAATACCCCAATACCCTGCGCAATACTCTGCAATACCCCAATACTCTGCAATACCCGCAATACCCCCAATACTCTGCAATACCCAAATACTCCGCAATACCCCAATACTCCGCAATACCCCAATACTCCGCAATACCCCAATACTCCGCAATACCCCAATACTCCGCAATACCCCAATACTCTGCAATACCCCAATACTCCGCATATATAATGTTTTGGGGTTCTATGTAATTTTCTAGCAAATAAATTGTGATTTTTCCATGTAGGAGAGAAATGTCAGAATTGGCCTGGGTGCTCCAGAACGCCTGATGGCGCTCCCTGCATGTTGGGCCTCTGTATGTGGCCACGCTGTGTAAAAGTTGCACACATGGGGTATCGCCATACTCGGGAGGAATAGCAGAATGTGTTTTGGGGTGTCATTCGTGGTATGCATATGCTGTGTGTGAGAAATAACCTGCGAATATGACAGAAACAAGTTATTTTTTTTTTTTTTTACAGAATTTTCGGTCGTTTTTCTTTTATAGCGCAAAAAATAAAAAACCCAGAGGTGATCTAATACCACCAAAAGAAAGCTCTATTTGTGTGAAAAAAAGGACAAAAATTTCAAATGGGTACAATGTTGTATGACGGAGTAATTGTCATTCAAATTGTGAGAGCACCGAAAGCTGAAAATTGGTCTGGTCAGGAAGGGGGTTTAAGTGCCCAGTGGTCAAGAGGTTAAAAAACACTTACAAGATATTCAGTTAAAACCAGCTCTGTATAATCCTGCTCACCACTGTGGCTGGGTGACCTCAAAGGCTCAGGTCTTCCCCTCTACATGTGTATCGCCCTCTGATTGGGATTTCTCAATAGATCTTGGATTGTTCCTGGGATTGCAAAATGAACTGCAAATTTTGAACACATATGAATTTTTGATGCATGCACTTTACTAATAATATTTTCTTGCACTAAGCACTTTTTGTCAACTCTGTCAGCACACCATTTTTTTCTTTTACACTTTTTTTTAACAGCATTTGCACTTTAATTGTTTTCATAGAAACAAATAATTTTTGTATGTGTAGCGGCCTGCTCCTGTTGAACAGGAGCATCTGTAAATTTAGAGGGGTTCTGAGTTGCTATTTGGCTCAGACAAATTTAATTATGGGCAATTTAGCCTCTGTTCCAGCCATGGCTGTGCTGAGAGTAACCACCATTGTTCGCCTGGGGGTGTTATTACCATCCCAGGCCAAGGGTGGCAGCAGCAGAGTCAGGGTGTATTGGGTGTCACCCTTGGCAGCGAATCAGGGAAGTGATCGTCCCGCTGTGCATGCTGGGGAGGGGTACTTAAGGGACAGATGCCATTGGGGCGAGGTTGTCGGTCTGTCGTCCCACGCGCCTCGTGGCCCGCCTGGCCTGGGGTGCGTGTTCCTGAATCCTGGCTCTGGGACCACGTTTGTCCGGGGTTGCGGCTTCGCTTGGTAGGCCTAGTAGTTAGACTAGGTCTACACTTTCAAGGTAATCCTGTGCTGTCTGTCCTGCAGGAGAAAGCCACTTGATGAAGGAAGCCAGGGGAGGACCTATCCTGGAGAGGACCATGCAAGAGGCTGGTATCTTGGGAGAAAGCCTGGAAACTTCATCGAAGAATGCACCGTACACTGAGAGGCTTGATGGTGATCGCCTGTCAGATCTGAGTTCTACAGAAGTTAATCTGGAGAGATCCGGGTGCTGAATCCTGTGTCAGAGGATTCTGGACCAAAAGTGTCTCCTCATAAAGGAAGGTCTGTGGCAGAGACTGTACTTTATTCCGTGTGCCATTCCAGCTGCTAGGCCAGTGAGAGGGACCTATCCAGGTGAGCATTAACCACTCTGGCTAGACTGGCGACGAGAACTGTTTGCTGGAAGCAGGAGTGTTTCCTATTTGTGACTATACACCTTTACCTACCTACCCTTCCACCCCTCCAACTTCTTTTCTACTAAGTTCTGCAAACAAATCCTAGAAAAGGAAGTGTATCTTGTGGACATTGGAATTATTCAGACTCTCTTCCACTACCCTGGACAGTGAGAAGATAGAGGTAACGTGCCACCCAAAATACTCAGCAGCTCCTTCGGGGGTTAGTGCTACATATGATAGATGAATTATTTTATGCAAGGCTTTCCACTGCTGGAAAGGCTTTGTGGCCGGCCTCCTGGCACTGAAATTTAAGAGTGCAATATTGTATACCTTATTTTATCAATAAACAGCAAATATATTGCTCAATGATGGATATTTATTTTTTGAGATCCTGAGATAAGCCAGCACGGATGCTTAAAGCGGGTTGTATACCCTCCGGTCCTAATTTAACCATGCATATGGTTTTGAATATCAAACAGTTCTAAAACGATCGAGTTAGTTGTGGCCTTCCTTGTTTAGTTCCCTTTCTACTTCCGCCCACAGTTTCTTCTGCGCTGTGTAATCCCGCGCATGCGCAGTAAGTTAACCAATCAAACCATCTTGTATGCAGCCCAGATGCATACGTTTATCTGGCACTTCTTTTTAGTTCTTTTTTGATAATGGCGCCGTCTGTCTCCTTTAGCCCTGTGACGCTGGAGTCACATGGTAACCATGATCCTCTTGGGGTGAAGATAGCTGCCTAACCATCGCGGGATGTCGGGGCTGACGTCAACAACAGGAAATTACGCAGCCCCGACAAACATAGAATGTATCCGGCCGGGTCTCGGCTTGCCGGATTTAACGACGATACGGCGTCTGCGCGTGTCTACGTCATCACTCGGGAATACAGTGATTATAGGAAAAACAATGCAGGTAGGCAAAAATAACACATTGCAATTGATTAAGGAGATTAGGAGACGTATTTACATGTAAAGTTACATTTTTGGGTATACAACCACTTTAAGAAGTAATTATTGGCAAACCAATTGGAAAGAGTTTCATTGTGGAGCTGTTATCCCTTATATGAACCAAAGGCGCTTGTAGCTTGTTTCTGGTGAGTGACCATTTCAGAAGGTGGTGGTGTCTTCACAAGTTGGTGGATAAATAGCTTTGTTCAGTCACGGATGAGGAATTGAGCACATTGGAAATAGTAGATCAGCATTGAAGAAAGAACACTGGGAATGTATTTCTCTCCTCTTGCATTCATATATATATATTTTTTTTTTTAGATTTTTCTTGTTTTTTTATTTTGTTCTTGGTATCATATAATTGCTTTGTTTTATATTTTATTATTGAAAGCACAGGTTAGTGTGGAATATTCAACACAATTGTATATTTTTCCAAGCACATTGTTGCACTTTATTAATATTAATATTTATTAATGATCCCTCTCCCTTTGGAGACTGGGCCGCAGGGCAGTATTCCAACATGATAACGACCCCAAACACACCTCCAAGATGACCACTGCCTTGCTAAAGAATCTGAAGGTAAAGGTGATGGACTGGCCAAGCATGTCTCCAGACCTAAACCCTATTGTGCATCTGTGGGTCATCCTCAAACGAAAGGTGGGGGAGCGCAAGGTCTCTAACATCCACCAGCTCTGTGATGTTGCCATGGAGGAGTGGAAGAGGATGCAAGTGGCAACCTGTGAACTTCAATAATGTTTCTAAAGGAGATATTGACATGACATTTTAACCTCATGTTGGTAACAACCCATCTACCAGGATGATGAAGATGAAACTAGGGTGGACATTTCATGAAGACAATGATCCCAAACACAAAAATTGGTTTCAAAGAAAGAAAATAAAGCCTCTAAAATGACTCAGCTAATCACCTGACTTGAATCCAATAGAAAATCTATGGAAAGAACTAAAGATCACAGTTCATAGAAGAGGCCCACAGAACCTTCAAGATTTGAAGACTGTTTGTGTGGAAGAATGGGCCACACCTGAGCAATGGATGTGACTAGTTTCTCCATACAGGAGGCGCCTTGAAGCGGTCATTACCAACAAAGGATTTTGTACCAAGTATTAAATAAATTTCAGTTAGCATGTTCAATATTTTTTCACCGTATGATCCATTTTATGACACATAACTTAATTTCTGAACTTATTTGTTTTGGTTTCTTTGCATGTATGGATTACATGGGTTGTTACCAACACGTGCTGAACATTTCATGTGAATAGCGCCTTTATAAATATATTTACCTAGAAAAATGTTGACGTGTTCAATACTTATTTTACCCCCTGTATGTGTGTGCCTGAGAGACCTTGACCTCATAAAAATGACCTGTAGTCCTATCTGCTCATTAAATTAATTCATCTAGATTTCTTTTTTCTTTTTTTTTTTACTGCTTTGAGGGCTCTGACAGAGATTTATTCTCACTTCCTGTATCCAATGGTTTCACCAGGACATTTTAACAACAGGAGCACAATCTGATAGGGTTTTAGGCCTCCTCTATTCTAGTCTGTGTTGCTGTGGGAGATTTCCCCTCACTTCCTGTTTGAAAAACGTTTCAAACATTTTATTAATTAATCGATCGTTGTTGACTAGTCAGTGATCACAATGAAAGTGGCTTTGAGTTCATATATAGGGATTCTTTCAGTATTGGAAATCTCCATAGTGTTTGTTAGGCAACAACTTTTTCTGGTATTTTCCCGAAATAAATAATTGCCAGTCACCAGGTCTGGCTCCTAGGTATTTCTCTGTGCATTCTGATGTTTGCTTCCCATGGCAGCTGCTGATCTCATCACACAAACATGGAAAGATAATATTTCCTTTGTTTGTTCTAAAGGCTGTATGCTATTATGTCATTGGTTTTTAGACTTCGACCCGTTTCACACTGAGGAGTTTTTCAGGCGGTACAGTGCTAAAAATAGCGCTGCGATACCGCCTGAAAAACTCCTTCACTGCCTACTCAATGTGAAAGCCTGAGGGCTTTTTACACTGAGGCGATGCGCTGGCGGGAGAGAAAAAAATCTCCTGTCAGCAGCATCTTTGGAGAGGTGAGAGGAGTGGCATGTATACCGCTCCTTCCCATTTAAAACAACGGGAAACCGCGGCAATACCGCCCGCAATGCGCCTCTGCAGAGGCGCATTGCGGGCGGTATTAACCCTTTATCGGCCGCTAGCGGGGTTTAATACCGCACCGCTAGCGGGCGATTCCCGCGGCAATCCCGGCGGTATATCGCCGCTATTTTTAGCGCGCTATACCGCCACCGCGGCTCCCGCTTCAATGTGAAAGGGGCCTTACTGATGGAAAACGAATAGGTTACCTGCACAATGGACTTTCCTGCAAACTAGGCCACTTGTCAGTGGCGTAACAACCGGGGGGGGCAGGGTGTGTGTCTGCACCGGGCGCTGAGCTGAGGGGGGGCGCCGGCGACCAGCAGCGCTGCTGATATTATAGTGAGCGCCTCCTCCACTGAGCGCACAGCCCCCCTGCCGGTACCTCCCAGCGGCCGGCACGGGCACGCCTGGAAGGATGCAGGGGATGCCCTGTTTGGCACAACACCTGCGCGCATGCTGCGGACAAGCTGCAGAGGCTCCAAGATGGCGACGCGCTCTGCAGTCTGGCGGCGCCTGCAGGGACTCCCTGTCTCCCGCTCAGCCAAGTAAGTTTCGCTGGGACGTGATGCCGGGTGGGGAGAATGGTTTAGCAGAGGCAGAGTGTGCGCTGGGGAAGACCTGGGACAGGCTGCCTGTCCCAGCGCACACCCTGCCTCTGCTACAGGCTGAGGCTGGGACTCCGCTCAGCTGGGGAGACCAGGGAGGGAGCAGCCGGAGCCAGAAAGTCTATGTGCCCACTGCCCAGCATTTTACTTTAGGGTGGCTTTGGTGGACTAGAAGGCCCAGCATTTTAATTTAGGAGGCTTTGGTGGACTACAAGGCCCAGCATTTTACTTTAGGAGGCATTGGTGGCCTACAAGGCCCAGCTGCTGGGCCTTGTAGTCCACCAATGCCTCCTATAGGAAAATGCTGGGCCTTGTAGTCCACCTAAGCCTCCTATAGTAAAATGCTGGACCTTGTAGTCCACCAATGCCTCTATAGTAAAATGCACCAATGTTGTAGTGTCAGTGTGTATTGTGTAGTGGTCAGTCTGTGTATTGTGTAGCGGTCAGTGGTTAGTTTATTGTGTAGTGATCAGTGTGTGTATTGTGTAGCGGTCAGTGTGTATTGTGTAGCAGTCTGTGGGGAATCGGGTAGGTCAGTGTGTAGTGTAGTGGTTGATCAGGTGGGTTAGTGTAAGGGTCAGTATAGGAATAAGTTAGGTCAGTGTATAGTGTACTGGTTAGTGTAGTGGTCAGTATAGGAATCAGGCAGGTCAGTACTATTGTAGGAAGGAAATGGACTCAGGGCGCGCGAAAAGTCAGCGGATTAGGGGGGCGCAAATTACTTACCTTGCCCCGGGCGCTGACAACCCACGCTACGCCACTTCCACTTGTTATAATGTAATAACACCTTTAAAGGCAGTGAAAATTCTACCATGCTACACAATATGCCGCTGAGGATCCAAGCTGTGCTTTCTTTCACAGCTAACCGAAGTACACAGTGTGAAACAATTAAGTCATTTTTAATAGCTATTGATATCATTCAACTTTAGTTTACTTTGTCAGTGTTCAAAAACGAAAGGATCCCCTATATAGCCACTGTCATATGTCTTCAGATAACATAAGCCATATTAATTTATTATTTGGCACTTTATATAGACAAAGGGGGCTGGCTGTAGGCGGGACTAATGAGCAGGTAATGATAACCAGGTGAGCCACTGGAGGATCAATGATTTCTGGAAATTATTCGGCAGCTGAGCAGCCTGAGCACGGAGGGGGGAGCTGCTAATAGCTCAGCCCTGACACAGTGTAAAAAATTAAAAGTTAAATAAATAAGAAAAAAACATTTTTAAAGTGTCCCGTCCCCCTGAACTTGGGTGCAGAAGTGAGCTTATACACAAGTCACGCCCACATATGTATCGGTGTCAAACCACACATGTGAGGTATCACCGCTATTGTTAGAGCAAGGGCAATAATTCTAGCACTAGATCTCCTCTGTAATGCTAAACAGGTAACCTGTAAAAAAAAATTAAAGAGTCGCCTATGTAGATTTTTAAGTGCCGTAATTTGTCGCTATTCAACGAGTGTACACAGTTTTAAATCATGACATGTTGGGTATCAATTTATGTCATCATCTTTCACATTATACAAAAAAATGTGTCTAACTTTACTGTTTTCTTTTAATTCAAAGAAGTTTTAAAAAAAATGCGTTTGTAAGATCGCTGCGCAAATACGATGGGACATAAAGTATTGCAACGATCTCCATTTTATTCTCTAGGGTCTCTGCTAAAAAAATATATATATATATATATATATATATATATATATATATATATATATATATAATGTTTGGGGGTTCTAAGTAATTTTCTAGCAAAAAATACGGATTTTAACTTGTAAAAAACAAATGTCAGAAATAGGCTTGGTTCTTAAATAGGTTGTAAACCCTCCTGTTTTTTCACCTTAATGCATCCTATCTAGTGCCGCCTATCAGTGCCCACCAGTGCCGCATATAGGTGCGCATCAGTTACGTAAATCAGTGCCCATCAATGCAATCTATCAGTGCCCACCAGTGCTGCATATCAATGTCCATCAGTGCCGCATGTCAGTGCTGCCTCACCAGTGCCCATCATTGCTGCCTATCAGAGTTTAACAGCGCTGCATATCAGTGCTGCATGTCAGTGCCACCTATCAGTGTCCAATAATGCTACCTATCAGTGGCCATCAGTGCAGCCTTACCAGTGCTCATCAGTGCTACCTCATCTGTGCCTATCGGTGCAGCCTCAACAGTGCTGTCTATCAGTGCCCATCAGTGATACCTCATTGGTGCCTATCAGTGCAGCCTCACCAGTGTCTATCAGTGCTACCTATCAGAACCATCAGTGTCACCTATCAGTGCTGTCTATCAGTGACACTCAATGCCACATATCAGTCCAGCCTCACCAGTGTCCATCAGTACTGCCTATTAGTGCTCATCAGTGTCGCATATCAGTGCCCATCAATGCTACCAATCAGTACTGCCTATCAGTGCAGCCTCACCAATGCCCATCAGTGCTACCTCATTGGTGCCCATCAGTGCAGCCTCATCAGTGCTACATATCAGAGCCCATCAGTGCAGCCTATCAGTGCAACCCATCAATGCCACATATCAGTGCTGCCTATAAGTGCCTATCGGTGGCGCATATCGGTGCTCATCAGTGGCACCTATAAGTGCCACATGTCAGTGCAGTTTCATCAGTGCTGCCTTTCAGTGTAGCCAATCAGTGCTGCATATCAGCATAAGGCTTCATTTCCACTGGCGTTTTTACAGCCACTGTTGTTAGCCTTTTTTACAGCTTAAAAACGCCTGTCCATGTTTATTTTGTAAAAAAAAAAAAAATTTGTGAGCTGCAGCTTTAAAAATGCCGCGGTAGCGTTTTTTAACGTCTGCCGTTTTTACAGTTCTACTCTGGAGCTTCAGAACGCCCTGGTCCTGCGTTTTTTTTACAGCTCAAAAACGCCTATGCCATTTGCAGCTCAAAAACGCCTATGTGGGCATGATGCCATAGAATAACATGGACAAGCGTTTTTAAGCTGTAAAAAACGCTCAGAAAAGTGGCTGTAAAAATGTCAGTGGAAATGAAGCCTAAAAGTCCCACCGAAATCCTCAGCACCTG
The DNA here is from genome assembly GCF_905171775.1 of Rana temporaria. NCBI lineage: Eukaryota > Metazoa > Chordata > Amphibia > Anura > Ranidae > Rana > Rana temporaria. Next base: position 259,081,961 of record NC_053489.1, on the reverse strand, counting down.
GCTCATAATGCCCTTAATCCAGACCTGCCCATAGTACCCCTGATCCACTGATCACAAGTGCAATGCTTTCCAGGCTCCTTAGAGAAAAAATAATAAATGCACATATTTTTTTCCCAAAAGGTGAACAATATCCTTTATCCTGTGATGCCGAGGTTATTCTTTGTTTTTAATTGCCTCGTGTTCCAGATGTGGGCATATACATTGATAAGGTAGAGCAAAACACAGACAAACTACACTGCTATAAATAGACAAGCAGGCAAACATACAGTACACACATGCTAACATTTCCAAGAATCCACCATGTTTTCCGATGAGCTGTCTTTACTCCAGTATCTTGCGCTTTGTGTACTCATTTACAGCAGCCTGATTAGTCATGGCTTTAAATAGAAACTGCAAAGGCTGATTTGTTCAGCTCCTTCATTCATTCATTTTAAAATCTTCATCCAAGTGGTTAATTGAAAGAACACTTCCTGTACAAATAGGCATGGCGAGTGTGCACATTGTTAAGTTTAGCAAGGGGGAAAACGGGAAAAACTGAAAAAGCCTTTATCTTTGGTGCAGTGGTTTTACAATTCACAAAAACAGTTTAACTGATTACATGAATAACTGTGCAACATACTTTGAACATTTATTTGGCTGCAAGCAATGAACGGAAAGCACCTGAATTTGGTTTGAGACAGGTTTGCAGAACATTGCTAACATTTGAAGGCTGAATCCAAACCCCACTGTAGGCAATGAGAGCCAAATGTTAAAAAAATAGGAACGACCATGTTTTTTGTCTAGGCAAGGGATTGGGAAACAAATGTCATGGAGTACTGGGCACTGCCCTGCAAAACATGTACCAAAATAAAATAAAAGAAAAAGTAAAAAAAAAATTCAGTTTGACATGGAGCAGCAGTTTATTTATGCTTTAAACTGCAAAATCTCTTTAAAAAACATGTCTGGGAGTGCCCTTACCTGCCTGTGAATTGACACAGCTGTAGGATGTATACAACCTACTGCATCAGAACTGATATTTACAAACCGAAAAAATGCTGTTGCCAGGAAAAATACAGCTTTACATCTGTTGGCAAACAAATGGCCAGGGGGTTCCCTTCATATATGCCAGACCCTTATCCTGATCCTAGACCCTTATACCGACCACCCTATAGCAGTTTTACTTTTCGGGTATCAGGCGCGGGTGTGTGCTGCTGGCGTTCTCTTACAGCTGTGATTCTACACAGCAGGAGCTGACCAGCGAATCCAACAAACTCGATGTTCGCTGATCATTCAGAGCGGTGATCTGCCTATGTAAACAAGGCAGATTGCCGTTCTGTCTGTAAGGAAGGCATGTATCCTGTGTTCCTGCAAAGCAGGGACACGGATCTATGCCTTCCTCTAGTAAAAACACCTCCCCACTACAGTAAAACACCAGCTAGGCACACGGTGAACCCTTTGATTGCCCCTGATGTTAACCCCTTTCCAGCCAGTGTCTTAAGTACAGTGACAGTGCATATTTTTAGCACCAATCAGTGTAATAATGTCACTGGTCCCCAAAAAAGTGTCAGTTAGTGTCCAATTTGTCCACTGCAATATCGCAGTCCCGCTATAAGTCGCTGATCATCGAGTAGTTTGTAGCCGCTAAAACTTTTGCACAAACCTGTCAATATACGCTTATTGGGATTTTTTTTACCAAAAACATGTAGCAGAATACATTTTAGCCTAAATTATATTTTATTATTATTATTATTATTGAATGTGTTTTATAGCAGAAAGTAAAAAATAATATATATATATTTTTTTTTTTAAATTGTCGTTCTTTTTTGTTTACAGCGTAGAAAGTAAAAAACACAGAGGTGGTCAAATACCACCAAAAGAAAGCTCTCTTTGTGGGAAATTTAGGACATACATTTTAATTTAGTGCCGTATTGCAAAAAATGGCCTGGTCAGAAAGCGGGTAATTCTTCCTGAGCTGAAGTGGTTAATCTGGGAACTGCACACCCCAAAAATATTTTTTTTAGTGAGGTCCCTCAAAAAACTTGGCTTGCAAATGGGGGGGGGGGGGGCTGCGTGAAAAGTAAATAAATACACACACACAGTTTTTGAAAAGCCATTTAATATAAAAAAAATGTCCCACAATGTAAATCCATTGTTATTCATGTTGTCCAATAATGCAGATCCACATCCTTCACAATGAATTATGCAATGAAGTAAACAATAAGGGTTTCCTGACATGTCCATATTTTCTTAAAGTGGAGTTCCACCCATTTTTTTATGTTTGTCTGTGCTGCATGCCCTAATCTCATAGTGTTCGGAATGGACAATTTTTATTTAATTTGTTGCTTGTAAATACCTTTATTTTGTAATCCTTCATTACTTCCTCCTCCTTCTTAGCCTAAGCTATTTGCAAGGGTTTCTGGGATAGGCATCATGTTTCCCAGTAGTCCTTGCAAACCTGACTGAAACCTATTACATTGCTTGTGCAGCACTGAGCATGTGCGAGATATGCAAAGCTGAAATCCAGGAAGTCATACAGTCTGGCTTCATGATGCCCACACTTAAGATGGGCACGGTCTGTTTCTAGATTATAAACTATCTAAATGCTGTAACAACCTAAAAAAACGGACCTTAGTTTACAGACTAACTTTACTAGAATACATTAAGCTTGTGAATTACAGGGGTATTTATATTTAAAAAGTGAAATTGTGGGTGGAACTCCCCTTTAATGATGTAACCTGTTAGACCCCGCCCCTTTGTTTACTTTAGTAACAGGGACCAAGGAGTACCATTTGGAGGGATTGGATCATGCTGACAGTTGGTGGGTTTTTCTTTTGGCATCATTTAATTATGATTGCCATAGATTTACATGACTGGACTACACTTTTGCAGCAACCGGTATGTGCTGACAACTTATATCCTGTTGTTGTTAGTTTTTCATGTTTGACGTATGTGATATTCACAGAATATATAGAGATTTTGTATGCCCAGGTTAGGAAAGGGTTAAGCTTTGGGTTTTCCGGTTTCCCGGGCTTTTTGGGTCTCGCCTTGCTTCTTGGTTCATATATTAATAGGGGGAAGGCCAGGCTGGGGGGAAGCTTTTGAGTGGGATCACATGGGAGCAGGAGGATCCGTGTCACCTGGAAGGCTGTAGCTCTAGTCTGCCACCCCAAGGGAATTGCCCTGCCATTGACACTACCAATTATGAACTCACACCTTTACAGGTATGCCTGGGCATCCACAGCATAGTAAGTCAAGAGGACTGTTTTGCACTTTATGTTGTACTGTTCCCAAGTGTTTTAGTAAAACTTTGTTAACTGTTGCAAGCCTGGTCTGAAGTCATTCAAAGGGGTACATGGTGGTAAATGGTATATGAAAGGAACATGGCCTGTAAAGAACTCTTGGTATAAGGAAGCAAGGCCACTACAAAGGGTTAACTTGGCAGAAGAGTCAGAGCAGGAGAACAGTTGCCAAGGTTAACTATGTACTTATGGGAATGTATAGCAGCCAGTTTGTAAGCATGGTATCTGGCATGAGTGACAGGTCCTCTGGTAGTGACGGGGTCGGTCTTCTGGCCCCCTTCCTAATGGAGGAGGCCCTGTCCACAACTGATTTTCTGGCTGCAGGGCATTTCAAAGAACACATAAATAAGTGAAAGTTTTATTTTAGCACAGTTACAATATTTGTTTATTATTAGTTCACTGACTCATTTTACTTTTTGTATGGTATTGCCTTTTAAGGGAAGCTATAATAGTTTGAAGTACACATAACTGTCTTTGTAAGGGTTATAATTTATATATATTTTTTTTTTTACTATACTCTATAACATATATAATTTAGTCTCGCTGGAATCTCAAAGATGTTTAGGATAAAGAGGGAGTGAAGAGCATTGAATGAGTCACTGCTCTAACTTATATTTTTAAGTCTAACTCTTAGCTTGAGCTTTTGAACTTTGTACACAACAAACATTTTTATGAACAAAGGCTAAGTAGCCCATAGAAAATATGTAAAAAAAAATACCTACTGGATTAAAAAGAGAATGTAACATATTAATATGCAACATTTCATTCTTCAGCCCTGGTTCACAGTGATGCTACTTTAAAATCACACGCTACTTCACTTGAAGTAACGTGATTTCAAAGTAGCAAGATCAGCGCGATTTCAGGCGCTACTTGATAGACATCTGTGTGGCTTCATACACAAATGTCTATTGAAGTCGCACCTGAAATCGGCAAAAGTAGTGCAGGAACTAGTTTTGCAAAATCTGTGTCGCATCGATTGGAACAGTGCCATTGCCTCCAATAGGCTCCGATGTGAACCTAGGCTAACTGACCAAAAAATTATTTTGTAGTCCTGATCTTTATAAATCAACAAAATATGTACATCACTATACAGTACATGACCTTCCGAGAATATTAGATACATTTCAACCTGGCTGGAGGTGTGGAAGGGCCTATCTTTATTGCTACCATCTGCATACCTTTAGAAGCAACTTTGAATCTCATCAAAAAATAAAGCCTGATTCACAGCTTTGCGCTGTAGTAACAAGTGAACTGCAGTTTGCTTTGGTTCCATTCATTTTTAAATAGCACCCTGAGCAGTGCAGGAGCACCGCCCCCTCTCTTCTGCACCCATCAATCAACAATACATAGATTCATGCATTGCATGAATCTATGTATTGTCCCCGCTGCTGCCCACTATTCAGGTGTCCGGCCCCCTGTTGAGCATCGGTCATCTGAATGCCAGCGGTGGGTGTGTTTTGGAAGTGCCTGATTAGAGCCAGAGGCTCTAATAGGCTTCCTGATTAGAGCCTGTGGGCTATAATCAGCTTCCAAATGGTTAACCAGAGGGTGCACACGCTGTGCCTTCCCTGGTTAAACAGTGCTGTGTTAGGGAATCGCTTCCCTAACACTGAGCCGCCTCTCAGCCAATCAGGTGCACAGGGTCTGGTTACCGGTCACCTGATTGGCTGAAGCGACAGGCGAGCAGAGATGACATCGAGGGAGCGTGGAGGAGGACGGCTGTTCCGAGATAGGTAAGTGCCGGGCGGGGGCAAACTGGTATTTGAGGGGGTAATTTGGCAGCATTTGATGGGCACAGTGGCTGCGTTTGATGGCACAGTGGCGACAATTGATGGGCACAGTAGCTGCGTTTGATGAGCACAGTAGCCGCGTTTGGGCACAGTGAGGCTGCATTTGATGTTTTTTTTTTCCGTTTGTTTGTGCATCCACCAAAATTTTAAGCACCAGCCGCCACTGACCCTAAGACCTATTTCCAAAGCACTACAATGCACCTGCTTTTTAACACCACACCATACATAGATGTGAGTCATCTATGTCTTATGGTGTGCTGGGAAGAAAAAGGTATCAGTACTTTAAAAACAGACTGCCTTACTGCAACTACACTATATTACCAAAAGTATTGGTACGCCTGCCTTTACACACACATGAATTTTAATGGCATCCCAGTCTTAGTCCTTGGGGTTCAATATTGAGTGCTTGCTCCTTTCTCAAGCGCTTGAGAAAGGAGTGCACATTCTCTGTGGTTCTACTGTGCATATGCCGAAACGCTTCACAAAACTGTGACATCATCTGGGTCGACGTTGAGTTCCAGCCCTTGCTTTGAGCTCTTCCCATGTCTGCCCATCTAGCCAGCATGAACAGCCCTACAAGCGGAGGGGACCACAGTGGCTTGGGCTTATGAAGCCCCTAAACCCATTGATATATCCTGGAATTTTTTTTCTCCTGTGAAATTTCTATTTTTTATCATCTTTATGTCAGTGATACTCTTATTATTTGAGTTGCGTGGAGTTACCATTTAAGTACAATATTATGTATATGTTTGGACTTTCTTTTTAAAACTTGAATTGGTTTCTTATCAGCGCCAGACTTGTTTACATTTGTGGGGTCAGGCACTGATGTTGGACGAGAAGGCCTGCCTTGCAGTCTCTGCTCTAATTCATTCCAAAGATGTTCAATCGGGTTGAGGTCAAGACTCCATGCAGGCAAGTCAAGTTCCTCCACCTAAACTCGCTCATCCATGTCTTTATGGACCTTGCTTTATGCACTGGTGTGCAGTCATGTTGGAACAGGAAGGGGCCATCCCCAATTTGTTCCCACAAAGTTGGGAGCTTTTTTTTGGGGGGGGGGGTGCATGCATGTGCTGATTAGCAAAGGGCTAATCAGCACTGGCCAGACAGAAAGGCAGGGGTCAAGCAGCCACATTGGACAATCTGAGCAGAATGAAAACTCCACCTACAAGCTTTAACCAGTGCTCGGCTGGACATTGATAGAAGTCACAGGACTGCTATATACTGCGAATGAGAAAAGGTATTTAGTAGTTTTATATTTACTAAAATAATTGCATTTCTGTGTTATAGTGAATGTAGGGTCCTGGGTTTAGTAACACTTTAAGTATGTATAACTGAAAAAAGTACCTTGTTTGTCTCCTCAAAATTTCCTTTTTCATGCTTTGGTGGTCCAACTTTCTGTTAGATGGTGGCTACATTCAGTGCTGGGACAACGCTATTTGGTGCCCAGGGCGAAGATGGCAAACTGCGCCCCCCCATTTTTAAGAAAGAAATAATGTTGTTTCAAAACAAGAATATGTGAGGAGGGGATATGACAGTGGAAGTATATACAGGAGAGGAGTGCAGAGGGGATGACTGCATGCTGGAGGTGCAGATGGTATAAATGCAGTTGTGGGGGGGATGTCTTTTAGTTGGGGAGATATTTCTTTTAAGCTACTTTCACACTGAGGTGCTGGCTGCTTTAGTGGTAAAGCGTCGCTAGTTTTAGCTGCGCTTTTTGACCACTACTGCGGTGCTTTTAACCCCCACTAGCATTCGGAAAAGCGCTTTGCAGGTGCTTACTTCTTAGGCAGTGCTGGCTATTGATTACAATGGCAGGGGCATTTTGGAAGCGGTGTATTCACTGCTCCTAAACCACCCCGAAGATGCTGCTTGCAGGACTTTTTTCCTGTCCTGCAAACGCACTGCACCAGTGTAAAAGCACTCAGGCTTTCACACTGGGGCTGCAGAAGAAGCAGTTTACAGGTGCTTTTCAGGATCTATTTTTAGCGCAAAAACATCTGTAAACCGCCTCAGCGTGAAAGTGGTCTAAGTGGCAGTGTCTGAGGGGTGAATAGGGAGGGTTGATGGGAAGGTATGGAATGCATTTGGACTGTTTTGGCTCTCGCTGGTAATCATGCTGGAAGCGTAAATGCAAACATTTCTGTACTGAGAATGTGCGCCTTTTACGGTAAAGGGCGCACATTCTCTGTACAGAAATGTTTGCATTTATATATGCATACAGACAGCGGAAAATGGACTATTATATTTCATTTATAGAGTGTTTTGATAGGTGGTGAGTTTTGGGTTGTACTGATTTTTGGATAACACAGGGTTTAATAGGATGGTCATAAATTAAGTTCACATTAACTGGACAGAGCAATTGGGGGTTGTTTACATAGAGAGGGCTGCGTGTCAGTTTGGGAAATGTCGGCCAGCTCTGGGGGGTTGCTGCTAGGTCTAATCTCCACCCCCCCCCCCCGCCCTGTCTTTTCCAGTTTTCCTTGTCACCTAGAAATAGAACCCTTCACTGCAAGACAAACCCTTCTAGCAGAAACTTTGCAGCTTATCTCCCCAGCCTTCCCCCAGAACAGCTCAGCTCACCTTCCTGCAGTGTGCTCTGCCTCGAGTCAAGAGTCTCCCTGTTTCCACATCTTCAAACTTCCAGCTAGAGCCAGGCTCCTCTAGGTCACAGGTCACAGCTCCCTGCGCTCCTCTGAGTCCTCCCACCTCGCCTCCGGCAGTGAGTGACATCACGCCGCTGGCAGATACTAGGAGACTCCTCCGTAAGGGAAGTAAGGTGTCGGATGCAGGAGCGAACTCTGCACACACAATTTGTACAGTGCCGCTGCGCTGGCTATGACACAGGTGTAATTGTACACACTGATGGCCGTGGCAGAACTTCACCTACAGGCTGCGCCCCCCCCACCCTCCTATAGCAAATGGTACCGCCCAGGGCATGTTCCCCTTCTGCCCCTGCCTTGTACCGGCCCTGGCTACATTCATTCTCTATGGTCCAATAGTTATTGGCTCACTGCCAAGATAGTTCAGGGACTATGTGCTATGGGATTTGTTGTAGTGTGTCTAGGGCAGTACACATGACCGCAACTAACAAGCACGGAAGTGAAGGGAAAAAGGAGAGGTTAGGGAACTCACCAAGAAAGTTACAAGAGCGAAAAATCAAGTAAGAAACAATTTCATGAGAAATAGTTTACAGGGCCGTTAAAGTAGCAGATGTGTATGGATTATTTTTGAAGAAGGATATTGTTTAGTGTCCCTTTAAAGTGGTTGTAAACCCTTCCCTATACCCAGTAAAATGACTGGCCCTAGACAATACACAGAGATTAAACAAACCCTTCTACATATATTGTCCCCGTCTATCTGCAGCCCTCTCTTCTGTACATCTGTTTAAAGCCCAGAATTCATAAAGCTTGTCTGAGCGGTCAGAAAAAAGGGGGCAGAGAACTGAAATTACACTCTGCAGAGCTCAGTGAGGAGAGCTCTGACAGCTGGTTGGATGGAAGGGACACACAGCACACAAGAACAGAAATGAGGCTGTCAATCAGCTGGAGATCGCTCCCCTATAACTTTTTGTCTCTTTGTGTCATGAAACTTGTCAGAAGTAACTCATGCTGACAGCAGAGGAACAAAGCAGCAGACAGATATGACACTTAGTGCTCTTAATTGAGACAAGTACACGCTATAGAGGGATATGCTTAGTTTATATTTCATGTCTGAAATTTTTCAGCCACTTTACACTGTAAGGTGAAGTTCAATTGAGTGGACATTAATAGGTAATCCAATTTTTTTCTGCATTTATCCATTTCTTTATTTTAATTATGTGATATCACAATAGGGGACAATCCACTGGCTTTCTGTATTTTTCAGAAACGTTCAGAGTGCGATTTCCATGGAAAACAATTTAAGCTGTGACACCATACAAAAGCTTTAAAAAACTTGTGTAAGATTTCACATTCCATCTGCTTGATTATCCATAATATAAATGTAAAAGTTTATAGTATATCAAAGCATTGCAATAATCTGTAAATGCCTTGACAAAAAAAGCAGGTGATTGACAGAGAGACCAGGATTAGGAGACTGTTATATAAGACTGAAAAAATACAAGTTGGGGAATGGGCCACTTCAGTACAGTAATATTTGAGTTTCAGGTGGATCAAGATGGGCTGAGTCAACCCTTCACTTTTTGTATGTCTTCAACACACTATGGGGGTTATTTACAAAAGGCAAATCCACTTTGCACTACAAGTGCACTTGGAAGTGCAGTCACTGTAGATCTGAGGGGTATTTTCCTTGCATGTCCCCCTCGGATCTACAGCGACTGTACTTCCAAGTGCACTTGTAGTGCAAAGTGGAGTTGTCTTTCGTAAATAACCCCCTTTGTGTCCTATCCACATTTTTTAGTGCTACAGCCCACTTTTGCATGTTCCAGCTCCTCCTTTCATAGTTTGCATAATAAAAAAAATAATTAAAAATAAACGAACATCTTTAAAATGGCCACGGTAGCTGTACTAATCCAAGAGGTGTCTTTATTTTTTTTATTATTATACACTTTTATTATTTTTACATAGGTCATTTTTATTGCATATTTTAGTGATGATGCAGTTTAATAATCAAAAATCTACCACAAACTGAAGTATCAGTTTTAGGTGGACTAATTATTTAGGCCGCAGGTTGGACACCCCTGCTTTAAAGGGGTTGTAAAGGTTCCTTTTTTATTTTCTAAATAGGTTCCTTTAAGCTAGTGCATTGTTGGTTCACTTACCTTTTCCTTCGATTTCCCTTCTAATAGCCAGATTCAGGTAGGGCGCCGCATCTTTAAGGCGGCGTAGCGTATATTGTATTTACGCTACGCCGCCTTAAGTCAGAGAGGCAAGTACTGTGGGCCAGATCCTCAAAAGAGATACGCAGACTTAACTGCTGTTCAGTCTGTGTCTAACTTTGGAAACGATCCTCAAAAGGCTTTTTCCAAAGTTAGGCAGAAGATCAGGCATGTGTAATTGAATTACACTGCCGAATCTTAGGATGCAGTACCGCATCCGCCGCTGGGGGCATTTCGAGTCGAAATGCCGTTGCTAGTATGCAAATTAGCACTTAAGGCGATCCACAAAGCTTTCCAGCTTCGTTTTTTCGCCGTAAGTGTTATTTTGCAAGTGTAAAACTAGGGCTGATGTTACAAAGTGTAAACTAGTCACACCATGTAAAAGCCCATTCCAGCGACGGCATTTGGTATGCATTCCCCAGGGAGAACTCCACGGCAATTTGTAAAGACAAAACCGGCATGGGTTCCCCCCCAGGAGCATACCAGGCCCTTAGGTCTGGTATGGGTTGTAAGGGGACCCCCCTACACCGAAAAATCGACGTAGGGGGGTCCCCCTACAATCCATACCAGACCCGTATCCAAAGCACGCTACCCGGCCCGTCAGGAAGGGAGTGGGGACGAGCGAGCGCCCCCCCCTCCTGAGCCGTGCCAGGCCGCATGCCCTCAACATGGGGGGGTTGGGTGCTCTGGGGCAGGGGGGCGCACTGCGGGCCCCCCCACCTCAGAGCACCCTGTCCCCATGTTGAGGACAGGACCTCTTCCCGACAACCCTTGCCATTGGTTGTCGGGGTCTGCGGGCGGGGGCTTATCGGAATCTGGGAGTCCCCTCAAATAAGGGGGCCCCCAGATACCGGCCCCCCACCCTAAGTGAATGGATATGGGGTACATCGTACCCCTATCCATTCACCTGTAGGCAAAAAGTTAAAGTTAGTAAACACACAACACAAGGCTTTTTAAAATAATTTATTATTCTGCTTCGGATGCCCCCCCTGTCTTCTTTATTAGCTCTATTAGCAGGGGGGGCTTCTTCTTCCACTCTTCGGGGGTCTTCTCCGCTCTCCGGGGGGGGGTTTCTTCTTCCGCTCTCCGGGGGGGGCTTCTCCGGACTCCGGGGGGGCTTCTTCCATCTTCTCCCCTCTTCCGCTCTTGACTCGGCGAACCCCGGTTCTTCTGCAGATGTCCGGTGCCTTCTTCTTCAGCGCTGGCTGCCTGCTATCTTTGTGTGTTAGCTCGATTTCAAACAGGCAGCCGGCGCGGTCTTCTGTGACGTCAGGGTCTTCTGTTCTTCTCCCCTCTTCCGATGTTGACTCGTCGCCTGTTGTCGCTGTAATGATGGAAGCGCGCCTTGCATCCCATTTATATAGGCATCACCGTCCCATCATGCTCCGGCAGGTACCCACGTGGTGGGTGCACGTAGGTAGGCACCCACCACGTGGGTACCTACCGGAGCATGATGGGACGGTGATGCCTATATAAATGGGATGCAAGGCGCGCTTCCATCATTACAGCGACAAGAGGCGACGAGGCAACATCGGAAGAGGGGAGAAGAACAGAAGACCCTGACGTCACAGAAGACCGTGCCGGCTGCCTGTTTGAAATCGAGCTAACACACAAAGATAGCAGGCAGCCAGCGCTGAAGAAGAAGGCACCGGACATCTGCAGAAGAACCGGGGTTCGCCGAGTCAAGAGCGGAAGAGGGGAGAAGATGGAAGAAGCCCCCCGGAGTCCGGAGAAGCCCCCCCCGGAGAGCGGAAGAAGAAACCCCCCCCCCCCCGGAGAGTGGAAGAAGAAGCCCCCCCTGCTAATAGAGCTAATAAAGAAGACAGGGGGGGCATCCGGAGCAGAATAATAAATTGTTTTAAAAAGCCTTGTGTTGTGTGTTTACTAACTTTAACTTTTTGCCTACAGGTGAATGGATAGGGGTACGATGTACCCCATATCCATTCACTTAGGGTGGGGGGCCGGTATCTGGGGCCCCCTTATTTGAGGGGACTCCCAGATTCCGATAAGCCCCCGCCCGCAGACCCCGACAACCAATGTCAAGGGTTGTCGGGAAGAGGTCCTGTCCTCATCAACATGGGGACAGGGTGCTCTGAGGTGGGGGGGCCCGCAGTGCGCCCCCCTGCCCCAGAGCACCCAACCCCCCCATGTTGAGGGCATGCGGCCTGGCACGGCTCAGGAGGGGGGGGCGCTCGCTCGTCCCCACTCCCTTCCTGACCGGCCGGGTAGCGTGCTTTGGATACGGGTCTGGTATGGATTGTAGGGGGACCCCTACGTCGATTTTTCGGCGTAGGGGGGTCCCCTTACAACCCATACCAGACCTAAGGGCCTGGTATGCTCCTGGGGGGGGAACCCATGCCGTTTTTTTCTTTGAAAATTGGCATGGAGTTCTCCCTCAGGAATGCATGCCGCTGTAATTTTTTTTTTCCCGACGCAACTTTTTTAAGCCGTCGCGATCCTCAAAACTCGGCGTAACGTAACTTCGCGCATGCGCAGTACGGCCGGCGCCGGAGCGCGCCTCATTTAAATGGGACTCGCCCCATTTGAATAGGAACGCCTTGCGCCGGCGGAATTTTAGTTACACAGCCTGAAATTTCTAGATAAGTGCTTTGTGGATCGGGCACTTAGGTAGAAACTTTAAGGCAGTGTAACTTAAATGTGATTTTTTAAGTTACGCCAGGTTTTTGTGGATCTGGCCCCGTATTTACAAAGCACTTGCCTCCTAACTTACGGCGGCGTAGCGTAAATGGGGCCGGCGTAAGCGTGCCTAATTCAAATGAGGATAGGGGGCGTGTTTTATGGAAAGGATTGGTGACCCGATGTGATTGACATTTTTTTACGAACGGCCGTGTACATATCCCATGGTGCATTGCTCCAAAGTACGCCGCAAAGAAGGTATTGGTTTTGACGTGAACGTTAATTACGTCCAGCCCCATTCACGGACAACTTACGCAAACGGCGTAAAATTTTAAAATTTCTACGCGGGAACGACGGCCATACTTAACATTGGCTAGGCCAGCTATTTGTTGGAATAACTTTACGCTGGAAAACGCCTTACGTAAACGGCGTATCTTTACTGCGACGGGCGCACGTACGTTTGTGTATCGGCGTATCTAGTCATTTACATATTCTACACCGAACTCAACGGAAGCGCCACCTAGCGGCCAGCGGAAGAATTGCACCCTAAGATACGACGGCGCATGCCGTTGTATCTTAGCTAGGTTTAAGTGTATCTCAGTTTGAGCATACACTTAAACTTACGACGGCTTAGATTCCGAGTTACGTCGGCGTATCTACTGATACGCCGGCGTAACTCTTTGTGAATCTGGCTATAAGTGTTTTTTTTCTTTGTCTGAATTTCTCACTTCCTGTTCCTCCTCAGTAAGCTTGCCCCCATCATCCGAGCCGTTCTGGCTGAGGGTTAGTCAGTGTGCTCACCCCCTTCCTTGGGACTAATCCCTGTAGGGAGATGCTGGTCATCCCTGCAGAAACCCCTTTAAACAAGTCCTTCATTTCTGTATCCGTAACCACTGTGAATAAATACATTTTCAGCGTTTACACTGGCAGTGCTTTTTTTTCTATCACAGCAGATCTTGGAAGTCTGCAAGACCTCTAATGTAAACAGCCAGCAGGTGTTTCAGCTGTTGGAAATGGATCTAAACCCAACTTCAATCTTTGAGAACACACTACAAGCAGCTAGAAGGGTCAGTGATGACTTGTTTTAAAGCTCCTTTACCTCTTGTTGGGATACTGTAAATAGGTTAATAATAATCTGGGCATGAGAGCACTTAAATTTTGGATATAATGGGGGTTATTTACTAAAGGCAAATCCACTTAGAGGTGCAGTCGCTCTAGATCCGAGGGGGACATGCAAGGAAAAAAAAAAAAAAAAACATTATGGCTTGTACATGAATGGATGATAAAATCAGCAGAACTTCCCCTCATTTCAGGTCTACCCCATTAAGATCTACAGTGACTGCACTTCCAGAGTGGATTTGTCTTTAGTAAATAACCCCCAATGTGACCAGTCTTATCCTCCACTACCTTTATATCCCATAAGTGTTCCCGATTGGTTACCAGGACAGAAAGTGAACGAAACCCAATGACTTCTACCAATTAAAGCATTTTGCACTTCAAGGGATCCAACACCTCCCAATGATGGATGACAAAAGAATAAACAATAGATTGTGTGAATATTAAATTATCGAATCATGTAAAAAGCTAATTTGTTTACTTCTTTCATCTGCACAACTGGAGAGTTGAAGTTACTATTTATAGGATATGTGAAGCTAATTAACTAAAAGGAGTTGAGAATAGTCCAAAAAAAAAAAAATGTGAATATTCACTTCAATTATCCAGTCATGTGCAGATAAAATAAATACGTAAACAGGGATATGATTTTTACATGATTGGATTATTGACGTGAATCTTCACACAAGTCTCAGCACCTTTTGTAAATCAGCCCAAGAAAGTCTACACTGACACATGACATGTATTGTGTTTTCTCATCCCCTTTGTTAGGCAACAAAACTTTCAGAATCGGTCTCCAGTGCTTCCTGGGGCTTCTAATGACCTCTGTTTTGAATTGGAGTAATCTGAATGCAGTACATGCATGGGCAAAATATGTACAGGTGGTAAGAGCAGACCTCCCTAGAATACTTCCTATGCACACAAGCTACTTGCAGAAGTCTTTGGAAGCCTATCCAAGGAGAGAACCAAAATTTAAAAAGCGCCAGATCTATATGATAAGCAATTTTCTCACCACAGATGCAATGTTAGGATAGCTCTGTACCATGGATGAATGCATGGATATATTAGTAACCAGCCAGTCATACTTGGTTCGAATCTCGGCCAGTTCAGCAGGGACCAGCCAAGATTCTAACCAGGTATAGGCAAGGCTGACTGTACAACCATCCTGTCGGATTTTACAGGAGATTATTGCCAGCGACTATAGGCGATAGCAGTTTTCACGGTGTGTTCTCCCGGCAGGGGGAGCACAATAGCTCCATGGGAGGGATTCTGAAGCAATCTAGCAATTTTCTTACCTGCAACCCTTGGTTGCAGGAAAGAAAATTGCTCTGTCAATCGCCGGCTTAAGACTATCATATCAATTACATACAGTTAATTTACCCTGGGTGTATAGAACCTTATAGACCATGGGTCTTCAAACTACGGCCCTCCAGTTGTTCAGGATCTACAATTCCCATCATGCCTGGTCATGTCTGTAAATGTCAGAGTTTTACAATGCCTCATGGGACGTGTAGTTCCGCAACATCTGGAGGGCCGTAGTTTGAGGATCCCTGTTATAGACCCTTAAAAGTTCTGCAGTTATTGGGAAAAAAAACATTAAATTAAATATATTAAAAAAAACACAATCTGTTGCACGCAAAATAGAGTCACGTATTTGTCACCAATACTTTATTATACATGGTAACTTGCACAGTTTAAAACAGACCAGCAAAAATAATGTATAAGATATTTACAACCTTGCAATTGCTACCTAACTGTACACAAGGCAAAGTGATCATAATAACACAATCTTCAGAATAGTTGTGCACAAAAGACAATATTTAGTCGACATATTACAGGAACAGAACAGTGAATGACATCACAAGTCCAGTGAAAATAAGAAATTTTACAAAACATATCAATTTACTGCAAACAACACCCTTTATTACATTAAGCATCAAATTTCATTTCAGTAGTAACTTAGCTGGAATCTGAAGTACAGATTTCTTGGGCAACTATAAGTCTTTTCAGCGTGGCAACCTCAGCAGATAAATTTGCAATACCATGTTTTAAATACAAGCTCTCTGGCTCAGAAGTCTTGTAAACATTTTCTGTCATACCGACAATTCCAGCAGTTTTGCAAATATTTGGGAATTTATCAAGTTCCTTATGGTGCCACTGTCCCGATTTAATAGGCCAGTCTGGCATATTAGTCACTTGAACGGATAAAGGGGACAAAGATGTATGTACCACATTTTCGCTACTATGGTTTTCGAGTGGAAAGTGCTTTTTTGAGGACATGTCAATTGGCAAGGGCAGTTTTTGTGTGGCATCAAGCTCACTTTCCAGTGCTTCCGCTTTGAGCTGCATAGCTTTAGTCTTAATTCGCAGTTTGTGGGGCAGTGCAGAGGAATTCACTTCAGGAACTTTTATGACTGTTGTGTGACAATTTTTTAGTTCAACAGGGGAAAGAATGGGACCTTTAGGAACCTGCTGCTCATCCTCCCCATCAGACGTTTTCCCCACCACACCCTCATCAGTCTCTGATGTCCTTGGAGAGTTGCTTGAGGAACTGTTGATTTGCAGCAGAGGGGGAGAATGGGAATAACTAGGAAATGTGTTTCTAATAAAGTTCTGATAAATAGATGGGGTGTAGGAAGGGTTTTCCTCTCTAGATTCCCGAGGAAAGTTCTCTAGGGGTTCCTGCTTTATCCTTTGGAAATTCATTTCTGGTGTTCTGCAGCTATTGTGAAAGGGGTTTGGTTGAATATGGTCTCCAGATGAGGTCTCAGATACATCTGACAGAGAACTCTGAGGGGAGTGCTTGATTACAGAAATGCAGCTACTGGTCATGAGAGGGTGTTCATGATCTCCTGAGAAAGATCTTGCATTGGATTGGGCAGCTGCGTATTCCTGAAAATATACAGCTGTGCTGCTTGTAACCTTTTGCATCTCTTGAGCATATGATGCAGAACTTATTAAACCAAACTTGAGTTTTAAAGACAGCAGTTCAGTTTTCAAGCTAGAATTCTCCTCTCCAAGTGCAAGGAGTTTATTTTCTAAAACCATGTCATTCAGCCTGCGTTTCTCTCGTGACCTTTTTGCAGCCTCGTTGTTTTTCCTTCTCTTCTCCCAATACATTGCATCTTTCTTTTCATCGGGAATAAATTCCCTTTTCCTACGACATGACGATGACTTGTTTTTCCCACCACCTTCGTTGTACAACATATCATTGCTAGAGTCCATTGATTCAGATATATCTGTCATGTTGGAATTTAACACAAGGATGTTCTCTATGCCACTCCTTGCATCTGTGCACTCCTCTTTTTTAATAGTTGGCATTTTCCTTAGCTGCATTAGCACCAGTTGGAGTCAGTTCCCTTTCACAGTTGCTGGAAAGAACGATTCCACAGCATTTGTTATAGTGAATCAACATGAAGACATCAGGTATCCGAAATTCCATCTGTTATCAATGTTTCTTTCCAGGTGCTGAAGTTGTACATATAAAGCCATTTTCACGAAACAATCTGTGTAGGCATCATCATCTGCAAACAAAAACAAGAACACTTTAATATATTAGCCAATGAAATAAAAGACCAAATGAATGCACAATCATTTAACCTATACTTGAGGGCTTTGGAAAGTCTGCCTATGAGTTGCCTAAAAGTCCCTCTTGCGAAG
Organism: Rana temporaria; assembly: GCF_905171775.1. Lineage (NCBI taxonomy): Eukaryota > Metazoa > Chordata > Amphibia > Anura > Ranidae > Rana > Rana temporaria. The sequence goes on along the minus strand of NC_053489.1, from coordinate 259,064,667 downwards.
AAGACATTGTGATACCACTAGAGAAGTTGGTTTGCTAGTACGACCACAAGTTCATACACTTCTGCATTTTTATAGACCATAATATACATGTCCTGTTTGCGGTTCATATAGAACAGTGATCAGGTGCACGAATCTTGTTATAAAATCAGATATATTTAACTTTGACTGACATACTACGCACGCGCTCGCAACATTGCATGTTTCATCTTGAAATATGAGGAAAACCGAAAGAATTGAGACTGCGTAGAATGATTAATTGGTATATGAGATTCAAGGGGAAGTGGAAAAAGTTTACTTTTGTGGGGAAAAAACCCACTACAAATCAAAACTTAATATCTCTTTTGCATAGAAACTTGAGTATAGTTGTAGGTTGGTCTATTTATGGCATATAAATCAATAAACCAGTACAAGGGTATTACTGGTTTTATACATGAAATGCAGAAAGTTTTAAAATCAAATTGTGTTATAGTTGTCATTTAACACAAACTACCTTTACTCCTATATTTAGTAACTTGGGATCAGCACAGTTCACGGAACAAGGTCAAAGTTAAGAATGGATGGAAATACAGGTAGATGACAGACAACAGCTGACAGTACGTGTGCAGAGTCAGGTAGGTTTCATTTTACACTACACTGTCAGCAAAATGTAAACATAACTCTTGTTAAAGTAACTTGACTCATGATTTGCTGTCAGTCTTTATTATTCAGATTAACTGCAATTAGAATTTTCAATGTTCATTGATGATTAAATTATTTTGCACACACAGCCTGTGTACTGTTCTATCTGCAGCAATTAAAAACTTTCATAATCTCATTTAATTTACACCTTCAGTGGTGTGGCAGTGCTAACAATATGTTAGGCATTGCAAACTAGTACAAACCGGGCACCCAAATCATTGTAATTACATGACAAAATGGATTCTTTACTCCAAAAAGGAATTTGATTCCCCATAGCAGCCAATTAGATTTCAGTTTACATCAGTTTAACATAGTCAGCAAATTGTATGATGATTTTTGAATGGGGTCTTTGCATATTAGCAAAATTAAAGAATAGTGAAATCTATCTGCCAACATACTGACAATTAAGCCAGCCATAGACGGTTCGAATCTCAGTTCGTTCTGCCGAAAACTCCAAATCGCCAAAATCTCCAACCACGCTACTTCCGGTGACTCTCTAGCAGCAATAATTGGAGATTTGGATTTGGTATACACTACGGTACACATTAAAATGAGTGGACATTGTTAGTCTGCCCGATAGTAACCAAAAACATGGCCGCCTCCAAGGCGGCGACAACGTTTTTTCTTCTTACCTGGTGTTCTGTCAAAACAGCCAACTCGTTGTGCACTGTAGTGTATAAAGCTGCCGATGTTCTGTGAAAACAAACAACTTGTCCAAATCCTATTATTGAATTTGGAGAGTTACCGGAAATTACGTGATTGGAGATTTTGGCGTGTTGGAGTTTTTGGCAGAACACCGGTTAAGCAGGGACCTGCCGAGATTCAAACCATGTATGGGCAGGCTGAATTTACCAAAAAGTTGATCCTTTAACTTGAGTACAAGCAGCCTATCAGATTTTACATGAGATAATTGCTAGTGGCTAATATAGCCACTAGCAGTAATCACCATTTCTCCTGTAGGGGATGGTTCCCCCCCCCCCACCCGCTGGGAGAACATGTTGGCTCCGCACGAGGAATTCACCAATCAACTCCGACTGTGTTAATTGAGAATCAAGTGATTTTCTTTTCTGCAACCAAATTGCTTTATCTTTGGCTGGCTTTAATGTTTGCATATTGCCCAGGTTATCCTAAAGGGAAAACAAAAAAGCGATTTCTAGCTCTGGAAAACTGTTAAGGTGATTCACCTCTGATAACTCTAATGCTGCTAATTAAAAATAACAAACGGCAACCATGTGACTTCCTTGCGCAGGCAATTCATACCACAAAAGATTAGCCAGTATGTGAAATGGATGGCTTGCCGACTATGACTCTGCTTGGCAGAAAAATGATGCTTCTGCTTTTTTGTGACTTACAATGATTTGTTAGATTTTCACTGAATCAAAAATAGTAAAAGAACAACTGTTCACATGAATATATTGAGCCAGCTAATGCTCACTGTGTTTTCTGCCAAGGTACACAAAGGCAGCCAAATAGGTTAGCTATTCACTCATTTACAATGTCTCGTTAATCTAATTGTATCTCTCTTCGTAGTATTAAAAAAAAAAAAAAAACACTTGAAGAGTAAAAAAACGAATTGAAAAGATAAAATCAAGAGTCAAATAGAACGCAATGTACAAGCCATCTTACACATTCACATAAATAAAGTACATTTTTTTTGTTCTTTATGCTAGACACAGTTTTATCCTGCCATAGATCTGATGATCCTGTGTTGTATATATCAGTGCTTTTGTCCATTTGTCCAATCATTTCCCACCATATCATATCCAACTGATAGCATACATATCCCTCATCTTATGGACCACATCTATACTATATTTGAAAGATCCAAAAGGGACCCAGACTGATAATTTCAGTTGGATAAGAACACATTTCATTTATTTACAACAGTTACCAGTGTTATTGGTGGCCTGTGTATTGTACTAAATTGTATTTAGAATTGGAAAATACATGTTTACACAGAATGATTTCCCGTTCTATAAAACATGGTACCCTTGTATATAATGGGACTCTCATCCTAAATCCATATACTCAACCATCATTACTGTAAAAAATAAAAAATTTAAGGCCACTTTTACACTGAGGCGCTTTTCAGGCGTTTTAGAGCTAAAAATAGCGCCTCTCAAGCTACCCCAGTGTGAAAGCATGAGTGTTTTCACACTGGGGTGGTGCACTTGCAAGACGGGAAAAAAAGTCCTGCAAGCAGCATCTTTGGGGCGGTGCAGGAGCGGTGTATACACTACTCCAAAAACGCCCTGCCCATTGAAATCAATAGGCAGCGGCACTTTGCGGGCACTTTTAACCCCTTCTTTGGGATTAAAAGCGCCCCGCTACCACCCATACAGCTCCGGTAAAGCACCACTAAAACAAGCAGCACTTTACCGCTAGCGCAGAGCAATCTGTCGTGTGAAAGTGGCCTAAGTAATATACAACTTAATTTGCCTGTAGCAAATTACAAATATGTGGCATACCACTAATGTCTCCCCACATAAAATGAAATTCAGTTATGCTAAAAAGAAAACATTTATTCCTAATGCCTCAAACCAAAGTAAGTCCAGTTAGCTTAAAATATAAATAAATCTGGAAGAAATGAAATAATGTATATGTAAAAAGAAAGTATTCCAATAATTGTGCAGCAACATGTGTCCCAAATATAACCACTGGGCACACAAACAGGTGCTGATTCTTTCCCAACAGACACCATGCCCACTGATTAACCAGTTTGGAATGTGGCATGGTGCCTCATTTGTATTTTGAGCAGACAACTGCCAGACTATGTCACATGTATTTCCAGCAATGAAAGATAATGTAATCTAAATATATAGCGATCTATATGTTTGCAGTTTTTTTGTAACAATTCTAGGTCTCCTATAATATCCAGATAGGTTATAGTAGAGTTTACTTTATAAGAAGCAGCTTTATTGCCTTCAAAGTAACCTACATGTGATACACAGAGGTCATGCAACCTGGGGGCTTTAACTAAACCAATAAAAGGTCATCAGTCTAGTGACAACTGATATGCAATAAATAGGGAAAAATACTTAGAGTCAACCATTTCATATTTTTTAAAGATTAATTTTATGTCAATCAAGACTTAAAATTACAAGTTACTTGAGCTGATCTTTTTGTGCAGCTTTCCGCATTGGTGTATCCTCAGCAACAGCTTTGGAGACCATACCCAGACTGGATGATTGTGAGGCCTACCAGGAATGAAACCTTTGGGCACTGGACTCTATTTGTGGGGCTTTCCAGACCCTTGTGCACTGTTAGTTAACCACTGTGGGCTATCCAGGTCCGGAACTGTGGCATAGCCTTTGACGTGACCCAGTCTCTGAAGACTTATGATTAGGCTGTGTGGGCCAAGCACAAAGGATCTACCACATTCATTAGAACTGTGCTAATTTTTACACCAGTTTTCTGCTAATATCCACAAAAATGTTAATATGTCGAACAATTGTGCCTCGTACACACGATCAGTTTACCCGACAAGAAAAGTGTGATGTGAGCTTTTTGTCAGGAAATCCGACCGTGTGTATGCTCCATCACACTTTTTGACCTTGCTGCTGCCTACAATGTCCCGGGCACTTCAGGCCATTTGAAACTCTCCTGCTATTAGCAGCCAGTTCTTGAGAACCCAAGATTTTTACCTGCCATTCTCATTTAAGTCATCCCTGTTAAGCAGTGATACATGTCAGATCTGAAGCGCAAACGGAAGAGTCCCTCTGTATTGGGTCTCTTTAGTTCACAGCCTACTGGGGCAGCCTGCAGTGTCCCTTCTCCTGTCTGGATTGACATGTTGTCCCTGCTTCCGCCATGTCTTCCTTAAGCCAAGTACACATGTCCCAAAACTCAGCCGGTTCAGCAGGATCTGTGTGTAGCCTTCTCTGTTTAGCAACCGCTTCTGTCTAGTGGCCCTGCTGGAAAACCAGCACAGATCAGTTTGTGGGGAAAAAAGAGAAAGAAAAGAAAACTGATGCAGCCACCAGATCTAATGATTGGCAATCTGCAATTCATTAAATTTTTAGTTTAATACCGCTTTAAAGCAAAAAAAAGAAAAGTATGCTTACATGTAGGATTTGTATGCCAGAAGAGGAGCTATTGGTTTCTTCTGTCATAACTGCTTCATCCTGCCTGGTGCCATTAAAATACAGCCAAGCTGCAGCCTGGCAAATCAAGTAGCAGAGCAGTGCAAACCCGGAACGAAGACTGGGAGAAGAAGGAAGTACCGGTGATGAGCACAGCACTGGAGGGGATCGTTGGCCAAAGTGTGCCAATACTAGCACATTAGGGCTACTAGCTCCTGGGGGCCTATTTAAAGTAAACTGCAGCGTTCAGTTCCGCTTTAATGAACTCCAAGACACAGATTTTATGGTAAGTACAAGAATCTTATATATATATTTTTATACTCCTGGTATACCCATCTGGTTCACAGATTTTGTAATTCCATGGTTTTTCATGGAGGTTATTAAAAACCACAAAGCACTTGAGTTCCAGCAATGAAATCCCTATTCTTGTACAAAAAAAAAAATGAGATTTACCATGAAAATCAATGATCATCATTTACTGCAGTGATTCCTCATAAAACAGATCTTAATCCTTTTTCACATGAGTCAGTGGCTGCTTGTTCTTTTATTTAGTTTGTGGTAATGACAGTAAGAGCAGTTCAAACAGTATAATAGCATTTCTTTCAACAGTACTTTCATTATGGTTTATCACAAAGGCTCTAAATTACCCAGCACATAAAGTAATATGCATACATTTACAAAACTGGGGCCACTTGGAAACTTTACAACAAACTTAAGCTGGATTTAACAAAAAAAATTAAAATATTATTGGTTATCGGAATGGGCTTGTTTTCAATAACCAAACGGGATTTTTTTTAAATTTTCCCAACCAAAAAACATGTTTTACTAGGATCAAGGTATATATGCTATCCTAGTAATTCTGCGTTTTAAGAGGCAAACTAAAAGGAAATATGTATTTTTTATCTTTTTTTTTTTTTTTGGTCTTAAAGCCTAGTACACACGGGCCGAATGTCGGATGGTTCAATAGAAACCAGCCAACATTCAGCCCGTTTGTACAGCAGCTGGTCTGACAGAATTTGGTCATCCTGTGATGGTGGGACCACGTTCAGACTTCATTTTATTACAATGGTTTGTTTAGTTAATTTAAAAAATCACATTGGCAGTTTTTTTGTGGTTGCAAACAAAAACATTAGCTATGTCTATATATTACACTCTTTTCTAGAATTGATCATGGTCATTGATGGACTGGACAGCTCTTTCACTGACAAGACTGGTTGCTAGAGATCTTCCCATCACTCCTTAACTCAGAAACCTGTTCCCAACTCATCCGGATGAGATTTGTTTGTTTGATGCTTAGATGTGCTTGGTTCACCCTAGAATGCGGTGCGGAAAAAGACGTGTTTCCAGCATTACGCTCACTGCTGCGTTTGCGATCTGCAGCGGATCGCAAACACATTGCGATTGCAGCCACCAAATCGTATGGTACTGCAGTATTATTCAATTTGGTGCAGCGTATTTTTTTTAAAGTAGTGCATGCAATACTTTTTGTGTGGTTCGATGTGATTTGCAGCGGAGTCAGTTTTTTTGTTTAATGAGCAAGTTGAATAAAGACAATGGACCGGATTTCCCCATCCACACATTTGAGGTGGATTGGGAAATCCTCCCCACTGTATCTTTGTAGACTAACAGCAGAGAGCGATTCCGGTCACAAGAATACACTGATCAGCGCTGTAGGCTATAGCTTGCAGTGCTGATTGAGCTGAAATTTTCCACTATTCGATCAGTAGATTGAATCTTTTTATTCACAGTGCCCACACATGGTCCCTGCTGAACTGGCCGAATTCTGATCCATGAAGTCTGAGCCTAAGTCGGAATATCCCTGTGTGGTATAACAAGTCCATTTAAAACCTCTTGCTTTCTCTCTGATGTTCACTTCTGAATGGGCTAATTGTTGCAATCAATGAATGACTAGTACACACTGCTATTAAGGGACCACGCCAAGAGTATAGGAATCAAATCAATATGGCTGTTTAACAAGGATAATTCAAATCAAATACCTTCTCTTCTGTCTAGTCTTAGGGCTCATTCACAATAGATGCCTTGATGCCACACTGGCATCTAATTTCAGCGCAACCCCAATGCATAGACAAAACAAAATGCCTTGTTTCCAATGGTGTCAGCTCACACCAGCTTTGCTGTAGTGTACACTGAAAAAAAAAAGTAACGCAAACCACCACATCACAACACTGCTGCAGTGAATATAACTGTATTAAAATGTTATTCCTGATATTTCAATAGAGTTCTGTAATAAAAAAGGGAAAGAAAGAAGGGGAAAGAACCGGGAAAGGCACTGTATCTCCCAGTGCACACAAGCGGCCATGCAATTAGCGTAGTTCGCTAATAAAATCCCAGCCGTTGTATCACCCCCTTATCCCTCCTAAATGCTTACATGAGAACTGTTTAGATCCAGTGCTCCCTTGCTGGGGTGCTCTCCACTCTCTCTCTTCCCACAGGACATGGAGGCAGCAGTGGGAGCAGGGGGTGGGTCCCAGCTGCATCGTGTGTGTCAATGGACGCACACAGCCTGGCTCAGGAGGGAGCCCACCGGTGCACCCCATAGGAAACCGCTTCCTATGATGGAGCACAGAAAAGAGGAGCAGAGAGTGCTGGGGGACCCAGAAAAGGAGGTTCGGGGATGCTTTGTACAATAACACTGCACAAAAGCAGATAAGTATGACGGTTATTATTATTATTATTATTAATATAAAAAAAAAACTCTTTAAGGGGGAACCTACACAGCCAATCAGTTGCTAATTATTACAGGCAATATTCAGACTGGGTGCTTATATCATTCAGGCTGTATATGGCCATTCTTACGGTTTTAATTCTTAAATGATTTTTAGCTTTGGCATTACACTATGAACATTTTTAGAACTTCAAAGTAAACATTAAATTCAGCAGTCATTTAAAAGTAACAACTAAATAATTGGTATAATGTAATGAAGAAGGAGAAATATGTTTTAATAAAATGTTTTTTTTTTTTATGATATATTTTTTATAGTTTACTTGTATATAGTAAAAGCAGACAATTCGATAAACTGCAGTGTTTTTTTCATGTCACTGAGTACATAAAAACCTCAAACTTTTTTTGAGGTTTTTGTGGTGAGCCGATACAGCAGGATGTTTCTAAGTTGTTTCTAACTTTACAGACTGAACTGTGATGGATAACTTCATTGTATGGATTCAGAAACAATGATATGTCTTAATAGCTATAATTATTATTATACAGGATTTATATAGCGCCAACAGTTTGCGCAGCGCTTTACATCAGAGAAGACAGTACAGTCACAATACAAATCAATACAGGAGGGATCAATCTATAATACAGCTAAGCACAAATAAAACAACTAGCATATAGAGAAGGGAAATAGTGTATAATGAATGGGAACATAATACATCGGTTTGTGAGTAAGTGCTGTGCAGTGGGCGCATTTACCCCATTTCATTCTCTTATGCCCTGTACACACGATCGGGCTCTAGCTAGACCAAACTCACATCGGAATTACTCTGATGGGGCATAAACACGTTCGGAATTTCCGATGGAAAAAGTTCGTCTGACCTTTTCCATCGGAAATTCTGATCGTGTGTACGGGGGCATAATGCAACATACATTTATGATGGGTAAGTTTTACTCATGCTTGGTGTTTGATTTTTTTTTCTGTGTGGGCAACATGTATTTATTAAAGCTGGCCATAGATGAGATTTGAACCATGTAGGGGCAGGGTGCATGTACCCAAGTTGATCAGTCATTCAACTTGGCTACAACCAGCCTGATCTTACAGATCTTGCATGCAATTATCACTAGCAGCTGTTAGAGCCACTAGCAATAATCACTGTTCTCTCCCAGTGGCAATGGCTTCCACACTCTCCCCCCCGCTGGGCGAACACAATGGCTGCATGGGAGGGATTCCCCTGTCAATACGGTCTATGTTGTATGGGGAATCAAGTGAATGTCTTACCTGCAACCAAGAAATTCACTCCGTCTATGGCCAGCCTAAGAGCATCTAGGGGTTGATTTACTAAAACTGGAGAGTGCAAAATCTGGTGCAGTTCTGCATAAAAAACAATCGGCTTCCAGGTTATATTGTCAAAGCTTAATTGAACAAGCTGAAGTTAGAAGCCGATCAGCTACCATGCACAACTGCACCAGATTTTGCACTCTCCGGTTTTAGTAAATAAATCACATTACAGAAATTTTGTATCAATTCTTTTAATTATACGAATGCAACAGGTCCAGGTAACTGGTGGCTTGTGGGCCATGTTACAGCAATGTCTATTTAATGAAATGAAAATATTTCCCCATTTGCTGTCATTCCCCTATGTTGGGGTTCACCAACAGTCACATAAAGTTACATAATCAAAATTGTGATATGGAAGTGTACATGTACTGTATGTACAGAATGGGGAAATCTTTAGGTAGCCACATTGCTATTTCACAAAACTGATGGACATTAAATTCAGATATCAGCAGGATCTGAAGGAGAGTGGGCACCTGGAGATTTCAAAAAATTCCCCTCCTACCCTTTCCAATAAGGGTTAGGTGTATAGTGGAAGTCTATAATTTCAGTTAGATTTTTCAGGAGATAAATATTATTTTGCAAGATAAAATTGGCATGTAGGGTGTATGCACTATGATTCTGCAATAAAAATTACAAAAACAAAAGCAGCTGTCTAGCAGTTAGAACATGAAGAGTTGCTACCTAGTATCCCAACAGCCACCGGCCTTCTAATGTCTTTGACACTTGCATAAGATTAGATGCTTCTGTTTACTCATGTTTAGACATTCTTCTTCCAATCCTCTAGCTCTGTCTTCAGTCGCAGCATTTACATGTGTTTACTTGTGTACATATGGAAACTACCCATAAAGAATTTTCTACTTTAATTTTATATAGCATGTAAGATAACTGAGCACAATACAGCATGTGCATAGGCCCATAATATATAATAAAGACCAGTAAAAAAAAACAAAAAAAACTTAACACTGTATGGAATGCAACTTTTTTTTTACATCTGTCTGAATAAAAGGGGAGCTGTACCACACAAGGCACTAACTAACTTTTAATCAAATCTAAGTTACAATGACAGAATATATAGCAACATAAAGATGGACAACAGTCAAGTAGAGGTCTCTCCCCAAAAACCAAGACACTATGTGCTGAGTGCTTGGGTTCTTTTGGTACACCAACCACAGATCTACCTCCCCAACCTGGTAGCTGGCTCCACTACTTTAAGCTGAGGGATTTTGCCAACCACCCTAGTAAAAAGGATCCCACTTTAGGCAACTCTTGTCCTTCTCTGAGTCTCCAATCTTAAACCCCTACCCAACGTTATGCTATCCTCCTGAACTAGGCATTCACTACCAGCCTCATTGCATTTTTGTATGAGAAACAGACCTGAATCGTAATTTCACTGAAAAAAACCTCCACAGTTTTTTCCTGGTGGGAAAAAAGAGAACTGTCCGGCGTTTTTTGGGCAGTTTTCCCGTCGGAAAAACTGCGAGGAGCATACACACGTCCGGGATTCCCAGTCAAAAGCTCTCCTCACAGTTTTCCCTTCTGGAAAACTGATCGTGTGTACGAGGCAATACAAGTTCATCATCCCAAATTATGGCTCAGGAGGAAAAACGTCAAGATCAATACCCTTCTTCCATACAGAAAATATTATCTTTCTGCCTTAAACCCAAATGCTGGAACTGCAAAAAAAGAGAAACCATGCTATGTGGTCACGCCCTTTGATCCAACCACTCTGGTTACAAATCTTCACTATGTATGAGAGTCACAAGACTCAAAAAAAAACATTGGTATCAGAATCTGTACTGTTGAGTGTGTGGATGGGGGAACAGAGTCAGTTTTTTTTTTTTGCTCAACCCGCTGGTTGAAAAAAACAAACAAACAAACAGACTCATCTATGCGCTGCCTTGGTGAAGTCCATCTAGCTAGCCTAACACTACCCTACCCCTAGACTGACAATCCTTTAGTAGCTTTACTACTTCATCCAGAATGCAGATACTCTAGATGATGCGATTTTCTTTTCTGCAACCAGGGGCGTGGGGAGCCATTCCTCCTGGGAGAACACAGTGATTATTACTAATGGCTAGGGCCACTGGCAATAATCGCATTCCCACAAATTCAATATGCTGGTTGTACCCAAGTCAATTGAAGAATTGACTTGGGTACATTCAACCTGCCCATACATGGTTCCAAGCTCGGCCAGTTACTACAGAACCAGCCGAGATTCGAACCGTCTATGACCAGCTTAAGACAGGAAGCGTGTTATAGGCAAGGTCACCAGGAGAGTGAGTGAGAGCTATTATTATCATGGACGTTACAGGCTATCGTACATTATTGGTAACACTTATAATTGACATCTATGAATGAACATACTACAAGCCCCGTCGGCTGACACAGCAGACTGACTTGTATCTCTCTATGGAACACAAAGGCATGGTCCACCGATTGTGGTTGCAATGCTTTGCAAGCTCATATGCAAAAAATAAATGCATTGTATTATTTTTTAGCAAAAAGGTGGGGGTTAGCTTTTAACTGATCTATTATTAAAATATATAAACGCATGCATCAGGATAGTTACACCTGCAGTGAATGTTTGGTGAATGTCACATTCATCGCAGTACCCATGCAGTTATATTTTTTCTTATTAAGAAGCATATGTTAAATGTGTGGCCTGTTTCAATAAATAATATGTATATCTGTTATAAAAGAAACAAAAATAAATACAACTAGAAGTACATTATAATTTAGTTGTAGTCCCTTTCACAAGTCAATTAAAGCAGTATTAAACCCCAAACCAAAAATGTAATACATTGCAGTTTACTAATAAGTAGTGGCTGCATCAGTTTTCTTTTCTTTGACGTTTTCCTCTGATCTGCCCAGTAACACACCTCCTGTATTAGTAAGACACCGCTCTGGAGGAATGAGAACAGGAGGCACAGCAGACAGCAACACTGTCCAGTCTGCAGAGAGGGGAGTGTTAAATTAGCAGATTTAGAACCACTAACAAATTAATGCCAAACTCCAGATCACACTATATAAACATTTTTTTCCTTTTGAGATAAAGGTTTTACATAAATAAATAAAATCTGTTCATTTGAACCACCCCTGTCAGTGTTAAATGGATTGTAAAGGCTATTTTTTTTTTCAAAATAATAACATGTTATACCTACCTCCTCTGTGCAGTTGGTTTTGCACAGACCAGCCCAGATCCTCCTCTTCTGGGTCCCTCTCTGCTGCTCCTAGCCCCTCCCTCCCTCCTTTGAGTGCCCCCAGCCAGCAGCTTGCTACAAGGGGCACCCAAGCCGGGTCAGAGCTCTGTGTATCCATTCAGACACGGGCCGCTGCCTAGCCCCACCATCTCTCCCCTGATTGGCTGACTGACTTTGATTAACAGATGCGAGAGCCAATGGTGCCCCTGCTCTGTCTCAGCCAATCAGGTGGAATGTCTTAGATTACTGAGGGGACCGTAGACATCGCTGGAGAAAGATGGAGCTCAGGTAGGTAATAAGGGGGTTGCTGGGGTGGCTGCTACACACAAAAGGTTTTTTATCTTAATGCATAGAATACATTAAGATAAAAAAACTACTGCCTTTACAACTCCTTTAAGTGGTTTGGTTTATGCATGTAAACTGATACATTCTGCTGGAGAGCTTGTGCATTTGAAAAACAACAGACTTGCTGGCTGGTTCACCAGATAAAAATAGAAGGAAGAAAGCCTAAAAAAAGCAAACTAATGCAGGATATCATCTAAGAATTGGTAAGCTGCAATATAATAAAATGTTTTTTTGGTTTAATACTGATTTAACCTCCCTGGCGGTATTCCCGAGCGTGACTCGGGGTTAACATTCAGTGCCAGAAGCGGTAACCCCGAGTCACGCTCGGGGTGCATTTTTTTTTCCCCCAAAAATTCCTGGCGATCCGGCGAGGGTTTCCCGCTGGATCGCCGGTCAGACTAGTCCCGCTGGGGGGGATGCAGAGTGAGCGCAGCGGTGGCTAAACATCCCGGCGATCCAGCGGGGTTTCCCGCTGGATCGCCGGTCAGATGAGTCAGGGGAAATGCAGAGTGAGCGCAGCGGTGGTGTGGTGACATCCCGGCGATCCAGCGGGGTTTCCCGCTGTGATCGCCGGTGAGAGCCCCGGCAGAATGTATTGCAGAGTGAGCGCAGCGGTGTTCTTACCTAATCCCGGTGAGAGCCCCGCTGATGTCTTCTCTGATGTCTCCTCTCTCTTCCGTCTCTGTGAACCGCAGCGCCTCACAGTGGCGGAAGTGGGCGGGAGATTCAAAAAAGTTACAATGTTACAATGTAAAAAAGTAAAACACACACATAAAGTTACATGATACAGTGTAATCTGACAGGATTTCACTGTATCACCTCAGATTTCACCTCAGATTATTCTACACTGCCCTGGCTGCCCTTTTTGCTGTTTTATCTAACCAAAAAAAATAAAATGGCATCAAAGCGTCACTTTAGCACCTCCAAAGCGGCTTTGGATCAGATAAGTGACAGCGACAGCGACACAGAGTTCCTCGCAGAATTGAGCGACAGCGATAGCGATTCGTGGCAAGATTCGTCATACGACTCCGACTCTGACCAGAGAAGTAGCGACAGCGACGAATCTCCACTTGAGCTCAGTGAGGTGCGCACTTGGTGCCCTATTGATTGCGGTATGGATGCAGTACCACCGCCAAGATTCCCGTTTACAGGATCGCCTGGGATGAAGGTAGAAGTTGATCACAATGATCCTTTGGCGTACCTAAAATTATTTCTGACAGATGACGTCATTGAAAAGATTGTCACGGAGACAAACCGCTACAAAGAGCAGCAATCCACTACTCTGCACAGCAAGTTTTCCAGATCCAGAAAATGGGAACCTGTGAGTAAGGAGGACATATGGAAATTTCTGGGGCTAATACTTCTCCAAGGGGTGGTGGGTAAACCCCTGCAGAGATGGTACTGGACTAAAAATAAATTGCTGGCAACCCCATTTTTTGGCACCATCATGTCCGAGTACCGATTTTCCCTCATAATGAAGAATCTACACTTCACCAACAATGAGGACTTTGACGAAGCCACACATCCAGCGCCCAAACTGAAGAAAATCTGGGAAGTATTCCAAATGATTATAACAAATTTCCAGCAGGCCTATGTCCCAGACCGTGACATCAGCATTGATGAAAGTCTGATGGCTTACAAAGGACGCCTCAGCTGGATTCAATACATCGCATCCAAGAGAGCGCGGTTTGGAATAAAATCCTATATGCTCTGCGAGTCTACAACTGGCTATATATGGAATTCCATCATATACACCGGCAAAGGAACACAATTCAACCCCAGGTACAGCGACTATGGGATGGCAACGTCATCAGTCCTTTCATTGCTTGAACCATTGCTCAATCAGGGGTATTGTGTAACAACCGACAACTTTTACACGTCGCCTGAGCTGTACGAGTTTCTACTAAAAAACAAGACTGACGCATATGGAACCGCTAGAGCCAACCGACGTGACCTGCCATGTATGTTTTCCAAGAAAAAACTGAAAACAGGAGAAATGGTGGCCTGGCAGAAAGGAAAGATGATGGCAATGCGTTGGCGTGACAAAAAAGACGTGTGCCTAATGAGTACAGTACATACCACCTCCACTGCCATGGTCCACACAAGAGGTGGGAAAGATGTCAAAAAGCCACAACTTGTGATCGATTACAACAACACCATGGGAGGAGTCGATAGAGCCGATCAGGCGATGACCTTCTATCCAGCTATGCGGAAGCAACAAAAAAAATACTATAAAAAAATATTCAGGCATCTCCTGGAACAATGTATGTGGAATGCCTATATACTGCACAAGGGAAGGAGTGACAAGCCTCTTGTTCACTCCGACTTCATCTGGAAGGTGGTGGAGCAAATTTTTTTGAACTACCAAACGCCATCAGTGGCCGTGAACAGATCTGGACGTCGCGCTGTTGACATTGTAAACCCAGAGAGGCTGACTGGTCGTCACTTTACGGATTACATCCCGCCAAGCGCAAAAAAGGCAGCACCTACAAGAATGTGTGTAGTTTGCTGCTCAAAGCGAGATGGGAATGGAAAAAAAGTCCGAAAGGAAACAAGGTTCTATTGCTCTGATTGTGACGTTGGTCTATGTGCAGTCCCATGTTTCAAAATTTACCACACCCAGGATGTTTACTGAATTTTCTTCTGTTTGACAAATTGCATTATTTATTACTGAATTTTCTTCTGTTTGACAAATTGCATTATTTATTACATTACTGAATAAAATGATATTATTTATTAGATTATAACTCATGATTTTATTTTTTCGAACGTTATTACATCTGAGAGGTCTACTAGAGTCTTCTTAGGTCAGGTTAAAGTAAGTAATTACTAAGAATTGCAGGCCTACAATAAATAACACCAAATTTCCATACAAAAAAATGGTACCGCTTTTGGAACAAAATTCCAGACAGAATCATACCGCTAGGGAGGTTAAGCTGTACTGCATTTCCATCTGGAAATGTGATCTGTTGTACCAGGCCTGTAGAAAAGTACATGCACAACTGAATTATAAAGTTATGACATGGCACCACAATCTGCAATTCTATACTGTGAAAGATCATAATGCATAAGAAGTCATTATTCATCAGAGTGTGGCATTTTACTTCTTTCTATAATTTGGGTCACATCTATGTAACTGTGATATGTAGCACAGATCTTAGTAGGATTGCCTCAACAGGATGTTTTATTTCTTGTAATAAGCATCTGTAGTACATTTTCAGTAACGGCTAGATCACTAAACTTATACTCAACTGATCCCCATCTTTTACCACTTGTGGACTAAACACCGTGAAAAGGTGATGTATAACCAGAGAACATGAGACGAAAGGGAAGCCCGGAATCTCTAAACATGCAGCAAACTGTGTCACCCTCCCAGTCTGTAAGCAAGTGTTCCCCGGCACACTTACAGCATCGCCTCTGCCAACCAGACCACTTTGAAAAGTGGAACTTTACACATAACAATTTGATTTAAAAAAATATGTTCGTTAGCAAAGAACATACATTCTACATGAATAATTTGCTACCAAAATTAGTGTGAGCTGTAAATTGCCTCCAGGATTGCTCCTGTTCCTTCTAGCTGGATCATGTAATTTTGCTAAAAACCCAAAGCCCCAGCTGTAAATCATAAAGCAGAACTAACCCCATTGATTTACCGGTTTCAAAAAACAGTTTGATTTGATTGTGCTCTCAACCAAACTGTCAAACCATCAAATGGCTGGTGTTACAACTGATTACATGTGCAGCAACCATGGCAGTTGCAGATCAAACAGAAGCAGCTTCCTTGGCTGTTAACCACTTTAGCCCCGGGAAGGATTTACCCCCTTGCCGACCAGAGCATTTTTCTGCGAATTCTGTACTGAATCGCTTTAGCTGACAATTGCTCAGTCATGCAACATTGTACCCAAACAAAATTTACGTCCTTTTTTTCCCACAAATAGAGCTTTCTTTTGGTGGTATTTGATCACATCTGCGGTTTTTATTTTTTGCGCTATAAACAAAAAATGACCGACAATTTTGAAAAAAAAAAAAGCAATATTTTTTACTTTTTGCTATAATAAATATTCCCCAGAATTATATAAAAAAACGAATTTCTTCCACAGTTTAGGCCGATATGTATTCTTTTACATATTTTTGGTAAAAAAAAAAACACAATAAGTGTATATTGATTGGTTTGCGCAAAAGGTATAGCATCCACAAAAATAGGGGTTAGATGTATGGCATTTTTTTTTTTTTTTTTTACTAGTAATGGCAGCGATCTGCAATTTTTTAATCGGGACTGCGACATTGTATCGGCCACATCTGACACTATTTTGGGACCACTGTCATTTATACAGCGATCAGAGCTACAAATAGCCACTGATTACTGTATAAATGACACTGGCAACGAAGGGGTTAAACACTAGGGGTGATCAAGGGGTTAAGTGTGTCCTAGGTAGGTGCTTTAACTGTGGGGGGAGTGGACAGACTGGGAGTAAAGAGAGAGACTGCTGTTCCTGATTACTTGGAACAACAGATCTCTCTCTACTTCCCTGACAGAACGGGGATCTGCCTGTTTACACTGACAGATCCCTAGGAAGGTGTTCTAATTGTAGGGGGGATGGTCTCACTACAACACCACAGAGATCACTGCTCCCGATGACGGGGAGCAGTAGATCCCTGTCATGTTGCTAGGCAGAACAGGGAAATGCCTTGTTTGCATCTCCCCGGTTTGCCTCTCTGTGTCATGATCATGGGCCGCCGGCGAACATCGAGTTCATGGGACCCGCGGGCACGCTTCCAGGGTACGCGGTGCGCACTTGCTAAGCAGCAAATTCAAAGGGATGTACAGGTACGCCCATTTGTCTGCCCTTGCCATTCTGCCGACATAAATCGGCATGCGGTGGTCGGCAAATGGTTAAGGATAGGAGGGTTTAATTCCGGTTTAAGGCTGTTAGCAGATTGGCCTCTACAAACTCAGCAGTGCCTAAAAATGGAGAGCAACTGAGCATGTGCAGAGCAGAGTGAGACAATGTATTACTGGATTTTATACAGTATAGCCACCTATTTTTAATGTTTTACATAACTATACCTGCAATAGGGGTCAGCCTGAAGTGACCTATCAGGATTTAATTTTCTGACTAAAGTTCCACTTTAATCCTTGCTTCTGTGCTTAGTCTTCTATGGATAGCTCTGTGCTCTGGCAAGGTTTGCACTCACATTGAAGAGAACCTCCGGGACCACAAGTGAAAATGTTCCCAGGACCTCCTCTTCTAAGTGACCCCGGGCACAGTACACCTAACCATTCCCAGGCATGTTTCTACTCACACCATGCAAACTGTCCATGCCCGGGCTGATTTAAAACTGACATTGTGAGTGCCCCCAAGATTTAGATACAAGCACAGTATCATTTTAGATATCAAGTAAAAATGTAATAAAATGTTGCATATACAATATAAGAAAATGTATCCATAATGTCTTAAGACCCACACCATAGATGCCATGCAGTACTATTTATTTAAGCTTCTAGCTTTCAGGAACTGTTATTTTATTTTCTCTTCAGACATAGTATTTAAATGGCAATGACCATATTTTGTCATCAATAACGATTTTAAAATTGCTGCTTTTATGACGAGATTTTTAAATTAGGTGATAGGTTCACAAGGGCAATTTGCGACTTTTAAACCCTGTTAGTAATAGGTCTAGATTATGTAACAATACGTGTAACTTGTGCTGTGAGCAAATATAATTGACCCCTACCCTTAAGGTACTTGGGTAAGCGGATCCTATGCAGGTGTGCTAAGAATGCAAATAGGTATTGTGTAGCTGTATCTCTGTTACAACTAATCGGAAGGTTAACTGAATATAAAACCTTGCACTTTTTCCTTCACAAAATAGAAAAGATTTTTTTTCCAGACACAAGCTGTCAGTAAAATTAGTAAGGAAAGCCTGGCAACAAATTCATCTTGGCAGCATAAATAGTCTTAGACTGACTTAGAAAAAATAAACTGTAATAGTTCTTGAATCAAAACCAGTTCTGTCACTGAGGGAGGAAATTCTGTTTACTTTTACATCTGAATGTCTTTTAATCAATTGTTGATAAAGATTTTTTTTTCTTCTTTATTCGTGTTAATATAACGCTTTTTGTAAATCAAAACTTTACACAGCTTGGTGCAGCAGGACGACAATTCATAGGCAACAGTTCGAGTCCTTTTCAGTCTGGCATTCCTGTAGTCCGTTTTTGAGCCATGAATACATTAACCAAAAATAAACTGCATTGAATGCCTAGGGGTGCAGGGATGTAAGAGAATGTGCATTCTCCCATACCCACCCACATCTTATTCAGGTTCATAGGACCAAACTTGCATCCGGGTCTGCTTTTACCAACCTGACCGGAAGAGGGCAGATAAAGGCAAACACACAGATAAGGATTGCATGGGTCTCCCGAATTGGAAAAATTCTGATCCAACGTAACAAGGAATCAGTCTAGGTTACTCTGCTGAGACGGAATAGAGGACAACCTTGTGAAGGGGGCCTACACAATTTAGAGCAGGGGTCTTCAAATTTTCCAAATAAAGGGCCAGTTCATTGTCCTTTAGATGGGCCGGAATATGGCCAGTGGGAGTAGAAAATGTCCTGGCATCAGGAATAGTGCCCCATCCTTTTGTATCACTGGGAGGAATAGTGCCCCATCACTGGTGTCACTGGGAGAAATTCTGCCCCATTGTTGGTGTCAGTTGAGGGAATAGTAGAAGTGAGAGAAAGTATGCCCCACAGTTGATGACAGTTGAAGGAATGTTGCCTCATAGTTTGTGTCAGTAGGAGGAATGTGTCTCATATCAATGCGAGGGATGGTGCCCCAAGGGCCGCACAAAGGCAAGCAAAGGGCAGCACTTTGCTCGCGGGCAACAGTTTGGCGACCACTGATTTAGTGTTTAGTCTGTTATTACTATTTTCAGATTTTGTAAATCTAAGAAATAATTACTTTTTTTCCCTCTATGAAGGTTACAGGTTTGTTTTTTATTTTCTAAATGGGTTCCTTTAAGCTAGTGTATTGTTGGTTCACTTACCTTTTCCTTCGATTTCCCTTCTAAATGTGTTTTTTCTTTGTCTGAATTTCTCACTTCCTGTTTCTCCCTAGTAAGCTTTCCCCCATCATCCGAGCCGTTCTGGCTGGGGGTTAGTCGGCCAGAACAGCTTACTGAGGAGGAACAGGAAGTGAGAAATTCAGACAAAGAAAACAAAGAAATAAAACATTTATAAGGGAAATCGAAGAAAAAAGGTTAGTGAACCAACAATGCACTAGCTTAAAGGAACCTTTTTAGAAAAATAAAAAACAAATCTTTACAACCCCTTTAAGCTTCTTTATTACGTGTTTTATATATTCAGGGCTGTTCTTTTTCTTTTTGTCTATTTAGTAAATACTCAGACACAAACCTGCAGTGGAAATGACAGTTGGAGAATAATCATCTGAATCTAATTGGTTACTATGGTGCATTGCAGACTCGAAGCATGTTGATAAAAAAAAAGGTCATTTACTCTTAAAGTGTAATCACAGATCACAATTGGATGCAGCTAGCTTTTGCGTCTATCAATCCATCTGGTCCAACAAATATCACTGTGATGTTGAGATACGCAAGGCTGAATTCACAAAGCTTTAACACGAGGATAAGATCTTAAGTTTAGCCATGTGACTGTCATTTTTAAATGTCATTAGCCTCAGCTGAAGATCACCGTCACGTTTTGAAAAGAAGGATCCTTATCCTTGTGGGTTAGCTTTGTGAATTGATCCGATATCACTCGAGAAGTAACTACTTTTAGATTAAGACTGAAAAGCGATCCAAGCCACAAGCTGTTCTCTTCCTTTGTGCATAGGTGCTGTAATTGTGCTGTACATTATAAAGCGCTGCATAAACTGATGGCGCTATATAAATCATGTAATAATAATATGGTTTATTTTTAAAAGCTTTAAACTGTGAGATACACAGCCTGCGTTTTTTTTCTGTTCTTAGCCATCATTAGTGCATCGTGCTTTGCCCATCTCTTTCACCAATTTTTTTTTTTTTTTTTAAATCAGTGGGAAAAAGCAACAGCGCTCCCTTCTCTCTCTTCTTCAGAGAATTGCTATGTTAATGAATGACTACACACAAACATTGGGAATACGTGACTGGCAAAGCATCCCTCCCTCCTCCAGGGCTGCCTTGCCCGATCTGTGCAAACAAACAATGTTATCCTGTCTCCAGGATCATATTTCAAAACTGATTAGCACCAGGTGATCCTGAGCAGGAACCAACAGACAGGAATGGAAAATGGATATTTGTAGGCCACACGGCCTGTTATGTCACAGCTAGTTAAAAGCACTCCAAAAGTAGACTAGACCAAGAAAGCATGTGAGTCTTAGCTGCCTGAGATTGTTAGTGTCTACAAAAATGAAATATACAGCCTACACTTCATAGGCTGAGACTACTGAGGCTGTTTACTAAAGAAGTTGAGAATCTTCACTCAAAAAAAAAAAATGTGCGAATATTCACCTCAATTATCCAATCAGGATTTTTATCTGAGCAAGGGGAAATTGGTTTGAGATTATTCATATTTTTCTTTAATGTTGGATGATTATACAGGTCAAAATCCCTTGTTAACAGCAGCAGTTGTATTTGTTACATTTTAGATATTTTTCTGGTATAAAACATTTTCCTTTTAGTAGTTTTCACTACTAAAAAAGAAAATGTTTTATACCAGCAAAATATTTAAAATTGAGTTCACACTGCTGTTCATTCTAAAACAAAATCCTTGGGATCACCATATTTAGGAATATTTTTTCAATAATCAGAAATTGACATAATTACGCTTTCCTGGTTTTAATCAACTGATCTGGACGTTCACGGCTTGCTCCATTGGTTTCAATAGAGCAAATCGTTTCAGACTGCGCATGAATTTATATTTACAGCCAATCAATGCCATTCCTTCACGACAGCACTGACTTCTACAGATCTATCAAAGCAATGCCTACCAGCAATTGCAGGCAAACAAGTACCAAGTTAGGTGCATGCATGTGTACTGGGTGTAATGTAGGACTTTTGGGTCTACCTCTATATGCATTATGTGAAATTAAAACATATACTATATATAGTTAATTTATAGTTTTTTTTACTGTTATTTAAGAAACATAAATTAATTATATTTCCTCCTAATTATGTGTATCTATATATAGATATATAGCTATACCTATATATAGATATGGCAAAATAAAGTTCCTTATATGTACAATTTCAAGCATCAAAATACAAGCAATTCAAAAATTATTAGATTTATAGTTGTAAACGATAACATGGATTCATTACATCTAAACGTGAGCTGTTAATAATTCCATGGTACTTCCAATGATATATTTACTATTTAACCAGTTATCCAACAATGGAAATGCATGAAAACATAAAATAATTATATTCAATTGCCTGCTCTTAAAGGGGTTGTAAAGGTTTTTTTTTTTTTTTTTTCTAAATAGGTTCCTTTAAGCTAGTGCATTGTTGGTTCACTTACCTTTTCCTTCGATTTCCCTTCTATATGTTTTTTTTTTCCCCTTTGTTTTCTTTGTCTGAATTTCTAACTTCCTGTTCATCCTCAGTAAACTGTTCTGGCTGACTAACCCCCAGCCAGATGATGGGGGCAAGCTTACTGAGGAGAAACAGGAAGTGAGAAATTCAGACAAAGAAAAAAAACATTTAGAAGGGAAATCGAAGGAAAAGGTAAGTGAACCAACAATGCACTAGCTTAAAGGAACCTATTTAGAAAAAAACCTTTACAACCCTTTTAAGAAACAGTTGTGACCATAAGGCCGGGGGTTCACACTGCCGCGACTTTAAAGTCGCGCAATTTTGCGTCCCCGATTTTGACGTGATTTCAGGGAATGCCTTTTAAACTTGAGGTCTATGGACCTCAACTTGCATCAAAGTCAGACCAAAGTAGTACAAGGCCTGACTTGAAGTCGCGAAGATATGAATGGTACTCATTGGAAATCATGGGGTATGACTAGTCATGAGACTTTGCAGTCCCAAGTCGCAGGACAAGTCGCATAAGTGTGAAAGGGGCTTTAGTGAGCTTGCATGCATATGTTCCTTGGATATGCTTTTCATGAACTATACATACCTGCTCACTTCATGTTCAATTTTTGTAAATATTGGGTAAGCCAATTTGCTCCATTATTGACGATCAATGGCCTACATAATGAGCCTACAGCCTGGGTTAATCAATCCAAACATACCAGGTTATAGACATTTTTAACCATAGACTGACGCAGGTTTGCTTGGCTCATATGAAACTAAAAGCGGCCAACACAACCTTTTTTTTCTTTTTTTTATTAAACCAACTTTGCCCAAATATTTTCTCCATGCATATGGCAAAAACACCAGAAACTAACTAAGACCTCAAACATGAGAAAAGGTCCTTTATGACAGTATTGGGTAGATTTACTAATAGTGGTGCACTCAAAATCTGGCTACTATGCACAGCTGCACAAATCAAAATGGATTTTTGAGTGGTTGTCATGACCCTCGGTTTCTGTAATAGTAGTCAATCAAGCCTTTCACTTCAGCTTGTTCAATTGAGCTTTGACAATAAAACCTGGAAGCTGATTGGATTCTATGCAGAGCTGCACCAGATTTTGCACTCTCCAGTTTTAGTAAATAACCCCCTATTTCTCAACTCCAGTCCTCAGGTACGCTTAGCTGGGCAACCAATAAACTGGGATAATTCTCAAGCTACAAATGTTTATTAATAAATGACCCCTGCAAGGAAACGTGACCTGTTGGGTACCGGACGTGAGAAAATATTCATTATGCAGGAGTTATATTAGCGCCAACAGTTTACGCAGCTCTTTACAATGAAGAGGGGGATAGTACAATTACAATACAGTTAAATACAGAAGGAATACAGGGGTCCTGCTTATGGAGCTTACCATCTAAAAGAAGAAATGTTTTAGAACATGTCTACTTTAACCTTTTCTGGACCGTTCCACGCAGATATGCTGCGGCAAGGTGGCCCTCTTGCGCAAAATCACGTACCTGCGGGTCGCTGTGATTGGACACAGCGGGAGCCAATCAGCAGGTCTGGTGGATGCGATGTTTGCTGGCACCCCGCGATCGTTCTCAAGAGGGGCAGAATGGCGGTCTGCCTATGTAAACAAGGCAGACCGCCGTTCTGTCAGAGGGGGAGATGGAGATTTTATGTTTCTGCTAAGCAGGACACAGATCTCTCTCTTCCCCCAGTCAAAGCACCTCCCACACAGTTAGAAAGCACTCCCAGGGAACACATTTAACCCTTTGATCGCCCCCAGTGTTAACCCCTTCCCTGCCAGTGTCATTAGTACAGTGACAGTGCATTTTTTTAGCACGGATTGCTGTATTAGTGTCACTGGTACCCAAAAAGTGTCACTTAGTGTCCGAATTGCCCGCGGCAATGTCGCAGTCCCACTAAAAAATGCTGATCACCATCATTACTAGTAAAAAAATATATTAAAAAATTCCATAAATCTATCCCATAGTTTGTAGACGCTATAACTTTTGCGCAAACCAATCAAGAACGCTTATTGGGATTTTTTTTTACCAAAAATATATAGCAGAGAACATATTGGCTTAAATTGATGAAGAAATTTGATTTACATTTTTTTTATTGGATATGTTTCATAGCATATAGATTTTTTTTTAATTGTCTGTCTTTTTTGGTTTATAGCGCAAAAAATTAAAACCGCAGAAGCGATCAAATACCACCAAAAGAAAGCTCTGTTTGTGGGGAAAAAAGCACAGGGTACAAGCGTGGCACGATCGCGCAATTTTCGAATGCAGTGCCGTATCGCCTGGTCACGAAGGGGGGGGGGGGGGACCTTCCAGGGCTGAAGTGGTTATAGGACTACAATCGTGGAATGAATCGAATTCTGACAAATATGTGTATGTAGTCGTTTCATGTACTGTACTAACATTATTTATTATAGTCTCTTTTCATTTAACATGCATCTTGTAAATTTTTTTCAATATTTACATGTTGTTCATGTAAATATTGAGACCAATATAGGACCAAGTGTAACACACTAGCAAGGGTGCTTTCAAGGGTCACTTTTTATCTCATGGTTTAAATCTTACCAAAAAAAAGTGTTGCTGCAACTGCTTAAGCATCCCTTGCAGCCTTGTGCTTTGTCCCCACACCTGTCACTGTCATTCTGCTAGACAGCTTAATCTGCATATAAATAAAGAGAAAGGGTAAAATTACGACAGAGGTGATCAAAAAAAGGGAATTTGTATACGAGAACTACCATAACTTCAAATAGTACGGTTTTGAAACATGACTGTTGGAAGATCCACTTTAGCCATGATGTGAATCAGGAAAAAATCTGCGGTCAGGGTCAAGTAGCTGGTCTTGTTTACTTAAGTGAACAGTGATGTGCGAAAGCAAAAGGCTTGCTGTGTTAATTGCTACAGCTCAATAGCTCTGGAGCTACCTACAATGCACTCCAAGCCTCACGAGTGTCTGATTCCTGATATTAGATACAGTATTTGAGGATGAATCATCTTTCTAGGCCTGAATATGGAGGTGTAAAAAGTAAACAGTGTCTGGGGTTACTATGAATGAAAAAAACAACAGGTTTCTTTTAAGGACTAATGTAATTCCAGCAATTATGGCCAATAAGCAAACATAATCCTGCTTTAAATCTGCAATAAATGAAAAGCAAAAGCTCTGCTTTAATTACTTTCATGAAATATCTCATTACTATCTTAGAACTGCCTGCGTAGTAGAAAATAATACACAGTCGCCTAATACTCAATTCACACATTAGACTGCCAGAATCCATGCTGTCATAATATTATCACACATCGACTCCCAGCTCCATATTAAGTAGATATCAGTTAGTACTACTGTATAATATGTGTACTTTTTTGGTGCAAAAATCCAGGCAGGATTATCAGGCTAGCGACACGAGCATACGTTTATAATCGCATCAATCTAAAATACAAAGCTTAGATATAAATACAAATCTGTTGCTGATATAGAACTACATAAGACAGCAGAAACCATTATTAGGAAGCCACAATCCTGCTGAGAATTGCCTTTCTCCGGCAGCAGTTCTACCCTGATTCACCGAGACAGTTGCTCAATCCCAGTCAATAGGTTCATTGTTAAAAACAGTTGTGCTGTGCAGTCTGCATCCCATCCCTATGGAATAGATGTACACCGCAACAGGGCTTTGACAATTGGGATTTCTACCAATGAGGTCATTGTATTGAAAATACAAGTTCAAGGCTATATGACGAGCAAGTGTCCCTTCCACATGGCCAGGATAGGGCTTGTATATTCCTCCCTGCAGGAGAACAAAGGAATGCAGAGCCCAGCTCCCCCCTGCTCCTCCCATTCACGTGCTCAGCCCTCAACCACAACAAGCACCCCACCACATATACACCGCTGGATCTCATTGTGTGTGCAATTATTTATGATCCGCCAAGGACACGGGGACTGTCTACGACAATGTTACATGCATGTCACATTCACAGGGAGTGAGGGGAATGCCAAAAAGCCAGCACATCCTACACTGCCCTGATTAGAGGTCTACAACAATTAGACGATCAGGGAAATTATTCAATGAAAGAATATCGGTGGGGAGAAATGATAGAACAACCTTCAATGCCCTGGCTAGAATAATTAGATGATGGTGATCTAGCCTGAGGGGATTGAGATATATTCAATGAATGTCTATCAGTGGGCGAGTAATTAAAGCACACCCTACACTGCCCTGATCACGGGTCTAGAACGGTTTTACCATGGGGGGGATTTATTCAATGAATGTGAATAGGTGGGGGACTAAATTAAGCACACCCTGCACGGTCAGGATCACAAGTCTAGAACATTTATATGATGGGGGGATTTATTCAATGATAGTGTATGGGTGCATAGTGAATAAAGCACACCCTGCATGGTCAGGATCACAAGTCTAGAACATTATTACGATGGGGGGATTTATTCACTGAACAACATGTACGGGTAGATAGTAAATAAAGAACACTCTGCACGGTCAGGATCACAAGTCTAGAACATTATTACGATGGGGGGATTTATTCACTGAACAACATGTATGGGTAGATAGTAAATAAAGAACACTCTGCACGGTCAGGATTACAGGTCTAGACCATTTATACGATGAGGGGATTTATTCAGTGAACGTGTATGGGTGGATAGTAAATAAAGCACACCCTGCACCGTCAGGATTACAGGTCTAGAACATTTATACGATGGAGGAATTTATTCAATGAACGTGTATGGGTGGATAGTAAATAAAGCACACCCTGCACTGTCAAGATCACAGGTCTAGAACAATTAGGTAGTGTGGATCCAGTCTAGGGGGTTATTTAATGAAGTCTATCGGTGGGGATAAAATAAAGCTGACCCTGCACTGCCTTGGCTAGAAATTCAGATGATGGGGATCTACTCTGAGGGAATTGAGATATATTCAGTGAAAGTCTAATCAGTGGAGTAGTAATCAAAACTTACCTGCATTGCCTTGGCTAGAAAAATAAGATAATGCGCTGTCCTGATCATGGGGCTACAACAGTTACATGATGGGGGAATTTATTCAAAGAACGTGTATGTGTGGGTAGTAAATAAAGCACACCCCGCACTGTCCTGATCAGAGGTCTAGAACATTTATATGATGGGGGAATTTTTCAATGAAAGTGTATGAGTGGGGCAGTAATTAAAGAATACCCTGTACTGTTCCGATCATAGGTTTAGGATAATTAGATGATAGAGGAAATTATTCAATGGAAGCGGGGGAGTAATTAAAGCAAACCCTGTACTGCCCTAATCAGAACAATCAGATGATGGGGAAATTATTCAATGAAAGCGGGGGAGTAATTAAAGCACACCATGTACCGTCCGGATCGGAACAATCAGATGATGACGAAATAATTCAATGAAAGTCTATGATTGGGGGAGTAATTAAAGCACACCATGTACTACCCTGATCAGGGGTCTAGAACAATTAGACGACGGGGAAATTATTCAACGAAAGTCTATGAGTGGGGGAGTAATTAAAGCACACCATGTACTGTCTAGATAGTGAGATTCTAGTCTAGGGGGAGTTATTATCAGTGCACTTGGGGCTGATGACTTGGTCTATATATCATCATCCTATTTCCACACGTAATCCCCCAGATAAGCCAGGCTAATGACACCGTAATGGACGCTAAAGAGCTGCCGAGCAATCCACGACGCGACTCAGTAACACTATGCCAAATATAGAGCCGTGTGTTATTTTTACCCAGCATGGCAGCCCTTCAGGAACATGATCTCACCCACCCATTGTCTGCTCTCCACTCCCTACCCCTATTATCCCTCCATGCCATAACTTTCCCCCCCTCTGTAGTGCTGAGATCGTCCCAGTATCTTTTGTAAAAGGCTTAGAAAATTGCCCCATCAGCTCCCCTTTCACACACACACACAGTCAGCGAATGCTGAGGTTACATAATACAACATTTCCAGGAACTCCTGTATGTGTGTGTGCCGGCAACAGGAGACAGGACCCAGCACGGCTCATCGCTGGCATTCACAGATGACACCGCAATTCCTCCTCATTCACTGATCGCTAGAATTCCTTCTTATTCATTCACTGATCATTACTAGAATTCCTTCTCATTCATTGATTACTATCATTCCTTCTCATGCATTCACTGACCATCACTAAAATTCCTTCCAGTTTGTTCACTGATCATCACTATAATGCCTTCTCATTCATTAATCATAATTCATTCACTGATCATCACTATAATCCCTTCTCATGCATTCACTGGTCACTATAATGCCTTCTAATTCATTCACTAATCATCACTATAATGTATTCACTGATCATCACTATAATTCCTTATCATACTTTCCCTGATCATCACTAGAATCCATTCACTGATCATCACTATAATTCCTTATCATACTTTCCCTGATCATCACTAGAATCCATTCACTGATCATCACTATAATTCCTTCCTATTCATTCCCTGATCATTACTAGAATCCATTCACTGATCATCACTAGAATTCCTCCTCATACATTCGCTGATCATCATTACTATAATTCCTTCTTATTCATTCACTGATCATTATCACTAGATCTGCGCTACCCAGGGTGATGCTGGATAGATGAGGATAGTTTGTGAACAATGGGGGAAGATTCCCACACATGGTTTCCTTGTAGTGGAGGATGACATGCTGCTTCATTAGGTAACTGATGGATCTCCTGCACCAAATCTCACAATCAATACATAGAGCGGCGACAACAACAAGCTGGAGCCCCGCCGCCTCCCTCCCTACACACAGCGCACGGGTTATGCAATGTATGAAAGAATGAGTGAGCCGAACCCTCCCCCGAATCCCAGACAACAAAAGGACAAATCATTCCACCGAACACCTCACCTACCGGCCCGCACTGCACACTCTATAGGGGACGATCACAGCACCCCACATGATGCACACATTATATAGGGGACGATCACAGCACCCCACATGATACACACATTCTATGGGGGACGATCACAACACCCCACATGATACACACATTATATAGGGGACGATCACAGCACCCCACATGATGCACACATTCTATAGGGGACGGTCACAGCACCCCACATGATGCACACATTCTATAGGGGACAATCACAGCACCCCACATGATGCACACATTCTATAGGGGACACTCACAGCACCCCCACGTGATGCACACATTCTATGGGGGACACTCACAGCACCCCCACGTGATGCACACATTCTATAGGGGACACACACAGCACCCCACATGGTGCACACATTCTATAGGGGACGATCACAGCACTCCACATAAATACACATTATATAGCATCTGATCACAGCACTATACATACATACATACATATTCTATAAGGGACGATCACAGCATTCTACATACATATTCTATAGGGGACGATCACAGAATTCTACATACATATTCTATAGGGGACGACCACAGCATCCTAAATACATATTCTATGGGGGACGATCACAGCATTCTACATACATATTCTATAGGGGATGATCACAGCATCCTAAATACATACTCTATAGGAGACGATCAGACCATCCTACATACATACTCTATAGGAGACGATCAGAGCATCCTACATACATACTCTATAGGGGACTATCACAGCATCCTACATAAATATTCTATAGGGGACGATCACAGCACCATACACACTCTATATACACGTGCAGTGCTCTGCACTGTTTTGATCCCAATTCCAGGCAGTGATAGATGGATGCTTGTGACAGATCCATTCACCTATGTATATATGTAAATGAGGAGCCAATTCCAGTGCTGACACATGTCAGGGATCAATAGCAGCATTGTCACATTACCTGTCAGAGGTGTGATCCAAGGCAACGTATCCTTAGGACATGTTAGTATCCAGAGGTGGGCGATCAGATGTAGCAGTAGGTAGAAGTGGGTAAGGGATGGTAGACTAGGATGCTGAATCGGGCACTAGCACCTCCCGTGTGTGTGTGTGTATGCAGCGTGTACTCGCTCCCGTCCCCACTCCAGTCTCCAGCCTGTAGAGATCTGTGTTAGTAGGTCAATACTCCTCAGTGTTACTCTCTGTGCACTTCCAGGCTTTGCGCTGACTCAAGCGAGCTCCGCCCCGCGGGCCAATCGTTTCGGCGTCGCTTTGAGTCGGCGACCAATGAAAGTGCGGAGCCGGAGACAGGGGGCGGGGGGTGGAGGAAGAATGAAGAAGTCTGCTTGTGAACACAGTGTGACTGTAGAACGTGGAGCTCTTGTCCTGTGGATTGCATAACTAGAGCCGGAGGGAGAAGGATGGGAGGGGACGGGGGCATTTACGTAACCGGCCGACAGCAATACGTAGCGCTGTGGTAGAGGGTTAACCCCTGAGAGACACAGGGAGAAGGGCAGCCAGCCTTTGTTTGTATGGGGAATGAATGAATGGAGGGGTCGCGGTGTGTGAGGAGACGTGACCGGTGCATTATGGGGGGGTAGTAAATGTCAGGGTGGTGATGGATGATGACGTCACTGGGAACAGCAGCATGCTGAGTGAATGAGCGGAGCGGCGTGGTGTACGGCGACACGTTGTAGTCTATTGTCTGTAATCAGCGCTCACTGCTCTTCCAGGAAAGCAGCCATCACTCTATTCCCATCTACCTGATCCCTGTCATCCAATCCCTCACTGTCATCTCTCCACCAATCACCTTCTCCTCTCTTATCCCCCCAATTCCATAGCCCTCTCTTTTCCTCACCTTATGGCTCCTACACCCTATCGTCCGATTTTCTCATAGTGTGTACACAACTTTCCTCAGCCGATTCCGAACAAAAGATTTTTCTGAGACTGAAAACAGAACAAACATTTTCGTCTAATGTGTTCTGTTTTCGCACGAGAAAAGTGTGTGCGTTATCAAAGAATAAAAGAAAAGCCTTTGTCATGAAAGAATTTTCATACATTGCTGTGAAACAATGAGAACAATTGAACGATAGTTTGGCCGATTTTTTTTTTTTTATAGTGTGTATGTAGCGCTACCCCCGGAGGATTCACTGTGCCTGGGTCTCCCATGGATTAATCCACAGCCAGTTACAGGGTATCTTCTCACAGCCAGGTGCACACACTCTTCTTGTTATCTCCAATGACCAGTCTAGGGGATGTGTATTTGTATTTTATTCCGAGAATTTGGATAGGAGAAGGGAATTAGTAGGATACTCCAAATTAAAGCTGTAGTAAACGACGGAAAAAAAAACCCTGAAATTGCATACTAGCACATTATTAAATACTTACCTTAGAACAGGGGTAGGCAACCTGCTTTTGCAGAACTACAAGTCCCATCATGCCTCTGGGAGTATTTGTAGCTGCCAGCCTCGCGATGCCTCATGGGAAATGTAGTTCCACAACAGCTGGAGGGCCCCAGGTTGCCTACCCCTGCCTTAGAACAAAGCTCACACAGCTTGCCTAGTCACCCATGAGGGGGCTGGCATTTCTTCAAAGTTCGCGGGCTAGGGCGCTGTGAGTGGCCAGAGCCACGATGACATCACTCCCGCACATGCACGGGAGTCTTCCATTCCGCCACAATCTACCGGACCTTCAGAGCGCATGCGCCGCTGAGTGAATATCTCCTAAACCGTACATAACCGAAATATTCATTTTAGCTACAGGTAAGCCTTATTATAGGCTTACCTGTAGCTACAAATCACCAAGCTGGCTATTCAACCGGTGAGCCGGCTATACAAGGTCTCCTAGCAGGTGATCGCCGGGCTCCGGGTGAGCAGGACCAGGGGTGATGAGGAGGAGGTCCAGTGTAAGTTAACCCTACAGATTTTTTTTTGAAGGTGAACTTACCCTTTAATAGAACTGTGTGGCATGCTGTACAGAATAGAACTACAGTATGCAGCAGGCTGTACAGAATAAAGCAAGTCCCTTTTGTAGCAGAAGAAATTTAGTGGACTTTGCTTCTTCAGGACCCTAGCCAGTGTCTCCTTTAGCTGACACCCAGCTGGATAAAGTCCACTGTTGGCTGACGTCACACTGCAAGTCCAAGCTTCGGAGAGATCCCATTTACACTTTGAGTAGCGGGAACTTGTGTTCTGTGTGCCCTGCTTAGGCATCCCATTCACTTCAATAGACACCTTTGTTACCCAAAAGAAGTTCGGCTTCTTTTTGGGCGACAAGCTTCATACGATTTTTAAAGGCACATTTTGCCGCAATTGCAACACAACAATCGCAGCGAAATAACACTATGTTTTAGAATGAATGGCACCCAAACACGCTTTGCATGTTTTGCACTGATTGCCACCCTATTTGGAATTGCAGCGATTCTGCCCTTGATTCCAAATTCCTGACTGGCAGGTGGCTTAGCCTCTCAATACACAGCTGAAACCTGAGCCAGCTGCTCCCGTCCCCTTCACAGCCTAACGCTCCAGTGAGCACTGTAGGGGCAGAGCAGAGAGACAGTTTCTCTGCAGGCTAAAGACCGAGAGATGAGCGATCAGCGGATTTTGATCACTCAGTTCTTGGTCTTGGAAAGCAGCGGGGGACTGATGCTACAGCCACATAGGTCAGTATGTATGTTTGTTATTTTTTTCAATTCCCCCTCTTCTCTTTTAACAATTTGCCAAAACTTTGGGGGTTATTTACGAAAAGGCAAATCCACTTTGCACTACAAGTAAGGAAAAAAAAAATGCAAGGAAAATAAAAAACAGCATTTTAGCCTGCACATGATTGGATGATAAAATCAGCAGAGCTTCCCCTCATTTCAGATCTACCCCTCAGATCTACAGCGACTGCACTTCCAAGTGCAATTTCAAGTGTAGTGCAAAGTGCATTTGCCTTTCGTAAATAACCCCCTTTGTGTATCAGTACTGCTTGGACCGAGAAGAAAGAACACTCCAAATGCTTGTTTTGAAATTTTAAATGTTAATGCAAATGAAAGAAGTCTCACAAGCAATACGTATCTGTTTTTGGCATGAAAGTCCAATCCTTGTTAGAAAATGACAGGTTCTTTGTTCATTAACCCCCCCCCCCCCCCCTTAAACCTGTTTCATGGTAGTGCAAGAAGTGATGGAACAGATTTGTGTACGCATCGGTAAGGTGTAGATAAATGTGTCACAACTCTGACAGAACTTTCACAACTGCCTCTCTTGTAAAGTGGTGGAGTTTTCCAGGCAGAGAATCTGTTTTTTAGAAGGTGAGAGAGTAAAGGAAATGACAAATATCAGTTCCAAAAGAACTTAAAGCGGGGGTTCACCCTAAGAAAATGTTTTTCTTTATCTACCATCCCATCCAGCATACTAGCGTCAGCTATAGTATGTTTTTTTTTTTTTCCGCTGTATTTACAGTTTAATCCTTTAGTTTTGTTTCAGACTCCGGTGGGGAAATAGGCGTTCCTATGAAGAGGGGAACATGATTGACCTCCGGCTATGGCGCGTCACGCGTTCCGAAAATAGCCGAAATAGGACTCGGATATATACAGCGCCTGCGCAGTCAGCTCCTAGTCTGTGCGCAGGCGCCGTATAGCGCAGTGAAGAGCCGAGTCCTACTCTGACTATTTTCGGAACGCGTGACGCGCCATAGCCGGACGTCAATCATGTTCCCCTCTTCATAGGAACGCCTACTCCCCGCGGGAGTCTGAAACAAAACTAATAGATTAAACGGTAAATACAGCGGAAAAAAAAAAAACATACTATAGCTGACGCTAGTATGCTGTATGGGATGGTTCATAGATGTTTTTTAGGGTGAACCTCCGCTTTAAAGCAGATCTCCACGCAAAAGGTAATTTACCTCTTTAAGTCATTCCCCCCAAATCCTCCCCGCCCCCCGCCTCCTCTGCCTAACTTGGTATGTAATTTCGGAGGGTGGAAGCGGGTACCTAGCTTTGACAGGTATCCGCTCATACTTCAGTTTGGATCGCTGAGGTGATTCGAGTGGAAGTTCTCCTCTCTCTTCAGTCTTCTTTTTTTTGGCTGGCTTTCTCATGAAAGTGATCCAAGCGGTTCGTTAGCCACTGGATCACTTTCCAAAGCGGCTGGAGGGAGAGTCCCCCCGGCGACGTCCCTCACTGGTGTTTCTCAGGCTGACCATTTTTACTAGCGTCCAAGAAACAATCCGAGGCAATGAGAGACTAGATCATCTTTGATTACCTCTATGACCTTGGAGGACCGGAGCCACGTTATGACATAATTTCTGGTCTAGGGCAGAAGTAAACAAGATTATTTTTTTTAAGCAAAATTTAAAAAAAAAATTTTTTTTTACTTTTGCTTTTGAAGGTAAAGGAGAGATTTGGGGTCTTTTTGACCCCAGATCTCTCCATAAAGAGGACCTGTCACCCTTCTTTCTATTGAAAGGGATGTTTAAATTCCTTGTATAAGGAGTAAAAGTAAAAAATAAAATAAAGGGACAGTGTAAAACTAAAATAAATAAGACAAAAAAAATTAAAGTGCTCCCATCCCTCCATGATTGAGTGCTGAAGCGAACGCATACGCAAGTCGCACACGCATATGTAAACGATGTTCACACCACACATGTGAGGTATCACTGCAAACATTAGAGCAAGAGCAATAATTCTAGCACTAGACCTCCTCTGTAACTCTAAACAGGTAACCTGTAAAAAATGCTAAATTGTTGCCTATGGAGTTTTTTAAGTACTGTAGTTTGTAGCCATTCCACAAGCGTGCACAATTTTAAAGCGTGACATGTTAGGCATCTGTTTACTCGGCGTAACATCATCTTTCATATTTATAAAACATTGGGGTATATATTTTCTTCTTTTTTTTAATTAATTAAAGTGTATTTTTTCCCAAATTTGCATTTGAAAAATACAGTGTGACATAAAAATTGCAATGATCGCCATTTTATTCCCTAGGGTCTTTGTTAAAAATAAAATGTTAATTTTCTAGCAAAAAATACCAGTTTAAACTTGTAGATAAAAAGTCCCAGAAAAGTTATGGTCTTCATGTGGTTGTAAAGGCTAAAGGTTTTTTACATTAATACAGTCTCTGCATTGGGGTAAAACAAAATCTGTGTGCAGCCCTGCCCCTCTAAATACTTGAGTCTGATCTCGGTCCAGTGCTGTGCCCGAGAGCAGTGGCGCTGCTCTCTCACTCCCTCCTCCCTGAACTCAGTGAGAGCAGCAGGAGCCACCTATCAATCCAGTAACAAGGGAGCAGGCGGCGGGGCTGAGCTGCACTGTGTCAATAGATGCACACAATGCAGTTCAGGATCGTGCCTGCAAAAGTACCACCCTTAGCAAGTGGCTTGCTCAGGGGGTACTCAAAGGCAGGAGGTGCAAGGAGCAATTGTATACAATTACACAGAGCAGGTAAGTATAGCATGTTTGTTATTTTAAAACAAAGAGACTTTAACCACTTGCATGCACTGTGGCAGGTTAGCACGTGCAGGCAGAATCACATATACTATACATGTACATTATTTTGTCAGCTCAGGCTAAGGGGGGTGCACAGGGTGTCCCCTTGCAACTGCTGTGTCCAGAAGACACAGCAGATTTCAGATTCCGGTACTCGGGGCCCAGCGATTGCAGTGACAAGAAAGCTGTTCTGAATGAATTAATTCATAAAAGCTGTGTTACCTATGCTGTGATTGGCCTACAGCTATCACATGGTACCTGAGCCAGTAACAGCCCCCTGTACCATGTGATTAGCTGTAGCCAATCACTGATCACAGCTGTCATGAATGGTTAACCCATTCATGACAGTTGAAAATGTTGCTATTACAATGATCTTTATTGTAATAGCAAAATGTAAAAAAGAAGCCCTGATTACTCCTCAAATGTTAAAAACAAAGGGCCAGATTCAGGTACATTTACGTTGCGCAGCGGCGGCGTAACGTATCCCATTTACGTTACACCACCGCAAGTTTACAGCGTAAGTGCCTGATTCACAAAGCTCTTACCTGTAAACTTGCGGCGGTGTAACGTAAATCCGCTCGGCCAAGCCCGCCTAATTCAAATGGGGCGGGCACCATTTAAATTAGGCGCTTTCCCGCGCCGAACGTACTGCGCATGCTCTGTCCGTCAAATTACCCAACGTAAATGGCGTCCAGCGCCATTCACGGACGACTTACGCAAACGACGTGATTTTTCAAATTTCAACGCGGGAACGACGGCCATACTTAACATTGGCTAGTCCACCTAGAGGGCAGCCTTAGTTTTACGCGGCGTATCTCAACGGAAACAACGTAAAGTTAGAGCGACGGGTAAAGCGTACGTTCGTGAATCGCCGTAACTAGTCATTTGCATATTCTATGCCGACCGCAATGGAATCGCCACCTAGCGGCCGGCCTAAGATCCGACGGTGTAAGTCAATTACACCTGTCGGATCTTAGGGTTATCTATGCGTAACTGATTCTATGAATCAGCCGCATAGTTACGACGGGCGGATCACAGAGATACGACGGCGTATCAGGAGATACGCCGTCGTATCTCTTTTGTGAATCTGGCCCAAACTGTTTAAAAACATTAAATAAAAAATGATTTACATTTTTTTTTCTCTCATCAGTCAGTTTTCCTGATCACCGCCACACATATTATGACAGTGTACTGCACTTGTGACAGTATGTAAAAAAACAAGGTAAAAAAAATTATATACATTTTATTTAATTTCTTAATTTTCAAAACAATTGTGACAAAAAAGGTGTGAAAAGTGTGCAAAAATTGTGACAAAAGTAATTGTGTACAAAAGAAACTCACTATGCCTCTTACTAAATACCTCAGACTGCCTACTTTCCAAAAAGGGGTAATGTGGGGGGAATTTGTACTGTCCTGGCATTGTTTTTTTTTTTTTTTTTATCTGAATTATATGTGATGGAACAGAATACAATAGTCTAAGTTGGTGAAGTAAAATTAGAAAAATATATACATAAAACGATTTTTCAGAAATAAAAAACTGATAATTGGCATGTGCGTATGTATTCACCCCCTTTGTTATGAAGCTCATAAAAAGCTCTGGTGCAATCAATTGCCTTCAGAAGTCACATAATTTGAAATGATGTTCAACTGTGTGCAATCTGTCACATGGTCTTTCATTACATATACACACCTTTTTGAAAGACCCCAGAGGCTGCAACACCTAAGCAAACACTGCCATGAAGACCAAGGAACACTCCAAACAAGTAAGGGACAATGTTGTTGAGAAGTACAAGTCAGGGTTAGATTATAAAAAAAATATATATACAAATCTTTGATGATCCCTAGGAGCACCATCCAATTATAACCAAATGGAAAGAACATGGCACAGCAGCAAACCTGCCAAGAGACAGCCGCACACAAAAACTCATGGACCGGGCAAGGAGGGCATTAATCAGAGAGGCAGCGCAGAGACCTAAGGTAACCCTGGAGGAGCTGCAGAGTTCCACAGCAGAGACTGGAGACATAGGACGACAATAAGCCGCATCTCCATAGAGTTGGGCTTTATGGCAGTGGCCAGAATAAAGCCATTTCATTTCAGCAAAAAACAAATATTTGAGTTTGCGAAAAGGCATGTGGAAAACTCCCAAAATGTATGGAGGAAGGTGCTCTGGTCTGATGAGACTAAAATTGAACTTTTTGGCCATCATAGAAAACGCTATGTCTGGTGCAAACCCAACACATCACCCAAAGAACACCAACCCCACAGTGGAACATGGTGGTGGCAGCATCATGCTGTGGGGATGTTTTTCAGCAGTCTGGACTGGGAAACTGGTCAGAGTTGAGGGAAAGATGGATGGTGCTAAATACAGGGATATTCTTGAGCAAAACCTGTACCACTCTGTGTGTGATTTGAGGCTAAGATGGAGGTTCACCTTCCAGCAGGACAATGACCCCAAACACACTGCAAAAGCAACACTTGAGTGGTTTAAGGGGAAACATGTCATTCATGCCCTGGTCATGAATGGGGAAAAGCCTTCTAGAGCCTAAGTGGTTACTATCACTTTAACAACAAATTTAGTCAAAACAATAATTATATTTACCACACAACATTTCATTACAAGAGGTCTTATCAGCAATACGGTGGTATTTCTTTATGAATTTGTCACAATTATAACATAATACAGTAAGGGCCCTTTCACACGGGCGATCTGCCCGGCGGACTCTGCTTGCTCAGCAGGGGAACGATCAGCTGATCCCTGCTGAGCAGGCGGATGACACTGTGCTCTGACGGACCTGTCCATTTTCATCCGATCCCATCCGCCAGACGAATGCAAAATAGGGTCACCATCCATCTGCATTTCACGGAGGAGAGAGAGAGCTAGGTGGCATAGCATTTTTCATTATGTTTTGGTTATGAAGATTCCTCTGCATGGGTAATTATTTATGAATTGTGTTCAATACAAGTGGGTTGCAAGCCCTTAAAGTGATTGTAAAGTCTTGTTTAAAAAATATAAAAATAATAACAAACATGATATACTTACCTCCTCTATGCAGTTGGTTTTGCACAGAGCAACCTGCATCCTCCTCTTCTTGGGTCCCTCTTTGCTGCTCCTGTCCCCTCCTATCGAGTGCCCAACACAGCAAGCAGCTCTCTATGGGGGCACCCGAGCCAAGTCAGAGCTCTGTGTATCCATTCAGACATGGAGCCCAGACCTAGCCCTGCCTCTTCACTACCCTGATTGGCTGACTGACTTTGACAGCCGCGGGAGCCAATGGCGCGGGTGCTGTGTCTCAGCTAATCAGGAGGAGTGTATCAGATCGCTTAGACGCTTGTGGACATTGCTGGAGAGAGATGGGGCTCAGGTAATTAATTGGGGGAAGTGCTGGAAAGGCTGTTACACACAGAAGTTTTTTTTCTGCATAGAATGCATTAAGATAAAAAACCTTCTGCCCTTACAACTCCTTTAAGCACAATTTAAACTGAGGTAAACTAATTAACCTCTTCCATACAGGGCAGTTATACACCCATCCATACCGGGCCTATTCTGGCACTTCTTTCCTACATGTACAAATCATAATTTTTTTGCTAGAAAATTACGCAGAACCCCCAAACATTATATATGTTTTTTTAGCAGACACCCTAGGGAATAAAACGACGGTCATTGAAACCTTTTATCTTGCACGGTATTTGCGCAATAATTTTTCAAACGCCTTTTTTTTGGAAAAAAATTGTTTCATGAATTAAAAAAATTAAAAAACAGTAAAGTTAGCCCAATTTTTTTGTAAAATAGGAAAGATGATGTTACACCGAGTAAATAGATACCTAACATGTCACGCTTTAAAATTGCGCACACTCATGGAATGGCGCCAAACTTCGGTACTTAAAAATCTCCATAGGCAACGATTTGACATTTTTTACAGGTTACCAGTTTAGATTTACAGAGGAGATCTAGTGCTAGAATTGTTGCTGGCACTCTAACGCACGCGGCGATACCTCACATATGTGGTTTAAATGGCGTTTACATATGTCAGCGGGACTTGCGTGTGCGTTCGCTTCTGCGCGCAAGCTACCGAGGACAGGGGCGTTAAAAAAATAAATTTTATTTCTTTTTTTTTATATATATATTTATTTCTTTTTTTACACTTTTTTTTCTAATTTTTTTTTTTTTTTTTGATCACTTTTATTCCTATTACAAGGAATGTAAACATCCCTTGTAATAGGAATGTGTGTGACAGGTACTCTTTATGGAGAGATGCGGGGTCAATAAGACCCCACATCTCTCCTCCAGGCTGGAAAGCATGAAATCGGTGAAAAAAAATTCACCGATCTCATGCTTGCTGTTGCTTAGCAGCCGCAATCGCGGCTTTGTTTACTTACGGGGACCCGGGCGTGACGTCATCACATCGCGCCCGGGTCCTCCGACGGTCATAGAGATGACTGGTGACCATCTGGTCACCAGTCATCTCTATGCTTCCTGCGAGCGCCGGACGATTCGTTCTCCGGGCCCCCGATGGCACGGGAGAGCCCGGAGAAGCACCGGATGGCGGCGGGAGGGGGGTATGTCCCCTCCCGCCGCCTGTAAGAACGATCTAGCGGCGGAACCGCCGCTATGATCGTTCTTACGTTGTGCAGAATCGCCGGCACAAGAGAAGGATATCTGAATGATGCCTCTAGCTGCAGGCATCATTCAGATATCCCCCCCACAAAGCCCAGGACGTCATATGACGTCCACTCTGAACGGCAGAGGTTCTTTGTGGACGTCATTTTACTATGGGCCGGTAGGGAAGTGGTTAAAAAGTGCAATACTACTCTTATGATAGTGGTTGCATAACGCACACAGATACAGTATATGCTTCACACAACCCTGGCACATAACTGCATAGAACCGCAACCTCTTTTTCATTTTAATGGTCAGCTATATGCAGCAGCTGCATTTTCCTGGAGAGATTATGCAGGCTCTGCATGTTTTGCAGTCTATATACTGTACATCTGTATACAAGGTCTAAATGGAGACATAGTGGAGGGGAGGCAATGAGGTCAGATTGTTCATACCATTCCTGTTCAGCCCCAACATGTGTAGCTGACAGCATCCTAGCAACCAGTGATGCTATGTAGCTTACAGCATTTTGGCAACCAGTGACAGGTTAGGGAGGAGGGGGTGCATGCAAAGATGTAAATAAACAGTGGCCCCACTCTGGCCTTTACATCAACATTCGCTAGCATTATAAAGGGGGTAGTAAAACCATAGCTCCCAACTGTCCCTGACTTCGAGGGACCGTCCCTGATTTGGAGCAATGTCCCTCTGTCCCTCATCCCTCCTCATTTGTCCCTCATTTTGGTCCGATCTATATAATTGTATATAAAATGCCCCTTTTATCTATCAAAAAGTGTTTTCCAGCTCTAAACCTTTCATCTGATTTCTGAATTGATGCATTTGTAAATTCCAAAAGCTAATATAAAGGCATAGTAATGGTAAAAAAAAGCACCTGCGGGTATAGCAAATCTTGTTTTTTTGTACAATTCCCCTTTAAGGGGGCGTGGCAAGGGGTGTGTTCTATGCCTGTATACTTTTGCTGACAGGTGTCCCTCATTCCCATCTCAAAAAGTTGGGAGGTATGGTAAAACTCTAGTATGTGTAGTAGAGTAATAGAAAACCAACAGATCCAATAGTCATGGCATGCATGCTGCTGATTCTGTGAAATTAAATCATTAAT
Source organism: Rana temporaria (assembly GCF_905171775.1). Lineage (NCBI taxonomy): Eukaryota > Metazoa > Chordata > Amphibia > Anura > Ranidae > Rana > Rana temporaria. Next base: position 259,023,747 of record NC_053489.1, on the reverse strand, counting down.
TGAAAGGGGTGTGGTAAAAAAAAATAGCAGTGTGAAGATCAATTAGGGAAGTCATTCAGACAGCAAATGTTGTACATGCTGGGCATAGTGCATTTCTCTCGGAAAATCTGAATAAAATGGGTCGTTCCAGACATTGTTTAGAAGAACAGTGAATTTCGATAAAGCGGGAAAACATATAAAGAAGTGCAGAAACTAATAGGTTGCTCAGCTAAAATGATCTCACATGCTTTAAAATGGCAACCAAAACCAGAAAGACGTGAAACTACCATTCAAATGGATCGAAGAATAGCCAAACGGCCAAGACTCAGCCAATGATCAGCTTAAGGGTGATCAAAGAAGGTCTAAAGTTACCTGTGAGAACTTTAATAATTAGAAGACACCTATGTGAAGCCAAGCTATTGGCAAGAAGCCCTCGCAAAGTCAGATTGTTGAAAAAACGACATGTGCTGAAGAGGTTACAATTTACCAAACACCACATTGACTGGCCTAAAGATAAATTGTGCAACAGTTTGTAGACTGATGAAAGTAAGAGTGTTCTTTTTTGGTCCAGGGGCTGTAGACAGTTTGTCAGATGACCCCCAAACACTGAATTTAAAGGGGAGTTCCAGGCTTTTTTTATCTTTATTAAAAGTCAGCAGCTACAAAAAGTGTAGCTGCTGGCTTTTAATAAACAGACAGTTACCTACTCCACGGTCCAGTGGTCATGGGCGGGCACTCACTGCGCATGTGCAAGCTGCGCACTGTGATTGGTCAGGCGATCACCTAGGACCTGTCACGTGTCCCAGGCGATCGCCTACAGGAAGGGGCTGCTGTAGGCGATATGACGTATCGCTTAAGCAGTCCCTGGGTGGAAGGAGAAAGTGGGACAGGAAGTCCCACTCCTCCTGAAACCCCCACTCCCCCCCCAAAAAAAAATTACATGCCAAATGTGGCATGTAAGGGGGCAAGGAGTGGTTTAAGCGGAAGATGAGTGGTTTAAGCGGAAGTTCCACCTTTAATTGGTACTCCGCTTTAAGCCACAGTACACTGTGAAGACACTACCGTGTTGGACCTATTTATCGCATACCAGGGATCGTGGATCAGTATGAATGCATCAAATGTTCCTTATGCTGAAGAGGAAATGCCCTAGAAATGGATGTTTCAACAAGAAACACACCAGTAAGCAAGCAGCATCTTGGTTCCAGACCAACAAGATTAACATTATGGAGTGGCCAGCCCAGTTTTTGAGGTAAAACCACGAAATGCAGAGGAATTGTGGAATGTAGTGCAATCGTCTTGGGTGGAAATACCTGTTCACAGATGCCAGAAGTTGGTAGGCCCCATACAACACAGATGTGAAGCAGTTCTCAGAAACAGGGGTTATACAACAAAATATTTGTTCAGTGATTCACGGGAAAGCTAAATCTTCTAGCATTTTTCAGTTTATACTGTTAATGTTTGTGTTTGTAAAGAAAAATGCAGACACTGCTATTTTTTGGAAAAGCCTAATATTCATTTTTCTTCACGTTCTGTAAAATAAGAACACATTTGAAAAACTTTTCTTTATGTTTTGATTTGCAATTGACTGTGCGGTGTTCCCAATGCATTTACATGTATAGAATCAAAAGCTATTATAAGGATTTTAAGCTTTACTCATTTTTTGCTGCTATTATTTTGAACACAGCTGTACCTTTTGAAAATACAGTAGGTACATCAATTGTCACAGGAAGCCAGCACTAAGGTCAGAGTGTCCACACTCCTTCCGCAATGCACACAGACAGGTTCATGGCCAAGAAACTTTGTTGGTTGTGGGTGGAGTCTGACAGGGAACTAAAATACTAGTTCCCCATCAGGTCTGCCTTGCTTGTGATGGAGAGTGTTGGTCTGAATAGGAGCTATGAAATCTACCAAGGGGCGGACTGACCTTTAGGGTACTCGTGCACTGCCCAAGGGCCTAGGGCCAGTAGAGGGCATCTCACAGAACCAGGCTAATGTTTCAAAGCCTGTGTCAGAGCAAGTCTGTTACCTGGCTCTGCTAATTTACCTCCCATGGGCTCATTTCACTTGGCACCTGCCCTGCATCTCCTCCAAGAAGTGGCACCATAATTGCTATCTCTAGTATTGTGAAAGGCTGGTGGGGAAAGCTGCCTAAGCTCCTCCTACATTATGATGTTACATCTACATCAGGGGGAGGAGCCAAGGAGGAGGAACATCTGTCTGGAAAAAGCCAAGCTAATCTGAGGTCTGTAATAGGAGGTTTACATTGGGCAGATTTACACTTGGAGGATGTACACGGAGGAAGGAGGGATTTACACCGGGGGATTACACTACAGGTATTTACACTGGGGAGATTTACATGGGGGGATTCACACTTGGTGGATTACACATAGGGGATTACACTGGAGGCAGTACACTTTCTGTCAGTACAGAAGACATGGATCCTGTGTTTATGTAAAGCAGAAACTCTGATCCATGTCTTCGAGTAATATAAGCACCTCCCCACTACAATGAACTACACAGTTAACCCTTTGATTACCCTGATGTTAACCCCTTCCCTGCCAGTGTCATTAGTACAGTGAAAGTGCATATTTTAGCACCGATCACTGTAATAATGTCACGGATCCCCAAAAAAGTGTCAAAAGTTTCCGTTAGGTGTCCGAAATGTCCTTCGCAATATCACAGTCCCGCTATAAAGCCTCGTACACACGATTAGTCCATCCGATGAGAACGGTCTGATGGACCGTTTTCATCGGTTAACCGATGAAGCTGACTGATGGTCCGCCGCGCCTACACACTATTGGTTAAAAAAAACGATTGTGTCAGAACGCGGTGACGTAAAACACAGTGACTTGCTGAAAAAAACAAAGTTCAATGCTTCCAAGCATGCGTCGACTTCATTCTGAGCATGCGTGGATTTTTAACCGATGGTTGTGCCTACTAACGATCGTTTTTTTCCCATTGGTTAGGAATCCATCGGTTAAATTTAAAGCAAGTTGGCTTTTTTTTAACCGATGGTTAAATAACCTATGGGGCCCACACACAATCGGTTTTGACCGATGAAAACGATCCATCAGACCATTGTCCTCTGGTTAACCTATTGTGTGTACTAGGCCTAAGTCGCTGATCGCAGCCAAAAGTGGAATAAAAAAAAATATCCCATAGTTTGTAGACGCTATAATTTTTGCGCAAACCAATCAATACACGCTTATTAGGATTTTTTTTTTACCAAAAATAGGTAGCAGAATACATATTGGCCTAAATTGATGAAGAAATGTGATTATTTACATTTTCTTTATTGGATACGTATTATAGTTTTTTATTTCTAGTGCAAAAAATAAAAAAAACACAGAGGATTTCAAATATCACCAAAAGAAAACTCTATGGGGCAAAAAAGTACATACATTTTATTTGGGTACAGCGTCAAATGACCGCAAAATTGTCAGTCAAAGTGGTTGGGCGCTAGAAAATTATGCAGGGTTTCAGTGACCCTTATTCATGTAGCATAGCTGAATAATGTAATACTGGGCTAGCTTTTGATCAAAGTAAATCGTTAAACATGAATGTGGTGTTTTTTTTTTCAAACTCTTTCAGCTAAAATTAGTTGTTGGGTTCAAGTCAAGTTCAAATTCAAGGTAGCATTTCTGAAGAAAAAAAACATGTTTTGTAAGTTAATATTTCAAAGCTAAAGCTTAAAAGATTTCTATTTTTAAATATTGAGATACTAAATCAATGTTTATTACAGTATTCATCTCAAGCTATATTTGTCACAAACATACAAACAGTGAAGTAACTAAGGGCTTGTTCACACTGGACTGTGGTGCGGGAAACCCGTGTTCCATGCATGTTTCACTCACTGCGTAAAATAAAATAAAAATAAGTGCGCGATTTGCTGCAAACGTCAATGACATCCCAAATGCAGGTCGCAAATGCCATGCATTTGCCTGCACCAGCTTGTATGGTACCACAGTAAAAAAGTTGCAGTTTACAGTCAAACAGAGAAAATAAGTAATGACACATATTCAAGTAACAATGAAAAGCTCTCAATTAGATTTACATGCCCACAGGCCCAGCAGAACATGGTATGAATGGTCATGTGGAACATGGCAAATATGAGGACGGTCTGAAGTTTGAAGAGCATGTATATGGCAGGCAGAGTAATGACACAAGACACCCAAAACATAGACTAGTGAGCTTAAAACTGTGCAACTATAGTTTTTCAAAATAATGCAATATACTGGGGAGCGGGCCTCCCGGTGGCCAGCTGGACCCAGAATGGGGATAATGAGACTAAAATAATATATTATAAGATGCTCATCTGAAAAAGGACAGCACCCAGAACTGAGCCAGGTATACTGGTCGGGGGGGGGGGAGTATATTAGGGGAAAAGGGGGCAAAGAGGATGGGGGGGCAGTGGGTAAGGGGTAGAATCTAGGAACAAGAGACCATTATGCAGGGGAAGAAAGGGCAATATTAAGAAAGAAAGGAAGGTAGAACATTTCGCCCCGGGAATAAAACTGGGTCCAGGAGGTCAGCCAGTTTGCAAAACCCCCTGAAGATGGGCATTGTTGTATACAAAATGTTGCCAAGGTCTCCAGGTGTCCCAGAAGATCTCCTCCCGATTGTGCAAGGTAGCTGTGAGATCCTCCATATGCCTAAGTTCATTGACTTTGGAAAACCACAAATATTGTAATAGTGGGTTCTCCAACATAAGGGGATGCCTGCCTTAGCCACATTCAATAGCTGAATTGTGAGGGCAGCTTTATATTTCTTGATGGGACGGTCCGAGAGATGCAACAGACATGCTGCAGGGTTCCCCGCCAGGTCAACATTAGTCAGGTGCTTGACAGTACCAATCACCTCCTGGTAAATTGGCCTAAGTTTGGGACAGTCCTAAAAGATATGGAGCATTGAACAATAGTGCATGTACTACATTTTGTGCCAACCAATGCAATTTCAGCCCATTCAAATGAATGCTTGGGTGTAGTAAAGATGCAGTAGAGACTGTGGAACAAACAGAAGTGCAGCAAAGGCTGAGACTGTGGGGGCCGCATTAGCAACTGGGGTGCAACAGAGACTGTGAGTGTAGTCAAGGTACAACAGAGACTGAGAATGCATGTGAGGTACTGTGGAGGCTGCGGGTGCATAAGAGACTGTGGATGGCACAGAGGGTTGTGGAGATGCAACATAGGCTGCAGGAGCTGGGGCTGTAATGCTAGCAAATATTAGCTACAGCAGCCCAGGGGAGCAATCTGATAGAGCAGCGACAGAGTCTCCTACTCGAGTTTAAAGGGGTTGTAAAGGTAATTTTTGTTTTTCCCTAAATAGCTTCCTTTACCTTAGTGCAGTCCTCCTTCCCTTACCTCATCCTTAAATTTTGCTTTTAAATGTCCTTATTTCTTCTGAGAAATCCTCACTTCCTGTTCTTCTGTCTGTAACTCCACACAGTAATGCAAGGCTTTCTCCCTGGTGTGGAGAAAGCCTCTTGATGGGGGAGGGGGTGAGCAGGAGTGTCAGGACACCCACTAACACACAGCTCATTTCTCTATCTCCAAAGTAGAGAGTGTCCTGACCTGCCTGCTCGCCCCCTCCTCCCTCAAGAGGCTTTGTCCACACCAGGGAGAAAGCCTTGCATTACTGTGTGTAGTTACAGACAGAAGAACAGGAAGTGAGGATTTCTCAGAAGAAATAAGGACATTTAAAAGCAAAATGGAAGAATGAGGTAAGTGAAGCAGGACTGCACTAAGGTAAAGGAAGCTATTTAGGGAATTTTTACCTTTACAACCCCTTTAAAAGGGGGTTCTAGTCACACAATGCAGCTGTAATGCTCAAGGCAAAATTTGTAACTGCCCTAGGCCTTCCACAGTCAGGTGGATCATGGGAGGTAAGTAACCATGGTCCATAATCCTATAATTCACAACAAAATCACTTAGAGAAAGCATTACATTGCTTGAGTTGCCAGATGGCCACCCACAAGCAAAATTTGGACATTTTTGAGTAGACACAAAGAAACATCAGGACCCTGTACACGATTAAAGGAACAAACAAAATCTTGAAAACTACTTGTAGAGTTGATTAGCTTGTTGCCTTGGTTAAAAATTTTAGTTGAGCCAGAATTGTATAGGGTGTTACCATATTTTTCGGCATATAAGACGACCTTTTACACCGGAATTACACAGCCAAAAACCGGGGGTCGTCTTATACGCCGAGTGAAGAAGCTGCGCTATCGATATCAGCCCGCCGGCTGCTCTGTAAGGCTGTATGTATTCTGTATTCTGTATTCTGCGCCGCTCAGCCAATCCCGATGCACTCTGTTGATGACAGAGCATGCTAAGCCTGCTCGGATTGGAGTAATATAACCTCTGCCAATCCGAGCAGGCTACATTATGTAGCCTGCTCGGATTGGCAGAGGTTGTTACTCCAATCCGAGCAGGCTTAGCATGCTCTGTCATCAACACAGTGCATCGGGATTGGCTGAGCGGCGCATATACAGTCTACATACAGCCTTACAAAGCACCCGGCGGCGGCTGCCTCTTTGATAAATTTAAAAGGCATTACTACCGCACAAGGGGGTTGTCTAATATGGTGAGTAGACCACAAAACCACCGTTTTCAGCAGACTATTAGGAGGTCGTCTTATATGCCGAGTCGTCTTATACGCAGGCAACTACGGTACTATTTAAACAAAGAATGCTTCGGAAACATAATATATACAATGCAAAATACATGTAAAAAAGATGAAGAGCACTTCCCACCTACCAGCAACCTGTTATTAGTGGTTGCTCCTGATGTGGAATGTATAGTGATGTTTATGGGTTTGCCCTAGGGCAAATTATTTCAGAATAAAAGTATATAACACAATACAATAAAATAAAAGAAACCTACATATGAACCTGACTAATGGTAGCCTTAAACTGGTAACTCAATTTTTTTACTGCTGCAAAAAAAAAAGTTTAAAAAGCGTGGAAGACAACCTCGTTGTCTTTCATGAAGTTCAAAAACAGTGTAACATAAACAATGTTTTGAAAAGCAATCGGCTCTACAGGATGGTAAACTTACATTTTTTTTATATTTATTTGGTTTCTTTTGGTTGAAAATATTTTACCTTCCTTTTTTTAATACCTTTTTTTTAATCTAAACCCCCATAGTCTTCTTGTACCCTGGCTTACCTTTTCTAGTGGGCCGTCTTCCTGGCTCATTTTCTCAGACAACCTCCCTTACCCATTACATTTCTTCCCCTTTAGACATCGACCCCACCCACCCATATTATTATTTTTTATTAAAGGTATTTATATAGTTCAGCACCTACTGTACCCGCTGTACATTCCCATAAGTCCCTACCCACAGAAAGCTTACCGGTCACAAGTATACACATACTAGGGCCAATTTGGACAGGAGCCGGTTACCCTACCAGCATGTCTTTGGAGTGTGGGAGTGTGGGAGGAACCAGAGTAACCAGAGGAAACCCACACAGGCATGTAAGCACTAAGTTCTCTAAAATCCATGAATCAGAATGTCCTCACTATTTTCAGCATATTGCATCTTATTCTACACCCCAGGAATTGTCTGGTTATGTATCGTTACAACCCTACTAAGTGATGTCAAATCTTTTTTCACCTTTGTACTGTATGTACTGATTTATTGTCATTTCAATGAAAAGTCCCCTACATTATTCATCAGTCTGTCACTCTTCTATAACTGCTGGAAGCCTTCGGTCTTGATTTGTATTACTATTTTGTTTATCGAAAATTCTGAATAAAAATTCTTTAACGAAAAACAGTAAAAAAAATAAGCTGCTATTCACAGCAACAGACATGCTTTTCTTCACAGAGAACTCGTATTTCAGACAGAATGCTGACACCTGGCACAAACTTTATTGTATTAGAATGTACAAATAAGATGGCTTAAAAGTTTATACGGTTGTATCTTTCAATGTTTCTACTGATAAAACATTTATAATAGATTTCTAGTGATACATTACTGTCTGCAGTGTGCAGAGTTTTGTCTTGCTATGCACTTTATTTTCTTTTCTTTTACAGTGTTTGATTTTTCAAATGAAGAATTGCCATGCTGCATCCTTATTTCATTATCATATAGATTGATTTTTTGGCTGTATTTTGTGGAATCAGCCATGTGGAAGTCACTAAGCAAGACTGTATCCTTGCCAGTGGCTGAAGGTAGTAGCTTTTCTACTCTATAGTGTATTAACTGGATATGAAGTGCTGTCAAAAAATACTCCAGTGCACACTATCTAAGAATTTTCTGAATGTATTAAATACACAATCCATGGAGAGAATATGATGCTTTGTGGTAGTTTTTTTTTTTTTTCTGTTTCTGAATTTCAGCCCTTTGATAAGTAATATATGATATTTTGACAGTTTTGTTAATAGGCTATATTTACAAATATAAATTGTTCATTCCTACAGAAGGTACATTATAAGCGAGAACACACCAACAATGCACCATGTTGGGCTTTTTTGTGCAGCACTACCCCCGTAGGGGTTGCAGATGACAGAGTTCCCCTCTGCTGCACAGCCAGGCACACAACAATGTTATCTTTCATCCAAACACATTGAACAGTCCTTTTTATGTTTTATTAGGGGGTAATAGGGATGGGATGGGGGGGGGGGGGGGGTAGGAATTATGGGATGCCCAACTTGATAGTGACAAAACCAATGACAACTTCCTCCCTATTTAGAGCTCCAATTGAGCCTCTGTACAACTCCAATTGCATCCTCCTCCTTGGTCTGTACAACTCTGATTCCTCTTTATTAGCTAACAGTCTTTTTAGATCAGCAACAGCCCCTTACAGGCTAAGAACTCTCAATCCCTTTTGGAAGTAGCACAAAATATTGTAAGCTGCATCCTGGAGCACCTCCAACTCCCCTGTAGACACTGGTCCCAGCTCTACCACTGCAGGAAATGCCAGCCCACCTGTCTGCTTCTCCACCAGCCCACCTGGCTGCATCTTTACCAGCTTATCCGACTGAATCTCTTCACCAATCTACCCGACTGACTCTCTGGAGATCTCCCAGGGCAAGGTTGGGAAGATTTAAGATCACCGCTATCTTCCATAGAGAGCTGCTATGTGTAGCAGTCTCTCCCCTTGTAAGTCCCTGCACCATGCTATAGTACTTATACTGTCCTCCATGCTCCTGCTGCCTCTCAGGAAAGACTTCATACAAGCATCCAGGGCCACTTATAGCCTCCTTAGCACTGCATCTCGATCTTACACCCCACTCCCTTCCCAGCATGACTCATTTCTATTTAAGGTAAGATGGCCAGATTTTTTAAATGAAATCCGGGGACATTTTTTTTTAGTAGTAATGGCGGCAATCAGCAACTCTCTGCCCGTCGCCACAGCCTGTCAAGTATTCCAGGCCCCGTCTACTACTGGGTGGAGAGCGGAGGAAGATCACTCCGCCAGGGAAGGCAAGGAGATAAGCAGGCAGACGACAGGCCGGGACTTGAGCCAAGGCAGAAGAACATGCAAATGGAGCTGAATGGGCATGCACCCGAAACTGAAGAAATATTCCCTCCGCTCCGACCAGCACATGATCATCAGAAAGGGGGACAGATAATGGAAAAAAATACACCACCTAAGCTAGCGGCGGAGCGGAGGGGTGTCATTTAGATTTTTTTTTATTCTGCACTGACTGTCTTTAAAATTGCCCCAGCCCCTGTTCAAATCCAATCCGGGGACAGACTTGGTCCTGGGACAGTGTCCTCAATCCGGGGACTGTCCCCTGAAACCGGGGATGTCTGGTCACCCTAATTTAAGGGCTCACTTAGTCCCCTACCAGACCCACCTCCTGGGGATTGGCCACACTCCCCAAAATTTTCAGAACATGAGAGGCAGAGAGGCAGTGCGACTCCAGCCCCTCCCACTTCACATTCCTCAACAGTCAGCTGAATTCTAGTCTCTGCCCCCCCCCCCCACATGCCATGAACTGAATGGGTGGCTGCGAAGAGGCTGAGGGGCGGCTGCAGGCTTCAGGAACAGCCCAAATCGTCATTCGACCCCCGAGGGGGTACCGATCCCCAGGTTGAGAACTACTGGTGTAGCTGTTTACTTTATTAGGTGTCTCTCTTTTGGGGTTGTACACAAAAGACAACACTCAATTGTTGTTGTATTATTGTGTGTTGCCATATGATGTGACATGCAGTGTGCTGCATTGTTCATAGATTCCATGCAGTATGCTTAAATTAGGCCTGTAAAGGGAACACATCAAAAATGCAGCACACAAGTCTTTTTCCCAGACAAAGTCCTGAAATGTATTGGATTGTTTTTATCAAAAAACTGAAAGACATTTAAAAAAAAAACTGAAAAATGTGCAGCGTAAAAAAGCCCTCAATGAAAGCTTAAGAATGACTAGCCTTGGGCTCTTATCATATGTGTACACATCAAAATACATCACTAAGTACAAAATTGTTTCGCCAAAAATATTTACACATGACTAAACAGATAAAATATCCATCCAAACATGCAGTTTTTTTTTTCATTTTGTATTTTTCAATTGTACTGTTTCCAAGTACAGTTTGGTACATGTTTTACTATAGAAAATAGGGAACATAAACTGATGCTTTTTTCAGACAACATCCTGTTGCCATTATGAAGTACTTTCTCCTGAAACTGTATTTTGTATTAGAAGCCTTTGGATCATTTCCCTAATATTCTGTAGTTACATTCTGTATGTAATAACCTTTACACGAAGACTGCAGAATTTGAATGAGCATGTGAAAAAGGCTGAATTAAATTTCACATTTTTAAAACATCCAGTTTATTACAGTGTGCAAATATGTTGTTATACTGTACTTACGATATTACAGTCTCAGTATCATTTCATATGTTTTTTTTTCCACATCAGCAGGGGGTGGTAAAACAGACAGCTGAGCCACAGTTTTACAGTCCTCCAGCCACCCACGTAAATTCTAATGCCGCGTACACACGATTGGGCTTTTGCCCAGCCAAATCACATCGGAATTCCATCAGAGAAAAATCTAAACTCCGATGGAATTCATCTGAATATCCGATGAAAAAACTCAGATGGGGCTACACGCGATCAGAATATACGATGGAAAAAGTCCGTCTGACTTTTTCCATTGTGTGTACAAGGCATACCATTACATCTGGATGGGTCTGTACACATGCCACGGCTGCAATGCTTTGCTTCACAGTCATGGCATTTTTAACACTGTTTTCAGAGGCCCATTGAGGTCAATGAGTAGGTTTCAGAACCGTGAGCCAAACATTTGGCCTTACTTTAGCTAAGAACTGGGCAGTCATGCAACGCTGTACATAAATGTAATGTCATTTTTTCCCCACAAATAGAACTTTCTTTTGGTGGTATATGATCACCACTGTGTTTTTTATTTTTTGCACTATAAACAAAAAAAGACCAACATTTTTGTAAAAAATATATATATTTTTTTTTCTTTCTGCTATAAAACAAATAAAAAAATGAATTTCTTCATAAATTTAGGCCAATATATATTCTGAACCAAAAAATAAGTTGCACAAAAAGTGTCCCCAAATAAATAAAATAATAATAAAAACTAAGTAAAAAATTATAATTTCTCAGTGACAGCTGCACTTACAAAATGTCAACATAAACATTGTACATATTAATAATAATGGAAAACATGTTGCGCTATCAAGTTCATTTATACTTGTGTATCAACAAAAATTCATATTTAAGTGTGGAAATCTTCACACCAAAAGCGCACACCCAACTCTCAAGCCGCTTACCAGCTATTCTGATGCCAAGATGGGGGTCTGGCTGCACTTTATCTCAGTATCCCCATGGAATGGATGTATATCAGGAGCCAAGATTCCAGGATGGGTTATTATACAACCAGAATGTTCAACAGTGGGCTCAACTACTCTGACCCCAAGATGGTGGTCTGGTTGCACTTTGTCCTAGTATCCCCATGGGATGAATAGATATCCAGAGCTAAGTTTTTTAGGATTGGTTTGTCGCCATTCCACAAGCATGTTCAATTTTTCACCCTGTCAGGCCTTGTACACACGACCGAGTTTCTTGGCAAAAACCAGCAAGAAACTTGCTGGGAGATATTTTTTTTGCAGAGGAAACCGGTCGTGTGTACATTTTCGTTGAGGAAACTGCCGAGAAACTCGACGAGCCAAAAAGAGAGCAAGTTCTCTATTTCCTCAACGGGAATGGAGAAACTTGCGTTGTCGAGTTCCTCGACAGCCTAACAAGGAACTTGACGAGGAAAACGATGTGTTTCGCCCATCGAGTTCCTCGGTCGTGTGTACGAGGCTTCAGACAAGCCTTGTGGAGGCTGCAAGCAGTCATGCTAAAACACATTGTCCACAGCTGCCGGAATAAAGAAATCAGCCCCAAACAACAACATGTAGCAAATGCTGGAACAAGTGCAAAGATAGATGAGATTAGCTGCACTAAGATGCAAAAAAGCATAAAAAAGGTAAAAACATTATTTTATGAAAATAAACATTCTTAGGTCAACTAACTGTTTTCCAGTTAGGGTTAAGATCTTTTTAAAATCATCCTAAACTTCTTTTGTTTCAGAACTGAGGAAGTTCTGACAGGATGCCAGAATTTGAGCTCTTCGCCGTGGCTACAGACTAAACAGTGATTAACTTTTATCAGGAATTCGCCATTTACTCAAACTTTTTTATTTTATTTGTGAGGCCAATATAAAGCCAAACAGATTTCTTTTACATAGTTAGGTTTAAAAAAGACACAAGTCCATCAAGTTCAACCATAAGAAATAACAGTAGTGCTCCCTGAAAACATGATATATTTTTCCATTAGGGATCTTTCAGGTCATACTTTACATTCAGTCATTCAATTATTCTAACTTCTACAGTATTTGCAGACAAAATGTTAATTAAGTAGTAAAAATGTTGTTACCTATTGTTTGGCACTGGCTGCATTATTAAAGCCCAATTCAAAGCTAATTTTTATTTTATCATTTAGTCCCCTGGTAGTATAAAAAAAATAATGCCCGGGATTCACAGTGTATAAATGCAGAGAGTGCCGCTGATATTACCACGTCAGCTACCAGGGGAGGGGCAGCCTGGAGCACAGAGATGTGCTTTAAGAAACTTGTGAGATTAATTCTAGGTGATAAAAAGCAGTAACGTTTGAACAAATCCTTTCTTGAAATGGGGGTGGTATTGATTTATTAAAAAAAGCATAATAATTAATCATAAGTATGCTTTCAAGAACAGGGTAATCTATTATAAATTGATTTAGAATTTGCTATTTATTAGATGGATGTGATCATGCCTTGTTTAGGGTAGAGCCACAAGAAATTTTCTTTAGCTTTTGTAAGTAATCATCAATCCATTAACTTATTCTTTCAATCAAGCATTTTTTTAAATTTCTTTCTGTTTTTAAATTTACAATAACAGAAAGTCTTTCTTGCAGTTAAAATAATAGAAAAGGTATCTATGTTCAGAGAAAAAAGACATCTTAGGGGTAACCTAATTTAACATGTTTAAAGGTATCCCAGGCAAAAATAAAGATTTGGAAGATTCTCATTTTTTCCCGAAGACTGTACCCCAAAGGGGTAAGGAGCTAGAGAAGAAAGAAAAAATGTTCAATCGGTTTAGGAGGGGTTCTTTACAATAGGAGTGGTTATAGAGGATCTTCAGCCCCCCCCCCCCAAAAAAAAAAAAATTCCTTTATCCAACACACCCCTCATGGCAGACCTCAGAGAGATATAAATTTATAAAACCTGTAATTAAGCAGAACAAATGACATTATAAATATACATAGTGCCCATTAATCTGAGCTGTGCCAAATGTGAAACTTCTTCTGAAAACTCTAATCACCACATGTACCGCCATCCATTGGAGTCACACCAACTATTATGACCACAAATCCTAGGAAGGTCATAATGTTCAAGTAGTGTAGAAAGGACTCCAGGCATCTTCAATATGACTCCCAAAGAGTAGGACCGAATTCATATTTGATATGATGTATTTGATATACATCAAAGCCGTTACATCATCATATCTAAATCATCCATGATGACTCAAAAAGTTTGGAGGAGTACCCAAAAAGAGAAAATTGTTGCTTATAGAGTTATAATGTTTTATTAAAATATTTTAAAGAAAATAGAAAACAACTCACATTTTAAAAGTGCTTTAAAAGTGCTTAAGCATCACTAAACAAGGTGACCACAGGATAAATGCTTATATGTGGGAGGAATCACTGCCAGTGGCGGCTGGTGCTCAAAATTTTTGGGGGGCGCAAACAAATGGAAAAAAAACAAACACTTGCAGCCTCACTGTGCCCATCAAACGCAGCTACTGTGCCCATCAATTGCAACCACTGTGCCCATCAAATGCAGCCACTTTGCCCATCAAATACAGCCACTGTGCCCATCAAATGCAGCCACTGTGCCATGCCATCAAACGCAGCCACTGTGCCATCATTTATCGCCACTGTGCCCATCAATTGTCACCACTGTGCCATCAATTGTTACCACGGTGCCATCAATTGTTACACCAGTGCCAACAATTGTCACCACTGTGCCCAGCAATTGTCACCACTATGCCATCAAACGCAGCCACTGTGCCATCAATTGTCACCACTGTGCCATCAATTGTCAACACAGTGCCATGCCAAACGCAGCCACTGTGCCATCAATTGTTACCACTGTGCCCATCAATTGTTACCACTGTGCCCATCAATTGTTACCACTGTGCCCAGCAATTGTTACCACTGTGCCCAGCAATTGTTACCACTGTGCCCAGCAATTGTCACCACTGTGCCCAACAATTGTAGCCACTGTGCCGCTGGCTCTGATAGGCACTTCCACAGCCGCCGTTATTCAGATGGCCGCCGCTCACCAGGGGGCCGGCCATTTTAATATTCCGCGGCAATACATAGATTGTGGGTCAAAGTATCTTGCTGTAAACCTTTATTCATCAATGACTTTAATTCAAACCATGATAAATGGATGGTGGAGAGAGGAAAAGGATAGATTCACAGAGCAATACTGACATAGGGTTTTATTATAAAAAGGCACCAGTGGGTACATACATACATGTCTGCCCAACCTGTTTAATCACTAGAGGACGTCTTCAGGGGCCAGTTCTCTAGAAATGAAACATGTTGGGCAGAAACTGAGTGGCTGGCGAAATCATACTTGCCAGCAGACAGTGTTTGGCTGATACATCCTGTGTTTTGTTTTTCCTCATGGGAATACCCATTGGTGCCTTTTTATAAAAAAAACTGTATGACAATATTGCACTTATGCATATATGACCTTTATGTTAAAGATCTGATATCTCTAGTAAGAGGCTGTGTTTGATGTTGGAACACAGGCGTGACCACATGTGAGATCCAATCAGCGCTTTTTCACCTGTGTATGGACTCTGTTTCTTTTGTGTGTTTTACTTATAATAATATACTGTATTTGTTTGCCAGTTTGGTGTTGTGGGATGTTATTTTATATGACTGCATTGTATTCACTTTTTTTTTTTTTTACCAGTATATATTTATTGAGACATTATGTATTGGGGAGACCTTCCTATTCACTGTTTTCGGTAACGGAAGCCAAATCCTGAATGTCTCAATAAAGAATCAGCTCCAGTGTTCTTTGGGCCAGGTTTGTACTTCAGAGCAAATTGATAATTGGATAAAGCAGCCAACCAGCAATGTGCTCTGGCATCCAGTTCACCTTTGGTTAGGACATACGTCAAAGGATTATTATCTGCTCTAACTTCAAAGGTTAGCTCCATACAGATAATTGTGTAACTTATCAACAATGGCCCATTTAAGCACCAGGAACTCCAACCTGTGGACAGGGTAGTTGTGCTCACTAGATGTGGGGCTTTGGCTATTGGTCATAGCCCAGCCTGGATACTCTTGGTGCAACACTCCACCCAATCCTTCAAAGCTAGCATCCTCATAGAGAAAATATGATTTCTCAGCATTAGCATATGCTAGGATTAATGCTTCTGTCATCTTTATCTTCATTTGAGTGGAAGCCTCTTCACATGCAGAAGTCTAGTGGTCCCAAAAAATACTTTTGAAAGACCTCTTGAGATTGCCTTGACTGCACACATCAGTCTTCAACAGGCCATAAAGAGCTTTGGCCACTTTTGAATACCCTTCTACAAATCTGCAGTGGGATCCACAAAGAAAGAAGATCCAAGGAAATAGTGTTTCTCTGTAATATTCTGAGGCTGAGGCCAGTTCACCACTGCTTCAATTTTGGCTTGATCAGGGGCTACTTCTTCAGCAGAGATGATGTGAACCACATGACTGATGACCTGCAGAACATGCTGTTCTCTGCTGACCAGTGGCGTCTCCAGCTTTCATATTTAGGGAGGGGCACATGGGGGGACAGGGACAAAAGTAGGGGGCCAACTATAAAATGCAATTATATATATATCCTGGGGCCCTTTACTACGATCCCACTATAGGCCCTTTCACATGTTCTGCAGTGAGCTCCCTTCCTACTATACTGGGGCCCCCCAGGGTGGCAGAAAACAAGAGATACATGTCACCAGCACACCAAGAAAATATAAGGGTCCAAAGCAGTGGGAGAACTTTCAGGGTTGCAAAGGTTGTCTTGCCACCGGGCCCTGGTGTTCTGCCACAGTGGGGGATCCCCAGCTGTCCTGTCCCTGCTATTTACAGCGCTGGTCTGGCATCTGTCTCCTTGGCAGCGGCGGCAGTCTATTAGGACCTAGTGCTGGTGACCTTATGGGTGCATGCAGGGGAAGGCTGGCACTATTGGTTATAGAGAGCCGAGCTCCCAGCTGGTCACCTAGCAGCAGTAATGCTGTATAACCTTCTCTGTTGACATGCTGATCGGCATGTGATCCAGGTGATGCTCCCAGTCAGATCTAATAAACACAGTATTTATTAGCATCAAGAGTACAACCACATAAATATAATCAACCGTATGATCAGCAGCCATGTGGGCTCTATGCCTGTAAAGTGTGGGCTTTGATCAATAAAATCACTGATATTTATGACTAGGATTTGACTAAGAGCATCACCTGGATTGCATCCCGATCAGCATGTCAGAGAAGGGTCCACTGCTGCTAAGCAACCTGCAGGGAGCTCAACTGTCTACAACCAATAGAGATGGGCTCGGGTGTGTTTGAAATCCCACATGCCCGATCACGCCAGGAAGCCGACACTCCACAGTGCTAATCAATGTATGAGCTGCCTAAGAGCTAAGACCAGCCATAGACAGTTTAAATCTCAGCTGGTTCAGCAGAAACTGGCTGAGATTTGAACCATTAATGAGCAGATTCTCTTATAATTATCACTAGTGGTTGCTGTATAGTCACTAGTGATAATCACTGTTTGTCGGGAGAATATAATTGCTGGGCAGGAGGGATATTCCCCTGTCAGCACTGTCTGTGTTGATGGGGGAATCATGCAAGTTTCTTTCCTGCAATTTGTGGATGCAGGAAAGAAATTTGCACTGTATATTGTCTGCCTAACTGAAAGTGAAAGTAAATTGTTAATGTTTTGAAAGAACAGGAGAGGGGGAGGGAGACAGATGGGGGGAGAGAAGGGATGGTATCTCCATCCCTTCTCTCCTCCCCATCTCCCACCCATGTAGTTCAGTGATTACAGTGTACTGCAGTCTGCAGTGCACACACTTAAACACGGCCCAGGCTAGAATATCTGGTTGTGTGAGCGCTCGCATTATGCAGTGTCGGCGAGCACAGGGAGGGGGGAGAAATTCCCCTGCAGAGCTGACTGGGGACGCTCTCCCTCTCGGGAAGCAAAATACAAAAATTGCAAAAAAAATTTTTTGGGGGGGCACATGGTGGGGCACAGCATAATGTTGGGGGGGTCAGGGCCCCCTCTGGCCCCCCCCTAGGGACGCCTCTGCTGCTGACAATTTCAATCCCTCTTTTTTGAGGTGATGTAATACTCACATGAGTTGTTATTCATGCTCTTCTAGTGTAGCCCCAAACATAATAATGTCATTGGGGTACATAAGACATTCTCTGGGTACTACTAGATAACTCAAAACTCTTTCCAATAACTTTTGAAATGTTGCAGGTGCAACTCTTATGCCTAGTGGCATGCAAATGAACTGATAGAAAGCACATAGAAAGGCTGCCTTCTCCTGCTCTTCAGGGGCCATGGGAACTTGGTAGCATCCAGACCAGGGATCTCAAAACTACGGCCATCCAGCTGTTGTGGAACTAGATGTCTCATGAGACATTGTAAAATTTTGACATTCACAGACATGACTAGGCATGATGGGCATTGTAGTTCCTGAACAACTGGAGGGTTATAGTTTGGAGACCCCTGATCCAGACCATAGGTCACAAAATAAAGGACAGGAGTGCATCTGCTAGAAGGGTCCTCAAAGGACTGATGTGGAATCTACTATTAAGACGCTGACAGAAGTCTCACTCAATAGTAACCCAGCGGCCTATCTATTAAATGACACCTCTTTGTCAAACGAAAAAATTAAGAACTCTTTACTTAGACATTTACTTACAGGAGCCAAGGCTTGTATCCTGGCCTTATGGAAAAGCATGTGTCCCCCTACAGTTGCCCACTGGAAGACGAGAAGTGCAGACATTTAATTTATGGAAAATCTTACCATGACTTTGAAGGAGCTAGAAGACAAATATTAGAAGATCTGGACTCCCTACTTCTTCCTTAGCCACTACTGGCTGCAGAGCCACTGGAATGTCCCGTGGGATGATCTATTCTTGAGGGATTTCTTTTCTTTTTTTTTCTCTCTCTTTTCTTTCCTCCCCTGTTTCCCCTACTCTTTTCTGCTTTTTCTGTACTTTTTTCTTTTTGTGTTTGGTCAATGTAACGGAATGACCCGTGACACCTAGAGACTTTTGAAGGATGGGGGGTACTCCTGTGCCAGCGTCACTAATGACTCTTGGGTCTAGGGTCACCCTGTGCCCCTTTTGGGCATAGGGTGACTGAGAAATATTAATTATAAATTGCATGAGATGGAACATTACTGTTAATTCATGTATTGCAGGAGATCTGGACATATTACAGGTGATTTCATTCTGACCCCCAACCGGTCAATAAGAGTGTCTCCATCAATGCTAATACTGGTTTGTGTGAAAAGTCTATTGATGATAGAGGTGTTGTGAGTTAGCAGTCTAAAGGTCAGATGTCTCCTTTCAGGGGTAGGGAATTAGCATGTCAATTATGTTTAGTAAAGGAATGTGTATTATGAAGTAGGTGAGAACAGCTTGGCGGAGCCATGCTGTCTGGATAATGTTTAGTAATTATCCCATCTGAAGGTGTATTGAAGCCCCATTGTGTGATGCTGGGGGTGGAGAGTTTCTTTGTCACTGTGACATGCCTGTAACTGCATAAAAAGCTAAGATACCATTAAAAGTTCATTCATACATTTTGAAACCAGTAACAGAGCTCTGTCTCGTTATTTCTGGGGAAATGGGATGAATCGTGTCTGCTAGATTGTGGAGTGTCAGATAAGCTGTCGTGGGTTGATGGAATGGGAGATCGTAAACGGTGGTGACCATTACAGTCAATAAGTCCTTTATCTCACCTTGACTTATTGAAAACACAAATCTGCTCTGGGAATTTGTCAAAAAACATGGTTGGTCATCCAGAATTATGTACCGTTGCCAAAGGCATATTATGTTCCTTTTTAAGTTACAGCCAGTTGACCTACTAATTGTTTTATACAGGGAGTGCAGAATTATTAGGCAAATGAGTATTTTGACCACATCATCCTCTTTATGCATGTTGTCTTACTCCAAGCTGTATAGGCTCGAAAGCCTACTACTGATTAAGCATATTAGGTGATGTGCATCTCTGTAATGAGAAGGGGTGTGGTCTAATGACATCAACACCCTATATCAGGTGTGCATAATTATTAGGCAACTTCCTTTCCTTTGGCAAAATGGGTCAAAAGAAGGACTTGACAGGCTCAGAAAAGTCAAAAATAGTGAGATATCTTGCAGAGGGATGCAGCACTCTTAAAATTGCAAAGCTTCTGAAGCGTTATCATCGAACAATCAATCGTTTCATTCAAAATAGTCAACAGGGTCGCAAGAAGCGTGTGGAAAAACCAAGGTGCAAAATAACTGCCCATGAACTGAGAAAAGTCAAGCGTGCAGCTGCCAAGATGCCACTTGCCACCAGTTTGGCCATATTTCAGAGCTGCAACATCACTGGAGTGCCCAAAAGCACAAGGTGTGCAATACTCAGAGACATGGCCAAGGTAAGAAAGGCTGAAAGACGACCATCACTGAACAAGACACACAAGCTGAAACGTCAAGACTGGGCCAAGAAATATCTCAAGACTGATTTTTCGAAGGTTTTATGGACTGATGAAATGAGAGTGAGTCTTGATGGGCCAGATGAATGGGCCCGTGGCTGGATTGGTAAAGGGCAGAGAGCTCCAGTCCGACTCAGACGCCAGCAAGGTGGTGGTGGAGTACTGGTTTGGGCTGGTATCATCAAAGATGAGCTTGTGGGGCCTTTTCGGGTTGAGGATGGAGTCAAGCTCAACTCCCAGTCCTACTGCCAGTTTCTGGAAGACACCTTCTTCAAGCAGTGGTACAGGAAGAAGTCTGCATCCTTCAAGAAAAACATGATTTTCATGCAGGACAATGCTCCATCACACGCGTCCAAGTACTCCACAGCGTGGCTGGCAAGAAAGGGTATAAAAGAAGAAAAACTAATGACATGGCCTCCTTGTTCATCTGATCTGAACCCCATTGAGAACCTGTGGTCCATCATCAAATGTGAGATTTACAAGGAGGGAAAACAGTACACCTCTCTGAACAGTGTCTGGGAGGCTGTGGTTGCTGCTGCACGCAATGTTGATGGTGAACAGATCAAAACACTGACAGAATCCATGGATGGCAGGCTTTTGAGTGTCCTTGCAAAGAAAGGTGGCTATATTGGTCACTGATTTGTTTTTGTTTTGTTTTTGAATGTCAGAAATGTATATTTGTGAATGTTGAGATGTTATATTGGTTTCACTGTTAAAAATAAATAATTGAAATGGGTATATATTTTTTTTTGTTAAGTTGCCTAATAATTATGCACAGTAATCGTCACCTGCACACACAGATATCCCCCTAAAATAGCTAAAACTAAAAACAAACTAAAAACTACTTCCAAAAATATTCAGCTTTGATATTAATGAGTTTTTTGGGTTCATTGAGAACATGGTTGTTGTTCAATAATAAAATTAATCCTCAAAAATACAACTTGCCTAATAATTCTGCACTCCCTGTACTAGCTATGCCAGGATGTACCTTTGTAATATTTTGTACCTTTTTATCTTTTTTGGAATGGCTATATAAAATTCCTTGACTTCCAAATAAAGAATAAAAAAAAAAAAAAAAAAAGTGCTGTAATTCATAGGATCATCCAAGGTGGAAGCTGGAGGGGCACTAAAGAAGCACTTGGAACAGTAGAAGCAGGCTCTGGGGAACGAGAGATGTACAAGAAAGCGCTTCTAAGTGCAGTAATCCAGCATTTTTAACAAGACACAACGGTTAATAACACTTACAGACTTGTGTAGTAAAATAGGCTTATCAATAGTATTGGTACTTCTGGCATGTTATACCATGTCTCTACTGACCAGCAGCTGCAGAAGAGAAAGGTCTGTGGGAGCAAGAGGTCACCGCACTTCCAGAACCACTGTGGAGCGCACAGGGCAGCGTGGAACACAAGCATGGGAAGTGACGTCAGGATGGGGGGGGGGGGCGCGCGAAAACCCCTGGGGGAGCTTCTGAGCATGCTCCAAAATGCATCACCGACCCCATCCTGATGACACATACTGATTAGGTAATATCCTCCAATTCAGAGTTCTGTAATCCACACACAGGTGGATGGATCTGCATTTTCTTTTTTCCCTACCACACTGGGGCAAGCATAGGGACATATACTTTGTAGAACAGCCTTTCTCAACTAGGGTGCTACAGCTTAGAGGTGCACTTTCTTCTGGGGCACTGCACATGTGTTTGTCCTGGGAGTGCACTTGATTGCATGTCCCCAGCATGGAGGCTAAGCTGTCACCAACAACTCCTAAACTCAGAATAACGAATGGGAGCCAGTAAGATTGACTTATGTTCGTGATAGCCAATCACAGTGGTCGCTATTGACAAAAGCCTGCCTCTGTTTTTTCTTTCATTATTTTTGTATCTTTTGTATAAACAAAAAGCAATCTGTTGGAAAACAAAAATAGATAAAATAATTAGATCAGGGCTTGCTCTTGATTAGTGTTAGTGCTATGGTTAGTGTTAAGTGTTTAAATCATAATTTCACTCACACCTCGCATACATTGGGGATATCACATATGTGTATATTATTTGTTTTTGTACCTTATGTTGGTCCCAGAAACAATGATGCACAATTTGGGGAGTTTTTTTTTCTACCTAAACATATAGACACTTAGGCCGCGTACACACGATCGGTTAAACCGATGAGAACAGTCTGATTGATCGTTTTCATCGGTCCAAACCGATCGTGTGTGGGCGCCATTGGTTATTTAACCATCGGTTAAAAAAAAGCCAACTTGTTTTAAATTTAACTGATGGATTCCTAACCGATAGAAAAAAAAACGATCATTAGTAGGCACGACCATTGGTTAACCACTTACCGACCTCCTCATGTAGATATACGTCAGCAGAATGGCACGGACAGGCACATCAACGTACCTGTACGTGCTCTGCTTGACATGGGTGGGGGGTCCGATCGGGACCCCCCCCCGCTACAGCGGCGGTCGGTAAGCCTCGGGGAGCGATCCGGGACGACGGCACGGCTATTCGTTTATAGCCGCCCCATCGCGATCGCCACCCAGAGCTGAAGAACGGGGAGAGCCGTGTGTAAACACGGCTTCCCCGTGCTTCACTATGGCGGCGCATCGATCGAGTGATCCCTTTTATAGGGGAGACTCGATCGATGATGTCAGTCCTACAGTCACACCCCCCTACAGTAGTAAACACACACTAAGTGAACACTAAATGTTACAGCGCCCCCTGTGTTTAACTCCCAAACTGCAACTGTCATTTTCACAATAAAGAATGCAATTTAAATGCATTTTTTGCTGTGAAAATGACAATGGTGCCAAAAATGTGTTAAAATTGTCCGAAGTGTCCGCCATAATGTCGCAGTCACGAAAAAAAAACGCTGATCGCCGCCATTAGTAGTAAAAAAAAAAAAAAAAAAAAAAATGCAATAAAACTATCCCCTATTTTGTAAACACTATAAATTTTGCGCAAACCAACCGATAAACTATTATTGCGATTTTTTTTACCAAAAATAGGTAGAAGAATACGTATCGGCCTAAACTGTGGGAAAAAAAATTTTTATATATGTTTTTGGGGGATATTTATTATAGCAAAAAGTAAAAAATATTGAATTTTTTTCAAAATTGTCGCTCTATTTTTGTTTATAGCGCAAAAAATAAAAACCGCAGAGGTCATCAAATACCACCAAAAGAAAGCTCTATTTGTGGGGAAAAAAGGACGCCAATTTTGTTTCGGAGCCACGTCGCACGACTGCGCAATTGTCTGTTAAAGCGACGCAGTCCCGAACTGTAAAAACCCCTTTAGTCTTTAGGCAGCATATTGGTCCGGGGCTTAAGTGGTTAAAAATCCACGCATGCTCAGACTAAATTAGGGGACGGGAGCGCTCGTTCTGGTAAAACTAGCGTTCGTTATGGAGATAGCACATTCATCACGCTGTAACAGACAGAAATGCGCGAAACATCTTTTACTAACACAAAATCAGCTAAAGCAGCCCCAAGGGTGGCGTCATTGGATTTGAACTTCCCCTTTATAGTGCCGTCGTACGTGGTTTACGTGTCCGCGTTCTGACACAATCGTTTTTTTACCCGATGGTGTGTAGGCACGACTGACCATCAGTCAGCTTCATCGGTTAACCGATGGAAAAATCCATCAGACCGTTCTCATCAGATGGACCGACCGTGTGTACGCGGCCTTACACTAAATTTAAAACCTTTGTTAACTACTTTTGACCAAATTCTCTTCGATAGCAAAAAAAATCAGTAAATATCCATTCCCTTTAATAACCAAATGAAGGCCCAGTTTGTCCAGAAAAAAAACAAGCTATAATTTACCTGGGGTGCCTCAAGATTTTGCATACTTTTAAAGCGAGAAGTGCTTTTCCAGAGAAGTTCACTTGGTATTGTTTTCATTCAACACTGAGTTCTTTGATAAATTGTCATCTAATACATTCTGACAGCTTACATTTCCTAGGAATACAATATGTATGTTGCCCTCTACTGGTAACTGTAAGTATTACAATAACATTCTGGCTGAAAGCAATCAGCTCTAGTTCCATACCATATACACAAACCTCATATACATGTACATAAGCAAACACGTATATATAGTTTGTGATCTCATCATTTGTGAGTGCTGTAATAAAATTCTTAATATTTTTAAGGATAACATGAAAAATAAATCTGAAGAAATTATGAAATACAAAGTGCCTCATGGCTGTCGTGTATGTTAGTTTAGCACCTATTCTTCCAGGAACATTGAATGGCAGCAGAAGGTAATCCAAATAATATGATTTGCTACAAAAATAGTGGATAACAGATCACATCGTTTGCTGCTGATTGCTCCTATTATTAAAGACATGAGAGTAGAATTTTGACTTTTCAAAAATGACACACAGGTAATGATTGAATAGCCTACGAGGAGAAAAAGGCAGTACATACATGAATGCAAAATAAGAAAGTATGCATTTTAGACTTGCAGATAGGGTTGCCAAACCTGAACACTTTAGAGGCACGCAGTATTTATTTATTATATACATTATAGCAGGGGTTTCAAACTCAATTTCATCGTGGGCCGCATCAGCATTATGATTGTCCTCAAAATGGTCGGTTGTATCTGTAAGATTAGTTGTCCAGCGCATCCCGTCCCCTTACATTAAATGTCAAGAGCCACCCCACCATCAGAAGTTGAGTCCCCCACTCTCCCTTACATCACAGTGCACCCCCTTTCCTTATGCTGCTGCTGGGAAGAAGCAGGATGCATTGCTTGAAAGCAGAATGTACGGGTCTGGAGGAGGACCATAGGAGGGCTGGAGCTCTCCTTCAGCTACAGGAGAGGTGCGAGGGCCACATGAAATGGCCTGGAGGGCTAGATTCGGCCCGCTGGCCTTGTGTTTGACACCTGCGCGTTATAGGATTGTAACAGACCTGGGACACCTTTGGGCACTCCAAAGAGAATAGTAATGTGGCAAACATAGCGCCCCCTCACCCTCCTGTCAGGACCTGTTCTGAGCCACATTCGTGTCTGAATAATGTGTCAGGGTTTCAGGTGGACTGAGACGCGGACACATGATTTAAAACCCTACTTAGTAAAACAAAAAAAAATTGAGACCTTCCTATCCTTCTGGCTAGAAAATGGTCTGGTATAAGTGAAAACAAAAGAATACATAAAACCACTTATACTTAAAATAGATGTATGTTTTTTTTTTTATGAATCAAACTTACCTAGGTGGATGAAGCTTTGGTCCGATGTGTCCCCCGGCGCCTCTGACACTTAAGCTTCGTACACACGACCGAGGAACTCGACGGGTGAAACACATCGTTTTCCTCGTCGAGTTCCTTGTTAGGCTGTCGAGGAACTCGACAAGGCAAGTTTCTCCATTCCCGTCGAGGAAATAGAGAACTTGCTCTCTTTTTGGCTCGTCGAGTTTCTCGACAGTTTCCTCGACGAAAATGTACACACCTCGGCAAAAAAAAATCTCCCAGCAAGTTTCTTGCTGGTTTTTGCCGAGAAACTCGGTCGTGTGTACGAGGCCTGAGAACTGACTGCCAATCGATGGGCTGTGGAGGAGGTGGCTCAGGCTCTCGTGGGTCGCTGAGAGGCTGAGCTAGGTGTGGGTCCATGCAAGTGGGCAGATCCCGACTTCATTGTCGCAATCTTGTCCAAGCCTGGACGACTTTGTGACATGAGCCAACAAAGGGGTTCAGCCCGTTGTCTGCTGAACAAACTGAGCTTTGGCTATAATTCTCCTTTGTAATGATTGGGGTATCAAAAACTGCGCCCGACTGACAACCCACTACTGCGCCAGATGGAAAGAAGTTGAAGCGCCTAGCTGCTGCTTAAATAAAATAGTATGTGAAATAAAGGAATATAATTTGTACATAAAGTATCAATATAAACCACAGCGCTGTGAGAATAAATTAATATTCAAATCTAATAAGATAAACACAAGTGTACAATGTGATATCACAATTATAAGTAAATAAACCTATAAACTTGTAAACATGCAAAATAAGTGAAAAAAAGTTTGTGATGCTACAGAAAACGTGACGTATTCAAAAAGGAGAGTTCATGTGACTTCAAAAATAGTTGATCCACTTTTCAAGGACTTCCACCACACCTCAGTGTTCAGTGCTCCAATCCCCCCTCACAGTGGACACTCACCACAATCATATGCCTCCCACTCTCGTGTTTGGCTAACGAGCTAAGAGTATCTCCAGGGTATCACCAATATAAATCCAAGTGTTAATTCCGAGAAGTTTCCAAAATGATAATGAAATCAAAATCACAGAAACAGCTTTGTGTGATAGCAGATCACTGCACACTTCAAACTCCTTAACTGTAGATAATAGTGGTCACGGCGGACCCTCGATTAACCAGATGATCTCACCGCAATCCTTGGCACAGCAAACCACCTCAAATGATAACTCCTTCACTCGATAGTACAAAACAGCTGAAAGATGGCTGCAAACACTCCTAGATGTAACTTGGAACTTTCTTTCAAACATGGATTAGGCCACGCCCCGACATGTTTCGACTTCCTGTCTTATTCATGGGTATGGCCAAATCCCCCACTTACCTCTTTTTTATATACTCAGGGTTATTTAATAGCGAATCAGAGCAGAGAGTGGCAGCACGCCACCATCTGCATGTGTGTATCGCTCTGTCTAGCAGCGAAAACGTCACCTGGTCACGTGTGATGCCGCGTCCAATAAGGTGAAAGCATCGCCGTATCTATGGGCGGGAGCTATGTGTAGCGTCTCGTTCGTCAGTCCAGCAGCACTGAGCGCAGCCAATCATGCTGCGTATCTCTTGTGTCCAGTTATCCTTGCCGGAAACTGACAAGTGAGTATTGGCTCTCGTCAAGGTGCCGCGTTGTCCTAGCGACGAAGGACGCGACCAACTGGTCACATGTACCCCGCGGCCAATAGACATTAATCGCAGCAATAGCCCAGACGGAGATGCAGTGTACATATGGTACACTGACATATCACACAGCGGTTTACTAATTATTAAAAAAGAACCAAAATAGCAGATTAGTATTAAAACGCGGCACCTTGACGAGAGCCAATACTCACTCGTCAGTTTCCGGCAAGGATAACTGGACACAAGAGATACGCAGCATGATTGGCTGCGCTCAGTGCTGCTGGACTGACGAACGAGACGCTACACATAGCTCCCGCCCATAGATACGGCGATGCTTTCACCTTATTGGACGCGGCATCACACGTGACCAGGTGACGTTTTCGCTGCTAGACAGAGCGATACACACATGCAGATGGTGGCGTGCTGCCACTCTCTGCTCTGATTCGCTATTAAATAACCCTGAGTATATAAAAAAGAGGTAAGTGGGGGATTTGGCCATACCCATGAATAAGACAGGAAGTCGAAACATGTCGGGGCGTGGCCTAATCCATGTTTGAAAGAAAGTTCCAAGTTACATCTAGGAGTGTTTGCAGCCATCCTTCAGCTGTTTTGTACTATCGAGTGAAGGAGTTATCATTTGAGGTGGTTTGCTGTGCCAAGGATTGCGGTGAGATCATCTGGTTAATCGAGGGTCCGCCGTGACCACTATTATCTACAGTTAAGGAGTTTGAAGTGTGCAGTGATCTGCTATCACACAAAGCTGTTTCTGTGATTTTGATTTCATTATCATTTTGGAAACTTATCGGAATTAACACTTGGATTTATATTGGTGATACCCTGGAGATACTCTTAGCTCGTTAGCCAAACACGAGAGTGGGAGGCATATGATTGTGGTGAGTGTCCACTGTGAGGGGGGATTGGAGCACTGAACACTGAGGTGTGGTGGAAGTCCTTGAAAAGTGGATCAACTATTTTTGAAGTCACATGAACTCTCCTTTTTGAATACGTCACGTTTTCTGTAGCATCACGAACTTTTTTTCACTTATTTTGCATGTTTACAAGTTTATAGGTTTATTTACTTATAATTGTGATATCACATTGTACACTTGTGTTTATCTTATTAGATTTGAATATTAATTTATTCTCACAGCGCTGTGGTTTATATTGATACTTTATGTACAAATTATATTCCTTTATTTCATATAATTCTCCTTTAACCACTTACCCCCCGGACCATATTGCTGCCCAAAGACCAGAGTACTTTTTGCAATTCGGGACTGCGTCGCTTTAACAGACAATTGCGCGGTCGTGCGACGTGGCTCCCAAACAAAATTGGCGTCCTTTTTTTCCCACAAATAGAGCTTTCTTTTGGTGGTATTTGATCACCTCTGCGTTTTTTATTTTTTGCGCTATAAACAAAAATAGAACGACAATTTTGAAAAAAATTTATATTTTTTACTTTTTGCTGTAATAAATATCCCCCAAAAATATATAAAAAAACATTTTTTTCCCTCAGTTTAGGCCGATACGTATTCTTCTACATATTTTTCGTAAAAAAAAATCGCAATAAGCGTTTATTGATTGGTTTGCGCAAAAGTTATAGCGTTTACAAAATAGGGGGTATTTTTATGGCATTTTTATTAATATTTTTTTTTACTAGTAATGGCGACGATCAGCGATTTTTTTTCGGTATTGCGACATTATGGCAGACACTTCGGAAATTTTTGACACATTTTTGGGACCATTGGCATTTTTATAGCGATCAGTGCTATAAAAATGCATTAGATTACTATAAAAATGCCACTG
This sequence comes from Rana temporaria, assembly GCF_905171775.1. NCBI lineage: Eukaryota > Metazoa > Chordata > Amphibia > Anura > Ranidae > Rana > Rana temporaria. Next base: position 258,994,854 of record NC_053489.1, on the reverse strand, counting down.
GCAGTGAAGGGGTTAACACTAGGGGGCGGGGAAGGGGTTAAGTATGCCTGGGTGTGTTCTTACTGTGGGGGGGGGGGGGGGGTGGCCTCACTAGGGGAAACACTGATCCTCGGTTCATACATTGTATGAACCGAAGATCAGCATTTCCCCTGCTGACAGGAACGAGAGCTGTGTGTTTACACACACAGCTCCCGTTCCCGCTCTGTACCGAGCGATCGCGTGTGCCCGGCGGCGATCGCGCCCGCCGGGCACACGCACGGGAGTCGGGGGCGAGCGGGGGGCGCGCGCCCCTAGTGACGGCAGATAGACAGGACGTCATATTACGTGCTCTCGCCTAGGAGAGCCACCTTGTGGACGTATTTCAGCGGTGCGCGGTCGGCAAGTGGTTAAAGGAGACAATTGTAAAAAATAAAAATAAATGTGTATTCTACAAACTGAATCACTTTTAGTCTTAAATGTGAAGGATCTGGTGAGGTGTTTTTAGCACATAATGTTAATACTGATTTTCCCTTTTAGGATACTGGATATCCTAATGCTCTGTTCTTGTTCTTTGCAGTGATAATTTTGTGTGTCAGCACAAGCAGTAGCATAATTCATTTACTATTTATAATCTTGGTATCATAGCCTGTGTGGGATATGATGTAACAATATCCACTGTACTCAGATGTGCAGGTGCAGCTGTCTTGTTTTCCATTCCTCAGAAACATCTTTAAATGTCAGAATATCTCCAGTTTAGCTTTTGATCTTGAATTGCAGATGGTTTTGTACTATATGTTTAGGTTACAGTTTTTGTTTTATTATATTTGAGAGGTTTGGAACTGTATATGTATTGATGTACTGACCTAATGTGAACATTACATAAATACTTCCCCCACCCCCTTCTTTATCTTTAACAGCTTTACAACAAAATCCCAAACTGAATATTGAAAAAATAATTGCTTTTTCCATCTGGACAAATGTATCCGATGTTGAGTGGCCCCAATGACCAATCTATATGACCCTCAACTGCTTCAAATTGGGCATTCAGCAGGAATTTTACAGGCTTACGACAGTCCCTCTGGTTTGCCCCAGTGCCCTGTCCCTCTGGTTTGCCCCAGTGCCTTGTCCCTCTGGTTTGCCCCAGTGCCCTGTCCCTCTGGTTTGCCCCAGTGCCTTGTCCCTCTGGTTTGCCCCAGTGCCCTGTCCCTCTGGTTTGCCCCAGTGCCCTGTCCCTCTGGTCTGCCTCAGTGCCCTGTCCCATTTTGTTAAAGTTGTTGTTGGTAATATTTAATTGTGTAACTTTATTCAGCATAAAACATTTAACAGTGTCATTCCAAGAGATAATCTACAAGGGCGTTTTTAGGGGCGGAATTAGGGGCGGGGAAGTGTATGGGTTAGGTGAGGCAACTGGTGGCGAGTAACACTTGAGGCCTGGCTAGAAGCTCAGAGCTTGAAATTTTGAGCCCTGGTCTAGCCACAAATGTTTCCCAGGGCCGCAGCTTGAGATGAGATCAGGCAGAAATGTTTTAGAACAGTGGTCATCAACCCTGTCCTCAGGGCCCACTAACAGGCCGGGTTTGCAATGTAAATACATCACAGGTGATACAATTTGCTGCTCAGTGATTGCAGTATTCTGGTCTGCATCTCCCCAAGGTAATACATAAAACCTGGCCTGTTAGTGGGCCCTGAGGACAGGGTTGATGACCACTGGTTTAGAACAAGCACATCCTAAAGCACAGCATCCACAACACTACATTGGGCAACCAGTCCCTAGATTCTAATGCATGTTAAAGTTCATATGTTTTCATGTGCACTTGTTCCTTAATTACATAATTGTAAACATTGGGTTGTGCACTCAATAATCAAGTGCAGTAGCAACAGATGAAGCCTTAAGCCTCATACACACGATCGGACTTCCATATGACTTTTCCGTGGATTTTTTTCCAAAGGGGCGTTGGCCATGAACTTGGTATGCATACACACGGCAAAACATTTTCAGCCAACATTCACCAAATCACATGTTTTTTCAGCTCTTTTCCGCCACCCTTTGGGCAACTTCTACTATTGTTGTCTGATGTTTAGCATTGGTTCTGAGCATGCGTGTTTTTTTTTGGATTTTAGTCCAATGGACTTGTGTACACACGATCGGATGATCCGACGTAACACATATGTTGTTGGAAAGTTTGAGAGCATGCACAGCGAACATTTGTCCGTGGAAATTCCGACAACAATTGTCCGATGGAGCATACAGACGTTCATATTGTCCGTCGGACCGTTGTTGTCGGAAAGTCCGATCGTGTGTATGAGGCTTTAGGATAAAGCCAGACCTCCCATGGACGATGACTAAGCTGCAGACAACCTTCATATCTATGGCTGAAAGGCTCTATGCAAGCTTTGTTCCTAACACATATATCATAAAGCAAAAGACAATATTTCAGGTTTGTATTGAATACACATAGATTACACTAGATACTGTATTGTATCCAGGGAGGAACCGACAATTTATAAATCCATGTGTTAGAGCTGCACACTTTCTTCCAGGATCACCTGTACTTCACCTGAACCAAGCTAGTGGTCGCAGAGATTGAGTCTGGGTTCACACTTATGCAATGTGAATGGGTGCAATTCTCATGGGGATTTTTCCTGGAGTGATTTGTGCTAAAGACAGTGTGATTGTAATGCGAATCTACACAGAAAAAAAAGCATTCGCACACATCTGAACACAAGATGCAATTTCAGTGCGGTTTCCATTGATGTCTATAGAGAGTAAAATCACACCGCAACGCCGTAAACTTGCACAGGACCCTTTTTATTGCCGCATCACATTCGCATAGCAATCGCAACACATAGATATGAACGACATTGAACACAGTGGCCCAGATTCAGATACATTATCGTATCTATCGGCAGGCGTAGCGTATCTCAGATACATGGAAAAAACCTTGGGAAAAACCCTAGGAAAACACTGCGCTATCTAGTGAAGAGCATATATTGAAATATGATGAGGTGACAAAGCAGCTAGTACCTATTGCTCAAAATACCTAAAGCAAAAAAATACATACAAAAAGAAGGTACAGCGCTAATTAATATGTGAAATTTCAAAAATGTGTGAACAAAATGAAAAAAGATGAATACCAAAAGAATGAATATTCAATGTAATGAAGTGATAAAAATGGAAGTGATAATAAAAATATATATATAGCAGTCCATAAAGTGTCCAATAGTGAAAAAACGAAGTTGATTATCAACTTCGTTTTTTCACTATTGGACACTTTATGGACTGCTATATATATATTTTTATTATCACTTCCATTTTTATCACTTCATTACATTGAATATTCATTCTTTTGGTATTCATCTTTTTTCATTTTGTTCACACATTTTTGAAATTTCACATATTAATTAGCGCTGTACCTTCTTTTTGTATCTCAGATACACTACGCCGCCGTAACTTAGGGCGCAAGTTCCGTATTCAGAAAGAACTTGCGCCCTAAGTTATGGCAGCGTAGTGTAAATGTGTCGGCGTAAGCCCACCTAATTCAAATGTGGATGATGTGGGCGTGATTTATTTAAATTACTTGTGACCCCACGTAATTGACGTTTCTTACGAACGGTGCATGCGCCGTCCGTGAACGTTTCCAAGTGCGCATGCTCCAAATTACGCCCCAAACTGTCAATGCTTTCGACGTGAATGTAACTTACGTACAGCCCTATTCGCGAATGACTTACGTAAACAACGTAAAATACGACGCTGTTCGTATGTTTCCGACGTCCATACCTAACATGACTTACCCCTGCTTTATGAGGGGCAACTTTACGCAGGAAAAAGCCTTAAGTAAACAACGTAAAAAAATGCGCGGGGCGGACGTTCGCTTCTGAATCGACGTATCTACCTAATTTGCATATTCCTTGCGTAAATCTACGGAAGCGCCACCTAGCGTCCAGCGTAAATATGCAACTAATATACGACGTCGTAAGAGACTTGAGCCGGTTGGATCTTAGGGAAATCTATGCGTAACTGATTCTAAGAATCAGGCACATAGATATGACCCCGCACACTCAGAGTTACGACGGCGTACCCGGAGATACGCCGTCGTAACTCGTATCTGAATCCGGGCCAATGGGTTTTTGGATGACGTGCAAATCTAGGCTTTTTGTAACGCATCAAATTCGCAACAGACTCGCAATGTGAACTTGCACTGAATGTCACAAATGCAGTAGCCTCTTCTGCTGGTCCACCCATTTTACTTGATGTGTGTTGTTATTCCATTTTGTTTATAGTACAGCCTACCAGTAGGTTCGATTTGTGTTCTATAAACTACTAAATATGAAGACCTGGTGCAGCTTAATGTTGTTGTGATGTTTTAAACAATGTGATGTCAAAGCACTGTTTTAAAGTAAGACTATTTTTAGCTGTTTACCCTGTATCAAGGATTTTCTTTTGTTTACTCCCACAGGAATATTTTAAACGTTCAGCAAAAGTTGTGGGAAAACATTTAAAATATCTTCCATTGTATGTTGAAATGCAATGGACAGAGTGTACTTTTTTATTGTCATGTGGGCATGCAGGCTAAGGTTCTATTTACTTTGCCTTGAAAAAGTATTAATACCCCTTAACATTTTTCACATTTAGTCATGTCACTTACAACTAAAATTGTAAATGTATTTTATTGTTTTTTTTTTGTGATAGACCAACACAAAGTTGCACATAATTGTAAAGTGGAAGGAAAATTATAAATGGTTTTCCAATTTTTTTACAAATATATATGTGAAAAATGTGGCGTTCAGTCCCCTTTACTCGGATACCCCTAACTAAAATGTAGTTGAACCAATTGCCTTCAGAAGTCACCTAATTGGTAAATAGAGTCCACCTGTGTGTAATTTAATCTCAGTATAAATACAACTGTTCTGTGAAGCCCTCAGAAGTTGGTTAGAGAAACTTAGTGAACAAACAGCATCATGAAGGCCAAGGAACACACCACACAGGTCAGGGATAAAGTTGTGGAGAAGTTTAAAGCAGGGTTAGGCTATAAAACAAATATCCCAAGCTTTAAACATCTCATGGAGCTTAGTTCAATCGAATTGGGGTCCCTCGGCGGCTGTCTCTGGCCCTCCCTGCAAGAACTCCCACACATTCATGCGAACGAGCTCGAATGGTGCGGAGTCCTTGCGGGGGCGCTCTTGTGATACAGCAAAAGGCTATAGCCGCTCGCTGTATCACTCGACCACTCGGGCCACTTTTTGCGATTCCTCACTGTGTCGCTTTAACTGACAATTGCGTGGTCGTGCGACGTGGCTCCCAAACAAAATTGGCGTCCTTTTTTCCCCACAAATAGAGCTTTCTTTTGGTGGTATTTGATCACCTCTGCGGTTTTTAGTTTTTGCGCTATAAACAATATATAAAAAAACATATTTTTTCCTCAGTTTAGGCCGATACGTATTCTTTTACATATTTTTCTTAAAAAAAAATCGCAATAAGCGTTTATTGATTGGTTTGTGCAAAAGTTATAGCGTTTACAAAATAGGGGATAGTTTTATGGCATTTTTATTAATATTTTTTTTTACTAGTAATGTCGGAGATCAGTGATTTTTATCGGTTCTGCAACATTATGGCGGACACTTTGGACACTTTTGACACGTTTTTGGGACCATTGGCATTTTTATAGCGATCAGTGCTATAAAAATGCATTGATTACTATAAAAATTGATTACTATAAAAATGCCACTGGCAGGGAAGGGGTTAACACTAGGGGGCGAGGAAGGGGTTAAGTATGTTCCCTGGGTGTGTTCTAACTGAAGGGGGGGTGGGACTGACTTGGGGAAATGACAAATCGCTGTTCATACATTGTATAACAAGCGATAGGTCATTTCCCCCCTGACAGGACCGGGAATTTACACACACAGATCCCGTTTCTCGCTCTGTAACGAGCGATCGTGGGTGCCCGGCGGCGATCGCGCCTGCCAGGCACGCACACCGGGATCGGGAACGAGTGGGGGGCGTGGCTGAAAGGCGAGATGACATATAGCTACGTGATCTCGCCCAGCCATGCCGACCTGCCGGCGTAAAACTGCGGCGGCTGGTCGGCAAGTAGTTAAAGCATAGGATGCATTAAGGTGAAAAAAAAAACGTTTACTTTTACAACCCCTTTAACTGTAACCTGTTGATTTTCAGGGTTAAAAAGAAATACAACCCTGTATTTATGAATGCTTTAATAATTGTAATGTGTTTTTTTTATGCAAATACTTTTGTAGCGGTACCCCCGAAGAAGCTGCTGATTAGTTTTGGGCCTACTCTCTGACCTATCCACCCCTCTAATAGGTTCGAACCCTCCCTTGGCACACCAGACAACTGCAAATGTATTGCGAGTCCCCTGCTTAGCTGGGACCACAATAACACATGTGAAATATACAATGACATGCAATAATGTCATTACCTTCTTCTGAATGCAGTCCTCAGGAGCAAACACACCTCACACAATCAATATAGTAAACCAAGGGTAACTTTATTTGGCATGTAATAAGAGGGATAAAGGATAAAACAACAGATTAAACACACATAAACTTGTGAATTTGGGGGCCCCAAGCAAGAAGAAGCGGGGGACAGGGTGTTGCTGAGCTTCAAGTTGAAAAAGCGGGGGGGGGGGGGTGTTGGGTTGGAGGGGGACAGATGCAGCTGCCGCATCTATAAACTGGGTAGTACTGATAAGCCGGGGGGGGGGGGGGGGGGGTTGTGCGATGCTGCCACCGCCGAATGGGTAGTACTTCTTCTGATAAGCGTCGGGTAGTACTTCTGACTGCCTCCACCCCTTACTCCCCCCATGGTTCTGTTTACCCCGCCTCCCTACTACATACCGCGCAGCAGGAGATTCAGTTTGCTGTTCCTGGCTGTTCCTGGCTGGACTGAAAGGAAGTAAGCACTGAATGTGTGCACTTCCTGTCAGTCCTGCCAGGAACCGAAAACTGAATCTCCTGTACCACAGGCCGGACTGCAGGAGGAGCTCGGCCACGCTACAGGCTGCAGCACTGCTGGGGCCCCAGGCCAGCTCGGGGGCCCCAAGCAGTTGCTTGTTTTGCCTGTCTTGTTGCGACGGGCCTGCCAATGAGCTACAAAACCTCCAACTTGTCACAATATGTATACACTGTGGCCCAGATTCAGGTACGATTTGCCCCTTTTTTACGGAGGCACAGGGCAGCGTTTTTGCCCTGCGCCCCCGCAAATTATCTGCGCTGCGCGCAATTCACGGAGCAGTAGCTCCATAAATTGCGTGTGCGCTCTTTAAAATTGCCCTGCGTAAGGGCGCCTAATGTAAATGATCCCGTAGGGGGCGGGAATCATTTAAATTAGGCGTGCTCCCGCGCCGAGCGTAGAGCGCATGCTCCGTCGGGAAACTTTCCCGACGTGCATTGCGGCAAATGACGTCGCAAGGACGTCATTTGCTTCCAAGTGAACGTGAATGGCGTCCAGCGCCATTCACGAATCACTTACGCAAACGACGTGAAATTCAAATTTCACGACGCGGGAACGGCGTGTATACTTTAGCATTGGCTGCCCCTACTATTAGAAGGGGCAGCCTTACGCTAAAGACGTAACTTGCGTACGCAGGGCCCGCGCAACATTGCGAATCGGTGTGAGTATGAAATTTGCATACTATACACTGAGCACAATGGGAGCGCCCCCTAGCGGTCATCGCAAGAATGCAGCCTAAAATCTGCGTGGCATAAGAGCCTTATGCCACACAGATTTTAGACTGCAGTCGGCGTTACGATGTTCCTGAATTAGGAGCATTCTTAACGCCGGAGCAAGTAAGCAATTGCGCTGTGTAACCTATGGTTACGCAGGCACAATTGCTTCTTGAATCTGGGCCTGTGTGTATTATATCTGTCCATTTACCTGTTTGCCTGGAGTTCAGCTTTAACAGTTTTATGTTGTTTCACAGATCTCTGCCAAAGGTTTTCATCGTACATTCCCAACAGACAAAATTAGTTACATGAGTTTATTTATTTGAAGCTAGTGCATGTTAATTCTTGGCTTCAAATATTCAAGGACACAAACATAACTGATTTTGAATAATTATTTCTGATAAAAAAAATGATTTATGTGCTTCAGGAATTACAAGGACTAATATTGCCAAGAGCTTTGGGACTGTTCTAGGTGTGGTTGTTTTGCTAAATCGCCCCATTTACTATGATTCATCTACCCTGAAACAACCTAGGTGTGCCAAATTCCCAGGCAACAAAGAAAAGCCTAAGTTCATCAGGTTACCGGGTTATGCAAATCGTACATGTACTTCTTGTACAATAGTCTGCTTTCTATAAACAGCTTTGTATTTAATGCGGAAGATCATGAAATTACACTTAATTACATACTGTACAATATAACAATAACCAGCGTACTATAATCATCAACGTTTCATTGACATACTGCCACATATCAAAGCCAAATCGCATTAAGAAAAATATTTGTGCAAACATTAAAGGTTTCTCTCTATCTGAGGTCAGTATAAGTAACAGCTGGCACTCATAAAAGAAATGTAATCAATGCTGTTTAATGATTAATGTTATCACATATTGCATTATTTTATTTAATGTAATAATGATAGATTTATCCTGTCCTGGTCAAGTGTATCTATAGAAACAAACAAAATGTAATATATTGCAGATTACCAGTATTAGATGATGTGGCTGCATTAGTGTTCTTTTTTCACTTGGTGATGCAGCAAATAACACACTTCCTTTCCTATAGTGACACCACTTATTCCTCCATGGTATGCATCCATGGAGAAGCAGCTTTGTCACCCTAGAGCAGTGGTGCCCAACCTTTTGAAGGCCGAGGGCCACTTAAGCGACTTGGTAACCAGTCTCGGGCCACAATGAGCGGAGTGAGCAGATGACAGGTCTGTGTCCAGTCTGCATATGCAAAGCAGACACAGACACAGCCCAATCTACTCTATGGGCCCTCCGATCCAATCAGATAGAAGGGGCAAATCGGATTGGAGGTAGGCGGGTGTAAACAGACAAAAGTCTATTTAGATCTGCAGCTCCATAGAGGTGAATGGAGGGTCCGATTGGGTCAGACCAATCATGTGAAAGGGGCCTAAAGCTGCTTTTACACTGATGGTCTGTGGTCTATTGTGGCGCAGTGTATGGTTTTTCCGCCGGTTAACTGCACTTTGCCATAGACGTCTATTATATTCTGCAGGCGTGATGCACTTTCTGAAAAGCTGCTTGCTTCCTCTACTGCCGGCTTCATTTACAACACTGATGCTCTTGGATGGCAGGCTTGCAAACCAGCCATCCCAGGGCAGGAGGTCGCGGGCCACATCAGAGGGCTCCGCGGGCCACATGTGGCCCCCGGGCCACTGGTTGGGCACCCCTGCCCTAGAGCTACAGAACCACAACGCTTTCAGTGAAGAATCTGGGACTCTGCACTCCTAGATCTAAACTTTTTTATACGGAAATAACAACATTTGAATAATATTTTAATATTCTATATGGCAGTCTAAACAAGTCCTAAATCCAGTTACAATGTGATGCACAGTCATAGCCACCGTTCTTGAGAAAGCATGGAGTGATGAAATGCATTGGGTGGGGCTTGATGACATCATTATGTACAGATTTGCTGTAAGAACTGGGTGGAGCAAACGGAGTTGGAATGAGTTACACCAGTGCTGGTTAAAGGAGAAGTAGGGCTGTATTCAGCAGGCTAAAGTGTGCTGTCAGCTGATGCCAGCCAGCCGGTCCCGGCACTGGAGCGATCCCAATTTTAATGTCAGGATCCACCCAGATGCCTTGACCGACAGCTGGCTCAGCCTCTGAGCACATCGCTGAGAGCCTGGGCCAGCCACTCCTGCCCCCTGCATAGCCCGGCACTCCAGTGAGCACTGGAGGGGCAGAGCAGGGGTCGGTGACTGAGATCAGAGGTCTTTGATTGATCAGTTCCTGAACTTGGAGGCACCAGGGGACAGATGCAGTATTGGACTAATGCTGCATTCACCTAGGTAAGTCTGAATGTTTCTTTTTTTTTTTTTTTATTCTCATACTTCTCTTTAAATATCAGTGTGAGTGTGGTTATGTTATTTGAAATTATTTTCATAAAGAGGATTTTACATCAGCAGATGTTATTTTTTCTGTTTTCTTTTAAATAATTTTGATGCTAGGCTACAGGCACATAATAATGGAAAGGACACAAAGGAAGACCTGCTGAATGATTTTTACTGTTTAATAAAGTGCTTTTGCCTTTTTTTTAACTACAATTTCATATCTTTTCTAATTGGTTGTTTTAAAGGAAATAATTTTTTTTGCTAAAATGACTGTTTACAGGGTATAGATACATAATAGTTAACTGATTCCTTTTTAAAATAGATAAAAATCAATCATAAAATGTACCTACAGTTTCAGTTTTGTTTCTCCATGCTGTTTCATGCTTCTGTGATGAACAGAGACAAAGAGCCAATACAGGGCAGTGATGGTTTGGAAAACGAAACTGATTGGTGTTGAGGGGTTTTAGACACACAGTAATCACACCTCCTTGATTAGTGACCACAGAGAGAAAGCTCCCATGACTTTTTTCATCAGGAAACAGACTGTTCAGAACAGAGAAGGATTACAGCAACATCAGAGCAAAAACGAACAATGAAGACATGAAACCAGGACTGCAGTATGGTAAAGGAAGCTATTTAGCTAAAACATTATTTTCCTTTAGTGACCCTTTAAGGAAGTGGGGAGCCACAATCACTGAGATTAATGAACTGGCACCATTGATTGAGTTGCTAAGGGTTGCTGCAATAATTTGATTCACTATTTTCATTTTATTATTCACTGCTGATGGTTTAACCCAGGGATCCTCAAACTACGGCCCTCCAGCTGTTGTAGAACTACACATCCCATGAGGCATTATAACACACTGACATTCACAGGCATGACTAGGCATGATGGGAATTGTAGTTCCTGAACAACTGGAGGGCCGTAGTTTGAAGGTTTTACCCCCTTCATGACCGGGTAATTTTTTGTGATACGGCACTGCATTACTTTAACTAGAAATTGTGCTGTACCCAAATAAAACTGATGTCCTTTTTTTCCACAAATAGAGCTTTCTTTTGGGGATATTTGATCACCTCTGCGGTTTTTATTTTTTGCGCTATAAACAAAAAAAGAGCGACAATTTTGAAAAATAAACAATTTTTTACTTTCTGCTATAAAACATATCCAATAAAACATTTCTTCACCAGTTTAGGCCAATGTGTATTCTGCTACATATTTTTGGTTAAAAAATCCCAATAAGTGTATATGGTTGGTATGCGCAAAAGTTATAGGGCCAGATTCACAGAGATTGGCGTATCTCTGTGCGGGCATAGCGCATCTCATATGCGCTACGCCGACGTAACCTAAAGAGGCAAGTACAGTATTTACAAAGCACTTGCTCCCTAAGTTACGGCAGCGTAACGTAAATGGGCCGGTGTAAGCCCGCGTAATTCAAAGTAGGCTGGTAGTGGGCGTGTTGTATTATAATGAATCGTGACCCCATGTAAATGAAGCGTCGTACGAACGGCGCATGCTCAGAATCACGTTGAATTTACGCCCTAAGATACGACAGCTCAATGGCAACGACGTGAACGTAACCTACGCCCAGCCCCATTCACGTACGACTTACGAAAACGACGTAAAAATATACGCTTGTTCCGACGTCCATACCTTTGCATTACCTGTGCCTCATATAGCAGGGGTAACTTTATGCCGGACGTAAGCCTTGCGTAAACGGCGTAGCTAAATCCAACGGGCGCAAGTACGTTCGTAAATCGGTGTATCTAGGTCATTTGCGTCCAGCGTAAATATGCACCCAAGATACGACGGCGTAGGAGACTTACGTCGGTCGTATCTTGGCAAATTTCAGGCATATCTCAGTTCCTGAATACGCGTATAGATACGACGGCGCACATTTGGACTTACGACGGTGTATCTGGAGATACGTCGTCGTAAGTCCTTTCTGAATCCCGGCCAGAGCGTCTACAAAATAGGGCGTATATTTATGGCATTTCTTTTTTACTTGTAATGATGGCAATCAGCGATTTGTAGCAGGACTGGGACATTGCAGCGGACAGATGGGACACCTAACTGACATTTTATTGGGAACCAATGACATTATTACAGTGATCAGTACTAAAAATATGCACTGACCCTGTATAAATGACACTTGCAGGGAAGGGGTTAAGATCAGGGGCGATCAAAGGGTTAAGTGTGTTCCCTGTTTGTGCTTTCTTACTGTGGGGAGATGGGCTCACTACATGGACACAGTAATCAACCAAAAACATAAATGTATTTTATTGGGATTTGATGTGATAGACCAACACAAAGTGACACGTAATTGTGAAGTGGAAGGAAAATGATAAATGTTTTTCAAAATGATTTACAAATAAATATGTGAAAATTGTGACGAGCATTTGTATTCAGCCCCCTTGAGTAAATACTTTGTAGAACCACCTTTCACTAAAATGAAAGCTGCAAGTCTTGTCTCTACCTGTTTGCACATCTAGAAAGTCACATTTTTCCAGATTGGATAGAGAGCGTCTGTGAACAGCAATTTTCAAGTCTTGCCACAGATTCTCAATTGTATTTTGGTCTGCACTTTGACTGAGTCATTCTAACACATGAATATGTTTTGATCTAAACCATTCCATTGTAGCTCTGGCTGTATTTTTAGGGTCGTTGTCCTGCTGGAGGGTGAACCTCCTCCCCAGTCCCAAGTCTTTTGCAGACTCTAATGCCGCGTACACACGAACGGATTTTCCGACGGAATTCCGCTCAAACTTGGCTTGCATACACACGGTCACACCAAATGCCGACCGTCAAGAACGCGATGATGTACAACACTACGGCGGCCCGCGACCTCCTGCCCTGGGATGGCTGGTTTGCAAGCCTGCCATCCAAGAGCATCAGTGTTGTAAATGAAGCCGGCAGTAGAGGAAGCAAGCAGCTTTTCAGAAAGTGCACCACGCCTGCAGAATATAATAGACGTCTATGGCAAAGTGCAGTTAACCGGCGGAAAAACCATACACTGCGCCACAATAGACCACAGACCATCAGTGTAAATGCAGCCTTAGGCCCCTTTCACATGATTGGTCTGACCCAATCGGACCCTCCATTCATCTCTATGGAGCTGCAGATCTAAATAGACTTTTGTCCGTTTACACCCGCCTACCTCCAATCCGATTTGCCCCTTCTATCTGATTGGATCGGAGGGCCCATAGAGTAGATTGGGCTGTGTCTGTGTCTGCTTTGCCTATGCAGACTGTACACAGACCTGTCATCTGCTCACTCCGCTCATTGTGGCCCGAGACTGGTTACCAAGTCGCTTAAGTGGCCCTCGGCCTTCAAAAGGTTGGGCACCACTGCTCTAGGGTGACAAAGCTGCTTCTCCATGGATGCATACAATGGAGGAATTCCGCTCAAACTTGGCTTGCATACACACGGTCACACCAAATTCCGACCGTCAAGAACGCGATGACGTACAACACTACGACGAGCCGAGAAAAATTAAGTTCAATGCTTCCGAGCATGCGTCGAATTGTTTCTGAGCATGCATGTTTTTTTTCCTGTCGGAATTCCATACAGACGAACAGATTTTCCAATAGGATTTTTTTTCCATCTGAAAAATTGAGAACCTGCTCTCTATCTAAGTCCATCGGAAATTTCTGACGGAAAAAATCCATCGGAAATTCCAACCGTGTGTACGCGGCATAACAGGTTTTCTTCTAAGATTGCCCTGTATTTGGCTTCATCGATCTTCCTATCAACTCTGACCAGCTTCCCTGTCCATGCTGAAGAAAAGCATCCCCACACTATGATGCTGCCACCACCATGTTTTACGGTGGGGATGGGATGTTCAGGATGATGTACAGTGTTAGTTTTCCATCACACATAGAGTTTTGCTTTTAGGCCAAAAAGTTCAATTTTAGTCTCATCTGACCAGAGCACCTTCTTCCACATGTTTGCTGTGTCCCCCACATGGCTTCTCGCAAACTGCAAACAGGACTTCTTATGGCTTTCTTTCAACAATTGCTTTCCTCTTGCCACTCTTCCATAAAGACCAGATTTGTGGAGAGCACCACTAATAGTTGTCCTGTGGACAGATTTTCTAACCTGAGCTGTGGGTTTCTGCAGCTCCTCCAGAGTTACCAATGGCCTCTTGGCTGCTTCTCTGATTAATGTCAGTTTAGGTTGAAGGCCATGTCTTGGTAGGTTTGCAGTTGTGCCATACTCTTTCCATTTTCGGATGATGGATTAAACAGTGCTCTTTGAGATGCTCAAAGCTTCGGATATTTTTTTATCACCTAACCCTGCTTTAGACTTCTCCACAACTTTATCCCTGACCTGTGTGGTGTGTTCCTTGGCCTTCATGATGCTGTTTGTTCACTGAGGCTCTCGAACAAACCTCTGAGGGCTTCAAAGAACAGCTGTATTTATACTGAGATTAAATTACACACAGGTGGACTCTATTTACTAATTAGGTGACTTCTGAAGCCAATTGGTTCCATTAGATTTCAGTTAGGGGTATCAGAATAAAGGGGGCTGAATACAAATGCACGCCAAGCTTTTCAGATATTTATTTGTAAAAAATTGGAAAACCATTTATCATTTTCCTTTCACTTCACAATTATGTACCACTTTGTGTTGGTCTATCACATAAAATCCCAATAAAATACATTTAAGTTTTTGGTTGTAACATGACAGAACTGTTAATAGAGCCTTAGCCTCCATGCCCACATGACAGTAAAACAAGTACACTCTGCCCATTGCATTTCAACATACAATGGAAGATATTTTAAATGTTTTCCCATGTGAAAAATTTAAAGGGGTATGAATACTTTTTCAAGTCACTGTATTTGTTTGTTTGTTTATTTATTTATTTATTTATTTTGTTAGGGAGCTAGCACAGAGTTTTTTTTTTTAGATTGTAAAACGTGATACACAAGTCTCATAAAATAAGAAAATACTTCCTTTACCTCCTCTGTCTGAGCCAAATCCTCCTTCAATCACATCTCACATGCTCTCCCTCCCAGACACTGCAGCTCACAGTGGTAGGTTTTCAGCAACACTGGCAGTGTTGCCAATTCAGAAAGCAGTTGGCAGAACTAGATGTGGCCAGGTGCTGATGGACAAGCTACAGGCATTAACTGCTGCAGCATTTTTTCATCCACTGTGGTTCAAGCAGACACAGTACATGAGAGTGGCAACTCGTCTCTGAATTCAGGAGCAGTGTAGCATCGTTGCCATATCATCACAGGAAGCTACATTGAATGACCTTCAACAGGCATTTGTAGGTCTTTGCAGAGGGAGCAAGAGAAAACTGTAATACATACATTTTTTATATGGAGGCCATAGTTCGATTTTAAATATTATCCACACACATTCTAGACAGCTGTGGCAGGAAAAGTACCAAAAGCATAAATTTAACAAACCTTAAACACTGTATTCACATGTGCACAGGTACATAGGCAAATGAGTAAGATTTTAAAAGATAGGAACTGTGTGCGATGTTTGGGCATGAATTAATAGCTGCATACCAGAAAAGCAATTGTTAGTCATTAGGCTGGTTTCACACTGGTACGAACATTGACATTGCATGTGATTCGCACCACATTGCTGTGAAGATCACATGCGATGACTGTGCTATTGCAATACGATAGCTATACACTGTAGATGAGGACAGCGAGGGAGTGCCCACAAGCCAGAGAGAAGGAGAGTGCCAGAACCTTCTATAGGTGAGAGTATTACGTTTTATTTCTGTCCCCCAGAGTTATTGAACATTTAACCATTGCAGTGTATGTGTGTGCTGGCAAGGAAGACACTGCAAGGGTAGTTTTTCTTGCAATTCCTGTCATTAGACTTAAATAGAGGGTTGTTGGCAATGAAGTGGAGCGGGAAAGCCGCTAAGGTCACTGAGCTATAATCCAGTGTTTGCCAGTGCATGATTTTTAGGTCAACCCACATCAAAATGTCTTGCCACAAACACTCCAGTGCACAGGTGTCAAACACAAGGCCCGCGGGCTGAATTCGGCCTCTAGGCCATTTCATGTGGCACTCACACCACTCCAGCTCTCCTCTGGTTGTCAGGGAAATGGCCATAGAAGAAGTACTGGCAATCTTGCCAGTAGAAGAAATGGGCCCCATAGGCACATCATGTGACAGGTGGATCCTCCTGCTGGCCTATAAAAGGCTGATCCAAATTGCTGGATTGTCGTCAGCCTTCCTGAGTTCCTGAGCCTCTGTAATACTGCTGTTTGGATTTCCTGTTGTGACCTGGCTTGTTCCTGACCTGTCTGATCCACTCTCCAGGTTTGACCCCCTGGCTTGCTTTACTGACTTGTTACCTTCTCCAGCACCTGATCTCGGCTTGTTTCACAGACTTTGCTTCAGTTATCTGTTCCTGCCTTTTTTCCAATACCAGACCTTTGGTTTGTCTCCGTTCCTGCAACCTGCATCTCCTGCCTGGATCCACAGTGTTTGATCCCCAGCCGGCTTCCATTGTTTGCAAGTGTTACCGAGGATTCCTAGAGACTGCAGCCCAGCGGTGTTTCCTGTATTCTCCAGTATTCTTCAGGCACTCGCCAGCTCTTCTCTCCCGGATCCATCTGGCAACCTGTGCTTCTCTGGGCACTACACCCTCTGTACCCAACCTCAGAGGTGTACTGCACTCAGCCGCAAGGGGAGCCCTCTTGGCATTTCGGCCTCCCACCAGGTACGTGACACTGGTCCTCCTCCAGACCCTTACTTTCTGCTTTCAAGCAATGCATCCAGCTTCTTCCCAGCAGCAGCATAAGGAAAGGGGGGTACACTGTGATGTAAGGGAGAGTGGGGGACTCAACTTCTGATGGTGGGATGGCTCTTGACATCTAATGTAAGGGGAGGGGATGCGCTGGACATTTAATCTTACAGATACAACCTTTTGAGGACAATAATAATGCTGATGCAGCCCACGATGAAATTGATTTTGCCACCCCTGCTCTAGGGCATGTTGAACATACCACATGGTGTAGAAAGGATGATACTTTTTAATGCTTGTGTTCCAGGAAAAGTGATCCCCACTAAACAAGCAAAGTAAAACTGCTAGGATAATTTAACATAAAAAAATGTTCTTCTACTTTACTGGTCCTAACCAGTCTTAAAGAAGAAGTACAGCCAAAACTCGCTGAGAGCTTGAGCCGGTGTTCTGTCGAGAAGTGCCCGCTATCGAGAAGTGCCCAGGATGTACTGCGCATGCGCCGTACGGAACAGCACAACAATTGCGCACATCGTAGGAGGTATCTCTCGATGGGAGATAACATTTCACAGCCACAATTTAAACCTGTACAAACAGCGGAGGGAGACTATAGTTCTCAGATTGTGCATCGCTACTGCTGGAGGGCGGCATGTAGCTGGTTTTGTCTGCGTTGCAACCCGCCCTTTCACACAGGCAAAACCGGACATTTTTTAAGTCTAGTACACAAGGGCTGAATGTCGGCGGGATCCGCTGGTTCAATATAAACCGGCGGACATTCAGCCGGTGTGTACTGAAGTCGGTTCGTCAGAAGCCGGCTTCTGAAGGGGCATGACCAAGGTCTGGCAAACAGCTCCCAATCAGCGATCTCAGCCAATGTCTGAAAGCTCTGACCGTTTTTTTCTGGCGGGGTTTTGCACAGTGGCTCCAATCTAAGCTGTCAATTTCTTATTGTTCCGTTCAGCTTGCTGGGTTGATCATAAAAAAAAAAAAAAATACTAGTGTGTACGAGGCTTTCGAGCCGGTGGGGGACAGAAGCAGCATTGGACCGATGCTGTATCCACCAAGATACGTATGCTTCTAAAATAAATTTAAAAATCCCATACTTCTCTTTTAAATATTGTGACAATAATAAGAGATTATAATAAGAGATTACTTTATTTCTGCTGATGATGAAAATAAGGTATTGCCAATAATTCGATTAACGAGCAGGGCCCTCTGATTCCTCCTGTACTGCATTATATTATAACTGTACTGTCTCCCTCCTATGCTTCACAAACTGTTGGCGCTATATAAGTTCTGTATAATAATAATAAGAAGAATAATAGTAATAAATAGAAAAAGAATAGTTGCTTTTGCTGCACCTAGGCTCAAGCCCACTGTATATAATGGTAAATATGGCCTTGCATCACGTAAAGTTTTTTTCAGTGTGTAGTTTTGAGGTCACGCTAGTTAGAAATAAAATTATGTCATATAAATAACATATGTTCTTAAACGGATTTCTTTCATAACCCTTTAGCGTCGACCGTATGCAAATTTGCATTCGTGGCTTGATGGGGTTAAACTTCAACTGCAGGCATCACCCCGGTACCATTTTTTAGAGCCAGCAGTTGGCTTTTTAGTGATAACAACCGATGTGGCTAAAAGCCACTCAGCTGTTATCCGCCACTCTTCTCAGGCCTCCCGCATCCGATGGCTAGGCTGAGAGTGGAACGAAACGGCTTCAATCAAGTCTCCTATGTAAAAACACGAAAGCGACATCACAATGTCACAGTTTACTAGGCTGCCAATGGCGCAGATTTAAAAAAAAAATACAGTATTCAGAATCGTTTTTAGCGATCTGAATACTTTTAAGTGCAAAGGAGGGATTTGGGTTTTTTTAGACCCCCGATTCCTCCATAAAGAGTACCTGTCACTACCTATTACTGTCACAAGAGATGTTTACATTCCTTGTGACAGCAATAAAAGTGATCAGATTTAAAAGAAAACGCATTCGTAAGAGGTGCCTAAATATGTAAATGGTGTACAAATCACACATGTGAGGTATCGCCGCGGTCGTCAGAGTGAGAGCAGCAATTCTAGCAAAAGACCTCTATAATTCTCTTGTGTAACGCTAACCTGGTAACTGTTATTTATTTTTACTGTAGGTGGCTAATATCTCAAGGACTTGTCTTATGTACATGTCAGCTGTGAGTGATTTTGCAACAGTAACACTAGGAGTCCTGTGTTTTTTCCATGTAAGCCATCTGGCTGTTTCCATCTGTTTTGCTGGATCGGCCTAACATCAACAGGAACATGGTCCCCAGTCCGTCTTTCTTTCTTTGAACCACCAGAAAATGGCTGCCAAACGGATGTATACATCATACACTGTTATGGTTTTGAACAACCAAAAAAATGTCCGTAGTTCCATTTCCGGCGATCGGAAATACCAGAAAATGGCCGCCGACCTACTTCTGGCGAACGGAGCTAAAATAAAATGTCCGCCGTAGATATCAATTTACACCCATATATAAAGACACTTTATAATGCCTCTAGTTAATCCCCTGATGAAGTCACGTGACTGTGAGGAAACACCAGGGACCAGAAGTGAAGTTGGACAAGCTTGTTGCTCGTTTTTGTTATGCCTGTTTGATACTTCCTATTGTGAGTACCTTGTTTTTACTATTGTCATATACCCAATAATTTTTTTGAAATACTACACTATTGTGCATCCCTCTCTCCATTTCCCCATGCCCCAATGCGATGCTTACTTGATGCAGACATACTGTACCAGGGACACAAAAGGGGACTCTGATTCCAGATAGGTGACACAGACCAGCGGAGCCAGAGACTCCGGACTGGGGATCTACCAAGAGATAGAAAGATATACCCACACGCTGTTACCTTACACTACGTTGCACGGATACACAGCAACCACCTATCAG
Source organism: Rana temporaria (assembly GCF_905171775.1). Lineage (NCBI taxonomy): Eukaryota > Metazoa > Chordata > Amphibia > Anura > Ranidae > Rana > Rana temporaria. The sequence continues at coordinate 258,975,198 of NC_053489.1, read as the reverse complement.
TAGCACTCCAAGCCAGAGAGTGACTACCACCACTAGCACATTCACCTTAATGACTGTGAATACACAGTCACCTATTCAGCCTGCACCTTATGGACATTATCTTCACCAGTTGTTTATGCATTAATTATTGTGCTTTTAAGTTTTACACTTTGATCATTATAACTGTTTTTTGATTATTTATTTTGATCCTCCAAGTGCACCCTTCACCAGTATTCTTTCACTTTACTTAGACACTATGGCCCGGATTCACAGAGAACGGGCGCAGATTACGCCGCCGTATCGCAAATAATATACGCAAAAACCGACGCAGCGCAGAAAGGCAAGCATGGAATTCACAAAGCCAATGCTGCCAAAACTGCGCTGGGTTTCAAAGGCGTAAGTCGGCGTAGGTGGAAGTGGGCGTGAGCCATGCAAATGAGGTGTGACCCCAAGCGCCAGACAAGTACGTTTAACGAACTGCGCGTGTGTCGTGCCGTGGACGCATCCCCCTGCGCATTCTCGCAACCACGTCATAACAACTGCCTAAGATACGCCGGATCACTGCCTACGCCATGAACGTATCCTACGCCCAGCCAGACTCATGTCCAACGTAAACTACGTAAAATACGCCGGCTTGTATTCCTTGGTGCAGACCTTTGCATGTCTGCTGCTGGGTTACACCTCCTTTATGGGGCTTAACTTTACCCTGGACGTACAACTTAGGCCTCGTACAGACGAGAAAACATGTACGATGAAAACGGTCCGCCGGACTGTTTTCAGCGTACATGTCTGCCCGGAGATTTCTGTATGATGGCTGTACTCACCATCATACAGAAATCCGCGCGTACTCGATACGCGGCGACGAGGCCGTGCTGTCGCCGCAACGATGACGCGGCGACGTGCGCGGCCCTGGCAGTTCAATGCTTCCACGCATGCGTCAAAGTCATTCGACGCATGCGAGGGATGGCGGCCGCTCGGACATGTACAGACGCCCGAACATGTCCGACGGACGGCATGTTTCTAAACATGTTTAGAAATATTTGCCTGCTCGAAAAAGGCCCGGCGGGCAAATGTACGGTGGAATCCTGTCCGCTCGGCTGTACAGACGACCGAACATGTCTGCTGAAACTGGTCCGCGGACCAGTTTCAGCAGACATGTTCGGTTGTCTGTATGGGGCCTTACACGCACATCGCGTAGCCTGTGTCGGGTGCACTTACGTTCGTGAATCGCCGTATTTCCCTCATTTGCATATTGAAATAGAAAATCAATGGGAGCGTCACATGCGTCCAGCCTAAATATGCGCCCACACTACGCCGGTGTAGGCAAGTTACGTCGGTGGGATGAAGCCTATTTTTAGGCGTATCTTAGTTTGTGGGTCCGGCGCACAGATACGACGGCGCATATTTGCACTTACGCGGCGTATCTTGAGATACGACGGCGCAAGTGCTTTGTGAATCCGGGCCTATATTGGTATAACCAGTCCACTTTAGCATTGCAGCCTATACTGCATGTTGGTTATTCTTTCTGATAATTTACTACCGCTATTTATTGATCTTAGAATTATTGCCTTTTATTAAGCCTCGTACACACGACCGAGTTTCTCGGCAAAAACCAGCAAGAAACTTGCTGGTTTTTCTTTTTTGCCGAGGAAACCGGTCGTGTGTACACTTTTCGATGAGGAAACTGCCGAGGATCTCGTCGAGCCAAAAATAAAGAATGTCTTCTTTTTCCTCGACGGCAATGGAGAAATTTAGCTGGCCGAGATCCTCAACAGCCTAACAAGGAACTCGACGAGCAAAACGATGTGTTTCGCCCGTCGAGTTTCTCGGTCGTGTGTACGAGGCTTAAGTGTACCTGTCACCCAGCGCCTTTGTACTTTATTTCATATTAATGTACAGCACAGCACTATTTTTATGCTTTATATTATCTCATTGCTCGGTAGTGTTAAAGGTACTATAGGCTGGCTTGGGGTCCCCTTTAGACCAATATCTTTGGTAAGTCTGTTCTCTTGACTTAGTAAATTTGAGAGGGCTTAAAAAGTTTGAACTATGTGTGTGTGTGTCAAAACTGTGTTATTCCACTACCCACATTGCTAGGTGTGCCAGTAGGGGCTGAGACGCTTCTTGGGGTAGAAAAACAAACTTAAAGGGTCACTAAAGGATTTTTTTTTTTAGCTAAATAGCTTCCTTTACCTTACTGCAGTCCTGGTTTCATGTCCTCATTGTTCGTTTTTGCTCTGATGTTGCTGTAATCCTTCTCTGTTCTGGACACTTCCTGGTTGTCTGTTTCCTGATGGCCACAGTACTGGGAGATTCTAGTTTCATTTTCCAAACCATCACTGCTCTATGGCTCTGTCTAGCACAGAGGCAGGATAACATGCAAAAACGAAACTAGATGCAAAAACAAAACTAGAGGTACATTATATGATTGATTTTTATCTATTTTTAATCAATTTTAAAAGGAATTAGTTAAAGTGGAGTTCCACCCATAAATATAACATTACATCAGTAGTTTTAAAAAAATGTCATTAGTCCTTTACGAATTTTTTTTATTTTTTTTAGATGCCTTCAAAGTGTTGTTGCTAGGCAGAATAGTTAATCTTCCCACTTCCTGCACCTAGGTGCTTAATGCTTCCTAACCTACACCGCACAGACTCCTGGGAATGTAGTGGGTGTAACTTTCCAGGAGTCTGTGCACTCCCCAGTCTCAAAGAATCATGTGACTTGGACAGCACAGGTGCTGAAACCAGATCTGACACTGCTTGTGCAGCACTGAGCATGTGCTAGATCTGCAAGGCTGAAATCCAGGAAGTCATACAGTCTGGCTTCATGATGCCCACACTTAAGATGGCCCCAGTCAATTTCTATTTTATAAAGTGTCTAAATGCTGTAACAACCTAACAAAACGGACCTTAGTTTACAGACTAACTTTACTAGAATACATTAAGATTGTGTATTACAGGGGTATTTATATATAAAAAGTGAAATTGTGGCCGGAACTCCGCTTAAACTATTATGTCTCTATACCCTGTAAAAAGTAATTTTAGCAAAAAAAAAAAATTCCTTTACAACTCCTTTAAGCGGCTTCTACGGGGGTAACGCTACAATCATTTCCATGCTTCTTTTGTGGGCACTTGTTGTGTGATGAAGTAACAAAGCTATGCCCCAAAATGTTGCCAGTTGGAGCCTCTCCATACAGTTCCTCTGCACTGTGTATGGGAAGACTTCCAAAGACCCCAATCAAAAAACTAATGATGTTGGCATTATTATCTGTCACAAGTGATGGGATTATGCTGTCCAGCGCTGTTCATACTTAGTACACCCTCCACATCCTCACTAATTACTTTTTATGTTCTTTTTAAGTAGCTGATTGACACTGGAAAAGCTGAATATGAAAAAAATAAAATGCGGTACATTTTACATAAACAAACATACAAGGTCATGTGCTTAAGTGTTCTTGTGATAATTGTTGTTTTTTAATTAGTAACACATACTATCTTTTCTGGGATGTTATGAATAGTTGATGAGGTTTTGGCTATGTGTGAGATCAGGGCTTTTGCAGGATTTGTTATGCTCCAATTTCTCTGCATTGGACTGATCAAGTACCTCAGCTGTTATTATTGGCTCCTGACATATTGCATAAACAGAAATTGGTGCTTTATTCATAGGCTGCTGTCTTGTTAAATAAATCAATTATTCGTTTCATGTTTGGAAGCTGAAATTCTTTGAGGCTTGTGCCAACATTTACAAATACATCTGGCTAATAATAAAAGATTTTTTTTTTTACTTTGATTGTGTTTGTAACAGTATGTGTGTCTTTTTTGTAATAGATTGACATATGTATAAACCTTGAATTACCTATAAAACTATTAAATGTGTGCAATGCAATGTATGATTTCCTCTGCTCAAATTGTACACAAGGCCATAAGATATGCTAAGAGAATGCCATGAAAGCTGTCTTCCACATGCATTTCAAGAGCTTGGCAGTCAGATGCTTTGCAAGCTTAGTTACGATTCTTTAAAATAAAGTTCCATCTTTACCATGACCTTAAATAGTTTTTGGACCCAGTTTGCTAGGTGGTTTAGTGAACAGGCTGGGATGAGGTTGAACTCACATTCAAATCTTATGCCCTGTACACATGATCACTTTTTGTGATAAAATAAAATGACATTTTTAAAAATGTCATTTAAAATGACCATGTGGGGGCAAAATGTCATTTTATGTCTTCTGAAAAATGACAAAAAAAAAATTCGAACATGCTTGAATTTTTTATGTCATTTTTTAAAATGTCATTTTTTGTGTCATAAAAAATTATCGTGTGTGGGCAAAAATGACGTTTTAAACCCGCACATGCCCAGAAGCAAGTTTTGAGACGTGAGGTAAAACTACCATTCATAATGGAGTAAGCACATTCATCACGCTGTAACAGACAAAAAAGCACGAATCGTCTTTTACTAACAAGTAACCAGCTAAAAGCAGCCTCAAGGCAAATAGAACTTCCCCTTTAGAGTGCCGTCACTTTGTTCATCATTTTACAAAAATGATGGTGTGTGGGCAACATCATTTTTAATGATGAAGTTGGAAAAATGACATTTTTTTTCATGATAAAAAATGACATTTTTTTTTATCACAAAAAGTGATCGTGTGTACAGGGCATAACCCCTACTTTTCAGGCATTAGGTTTCCACTGCAAACAAAGAACATGCTCTACTTCTATATAAAAAGTTAAACAGCTTTATTAAATAATGTGTACCGTAAACCCAACATTTCATATTATTGATGCGTACAGTTGCAAGAAAAAGTATGTGAACCCTTTTGGAATGATATGGATTTCTGCACAAATTGGTCATAAAATGTGATCTGTCACAACAACAATAGACAGTCTGCTTAACCGGTTAAGACCCGGACCATTGTGCAGGTTAAGGACCTTGCCCCCTTTTGCGATTCGGCACTGCTTCGCTTTAACTGACAATTGCACGGTCGTGCGACGTGGCTCCCAAACAAAATTGGCGTCCTTTTTTCCCCACAAATAGAGCTTTCTTTTGGTGGTATTTGATCACCTCTGCGGTTTTTATTTTTTGCGTTATAAACAAAAATAAAGCGACAATTTTGAAAAAAAACTAATATTTTTTTACTTTTTGCTATAATAAATATCCCCAAAAAAGATTTAAAAAAACTTTTTTTTTCCTCAGTTTAGGCCGATATGTATTCTTCTACCTATTTTTGGTAAAAAATCGCAATAAGCGCTTATCGTTTGGTTTGCGCAAAATGTATAGTGTTTACAAAAAAGGGGATAGTTTTATGGCATTTTTATTAATAATTTTTTTACTACTAATGGCGGCGATCAGCGATTTTTTTTTTTGTTACTGCGACATTATGACACATTTTTGGGACCATTGTCATTTTCACAGCGAAAAGTGCTATAAAAATGCACTGGTTACTGTGAAAATGACACTGGCAGTGAAGGGGTTAACCACTAGGGGGCGCTAAGGGGTTAAGTGTGACCTAATGTGCGTTTCTTACTGTAGGGTGGCGGGGCTGGACGTGTGACGTCACAGATACTCGTTCCCTATATCAGGGAACAGACGATCACTGACACTGCCACAGAGAAGAACGGGGAAGGTTTGTTTACACTCACCTGTCCCCGTTCTTCAGCTCCTGTGACCTGATCGCGAGACACTGGCGGCGATCTGGTCCGCGGATCCTGCGTGTGCGGTCATGGAGCTTCGGACCGGGTCGCAAGTGCACCTCCGGCGGCTCGCTCGCGACCCACGGCTGGGCTCTTAAAGAGGCCGTATATATACGTCCATGTGCCCAGCCGTGCCATTCTGTTGACGTATATAGTCGTGCGGCGGTCCTTAAGTGGTTAAACTAATAACACATAAAGAATTAAATGTTACCATGTTTTTATTGAACACACCATGTAAATATTCGAAGTGCACGTGGAAAAATTATGTGAACCCCTAGACTAATGACATCTCCAAGAGCTAATTGGAGTGAGGTGTCAGCCAACTGGAGTCCAATCAATGAGATGAGATTGGAGGTGTTGGTTATAGCTGCCCTGCCCTATAGAAAACACACACCAGTTCTGGGTTTGCTTTTCACAAAAAGCATTGCCTGATGTGAATGATGCCTCACACAAAAGAGCTCTCAGAAGACCTACGATTAAAAATTGTTGACTTGCATAAAGCTGGAAAGGGTTATAAAAGTATCTCCAAAAGCCTTGCTGTTCATCAGTCCACGGTAAGACAAATTGTTTATAAATGGAGAAAGTTTAGCACTGCTGCTACTCTCCCTAGGAGGTGAAGAGGAATCCTAGAGTGTCAGCTAAAGACTTGCAAAAGTCTCTGGCATATGCTAACATCCCTGGTTATGTAAAACACTAAACAAGAATGGATTTCATGGGAGGATACCACAGAGGAAGCCACTGCTGTCCAAAAAAAACCATTGCTGCACGTTTACAGTTTGCACAAGAGCACCTGGATATTCCACAGCAGTACTGGCAAAATATTCTGTGGACAGATGAAACCAAAGTTGAGTTGTTTGGAAGAAATACACAACACCATGTGGGGAGAAAAAGAGGCACAGCACACCAACATCAAAACCTTATCCCAGCTGTGAAGTATGGTGGTGGGGGCATCATGGTTTGGGGCTGCTTTGCTGCATCAGGGCCTGGATGGATTGCTATCATCGAAGGAAAAATGAATTCCCAAGTTTATCAAGACATTTTGCAGGAGAACTTAAGACCATCTGTCCACCAGCTGAAGCTCAACAGAAGATGGGAATTGCAACAGGACAACGACCCAAAGCCTAGAAGTAAATCAACAACAGAATGGCTTAAACAGAAGAAAATACACCTTCTGGAGTGGCCCTGTCAAAGTCCTGACCTCAACCCAATTGAGATGCTGTGGCATGACCTCAATAAAGTGATTCACACCAGACATCCCAAGAATATTGCTGAACTGAAACAGTTCTGTAAAGAGGAATGATCAAGAATTACTCCCGACCGTTGTGCACGTCTGATCTGCAAATACAGGAAACGTTTGGTTGAAGTTATTGCTGCCAAAGGAGGTTCAACCAGTTATTAAATCCAAGGGTTCACATACTTTTTCCACCTACACTGTGAATGTTTACATGGTGTGTTCAATAAAAACATGGTAACATTTAATTCTTTGTGTGTTGCTAGTTTAGGCAGACTGTGACTGTCTATTGTTGTGACTGATACAGACGGTCGTTTTTTTGTGATGAAATAAAACGATGTTTTATATCATGAAACAAAACAACGTTTTTGAAACTTCAATTTTAAAAAACGATGTTGCCTACACACCATCGTTTTTTCAAAATGCTCTAGCAAAGCGCGGTTACGTTCAGCACTCTTTTCCATTGAAGCTCGCTTCATACCTTGCTTCTGAGCATGCGCGGGTTTAAAAACGTCGTTTTGAAAAACGACATAAAAAATAGATGTTCGGAAAAAAAAAATTGTCGTTTTTCAGAAGATATAAAACAACGTTTTCCCCACACACGGTAATTTTAAATGACGTTTTTAAAAATTATGTTTTTTTTCATCACAAAAAACGACCGTGTGTACGCGGCATTAGATGAAGATCAGATCACATTTTATGACCAATTTGTGCAGAAATCCATATCATTCCAAAAGGGTTCACATACTTTTTCTTGCAACTGTATGTGCCTGCTGTACCATGTACTTGTAAGAAAAAGTGTCCTGTTCTCTTTGTATTTATTCTTTTGTGTGAAATACCTGGTGTTACTGCTACGGTAGTCCATCTGCTTTCCCATAAAAAATCTGACCACCTAGGCATTAGAGCAGACATGGTCAGTTTTCTTCCTTTGCTGAGATCTCAGCCTGCTCTCCTCCAATGAAACAAGCTTCCCTACAAACATACTTGTCCTGACAGACCCTCCATGCACAGCCATTCAATGGAAAGATCAGTGTGCTGCTTTTTTCCCTTCCTCCAACTCCCTGAGCACCTTATACAGTTGAGAACAGAGGGTATGCAATCACTTATTTAAAAAAGTTTAAAAAAAGATTTTATATATATATATATATATATATATATATACACACACACACAAATTATATACTGTAAGGAATAATATTTAACAAGTCTTTCAGCGAAACATGTGTCAATATATCTCACTAGGCCATAAATTAATTGGTTCTAAAGATAAAGCATTTTTTTTATCTTAATGCATTACCTGCATTAGGTTAAATACGTTTTTTGGGCTTGCTGTGCTCCCCTACCCCTCTAAACACTTATCTCACTTCTGGACTGATCCAGTGCTGTGCCAAGCTCTCTCTCTCTCTCTCTCTCTCTCTCTCTCTGGTGTTCCTCCCATTGATACCTAATAATCTGTGGATTCATCTTAAAAACTGAACCATAATCAGACCCCCTCTGCCTCCTCTATTTCTGGTCCATTATTAGCTCCCACGCTACCTCCCTCCTTCAGTTAGGATCATCTTTCACAGGATCATCTTGACAAGATCAGCTCCATCTCTGCCTCTGTTTTCTTCATCCCTGATCCATGACCAACTTCTGCTCTGTAGCACTACCCCCAGAGGAGCTGCAGGTTTGTTTTGGGTGGCATGTTACCTCTGTGACTCCGCCGTCTAGGGTAGTTGATGAGAGCCGTAGTAATGGAATGCCCATGCCTTTTTCTTGTGCTTTTATTTTACCCAACAAGGTAAAACAGTTGAACTTGGTGAAGAATAGAGGAATAGCAGAGATGGAGAACACAGATTCAGGTGTAGGTAAAAGGAAACAGTCCTGCTTCCAACGACAAACTTTACTTCGCCACTCCAGCCAGAATGGGTATAGCTCACCTGGACAGGCCTCTCTCACAAGCCTGGCAGCCAGAATGACACTCGAACTTGGGGTTAAATCTCTGCCACAGACCCTCCCAATGGTTGCAGAAAATAGTGGTCCAAAGTCCCCTTGGCTGGACTTAACACCTGGATCTCCTTCGGGTAGTTTAGATTAGGTTACCGACTGATAGGCTACCCACATCCAGCCTCTCAGTGTCCGGTTCCCCTGGTCCCCGATGGATGGTCAGGCCCCTATTGGAACACCAGCCTCTCTTGGAACTCCTCAGGCAGACTTTCCACCAAACAGCTTCCTCAAAGAAGGACGGACAGCCCAGGACCTCTTTAGATGGGACCCAGTCGATTACTGAGTCCCATGTGGCAGATCAATTGCTCTGGGCCAACGTGGTCCCGAAGCCAGGATCTCTGCGTAACACCTGCACCACGGCCCGGAAGGCCATCTGCCAGGGCGCCGTGGAATGGCTACCCCGAATGTAGGCGCCACATGAGGAAAAGACCCAGGAAAATGGTGTCTAACCCATAAATACCCCTCCCCAGAATGCACAGCGAGAAAGCCTCCTCCTGATAGGCTGCTGGGAAAAAGTACCTAGTCCTTGACTCCACTGCTGCCCCCTGCCGTCCTGGGTTGGAACTGCACCCCAGGAACAACAGCATGAGCCCACAGCACAGCCAAGCTGGGGCAGAAGCTCCAAATTTGAACTAATTAACAATGGTCAGAGTTACCTAACTCTTTGAGCCCCTCTAAATTTCAATAGCACTGGTTCTGAAAAGTAAATAGGCGCTACACAACTATCACTTTATTTCCCCCAACCATAATCATCAACCCATATGACTCCCAGACATGATTAACTCCTGTTTATTCTTCAAATGGTCCACAATCAGCTTCCACTCAACTGCCTCTATCGTTTTTCTCTGATAGAATACCCCTCTGTACTTTCTTTCCAGTGCAGTACATAATCAAGTAAGCTTTGCCTCCTATTCCTATTTCCAATGATCAGCTATTTTATTCTTTTTATTCCCCCTCTTCTATAAGTACCGGTATTTATGTAAGAAAAAGCTATACCCAAGTGTTAAACTCATTTCTATAAAGGAAAGCATGGTAACAATTAAAAAAAATATCTGAGAACCACAGGGTTTGTAGAGAGCATCTGATGTGCAGAATTTTTTGTTGGGGTGTATGTAGTTTAATTAGCATTAACTAGCACATGCTAATTTTAGGATGTATGTAGTTTAATTAGCGCCCACTTTATACTTTTTGTCTGATTTATTGGGGTGATTCACACTTAAAGGGGCAGCTTTCAATTATAGAGATTGAAATGCGTCGTTGATACCCTATTTGGAAACCATTTTGGTGAACTATATAGAGATATTGTGACGCTATGTTATGTGAATACCATTTTTATTGTACACCAGAGCTCTTATTGTCGTTTTGATGTAAATGTATTTATTTCCCTTATATTTCACATTTTACCATGTAAACTTGATACTTTTTGAATAAAATAAATTATATTTTTTACTTACGGTATGTGTAAAAATTCATAATTGATCTTGCTGCGCATAAGCCCTTGGTAGTAAATTTTCTTTTCCTATATGTGCCTTGTGTAGTTCCCCCTTCTGTCCACAAAATGGCGCTAGAGGGACACTTGGATTATGTAAGACACTAGTAATTGCAAGGGTCACCTAAAGTTAGTGCCAGCTCTGCTCTTGCCAGCAGTAGGGCACCTTGAGTAGAGGACTAGAGTATAAACAGTTTTGTTTGGGAAAACGCCAGGGGTCCATCATGGTAGGTGTCTGAGAACCAGACTACAGCAAAGATGTAGAATCTAAGGCTCTATCTCTGCGAGCTTCCCCTTGGGGTACAGCAGGACATTTGTATTACTCTTATCTCCCCTATAGGAATGCCAGAGTCTGGGCAACCCCTGTAAGGGTACTTCCCAACTTTCTCTCTCCTCACTTATCAACTGTTCTGTTTGCAACTGAAGTATTGTTTTGTCACCTGGGATCGGGTTGACTTAATCATGTGTATATGAATTGTTGAAGTAAAGCCTTGAAAAGGCTTTTTGCTTCTCAACTGTTCCATCACCTAACCCTTATTGGAAATGTCTCCTAATAACAGGCTTGAGTCAGCGTGGTCTGCTGTGGAACTCAATGATGTAACTTCTGTAGCAAATACTAACCAGGCCTAGGGTGACCACGTGTCCCAGATTGCCCGAGACAGTCCCGCATTTTGCAGGTATGTCCCGGGCACATTCATTCCAGGACAATACAGTGTCCCGGAATGAAACCGACACAGCCACCCCCCGGGCAAATCTGATGCCCCCAAAAATGGCCACCACTTTACTCACTGACAGTACTTGTCCTGGCCGGGTATGCCTGGAGAAGCACAATCCCGACCCTGCTTGTGATTGGAGAAATCATAAATCCCGCCTCTTGTGTCCAATCACTGTGCTGTGATTCATTACAGCACAAACTGATTTTTGGGAAGGGAGGGTGTCCCTGAATGGTAGTTAGGAAATGTGGTCACCCTATTAGGGCCAGAGCAGGTATTTCTAAAGGGAAGCCTTAGTACAGACCCTGTTGTACCATGTGGAGCCTCGTGCCCAAAGTATCTCAGTATGTTCAGGGGAACCACTCCAACTCCCATATTCAGGCGTGTATGGGTTAAGGAATACATGTGGTGACCATGCAGCTCAGCACGTAGAACCCCACCATTACACAACACTACTTCTTAAATAGGAGGTTTTAACCTTCGGCCTACAAATATATCATTTCTATCTGTCTCTGTCCATGTTGTTGTTACTGAAGACTGTCTGCTTACTTTAGCTGCAGCTACAATAAATGGCAATTATTAACTTGTTCCAGGAAGCTGTTTAAAGAACACGGCACTGATAGGTACAATGATTTATTTTCAGAGACACCAGCTGGCCTCTAAATATTTACTGCTCACGCAGATCAACAGGAATAGTTATGTAAGTAGGTCAGCTGGCCTCAGTTGCTTTAATTATATAATACATAAAACAATTCTCTTATCAAAGGTCAATTGGAGGTGTAAAAACCACCTTATCAGATTTTTGTGCTTCATTGACTGTTGCTGTTTGAGGCTTGTTTTTATAGACACTTTACAAAATAAGACTGGTGCTGTGGATATCTCTCCCTCCCTCAGACTTTAATAGCCATAAACAAATTATTTGAATGTCTGAGTATATGGAAAGACATTTCAGAAGAAAATGTTTTGGCAGTTAAGCCTCATACACTCAATGAGAATATCAGTTGAATGATTGTTCAGTTTTTCTTTGCATGCTAGTCTCACATCGAAAATTAAGAGGTTAATAAAATGACCCTGGTCTGATAGTTGTGGGGATGACTTACTGGAATCTGAAAGCCCCTTTTAACAAGGGGGCCCCCAGATCCTGGGCCTCTTTCATGTGAATGAGTATGGGGGAACTGGGGGCATGTGGCCTGGTATGGTTCAGGAGGGGGGGCTCACTCCCCTCCCCTTCCTGGCCTGCCAGGCTGCATTTTCGAATGGGGGTCTGGTGTGGATTTTTGGCGTGGAGTTCCCCTTAAAATCTAAAGCTGACCTAAGGGCTAGATGTGACTTAGGGGGAACACCACGCTGTTTTTAAAAAATATATATATCATGCTATTCTTAATTAAAGCGGGAGTTCACCCTAAAAAATATTTTTAACATTAGATTGAGGCTCATTTTGTGAAGGGGAATCGGGTGTTTTTTTTTAAATCTAAGCAGTACTTACCGTTTTAGAGATAGATCTTCTCCGCCGCTTCCGGGTATGGGCTACGGGACTGGGCGTTCCTATTTGATTGACAGGCTTCCCACAGGCTTCCGACGGTCGCATACATCGTGTCACGAGTAGCCGAAAGAAGCCGAACGTCGGTGCGGCTCTATACGGTGCCTGCGCACCGACGTTCGGCTACTTTTCAGAAAATCGTGACGCGCTGTATGCGACCGTCGGAAGCCTGTGGGAACCAGGTCTGGTATGGATTTTGCTGGGGGGCCCCAAGCCATTTTTTTTTTTGCTGTGGGATTATCCTTACAATCCATACCACACCCGAAGGACTGGTCTGCATATTTCATTGCCGGTGTCCTATCAATATGGGTCCCCTATCGGATAGTACCCGGCCTGGACTGCGCATGCGCAATCAGAGATCACAGAAATCTGAGAATGAACATCTGTTCCATCAGCTGTAGTTGGAGCATGTGCAGTTAACACGCCGCTCGCTCCCAATGCTTATCCACGCCGTCCAATCAAGATAGAACAGTGCTGCCAAATATCCAGAAAATAGTCCGAAATTATATGTGTACCAAAACGATTTGCACATGTCTAGTGATGGAATTCCTTTGTACCTATGGTTAAAATGAGAACAATAATATGTCCTTTGGACTACACCATCTCGGTACATCTTCTTGTTATATGTAATGATTCCTTATTTAGGAATAGCATATATTTTATGTCTTCATTTCATGTATGGTTTATTTCTCCTAATAAAAACTATTGAACATAAAGCATTCTTCAGCTTAGGTTTGGGGGGGAAGATAACCGCAGATTGTACTAACTGTCACTTTAAAGTGGAACCATTCATACTCACCTCTACATAATATTGTTGGGATGCTTCCAGAGACTGGAGCAGCTCCACCTGGTCACCTGATCATCAGCAATAGGCCGCTATAAGCTGACTCTGGGTCACCCGAGAACAAAAGTAAGGCCCCTTTCACACTTGTGTGACTTTTGGACATCAGAGTCGCAAGACAAGTCGTACCCAATGGTTCCCAATGATAACCATTCATATCTGTGCGACTTCAAGTTGCACTGATTTCAAAGTAGTCCCTACTTTAGTCTGACTTTGATGCAAGTTGTGGTCCATAGACCTCAAGTTTACACAGGCATTCCCTGAAATTGCGGCAAAATTGCAGCAAAATCGCGACCACAGGTTGAAGGAAAAAAATTCACTTTCCTCATCAACACAGACAGTGGTGATGTGGGAATCACTCCTGCTAAGCCATCGTCTTCTCCTGGCGGGGGAGGCGGGAGAAAACATAGGGCAGGAAAAGGCACCCCCCCCCCCGGGACAAGACAGTGAATATTGCTAGCAACTATACCAGAGATAATCGCATTTAAAATCCAGCAGGCTGGTTATACCCAAGTTGATCGATTAACTTGGTACAGTCAGCCTGCCTGTATATGATTCGAGCCATCTATGGCTGGCCTAAGTGTACTCCTGTGACTCACAAAAAAAGCTTTTACCATACTTCTCTTATTAAAGTGGTTGTAAACCTGTTACAACCACTTTTACCTACAGGTAAGTCTAGATTAAGGCTTACCTGTAGGTGCTCGAAATATCTCCCAAACAGGCTTACCTGTAGGTGCTCGAAATATCTCCCAAACAGGCTTACCTGTAGGTGCTCGAAATATCTCCCAAACATCCACAGGTTAAGGGGTTAAGAAGATATTTAGAAATGAGACGGGCGCCGATGTTTGCAGCGCATGCGCCATAGACAACGCCTTTTAGACTTCTTTAGAAACGGTGAGTGTGCGCGAAATTCAAAGTAACATAAATATACGTTACTTTGCGCAGCCGTGCCATTCTGCCGATGTATATGTGCAGGAGCCGGTCGGGAACCGGTTAAGCTGACTAGAGTTGACTAATGTGTGTTAATGCCCCAGTTTGTGACAAATGTTCCATTTAAAAATCAATTGCAGGAGCGACTGTACAGAATTTCATACAATGAGTGATTACATCTATACAAGGACAGATGCATGGCCCTGAATGCAGTCTGCCTGCTCAGATGCATAGGGAAATATGTACAGCCGCTGTATCTGTCAGCCTGTCATTGATTTTTAACAGACTATTGGCGGCGGTTTCACAGACTATCTGCAACGCTCAGGTGCATAAACACACATATACACACACACACACAGGACCAGATCCAGGAAGCAGTTACGCTGGCGTATCTATTGATACGCCGCGTAACTGCTAGGTTGCTCCAGTGTATCTTTGTTTTGTATCCACAAAACAAGATACGCCTGAAGCTGGGCTAGATTCGACTGGCGTACGTCTTAGTACGCCGTCGGATCTAAGGTGCATATTTACGCTGGCCGCTAGGTGGCGCTTCCGTCGATTTCCGTGTTGAGTATGCAAATTAGCTATATACGCGAATCCACAAACGTACGTCCGGCCGGCGCATTTTTTTACGTAGTTTCCGTAAGGCTTTTTTCGGCGTAAAGTTACCCCTGCTATATGAGGCGTACTCAATGTTAAGTATGAACGTCGTTCCCGCGTCAAATTTTGAAAATTTTACGTCGTTTGCGTAAGTCGTTCGCGATTAGGGCTTTTAATTTGTTTAATTTGGAGCATGCGCACTGGGATACCCCCACGGACAACGCATGCGCCAACGTCATTTACGTTGGGTCAAGACGTATTAACATAAAACACGCCCCCATCTCATCCATTTGAATTGCGCGCCCTTACGCCGGCAGATTTACGCTACGCCGCCGTAACTTTAGAGGCAAGTGCTTTGTGAATACAGCACTTGCCTCTCAAAGTTGCGGCGGTGTAGCGTTACTATGATACGCTACGCCAGCCAAAAATTACAATCCGCTACGTGGATCTGGCCCAGAATGTATAGACCTCTACACCCATGTGAATGAGCCCTTAGGTTACATTCACATGAGCTTTCTGTGTTTGTTTTATTTAAATGTTACAAAGTTAAATACCTGTATATACTCGAGTATAAGCTGACCCAAATATAAGCCGAGGCACCTAATTTTACCACAAAAAAATGGGAAAACTTATTGACTCGAGTATAAGCCTAGGGTGTCCATCTGCATGCCTCACTGTGTCCATATGCATGGCTCACTGTGTCTATGCCTCACTGTGCCCATGTCCATGCCTCACTGTGTCGCTGCCTCACTGTGCCCATGCCTCACTGTGCCCATGCCTCACTGTGCCCATGACTAGACTGATGTTTAACATGGGAGTCTATGGAAGGGGTGCCCAGGTTTGAAAAATCGGTGCTCCCCGGCCGTAGGTCCCCCGGACAACAAACTTTGCACACTTGTAGAGGAAGAGTGGGGCTACATGTGTGCTAAGTTTGGAGTCCAGGGGAATGGGTCCCCAAAGTCTAGGAGATCAGGCGCAAAAAGGTGACTCGAGTATAAGCCGAGGGGGGCATTTAGTTAAGTTGAAAAAAAACAGGGTGGATTTGATTTAAATCAAGATCGATTTAAATCATGATTTAATTCACTAGTAAAAAGGCTTGATTTATATCATAATTTTTAAAGATTGAAAATTAATAAAAATTGCGCTAAAAACAACTAATAATGTGATACCAATACAAATAATCAGGTGCAATCAATAATAATAAATAATTATAATAATGTATCCACATAGGAACGATGACAAAATTAATTAAACTGTGGCAATGACATATCATAACAATGCCAACAACAAAGTGTGTGTCAACAACAACGTATACAACTAGTGATAAGTGAAGACAATAATAAATGTGTAATTATGTCCACATAAAAGCAATCACACAGAGAACTGCTCTCCAGGTTGTATCAATAGACGTGTTGGATGAAACCACCAATAGGTTGATAGTCAATTTATCACAGCACAAGCCTTAGGCCCCATACACACCATAGAATCCATCCGCAGATAAATCCCAGCAAATGGGTTTCAGCGGATAGATCCTATGGTGTGTACACGCCAGCGGATCTTTATCCGCGGATATATCTCCCCTGGGATGGATTCCAGCAGATCGGATATTCGCTGACATGCACAACAAATCCATCTGCTGGAATCCATCCCAACGGATGGATCCGCTGGTCTGTACAGACTCACCGAATCCATCCGTCCGAAGGGATCTCCCGCATGCGTCGTAATGATTTGACGCATGCGTGGAATTCCTTATATGACAGCGTCGCGCACGTCGCCGCGTCATAATCGCGGCGACGGCGCGACACGTCATCGCCAGAGGATTTCGGCGCGGATTTCAATGCGATGGAGTGTACACACCATCGCATGAAAATCCGCCTAAATCCACGAGAGGATTTATCCGCGGAAACGGTCCGCTGGACCGTATTCGCGGATAAATTCCATCGTGTGTATGGGGCCTGAGAGTGTATGCAGTAAACCAGCCTTAGAATGTATTAATTAAAAAAATTAATATTGCAGAATATACAGCCACATGCTACATAACTAAGCTCCATTTCATGCTGAATAAATACAATTATTAATGTATCCTAAATAGAATACTATCTTTAGATAGATTTTTACTCCAAACACATTTTATTAAAATAATATATATATATTTTTGAAACATCGATTTCTATCCACCCTGGAAAAAAGACACAAATCCATCTAGTTCATGGGTGCTCAACCTGTGGCTCTCCAGCTGTTTCAGAACTACAATTCCCATGAGGCATTGCAAGCTACTGACTGTTACAAGCATGACTCCCAAAGGCAGAGGCATGATGGGACTTGAAGTTCTGCAACAGCTGGAGAGCCACAGGTTGAGCACCCATGATCTAGTTCAACCAATTGAAAAAAACAAATAGAAAAACTCCATAAACACATACCTATACCCATAAGGCAATCCGATATTCCCTGGTTTAACTACCCCTGCTGTTATCATCAATTATTGAAAGTATCTTGTTAAATTTTTTACATTTAGGAATCTTTTTTTAAATATAGTAACCATGTTGGCCTTGCACCATAAGGCCTTGTACACACGATAGGATAGCCAGAGCACAACGGTCTGAAGGACCGTTTTCATCAGTCCAAACCGATCGTGTGTAGGTCCCATAGGTTATTTAACCTTAGGTTAAAAAAATGAGAACTTGCTTTAAAAACTAACCTATGGACTGGTAACCGATAGGTCAAAACCGATCGTTAGTATGCAAAAGCATTGGTTAAAAACCTGCGCATGCTCAGAATCAAGTCGACGCATGCTTGGAAGCATTGAACTTTGTTTTTTTCAGCACGTCGTTGTGTTTTACCGCGTTCTGACACGATCGTTTTTTTTAACTGATGATGTGTACGCACGACGGACCATCAGTCAGCTTCATAGGTTAACCGTTGTCCTCTGGCTATCCTATCGTGTGTACGAGGCCTAAGGAATCTGAATGCATCTAAATGTTTGAATGATACCATTTGAAATCATTACATGCATACACGTCTAGAAATGTCCTATAGGTAAATATAAAGGGATGTATGTTATAGTCTGTGTGAATGAGGCCTTAGATTCTCCACCTACCAGTTGGGAACAGTGTTCTATAAGATGCCAGGAATGGAAGCAGAGTACATTACTAAGGCCTGGTTCACACCTTTGCGGTTTGCTTTTGATCCATTTCTGCAGAGCTTTTTACGTTGCGTTTTTGACACACTTTTTCATGCATTTTGCATTTTTTCATGCTTTTTTTGCCCAGTTTGATGTTGGACAAAATACGTAAAAAATCCACTACTTTGCTTTCCTGAAGTGTCTTCATTGAAGTCTCCTGAACCAAAAACATATCGTTTTGCATTTAAAAAAGCCCCCGACCCTTTCCAAAAATGCAGTGGCTGATAAAATCATAGATGGAAATGTGTCCCATAGGAAACCATGTTAAATGGACTGTAGTGAGTTTCTGCAAAATGCACCAAAAAATGCATAAGTGTGAACCAGACCTGAATTCAATGTCATCTTTTCTTTGGAATTTCATGCTAAATTAGGCAAAAGAGATGTGATGCATGACAAGATTATCACCTTCTTGTCTCAAGACAATCATTAGGGAAGCAGCTGTCTAAAATATGTTACGTCGGCGCCTTTTTATGGTTGGAAATACTAAGGCTTACATGAATATTTTATAAATAATGTCATATGTTATGTAATTTCTGTCTGACAAGATTCCCATGAAGTCTTTGGCAAACCATCAAATAACATACTAATAGAAACATATGGCAGACCAACACCACCCAATAAATAAAACTAATTTATTTAGACATAAGATATCAGCTAGATTGAGTCTGTCAAATGTTACCAACTGTTTCTCTTAGCACAGAAATGAACTGGGACAGAAACATATGACAACAAATTGTGTAAGTCTAGCAGTTTAATCTTCCAGGGTTTGCTTCACACTCCTTTTTGTCATTGAAGTTGCATATTTTTTTACTTCATAAGTAGAGCTATAACAGTTACATTCGCAAAATAACCTCATTTAGAAAATCTAATTTAAAATAACAACACAAGAAATGTTTCTGTCTTAAGATGGCACAGAAGTATGTGCTGTAAGCTTTCTAATGCAGACGTATCAAACAAAACAGCGTGCCAAACCGAGATGAATTAACCTCCAATGTCTACTCGGGGCCATACCTCCTTCAATACAGAAGAAAAGTTCTAACACTAGTAATTAGGATTATAGTTATAACTGCAGTGTACAGTTTAGAATAGATCCTCGAGAAAGGGTCCATTAACCACTTAAGCCCCTGACCATTTGGCTGGCCAAAGACCAGGCCACTTTTTGCAATTCGGCACTGCGTCGCTTTAACTGCCAATTGCGCGGTCGTGCGACGTGGCTCCCAAACAAAATTGGCGTCCTTTTTTTTTCCAAAAATAGAGCTTTCTTTTGGTGGTATTTAATCACCTCTGCGGTTTTTATTTTTTGCGCTATAAACAAAAATAGAGCGTCAATTTTGAAAAAACACAAATAGGTAGATTCAGGTAGAGTTAGGCCGACTTATCAGTAGATAAGCCAACCTAACTCAGAATCTACGCCGACCTATGTTTAAGCGTATGCTCAAACAGAGATACGCTTAAACATATCTAAGATACGACGGCTTGCGCCGTCCTATCTTAGATTGCAATATTTTGGATGGCCGCTAGGTGGCGCTTCCATTGCAGTCGGCGTAGAAATAGTAAATGAGTTGATACGCTGATTCACGAACGTACGCCCGGCCGCCGCAGTCGATTTACGCCGTTTCCGTAAGGCATTAGCAGGCCTAAAGTTATTCCACCTATTAGGTGGAATAACAATCTTAAAGTATGGCCACCGTTCCCGCCGCGAGATTCACATTTTTTACGTCGTTTGCGTAAGTCGTCCGCGAATCGGGATTTACGTTGTTTACGTCCACGTCAAAATCAATAGGCCCGTACGGCGTACGTAGCCGCAATGCACACTGGGAAATGTAGGCGCCCGGCGCATGCGCAGTTAACAAAAAACGTAAAAACGTGAGGTCAAGCCTCATTGCCATCAAACACGCCCCCCTCCAACACATTTGAATTTGGCGCCCTTACGCCCGCCCGCTTTAGGCTACGCCGCCGTATATTAGCAGGCAAGTACATTGAGAATCATGTACTTGCCTAGCTAACTTACGGCGGCGTAGCCTAAACAGGCTAAGCTACGCCGCCGCAAGTTTAGGCAGATCTACTTGAAAACATTTTTTGGGGATATTTATTATAGCAAAAAGTAAAAAATATTTAGGTAGATTCCTCAGTTTGGGCCGATACGTATTCTTCTACATATTTTTGGTAAAAAAAAAAATCGCAATAAACATTTATTGATTGGTTTGCGCAAAACTTATAGCGTCTACAAAATAGGGGATATTTTTCAGCATTTTTATTAATTATTTTTTTGCTAGTATTGGCGGCGATCAGCGATTTTTATCGTGACTGCGACATGATGGCGGACACATCGGACACTTTTGACACCATTTTGGGACCACTGTAATTTTTACAGCGATCAGTGCTATAAAAATGCACTGATTACTGTAAAGATGACACTGGCGGTGAAGGGGTTAACCTGTAGGGGGCGCTGAAGGGGCTAAGTGTGTCCTAGGAAGTGCTTCTAACTGTTAGGGGGCGTGGCTACGAGTGAATGTATAAGTGTGAACCAGTCCTGAATTCAATGTCATCTTTTCTATGGAATTTCATGCTAAATTAGGCAAAAGAGATGTGATGTATGACAAGATTATCACCTTCTTGTCTCAAGACAATAATTACGGAAGCAGCTGTCTAAAATATGTTACTTCGGTGTCTTTTTATGGTTGGAAATACTAAGGCTTACATGAATATTTTCTGATCACTGATCACTGTTCCCGGTGAGAGGAAACAGACGATCAGTGACATGTAACTAGGAAGAACGGGGAGATGTGTTTACACTGACATCTCCCCGTTCTTCAGCTCTGTGACCCGATCACAGGACACCGGCGGACATTGAGTCACACGCACGACCACACAGCGGCAAATTAAAGGGGACATACATGTACGCCCATTTGCCCAGCCGTGCCATTCTGTCAACGTATTAAGTTTGTGCGGTGGTCCTTAAACGGTTAAACATCCCCTGAAGTATCTGGCTGTAGAAGGCTACTGAGTGGTGGGAAAGGAAGAGAT
This sequence comes from Rana temporaria, assembly GCF_905171775.1. Taxonomy (NCBI): domain Eukaryota; kingdom Metazoa; phylum Chordata; class Amphibia; order Anura; family Ranidae; genus Rana; species Rana temporaria. Next base: position 258,953,988 of record NC_053489.1, on the reverse strand, counting down.
TAGGAAGTGAACTTTAGTGCTTCTGCTGTGAATTCTTGCAGTTACAGAGGTCGTCTCAAAGCCCATGGACATTTGAATGTCCATAGACAGACCACAGTTACAATTAAAGAGTGAGAGGGCCACATGGGGCCACAAGGAAACATCAGTTTGACATACTAGTTCTAATGTAATGGCTAGAATTGATGTACTGGGTTAAAACTTTAAATTAAAGTGTTACTAAACCCAGAACCCTGCATTCACTATATCAGGTCTCCCTCAGTACACAGAACATGGAACTGCAAATATTTTAGTAACTATAAACTGTTAAATATAATTTTTTCATCAGCAGTATATAACAATCCTGTGATTTCTGTCAGTGTCTGGTTAAAGCTTGTAGGAGGAGTTTTCATTCTACTCTTCTACGACTGTCCTATGAGACTGCAGGACCCCTGACCCTCTGTCTGGACAGTGCTGATTGGCCCTATGCTGATGACATGCACCCTCCCAAGAAAAAAACAAACAAAAAAACTCTCTAACAATACACACCAAACTGTGTGAGTGAGTAACTTGTATAGCGCTACAAAAGCGAACTAAATCGCCTCAAGGCGATTTGTATCCAATGTCGTCCAGATCCTTCAGAAGAGGTGGGTCTTAAGTTTTTTTCTGAAGGCTCAATGGTTTTCTTCCATGAGTATGTTCGTGGGTAGAGTATGTGCAGAGTGACTCCAAGGCCGCGTACACACGGTCGGACAAAACCGATGAGAATGGACCGAGGTTCAGTTTCATCGGTCCAAACCGACCGTGTGTATAGCCCATCGGTCTGTTGTCCTTCGGTCCAAAATTTTAAAACATGCTTCAAATTCGAACCGCTGACCCGCTGCCCGATCGGTCCAAACCGATGGTTAGTACAGAAAGCATCGGTTCAAAGCCCGCGCATGCTCAGAATCAAGTCGACGCATTCTTGGAAGCATTGAACTTCGTTTTATTCAGCACGTCGTGTGTTTGATGTCACCGCGTTCTGACCCGATCGGTTTTTGGAACGATGGTGTGTACGCACTTCAGACCATCAAGCCACTTCAGCGGTGAACCGATGGAAATGGCCCGTCGGACCATTCTCATCGGTTTGGAACGACCTTGTGTACGCGGCCCAAATGCTGTCAGGAGATGGATTGATGACTGTGGAATAAGGGGAGGATCAGAGAAGACAGGATCAAACAGCCTTTTTACACAATGCAGATAATTAACCCCTTAGTTTCCACAGTAAGTATAACAAGCATGCTTTACTGTAAATACAGACTGATTTTACTGTTGTGGGTTTAGTAACACTTTAAGCTGCTTTGTGTAATGCTGAACATCCCTGAACTTTTTTCAGTTATCACCAAAATATAATTTTTGTACTCTGTATAATTACTTTCTCTGAAAGCCACAGGCAGATTCATTAGATGTGTAGATGGCAGAAATAACTAACACATCTAATGGAGCTAGCTCAATTAATGATAAAGAAATTAAATTTAGCTAAAATCTAATTGGTTGCGATGAGTTATTGAACGTTACACTTTAATATTGTTTTTTCCAATGTGCGTTACCATAAACACTAGTCCCTTGCAGGATTTAAGTCCAAGGTGCAAGTCCCACCACTATATTTTCATTAGGTGTGTACATGCCCCTCCTCTATGTCTGGCTGCAGCCATTTTAACTGTGAGCAGCTGAAGCTGCTGCCTGTTCACTTTCTGGATTTACACAGACACACACCTCCAGCTCTCCAGCTCTCATTGGCCCTCTTATGACTCATCCCCCCCTCCCTTCCTGACAAACTCTCACGAGAGAGAGAGAGCTGTGCATGATTTCATAAACCTAAGCTTTTTTTTTACCAGACAAGAAACAGGAAGTGGGCTGTATAAGGTATTTACTGGCAGAAAAACATGTTTTACTATCCAAAGTAAAAATAACAAGGGCAGAAGATTAAATAGATGGAAAGATGAAAAAATTACTGAAGGTCCACTTTAATGTGTGTGAATCAGAAATGGTGACACAATTTTAAAAAAGTCATACGTTCCTTCATGGCAAGGACTGATGTGAATAGTGAACAGATGTATTGTACAGTTCTTTGTAATGTGTTGTTGTCATCATATACAGCAAACAAATAACCTGAGCTTATATTAGTCTACAACAGGGATGGGCAAATTCATTTTCCAAGGGGTCAAGTTAGAAACTGACACTATTGTGGAGGGCTGACCTTAATTCTTTTCAGTAATAATTTTGGACCTAGGAAAATCGTAAAGTTCATGAACATACAGGAAACAAACTCTTGGCACTAGGAAGTGAATAATAGGTACAACCAGGGCTGGGACAAGGTCATCCAGTGCCCAGGGCAAAGATGGCAAATTGCGCCTTCCCCCAATATACCCCTTTCCCACACAAATCGCCCCTCTCAGCACAAACCGTCCCCTACATCAATTTTCCCCTATATCCCCCCTTCCAGCATAAATTCCACCTAAGCCCCTTCTTCTTACACAAATTCTCTTAATTCCCCCCAATCACCCTTCTCAACACAAATCCTCCAGCATCACCTCCTCCCAGCACAAATTCTCCCCCCATATCTCCCCTTCCAGTATAAATCCCCCTCACTCCCCCTTCTTACACAAATGCTCTTACCCCCTCAAATTCCCCCTTCCAGCACAAATCTCCCCTCTCAGCACAAAATTCCTCTTTAGCACAACCCCTCCTTCTTACACAAATTCTCTCCCCCCCCCCCACAAATCCCTCCTAGAAGCACAGATCCTACCCCCCACCCCCCAATTGAAAAATGCTTTCACCTCTATTTTCTCCTCAGCAAGAAATCTTTGAGGAACATTGTTTTCATTTTGTTTATTTACAGTTGGTGGGAACCAGGGATGTCAGACCCTGGGAGGCAAGCGGCAGGTGCAGACATCTTTTTTCTTCCGGTCGTCACCAGCTTTCATTGTGATTGACCCTAGATTTACTTAAGGGGACATTATATTTTTTTATTTTTTTTAATAAAGGACTTTAATAAAGGGGTACAATGTACCAGGGTGGGGGGCGGGATCTGGGGGCCCCCTTGTTAAAGGGTGCTCCATATTCCGATAAGCCCCCCACCCGCAAACCCCCACAACTACTTTCCAGGGTTGTAGGGGAGGCCTTTGTCCCCCTCAATAAGGGGACAAGGTGCTTTTGGGGGCTTCTCTGATCCAAAGCACTAACCCTAGTTCAGGGCATGTAGCCTGGTATGGTTAAGTTATGGTTTAAGAGGGGCGCTCACTCGTCCCCGGGCCCCCACCCTCCGCTTTCCTGGCCTGCTGGTCTATTTTGACCTATAGTGCACAATTGTGACCTATTTGCAAAAAACATGTACTCACCCTTTCCATAAACTGGTTAGGTACGATGTGCTACCTATTTGAAAAAGATAAATGATACATAAAGAAAATGCTATATACTCCTGCATGTTTGTAGTTTCTAAAAACTAAATGGATGTACTTGTGTGTCAACAGGGAATCAAAATGTAAACTAGCCCTTTCCCTGGAAAAAATAATGCAAGTATGAGTTTAATGTGTTTATAATACAAGGACTTCTTTTAAGGCCATTGTCAAAAAAATGTATTCAACAAACAACAGGTTCTAACGGAGCACTCAAGTATAAGCCTATATTATTTAGTCAAACTTTTTGCATAAATATGGAGTGTGTGCATTAAGCATTGGACCACCCAATATTGTCAGCAAAAGCTTTTGTCTTTGAATAAAAGCTACAAGGAACACTTAAAAATGATACCACCAGATTGTTGTGTATCAGTGATCTGCAGTACACCCTCACGTGAACAATGAACACAATGTGGCACTGACAATACTTTGACATTCACGTCTTTACCAGAGGAATGTTCACGGCTTCCTTCTAAAAGCTCTTGTGTGAGGGAAAAACACTTATCGTTTAAGCCAATGAAAAAATAAAATCAATTCATGTTATTTGTATGAAAACACACCAGAGGGTCAGGGACAGAACAAAAATGATGTGCTGTGCGAGACTGCACACAAGCCATGTTACAATATAACTTCTAATTATAAGCAAGCTCGTAAGCCATATTAAAGCATGAAGCAAATCAGCAGCACCCAGAACAATATAGCACCATTTCCATCAGTATCAATTTTCCAAGTGCATATACAATGTATTTCTGAATGTCAAATATAAGGAGACTCTCAGGATCAATACTCAGTCTCCATCACTGATAGATAATTTTGCTCTGCGTTTTGACCTGAACTGCTTATTTAAGTAAATGGTATAATATCAGGAGGCAATTAAAATGAACAAGAAAGCAAGAAACTAGCAGTTAAGATGCAACTAAAAAGTTCCCATTGCAAAACACTCTCCTAAATTGTTCTTGCATGCTCTTTAAAATTGAGTAGCAGGACACAAATTAAATGTTTTTGGTGGCTAACTCCAGTCACCTGCCCCTTATCTATCCATCAACAGTCATGTGCTCCTTCTGAGGAGATTTAAAATGCAATGTTATAGTTAGGACTGCAGTATACAGAGAGCCTTGACGGGGCCTGCAGCTTACACATGCATTTGCAAATGCGTGCAACTAATCCTCTGATTTTAACACACACTGTTAGACAGGTGAATTTGGTTGGTTGCTGATTGGTCGGTAAGTTTGAGCCTGGATTTTCCATGTTTTTAAATGTTTTTGGTGGTTAGGTGAAACCCAAGAACCAAAGAGTCTTGGTCATGGTGGCAAATAAATGTAGAACTCCTAAAAATGTTAAAACGAAAGAAACTAGTGTTGGGAGAACGGTTCAGCCTGAGCATGAGTTTGGGCCGAACATTGGCTGTTTCGTCGAACATCCAAATTAGCAGGGTGTTCAGCCCTCAGAATGACCAAAATGTACTGTGCCACCACACAGTGCATTGGAAGCCCTGATTGGCTGAAGCAATGAAAGCTTTGCCCAATCAGGCACTGTCAGAGCCATGATTGGAGAAAGTAATAATGACTCTATACAAAAATATTCCCCCAATAGCGGCCATTTGCAGGGGATATTGGCATGGAGAGAGATAGAACAGGACTCTAGCGAGTTAGTGTACTATTGTGCTTCTTTTTTTAGTATAGAATATCAGTTTAGTGCAAATCTAGTGATAGTTCAGTGTGAGTGTGACCATTCATTTTTACTTTAGTGTCAGTCTTTGTGAGTGTAGTGTGAAAATTAATTTTCACTTTCGTAAATAAACATAAGGAGCTGCGCTCACAAACCATATATCTAAATAAAAAATGAAAATGGCACATGAAACCAAAAAAGTGCAAGTGAATAAATAAAGTGACAAAAAAAGTCTGAAAAATAAAAAAATAAAACGGTTGTAGCGCCCTGCTCCTGATGACCAGGCTCTATGTTCAAATTTAGTGGGTGTCTGAGCTGATAATTAGCTCAGACTTTGTTAGTTAAGGCTAAATCAGCCTCTGTTCTGGATTTGGCTGTGCTTGGAGGGATTTCCTTTTGTTTGCCTATAGGTGGCGTTATCACCACAGGCCAATGTTGGAACTCAAGCAGGTCAGGCTGTATTGGGTGTCTTTCTCCGGGAATAGCCCAGTGGGAGTGGTCTTCCCGCTGGGCATGCTGGGGAAGGATAATTAAGGGGCAGACGCCATTTTTCAAAGTCCCTTTCTGCCTTGCGACCCTCCTGGCGCAAGGTATGTGCTGCATGATTTTTGGCCTCGTGGCCATGCTGGTCCGAGGCTGCGTTCCTGCCAGGTAGGCCCAGTTGTCCTGACTGGGGCCTAGGCTTTGAAGGTGGTCCTGTGCTGTCTGTCCTGTGGCTAGAGACCGCTCAATGGAGGAAACCAGGGGAGGACCTGTCCCTGGAAAGGACAGTGCAGAAGGCTGGTACTTTGGGAGAGGCCTGGTAACTTTACTGGAGGATGCACCGTAGTCTACGGAACCTTACAGTGTGTGGGGTTGGCTTAAAGGCTCTAAGACTGTAAGGCTGGATATCCGGGTATCAAATCCTGTGGCAGAGGATTCCGGAATCGTTAATTTATGCTTGCAACCAGTCTGTGGCAGAGACTGTTACTATTTTTGTTCATGCGTCATCCCAGCTGCTAGGCCAGGTGAGAGGGGCCTATCCGGGTGAGCAATACTCATTTCAAGGAAAGGTGAGAGTAACCTTGAAACTGAACCGGTCTCCAGTGATCTGCCTTATGCGCCTGAACTTTCCCCTGATCCTTCATTCCTCTACCTATGTAAGTTGTTTGGAAAATAAAAGCAGAAGGAAAAAAAGATTTATAACTTGTGTGGACATTGAACTTTCTATAGACTCTCTCTCATCCCCTATACCACGGATAATGAGGTAACGTGCAAGGCCCAAATCTAAACCAGCAGCTCCTACGGGGGTAGTGCTACACAGTAAAAAAATGTTTAGATTAAATGATGTATGGTGTCTAATAAATAAACAGTCCTGAAAAGTCATCCAAAAGGATAAATAAATGAGTCATTGTAACAACACAATACAGTGACTGTCTCCTGGGACAATGTGAATCCACAACCACATAGAGTGCAAGCTTACCAGCTACACAAGCTTTAGAGCTTGTGGCTAATACTCAGCCAGGGCCTTTGATCCTCCCAACACCTCCAATGGCCGGTCAGGCCAGGTACTCCTAAAGAGTGTAGGTGTTATCCTCAATCAGCAGCCAAACATTAAAATCCACACGATGTAGATGATCAAATGGATCCAGAGACAAAATAGAGGAGAATCACTATAGGTAAAAGCGGCTGGTGATTTATTCAAAAGAATACGCTTACTAACATAGAAAGTTCCAATAAAAAATCCGGCCAGCAACAGTAATATAAACGACCGGGCAAACAGAACGCAGAACATCACGGTGACATCAGCAAGTTGCTCCCCCCACTGAATTGCGTCACAAATCTGACATCGTCCTGGGGCACGGGCGGCATACTAATACACGCTATGAATAGTCAACACACATACACATGCCTCGGTCTAAGCCTTGAACGGTTGACGCTACCAGCGCCATTTTAATTATGGGAAATCTGAAGAGAAAACCCGTAGAGGTAAAGGGCAATGAAACTAATAGTGGGAACGACGGCCACCAATTTAGTGTTGTACCATCACACCCACCAAGATGGTCATAGGTGACAGGCCCAAAAAACACAAGGGGAGAGGCGCCTCTGGGTGTAGGAGTTTTAAAACTATTTTAATAGTAAAGCAGTAAACATAGGCCACTCACATTTTCGTGGTAAAAATTAGGCATAGAATTTCCCAAAACAAGGGAGGGAGGTCATCAGGTCCTGCTGGGGCACTGTGCTGCATGAAGTTAGCTCACGCGGCTGATAGATGAAGCCGGCTGCCGTGGAGGAAAACACTTCAGAGCGAGGCTTGGAGCGCTGTTGGTTATGCAGGCAAGGGATGATGACGTCACTGGAAATGCAACATGTTTCTGAGCGTACAGGCAGCGTGTGACGTGGCTGCCGCGCTCCTTCATCAAACTGGTGGGTAGGGGATGTGGAGCTAGATTTGTATTGCAATGAAGGGGAGGGGCCGGGGCGGGACATGCAGAGTGATAGGTGGAAGGAGATGGGAAGGGGAATGATGGGGGGGGGTTAAAAAAGGGAGGGGGGAGGTAAAGAGAGAGAAGGAGGGGGGAAGACTAGGAAAGGAAAGGGAGGGGGAGGGTATGCAGATCTGGAGGCTATACTTAAGGACACCTGCCACCCCCAGGATAAAAGAGATATAAAAAAACAATAGAAAAGGCCTGTAGGATGCATATGTAAATAGTTGGTCAAATAGAAAGTATATCCAAGGACTTAAGTCTAAAAAATAAAATATTAAAATAATTTAATTTACTAAAATATTGTGCTAAAAGACAATGCTGGGGTTATAAGATGGTGGTGATTTCAATGCTCTCATTGATACCTCCAGGCAAGAATACATCTAGGCTATAAATCCAGTAGGTCTCTCTGGCACAGAGCTTTTTGAATCTTTCAGCTGCTGGGAGGGATCTATCAATTTGTTCTATGACTCACACCTGGAGTCCTGATGTCAATTGTTGGTGTGCCATGGCAAAGTGTCTCGGTACACTGTGAGGGTCTGTGCCACCCTCTATGTATCTCCTATGTTCCCCGAACCTTTGTCTCAGTAGTCGTATACCACAAAGTCAGATGAGCAGTTGTAGAACTCTTTAAGGTGATATGTTTTGCCTTTAGAGCTGAATGTTTTTCGGCCATGCTTAACAAATTGGCATGTCTTGCACAGTGGTTTTCAGCATTGGTACATACCCACTAGGGGTAAAGGAATGGGTATGGGGGGTGGATTGATAGTCGGTTTTAATTTGCTCTGAGAGATTTTGTTTTTCAAGTTGGGAGCCCTTCAGGTAGGTAACTCTGGGGTGAGCTGGAAGTACGGATTTCAGATGGGGATCCTGCAATAGGATGTCCCAATTTTTAGCCATATTTTTGTGCTTGTGGTGGAAGGTGGTGACGAATCTGGTTGAGCAGTCTTTCATATTTTTGTTGGATTTTGGTGGCTTTCAATGGAGATAGAATTTGTAAGCTCCATCAGTCAGGCTCTCAGGATACTGTTTCTCGAGTTCTACGTAATCCGAGTCTTTGGTACAATTTTGTCTGAGGCGACAAAATTGGCCTTTAGGGATGTTACTTATCCATGTTGGGAGATGGTAACTCTTGAAGTGCAGGTAAGAGTTTCCTGCTGTAGGTTTCGTATAATTTTTTGCACAAATGATGTGCTCATCATGTCCAAGTTCAAGGTCCAAAAAGCCCATAGTAGAAGGATTAGAGACAGATGTAAAGAATAGCACACAGTTGTTGCTATTACAATGTTCGACAAAAGGAATGATGAGATCAAGAGCACCGTCCCAGATGATGATGAGTTCATCTATGTAACATCCAAAAAACACAATGTTGGCTGCATAAGGGTTGTTTTTGTGAATGTGATTGGTCTCCCAAAAGCCTATAGCAAGGTTGGCGTATGAGGGGGAAAAGTTAGCCCCCATCGCCGTACCTTGTACTTGCTGGTAAAAATCACCATCGAAGGTAAAATAGTTGTGCGTTAAGCAAAATTTTGTGATTTGGACGATAAAATCTTTTTGATTGATTAACGATAAGCAAAAATTGCTCTAGTGCCATTAGCCCAAAGGTGTGTAGGATGGACGTATATAATGAACAGACGTCGAGGGAGAGCCATACGTATGTTGCTCCCACCTATAAGGGGACAGAAGTTCTAGCAGGTGTGTGCTGTCACGTATGTAGGATTGTAATTGGAGTACAATTGGTTGATGTAGAGACTGAATCCTGTAGTCACGCTGTCCATAGCTGCCACGATAGGCCTTCCTGGAGGGTGCTGAAGATTTTTATGGATTTTGGGTAAATAGTATAAGTAGGGTATCTGATAAAAGTTTTTCTGTAGAAATTAACTTTCTGTTTTACTGATGATGCCTTCCTGAAGTGCATCGGAGATCAAGATGTTTGCTTCTCGGGCGAAGTCTGTCGTTGGATCACTTTTGAGCTTAATGTAGGTTGTTTCATCGGAGAGGAGTCAATGGGCTTCTTTTAGATAATCTGTTTTATCAAGGAGTATGATTCCTCCTCCTTTGTCAGCAGACTTAATTATGATGTTGCCGGCATGTATAAGTTTGTCCAGTGCTTTGGTTTCAGATGGTGAAAGGTTATTCTGTTTGGACACGGAGGTGAAGTTGCACAACTTGACTAGGTCCGCATAGACCACTCTGTAAAAGCTCTCCAGGTATGGGCCTTTAGAGTGTGTCGGAAAGAGGATGGATTTTGGCCTCAGTGACAAGTGAATTATCAGAAGGGATGTGTCACAATCAGGTGTCAGGCTTGAAGACCATTTGCTACAGCAGTTGCAGAACTACCACTGACCAGCAAGATAGGTACTGTTGGAGAACAATCAAATAGTATGGGCCAAAAAGTTCCACAGATCTGGTTTTACAACGAAATGACACTTGATCACATGGTTTCTTTAAAGGCACAGAGGATTTTGGCCTCAGGCAAAGTCTGCACAACAGGGGGGCCTGGCTCAGATGTGTAAGACAATACACTACAAGCCAGCTGAAGGAAAATTGCCCTATGAACAATGATTGGTCCAAAGGCAAATGGGAGGGAGTTTGAATGAGTAATGAGTGAGGTTTTGTAAAAAGGTTTTAAAACACAGAATTCAGTCTATTCTCTTCGAGGCAAGCCTACCATGAGGTTGTGTCTACATCATCCTGGGACTCTGCTTCTGACAGCCATATTGGGCCTAGCCATGTGGCCGAGGCCTTCTCGATTTAACCACTGAGGGTCACAGATAGGAGTGTTAAGTATCTTTTATTATTATTATTGTTGATATAGACTGTATCTGATATCTGTTGTTAGAATGTGATATTCCTATTTTGAAGGAAATACATGTAACTGGTTTTATTCAAATGCGTCTGTCTTTATAACTAGCATTATAGCCTTAGCCCTACACACTCGGATTAGAGGATATCAGCAAACAAGGGACTCATGCACATTAATACAGATGCAGTAGTTATATAATATAGGTTAAATAATATATATAATATTGCATGATTTATACTTCAGGTACACAGGCCTGGCAGATGACACAGGCTCACCTGAGGTGCGGAGCCTAAGTGCTAACCGGTGTTCACCAGAGCTCCTGATGGTGGAGATGGATTTTGCTGCGTGTTAGCACCAGGTCGTGGTCCTCAGGATCGCCCCAGTAGCAGACTAGCAGGTAAGGATCAAACAGAAGCGTGGTCAGTAAACAAGCCAAAAGGTCGGTAATGAGTATTTGCAGGTTGGGATCAGGCAGAAGCGTAGTCGAGGAACAAGCCAAGGGTCGATAACGAACAGTAGAAAATATGGACGGCAGCAGGGAAGACAGGAGCGAGATACAGGCTGGAGATAGCACAATATTCTGGAAAGGAGGAAGTGCAGAGACATGGCTTATATCAGGAAGTTTGTGGGAGGAGCAAAGAGTTCAAGGTTCAGCTGAAATCAAGGTACAAGGCAGGGTTGTCTAAAGGATCTGACAAGGCGCTGTCTAGCATCTCAGACAGCACAGTGGGAAGAGACAATGCCAGACACAGAAGAGGTCCCAGGTTAAAGCCCAGGTCCTGACAGTACTCCCCTCCTCTCAGGACAGACTCCGGATGTTCTAGGGCTTGGCTTGTGAGGAAATTTCTGGTGGAATACTCTTGCTAATCTAGGGGAGTGAACCTTATTTTTGCTTTAGAAGTTCCTGCCGGGGATTTTCTTCTCACTTGCAAGGCTTTTTCAAATACCGCCAGATCCTGCTTAAGGACTATGGTGTCATATGAGGCATACGTGCAGTGAGGAGGTAGAACTTCCTTGGCAGGACAGGAAGTATTTATGGTATCAGGAACAGGTGTTTTCTCAGGAGATAGCGATGGAGTCTCTGGAGCAGGGGGTGGTTCTTTGGCAGGACAGGGTGATGTTACTGCATTTACCACTGTGGAGCATGGAATTACTACTGGAACTGGTCTGTTGTCGGGAGGTTGCATAGTTGCCTCTAGGCCAGGTGGTAGGGGTTTCACAGGTGTATTGGTTGCGGATTCAAGAGGGGCACTGGTATTGTTGACCACCGTAGTCTGGGAACCCACTTGTGTCATTGGACATGGACAGGCCTTACAGCAACCTTGGCAGTTCACAGGCCGAACAGCAGGGATAGCAGAATGAGTCCCAATAGTACACACTTGAAGAACCTTTGGCCAAGGTGGACGAGTTGGGCAGAGAGAGATTAAGTGCCCTCTTTCTCCACAATAGAAACAAAGGCCACAGCCTCTCCTCCGCTCTCTTTCAGCTTTAGACAGTGTGGTCTGGATGACCCCGATCTCCATAGGTTCTACATCTTCCAGGGTAGGTGTGAGTATATCCACAGGAACATCATGGCTTTGTGGTGTTAGGGCTTCATGGCTTGGCACATACTGGGATGGCTCGAAGTCGTATCTGTACAGGGTATTCCTGTCCCTGGGTCCCTGTAGGCCACATGAGCTAGGAGCAGACTTGGGAACCCTGGTTTTCTTGGAAACTGTACAGTGAGAGTCCAGGGCTAACAGAAATGCTTCCCAGCTGTCCAAGACTGGACTCCTTTTCTGTAATACCTGATGAGCCCATGTTTTGATTGATCCAGTGAGCAGGTTAATAGTAGCGCGAACCTTTATATATATATATATATATATATATATATATATATATATATATATATATATATATATATATGTTTTTTGTGATTTAAATGTTAAAGATGTGAAAATTTGGTTTATGATTTTTTTGTTTAATATTTCACAGCTATATTAGTGCAGCATTTCATTTAGATTTTACTGTTGCTCTCTACTCTTCCATGATGGCTGCCTTGTTGGGGTTGTGCCTCACCCTCACTTTCCTCCTCTGCGCTATCCGGTACCCAAGTCCAGTCAGTGACCTCATCATCAACTTAGCAATAAACTGCGGTTGGGGGAACATGAATGCCAATTTGTGTACCAGTGTTCTCCCCTCTCTGTATGTTCCTGCCTTCCTCAACCTCAGAACCAACATCTGAGTCGAGTAATAGCTGTGCATCATCAAGGAATAAGTGGCTGACGCTGAGTTCAGATAACTCAGCTGATTCTTCCAAGCCTGCTGCTGTCAGGAATAGCTGTGGACAAGGAGGCAGGTTTAGCCACTCTGGCAGCTACAGAAGCCTGTGTACTATTCTCTGTTTGGGTGACTGAGGATGAGGAGGATGAGGACCGTTTAGTAAGCCAGTCCACCACCTCCTCTGCATACTGTGGCTGGATAGCACGGGCAACAGGAAATTATGCCCTACCTGAGGACTCACCATGTCCACCTTTGCCTGTAGACACATATGCTGTTGGCCCCCTTACAGTGCCATGGGAACGTCTGCCTCTCCTTGTTGTCCTCTCAGACATGATCGGGGGAGTGAGAGTACTTATTAACAAAATGTAATAAAGATGTGTAAATGTGTACGTGGATGCACTGTAATCAATGGAAGTGGTGTTTGGTGCACTTTAATTTAAATATTCACTACACAGACACACTCCACAGATACACTATAATATACTGCATGAAATGTGCAGTAACACACAGAACTATGTGGCGTTAAACTTGCAGTAACGCACCGAACTATACCACGTTAAACTTGCAATAACGCAATGAAATATACAGCGTTAAATATGCAATAACTCAATGAAATATACAGCGTTAAACTTGCAGTAATGCAGTGAAATATACAGCGTTAAACGTGCAGTAACGCAATGAAATATATGGCGTTAAACTTGCAGTAACGCAATTAAATATACAGGGTTAAACTTAACGCAACTGAATTGTGGTAGTTGGGTGGGCCGAACAAACAGTCGAACGACCCTATACTTAAAGAAAAGATATGGAAGGAGAAGTTATGCAGGCAGGAAGTCTTTTGGATTTTCTTCCCTCCATACAAGGATTCCGAAGGGGTTTAACTTCGAATGGGACGTTTCCCATTTCTACGACTAACAGAGACTATTCCCCGCCTGCATTTCTAATTCTCTGCAACTGCCTTATAGTACTTTTATCCTTGCCTTAAGTTTTGTCATTCATAATAGCCTTTCACCTTTCGTTTTATTCTGTCGTTTCCTCAGCCATCAGTCCTCGGTTTGGGTTTGGAAATAATAATATGTGCCCCACAAAGACGCTATGCTAACTATGCCACTATACCCTGCGACACACATATGTATACACTACGACCATTTGATCAGTCATATTACAGTGCAGCGGCTGAGCAGTCTACTGTGCCTCAACACATTTCACATATGATCCCCATGCTTTCACCATTCTCAACAATATTTTCGAGGGGAAAAAACGTTCAATTACAATATCGTATACGTAACTGTTATTTTTATAATATGTACTGTATTTAATACATCGATTATCCATCACCCTCTTTCTTTTTTGATGGTCTCATGGTGCCTAGATTTTTTGACTTTTTGATTTTTACCCGTGACTACATATGTGGGATTGGCCGAGTTTTCAGGACTTCCTACATCGTACTCACAACGATCCCGTATACATATGTCTCTACTTTTTCCGTTCGACTCTTAGTTATACACGAACATTCAAAGATGGTTTTTAGTGAGCATTTGTACCGGGCTGTCAATGACACTCGAGAGTGACAAACATTTTCTATATATATTGATATCGATATTTACATTTATATCAAGCTTTGTCTTGATTTCTTTAACATTTTAATATATATATATATTTTTTATATTTGGGAAATCTTTTTCATTTTTTTATTTTTATTTTTACTCGATCGTAGCATACAATTTTTACAATAAAGAGTGAACAGTGGGAAGTGAAATACGAACAGTAGGAAATAGTCATCATGGGATGTACACCCACATTTACATTTCTGTTTTGTATTCATTTTTTCTCATTGTATATTCGTTTCTTTTTTTACGTTTATATACATATATATTAGCTATCTACACTTATTTAGACACACATATATTGCCACTTTATGGTTTACACTTTGTGACTTTACTTTTTCTAGTAAATAGATAAATGAACTATAGATTTATGTATATAACACCTTTTATTCACTCATTATTCACAACCCAAACCCCTCCATGAGTATGTACTTATATATACACCTTTATTATTATTTTCACACCCACACACTTGGGCTTTATTATAATAATTTTCCTTATTTTTCTTTTATCTTTCCTCATCCGCATCACATGATTTCTGAGTTTATTATACATCAATGTAACACAAATTGACTTTGTTACGAAGTTTTACAAGGCGGATTTAAATATACATGCATACATAACAATGTTTGATCCACCACCGATTTGTGTCATGATGACACTCTTTCGTTCGTTTACTCTTATATTAATTTTATGTATGTATATTAGTTTTATTCCATTTTATTTAAGTCTCATTTTTCATTCATATTTATTTTTATCATTATTTGATTTAATTTGATTTTCAAATGTGTGTCGCACATTCATTTATTCGGCCCACTCCTGCAGGTGATTATCATCGCCGTCTAATTATCGACTGATTACACACAATTAGCGATGCCCAATCACAGGCAGGGGTGGACCATGCAATGTTTTTAGATGGGTGTATATATTTGGAATGTATTTCATTTTGTTTTTAACTATGACTAAGCACTGAACCCTAGTGCGAAACGCATCAGCTATACATCCCACTGCTTGCTGTGTTTTGTAGTGCTTTTTTCCTTTTACCATTAAAGGCTACCTTTTCAAGTTTTTTTTGGTGTGCGGCTGTCCATATCTTTTCTTCAAGTTTTGCTTTGTGCATTGCCGGCACCCATTTGGTTCTGAGAGGACATTGATTGCACAGTGCACTCACCTGGAGCAGCAGTTTTCTCCTTCCTATAGAACGACCCTATAGTTAAATTTTTGTCAGCAAGGCCAAATCTTGCTTTCTTCAAGAGTACTTCGATAGGGTTAGAGTGTGAAGGCATCACCGACACCCAAAGACCAATTTTTCTGTACCTGTTTGACATGTGCATATCATTGCAATTTTTGACAGCAAGGCCAATTCTTTCTTTTATCAAGAGTACCTTGATAGGGTTACAGTGTGAAGGCACCATCGACACCCAAAGACCAATTTTTCCACACTTGTTTGACAGGTGCATATCATTGCAATTTTTGACAGCAATGCCAATTTTTGCTTTCAGCAAGAGTACCTCAATAGGGTTATGGTGTGAAGGCACTGCTGACACCCAAAGATACATTTTTCCGCAAATGTTTGAGCGAGGCATTAAGTTACCATTTTTGAGAGCAAGGCCAATTCTTGCTTTCATCAAGAGTACCTGTATAGGGTTACGGTGTAAAGGCACCACAGACACAAAGACCAATCTTTCCTAACCTGTTTGACAGTTGCATATCCTTACAATTTTTGACAGCAAGGCCGATTCTTGCTTTCATCAAGAGTACCTTTATAAGGTTATGGTGTGAAGGAACCACCAACACCCAAAGCTCAATTTTCCCACACCTGTTACTTCTATCCAAAATCTGCAAAAGAGACACCAAAATTTTTCCAAAATATCTCTAATCTTGTTGCGAGTGCACTAAATTGTCGCCTCATCATACAGACAGGCTCCCCAAGCCGTTGCTTATAAAATAAAGAAAGTTTGAATGGAAAATGTAATTTTTTTTGGCTTTATAAATGTAATTATTGCTGCAGCAGGCACTATACACGGTACAGATGTGCCACATTACAGGCAGACTAAGGGGCCCCTCCAGGTGCTAAAATTTTTCATTTTTATTGTTATTTCTCTTTTTGATGGTTTCACTTTAATTTCACATCAGTAAATCACTATTGCTCTCATTAAAAATATGTTTTTTTACATACTTTTTTTTTCATTGATACTGACACTGATGTCTCTCAGGGCAATACCCTGAGGGTTTCAAACCATCAATGGGCAGGCTGATTGTATCCAAGTTTATCCTTCGATCTATATGGGTACAACCAGAATTTCCAATTTTTCATGAGATTATTGCCAGCGGCTATAGCCACTAGCAATAATCACTGTTTGTTCTGCGGGGACGGCTCCCATGATCCCACACTGGGAGAACACAATGGCTCCACATTAGGAATTCCCCCATCAACACTGACTGTGTTGATGGGGGAATTCAGTGACTCCAAGGAAACTGTATAGGCTAGAACAAACTGAGTTAATTTGATCTATATACCATTTCTAAAAGATGGAAAATTATGATGGAAAGATGGACAAAGGTATACTGTATGGGTGGAAAAGAGAGAAATTTTGGAGCTATGCAGGCTCCAATATATTGTCGAAGAGGAGCTCAGGCTAGTTATAAAAAAGGTAAACAAATACTGTAGCTGGCAACCTTTAATTTACAGACACTTACCAGCCCGGGGATCCAGTGCTGTCATCACCCAGGCCAGTTCTTTGCCAGTCTTCAGGTCCCCAGTGCTGCCGTCTTGCTAGTGGAAGCCAGCTGTGACATCACAGCTAGCAGCTTCCCACTGTGCATGTGCAAAACAGTCTGTGCTTTCTCAATGGTCCTGCAGTCTTCTGGGATATGTGACGTGAGGTTGCAGGAGAGGAGGTGAGCAGAGCACAAGTGGGAGCGTGTACTTGTCAGAAATAGGTAGCCGCTCCCTACGATAAAAACGATAAGAGAGGAGGGGGGGTGAGTTCAGGTGAAGCTTCAACTTGCATGCTATTCACAAGATGCTATAGAAACAATTTAACCAACCTGAGGAAAAAATATAGTAGGGAAATAAAACAAAATACTGTAGATTAAATAAATTGGTTATGAAAACATTTCCCAGACTTGGAATGGTATACTGGAAAAATGAGCTGGCAAACAGCAAAAGATCATGGTGCAAACCCCACTTCCTGAGAAGCAAAGTGCACATACATACATGTGGAAGAGAGTATTTAAAGTGCAATGCACATTTGCAACCTTCTATATAATAATGGAAGAAAAAATATTTTCAGTTGGAAGACATCCCAGATAGCAGAGCTAGAGCGTGCATTCCACCACCTAAATGTTCCAATGGTAAACAGAAAAAAATTGAAAACATATGTACAAATATATGCAACCGAGAACTCCTCTGATTTTATAACCTTAGATGACACAGGAATAATATAATACCGTATCTTCAATACATTACATTAAAACTGAACTCCAAGCAGATATAAAACACAGATGCATCATAGTTGCGTTGGTGCACCTCAATGTACCTTCACAATGCAATTGTGTTGCAATACATAAGTTTGATGAGTTTTTACTACTCCCATGTCTTATGCCGCGTACACACGGTCGTTTTTCGGCATGAAAAAAAATGACATTTTTAAAAACGTCATTTAAAATCAGTGTGTGTGGGCTTCACATCGTTTTTCGGCTTCTGAAATTTTTTTGCATTTTTTAATGTCGTTTTTTAAAATGTAGTTTTTTGGGTTGTAAAAAATGATCATGTGTGGGCTAAAACGACGTTTTAAACCCGCGCATGCCCAGAAGCGAGTTTTGAGACGGGAGCGCTCGTTCTGGTAAAACTACTATTCATAATGGAGTAAGCACATTCATCACGCTGTAACAGACAAAAAAGCACGAACCGTCTTTTACTAACACGGAATCAGCTAAAAGCTGCCCAAAGGCGAATAGAACTTCCCCTTCAGAGTGCCGTCGTACGTGTTGTACGTCACCGCGCTTTTTTCATCATTTTTCAAAAACGATGGTGTGTGGGCAACATCGTTTTTAATGATGAAGTTGGAAAAACTTTGTTTTTTGGACATGCTGAAAAATGCCATTTTTTTTTCATGCCGAAAAACGACCGTGTGTACACGGCATTAGGAAAGCCTCACTATTCTGGGCACTCTGGTGGAATTACACCCCAGACTTGGCACTGCTATATATGTCTACCCTAATGCCAGTTTTTTTCTTTGCTTCTACACTGTGGAATTCCCTGGAGACCTTCACACAAAACTAGTCCGTGTCCTAGTTTTCTCGCAGTTTCTGCTCAGCCAAAGAACCTATCACCTTCACTCTTTGGGACATAGCAGAGCTCTTCCCTTTTACCTCTTTATGCAATTGTGGAATTGGGGGGGGGGGGGGGTTCTTCTCTCATTCTCCCCCTCCCTGTCTTCTTCCTCAGTACTTTTCCATTCTCTTCCAGTGTTGGAGAATCTGGAATTTGAACAATGTACAAAAATGATCCTTTGGATCAATACATTTAACTGACTTTTATCATTTCATTTGTCTCTTTTTAGATGGATTACCATTATGGTGTCCACTTCTATACGCTAGAGTCTATTTCATCGTCACAGTCAGATTTCTGTTTGAAGATTCTCTTTGTCAGTAATTTTTTTGAGAAACTTTCTCCTCTGATTTTTATCTAAAGCAGTGGCAACTCCAGCTTTCATATTTATTGGGGACAGGGACAAAATTAGGGGGGCCAACTATAAAATGCAATTATATATATATATATATATATATATATATATATATATATATATATATATATACAGTATATATCCTGGGGCCCTTTACTACGATCCCACAACGGGCCCTTTCACATGTTCTGCAGTGAGCTCCCTTCCTACTATACTGGGGCCCCCCAGGGTGGCAGAAAACGAGATATATGTCACCAGCACACCAATAAAATATAAGGGTTCAAAGCAGTGGGAGAACTATCAGGGTTGCAAAGGTTGTCTTGCCACCGGGCCCTGGTGTGCTGCAACTGTGGGGTTCCACAGCTGTCCTGTCCCTGCTATTGACAGCGCTGGTCTGGCATCTGTCTCCTTGGCAGCGGCGGCAGCCTATTAGGACCTAGTGCTGGTGACATTATGGGTGCATGCAGGGGAAGGCTGGCACTATTGGTTATAGAGAGCCAAGCCCCCATCTGGTCACCTAGCAGCAGTAATGCTGTATAACCTTCTCTGTTGACATGCTGATTGGGATGTGATCCAGGTGATGCTCCCAGTCAGATCTAATAAACACAGTATTTATTAGCATCAAGAGTACAACCACATATATATAATCAACCGTATGTTCTGCAGCCATGTGGGCTCTATGCCTGTAAAGTGTGGGCTTTGATCAATAAAATCACTGATATTTAACACTAGGATTTGACTAGGAGCATCACATGGATTGCATCCCGATCAGCATGTCAGAGAAGGCTCCACTGCTGCTAAGCAACCTACTGGGAGCTCAACTGTCTACAACCAATAGACATAGGCTCGGGTGTGTTTGAAATCCCACATGCCCGATCCCACCAGGAAGCTGACACTCCACAGTGCTAATCACAGCCACTGATCTGATCTGTGCAGCTGCGGACCGGGAAATGTCTCACTGCCTGTGATTAGCTCTGTGCAGTGTGGGCTTCGGGCATGTGGAATTTTGAACATGCCCAGCCCATCTCTAACAACAAATTGTGCTGGCCCTCCTGTACATCAGCCCCATAAAGTAACCAGCACTGGGTTCCAATGTGCTGCCGCCGCTGCCATGGAGATAGAGACCAGCGCTGCAAATAGCTGGGACAGGACAGCAGCACTGGTCCACACTGGGAGGATTCCCCCATCCACCTATAATGTATAGATGGGGGTATTGGATAATTTCTTATTTTTTTTTTCATTCAACCTAATAGGGGGGATCGGGGTCAGGGACTGAAGGTACTTGAACGGCCTCTGAGTAAAGTAACAGATAGTTCTGATGCCAAGTCTTTAGAGGCCCAGTCTTCCCTTCTGGCCTGATCTGATACACATGATATCCAGGTAGTCATTTGCAAACATTGTAAGGTTGGGAACGCCATCGGTCAGCTAGCTTATGCTTCCCTGGCACCCCTAGATTGCACAGCAACACCTGAATCCCCAGGTTGTAGATCTTGGACTCTCACTTTAAGATTCCTCTTATTCCTTTGCTCTCTAATGGTGGAGGCTTCCTTGCCTCTCTCATAAACTACCTTAAGGTTTTTTCCTTAGCCTATCAATGTATCCCTTATAAGAGGCTTGAGAGGTGTGATCTATGGATGTCCCAAAGGCTAAGTCCACTGGTAGGCGAGTCTCTCTCCCAAACAATTGGTAGGGGGAGTATTCCATTGAATCATTTGAGGTGCTGTTGTAGGCATGGACTATTGCAGCAATATGGTCTCCCCAATATTGTTTCTTCTCTAGTGGGAGGGTTCCCAGCATGTTCAAGAGAATACAGTTGAAGCGCTCTGGTTGCGGATCACCTTGGGGGGTGGCAAGAAGTAGTTTTAGACTTCTTTATGTTCAAAAGCTCACACAGTCTGCGAACCAGTTTGCTCTCAAAGTCCCTGCTTTGATCTGAGTGTAGGCACTGAGGTAACCCAAAATGAACAAAAAACTTCTCCACTAAGGTCTTGGCCACCGTACTAGCTTGTTGATCCCTGGTGGGGAAAGCCTGGGCATATCGTGTGAAATGGTCTGTCACAACCAGGACATTACTCTTCCCGTACAGATCAGGCTCCAGACACAAGAAATCAATGCACAAGAAATAACTCCATTGGCCCTTTACTTTGTAGATGGCCCATTGGGGCTGCCCTGCCGGGTAAAGTCTTTCTCTGGATATACCTGACACAAGAGCAACAGTAAATTTCTACCTCCTTTCTCATGGATGGCCAGTAGAATCAGTCCCTGACTAGTTTGAAAGTTTTATCTGGGCCTAGGTGCCCATGGTCGTCATGGAGAGCGGTTAACACAGTTAAACAATGTTTCTCTTGGAGGAACAGCTGACTTATACTTTTTGCCTCTTCCGAGGGACCTCTTCGATATATGATCTTGCTTTAAATAAACAATTGCGTGGTCGTGTGACACTGTACCCAAATAAAACATATGTGCTTTTTCCCACAAATAGAGCTTTCTTTTGGTGGTATCACCTCTGCGGTTTTTATTTTTGTGCTATAAACAAAAAAACACTGACAATTTAAAAAAATATATATATTTTTTACTTTCTGCTAACACATCCAATATTTAAAAAAAAAAGAATCTAATTTCTTCATCAATTTAGACCAATATGTATTCTTGCTACATAGTTTTGGTAAAAAACAAAATCCCAATCAGCGTATATTGATTGGCTTGCGCAAAAGTTATATCATCTACAAACTTTGAGATATTCTTATTTATTACATTTAAAACAAAAATAATAGTAGTGGCGTCGATAAGCGACATATAGCAGGTCTGCGATATTGCGGCAAATTGGATACCTAACTGACTCTTTTGACACTTTTTTGGAGACCAGTGACACTAATACAGTGATCAGTGCTAACAAAATATGCACTATCACTGTACTGAGGCCAGGGAAGGGGTAACATCAGGGACAATCAAAGGGTTAACCGTGTGCCTAGGTTGTGTTTACTCACTGTGGGGGAGATGCTTTGACAAGGGGGAAGCAAATTTCTGTGTTCCTGCTTAGCATAAACACAGGATCTGTGCCTTCCCTTCTGACAGAACAACAATCTGCTTTGTTTACATAGCCAGATTGTCATTCTGCATGTGCCCTGAGTAATCGTCAGACAATTCACATATTATCTCTGTTTCTATTACTTCTATCGACCCACTGCAACTAAATTGTTGCGTACATGGCTTGTGTATGTGTTCTGTGTTTACTGCTTTTAAAAAAATTAATTAAAAAAACATCTGATTTAAAAAAATATGATGGAGGAGACCACTTTGCCAGAAAACACATATATCCCTATTACTAGGATCTTATGCCTAGCTCTTAAGTTGCCTGCCAAAAGTGGTTATCTCCCAATTCACCAACTAAACCTCATAACCTAACACAGGAAAAGCTGTTTTATCAACACAGAAATTGTCCTGCTAAAGTTGATAAAATTTGGAACATGTGGCTGGCGACACTTGGCCTAGCCCCAATTTTGTAAATCTTACACAGATTATTATCCCAAGAGGGGAACTAACCGGCATGCTTTCTTATGCCGCGTACACACGATCGGTTCGTTTGATGAGCATGTCGTTGTGTTTTACGTCACCGCGTTCTGACACGATCGCTTTTTTATCAGACGAACCGATCGTGTGTGGGCCCCATAGTTTTTTTTCCCATCGGTGAAAAAACATAGAACCTGTTTTAAAATGATCTGATGGTTAAAAAACCGATAGAAAAAAACGATCGTCTGTGGGGAAACCCATCGGTTAAAAATCAACGCATGCTCAGAATCAAGTCGACACATGCTCGGAAGCATTTAACTTAATTTTTCTCAGCATGTCGTTGTGTTTTACGTCACCGCATTCTGACACGATCGTTTTTTTAACTGATGGTGTGTAGGCAAGACTGATGAAAGTCAGCTTCATCGGATTTCTGATGAAAAAATCCATCAGACCGTTTTCATCTGTCACGTACCTGGTAGTGGAGCCCAACATGCAGGGAGCGGCCTCTCGTAAGCCTCTGACTCAGGAGCCCCTGGTAGAGTAGACAGGGGTCAGGAGTTCAGAGGGGCACAAGTGCCTGGCTAGTAAGTTGAGTAGTGGGCTGGATACGGCAATAGAAGGGTGTACCGAAGTCCTGGCAGGATAATGACGGCAAGCTGGGGCAGCAGCGAGGCACTCGTGGGACAGGAACCAAGCAGGGTGAAGCAGGCCGGGTCAAACACAGACGGGCTGATCAGGAGCCAAGGCAGAATCCAAAGGGTAGTCAAAGTCCAGGCCAGGTCGAAACAACAGGCGGGCAGAGATCAGAGCAAGGGGGAGAGCAAGTGCGATGGTCAGACATAGCCGGGATCAGGGACAAGTGGCAGGCAGAAGTGGTCAGGGAAAGCCGGGTCAGGTAATCAGATGCAAACAGGTATACGGATACAGGAATCCCCAGGGACACGCTGTAGACTGGACAGCAAGACAGTGGGGGACCTGGCTTCTTTAAATAGGGCGTTTTGGCTCCAAGTGCCGCCACACACGCAGCGTGCGCTCCCAGCGCGTGCACGCGTGCCGACGCGCTTCACCGCGCACGCGCTGGACCTCGATTCCTCTGCTATTGTTGCTGATGGGCACACTGCTGAAATGCCTTCCATGGCATCATCAGATGAACCGATCGTGTGTACAGGGGATTACAGATGGATAACAGCCTGTCAGAGGTTCCTGACAACGTTAGAACTTTTTTTTCTGTTACTTTTATTGTATTCTCAGTCTATTTACATTATATATTTGACGATGATAAAACTATATACAGTATATGACAGTGTTTACATATTCGGTTACATGCATCATACAGGATGTTGCTTTTTACCTATACAATAATGCTATGTAATGACCAGCTGTATTCTAAAGATATCTACACGTGTACTAAATATTGTTGTAACTGCAAAGTGTGCATTGAGTGTTCGTTTGTACCACTCTGTAATGAGAAAAGTCATAAACCAATAAAAAATATCTGATTTAAAAAAAAATATTGTAAGAAACACTACACGCCAGACAAGAAGAAATATGAAAGCCATAGACAATCCTCAGAATAGAAATATGGGACTGCTATTTCTGACTTGTTTTATGGGGCACGTTCCAAAGCTGTCAAACTCAGCCAGTGCTTGGACAAGGTCTTCTGATACCCAAGGAAAAGGTGGGAATTATGACCTGCTCTTCCAGGTAAGGTAAAAAAACAAGAATGGGAGTGACTGTCCCAGAGCTTTCGGCGTTAACAACTTGGCAATGTCAGCTTCCATGTTTCAGTCTTGGCCAGTCCCCTTTAAGTTAAATTCTTCTTTTTGTAGAAAAAAAAAAAAAGCTGAAATTACATGTATAAACCACTACATATGTAGCACTAAATAACAAACATTGTCAGCTGACTGAATTTCTGTGACAGTGGTCACTGGCTGAGCGCCAGTGTTTCTAACTGTACACCTATTCTATGAGCTCAGTCTTCTCATAATGGATGAGTGCAGTCATATACAGGCAGTCCCCGAGTTACGAACATCAGACTTGCGAACGACTCCTACTTACAAACGGGAGGCAGTGTGACGTCTCTGCCGTTCTGTGCATGCGCAGCAACTTTTTGACGGCGGGCACATTTCGATAGAACAATCGGAAAATTACTCCTACTTATAAACGGCGTGACGTCTCTGCCATTCTACACATGGGGCGGGCACTTTTCGACAGCGGGCACTATTTTCGACAGAACATAAAAAAAGGTACTGTTCTGACTTACGAACAAATTCGACTTAAAGGGGTTGTAAAGGTAATTTTTTTCCCCTCTAAATAGCTTCCTTTACCTTAGTGCAGTCCTTCTTCACTTACCTCATCCTTCCATTTTGCTTTAAAATTTTTATTTCTTCTGAGAAATCCTCACTTCCTGTTCTTCTGTCTGTAACTACACACAGTAATGCGAGGCTTTCTCCCTGGTGTGGAGAAAGCCTCTTGAGGGGGCGAGCAGGAGTATCAGGATGCCCACTAACACACAACTCCTTTCTCTATATGCAAAGTAGAGAGTGTCCTGACACTCCTGCTCGCCCCCTCCCCCCTCAAGAGGCTTTCTCCACACCAGGGAGAAAGCCTCGCATTACGGTGTGTAGTTACAGACTGAAGAACAGGAAGTGAGGATTTCTCAGAAGAAATAAGGACATTTAAAAGCAAAATGGAAGAATGAGGTAAGTGAAGGAGGACTGCACTAAGGTAAAAGAAGCTATTTAGGGATTTTTATTTTTTTAACTTTACAACCTCTTTAAGAACAAACCTAGAGGGCCAAATCCTCAAAAGAGATACGACTGCGTATCTACTGATACGCCGTCGTATCCCTGTTTCTAACTATGGAACTGATCCACAGAATCAGTTTCCCATAGTTAGGCA
Organism: Rana temporaria; assembly: GCF_905171775.1. Classification (NCBI taxonomy): domain Eukaryota; kingdom Metazoa; phylum Chordata; class Amphibia; order Anura; family Ranidae; genus Rana; species Rana temporaria. Next base: position 258,928,665 of record NC_053489.1, on the reverse strand, counting down.
GAAGATCCGACATGTGTAAGGGACTTACACTGCCGGATCTTAGGATGCAGTACCGCATCCGCCGCTGGGGGCATTTTGTGTCGAAATGCCGCCTCGGGTATGCAAATTAGCACTTACGGAGATCCACAAAGCTTTTCAGCTTCGTTTTTTCTCCGTAAGTTTTAGTTTGCAAACGCAAAATTAGGGCTGCTTTTACAAAGTGTAAAGTTAGTACACCATGTAAAAGCAGACCCTTCTGTCCAGCGACGCGATTTTTTTTTTGTTTTAAATTTTTTTTTTTTCGCCGTATATTTTTTTTTTCCCGACGCAACTTTATTGACCCGTCGCGATCCACAAAGCTCGGCATAACGTAATTTCGCGCTATGCACGTCGGGAAAATGACGTCACGAGCATGCGCAGTACGGCCGGCGCGGGAGCGCGCCTCATTTAAATGGGAATCGCCCCCATTTGAAGAGGAACGCCTTGCGCCGGCGGAATTTAAGTTACACCGCTGCAAATTCCCAGGTAAGTGCTTTGTGGATCGGGCACTAACTTGGGAAATTTGCGGCGGTGTAACTTAAATGGAAAAAGTTAAGTTACGCCGCCTGGCTGAGGATTTGGCCCATAGTCCCTAGCCCGTTCGTAACTCAGGGACTGCCTGTAATTACATATTAATATGATAAATCCCTAAAAAACTAAGATACAGTAGCCTTTGTGCTAAAGCATTCATTCAGAAGTTGAGCAGTACATTAAAATGCTATAAAGAAAAGAAGTACAAAACACAAATAGTCAGGCAAGATTATATGCATATTTAGTATATTTAAAATCATAATAACCAGGTAAATTGTTCCCAGGCACAATATAACTGGTTATTGTCTTGCCTATATATAAAAAAACAATGGGCCAGATTCACAGAAGAGATACGACGGCGTATCTCCTGATACGCCGTCGTATCTTTGTGATCTGCCCGTCCTAACTATGCGACTGATTCATAGAATCAGTTACGCATAGATAGCCATAAGATCCGACAGGTGTAATTGACTTACACTGTCGGATCTTAGGATGCAATTCTAGGCCTGCCGCTATGTGGCGATTCCATTGCGGTCGGCGTAAAATATGCAAATGACTAGTTACGGCGATCCACGAAGATCCGCGCGTTCGTCGCAATCCCGTACGTCGTCGCTAGTCGTTTTTACCCGTCGCAAAGTTACACCTGCTTTAACATGGCTTATCTTTAGATCAGCCATGTTAAAGTATGGCCGTCGTTCCCGCGTCAAATTTTTTTTTTTTTTTTGCGTAAGACGTCTGGGAATACGAAACGCCGTAACGCACATCGCCGTTCAAAAAAACGTCGGGGTGCCGTAATTTCGCGCAAAGCACGTTGGGAAATTTAAACACGGAGCATGCGCAGAACGTTCGGCACGGGAACGCGCCTAATTTAAATGGTGCCCGCCCCATTTTAATTAGGCGGGCTTGCGCCGAGCGCATTTACATTACACCGCCGCAAGTTTACAGGTAAGAGCTTTGTGAATCAGGCACTTACGCTGTAAACCTGCGGCGGTGTAACGTAAATCAGATACGTTACGCTGTGGGGGAGCAACTTAAATGTCTGTGAATCTGGCCCAAAGGCTCTTGTCAGACTACTAGTCAGAACTAGAGGTCATTTTTCACATTACAAAATTTTAATATTGAGGTTTTTTTTTTACCATGGATGTTGGATACGTTTTCTGATAAACCAAATTCCTCATGTTTTCTGAGAATTCAGAGGTCGTCTGACATTCAGAGAAAAGCAGGTTAATAGAGTTCACCATTCTGTCCAGCATATCACATTCTATCCTGTTTAGTTCCACTTAAAAAACATAATAGATAGCAGCTAAATTCAAGATGGCTTGATAATCAGTGCCTAGGGGATCTACACAAGCAAACAAAATCATGCATTTATTATAGTCGAAGCCACAGTGTTCCTACTAGGGCAGTAGTATGTTTAATTCTGTTTTAAACACTACAAGAATGCATTAATATTTTTACCGAAGTCATATTTATAGCATATAAGCCAGAGTAGCAAATACATTCACGCTGCTCTAATTTCCCAGCCTTTTCTGTACATATCTCGTGTTTAATAAAGGTTCATTTAAAAAGAGACGGAGACAGCGGGAAGCAATCAGCATCTATTATGGCTCTACTACGTGCAGTCATTCATCAAGGCCTCTCCATCATACAATGAACCCAGTCCTGTCAACTTGGCATTACTGAAGTATAAATCCATAAATTGCACCTCCATTTGTCCCCCCCCCCCCCCCCCGTATATATCCAGAACTAAATATTCAGCCAGGATTATTTCATATTTCACAGATTAACTAATAAGACTACATGAAGTAAGATCATAGTCACAACTAAATACCAATATCAAAATATAGTGACAACGTTTGTATTGTGAAAAAATATTTATTGAATTACAGGAAGGCTTTAATGAGATCTTCTTTGATGATCTAGATGCTATTTCACCATAGCAGCCTATTTAGAGTCTATTAATATTTTATTTTATTATTTATTTATTCTAGTTTATAAGTTTGCATTGGCAAAGCTTTCTTTTCCTGTCTGTTGTTTTTTGATGTTGCTCCAATTTTGTTAAACAACTGTATGTACTTATTTTGGAACATTTTACAGTACCAGTAAATAAAATATACTGTATATATGGAGGTTTTATGCCACACAAAGCTGTAGAAAACCACCAGGTTCCAGGACGCAGAAGAGAACTTAACCACTTAAGACCCGGACCAAAATGCAGCTAAAGGACCTTGCCCCTTTTTGCGATTCAGCACTGTGTCGCTTTAACTGACAATTGCGCGGTCGTGCAACGTAGCTCCCTAACAAAATTGGCGTCCTTTTTTTCCCATAAATAGAGCTTTCTTTTGGTGGTATTTGATCACCTCTGCGGTTTTTATTTTTTGCGCTATAAACAAAAATAGAGCGACAATTTTGAAAAAAAAAAACCTATTTTTAACTTTTTGCTATAATAAATATCCCCCAAAAATATATATTAAAAAAATGTTTTTTCCTCAGTTTAGGCCGAGTCGTATTCTTCTACATATTTTTGGTAAAAAAAAAAAAATCGCAATAAGCGTTTATCGGTTGGTTTGCGCAAAATTTATATCGTTTACAAAATAGGGGATAGTTTTATTGCATTTGTATTAATTTTCTTACTACTAATGGCGGCGATCAGCGATTTTTTTCATTACTGCAACATTATGGCGGACACTTCGGACAATTTTGACACATTTTTGAGACCATTGTCATTTTCACAGCAAAAAATGCATTTAACCACTTCCCGACCTCCTCATGTACATTTACGTCGGCAGAATGGCACGGACAGGCACAATCACGTACCTGTACGTGCCTGCCTAGACGTGGGTGGGGGGTCCGATCGGGACCCCCCCGGGATATGCGGAGGTCGGGTCCGCTCGGGAAGCGATCCGGGACGACGGCGCGGCTATTTGTTTATAGACGCTCCCCGGAGCTGAAGAACGGGGAGAGCCGTGTGTAAACACGGCTTCCCCGTGCTTCACTGTGGCGGCACATCGATCGAGTGATCCCTTTTATTAGGGAGACTCGATCGATGATGTGAGTCCTACAGCCACACCCCCCTACACTAGTAAACACATACACAGTGATCCCTAAATGTTACAGCGCCCCCTGTGTTTAACTCCCAAACTGCAACTGTCATTTTCACAATAAACAATGCAATTTAAATGCATTTTTTGCTGTGAAAATGACAATGGTCCCAAAAATGTGTCAAAATTGTCCGAAGTGTCCGCCATAATGTCGCAGTCACAAAAAAAAAAAAAAAAATCGCTGATCGCCGCCATTACTAGTAAAAAAAATTTAAAAAATAAAAATGCAAAAAAACTATCCCCCTTTTTGTAAACGCTATAAATTCTGCGCAAACCAACCGATAAACGATTATTGCGATTTTTTTTACCAAAAATAGGTAGAAGAATACGTATCGGCCTAAACTGAGGAAAAAATAATTTTTATATATGTTTTTGGGGGATATTTATTACAGCAAAAAGTAAAAAATATTGAATTTTTTTCAAAATTGTCGCTCTATTTTTGTTTATAGCGCAAAAAATAAAAACCGCAGAGGTGATCAAATACCAGCAAAAGAAAGCTCTATTTGTGGGGAAAAAAGGACGCCAATTTTGTTTGGGAGCCACGTCGCACGACCGCGCAATTGTCTGTTAAAGCGACGCAGTCCCGAACTGTAAAAACCCCTTGGGTCTTTAGCCAGCATATTGGTCCGGGGCTTAAGTGGTTAAAATGCATTGTTTACTGTGGAAATGACAGTTGCAGTTTGGGAGTTAACCACAGGGGGCGCTGAAGGAGTTATGTTTCACCTAATGTGTGTTTACAACTGTAGGGGGGTGTGGCTGTAGGAGTGACGTCATCGATTGTGTCCCCCTATGAAAGGGATGACACGATCGATGCAGCCGCCACAGTGAAGAACGGGGAGGCCGTGTTTACACGCGGCTCTCCCTGTTCTTCAGCTCCGGGGACCGATCGCGGGAAATAAAACAGACTTCCAGATAAAAACCAAAGTCCTTGCTTGAGTGACAGGTTATTTACATATCTAGTGCACTGCTTGCAGACATACACAGCTTCTGTAAAAAGTGTTCAATTCACATCTCCCTCCCCTCTTCCCTCCAGCTCTATGTATATTCTGATGGCTGTTGCATTTTCTAATGGCACTGAACTGTGACTCACCCCATATTTTGAAAACATTTAATCAAAACACAGGGGAGGGGATGTGAATTGTGCACTTTTTTTCAGAAGCAGGGACTTTAGTTTTTATCTGGAAGTCTGTTGTATTTCACTGAACAATAAAAGATGATTGCTCAGAGCTGGATAAACTCTGTGTGGCAAGACTGGGCACAGATGATAGGAAATATTATACTGTACATTGTGACATCCATTTTAAGAGTGGAAAACAGAAAGTTTGTTTTCTTCACATAAATCCTGGAGCCCCTCCCCTTTGAGAAACATAGGTGGTACATACACACCATCTACAATTCTGCCAGCCAGTGCCTCACATGTTCTACCCTCTGCATAGTGCTGTGGAAGGGTGCACATTTTGCTAACATACAGTGGATGTGTGGCAGTCCATCAGCATTTCCTTATTGGGTCCTTAGCATGTGTTCTACATGAAATTTAAAGTCTTGGAGAGGCAGAAACTATCTTGTGACCCTTACTTTGTTCCCTTTGTTCCAAACCATCTACTGTAGCAGAGGATGGTGTGTAATCAGACATACAGAAAAAAGAATGGCACAGGAAAAACCCAAATTATGCACTGAAACCATAAAGAAAAAAAAGAAGAAAAGTCCTAAAACATTAAAGTCCATATTGTAAAACTCCATAAAGTCCATGAGGTGAAAAAAAGGGCAACACTAGTGGCAGCTCCCCATAGAGCGAAACAATTCTCTGAAGAAAACAGCAGGGTGCGCCAGACTAAGTGTAGCAGTTAATACAGAAGCAGTTTATTGTATGTACAGCCAAATGGCTATTCACATGGGTTTGCCGCTCCCAAGCCTGGTGTATCCAAGCCAGACCACAGAATGGCAGCCGATCGGTAGCCTAACTAGCGTGGAATGCATGGGAAGCTGGACCGGATGTGACATCCAGGGCCGCCATCAGGGGGTACAGGCAGTACACCTGTGAGGGGCCCGGAGGTCCCCAGGGGCCCAGATGGCAACCCCCCTTTTTTTTTGTAAGGGACCCGGAGGTCCCCAGGGCCCCTGGATGGCAACCCCCCTTTTTTTTATTTTATTTTTTTATAATTTTTTTTTATATATATATATATATATATATTTTTTTTTTTTCTTGTTTTGTTTTTTATTAAAGGGCCCTAAGGTCCCCAGGGCCCTGTATGGCAACCCCCCCCCCTTTTTTTTTTATAAAAAAAATGAATTTTTTTTATATATTTTTTCTTTCTTTTTTTTTTCTTTTCTCTTTTTATTAAAGAGCCCAGAGGTCCCCAGGAGCCCGGGGGGATGCCCCAGATGGCAACCCCCCCTTCTTTTATACATTTTATTTTTTATGTTTTTTATATATATATTTTTTTATTTTTATTTTTTTTTTATTATAGGGCCCAGAGGTCCCCGGGGCCCCGGATGGCTACCCCCTTTTTTTTATATAATTGTTTTTATATAATTGTTTTTATTTCATTTTTTTGTAAGGGGCCCAGAGGTCCCCAGGGCAACCCCCACTTCACAATTCACGGCCCCCTCGCTTCTCAATCTTCTCAATTAGCGGCGGCATCCCCCCAGTTCTATGCTCCAGGGGGCCCATGCCTGAAGATGTGTAAGGGGCCCCCTAATTCCTGATGGCGGCCTTGGTCACATCCACAGACATGTGAGGTGGCATGTTTCAACACTTCCGCTTTTTAATCAGACCTAATAGGATGCCCCAAATGTGAGTCTTGTATAGGTCGACTGAAGCTTGGAATTAACTGTCAGTGCAGGAGAGTCTATAGCGGATTTAAAGAGACCATGGTGTATCTAAATGTGCTAAACACAATATAACAAATAATAATACAGTATATTACATACATTATACAGTATCTCACAAAAGTGAGTACACCCCTCACATTTTTGTAAATATTTTATTATATCTTTTCATGTGACAACACTGAAAAAATTTGCCATTTTTCCTCCCCGGTGTCATGTGACAAGATAGTGTTACAGTCTTATGCCGGAAAGCAAAGTGAAGGGGGGGTTAGGAGGGCACAGTAGAGAGGGATCAGAGGGGAATCAGGAGGGCATGTTTCATGGGGATCAAGAGGGCATAGTACAGGGGGATCAGAAGAGCATAGTACTAAGGGCAGTAGTCTATGGTACAGAAGTGGTGTCCTCATTTAGAGCAGTGCAGGAAAGCTGCTGTGATAGATCTACCTGTGCTGGTGCGCTGATGCCCACTGGCCCTTCTCTCTCATCCATCACACATGATTTCACCCACAAGTGTCTGGGATTGATGGCAGAAGATGAGCTCAGGTGTCTTCAAGCATGAGTCCCTCCCAACTCACCTGAGCTATCTTGCCTGAAAGATGTCAAAGCTGACAGTGAATCATAGGCAGTGAATGCATTCCCCACCCTGCATCTGTAAAGGGCGTGGCTCTACTGCCTATGATTGGCGGTGGACTTTGACAGGTTTCTAGTGCCATAGCCCAAGTGGGTTTGGACTTTTGTGCTTATAAGGCATATTGCTTTTCTGTGCCGCTAAGAGCGCTTAGGGTTGAGGGTTGGCAAAGCAGAGATGCAAATGCAATCTACCAGTCACATGCTCATGATCAACATGTAGATCGTGAACTTGATCCCTTCCTTAATGACTAAAGTGCTCACTTGGCCAGACACTTCCTTTCAACTCTTGAGTCATTCCTTTCTGCAGGGTTAGTTTCCTTGAAACTAACCCCTATTTGGTTTGTAAGTTTGCATGGACAAGACTTTGTTTCTCTGTCAATTGTTTCTTGAATGATGTTACTACACTTTGCTATACAATTGTATGTACTTGCTTTTGGAACATTTTATTCAATACAGCACCAGTACTGCCCTCCCTTCTTATAACTATTACTTTGTACAGTGCTAAGGGAGATCAAGGTGAGTATTCAATAGTCACTATATGAGTACTAAAGATAGTTCCTGCTGGTGGCTTTGCTATGCTGCCATATGTTTTTTTGGTAATCTAAATTAAAATATATATATATATATATATATATATATATATATATATATATATATATATATGTGGCTGTGTCTATATATATATGAATAAATATATATATTGTAATTATGAATATATTTCTCTTAGTAGTGGCTGAAGACATTTAACTCAGCGTACAGAGTATATTGTTCATTTAGAATGCTAATTCATGTCATTTAGCATATAGCAAAGCCTTTGTTAAGTTACTAGACAATACGGAGTCAGTGATTTAAACCCCTTTCTGTGACTGACCCCATGCTGGGATGTTCAATCAAGATAGCCCACCCTTTTTAAGCCTGGGAAAGTTCACTTTAATCTCCTGCCGAATATAGTCACCAGGATTTGCATGAAAGGGGGCTGACATATGTAGTCAGGCCTCCAATCGTGATCCTAGCTAGACCAACCAATGGGACGTCAGCATAGAGAGATATACTCGACTGCAGAGGGAAAGGGAATTCACTTTATGGAAGCATCACTTGATGGAAGGATGACTTTTATGGACACCTGACCTTAAGGATGGGTCTAAAGGCTCGTACACACGGTCGGACATCCAACAAAATTTCCCTTGGATTTTTGACTTAATTGATTTGTCCGATCACACCCATAGCATACACACACTCGGACTTTTTCCTCAACCAACACGAACGTAGTGACGTTTTAACGTACGGCCACGCGATTCAAAGAGGAAGTTCAAGTTTCGTACGTCCCGCGTTGCGTTCCATCAGCTACTATATAGTTAGTTTACGTTTCGTGTGAGTGCTTTCCCGATTTCCATTTTCGTGCCTTTTTGCTCGTTACTTTGCGTGCGTTCGCTCGATAACGAGATGTTGCGGAATCCAGCGAGAGAACGGGCTGTTTATGGTCTTGGAGTTCTGGCTATTGCTCAAGCCCGGACCAGGACCAGGAAGAGGAGGACTGTTTGGACCAAAAATTGGTTGCTTCATCGGGACCAATTTTCACATATGGCATTGCTGAGGGAGCTGCAAGAAAATAATCCGAATGATTTTCGGAACTATCTTCGGATGTCAGATGCCTGCTTCCAGCGTCTTCTAAACTTGCTGTCCCCATATATTAGCAAGAAGGACACCTGTATGAGGCCTGCTATTCCTGCAGAGCAACGGCTCATAGCCACTTTGCGATATTTGGCGACAGGGAGAAATCTACAGGACATAAAGTTTACTACTGGGATCTCTCCCCAGGCTCTGGGACACATAATTCCGGACACTTGCTGTGCCATTATTCAAGTCCTGCAGAAGGAATATATTCGGGTAAGTTTTTTTCTTTGTTTTCACATTTGATACACTTCATGATTTATCCAAAATATTTTATTAGTACTTTGTCTTATTTGTATATATTATGTTATTGTCTACCCTCTGGTGTGACAGTCACAAAAACCCAAGTCGGTTGCAACCTGATCCTTCCTTGGTTCACCATATTGGTCCCATGGAAAAGGAGAGAGTTCTTACCACTTGCCAAGCTTTAAGCATTCAACATTATCTACACAAAATGTATTTAATCTGCCACCAGAGGGAGTCATGAAGCATATTATTTGCTCTGCTTCTTAATTGTTATTCCACAAATGTTTGGATATATTTTAGTGTTCTCTTGCCCCTATAATGTATGTTTTCAAAATGCTGATAATATTTTGTGCTCAAGTATTAACTAATTTTTCTTTGCTTCACTCCACAGTTTCCTTCAAACCCTGAGGAATGGCAGGATGTTGCAGCCCAGTTTGCCAATCAGTGGAATTTTCCCAACTGTGGGGGTGCCATTGATGGCAAACATGTCCGAATTGTTCCTCCACCGGCCTCAGGCTCTTTTTTTTATAATTATAAGGGCTTTAACAGCATAGTCCTTCTTGCTATTGTTTCAGCAAATTATGAGTTTTTATATGTTGATGTCGGTATGAATGGTCGTCATTCCGATGGAGGTGTCATGGCTCATACCGAATTCTATCAGCGTCTTACGTCTGGCACCTTACATTTGCCACCTGCGCAGGACAACGTGGAGGGCCTCAACTTTGTATTTCTGGCAGATGAGGCGTTTGCTCTTGGGGAACATCTTTTGAAGCCCTTTCCAATGAGGAACCTCACTCGTGAGCAACGGATATATAACTACAGACTATCTCGTGCCAGAAGGGTGGTTGAAAACGCCTTTGGCATTTTGTCATGTCGTTTTAGGCTTTTTCTGACTGCCATTCACTTGGCGGAATACAAACTAAATCATGTGGTTTTGTGCTGCTGCATCCTCCATAATTTTCTACGGAGGAATGCTGCTAACTACATAGGTTCCGGGCATACTGATGACCCCTCAGGTGGACGTCCAGCTGAAGATGCAGTGATGCCAGCCCTGCAACAAACTCGACCTGCTGTCTCCTCCCAGAATGCCCGTCTGGTGCGGGAGCAATATATGGAGTATTTTGTGGGTAGAGGGGCAGTGCCTTGGCAGCAAGATGTCCTTTAGTTTTTTGGCAACCTTTATGATGTTCCTTTTGAAAACCTTAAATTCGTTTCCAAGATGCTGTTATGTTTGTTTATTACTATTATTTTACTGAATAATGAAATGTTGCTGTGATTACCATTAAATATTTTTAAACAACCAAATGTTTAATTAGCCTTTCTAAAGTTACAAACAGCTATGTGTATTATTATTATGCCTTTTGTTTCTGATACACACCTTTTCCATATGCAAATATACTTGTAGTAGTGATCAGATAAATAATAATCCACAAAATGTTTCAAAAAATATATTTGTTCAATCCTGCACAATCCAATGTCACTTTTTGGCATTTTACAAAATCAAAAAACATTGGTAGTTCAGGAATAACACAATTGTGTATATTTTGGGTTAAATGCTAAACATGCATCTTTTCAAACTCAGCCCTAGACATTGAAAACTTTTTTACATGAAAATTTTTCATTTTTCAGCTTTCTTCACGCAACAAATAAAAAATTACCAATGTAAATGTCTGTCCAGATGCACTTTTGTTCATTCTGTGTTCCATTTTTGGGTGTGGCAAAAATGCATGCACAGTGGTCTCCATGCGCCCCGTGGGTTGTGGTTGGCTGTAGCTCACAACATGTAGTTAGCCTTATCACCGGAAACGGACTACCATGTTGTGAGCTAGAGCCGACCGGAACCATAATGGAGTGCATGTCAAACCCTGTGCCTGCATCTTTGTCGCATACAAAAATGCACACCAAAATGAATGGAACTGCGTCTGATGTGAACTGACCCTTAGCACAGTCTTTAGCAACTCTCCTTCTCCTGGTGCAATCCCAGGGTCAGAATGACAAGTTGTTCCACTTTTGGCCTCGATACATTGGGCATTTATATATGTGCATTTTTGTCTGATTTTAAGGTCAAGCACTTAAAATATTACAAAATGACATTTGTAGGCACCAGGAGAAGAAGAGTGGATAAACACTCAGCTGAGACCCTGAAATCACACATAAAGATAGTCATTTTGTGGTAATGACCAACCATTAAAACTATTTTTTAGGAGAAAAAAGACAGATTTTACAAAATGTGCGTAGTGCAAATAGAATTAGTGCAAATTCTTTGAATTATCACAAACTGAGCATTTGCAAACAAGGCTAATTACAAATATTTCCATGATAAAACCTTGAACACGAGGGAACATTTGTAATTATAAAACAACGATAGAAAAAAACTAAAATTTTGCTAACAGGTCGTAATAATCCCGGATTCGTCTCTGAACACCAGTGGCAGCCTCCTTGAGATTTTCCAGCTCTGTCATTGCCTGCAGCATATCAGCACTGATCCGACCAATAGTGCATCCTGGTAGTTGGTGGCCTTGGAAAAAGACAAACATTTATTATGTGTTTGATGGTGAAGTGACTGAGGCAATCCCAAAATAAAGCAAAATTTTACAATGGGGTCTATTTTCTTGAAATACTTACCTAAACCTAGACACTCAATTAGTCCTAACAACCTTTTTCATCTTCATAATACACCTACACTACTAGTGAATGTACACACTACAGATAATACTCTGTAAATCTTGGGCCAGGTGCATATCCATGTGTCTTCAAATGCATTGACCTAAACACCACTGCCACCTCTCCCTTCTACATGCTCAAATGTTGTATACACTAAATAATTTGCTATTGTGGTGTAGGCGTGTGTGGTGTGGACCTAGCAAAAAAAAACAGGTGTTGATTTTGCAAGGCACATGTTCCAAAAACTTACTGGGGCAAACAACAACCTCCGAAGGCTCATCTTGCATTTCTTGCACTCCTTCACCCTCAGCATATCTGGTGTCTGGGGATGTGCTGTCGACTGGTGGCTCTTTGCTGGGTCCGGCACTATCCTCCAAATCCTGCAAAGGTTGGTGTTGAGCACACTCACAATCCTCTAAAATGAAAGAATAAATCATCTATGAATCCTTGCCAAAATTACATTATATTAACATAATCACATGTGCTGCTTTTAAACTCCACCAACCTTGCCCTGGTGAACCAGTTTGCGCCACACTAGTGTACTACACTATGCATTATTACAATAAACGCAATGCTAGGGACCAGGAGTATGATGTCCTATAAAATGTATGAAGACATGTCTATATCTAGGCCACATTAAACAACTCAGGCAGATGGCACCCATCACTCTTGTTTGCTATGGCAATATGGTTTATATGATGTGAAATCTAGCAGGCGTGACTCTGTGTGACTCTGATCCCCAGGGCCTCTCCTCTACCCATCTCTACCCTGTAAATGCGTCATTAATGGTCAGTGATGAGCCACGCATCTAACATAAAGTGTAATGTACCCCTTAAGTTGAGTCCTGACACCATGGTGTTTGTCCTATCTCTAAACACCCCTGTCACTAGCAAAAGCACATAAGCATTTTTATTAACTTACGTTTTGGGGCAGATTTGGGGCATGTTGTCTCCCCTGTTCTCTCCCCTGTTGGAGCCCGGCCAAGGGAAGCCTCCCTTTGTCCCCTGTGGTGTCTTTCTCTGTGCCTTTGTCCTGTTTAAAAAATTAGAATACAGTATATTAAGGATTTGCCAAAAGTAGCCAAGACATAATAAAAACTTTACAATTGTAATGAACTGCTTTTAAACTTCCATTAACTTCTTCTGTAGGCCCCACCAGAAAAAGAAATCATTAAATTTCATCCATCTATAATGTACAGACAAATATTTCTCAAATTACATGTACTTACTTCTTTTGATAATGGTGCGGTGAATGGCTTCTAAATTTTCTTGCTCTCTGTGCTTCAAATCTGACCATCGTTTGCGGATTTGGTCTTTCGTTCGTTGAATACCATAATCTCCTTCCAATACCGCGAGGACCTTCTCCAGAACCCAGTCTTTATGGCTGTTGGGCCTATCATAATTTTCGAGTTTACAATCGTAATCGTACTTCTCAAAGATGCGAACCATCTCCACCATCTCCCCCTTGCTCATGGGGGTGGCCTTGTGTTTTCTATAAACGCCTCCACTGCGGGGCCTATTCGTTTTCGTGGGTTCCGCCATCACATTCTCCCTCACACATCCCAGAATGTCGCATGAAGAAAAAGGATTGTGGTCCCGCCCCAGCGTCATGACGCACGTAGAGCGAAGCTTCACGCATGCGTAGGCTATATAAATCAAGAACGAGCGCTCGATGTCACGGACGCATGCACGAACCTAACGGAACGACTCTACGTGCAGCCGAAGGTCTACGCGGAACGAAGGTAGGTGAATACATTGGGACACTAGTGGTTACTGCATGATTTAGCTTAGAGCAAACAGAGATTGTATAAGCAGGTTAGGAAGTTACAGCAAGCACTTATTGGTCGTATTGTATCCTTTATTGCAGATATCTCATCCAAAAAATGCCGAAAGCAAAGGGTGGAAAGCTTAATTCCAAAGCATTCATCACTGCTTTTATTGATCTCTATAGATCACACACATGTCTGTGGCAGGTCACCAATAAAGACTACTCCAATAAAAATAAAAGGCAGGCAGCAATTGATGAACTGGTGGCAGAAGCAAAGACTGTGTACCCCAGGGCCAACGAGACCCAAATAAAAGCAAAAATTGGGAGCCTGAGGAGCACTTTTAAGAGGGAGCTCAAGAAGATTGAGTGTTCAAAAAGATCGGGAGCGGCAGCAGATGATGTTTATGTGCCCAAGCTATGGTACTTCAGCAGCCTGATGTTTTTAAAGGACCAAACAGAGCCAAGAAAACATCTGTCCACACTTGCATCCGCATCAGCAGAGGCCACAGATACTGAGGCTGAACCAACTCAGGATGAGGAGGAGGAGGAGGAGGAGGAGGAGGAGGAGGAGGAGGAGCTCAGCTTGACACAGGTATAGTATTCCTGAAAATATGTGCATTCAGATATACTATGATCAGTGGCGTTGCTAGGGGGGTGACATGACCAGAGTTGTAGGGTGCTGTGTAATGTAAAGGGGTCCAGACGTGCAGTTGTGGAGAGGGGTACACAGTAGTAAAAAAATTATATTGAAGGATGCATAGGTATGCAGGGGGCACAGTGGGGTGTTTTTACATTTTAATGTGTGGGGGGGGGTGCCAGATATTGGATCTGCCCCGGGTGCCAAATGCTCTAGGTACGCCCCTGACTATGATGTTAATGTGTTGTTATGATGGCAAGAAAAAAAAATGATGCTCCTTTTTCAGACACAGGACGTTGCCAGCCAAGAAGAGGCTGGGCCCAGCAGACAGTCCACACAATGTAGAATCCCTACACTGAACCCTCCTAGGAAAAGGGCCAAGAAGAGGCAACATCTGGATGATGCCACGGCTGAATTTCTAAGTAGGGCCACATCGGTCATCACCACAGCACCCGATAGTGCAGAAGGGTTTGGCTGTTTTATAGCAAACAAACTACGGGAAATTGATGCCGATCAAAGGGAGCTATGTGAGGGGATCATGGTCCAGCTCCTTAGCAAGGCCAGGAAACGGGAGCTAAACCCTAATTCCCATGTCTGTGATATAGATCACACACCTCCAGCCAATGTACAACAGGCCTACCAACAACAGACAGCCTACCAACCCCAGACAAGCTTCCAAGCACACCCAGCCTACCCACACCAGCCAACCTACCCACACCAGCCAGCCTACCCACACCAGCCAACCTACCCACCCCAGCCAACCTACCCACCCCAGCAATCCCACCCACCCCAGCAAGCCGAGCCACACCAGCCAATCTACCCACCCCAGCCAACCTACCCCCCCCAGCAAGCCCACCCACCCCAGCAAGCCGAGCCACACCAGCCAACCTACCCACCCCAGCCAACCTACCCCCCCCAGCAAGCCCACCCACCCCAGCAAGCCGAGCCACACCAGCCAACCTACCCACCCCAGCCAACCTACCCACCCCAGCAAGCCCACCCACCCCAGCAAGCCCACCCACCCCAGCAAGCCAACCCACCCCAGCAAGCCAACCCACCACAGCAGCATGGGGGTCAGTGGCCAACTCAGAGCCCCGATTTTAGGGGATACTAATTTATATTGAAATATCTATGATTTTGAACATATTTTTGCTATTATTTGTAGTTGAGTATGTATTTTTTTGTTTGGCTTAACAAAAAATGCTCGAATTATGGCATAACATCTTTATTTTTAATATATTATTGTTTTTTGTATTGTGGTGGGAGTGTTAAAAATTATAACGCTTCAGCTGATGAGGTGTGAAGTGTGGAGAGTGTTGGCCAGTTTGGTATGCAGAAATATCAGCCTGTTGAAGTACCACAGCCTGGGCACATATATGTCTGCTGCTGCTGCTCCCCATCTTTTGGAGACCACAATCTTCTTGGGCTCCTTATATTTTAGTTAATGCTCAGGTCCCCAAGTTTGGAGATTCTAACCTAATTTATGTATGCCCTGGGGTACAGAGGCTTTGCCAAGTCAACCAGTTTTTCAATTGCTGCCTTCCTGTTGTTTTGTATTTGGATCTGTTATTATTTTTCCAATTTTTTGCAAAATAAAATGATGATGCTAAAAACTTGTGGATTATGTGTGGAAAGTCAAATGTAAGTTTGTGAGTAGGCAGGCCCTTTGCTAAAATTGAAGGGACACAAATAGAGTAGTTATTACTTTGCCCAGCATAAAGAATTGGGGATATTTTTTGGTTTGGAATTTCAAATAAATATGAAAAAAAAGGCTGGATTCATATCCAGAAAATACACTAATCCAAAGTAAATACATTTGTTTGTAATCCGTCCGTATCACCAGTTGAGCAGATGTACATATTAGGACATTATAAAGAAAAAAAGAATATGCGCTGCTATGTGAGATTTCGAAACTTGCCGCGTGACGAATGAGCATTTTCGAATACGAACGCTAGTTTTACTAGACAGCTGGCTTCCGGGTGCTCTTTATTTCGGGGCATGCGCATTTAGCTTTTTTTGAAAAGTCCGATGGTTTTCTGTACACACGGTCGCACTTTGCACAATCGGACTTTTCAGAACAGAAAGTTGGTCCGTTCACAGACCCAACTTTTTGTCCGATTGAAGCCAAAAAAGTTGGTCCGATGGAACGTACACACGGTCGGAGAAATTTGAAAAGTGCCGGATTTTGAAGTTGGTTGGCCGAAAATCCGACCGTGTGTACGGGGCTTTAAAGGGTAACTATGTTATAGACATGTTATATTTACATGTAGCAACTGCACACGCTTGTAATCTAATGTTTTAGAGGAATATGCTCTAGATTCCTTCATGTAAATGTATGTATTTTAACCTACGGTCTTGTTTGAGACTATAGATAGGTTCTGTGTGTTAGATTAGACTTTGTATAAGCTCTAATAAATGTGTGTTATGTTAAAGCTTTCGCTCTGGACAATAGAACCCTCTTATTTTAACCATATATCATATATGTGAGATATTAAATCTTAAATATACAATTAGAAGTTAACAGCTAACTGTACCTGTAGATATGCATATTTTAACATTTATCATGACAACTAGACCCCCCCCCTTTTTTTTTATTGTATAGCAATAAAATATTATTGGTGTTAGATCTATTTTTTTGTGTTTTCAAACTTTGATGCCCTAAAAAAATCCCAGTCCACACGTATTATTTGTTTTATTCATTAATGTTTGGGATGTGGCATCTCAAAGTTATTTGGGTCTGAATAAAATGCTTTAGTAAATGCTAACTTATATTGCCACTCAATATGGTTGGTAACTAGGCAAACATAAAATGGATTAGTCATGGTAATAACACAATTTAGCATACAAAGTGATTAACAGTAGGGACTAGGCATATAAGATGACATTTGGAGCCCAAGTCAGCATAAACAGTAGCAAAGCCACCTCAAGTGCAGCAGTGAGAAGTAGTAAAGTTTATTCTACCAAGTGCTGGAATTAAACTACCAGAGCTAGTCCTAGACCGACTGGGTATACACTATTCAAAGAAAAGGAGGATGGTAGGGGAGTGAGCAGGGTAACAAAGGGGGCTTGCAGAACAATTACTACGGGAGGGGCAGTCCTTTGAGATGTTACTCTGCTGGCTATTGTTGAGGCCCTTTAAAAATGTCGGTGCACTCAACGACAGTCCCAGTTAACCTGCATGCAGTATAGGTACGGTATAGTCTCTGCACAGATGATGAGGTTTAGATGCAATAAAGGTTTGGTATAATGCAGTATTGGATTGGAAAGGGTGCAGTCTATCCCTATCAGAAAAGGGATGAATATCTTGCACCAAATTTAAGTGATAATTATAAAAATTTATAAATTAAGCTGCACCCCAATAACAGTGCAAAACTGAAATGAATAATGAAAAAGAGGGTGGGGGCGCTAAAAAAATAATAACAAATAGGGAGTAGATAAAGTGCTACACATAAATTAGTAATACAAAATAAAGAATACCAATAACGTACTAATAAATCAATCACGGGCTGTGCAAATTAGTGATGTGAAAATGACAAAAGTTATATGCTCCACAGAGTGAGTCAAAAAACGACTAAAACCAATAAACAACAGTGCAATCTATTAATGTAGTGAATACCACTAGTGTACAAATAGCATGAATGGTAAAGTGCTTGAATGCATGATGATTAGCCTTCACATTCACTGTGCAAAGCTCCACCTTCACCGACCATGTGAAATCACCCAAAAAGTGCTCTGAATCAGGGCCCTTTCACACGGGGCGGATCAGTAATGATCCGCCTCTGTGTGTCCGTAAGCTCAGCGGCGATCGCTCCGTATATCCCCGATGAGCCGGCGGCTGACAGGCCTGTCTTTTCTCCGCTCTCCCCTATGGGGGGATCGGATGAACACGGACCGTGTGTCCGTGTTCATCCGATCCGATCCGCAGACAGAAGAAAAAATAGGGTTTTCTTCCGTCCGCAAAATCGCATCTTTGCGGAGGCGGGTGATTACGGGTGTCAGCGGATGTTTACTCGCTGACACCCGCAATCACATAGGGACCAATGTATGTCCCTTTTTCATCCGCAAACGGATGGATGAAAAAGCGGACATACGGTCCGCACATGTGAAAGGGGCCTAAGGATTGCACCTTACCAAATGTTGTTGACCCTTTTAGCCAAAAAAGAGGTCAATATAGGCTGCATATCAGATTCAGACTCCTTGGATCAGACCAGGCTCCAATAGCAATATACCAAATGAAGAGAAAGCCGCAATAGTATAACTCCATTTTATTTAAAAGACAAGGCGCCAAATGGCTGCTTACTTTAATCGGTGCCCCGGACCCGGCACTGTGGCTGGAAAGCGTGTTGTGTTGTGGAGAGAAGGTCCCCTCGCTGGAGAAGCTGGCGTGCGTTCCACCTCCTGGATTGGAGAACCAGCGGGACCTGAAGTAGCATAGCTGTGCGTGACCACGTACCGCCTCGACGTACGTTTCGTTACTACGTCATCGGGAAGCGTACCTGGTCACGCATTGGGTAAGCTTAAATGTGTTTAACAATCAGCAAGGGGAGGGGGATCTATTGACGTCAGCCTCTGTCCCGGCTCCAAAAGCCAAACACTAGACATTAGCACATTGGAATAATTTGGCATGATCACACCACACAACGATATTAGCCAAACTTAACAAAAGTTAACCAATACCATTAATAATACAAGAAAAAACTGCGCTAACCAAAAAAATTTATCAACAGGTGTAAAAACCAGAAGGCTGCAATTATGTGGTACAAACACAAATACAAATGGAAAAAATAAAAACTGTGCCAACTAATAAATATACTCAGCAAGCAAGGCTGGTATAAATATGACAGTGTGAACAAAGTCCAAATAAATATTGAGTATTGAATGGACGTCTTAGATAGTGAGAATCGGGACGAACAACACCCAGGTGCACTTGACATCCGTGGAAACCACCACCACATGGAAAGCAGCTTACCAGATTGCAGATAAAAACAGCAATGTATGATATCCAACATCGAATGAACCCTTGGGTATTTCAAAGCCACAGTACGATTGTCATCAAAACATGGAGACTCAGATCTGTATTATGCAATCGATCCGTGGGTCATAAATGTAATTGAAAGAAACCGGACCATAGCATAATAACGTTCAAAAAGCAGGTTTAATAAGTATAAAATCGTACTCACAGACATCTGTGAATTGCAAGCATGTATACAAAAAAATGCCGGCCAGCACACTAGGAGCCCTTCCTCCTTGCGTTGAACGTGGTGACGTCACTGCACGCCGTTCCAGACGCGTTTCGTCATAAGTTTGATGTTTTCAATGGGGATCGTGCCTAAGATCCACAAAAATAGGATGGATCCCCCAGGTCGACCCATAATCAGTGGGATTGGATCGTTGTATTATAGAGTGGGGGAATACCTTGATATATTTTTCCAACCCCTGGTCACACAGGGGAGATCTTATCTTAAAGACAGCAGAGAGCTCATCAAATCTTTATCCTCCATAGTTGTCACCGATGACACGTGGCTGGTGACCGTGGATATTGAATCATTATATACCAATATTAAGCAGGAGGATGCCATTATAGCAGTAACTAAGACATTAGAGGAGGAATCCACACTCCATTTGGCTCAAATCAAATTCTTGGTTGATGGACTCAAACAAGCTATGGGCAACAATTATTTTTGGGCCCAAGGCAAATTTTATAACCAAAATAAGGGTGTCGCAATGGGGGCTCTTTATGCCCCCAGTGTGGCAAACCTGGTCCTAAATAAGTGGGAAAGTGAAGCGATATATAAAGACGTCATTGGGTCTTTGATATGTTATAAAAGATAAATTGATGACGTAATCTTGCTGTGGGAGGGGTCCCAGGCGTCATTAGAATTTTTTCTACTAAATATGAATACCAACCAATATGGCCTCAGATTCACAGCAGAGTTTAGTTCGACCTCCATTAACTACCTAGATCTGACGTTAGTTAAGAAAGGGAATCGGGTGGGCACAAAGACTTTCTTCAAAGCGATGGATAGAAATGGATTTGTGCCCACAACAAGTTGCCACCACCCCAAGTGGTTGGGAGCAATACCCAAAGGGCAATTTATGCTCATTTGTCGCAATTGCGACCAATTAACTGACTTTGAGCAGCAAATATGCTGACCGAAAGGTTCATTGAAAAGGGTTACCCCCAACCAGTATTAATGAACACTAAAAATTAAGTCTCCATTATGGATAGGGAATCCCTGTTGGTTTCAAAAAAGAAAACCCTGCATCAAGGAGATGTGGCTTTTCTTTCAGGATTCCACAGACAATATAAAAGTGTGGAAAAAATCTTTAAAACATTTTGGCCTGTTCTGCTCAAGGACACAGATTTGGTTAAAGTTTTACCATCAAAACCTAAATTCATTTACAGAAGGGCCCCGGGTTTGAGGAACATGATAGCGCCTAATGTACCAGATCCCCCCGAAAGACCATTAACATTCTTAACCACTTCTAAACGTCTGGTGACTGGGGACGAGACTGAAGGAAAAATCTCCTTCGCCCGTCCCCATAGCTCTGCTGGGCGGAAGTGACGTCAAAACATCAGTCCCGCCCAGCCTCTTAAAGAAACATTTTTTTTTTGTCATTTGAAAAAATGACAGTTTTTTTTGCATTTTAGTCTAAATATGAGATCTGAGGTCTTTTTGACCCCAGATCTCATATTTAAGAGGACCTGTCATGCTTTTTTCTATTACAAGGGATGTTTACATTCCTTGTAATAGGAATAAAAGTGATCATTTTTTTTTTTCCAGTGTAAAAAATAATAAAATAAATAAAAATAAATAAGAAAAAAAATAAAAAAATTTTAAAGCGCCCCGTCCCGACGAGCTCATGCGCAGAAGCGAACGCATACGCGAGTAGCGCCCGCATATGAAAACGGTGTTCAAACGACACAAGTGAGGTATCGCCGCGATCATTAGAGCGAGAGCAATAATTATAGCCCTAGACCTACTCTGTAACTCAAAAAATGCAACCTATAGAATTTTTTAAACGTCGCCTATCGAGATTTTTAAGGGTAAAAGTTTGACGCCATGCCACGAGCGGGCGCAATTTGTAAGCGTGACATGTTGGATACCATTTTACTCGACATAACATTATCTTTCACAATATATAAAAAAATTGGGCCAAATTTATTGCTGTCTTATTTTTTAATTCAAAAAAGTGTTTTTTTTCCAAAAAAAGTGCGCTTGTAGGACCGCTGCGCAAATATGGTGTGACAAAAAGTATTGCAATGATCGCCATTTTATTCTCTAGGGTGTTAGAAAAAAATAAATATATAATGTTTGTGGGTTTTAAGTAATTTTCTAGCAAAAAAAAATGTTTTAGTCTTGTAAACACCAAATCTGAAAAACACCCAAAGTAGAGAAGTGGTTAAATGGGTCAGGCTTCCATTACTGTACCCGCTGTAGATCTTGTAAAACTACTAACAGACAGGCGAAAAAAATCAGTAAATTCAAGTCTAAGCCGCTCATTACCTGCCACTACAAATATGTCACCTATGTACTGGACTGTGCCTGTTCCTTCCAGTATGTAGGACGGACAACTAGAGAGTTGAGGGTCAGAATAAATGAGCATGTGGCCAATATCATCAAAGGTTTCCCTAACCACAGCGTCTCAAGGCATTTTGCCCTATGCCATGATAAGGATCCTCGCAAATTAATCTTCAACGGGATAGACAGGGCCACTAGTCATTGGAGAGGCACTGATCTTAAAAAAGCAATATCCCAGAATGAGACCCAGTGGCTGTATCGATTGAGGTCTATGCAGCCGTTGGGTCTCAACATGAACATGAACTCGACCTTAATTGCTTTATAACCAACGAGTAAACTATCTGTCAAAATAGGGACCCTGGTTGTTCATTTTAATATTAACATATGATATTCTTATGGTATCTATTGTTTAATTTATATTTTTATTATATTTTTCATGTTATTTTATTTAATAGTTCCATAAACTTATTTAAAATGTCATCATTTTAATGTATAGTTAATGTTAACCAAACAATGGTATTGGTTACCTTTTGTTAAGTTTGGCTAATATCGTTGTGTGGTGCGATCATGCCAAATTATTTCAATGTGCTAGTGTCTAGTGTTTGGCTTTTGGAGCTGGGACAGAGGCTGACGTCAATAGATCCCCCCTCCCCCTTGCTGATTGTTAAACACATTTGAGCTTACCCAATGCGTGACCAGGTACGCTTCCTGATGACGTGGTAACGAAACGTACGTCGAGGCAGTACCTGTTCACGCACAGCTACGCTACTTCCGGTCCCGCTGGTTCTCCAATCCAGGAGGTGGAACGCACGCCAGCTTCCCCAGTGAGGGGACATTCTCTCCACAACACAACACTCTTTCCAGCCTCAGTGCCGGGTTCGGGGCACCGATTAAAGTAAGCAGCCATTTGGCGCCTTGTCTTTTAATTTTTTTTAAATAAAATGGAGTTATACTATTGTGGCTTTCTCTTCATTTGGTATATTGCTATTGGAGCCTGGTCTGATCCAAGGAGTCTGAATCTGATATGCAGATACACACCTGCGGTTTGAGCCTATATTGACCTCTTTTTTGGCTAAAAGGGTCAACAACATTTGGTAAGGTGCCATCCTTATTCAGAGCACTTTTTGGGTGATTTCACATGGTCGGTGAAGGTGGAGCTATGCACAGTGAATGTGAAGGCTAATCATCATGCACTCAAGCACTTTACCAAAGGACTTTGTTTTTGCTATTTGTACACTAGTGGTATTCACCACATTAATAGATTGCACTGTTGTTTATTGGTTTTAGTCATTTTTTGACTCAATTGTACTCTGTGGAGGATATAACTTTTGTCATTTTCACATCGCTAATTTGCACAGCCAGTGATTGATTTATTAGTACGTTATTGGTATTCTATATTTTGTATTACCGTATTTGCCGGCGTATAAGACGACCCCCTAATTTTCCAGCTAAAATTTGGGTTTTGGGATATACTTGCCGTATAAGACGACCCCCTTCCTACTAGTCTGTCTGGAAGCTGAGGGGTAGCCAGAACAACCGTTGACAGGAACAACAGCTGACAGAAACAGGCTTTTTTCAGCTTTTTTCGAATCTCACTGTGCCATTACATTACATGCCTCACTGTGCCATTACACATGCCTCACTGTGACATTACACATGGCTCACTGTGCCTTTACACATGCCTCACTGTGCCATTACACATGCCCCAATGTGCCATTACACATGCCCCAATGTGCCATTACACATGCCTCACTTCTGCCATTACACATGCCTCACTGTGCCATTACACATGCCCCACTGTGCCATTACCTATGCCCCACTGTGTCAGTACACATGCCCCACTGTGCCATTGCCGACCTCACTGTCACGATCTCCCTACCTTCTCCTGTTTGTACCGTTTGTCAGGCTGCGGGCGTCCATTATTCAAAAGCCGCGCCTCCTCCTCCATGCTGTTCCGTGATCAATGGAACACTAATTTTCTCAGCAGAGCCTCTGTTCAGTGTTCCGCCTATCACGGATGTCCTCTCGTCAAAAGGCGGAACACTGAAACAGAGGCTCTGCTGGGAAAATTAGTGTTCCGCTTATCACGGAACAGCATGAAGGAGGAGGCGCGGCTTTTAAATAATGGATGCCCGCAGCCTGAACACACAGGTACCGGCGTATAAGACAACCCCCTAGTTTTAAGGAATTTTTTTACATGCCAAAAGTCGTCTTATACGCCGGAATATTATTGTAGTAAGATTATAGTAAAAAGCAAAACGTAAAGCAGCTAGATGGATTTCAATTTACAAAAGAAAGAATAAATCTAATTGGTCATTGGTTGCAACATGCAGTGTATGAAGTGTTGATGTATTGAATACCAGTATTAAAATAACATGTTATAATTGATAAATGCTGTAAGGTGAGTGTAAAAACTACAAAAAAACAAGGAGCTGCGAATATAATCAGAACAATAGAATTGTGTTTATGATGTCACAAAAAACATAATTATACTGACAGCACAGATTATGACTTTGAGAAATCAGCTCAAGGAGGTGTTCGCAGGATTGCTGATTATTTTGATAGGCATCATTGGTAGTCATTCATCTGATGGGGGGAAAGGGTTGGGTTAGCAGGCAGGTGGTCATCGGCTGGATAAATGGATGGTAATCAATCAGTAGTCTTGGGCAGAATCAGGGTATTTTTCCATCTTCTGGTCGCAACATGTATATTGTTTAGTCTTTAACCTCCCTAGCGGTATGATTATTTCAGATTTTAGGGGCTGAAAGCGGTACCATTATTTACAAGGAAATTTGGCGTTTTATACTGTAGGCCTGTAATTCTTAGGAATAACTCACTTAAATCTGACCAAACAAGAGTCTAGTAGGCATCCCGGGTATGATTTTTTTTTTTAAATGATAAATTATAATATAATAAATAATTATAAATATTTATAACAAATAATAATATAATTATAATAAAAATTATTCAATAATGTAATCAACTCAAAATCACTGAAATTTGCTCAGTTGCAGAATTGTCGCTGTCATTACTTTTATTTTTTTATGACGAATTTCCCCACAAATCGCTATAGCACAATTCTGCAAGTGATTATAATTTATTATTGCTGTTTTCTAGCTGCTCTAAAACCATTTTTGACATAAAGGGACACTTTTGGTTGCTATGGACAATCTACAGTTTGCAGGCACAAAGAACAGTTTTTATTATATAAGAGAACATGTAGGGCACTGGGCAGACCACTAGGGACAAGGGGTGTGTGTATTTTTTACATACAGTACTGTAATCTATAAGATTACAGTATACTGTATGTAATGTGTTTGTTTACTTTTTTGGCGCCGTTCTCCGCCCCCGTGCGTCGTAACGTCGCAGGGAACGGAGATCGGCGGCACACAGAGGCACTGTGTGAATCGAGCGAGGACCCGCTCGCTCACACAGCGTGGTGGCATCGCTGGATCCAGGGACTGACTCGGGGTTACAGCAAAAAAATTTAACCCCGAGTCAGACTCGGGAATACCGCCAATGGGTTTAAATACTACTGTACTACATTTTGTGCAAATTTATTATGTTAAAGGCCACACAAAAAATACATATTTGCTCCCCCTTCTCCAACATTGTTTTTCTTACTAACAAAAACTCCTCATTCACTCTGTAATCAAAAAAAACTCTGTCTTTTAGACACATGGGGCAGATCCACAAAGATCTGCCCCGGCGCATCGTATCTGAGATATGCTACGCCGCCGTACCTTACCTGGCTTTAAATCGAATCCATAAAGAATTTGCACCGTAAGTTACAGCAGCGTAGTCTATCTCTGGCGGCGTAACGGCGCGTAATTCAAATCAGCGATTAGGGGGCGTGTTTCATTTAAATGAAGCGCGTCCCCACGCCGAATGAACTGCGCATGCGCCGTCCCTAAATTTCCCGCTGTGCATTGCGCTAAATTACGTCGCAAGGACGTAATTTTTTTAACATAGACGTGAATTACGTCCATCCCGATTCACGGACGACTTGCGCAAAAAAAAATATTCAAATTAAACACGGGAACGACGGCCATACATAACATAGCAGGTGTAACTATACGCGATGAAATAGCAGCCTTAACTATACGCCGGAAAAAGCAGACTAGAGATGACGTAAAAGAATACGACGGCCGCTCGTACGTTCGTGGATCGTCGGAAATAGCTAATTTGCATACTCGACACGGAAAACGACATGAACGCCACCCAGCGGACGCCAAAGAATTGCATCTTAGATCCGAAGGCGTACGAAGACGTACGCCTGTCGGATCTAACCCAGATGCCATCGTATCTTGTTTTGAGGATTTAAAACAAAGATACGACGCAGGTAATTTGAAAGTACGCCGGCGTATCAGTAGGTACGCCGGCGTACTCGCTCTGTGGATCTGCCCCAAGACCTACACTCTTCCGTTCAGGCCAACCTACACTGCTTTTCTATTCATTAAAATAACAATAGGTAACCTCAGTTATCCGTAATTTTATTCATGAAATTATTTATACAAGCCAGTATATCAGTTTTGCTAGCAAGCATAGATACTGAATGTAGCTGATTGCAACCATACAGATTTGATCTTTAACTAATTTAAAAAGGGCATTTTAAAAAGAGATGATTCAACAGCATTGCTATTCTCCTTAATATGACCCATGTGTGCTTCATTCAAAAATATGTTGTTTTAAAAATCAGGCTAGGGGTGCTGGAAAGAAATTGGCATTAGAAAATTATTTTTGGTTTGGTTCACCAGTTGACAAATTTATTGAGCAAACAACAAAATAACAGCATAGCAATTCACCAACTGCAGTTTTATTTCCCGTCAGTCAGGTGTATCTAAAATTGTTTTTACTCGACTTTACCTATTTCAATGAACATGAAAGAAAAAATATACCAATATTCAAAATGAGGAGTTTTCATGGTATATAAAAAACTGAGAATGGATAGCCCAAATAGTCCCAAATGTAGTAGAGAATAAATGCAGGTGTTTTACTACAGGAATTAACGACACTGAGCAGCTTTAACTGGTAATTGCACGGTCAAGCAATGCTTTACCCAAACAAAAGTTTTGTGCTTTTTTTGGTGGTATTTGATTACCACTGGGATTTTTTATTTATTTTTCAATAAAACTAGAAAAGACCGGAAATTTTGAAAACAATTATATTTTCTACATTTTGTTATAAAAAATATCCAATGAACTTAATTGTTGTCATAAATTTGGGCAAAAATATATTCAGCTACATGTCTTTGGTAAAAAAAAAAGACTCAAAAGCGTATATTTATTGGTTTGCGCAAAAGTTATAGCGTCTACAAACTATGGTATATTTACTGGAATTTACGCATCTTTTACTTTCTGACTGCCTATATAATTTCTTGAGGTGCTAAAATGGCAGGGCAGTACAAAAGCCCCTAAATACAAATGACCCCTTTTTGGAAAGTAAACACCCAAAAGGAATTTGCTGAAAGGCATGTTGTGCCCATTGAAGTGATTGAAAAATTACAAAATAAAAAAAGAATTTTTTTTACACAAAGTTGTCACTGAAATTATATATTGCTCACATATGCCATGGGTATATGTGGAATTACACCCCAAAATACATTCTACTGCTTCTTCTGAGTACAGGGATACCACATGTGTGAGACTTTTTGGGAGCCTAGCCACGTACGGGACCCCAAAAGCCAATCACAGCCTTCAGGATTTCAAAGGGCGTAAATTGCTCATTTTACTTCCTCACTACCTATCAGAGTTTTGGAGACCCTGAAATGTCAAGATAGCACAACCCCCCCCCTCCCCAAATGCCCCCTTTTGGAAAGTAGACACCCCAAGCTATTTGATGAGAGGCATGTTAAGTCCATGGATAATTTTATGTTGTGTCACAAGTGATTGAAAAAATACAAAATAAAAAAGATTTTTTACACAAAGTTATCACTTAAATAATATGGGTATATAAAATGACATCCCAAAATAAATTCTGCTGCTTCTGTGGGGATACTCCCACCTCCCCTCCCAAATGGTTCTGTCACAAAGTTTTGAAAATGTAAAAAAGAAACTTATTTTTCCTTTTCTTTCTTCATTTTTAAAAAAATTGTTGCTACTTTCTGTAAAGGCGTCATTTGGGGGGGGGGGGGGGGGTTGTGCTATGTTGACATTTCAGGACCTCCGAAACTGTGATAGGTAGTGGGGAAGTGAAATGAGCAATTTACGCTCCTAGAAAGCCTAAAGGCGGTGATTGGTTTTCAGGGTCCTGTACGCAGCTGGACTGCCAATAAGTCTCACATATGTGGTATCCCCGTACTCCGGAGAAGCAGCATAATGTATTTTGGGGTGTAATTCCACATATGTCCATGGCATGTGTGAGCAATATATAATTTAAGTGACAACTTTGCGTAAACATTTTTTTCAGAAACTTGTGGCAAAACATAACATATTCTATGGACTCAACATGACTCTCAGCAAATAGCTTGGGTGTCTACTTTCTAAAAAGGGGTCATGTGGGGGGTGTTTGAACTGTCCTGGCATTTTATGCCCAACATTAGAAGCTTATGCCACACATCACGCACTCTTCCACTTGAAGACAAAGCCCTTTCTGACACTTTTTTTTTTTTTTTTTAAATAAAAAAAAAATATTTTCGCTTGAAAATTTGAACCCCCTAACATTACCGTATTTTCCAGCATATACGATGACTTTTTAACCCATGAAATTCTTTTTAAAAGTCGGGGGTCGTCTTATACGCCGGTAACCTAACATGCAGACTCTCGGTCAGACCGCGGCTGTCCATTTTTCAAAAGCCGCGCCTCCTTCTTCTCTCGTCCTCGGTCTCGGACGAGAGCGCATCCGTGATAGGCGGAACACTGAACACAGTGTCTGCTGGGAAGCTGAGTGTTACGCCTATCACGAAACAGCACGAGGAGGAGTTAACATTAAAACACAGTAACAATAAAGCATTAACTCAATAAAACAACAACTTTTTTTATTGCAATCTGTGCCAAAAAAAGTGAAAAAAAATATATGCCGAAGCATAGAGGCAATCCCACCTCTGTCCACCCCAGCCCCTATGCTTTAGCATATATGCTCTTTTTTTAACTGTGGTGGTGAAATCACCTCCTACAGCGATCCAGTCACTGATTTGCGTATGCTGATAGCAAACCCTGTTGCTGTCATAACAAACAGATCAGTGCTGCAGCTGAATGGGGTACCTGCAAAGCAAAAAATGGTTACCAATAAAACAATAAAACATTACAGTATAGCATTATAGTATAAAATACAGTAAAAACAATAAAATAAAATGACAACAATTTGGGGCTTTTTTATTTTTAAAAATGTTTTTGATTCTTTAAGTTTCTTTTTTTTACACTTTTTTTGTAACTATAAAAAAAAATTGAATGTTCCAGACTAGGGTCTCTCAAAATGCAATAACTATCTAACAGCTGTTTTCTGTACCCTATACTAATAATCCACCATTGTGCGGTAGCGACAAACAGTCCTGGATGCAGAGACCAGGTTGGCCAGAACAGGAGGGACAAAAATAGCAGGTGTCACACCTATATTCGCATTTGCTACAGACACAACATCTTTTTTGGTAGGGATACCAGGGAGGACATCCGGAAAATGCCTCTCATGCAGCCAGCTCACTGCATCTGGATTGTGAAATTGGGCCACAGTACCTTCTGGATACAGAAGGGCTGTGATGATCTCTTCCTGGAATTTTAGGAAGGATCCACTTCTTCCTGACGCTTTGTATAGTACATAAGCATTAAACAGAGCCAATTGGAATAAATATACAGACACTTTTTTGTACCAGTATCTGGCCTTACAGGCAACGAAGTATGGCCCCATCATCTGGTCGTTGAAGTCCACCCCTCCCATTTTAAGGTTGTAGTCATGGACACAGAGGGTCTTCACAACAACACCAGTTGCTGTAACAGTTTGGACTGCCATATCTGCGTGAATGGAAGGCAGAACAAAAATGTTCCATTTGTCCTTTCACCTCACTGCCAGCAATTCATTACACTTCAAGCAGGCTCTCTCCCCCTGTCTAATTCTGGTATTTATAAGCCATTGGGGGAAGCCCCGGCTATTAGATCGCACGGTGCCACATCTGCCAATTCCAAATTCAAAGAGGTGTCTAAAAAGTGGCACGCTTGTGTAATAATTGTCCATGTACAAGTGGTACCCCTTTTGGAATAAGGGTGACGCTAAGTCCAAAACAATCTTACCGTTGCTTCCTATGTTGTATGGGCAGTCGGGGGGCTCCACTCTGCTATCTTTTCCCTCTTAAATCCAAAAACTATATGTATAGCCTGTTTCCCTGTCACAGAGTTTATACATTTTGACCCCATATCTGGTACACTTGCTGGGGAGAAACAGTTTGAAAACAAGGTGGGCGTAAAACATAATCAGAGACTTACCTATGCAGACAGCTAGTATCTTGTCCTGGCCATGGCAGAAGAGAACACGAGCATATGATGAATTGGGTTAGTGGACCATTATGACCACAACTCATTCTTTTTAGTAATGGTCGTATTGAGGGATAGGCTCAGAAAAGTGTTACGTTTGAAAACCCTGATAGTTTGCCATGCAGCGATATATTGATTGGCATATAAATTGCTTTGGTCTACAATAGATCTGTACAGATCTTCCATGAAAAACAGCTCAAAAAACCAAGGGGCGTTAAATCTTCTGTTTCCACCTGAATCCTGGGTTGGCCAGTGAATGAGGGAAGTACAGGCACTGCAGAATCTGTGGGCTGCCAATCAGGGGTCAGCCACTTCCTACTGGGGTCCACTCGCAGGCTGACTCCCAACCCACACTGCCTGCGTCTATAGACACAGACAGTGTGGTTCAGCGAAGTCCCTCGCTCACAGGATTTGACTGACAGAAGTGGGAGCCATTGGCTGCTCAAATTCCAGTGAAAAGAGGAAAGACTGTAGCCAGGACAGCACCGAATCGCTGACAGGCTCATGTAAGTGTATAGGGGGAGGGAGATAATTAGTTAATGGGATGTTTTTTTACCATGTAACCCTAGAAAACTTGGGGTTCTGCTCCAGACAAATATCCTTCAACTCTCAGGGCTCAAGTCCTGCGGGAACGCGTGGGAACGGAGTTCCTGCACTTTTTTCACAGCAGGAACTCAGTTCCCTTTGCAGGACTAGAGCAGCCGAGCCGCCCAAGCCAATCCTTCACTTAGCGGCGTTGCCCAGCTCGAGAAACTGTCAGGGGAAGGCGAACCTTAGTAATCCTTTATGTTACCGTCCGCTTCCTGTATATGGATTCATCAGGTAGTGTGCGGGTATTCCGTCACTTCCTCAATGCCGGAATGTCTCCTGGGAGCTTTTGTCATTGTTCCCAGGAGACATTGCGAAGGTCTGCCGCGAGTTATCGCGGGATTTAGAAAAAAAACATGCGGTTTAATAATTATGCATATGAACGTATGATTTTTTTTTTGATGGGGGAGTGGATCTTGAGTGGGAGTTCCCACAGTTTTTTCCCCAGGACTTGACCCCTGTCAACTCTGGTGACTCTTATTTAAGGGTGCCGGCAGCTAAGGAGCCTGTTCATCTCTGAAGGATACACTGGAAAGGAAGAAACACCATTGCACAACAACCTGGCACAAAAGATGAATCAACAAGGCACCCTGACTCCACCCTGGCCATCCTCTGATGCATTTTGCCCTGCCCATGAGGCTTAAAGTGGAAGTAAACCCTCCTATTTTTTTCAGCCAAGGAAGCTGCCATCTTGGCCTTTGTTCAATCTTCAACTGCCATGAAGCTGCACATGTGATCAGTTATGACACCAGCCATTGGATGGTTTGACAGTTTGGTTGAGAGCACAACCAATGTGCAGTTAGCATTCCCGGCATGCCGGGAATGTTAACAGTTTTTTAAAGTGTTACATCGATGGGTTTACTTCCGCTTTAATGACCAAGGTGGGGGGAAGGGAAATAGTAAGTGGGGTGTTTTCTACCTTAAAGCAGGGAATGCATTAAGGTAAAGAACACCCAAAGCCTTTATAACCACTGTAAAGCTACCTAAAGGAAAGGTAAGAGTTTAGGTCTATGGGACCAGGGTCTGCAAGCCCTACACTAATTTGTCCCTATGAACTTGATCCATTCTTTTCCCTATGCTTTCCCCATCACAGCTAACACATTGTCCCATGACCCCAATCCTGGCGGCGCTCCCACTCTTGACTCATCTGTAACGCCCCCCCCCCCCCCCCGAGACTGTGGACATGATATAAGACAAGAGATGCACAGAGACTGCAGACCTGGTACAAGAGATGGTCAGAGACTGCGGACATAGTACAAGAGAGCAAATGCAGCCTCACTGTGCCCATCAAATGCAGCTTTACGGTGCCCATAAATGCAGCCTCATTGTGCCCATCAGTGCACTCTCACTGTGCCCATCATCGCAGCTTTATGGTGCCCATGAATGCAGCCTCATGGTGCCCATCAAATGCAGCTTTACAGTACCCATCATTGCAGCCTCACTGTGCCCATCATTGCAGCCTCACTGTGCCCATGAATGCAGACTCACTGTGCCCATTAATGCAGTCTCACTGTGCCCATGAATGTAGCCTCACTGTGCTCATCAGTGCACTCTCACTGTGCCCATCATCGCAGCCTCACTGTGTCCATCATCACAGTCTCACTGTGTCCATCATCACAGCCTCACTGTGCCCATCATCATAGCCTCACTGTGCCCATCAAATGCAGCTTTACAATGCCCATCAATGCAGCCTCACTGTGCCCATCAATGCAGCCTCACTGTGCCAAGTTAAAATAACGCAGTGCTGTATTACAAAAAAATGGTCTGGTCATGAAGGGGTGGTAAATCTTCTGGAGGTCAAGTGGTTAAATACTGTGGGGCATATTCTTATAGATCTGAGGCGGCGGAACGTATGTCCTTTACGTTACGCCGCCGCAAGTTTAAGTGGCAAGTGCCTGATTCCCAAACCACTTACCTGTAAACTTGCGGCGGCGTCGCGTAAAGTCCACCTGCGCAAGCCCTCCTAATTCAAATGATCCTGGTAGGGGGCGTGGATCAATTAAATTAGGCGCGCTCCCGCGCCGATCGTAATGCGCATGCTCCGTCGGGTAAATTACCCGACGTGCATTGCGCTAAATGATGTCTCACGGACGTCATTTGTTTTGACTGTAACGTAAATGGCATCCAGCGCCATTCACGGACGACTTACGCAAACGACGTTAAATTTTCAAATTTCGGCGCGGGATCGACGGCCATACTTAACATTGAGTACGCCACCTAGGGGGCATCTTTATCTTTACGCCGCGTATCGCTTACGGAAACGACGTTAAAACACTATGGCGGGCAAGTGTACGTTAGAGAATCGGCATGACTAGTCATTTGCATATTCTACGCTGACCGCCACCTAGCGGTCAGCGTAAATATTGCAGCCTAAGATACAACGGCGCAGGCCGTCGTATCTTAGGCATGTTTAAGTGTATCTCAGTTTGAGAATACACTTAAACATAGGATCGGACTTACGTCGGCGTATCTGCTGATACGCCTGCGTAAATTATTTGAGAATATGGCCCTGTATCCCTAAATGGCCTCAAAATACCAATCAATATATAGTGCATAAACTTTTGATAATATGAATATATAAAGATTTGTTTTTACTACAGCTTCCAGGAAGCGAAAATGCTGTTGTCTATTTTAGTGCCAGCCTACATTTAAATTTGGAAAACTCTTAAGAGCCACAAACAGTAAATTGTTCCTATGTTGCTACCCGAGAAAGGCATCAAGAAAGGCATCAAACCTAGCACAATAGTAACATTCACCAGACAGTTATTAACAAAAGAATGCAGAAAATTAGACCACAAAGTTATTTTACTAACCTAGAATGGATGTTATCGTCCAGAACAGTAATATACATTCAATTGCCTGTTGACATGTTTAAGTGAGTTCCAGTCCTTCAAACTATACAGAGATCTCCAAAGCCAGTCTCTACTGTCTACTGCTCATTGACTAAATATGCCATGCTCTCTGTACTATAGATAGGTAATCAGGGCTTAAGTCCTGGGGGAACGCGTGGGAACGGAGTTCCTGCACTTTTTTCACAGCAGGAACACAGTTCCCTTTGCAGGACTAGAGCAGCTGAGAGCAGCCGAGTCGCCCAAGCCAATCCTTTACCAAACGGCGATGCCTCCTCCTGCCTTGATTGATCGGGAGGAGAAGCTGGAAACCAAAGACGAATATTGATTTCCTAGTGTCACAAATAGGTGGGTTTGGGGTGCAGTGCTCTGCACCCCGAGCCCAAACTTTTTTTCAAGCCAATTAGAGCTTGCAAACCGCATGCAAACTAAGGGGGCAGCACCCCTTATGGACTGGCCGCTGCTGGCCATAGTTTTCTTTTTTAAATCCATTATACAAAACAACAAAACTCCAGCTCTGCCTGCTCATGTGCACAACATTATAAATTTGTATTTTTTCTTTCCGCTTTATAGAGCTTTCCAAACAGTTTTTCAGATCCCACACCTATTTCTATAGTTTTTTAAAATAGTTTTCATTGCTTCTTTTGCTAGATATAAGCTTACAGTATAAAAGGGTTTATAATTGGAATAACCTCTTTAAGTATACGATGTGATAGATAATACAGTGTGGGAAACCACATCAGTGATGTGTCGCATTTTCCTCTTTGGTTTTGCTTGGGTTGTATGGTTTGATGTGGGACTATGTAACCCTCTTACCAAATGTTTTGAACTTTCCATGTGTGTGAACTTCAGAGCCTTGTCTAGCTGAATTGTATGTGTTAACCCTACAGTGCTGTATTTTTAAACAATGATCAGACTAAAAAAAGTACTGCCTCTTAGCTGGTGGCGTAAAACATAGGAAAAATTATTAAATTAGAAACATTACTATGCCGACGCTCTATTCAAGCTTTCCTCCTTTTTGGGGTGTGTATTTTTGAAATGAGTGTGTAGCACCCTGATGTTTAGGCAGGGTTGCTCCTAAATTTACCTGCCAGGTGTGGTTACCTTGGCTCATTGTGAGGGATCAATTGATTTCACCCTTAGTCTAGAATTAATGCACTTCTCTTTTCTCCCGCTAGGTGGCCGGTTACTTAGTGGCATTAGATAAGACAAGGGCAAAGCAAGGGCAGATTAGGAGTATATGGGGTATCTCAGCCAATGGGCAGGGGTTTTCTTGAATGCCTTGGCCTGCTGGGAGAACATATATATTTGGGTGGAGTCAGGTGATCGGTGTTCTGTGCCACCTGGACGTCTGTCTCGTGGACGTGTTTTGTTGTACTGCCCGGGCTGTTAGGCCAGAGTTTGGGCCTATCCCGGGCTCATCTGGCTGCTAGGCTGCCTGAGGGCCTATCCAGAAACAAGAGAGCAGCGCAGGGTTGGGATTGCGGCTTGCAGTCCAACCATAAGTGATGGTTCTGCCAGCTGGAAAACCTGCCGTGGTCGGAGGTAGAGGGTAAGCTGTCGCCACTAAGGTGCAGACTCTGCAATGGATCACCAATATAACACCTTTATTGTGTAAATGTAAAATCCAAAACAGTCAGTCCATACAAGTCAGAGGTGTAGGGGCAATTTCTAACGCGTTTCACACCGTGGGTCGATGCTTAATCACCTATGATTAAGCATGAACCCACAGTGAGAAACGCTTTTGCTATTGTCCCTACACCTCTGCATTGTATGGACTGACTGTTTTGGATTTTATATTTACACAATAAAGGTGTTGTATGGTGTGCGGCTACCCTGGACTTTTTTTCTCTGAACTACAAGAAGCAATTGTAGTGGAAGGGACAGAACTGTTACACCTTGTGTTAGAAACTGTTAAAAACTGTTGCCATACGAGACACCAATCCTACACATGCAGATGTGGTGTCTTGCTGGATGCCTTTCCCTGCATGGCTGTCTACCTGTAGAAGTCTTGGAGTCTGCCAATTAACATTGCAACTACCTTCTCTCCCAAAGTTCTGTTTAAGAGAAATAAAATCTCTTTGCATTCAAGAAGGTGTCTGGCGCCCATGAATCTAAATTGCATTACTCCCACTATGCCTTACAACCCACTCTATATGGAAGGATGACAGCAGTTCTTGACTCTAATGCCGCGTACACACGGTCATTTTTCGGCATTAAAAAAAAACATGTTTTAAAAAAATGTCATTTAAAATAATTGTGTGTGGGCTTCACATCATTTTTCGGGTAAGCACATTCATCACGCTGTTACAGACAGAAAAGCGCGAATCGTCTTTTACTAACAGGAAGTCAGCTAAAGCAGCCCCAAGGGTGGTGTCATCCGCATGGAACTTCCCCTTTATAGTGCCGTCGTACGTGTTGTACGTCACAGTGCTTTGCTAGAGCATTTTTTTTAAATGATCATGTGTGGGCAACGTCGTTTTAATGATGAAGTTGGAAAAAACAAAGTTTTTTTTCATGCCGAAAAATGATCGTGTGTACGCGGCATAAAGGTTCTCATTAGACTAGAGGAGGCCTGGGACTGTGCTACAAGTGTATTACCTGTGTAAATGATTATATATTGGTTTTTCAGTTCTCATTGTAATATTCTTCAAGTTACCATATTTCTTTATAAATTCTCAAACTAGTGGTGTTTCTGCTATTATGAGTTTGCTATCGCAGGTGTCTGAAGTAAATTATATGTATTTGTATATTTTATTTGTTGTGTTTGCGGTGTCATTATAAAGGTGGGGTGGTGGGTGCAATCCACCCAGGATGCCATGAGATTTCAGGTACAGCCTGGCAGATGGATATTCTGCCTAACGATGACTGCACAGGGCCAGATTTGGAGTCTATGCAGAGTACAGTAGATACTGTGCCAAGCTGGTTTCCAGTTTTACGCCACCAGTGAAGGGCATGCTAATTTCCTGCATAGATATAGATTTCAGGCACAGCCTGGCAGATAGATATTCTGCCTAATACTACTGCAGTGACATCACCTCACAGGCAGTAGTGTGGGAAGAATTTCTCTCTAAGATAAGTTTACATGGCACCAGTGGGGATCATCTTTATCACAACTGACTACAAAAGCTCTGGGGTATTGGGGTAAGGGGTATCCTATTGCTGCTGACCACAAATATTTAAAGGGGATTTTATTGCCACTGATCACCAATGTTTGGTAGTTGGTGTGAATAGAAGAACCTAGGTGGTTTGGGAAGTAGAGTGAGTTTCCAAATGTCATTGGTGGTCACAAGGTTCTACTGTACATTTCTGGACTTCTTCAGGGTGTGAGTGAAGGTTTGGACAGGTAAATATCCTTACTGGGATTCGTTGTCCCTTTAAAGTGAAACTAATAACATTGATTCAACAGTTTAAAAAAACAGCTACGTTCCTGGCATGTGTGTCTAGGTTGCCTGTAGTTAAATCTTCACTGGTGGACTTATTGCTTCCTACCCATGCAGCCCCTACACCCCTGAGACCAGCCCCCCCCCCTATTTATATGCAGCACAGGTTGGAGGGCAGAACCCAGAAAATCCTGGGGAAAATGCAGAGCATTAACCCTTCCCTACCCGGGCAGCATTAGTAGGCACCTGTCTACACTACAACAGACCAATCTGACCTTAACCACTTAATCACCGCCCCATAGACAATATACGTCTACAGGGCGGTTGCTTAACTCTGGGAGGGCGTACATTGACGTCCTGCCAGAATCGCTCTCCCGCGCGCCCCCTGGGGCACGCACATGGGAATGTCTGCGACCGCCGGGTCCAGAGGACCCGGCTGATCACGATTCGCGGTAAATTGCCGCTGATAGCGGCCGTTTACCACGTGATCGCTCCGTCCAATGATTTGATGATCAATCATTTGATGAAGCCGGTTCCTCCCTCCTCTCTCTGTACCGATCGGTACAGTGTGAGAGGGGAGCGCGGGTGTCAGAAGCGCTGTGGCTGGATCTGTGACTATTGCAGTCACAGATCCATCCATCCCTGCTCAGCCATCCCTGCAACTCCCTGCAATACTCTGCAATACCCCCCTGCGCAATACTCTGCAATACCCCCCTGCACAATACTCTGCATACCCCCCTGCGCAATACTCTGCATACCCCCCTGCGCAATACTCTGCATAACTCCCTACGCAATACTCTGCATACCCCCCTGCGCAATACTCTGCATACCCCCCCTGTGCAATACTCTGCATACCCCCGGCAATACTCTGCATACCCCCGGCAATACTCTGCATACCCCCCTGCGCAATACTTTCCTTCCCCCCCTGCGCAATACTCTGCATACCCCCGGCAATACTCTGCATACCCCCTGCGCAATACTCTACATACCCCCCCTGCGCAATACTCTGCATACCCCCCTGCGCAATACTCTGCATACCCCCCTGCGCAATACTCTGCATACCCCCGGCAATACTCTGCATACCCCCGGCAATACTCTGCATTACTCCCCGGCAATAGTCTGCATACCCCCGGCAATTACTCTTCAATCCCCCTGCGCAATTACTCTGCAATACCCCTGCACAATTACTCTGCAATACCCCCCGCGCAATTACTCTGCAATAACTCCCGCACCAATACTCTGCAATACCCCCCGCACCAATACTCTGCAATACCCCCCGCACCAATACTCTGCAATACCCCCGCACCAGTTCTCTGCAATACCCCCGCACCAATACTCTGCAATACCCCCGCACCAATACTCTGCAATACCCCGGCTAATACTCTGCAGTACACAGAAAATACTCTGGGGAAAAAATGTGTTTTAACCACTTCCTGCCCGCCGGCCGTCATGACATCCTTGAATTTGTGCAGGGATATCTGAATGATGCCTGCAGCTACAGGCATTATTCAGATATCATTT
The DNA here is from genome assembly GCF_905171775.1 of Rana temporaria. Classification (NCBI taxonomy): domain Eukaryota; kingdom Metazoa; phylum Chordata; class Amphibia; order Anura; family Ranidae; genus Rana; species Rana temporaria. Next base: position 258,890,245 of record NC_053489.1, on the reverse strand, counting down.
TTTTCAGCCGGCGATTCCCTACACCATAAGAACAATCATGTCGGCTGTTCCACCTCTTGATTGTTCTTACGGGAGGCGAAAGGGGAAAGTCCCCCCTCCCTTCTCCCTCCGGTGCTTCTTCCGACTCACTGCTATGATCGAAACCAGGATAGTTTTTTTTTTTCAGGCATTCCAGACTAGAGGTGAGATGTGGGGTCTTATTGACCCCACATCTCACTGTAAAGAGGACCTGTCATGCTATATTCCTATTACAAGGGATGTTTACATTCCTTGTAATAGGAATAAAAGTGATCAAAACATTTATTTTTGGGGAAAAACGTGTCAAACTAAAATAAATAAAGTGAAATGAACAATAAAAAATTTTTTTTTTTAAAGCGCCCCCTGTTCCCGCGTGCTCGTATACAGAAGCGACCGCACACATGAGTCCCGCCCACATATGGAAACGGTGTTCAAACCACACATGTGAGGTATCGCTGGCCCTAGACCTCTTCTCCAACTAAAAAGATGTAACCAGTAAAAATATTTAAAGCGTCGCCTATGGGGATTTTTAAGTAGCAAAGTTTGGCGCCATTTCACGAGTGTGTGCAATTTTGAAGGGTGACATGTTGGGTATCTATTGACTCGGCGTAACTTCACGTTTCATATTATGCAAAAACTTTGGGCTAACTTTGATGTTTTTTTTTTTTAAAAGCACAAAACTGTTTTATTTCCAAAAAAAAGTGTTCGAAAAATTGCTGCGAAAATACCGTGTGCGATAAAAAGTTGCAACGACCGTCATTGTATTCTCTAGGGTCTTTGCTAAAAAAGCATATATAATGTTTTGGGGTTCTATGTAAAATTCTAGCAAATAAATTATGATTTTTACATGTAGGAGAGGAATGTCAGTATTGGCCTGGGTGCTCCAGAACGCCTGATGGTGCTCCCTGCATGTTGGGCCTCTGTATGTGGCCACGCTGTGTAAAAGTCTCACACATGTGGTATCGCCATACTCGGGAGGAATAGCAGAATGTGTTTTGGGGTGTAATTTGTGGTATGCATATGCTGTGTGTGAGAAATAACCTGCTAATATGAACATTTCGTGAAAAAAAAAAATCTTGATTTTTGAAAAGAATTGTGGGAAAAAATGACAACTTCAAAAAACTCACAATGCCTCTTTCTAAATACCTTGGAATGTCTTCTTTCCAAAAAAGGGGTCATTTGGGGGGTATTTGTACTTGTCTGGCATGTTAGGGTCTCAAGAAATGAGAGAGGCTGTCAGTACATTGGGTGTGATCAAATTGATCAATTTTCAGTAATTGGTACCATAGCTTGTGGACCCTATAACTTTCACCCAGACTAAATAATATCCAATTTAATTTTTTAATTTTTTTACCAAAGATATGTAGCAGTATACATTTTAGGCCAAATTTATGAAGAAAAATAATTTTTTGCAAAATTTTATAATAGAAATTAAGAAAAATTCATTTTTTTACAAAATTTTCGTTCTTTTTTCATTTATAGCGAAAAAAATAAAAACCGCAGAGTTGATCAAATACCACCAAAAGAAAGCTCTATTTGTGGGAAAAAAAGGACAAAAATTTCATTTGGTTACAGTGTTGTATGACTGAGTTATTGTCATTCAAACTGTGAGAGCACCGAAAGCTGAAAATTGGTCTGGTCATTAGGGGGGTTTAAGAGCCCGGTGGTTAAGTGGTTAAAGTATACAATTAGTTATACTTACATCTGCAGGGCACAACCTTTAATTTTTTGACAAGAAGCCTGCTGTTTCCTTAACGGTTTTTATAGTCATAGACTGTTAACACTGCTATAAGAGTTAACTGTGACATTACGGTTTGTGTGGGGTAAATTATTTTGCACAACATGAGAAAACTGACCGTTGTTACCTTAATTGGTGCAAAATACTACACTCAATGGCTCTCACAGTGCCCCTATAGGCTATCCTCCAGACCCAAATTTCACACATTTTGTTTCTCAGGTATGCATACTTAATGTCACTGCCTAGGGGCCTCCTGAAAAGCCTATACCTCACCTGCCATTCTGCTCTCCATTTACAGAACAGGTTATCTCCCATGCTGAGTGATGATTACGCATTAGACATCTCCAATTTAAGGTTAGATTCACACTAGAATGCTGTGCGGGAAACCCACATTCTGTGCAAAATTGCACTCCAGTTACAATCTGCAGTAGGTGACAGTGTGAAGTTAACGACACCTCAAATGCAGGTTGCAAATGCAGTTTGTCTTTACCAGGTTGCATGATACAAAAGTACCAAGTGATCCAGTTGCAGCGCATTTCCAAAAGTAGTGCATACACTACTTTTGGTGCGATGCAGTGCTATTTGAGCCCATTTAAAATGAATGTGCAGCGCATTCCTGTGCGGTTCACAGTGTTAAGTGGGGCTTAAAGTGTAAAAAACATCTAATAAAACAAATTACATAAACCATACTACTATATTTAGATCAGTGCTGTCATTCACAGTCTATAAAAAAAGCTTGTAGTTCCTGTAGCACTACCCCCGCAGGAGCCGCTGGTTTGTTTTGGGATCTACTCTCTTTTGGTTTTGTTCACCCCTGTTTAACTAGCTCGAACCCTCCCTCGACACATCAGAAGTCTGGTAGGGAAGGTATTGTGACCTCTGCTGGGCTGGGGGTCACAATAGCAGGCACACAGCATACAATGACAATAAAACAATAGTATTACCTGCTTTCATGGAAGGTCCCTCCAGACGAGAAAAATACACTCCACACAGTGAATATATTTAAACCAGAAAGATACGTTTACTTTGTGTGAACTTGAAGAAGCAAATATAAGTTCAGATCACAAACAAACAACTGTTAGACAATACCTCACTGTGATTCCGCAAGGGCCCTTGCAGGAACCAGCAATTAATATTAATAATAAAGTCTATGCTCGCGAGCTCCCTCTAGTGAGCAGTTCTGCAGAACAGTTAACGTCCACGTTGCGGCCGGACGGTGCACATTAAATTTGTAATCCACAAGTGGTGATCAGTGAAAATAATTAAACAACAAAGTATCTGAAAACAGCAAAGGTTGGTGAGCTGATCGCTCGTTAGCGTCAGTCACTCCTATGAACACTTAGTTAACAAGCAGTTAACTGGGCCTCCGAACTACAGCCGGAGGCCGAACGTGCGTCTACGGCCTGTAGGGTGGTACTAAGGTGTCTGTCTAAGTGGAAGTCAAAACTCGAGCATGTGCTCTCTCACCCGACAGGCCGATCCGCCTGAATTCTCCTCAGAAGGGCGCGTTGGTAGAACACTACTCCACAGCACAAGGTTTCCGGACGAGGATGCTCCACTGTTTCAGTTGTCAGCTGGGCTGCCTCTTCGTTCTCCGGGAACACGGGCTGGATGCTGGAGTTTTGCTTCCTTCTGGATGGCTGGTCTCTCGTGAATTTAGGCCCAGGCTTGTGGCCTAGTCACACGGCTGGGCTGTGTCAGCAGCTCCGCAGAGGCGAAGATGCAGGTCCCGAGAGAGCGAGATCAGCCGCGCCCTTTCTTTAAATAACCTCCCCCATAAGTCTGTCCGGAGGTGTCACATGTTCCAATGTCGTAGGGCATTGTGGGATGTGTAGTCTGTTCCTCCTAAGAGTCAATGGAGTCCATATCTCCCACTACTTGTAATCCCACAATGCATAACTCTTTAAAGGTAACTCACATATTTACAAGCATGAATAAAAGTCCAGTGGGGAAAGCCTGTCATTAGACTCTGACAGGATGACCCCGCTACAGTTCCTAACTGTCAGCATATTGAAATCTGTATTATTCTGACAAAATGTACATATGAAAGCCAACCTTTTTGTTATTAGTGTATACTAGTGATAAGCCGGGAAATGATTATGGCGCTATATTTTTTAAACTGGAGTGATTGTTCCACAGAATAACAAGGGATGAGTCATATTTCCAATGAGTCAGAATAATGTTGAGGGGGATTTGTCATGGCTTTGGTATATGCTAAAACCAGATCTTTTTAATGATAAATGATAAGGTGTTAATGTTCTTTTTTCCGAACAGTAGTTTTCACTGAAATCCATACCTATAACTCCCTCCATCTTTGATAGTCCAGCACAGGCTTTCTTAGATGAAGGCAAAACTTCTTCTGAACCATCATGGCCTCAACACACCTATTAAGAGACATCAGATCTTCTTTGAACTTATAAACTTGTAACGCACCCCTTAAAGAGCCGCAAGTAAACTGGGATCCTCCACCCTGCACAACCAGCCACACTGAATTTTCATAGGCACTCCTGAGACACAGAACAGTCTGTGGCTTTGTTTTTGTTATTTATTGAGAGTAATAACTTGGATAGGGAAGATATAGGATGCCCACGTGACTTCAACAACTTTAGTGACAACTCTTCCTATATACAGTCTTTATATACAGCTCCACTTCCTCCAGCATTCACTTGCTTGCAGAACACAGCTGGAACACTGTAAATATCTGACAGTGACTCAGTGAGTCAGGTGAAAGCAATGGCCCATTACAGGCAGGCCCCTTAGAGCCGGTTCACACAGGGGCGGCATGACTTCGGGGGCGACTCGGCCAGGCGACATGAAGACGACATCTAAGGCGACTTGCAAAATGACTTCTGTATAGAAGTCAATGCAGGTCGCCCCGAGTTGCCCCCGAAGTAGTACAAGAACCTTTTTCTAAGTCGGAGAGACTTGCGTCGCTCCTATTAGAACGGTTCTATTCACTAGAATGGGACGCGACTTGTCAGGCGGCTGCGTCGCCTGACGAGTCGCCCCAGTGTGAACCGGGTCTTAGTTGTGTAGCAAAATGTCAGTGTCCAGCTTGCATTACTACTGTGGCTACTGATCCCATCCCCACCTTTTCAGGCACCGCCAACCCGCCTGTCTGCCACTGCCCCTTTCATTAGCCCTCCAGGCTAACTTCTGCCGACAGTCCTCCAGACTGACACTCACCAGCCCACCAGGCTGACCCCTCAGGAGATTTCCCAGACGTGCTGACCTGCTCTCGCTGTCCTCTTTTCTTGCTCCCATGCCTCCAGGAAGGGCTTCCTTAATGTGTTTTGGTAGGATCCTTCCAGAACCCAAGACTAGGGGGCACCCTCAAGGGCCACCAAAAGCCTCCTCAGCACTCCATCTTCCACCTGACTGCCCCTGCTGGCATGACTCATGCCTATTTATGAGGTGGCCTAGACCTTTACTGAAGATTGGCTGAGGTCCTCATAAATATTCCAAGCTGTGCCTCCTAACCTCCACCCACTATGTCTAGAACATTCTACAATGTCCCAGAAAACAGGGGGAGACATCAGAGAAGCTGCTAGGATGAGTCACCTAGCATTGAGTCACAGATCCATAGCCCAGATTCATAGCTCAGGCTTAGCCCTAAGCTAAACTGTTTTTTTCCTACACTAACAAACATATGTACATCTAGCACAGTAGAGACTCTTCAGCAAATATCACATTCCTCCATTAAACCCACCTGGCACTGTAATCTACCATGAAATGTACTTCTAAACATTTTCTGATCTGGTAATATGGTTTCTTCCCAACCATGATTGCTAAAGGTGTTGCCATAGGGTTGGACAGAGGCCATATTTTTTTTTATTAAAAGGCCTCTGTTGAATGTTAAATGACCAATATCCAATGTACAACAAACAATCAATTTAATGGCTGAAAATTGAGGGGAAAAAAAGGTAAATTGATATTAGCAGGAGACTTCTTTTAAACCCTGACTCAGATACATACATCCGATCTTCAGGAGTCAGACCCTCAAGCTTAAATCTGAGGAGTCGACTATTGAAAAATGTTGACATCAGGTACAGCTAGAAGATGCCTAGTGATTTCAACACCCCAAGGGGAAAGATTTCACCTATTTCTCTAAGGTGCATGTGTCTTATTTGAGGATAAGTTTTATTATGCTTGCTCATCAAGTCCACAATTCTCCAGCCTCTGTGCTTGATATTATACACACTTTATATTATATATATAAGATCATGTACGGATCTTAGTCACTTTAGCAATTGAACGTTTATTAATTTCAATCACAAGAATAAATTAATATTCTGCCCAAGGAAATGAATGAACACCCATGCTCTGGGCGCACCTAAATACATTTGCAAAAACTCTTCTTGGGTGTGTTTTGAAGCTGCCTTTCTCCTGGCAGGAGAAAAGTGTTTAGAAGAGCCCCAGTGTGCATGGGGCCCTATCAAGCCTGTGTTAGATAGAAACTCATTACACTGGGAACTAAATAAAAAAGAGGTGGAATAGCTCACATACTGTATGTACGCTTTTGAGTTATATCCATATACTGGAACAAATTGACAACTAACCAATTATTGCTTAAAGCCCTCAAAACTTTTAGCTCAAGGTATGAAGTGTATATTTATTGTCATGGCCAGATGTTACTATGACTTTTTATTATGATTATTATTATGATACAGGGTTTATATAGCGCCAACAGTTCAGCACTTTACAATATAAAGAGACAATGCAGTTCCAATACAAAACAATTACAAGAGGGTTACAAGCTTACAATCTAATAGGGTGGGGCAAAGGTACAAAAGGTAATAACTGTTAGGAATGATCTGATGGAAGAATTAAAAGGTCAGTTGTTAGGTGGAGATAGGATAGGCTTCCCTGAAGAAATTAGTTTTCAGGGCTCGCATAAAGGTGACCTCAGAATGATATAGTTGGACAGATTGAGGTAGAGAGTTCTAGAGAATGGGAAAGGCTCTGGAAAAGTTCTGGAAAAAAGCATGAAAGGAGAAGACAAGAGAGCTAGAGAGCAGGAGGTCTTGGGAGGAGTGGAGAGGATGGTTTGGGTGATATTTTCAGACAAGATTGGTGATGTAGCTTGGGTAGAGTTGTGGCTTTGTATTTTGTTGTTAGTATGTTGAATTTAATACTCTGTGCAATCAGAAGCCAGTGGAGGGATTGGCAGAGAAGGGTGGCAGACATTGAGCGGTTGGTAAGGTAGAGGAGTTTCATTTGTTAAAAATGGGCAAATTTTACAGATGTTTCACAAACTTGTGACAGTGATTTGGGGATGAAAAGACAGGTCAAGGTTTGGAGGTATAAGTAGAGAAGAGAAAGGGTCCAGGAACAGAGGACCCCTACAGAAAGAGAAAGTGGACAGGATTAGTCAGAGTTATAAGTAAAACTGGAGTACTCTGAGCAGAGCAGAATTTTGGAGGCCAAAGGGGTGAAGTTTATTAAGGGGAAGTGGGTGATCAACAGTATCAAAGGCCACAAAAAAAGTCTATTGGTAAGAATATGGAGTAGTGGTTTTACCAGTTAGTAAATCATTTCAAAGTTTTAGTAATGCAGGTTCTGTGGAGTGCTGCGAGCAAAAGCCAGATTGTAAGGGGTCAAGAAGGTTGTTTTCGGTGAGGTAGGAGCTCTGATGGTTACGGACTAAGCATTATAGGTATAGATAGGTTTTAGGTTTTTCAGGTTGGTGGGGCCCACTGAGGGCTTTTTAAGTATGTGGGGTGACCTGTGCATGCTTTAGAGGTGAGGGGAAGGTGCTAGTAGAGAGGGGGAGATTGAAGATGTGAGTAAGAGAGCATAGGATAGAAGAAGAGGGTTGCCATAATAGTTGTGAGGGAACATGATACAGGGGACAATTGGTTAGGTGAGTGTAGCACCCTGGTATTCAGGCAGGGTTGCTAGTAAATTTAGTTTGCCAGGCAGTAATTGCCCTGGTTAATTGTTAGTAGGCCCACTGATTCCTCTCTAGTTCTGGGCTTGCTGCACCTTCTCTCTTCTGTCGCTAGGTGGCGTTATACTGGTGACATTAGATAGACAAGGGCTTAGCAAGGTCAGGTTATGAATGGATGGGATGACTCAGCCAATTTATGGGGGTTTCTTTAGCCCCCTGGCCTGCTGAGAGAGCCTATTTATTTGGGTGGAGTCAGGTGATCGGGGTTCTGTGCCACCTGGATGGCGGTCTGGGTGGACGTGAGTTATACTGTTCCCCCCGGGCTGCTAAGCCTTAAAACGTAAGGCCTATCTCCTCTGGGACATCTGGGTGCTAGGCTGTCTAAGGGCCTATCCAGAAGCCAGAGAAGCAGCGCAGGGTTGAGACTGCAGGATTGGAGTCCAACCAAGAGTAACAGTGTTTTCGACTTTCTCATAAGCTGATCTAAATATATAGGAAGATTGGGCAGGGAAGTATCTGTCAATTGATCAATTTTAAACTAACTAACTTCGCTCCGAATCAGACGGTGCCATTGCCAGTAAAGGGCTCTGATTTGGCATGCGATTTGAAATGCCAAATCGCATGTCAAATCGACCTGGCATGAACGTGGGCTAAAGGACATTGGAGAGCATTTACCATAGAGCAGCATCATCTAACAATCATACATGGCATGGCGATGAGCAAAAATGGGTATTCCAAGCATGAGTCATTTACCATAAAGCAATAGCAGTGTCATTTATTAATCGTATATAGCACAGAGATGGGTAAACATGGGTATTCCAAGCAGCAGTCATTTACCATAGAGCAATAGCAGTGTCATTTATCAATAGCATGAACATGGGTAAAAATAGGTATTCCAAGCAGCAGTCATATACTGTACCTGCTCAAAAAAAACTGGAAAGCAAAAATACAAAACTGCCTAGAGGCAGTTCCTGATTATACAGCATTACTGGACAGAAATCTTATGACATACCTACTTTATGTTATCAGTGGCATCACAATATCTCAAGACCCTTGATATTGCCTTTTTCATGCCAAAACATCCTATAGGTCTCCCTGCTAGTCAACATTGCCAAAAGACTAATGTCTGGACATTGGGGAGCTGAAAAACCATTGTGAATCTCTAAATGGTCTGGACCATATTCAGTATGCCCGAATGCTGAGCTCTGACCTTAATGCCCAATCTTTTGTACTTTGGGCCAAGATAAAGTGCAATCCAAGCCAGAAAAACCCACTAGAAACATCATAGCACAATCTTATATCCACAAGAACATTCTTAACCACTTCCTGCCTGTAGGACATTATATCACAAACTGGACTTTGTGTGGAAATACCGGGATGATGCCTGCAGCTACATGCATCATCCCAGGATCTTTTTGTTCACCAGGTGATGGTCTGTGATGTAAAAGCAATCCTAGCGGCAAATTAGGCTGCCCCCACCACCCTTTAGTGCCTTTCCAGGCTCTCCCGTCCCTCCGTGGAGCCTGGCACTAAAGCTGGCTAGCCAATGCAACATTGTTTATGCTGCGCTACCTGTCTCTTTCAGGAGCAAGAGAGGCTGGAACGTTTTCGAGGCAAACCAACAAAAAACATCACTGAATTTCAATGAGGAGCATTTTGGCTGAAAAAAAAAGCCAAAACGCACCTAAAAACATGTCTTAACCCGCCTGTAGCCTTTACATGTGCCTGGTTTACTATTTACTGTAAATATATAGATGCATGTAGACAGATGTCTTGTCTGCTGTCTATTCTTATGTCTGTCTCATATATAAAATTTTAATAAAAAATAAACTAAACTGAAAAAGATGGGGTGAGTCATTAGTGTATTACTACAGTATGATTTGGCTTTCTTTCATAGTTTTCCATTCTCTTCACAGCAAGTAAGAATTACTCATAGTGCCATTATAGACTGTACACCTGTTATCAGAGTAGTATGTTTCCAGATCTGCTACCTCACTTATATATCTGTCTTCACGAACTATGATTATTATCCTTTGTATAGCCCAGTGAATTCTGCAGTAATGACTCATTTTGGGGAAAAAAAAGAAAGTCAAACTACAGAAATACAGGCTTGCATAGAATGGCAACAATAGAAAAGAGCTTAGTTTACAAGCTATACCCTTCCACCATAGCGGCGTAACAGTAACAATTCTTGTATATTCCACATTGTAGCTGCATGTGTTTCAAATCGCTCTGTGACAAATGGGTTAGAGTATACGCATTTCCCCCAATATTTCATGTTATGTGTCTGTGTTACCATGTACTTGTATAATAAAGTATCCTGTACTCTTTGCATCGCTTCCTTTGTGTGAAATACCTGGTGATCCTGACAGTCTCCCTGCTTTCCTATTTCCCACTGACCATGCCAGGGCATGGAAGCACATCTATCACAGCATGGCCAGTTCTCTTCTTTGCATTGTACTTGGGTGCACATCCTGCCTGTAATTTATCAGTCAGATTTGTGCTGACGGAACGGACGCACTGTGCAGGTCTATGGAGCAACGGATGTCAGTGGTGACAAGTCCGCTGACATCCGACCCACTCCCATACGCTAAAGTGTGACGGATGGAAACCCTACTTTCCATCTGTCTAGCGCAGGCATGTCCAAAGTCCGGCCCGGGGGCCAATGGCGGCCCCCTTCCAGTTTAATGTGGCTCCCCTGGTAATTTGGATATATACTGTATTTATCGGCGCTGCCTCGGAGGGGACAGGGAGGGGGGATCTAGTGCTGTCAAATTACATACAGGAGAATCTCCTGTTTACTCAGTGGCATCTGTAATAGGAAGTCCCGTCTCCTGGGCTGCCATTGGACGACTCCTCTGTCTATCATAGGAGGTGGGACATTGTATTAAAGAGGCTGCTGTGTAAACAGGAGATTCTCCTGTATGTAATCTGTTAGGGATAGTCCAGCCTTCTGAGGCTGCAGATGGGCGTGGATCAGGCTGCATTCATGGCAATGGAGAGGCTGCATTCATGGCAATGGCGAGGCTGCAGATAGGCACTGATTCGGCTGCATTGATGGGCAATGGCCCTTATTTTGCTGCACAGTTCCTTATTTAAATTTTTTCCCCTGAAACTTCCTTCCTAAAGTGAAGGTGCGTGTTATACGCCGATAAATACAATATATCCAAATAACACGCCCAAGCTCATCTCTTCACCACACACAGCCACACAGGCAGGAGAATTCTTGTTGGGCAGTGTATTGGTGCTCCGACGAACACACTTAGACCAAATCTTAATGGTTTAAAGAATGTCAGGCAAAATGGTCGGCCCTCACGCATGTTCACTTCATCAAATCTGGCCCTCTTTGAAAAAAGTTTGGACACCCCTGGTCTAGCGGATCGGATGAAAACGGACTCTACGGTCCGTCTTCATCCGATCCCCCATAGAGGAGAGCGGCACTCTGGCAGGACAGTCCCTGCACAACAGTATGCAAAGACAGGCCTGCCATCTGCCTGCTCAGCAGGGATCGACGGAGCGATCCCCACTGAGCAAAGCGGAGTACGTACACGGACACGTCCGTGTGAAAGGGCCCTAAGAGAAATTTCCAAAACATGGCCTGTTGGGGGTACTTGAGGACAGGGTTGAGAACCACTGGTGAAGTGTACTGCTGTTTCTCTGCCTCCTGTTGACAAGTCCCCCTAGAGTCTCCACTCCACCTCTTTAAGACCTTATGAAGCTGAGAACAGAGGTCGTGTGATCACAAAAAAGGTATTTCATTTTTTTTTCATATATATAAATACACAAACATTCTTCCTTGCATTTCTATTCTAATCTGAATGAGTTTTTTTACAAGGTAAGGGTTCACATATATAGGTAGATTCAGTAAGAGTTAGGCCGACTTATCTCCAGATACGCGGCGTAGGTGTAAATATGCGCCGGCTCGCTTTTGTTCCGTACCCACAGAACAAGATACGCCTGAAAATAGGCTTTCTCCGACCGACGCAACTTTTCTAAGCCAGCCTAACTTGGGCGCAAATTTAGGCGCGACGCATCTTCCGCTTGCATTGATTTCCTATTTAAATATGCAAATTACGGAGATACGGCGATTCGCGAATCAAAGTGCGCCGGACGTAGGCTAAGCCCGGTGCGCACAAGTGTTACGTCAGGCCTAAAGTTATTCCACCAAAAAGGTGGAATAACTTTGCACCAGACGGACACAGGTCAGCTGGAAGGCAGCTACAGCAGCAGCGTTACGGACGAGCTGAGCAAGCAGAGCACCCACACTTGCAGGACAACACATCTGTGTGCCAACATGCCAGGGGCAGGCGTGGTCCTTGCACTACTAATGGGTCCACGGACTCGTAGGAGGGCACGGGAGAGGATCTACCGATCGCGCATGAACGTCTTTGCCATGGGGGAATCAGAGGTGTATCGCATCTACAGATTCAACACTGATGCCATCCAGTATTTAGCCACCATCCTGCATGATGACATCACCAGCAACACACATTGTGCACATGCAGTGCAGCCACTGGTCAAGGTACTGGCAACACTGCATTTCCTCGCCAGTGGATGTTTTCAGCGTACAAGTGGAGCTGTGGCTGGGATGTCACAAACCACCATGAGCAGATGTGTGCACCAGGTTGTCCCCGCAATCCTCAGACGCATGTCCCACCACTTCATCAGACCCACCCAGCAGCATCTGCAGCAGAAGGCAATGGAGGATTTCTATAGAATTGACAGATTCCCCCGCACCGTGGGGGCCATTGATTGCACACATGTGGCACTACTGCCCCCCCCGTGAGACAGAGCACATATACCGCAATAGGAAGCACTGGCATTCAATCAATGTCCAGGTGATAGCCCAATGCCTCATATGGCACGACCGTGCCAAACACCCAGGATCCAGCCATGACAGCTACATATATCGTCAAAGCGACATCCTCACAGAAGAGATATTTTCACGTTAAAAACACACATTAATCATGTCACAATGAGAATGCATGCATGCACACCACTGTGGTCCCTAGCACAGACACATCACATCCTCATCTAATTGGATTAGACCGAAGTACACCGCACGGTACTAGGGAGCAGCAACGCCCCGCCAAGGCTCCAATTATGTCACTGTACATTCATACACCTTTCACACGGCAGAGGGTGACACCCCTTTGCCAGCAGGAGTGACACACCCCCCCCATTCACACACCAGTCACACTGTAGCAGCACTCCTCACCGTGTGCTTGCAGAAATGAAAGGAAGCTCATCACCTGAGCAAAGAAATAAATAAAAAAGCTCATCACCTGAGCAAAAAGAAAACATAAAAAGCTCATAACCTGAGCGAAAACAAACTATAAAAAAAAAGGCTTTTATTTAGCCTTCCTCTGGCTGCGCCTGGTGGCAGCTGATTGGCTCCTCAGCTGCCTGGGCGGAGCCTGGGGTGGTGGGGGGGTGGTTGACTGGGAGGTGGCTCATCTGCAGGTGGCCCAGTCCTGGCAGGTGACGGCTGCCTGGCCTCCAAGGCAGCGGCTATCCTGGTGAGGACCAGGTTGGTCTGGGCCTGCATCCTCAGTTGTCTGGTGAGGTTAGCCCTCTCAGTCCGCTGTCTCCGTCTCCCCTCCTCCTGCACTGTGGTGTTAGCCTTAACTGCATCAATAAGGCTATCCACTTTGGTGGCAAGGTTGGCAGTGGTGGCCTGCAGGTCAACCACGCAGGTGGCTACTGCCGAGCTGTTACAGCTCACCTCCTGAACTGCCTCCCTCAGTTGACCAGCATCCTCAGAAAGCTTCTGCAGATGACCGGCCATATCCCCCATATGCCGGGTCTGCAGGCTTTGGTCCTGGGCTATCTGGTCCTGGACATCGCCCACTACACCCCTGGTCTTCCTGGTCGCCTTCCTGGGGCCAGAAGAGGCGCCTGAGCGGCTGTATGGGGAGCCCCTGGAGGTGGTTGCCCTGCTGGTTGGTGATGGAGAGGGGCTTCCTATAATGGGGGTGGAGGTGGTAGAGGGCCCAAGCATCAACATGGACTCCTCTATAATTATGCCGATCTGGCTCAGGTCCACAGACTCATCCAAGACCACCTCTATAGGAGTGGTGTGGACAGTCCCCTCCTCCACAGTATCTTGGGGGTCTTCCTGAGGGTCCTCAGATGATGTGGTGGGACGGCCACAGACACCAGATGTGCCCGCCTCCTCCTGCACATCTGTGGATGACATAAAGCAGTCACATGTTGGGGGAACCACACACTTGTCACATGTTCCCTTCCCCCCCCCCCCCACACATGCTACACACCAGATAGGAAATATAAAACACACTTACCTGGCCTCAAGACATCTTGCCGGGAATCAAACCCCTCAATACCCTCCACCTGCTCCCTGTGCAGACACCGGGCGATCCGCTCATCCTCCGGGGTCAGCTCCACATCACAGGGTGGTCCACCCCCAGTGCCAGTCCGGTGCTTATTTATCTTTGCAAGCTTCTCCCGCACACGAAGCCGCATATCATTGATTTTTTTAAAAATGTCCTTAGCAAGGCGGGGGACATTGCCAAGGGCATTGACCCTAGTGGCAATGGTGTCAAGGATCTCCTGCCTCCTGGCACGGGTGGTGTTACGGCTTTCAGGGCCATGGAGGTAATCATCAAACTCCTCCATGCCTTGGATGATGATAGCCCTCTCCTGGGCAGTAAAAAATGTTTTCCTTTTGCTGACAGGAGCAGCCATCAGAGTGGAAAAAAAAGCCGTGTGCAAAATTACCAAGCTCAGGGGGGAAAGCAGGATGTAATTTTGCGTCGGACGGACGCATGTCTGCGCGTATTTATGCGTTCGACGCAAGCCAATAGGCCGGCGTACAACAGGAAGTTAGGCCGACCTAGATGGGCGCATGCGCACAAGAAAGCTTGCTCCGTTGAAGTTAGGCCGGGCGTAAGCCACTGCACCACGCTCAGACAATCATATACATAAGTTGACACCCACTTCCACTTACACCGGCTTAAGCCTCCAACTTTAGGTTCGGCCGACGCACATTGGCGCGCAAATGCTTTGTGAATCATCAACTTTGCTCTCTAGCTTATGCCGGCGTAGCGCAAATACTTTGCGTTACGCCGGCCCAAAGATGCGCCCATCTACCTGAATCTACCTAAGTCAGTGCCTTGAAAAAAGTATTCATACCCCTTGAAATTTTCCACATTTTGTCATGTTACAACCAAAAACTTAAATGTTATTTATTGGTATTTTAAGTGTTAGAACAAAAACACAAAGTGGCATATAATTGTGAAATGGAAGGAAAATGATAAATGGTTTTCCAATTTTTTAAAAAATAATTATGTGAAAAGTGTGGCATGCATTTGTATTCTACTTTGTGGAACCACCTTTCTCTGCAATCACAGCTGCAAGTCTTTTCAGGTATGTCTCTACCAGCTTTGCACATCGAGACAGTGACATTTTTGCCCATTCCTCTTTGCACAATAGCTCAAGCTCTCTCAGATTGGATGGAGAGCTTCTACCACAGCAACAGCAATTTTCAAGTCTTACCACAGATTCTCAATTGGATTTAGGTCTGGACTTTCTAACACATGAATATGCTTTGATCCAAACCGTTCCATTGTAGCTCTGGCTGTATATTTAGGGTCGTTGTCCTGCTGGAAGGTGAACCTCCTCCCCAGTCTCAAGTCTTTTGCAGGCTCTAACAGGTTTTCTTCTAAGATTGCCCTGTATTTGACTCCATCCATCTTCCCATCAACTCTGACCATCTTCCCTGTCCTAGCTGAAGAAAAGCATTCCCACAACTTGATGCTGCTATCACCATGTTTCACAGTGGGGATGGTGTGTTCAGGGTGATGTGTAGTGTTAGTTTTTCGCCACACATAGCATTTTGCTGTTAGGCCAAAAAGTTCAATGTTGGTCTCATCTGACCAGAGCACCTTCTTCCACATGCTTTCTGTGTCCCCCACATGGGTTTTCACAAACTGCAAACGGGAGTTCTTATCGCTTTCTTTCAACAATGGCTTTCTTCTTGTCACTCTTCCATTAAGGGCCAGTTCACACCAGACGCAGTTCCGTACAGTTTTGTGTGCATTTTTTCTGCACTAAAAATGCATGCACAGTGTTTCCCATGTATTCCAATGGCCCTAGTTCACACCATGCAGTCAGTTTCTGGTCAGTTTCCGGTGCAGAAACTGACCGGAAACTGACTGCATGGTGTGAACTAGAGCCATTGGAATACATGGGAAACACTGTGCATGCATTTTGTGCAGAAAAAAAGCGCACGGAACTTAACAGAACTGTGTCTGGTGTGAACTGGCACTAGGGCCAGATTTGTGGAGAAATTACACACAGGTGGACTCTATTTACTAATTAGGTGACTTCTGAATGCAATTGGTTCCACTCAATTTTAGTTAGGGGTATCAGAGTAAAGAGGGCGAATACAAATGCACGCCACACTTTTTAGATATTTATTTGCAATAAAATACATTTACGTTTTTGGTCGTAACATGACAAACTGTGGAAAATTTCAAGGGGTATGAATACTTTTTCAAAGCACTGTACCATCAGAGAAATTAATGTTGTAGAACAGAGATATCAAATATCTAAAAACAGTGAAACATTATGTCTCTGATTAGACAACTGTCCCACAGGACACAAAATGTGGAAATTTCAGGGGATATGAATACTTTTTCAAGACACTGTACTTTAATATGTATGAACTAGCATTTTAGTGTAATGCCACGTACACACGATCGGTTCATGGATTGAAAACGGACCGATGGATTTTTTCATCAGATATCCGATGAAGCTGACTTTCATCAGTCTTGCCTACACACCAGCAGTTAAAAATCCAATCGTGTCCAACGCGGTGACATAAAACACAACAACAACAATGAAGTTCAATGCTTCCGAGCATGCGTCGACTTGATTCTGAGCATGCATGGATTTTTGACCGATGGATTTCCCCACAGACGATCGTTTTTTTTCTATCGGTTTCTCAGAAGATTTTAAAACAGGTTCTATTTTTTTTCACCGATGGGAAAAAAAACGATGGGGCCCACACACGATCGGTTCGTCCAATGAAAACAGTCCATTGGTCCGTTTTCATCAGACGAACCGATCGTGTGTACAGGACATAAGTCCTGCCATTGTCTTGTGGCTCATGTCACTAAGCTATCCGGTGGTGACAAATCCCCTGTAACAAGAATGTTAACAGACCACACATCTTTTGCTATGGAGTTGTTTCCTCACTAGATGCAACAGTAAGGCCCCGTACACACGGCCGAGGAACTCGACGTGCCAAACACGTCGAGTTCCTCGTCGAGTTCTGGGATGAAGCCGCCGAGGAGCTCGGCGGGCCGCCTTCTCCCATAGAACAACGAGAAAATAGAGAACATGTTCTCTATTTTCTCGACGAGCTCCTCGGCGGCTCCATCGAGCCAAAAGTGTACAGACGACAGAGTTTCTCGGCAGAATCCGGGTTTTGACCGAGTTTCTCTGTGAATTCTGCCGAGAAACTCTGTCGTGTGTACGAGGCCTAAGATGTTACTCCCTGGCTAGCAAGTGAGATTTGACAGCATTCTGGGCCAGCAAGAGAGCCATTCCATTAGGTGTAATAGAAACCTCTCCTCTGTGACTAACCAGAAAGTCCTTTGAATACTGCTGTTACACATTGGGGAAAAAGTGGGCACAATTTGAGGGGTACCACATTTCAGTACATGATAAAATTATTCAAGTGACCTTTCAGGTATGTAGTCGATTTTTATATGCAGCCTCTGTGCCCATTATATGCAGCTTATGTGCCCATCATATGCAGCCACTGTAATGACCAACCCCCATTGCGCTCGCTGTCTGACTGGCACTTAGCCCATACTGGTCGGGTCAGGCAGCAGGTGACGGAGGCGAGCTGTGGGACATGCAGCAAGTCAGGCGACAGCTCCTGCATCCTCCATGCTTCACTGTCCTCCTGTGGGTCTCTTCTGTTAGGCATCTAATCGGAGCGCCTGTGCCTTCAGCCAATCAGGTGACAGGTATTAGACCTGCACCTCCTGATTGACTGAAAGGCAGTTCAGTGTTAGAAAAGCAAATACTAATTAGCTTTTCTAACACACCTTTTTTGAAGCCTATTAGAGCCTATGGCCCGGAATCCGAAAAGGGTCCGGACACCTGAATAGGGTGTGGCTACAGCGGTCATGGATTAATGCTGTGCATGAATCTTTACATTTTACATAGATGGGGTTGGCTTGGCCCTTAATGGACGCACCGCCACTGTATACTGTACTATGCAAACGTTTAGGGCAGATGTGAAAATGCTGTAAAGTATGAATGCTTTTAAAAATATACTGTACATATTAATTGTTTATTTTTATCAATTTACAAAATGCAAAGTGAACGAACGGAAGAAAAATCTAAATCAAATCATTATTTGATTACCCTTTAGCTTAAAAACAGCATCAATTCTTCTAAGTTCTTGCACACAGTTTTTTTGAAGGAACTCGACAGGTAGGTTGTTCCAAACTTATTGGAGAACCAACTACAGATCTTCTGTAAGCTGCCTCAAATCCTTCTGTGTCTTCATGTAATCCCTGACAGACTTGATGATGCTGAGATCAGGGCTCTGTTGGGGCCAAACCATTACTTCCAGAACTCCTTGTTCTTCTTTGCACTGAAGATAGTTCTTAATGTCATTAGCTGTATGTTGGGGGGCCTTGTTCTGCTGCAGAATAAATTTGGGGCCAGTCACATACCTTCCTGATGGTATGGCATTATGGATAAGTATCTGCCTGTATTTCTCAGTATTGAGGACACCATTGATCAGGCAATGTTAAAGCAGAGTTCCGCCGAAAAAAAATAAAATAAAAGTCAGCAGCTACAAATACTGCAGTTGCTGACTTTAAATATATGGGGCCAAATCCACAGCCCCGCAGCACAACGTAACTTAAGTGATTTAAGTTACACTGACGCAAACTTCCTAAGTTAGGTATCGATCCACAACACACTTACCTGGAAATTTGCGGCGGTGTAACTCAAATCCGTCCGGCGCAAGGCGTGCCGAATCTAAAGTGGCGAGTCCCATTTAAATTAGGCGCGCTCCCGCGCCGGACGTACTGCGCATGCTCCGTCGGGTAACTTACCCAACGTGCATTGCGCTAACTGATGTCGCTCCGACGTCATTTGCTTGGACGTTAACGTAAATGGCGTCCAGCGCCATTCATGAACGTCTTACGCAAACGACGGCCATACTTAATAGGGCTTAGTCAAATAGGACTCAGCCCTATTTTTACGCGGCGTAACTCGACGTAAACGACGTAGATTTAGCGCGACGGGCCCGTCGGAACGTTCGTGGATCGACGTAAGTGTTCATTTGCATATTCTAGGCCGGCCGCAATGGCCTCGCCACCTAGCGGCCGGCCTAGAATTGCATCCTTAAGATCCGACAGTGTAATTCAATTACACATGTCGGATCTTCTGCCTATCTATGGTAAACTGATTCTGTGGTTTCACAGCCTGGTTCCCTACTGCGCATGCACGAGTCGTGCTGCGCGATTTTACTGGTACCTGCTGTCATTTTTGGGTGGAACTCCGCTTTAAGAACCATAGAAGCAGTGGTCAGCCAAGGAAGCTTAATGCAGCAGATGAACAACACATCTTGCTTACTTCCCTTTGACATCAGAAGATGTCTAGCAGTGCCATTAGCACTGGACTGGGGGAAACCAGTTGGACCCAGGTACACCCATCCACTATCTAGAAGCCTGGCCAAAAGTAGTCTTCATGGAAGAACTGTAGGCAAAAAGCCATACCTCTGATGTGGAAACAAGGCTAAGCAACTCAACTAGCCACAAAAACATAGGAACTGGGGTGACGTAAAATAGCAGCAGGTGCTCTGGACTGATGAGTAAAAATTTGGCAGACAGAAATGCAGTGAAGAACGGTACAATAATGAGTGTCTTGCGGGCAACAGCGAAGCATTGTGGTGGTTCCTTGCAAGTTTGGGACTGCATTTCTGCAAATGTTGTTGGAGATTTGATCAGGAACATTGATGTCCTCAATGTTGAGAAATACCGGCAGATACTTATCCATCATGCCATACCACCAGGGAGGGATGTGATTGGCCTTAAATTTGTTCTGCAGCAGGACAACAACCCAAACACATACAGCCAATGTCATTTGTCATTAAGAACTATTTTCAGCGTAAAGAAGAAGAAGTCCTGGCAGTGATGTTTTTGCCCCCATAGAGCCTTGATCTCAATATCATCGAGTCTGTCTGGGATTACATTAAGACGCAGAAGGATTTGAGGCAGCCTACATCCATAGAAGATCTGTAATACGTCCTCCAAGATGTTTAAAATAATCTGACTGCCGAATTCTTTCACAAACTGTGTATATGTTTACTTTTTGAAAAAATAAAGACTGTTTTGCTTTTACTAACACGACCCTGTGGTGATCCAACCCCCCCCCCCCCAATATTACACTATACAGTGTATGCAATAATGCATTTAATAATTGGCATTACAATAGTTATTTTTAGCTATGTGACTTATTTTCAACTCTCTTTGGCCCTTACTAAAAAAAAAAAAATTTGTTATGGCAAATCACAATCATTATAGCCTAGCAAGGGGTCTGTCACTGGAATCAAAGAATAGGCAGAGCGACAATAGACATGTAGTCAATGTTGTGAATATTATTAAATCTAATAGTATATACAGTATATATATAGAATATAATGAATGTTATTATATACTTTTTTTTATAATATACATTTGTTACTCTAATCAGTTGAAATGCCAGGTCATGTTTCAAATTAGTTTTTTTTACAGTGGCTTTGTAAAAATAAACTAAAGTGTATCATGCTATGAAAATATGCTGTTTGCATTTTGATCAGATACATGCATTATGCATGTCTATATTCTCGGTGAAGCCTTAAGGATAGGTTTGTAATAAGCATGCTCTTTTGAGATTTGCAGAAGTTATCTTTGTACAATGAAACATGTAAATTATTAATTGTATATAGAAATGTTGGATCACTACTAAGCAGTAGAGGTTGAAGTTGATAATATTGCAACATGGGGATCTGGCAGATGCTGGAATGCATTCAGATTTGTAACATGTATTTTATTAGTAAGTTTTTACTTGTGTGTGTGAGGCCGCGTACACATGACCGGTCAAAACCGATGAGAATAGTTTCATCGGTCCAAACCGACCGTGTGTACGGCCCATCGGTCTTCTGTCCTTCAGTCCAAAATTTTAAAACTTGCTTTAAAATCGAACTGATGGACCGCTGACCGATCGGGCCAAACCGATGGTTAGTACACAAAAGCATCGGTTCAAAACCCGCGCATGCTCAGAATCAAGTCGACGCATGCTTGGAAGCATTGAACTTCATTTTTTTCAGCACGTCGTGTGTTTGACGTCACCGCGTTCTGACCCAATCGGTTTTTGAACTGGCTACTTCAGCGGTGGACCGATGAAAACGGTCCGTCGGACCATTCTCATCGGATGAACTGGTCGCGTGTACAGGGCCTCAGACATGAGTTGGGAAAGGGTCAGCCCTGGAGTTTTGGGATTCTTGTGGTGATATATCACTGTCATAGTTCTTCTGTAATAATAATAATAAAAAAAACGAATTCAACTTAATGGGGTTGTAAAGGTAAAACATTTTTCCCTAAATCGCTTCCTTTACCTTAGTGCAGTCCTCCTTCACTTACCTCATCCTTCCATTTTGCTTTTAAATGTCCTTATTTCTTCTGAGAACTCCTCACTTCCTGTTCTTCTGTCTGTAACTCCACACAGTAATGTGAGGCTTTCTCCCTGGTGTGGAGAAAGCCTCTTGAGGGGGGAAGGGGCGAGCAGGAGTGTCAGGATGCCCACTAACACACAGCTCCTTTATCTATCTGCAAAGTAGAGAGTGTCCTGACACGCCTGCTCGCCCCCACCCCCCTCAAGAGGCTTTCTCCACACCAGGGAGAAAGCCTTGCATTACGGTGTGTAGTTACAGACAGAAGAACAGGAAGTTAGGAATTCTCAGAAGAAATAAGGACATTTAAAAGCAAAATGGAAGGATGAGGTAAGTGAAGAAGGACTGCACTAAGGTAAAGGAAGCTATTTAGGGAAAAACATTTTTACCTTTACAACCCCTTTAAGAATTGTGACTCTCTTGTAATTGTCATGACAGGTAAGCAAACTTAAAAAAACTCAAGTGCACAGAACCTTCCATGACTGTCCATGATAGATGCAGAATAATTTGCATTTTGACAATTCGTTTATTGTGCCTGACAGCATTTGTGTACTATTATGAACAATAAAATAACTGACAAGAACCATCTCTACGTATGTATTCAAAATCGGCTCCCCATTTCTTTCCTGATCCTGTTGAGGTGCTTTTCAAAGGGCCTTTATGTCACATTGGTTTGAACAATATACAGATACACATACAAATACAGATTTCTGTTTTTGATATGCCAGGGCTGTTTTTTCCATTTCAATAAATTTATATTAGACATTGTAAGAAATACATTGACATAAAGCCAGTATTTTGTTTTCCAGTGATGTACAATGAGTTATAACTTATAATGCATGTATACAGTAGCTGATTCCTGAAAACACTAAGGACTGACATCTGAAACATGTAGGATGTTTTTACAGCATTTTACATGTTTACTTAATAAATAAAGAAAAAAAATTGGATGTCATTCGAAGTGTCAACCATCCCTTTTCTTACTCTGGTACATTGGAGGTGTCAGCAGGCTCCAGGCCTGAGCACCATGTGTAGCGGTTATGTGGGAAGGTTGTAGTGCCTATACACCTATTTTCCTGTGATTTGTACAATAATCAGCAGTGGACCTAGCATATTCTTCATTAAAGGTAACTTTTTCACTTGTGTTCTTTCAATTTTTCACATACTGTAGTTCCTTTAAATTGTCTTTTCTTTTACATTTTCATAATTTATTGTTCCTGTAGAGTGCTGATATTACTGATTCAGCAATATTTTGATTAAAAGGAGCCTAATCATTAATAACTTTGGGCTTCACTAGCTTATTTTATTGATCTAATCTGAACTGGAAGTTAAATAAGAGAAACACTTCATGGGCCAGATTCACAGAGGAGATACGACGGCGTATCTCCTGATACACCGTCGTATCTCCTGTCATATCTATGCGGCTGATTCCTAGAAACAGTTACGCATAGATAGCCCTAAGATCCGACAGGTGTAATTGACTTACACCGTCGGATCTTAAGATGCAATACTTCGGCCGCCGCTGGGGGGAGTTTGCGTCGTATTCCAGCGTCGGGTATGCAAATTAGCAGTTACGGCGATCCACAAAGGTTTTTCCCGTCGTTACGTCGGCGCAAGTCTTTTTTTCCCGTCGCAAAGTTAGGTGTGCTTTAACATGGTGTAAAATTACTCCACCATGTTAAAGTATGCCCGTCGTTCCCGCGTCGCTTTTGATTTTTTTTTTCGGCGTAAGTACGTTACGCACGTCGCGATTCACAAACACGTCGGGCCGCGGTAAGTTCGCGCAAAGCATGTCGGGAAAATTGAGAACGGAGCATGCGCAGAACGTCCGGCGCGGGAGCGTGCCTAATTTAAATGGTACCCGCCCCATTTGAATTGGGCGGGCTTGCGCCGGACGACTTTACGTTACACCGCCGCAAGTTTCCAGGTAAGTGCTTTGAGGATCAGGCACTTACACTGAAAACTTGCGGCGGTGTAAAGTAAATGGGTTACGTTACACGGCCGCAAATTTTCGTGAATCTGGCCCCTAGTGCCTTAAATATGGATTATGGGAGGACTCCCAAACATTGCTTAGAATTACTCATGATTTACTTGGCTTTGAGAATGCAGATTTTTGAAATTTTGTATGCCTGGCAACTAATTTAGCTCATATAATAAGCAGATTGTGTTGGTAAATAGTGGTTTTCACTTGCCAAGAAGAGGCGTTAACTCAAAATTCAGGGTAATCAAGCTTAGTTGGAGATAATCTTAATATGCAGAATATTTATTTATGTATCTATGTGTACTTCTTGCACTGGTACTATTTTTCCTGGTAAAATTTTCATGTAGCAACTGTAAACACAAATCTGAAAAAAGTTTAAAGTGGCAAATCGGTGTGACAATTGTACCATAGTGCAATAATTCTGTTTAAAATATATACAATAATTATTTTATTGACCTGCAAAAATTGGTGCACTCTCACGAAAAAAGTTGTAAGGCTTCCACACAGCTTTACCAAAACAAAATTGAGTAAATAAATTATATTTACTTAGTATCTTAATGTGTTAATAATAAAATGTTTATGCACTTAACACAGTATTAAAAATATTGCAATTATTAGAGGTATGTACAGTAGTTCTTGTTTGTATGTGTAGTTTTATCCTTTAGAGCAGAAGGTGAAGTCAGCAACACATCAACAATAACTGGATGAAGAGGGCACTGACTGCTTGCTTTAACATCGGCTGCAGTCACGTCTCCCATGAGTTCATGTGAGGAATGTTGAACCTGGTGTCTGTAAAGACCTATTTTTATCTGACTACTATTTATGTGATTCCAGGAATACCATTATGAGCACGTTCAATTCTTGGAAAGAAGCAGCCTACTCTCCTTCTATTTTACAGATACACATCAACTTCAGCAGCAGAAACAAGGCCTTGTATCCAAGGAAACAGGGCACTCACATAGCAAGATTAAACACGAGCAAAACACTATGCAGTACACAGCATGTGACTAGTCCATTAGACCGTTCATGTGCCTTGAAAGAAGGCTTTCACTACTTTATACCATGAACAAATTGTTCCAGAAACCTTCACAAATAGATGTACATTGCAGACATTTCCTCCATTTGTGAATTTACTAACTTCAATATGAGCCTTTAATAACATGGCAGTGTGGTCCTCTTTAAACCTACTGATGTCACCTAACAAATGTCCAACAGATGTCTTTATGTACAGCACTGTAAATAATAGCACCTTAAAGTGGTTGTAAACCCTGTACTACAACTTTTACCTACAGGTAAGGTTATAATGAGGCTTACCTGTAGGTACCGCCAATATCTCCTAAACTTGCACCGTTTAGGAGATATTCACTGTAGCACTGAAGAAACATCTCGCTCGTGCCATTTCTTCAGTAGCTGTGCTGTGACCGGTGGCTCCCGAGCGCATGCGTGGGAGTGACGTCATCGCGGCTCCGGCCAGTCGCAGTGCCAGAGCCCACGAACCTGGGAATAACTCTGGGAGACATGTCACCGGCCACATCGGTGTACGGGACTGCTGCAACAGCTTTGATCTAAGGTAAGCATTTCATAATGAGCCAGTATGCTCTGCATACTAGTACTAGATCGTTATGCCTTTGATTGCAGGTTGTTTACAACCTCTTTAAAACTGCTCAAACATGAATATTTGTATGAACATTTGTAGAAAATTCTCAGTACATTCAATGATTTGACAAATGTTGTTCGAAAGTACTTTATATTTTTTATTTGCTTTTAACATTCAAAATTTTGCAAACGAAAAAACACCTACACTGTTTGAAATTTGTTTGTTTGAGAAAAAATTTCAATCCTACTCCTTAGAATTTGCTTGTCGCCATGGTCGAAAATGAACATACATTTTAACCCAATAATGATTACAAAGTGGAAGGAATGTTTCTAAAACTAACAATTTTCACTTCCGTCCCACCCCTCCTCCTTTTTTTCCTTACCCATTTCTTCCCCCATTCCACACCCCATCCCTTTTTCCTTCCCATTCCCCTACTATACAGTATGTTGTTTCAACATCCTTTGTGTTATCTCATCATATGCTATGTTTATAATAACACTATGTTGTTTCATCTCATTGCCAATACTGTGAACATTTTTTTTTCTGTTATTCATTTATTCATATGTTACTATTCTTGTTGAACATGCTTATATTTGGTTTTCTTGCATTGTAAAACATTTACATCTTTAAATAAAAAAATGTATTAAAAAAATCAGAAAAAAACTATTTTGAACAATATTGTATGGCCAGCTTAAGGCACTGCATGGCATGGCATGGCACTGAAGAAATAAGAAAGTGAAGTTCAAAAAAATGACTAGTGATTAAAATGGTGACATTATTATTTTTAACAAATAGTATGTATCGGAAATTGAGATACAGCTCTTGCATATATAGAATAAAAAATAGAGAGAAACCCCTTTGAAGAATTTACACTATCCAGACAACCTTTAACCCGGAAGACAGTAACAGTAACTCCAAAATACAAAGATATCAATACAGCCCAAGTTTGATGCATGGATGCTCCCATCTATTGATGCTTTTTGAGTTGATCCCAATGGTGCTATGCCAGAGTAAAGCTGGCCATAGATGAGAAGAATTTAATAATTGTAATGTCCATTCATTCCAAAATCAAATGTTAAAAGGAAACCAAATCTTGTGAACGACATTTGAAAATTCTGATTCTGTTTTGAGTATTTTTGTAAGACTTTTTCTATAAAATATTTTTTTTTTAATTTCAAATTATTTTTAATATAAATTTTCAAAAATATTACAAAAAATAAAACCCAAGCAGGGGCTAAATTTGGCTGACCACAAACATCTACCAACATAGTGCAGGTTACAAAACATGCCAAAATGAAGATGTTTAAACAAAAAAAAGCTACCGTGTCCCATAGAACATTTTTAAAGAGGTAAAAGAGATAACATAGTGTCCCACAGGCTGAGGGCCATCTACATATGAGCAGGAAAGTCATCCTGAAGACACTAGGACTAGACTTTATCAGACTTTTTGGGGAAGCCATATGGCAATAAGTAACTAGGAATAGAGCTGGGCTAATGAGATGGACTTTAGACGGTACACGTGAATATAGTAAAAATACTATGGATATATTTATTTATAAAAGTAGAAAATTTACAGAACAAGAAATTATATACAAAACTTCGTGAACATGATACTATAATATCGGCATATTATTCACAGTACATACATAGGAGAGATTTCATAAAAGTTAATACTAATGCATGTATGTTAAAGGAACAGAAATCATACAGCACCAGACATGATATAAAAACGTTTAGATCCTTAGGACTGTATTGAATATGCGGAGTGATGAGGATTGCTTTTACTCGCTTTTACTCAACATGTTTCGCGTTGAAAAAACGCTTCATCAAGAGCATAACGGTCTAATAGTACATGAACAAGTACATGAACACGAACAAGAAAACATCAAAAAACATATCAGTTAGTACAGACATTAAAGCATAACAAAACAATAACAGAACAAATGTGTGGAAAATAAAAACTGCTGAAAAAATTACTGGTAGCATATAGTAGACCAGAGGACCCCCTCCAAAAAAGGTAATAAAGAGCACCCAGGAAGATAAGAATGAAGAAGAGAATTATATATAGAAGAATAGAAATAGTGGAAATAGAATTAGTATGTAAACTTACAAATATGATAAGTCTCCGCAAGAATGTGTGAAACAAACCATCGAGAATAGTCAAATGGCATATAGAGTGATGTTACGTGGCCTGCCTGGTAGGCTAATGACAGGTTGTTTAAAACATCTTTAAAAATAGAAAGAAAAAACATTGCCCTAATGACATAAGACTTTTGCGATTGGTAATGAAGTGGGAAAGGGAATTGGGGGGGGGGGGGGAACAGAGAGGGCAAAGAGTATGAAACCAGAAATGGAAGAGAAAAAAAAAAAAAAAAAAAAAAGGTAGAAATGGAGTATAAGAGGCATCAAGCTTACAAAAAGATAAGGTCAGAGCAATTATTATTGAATGAGGAAAAATGGAAAAGTGGCTCACCAGGATATATGCATGTAAAAAGCTTTGGGCTAGTGCACAAAAATATAAAGGTAAAAAACGGTTTATGTCAGGCGACAACAAATACTCCAAAAGGGGTCCCAGTAACGAATCCAGAATGGGTAGCCAACGAATCTGGATAGCTTGTAGGCTGAGGGGTAATATAGAGAGAAGATCCACATGTAAAGGATAGCATAATGATCATATGCATAGTAAATGACCCAACCTAACCCTTAAGTTCATAAAATAAGGGAATAAGAAAAAAGGGGGGGCCGAGAGGCCCATACGGTGGTAAGAAATATACAATGAGGGCTGTGCAAAAGACCGGGAAGTCAAAAATGGTAATAGAGGATCTTGAAAGATGAAGTTGGAAAGGTATAAATTACCTTAATATCCAGCAGAGCATGGAAAACCGGTCCGAACGGGAGCCAAAAGGAGTATATGGTGTCAGTGTCGCACCAGACATGTGCAGCTATGAAGCCATGGCAGCAGCCATCTTAAAAAGGCAACGCCACGGGAAATAGATCGACGGAACCGGAAGTGACACAATTGCAACAAACGCGCACGCGCGTGCGCAATAGGCGCATAAGCGTCGGGCATGCGCAGAAGGTCCCAAAATGGTGGCGCCCATGGTTCCAGTTGTGAACACTGAAGAGTCAATGCCCACACTGGAATTAGACAGCTTTAATGGGCATAAAAGTAATGGCAACTAGCGGAGACAGCCAAAAACTGGGAAAAAATAAGAAAAAAAAAAACACGAGGAACGAAGAACAAGGCGAGAAGCAAAAAAAAAAACAAGGAAGGAGAATAGGGTGCCCCGGGGGACCGTGGTAAATACCACATGCAGGCAGCAACCAAGCAGTAGCAGAAATAGTTAAAATGCCCTAAATCATAATTTGTATTAAAAATCTCACCAGAGAGAGTGAGACTGACATAGAAGATGGTTGTACACATACACAGCTATCAGGGAATCATAAGAAAGAAAATTGTCTGTGTTAACAAAACACAGAAAAAACACTAATACAGTAGCACAATAAACAATACATTTTATGGCAATAAGTATCTTTAAACAAAGGTGGGGCTGTCTTAACTAGTTGTTGCCAGAAAGATGATCGTTGGAGGGGAAGGTTTTTTCCAAGTAAGAGTGATGGCTTTGCTGGCGTAAAATAATAGGAGTCCAGTAGTGTCCGTTCTGACACCACTGGGGCTAGATCTTCAACCAAGCCCAGCATACCTAAGAATTTTAATTTACAATCCTATCTATCTATGGCCAGCTTAGGTCTATATACCGTTTACAGTACCTTTATATCTATAATCTAGTTTTGATTACAAATATGTTTTGGTGGGATATATGTAGAAAAATGTATTACAGCAGAGCACATGCAGATTTCAGAGAGGAGTTACAAAAATTACAATGCATATTACAAGATTGCAGGGTTCTGACCAACTGCATAGGTATCAGTTACAAAGTATATAAAAAGCTTTGCTCATCCTTGTTGAAATATAAACAGATAGTAAATCTGTCCATTTTTATTTCAATTAACCAGTCTGGTGCAGAGAACATACCTTTATTTTTAAGTCAACACATTATGTTAAAGCTTCCAAACCACAAGTAGACATTTAACGTGGCACCTATACCCATATACCTTATAGAGCACCCACAAATATTTGAAGCCCTAGGCTCGCTACTGTGCAAGTAACTGTAGTATTCAGTTTGGTCCCACCACCACATGTGCCTGACAATGTGGCAGTAAAACAGTCAATGCTAATGATGGACAAATTCAGAATGGTGCAGCAAAGTGTGACCTTAGTTCTTTTAAATTCCCAGTCTAAAGTTATAAAGTGAACACAGGTTAGAGAGTTAAATCTGGAAGTTTAGGTTTATGTACAAGAAAATAAATGTTTGAATAGTAATGTAAATACATATACAGAAGGATTACATGTATTTGATTTTTTTGCATTGTATTTAAATGTGAGAAAATGTGTTATTTTTATAATTGTTATTTTCTGTTGTATCTGACTATATTTCTGCATCAACATAATGAAAAGTAATAAAGCTACAGTAGATGGCAATGTATCTGTTATCTCTTTGACATTAGGAACATACTGTATCTGTGTATTCCCAGAAACTCACATAATCATTTAAAATTGGACGCTTAAAGTGGAGGTTCACCCGAAAAACAAATTTTTTACAGTAGATTGAGGCTAATTACGGTAAGCACAATCGGGTGTTTTTTTTTTTAAATCAATGAAGTACTTACCGTTTTAGAGATAGATGTTCTCCCGCCGCTTCCGGGTATGGTCTGCGGGACTGGGTGTTCCTATTTGATTGACAGCCTTCCGACCGTCGCATACAGCGCGTCACAAGTTTCCGAAAGTAGCCGAACCGACGTTCAGCCTCAATCTACTGTTAAATTTTTTTTCCGGGTGAACCCCCGCTTTAAAAGGTATGAGGCCTTTATTCAGAAGCACAATAAGTTTGCACTTTTCTTGAATACTCCAAAATTAGAATGTGCAATAAGTTACATGGCTTCAAATTAGTAAGGTTAAATATAATGAAAATACATTTGTTCCAGGATGACTAGAGAGCAGGACAACCTCCTAAAATGTGGAAGAGATTACCGATTTGTTGTTAGCAACACTAGCAGAGGGAAGAACTCTGTGAATAGATTTTGTAAAGAAGGGCAGGTACTCTATGCCCATCAGAAAATACATTTAAAGCTAATCACTTGTGTCCTATTTGCTACAGAGGCTTTATGTGCATAGAGTAGGATATGTTCCCATAGTGCCCGAGAAAATGTAATTCCCAAGTCTCAATCACTTTTAAAAAGTTAGGTGGGGAGGAACAATTCTGGTGAAGTCACAAGTAGGGTATGTGACATTGATTACTCATGTTTATTCCATCAGCCTCGAAAATGGCAAGTTATAAAGTGACTGATTTGGAGTGACGCCATATCAGCAAAGTAGAGGTGAACATTAGTTGAATGTCCTGTATCGATTTCCATCCCGAGCGGTTCATAAATGGCAGGTCAAATTGGACAGTAGTAGTGGAAGAAATGTTCCATCCTATTGCTAAAAATGTGGTCCCACTGAATATCCTACTCCTAACCAAATCACAGGGTAACTAGTTTCCTCTCCTACT
This sequence comes from Rana temporaria, assembly GCF_905171775.1. Lineage (NCBI taxonomy): Eukaryota > Metazoa > Chordata > Amphibia > Anura > Ranidae > Rana > Rana temporaria. Next base: position 258,859,707 of record NC_053489.1, on the reverse strand, counting down.
ACCTCTCCTTTCTATTTCCTTTTGCAGATTTCTTCTTGCTGTCTTTGCTTTCTTTTTTTATATTTTTCCCTGCTTTTCTCATGCTCATGACTCTTTTGCTCATTAAAGTGGAACTTCACTCTATCTTAGAATTCGTAAATATATAGGAAAGTTTACTATTTTTTTTTTCTTAACATTTTTTTAAGTTACCTTCTGGTTCCATGCTTAGGCAAATGATGTCATATGATGTCATACATTACATGAGTCTTCAGGAGGGGAGGATGAGTTTTTTCAGCTAAACACACCTTTCTGCATGCATAGGCAGTTGGAGGGGCTGTCCTTCCACAGTATATATGCGGTGGGTGGTCCTTAAGTGGGTAAATCATCTGCCCTTACCTAAGATAGCCACTGCCAGAATTTCGGGGGGGGGGGGTGGTTTTCAAAGTGATTTCTCCATGGATGGACGGGTGAGTTTGCTTTGAATGTTAAAAATGAATCCAATAGCATTCATCATTTAGATGCAGTGTAGTTCTGCTTTAATTTCTTGGAGCTCTTCAGAAACAATGCCCTATGTCCCTACTTTTGGTCTTATCCTGAATTCTCACCTTCCCTTAGGCTGGGTTCACACTGTTGGAGCCGGTTCACATATCTCTGCTGCGGCTCCGGTGCAAATTTGCACAGGAGCCCTGTGCGTCTTTTGGTCTATTGCAGGTCTGAATTCAGCCAAAAAGTTGGGCTGAAATCGGACCTGAAACAGTGGGTGAGTCGCATGCGGAGATAGTGTGAACCCAGCCTTAATGTTACACGCAGTATGGCATTCTATACATATCAATCCATCAGTGTAATACTCACTATATAACCCAAAAGTTAAAGCTTTGCTCATTTTGTCCCCTCACAAAATGATGATGCTCCATAATGCTATAGTGCACGTAGTATGTAAACTTTTATGTATAATTGCTTCTTCTCTGGGTTTTTTGTCTTATTGGATAAGAAATGCTTCATTCTGCACAAATCCAAGACTACTGGGGTTAGGGTAGTTGGGTATGTGGTACTCAGTAAAGGCAGTCCTAGCTGTAGGAGAGTTTTCAGGGTTAAGTGGGTTTGATTTAAGTGTGCTTGGGATCTCATTTCCTATCCATGGAAGGTTGTGAGAGGGGCAGAGTGGATTGTTTCTGTTCTAATTGGATCTACCGCCTGGAGTCATCATTTCTACTGTAATCAAGTACTTTGGACATATGATCCTCCCTGTGGTATAAAAGTCGTTCTGGGAAACCTATACCACCTGCAGATGTAATTCTAGTGAATACAGACCTCTATGCACTCTATGGAATTTGTTGTCCCAGAGAAAGCTTGTAAACAACACCAAGAATGCAAGAATTGCTGATTATAGCAAATAGGTATAGTAACCTGGGTGGGACATTCATTTAAGCATGCTATTTCATCCAGATAATTAAAAATGTGTCCATTATTGGAACTCTGTCTTGTCTAATAGTAGCTAAAAACAGTAAGAAGTTAGTAGTAAAACTTATTTTTTTTAAGGCTGATTGGAGTTTAAAATGATTTTAAGCATTTTTATTTATTTTAATAACAAACAGGGTTATACTTACATGCTCTCTGCACACAGTGGCCTTGCTCCAACCCTTTAAGACAGTGGTCATTAACCCACTAACAGGCCAGGTTTTATGTATTACCTTGGGGAGATGCAGACTAGAATACTGCAATCACTGAGCAGCAAATGATATCACATGTGATGTATTTCAGTTATCTTGCAAACCTGGCCTGTTAGTGGGCCCTGAGGACAGGGATGATGACCACTGCTTTAAAACACTTGCTATGGAAGCCCACCTGAGGGTTCGCTCCTTCCTGAGCCACGCTGCCTGCATTCAATGATACAGATAGCAAAGCTCAGCCCCCCGCTCCCTCATCACAGGATTTGACTGACAATTTGCTCCCAATGCCTCAGCAAAGCCTGTGAGGCCTCGTACACACGACCGAGGAACTTGTCGTAAATGCAACATCGTTTTCCTCGACGAGTTCCTTGTTAGGCTTTTGTTGAGAATCTTGACAAGCTTTCTTTGCGTGCACACTGTCAAGACAAAATCTTGTTGTTCTCAAACGTGGTGACGTACAAAACGTACGACGGCACTATAAAGGGGAAGTTCGATTCCACTGGCACAACCCTTGGGGCTGCTTTTGCTAATCTCATATTACTGCGTGTTAAGTAAAAATTTGGTGAGAGACGATTCACGCTTTTCAGTCTGTTACAGCGTGACGAATGTGCTATCTCCATTACGAACGCTACTTTTACCGAAGGCACGCTCCCGTCTCATACTTTATTCTGAGCATGCGCGGGTTTCTAAGCATACACACGAACGTGTTTCTTGTCGTAAACCAGCCCGACGAGAAACGCGACAAGGAAATTGAGACTCCCGACGAGGAAAAAGAGAACCTGTTTTCTTTTTTTCTCGTCGATTTCCACGACAGTTTTCTTGACGAAAAACATACACACGACCGCTTTTCTCAGCAAAAAAGTTCTGCCACCAAGTTTCTTGATGGATTCTGTCGAGGAAAACGGTCGTGTGTACGAGGCCTGAGAGTGCACAGAGCTACTACAGAAGGGGACAGTGCTGGACCAAGTGAGGACTTTAATACCGTGTTTCCCCGAAAATAAGACCTACACCCAAAAATAAGACCTAGCATTATTTTCCAGGAGGGCTGCAATATAAGCCCTACCTCGAAATAAGCCATATTTTAAAATGCTTGTAAAATCCTATAATCTATTACAGTAGTATATAATGTACAATGTGTAAAATGTGTGTGTTTTTGTAATATAATTGCAGGAAAGAGAGCTCCGGTGGGTCACAGAAGCTCAGAGCAGTACTATAACGAAGGTATTAGGCACAATTATATTACAGAAACACACACATTGTACATTATATATTACTCTAATAGAGTGGATTATAGAATTTTACAAGCATTATAATTCGGTTCACACTGGGGATTCCTGTCAGGCAGGGAGAGAGAGGAGGAGAGAAGACAGCACATTACATGGTAAGACCTACCCCGAAAATAAGCCCCACTGTGTCTTTTGTTGCCAAAATCAATATAAGGCCCGTGCTTATTTTCGGGGGAAACACGGTAGGTGGAGAAAAATGGCAACATCCCCAATAATAAGATTAACCAACAAACAAAGATATGTGGAGGGGGATTTTTTTGGCACCATTGCATACGTATATGTAGGTAATCATCCACATTTTTATCATACAAAAAATAATAAAAAAATATGTAAAAGCAAGGTTGAAAACAGTGCTTAATCCTCATACAAGAGGATACACAGAACTTCAAGAGATTTTGTACAATATATAATATTTGTTGTGTGGAGACCAGATGAGTTTCGTTACATTTCTTTCTGAGGGGATAGTGCATATCTGAAATATATGATTTTCTTCATTATATCTTTATTTATAAACAATAACAAATGACATGGTCCTACCAAATCACTTACAAAATAGGAGCATGAGTAACAGACTTGGTCAGCCATGTGTTAAAATCCCCCACTGGGTCCGCAAAAAGGTTCCGTAACGAGACTGCGGAATATAACCCCATATTAAATGTTCAGATGTATATATAATTAAAGTGATATCAAACCCAAAGCCAAAAATGTTATATATTGCAGCTTACCAGTTATTTATTTTCTTTTTGTTCTTTTTTTCCTCTGTTTTTACTTGTTGATCGCGTTTCACACGGCTCTCACTGGTGCTTAAGCGGTGTGAAAACGCGGGAATATAACATGGTCAGATCATGCGCCAGTGACACTATATATATCCATATTAGGCAGGGCTCTCTCCACGGGGTACCGGTGGCGTCTGAACGAAAGTCTGCTACAGATTCCCGAGGTGCGGGAAGATGTAGAAAAAGAAATGGAAGCATATGGGCAGACGTACACCTGGAGTGAAGTAAGAAGGCGCTGAGGACGCCGCTGGCTGTTTGAATTATTGCACTCGTTTTTATTATTGATGTAAGCGCAGGTTATTCTTTAATAAACGTCCCCCTGCTTTTTACATACTACACTATTGGAGACTCTCTGTTTTCTCTCTCTCCCCCCTCCCCCTGAATGGAGCTTTATTAGGGATTAATCGAGGAGGTGTGCACCGAGTAAACTAGCACCATAGAGGGAAGGCTATAGACAGCTGGAGAGGTTGGAGAAGCACCAGTGAAGTGTGGCAGGTGGGAAGATCTGTGGCTGTGAGGAGGTGTATGATGCAAAGAGACCCTGGATGCTTTTGACACTTGGTATTGAGGTGAGAGTTCTGGGAGCCCGTATATGGATGTGATCAAATTCTTCATTGCCATCTTCATACATTTTCTCCCAGTGGACATTCAGCCCCGGTTTTGTTCTCCCCTTTGGCAGTTTCACTGCAATACTATACACTGGACACGTACCACTATTTATTTATATTTACTTTATTTATTGATCAACATGTTTATGATTATTGATTGATTGCCAAACATCACCGTTACCTCTTTTATTTGATACTGTTCAGTTTTTGCGCAAAACCCTTTCTTTATATTAACCAAGACAAGTGTTTACATAAGAAAGCCATAAAGAAAATGTAAAAAGTTCCTAAATCTTTACTACAATTGAAATACGGTGATTTGGATTTTTGATGTATCATTTGTTATGTAACTAAATGCAAATACATTTCTGATGCCTCGTACACATGACCGGTTTTCCCGACGGGAAAACTGCGAGGAGAGCTTTTGGCCGGGAATTCCGGCCATGTGTATGCTCCTCGTAGTTTTTCCAAAGGGAAAACTGGCCAAAAAACACCGGACAAAAAAAGAGAACCAGCTTTTTTTTTTTTCACCGTGAAAACCGGGACTTTTGCCCAGCAGTTTTTGGCAATATTCCTATGGGAAAAACTGAGATGGAACATACACACGGCCGGGATTCCCGACCAAAGCTCCATCGCAGTTTTCATGTTGGGAAAACCTCTTGTGTGTAGGGGGAAAACCAACGAGCAGGTTCTCGGCTTTCCCCTCTGGATTTCCAATGGGAAGTTTTCCTGTCGGAAATTCCGCACGTGTGTACGGGGCATTACATTATTAGGCATTTAGGTGCATTTCAATATCAGGACACTGACTGGATGATTGCTGCCTCACACAGTTGGATTCCTGAAAAGAATGTCATCTGTGTAAAGGAAATATATTGCTTAATGATAATCCCGTCTTAGGTATTGCATAAGGTTGAATGCCTCCCATGGATATTGCCTGCACAGAATCTGTATGGGTGTCTTCTTCTTCCCACATACCTAAAACATAACAGTAAACTAACTACCTTCTTCTGTATGTGTTATAAGACTTTTATATGGATATAATATCGAAAGACCTTTCAGTATAGCCCTGTTGTGAACCCTGGAATCTGTTTCAGAACATGTCAGCACTAAATAAATAGGTATCCTCAAATATTAGTGTATCAGTACATCAGTTAGTGTATGTAAGCTATTTTGTTCCCTGTATAACAGTACCTTAACAATCTGCCAATTCTGCATATAGCAAACAATTATATTTGTCTTTTTCTATGCCTTTCACGGAATGGCAAAATAAGGTAGTGAACTTGATTGTGTACTATGAGCAATATAACCAGTTCTTCTTTACTACATGTACAATATACATAATATTTTTATATGTAATGGTACTTTACCCATATTTTTCCAAATACTGCTGACATCTGGTGGTGACTCTGAAGTACTACTTCTATCCCACACAAGAAAAAATACTACAATAATATACTGTACAATGATATATATTATAAGTGAAAGTACATAGCAAATCAAAATGTTTGTGACAGAAACTGGGAAGCTAATTTGAAATCTACTCAGATCATCCTGTTTGTGTTCTGCTGGCCTCCGGCCTGGAGCCTAAGATAGGGTTCAGGGATGTTGTGTGAGGCTTCTGGGAGTCTACACTGGTAGAGTGAGCCGGATGACTCTGCACCTTAATGGCACAGGGACTATGAGGTGCCGGGAGAGCAGAGAAGCAGGGAACACTAGCCAGGAGCTGGGGACTGTTGAGCAGAGGAAAAAAGCAGGGGACCTGACAGCTCATGTTTGAGACAAGTGCACCACAGGGCTGCTGCTGCACTGTGCTGGGAGAAGAAGCCTCACATAGGCATTCTCCTAGATAGGGCTTTCATTCTGACCAGTGCACAGAGGAGAGAAGATCACATGAATAAGCTAGGCCAGCAACATTGGCCCAGTCACTGTGCCAAATGGGCTGAAGAACCAGATGGCAACATTTAAGTTTAATTGAAGAGAGCCCTTCAGCAACCAGCTCAAGAGATTCCAGCCAGTACCAAGCACAAGTCCTTCCTGCCCCCGGTGCTTGTCCACCAGTACTCCATCAATATTCTCTCTTTCTGAACTGATGTGGGATAATTGGTAGAACACTTGGTGAACAATTCCTCTCTGTCTGTTAACTTTGGATATTGGAAGCTGTGTTGCTTCTCAGGGAAGATACACATCCCAACTGGTGAGGAAGATTTTGAGACCTGGATAGACAAATCCTCTCAGGCCCTTGCATATTAGGATATCACAGATGTTCAGAAAAAGCATTCACACAAAGTTTAAGAGAAACTGCTGCTGATGTAATTGGCAACTTTGTTGTTGGGAGAACAGGAATGCACAACTTTGGAAGCGCTGTATGCTGTGTATGGATAGGTTGAAAAGCTTCCCAACTTCTAGCGGATCTCCAGTCACTTTAAAAAAAAGTCAACAGCTACAAATACTTTAATCACTGACTTTAAATAATAAGACACTTACCTGGTCAGGGATCCAGCACTGTACTCACTCGGGCCGGTTCTTCATCAGTCTTTGGGTCCCGGATACCACCATGCTGAGTGTGGGAAGCCATGCTGTGCTGTGTGAATGGTCCCACCGCCTCCTGGGATCTATGATGTGTCCCAGATGGCTGTGGGCAGAGAGAGGGGGGGGGGGCGAACGTCTGATGGAATTGCCTGGGTGAGGTACCTGTGAAAACTAGGTATCCGACCCCCCCCCCCCCCAACAAAAGTAGAAGAGGAGGGGGGAGGAGGATGAGAGTGGAACTTTTTCAGAGAAGTTCCGCTTTAAAGTATATGTTTAAACAGACCTATCAACACAAAGCAAAGAAACTGATTAAATTGTTTCAGTATTTTAGAAAGGCCCATAGAGGGAGTGACAAATTGAAGACGGTCTGGAATTGGTCTATGAAGAAAATTTTCATTCTACTTATAGCTCTTTAAAGGTGAATTGGCAGCAACATATACATTACAAACACGTAGGTTTTGCACTTTGTATTGTCTAAAAACAATATTGCATACACTGGAATCCCCATGTAGCATAACAATTATCTGTATGTGGTGATAGCTTTCCATAAACCTGTTATAATGGATTGCAATGATATTGCTCTGTAATAACAGCTACATTTCTCCATTTCTCCCATCCACCTGCTGATATAATAAAAGATGTTCTTAGCATTTGTCTAGTTGGAAGTCGGATGCTGAATCAGCCTACATGTCTGCAGCTGTTCCTTGCTACGCATGTATGCGTGTGCACCAGTCTCCCTAACAACCTGAAATGTCAACTGTAAGTTCTAGCTGCTCGTGTAGTTTGTCATTCAATGCTGAAAAAACAGCACGATATCTTCATGAAATCTTTTTAACTTTACTGAATAGGTGAGTCAGGCATTCAGGCTTTTGTAAGTTTATAATAGTCTCAAATGATCTTTTCCATTTATACGCACAAAGAAGTCATTGAGTAAGATTTACTATGTCATTAAAGTTAAAACAAATATATGATTAAATAGTACAGTGGGACACACCGTCCCAAAAACGGTGTTCAATTATCTGAGCTATTATGCTACATTATATAAAAAAAAAAATTCTTGACAATCACAGTTGCTAGTTGTTATTATTGAATATGCCTGCTAGAATGGAAGAAAATAAAATTGCACAGAGCTCTGTACAATTTAAAATAAACCTAGGACAATTTAAATAAATTATCTTTGTGGCATGAAGTCATGGTAAGGCCACAACACAGTGAAGGATGGATCAGCAATCGTGGTTTCTAGGCTAATTTTGCAGCGCCATTACGCTTACAACATTAATAGTTAAAGCAGAACTCCAGGCAAACGGCTAAAGACAAAGGCCCAGATTCACATATACGGTAATTACGTTGCTCCTGGGCAGCGTAACGTATGTGATTTACGTTACACCGCCGCAGGTTTACAGTGTTAGTGCCTGATTCTCGGAACACTTACCTGTAAACTTGCGGCGGTGTATCGTAAAAGCGCTCGGCGCAAGCCCGCCCAATTCAAATGGGGCGGGCACCATTTAAATTAGGCGCGTTCCCGCGCCGAGCGTACTGCGCATGCTCCGTCGGGTAAATTACCCGACGTGCATTGCGCTAACTGACGTCGCACTGACGTCATTTGCTTAGACGTTAACGTAAATGGCATCCAGCGCCATTCACGGACGTCTTACGCAAACGACGTAGATTTTTTACATTTCGACGCGGGAACGACGGCCATACTTAACATTGGCTGCGCCTCATAGACCCAGGGGCAACTTTACGCGTCGCAAAGGCTACGGAAACGTCGTAAATTCTCTGCGTCAAGCGCGCGTACGTTCGGGAATCGTCGTAATTGGCTAATTTACATAAGCGACAGGGAAAACGACGTCGGCGACACCTAGCGGCGGGAAAAAAAAATTGCATTTAAGATCTGACAGCGTAAGAGCCTTACGCCTGTCAGATCTAAGGGGTATCTATGCGTAACTGATTCTAAGAATCAGTCGCATAGATACCCGGGGCCAGATTAGGACTTACGATGGCGCAAATGGTGTTGCGCCGTCGTAACGCCTTTGAGAATCTGTATTTGTATTTGTAGTCCTATTCAGGCACTTATGTGATGAGGTGCACTTATAACACATAAACTCTGCTTACTCTCCCTCTTTTCAGCACATGTGTATGCAGCAGATCCTGATTGGCTCTTTCTACTGGCACTCCCTCTCACAGAGTTTTGCTGTGCAAGTATACAGGAAGTATATATAAAGACATATTTAGGTACTTATGCTAGTAGTATGTAAAGAAATGGGACCAGCCAAAACTTGTTATTTTGTTTTGAAAGATAAAGAAAAGTATTTGTTGAGGTTTAAAGGACAACTGCAGACAAATACAATAATGACTTAAACTGACTATACACCAGTAGATTTTCCAAAAATGGAAAGAGTATGGCACAACTGCAAACCTACCAAGACATGGCCGTCGACCTAAACTGACAGGTGGGCAAGGAGAGACTTAATCAGAGAAGCAGCCAAGAGGCCCATGGTAACTCTGGAGGAGTGGCAGAGATCCACAGCTTAGGTGGGAGAATCTATCCTGACAATGCGTTTCCAGTTTCACAACTTCGTCAGGGTTATATAGGATGGGGATTAGTGTAGTCATAAATTGTTTAGCTTGGTTAGAGTAATATCATAGAGAATGTGGCAAAGGCAGTTGTCAAAAAAGAAATGCAAGAGGACGCCAGCTCAAAAATACTAGGAGTTGCAGGGTACACAGATCACAAATGTGTGTAAACCAGTGAGTAGCGGCACCTTGAACTCCAGCGGTTAGCTGCTGACAATGGCGTTTCCCAAGAGGAGACACAACATACACAGGAATAGACCCACATATATATGGGCAATATATGAAGATCTGGACCATCGGGTGTTACCAAGTGACGGTGGAATTTCATTGAAGGTTCTGGTTAACCCCTGTCCAGATCTTCTATAGCGCCTTTGTCCGCTAACTGCAGGAACTCAAGGTGCCGCTACTCACTGGTTTACACACATTTGTGATCTGTGTACCCTGCAACTCCTAGTATTTTTGGGCTGGCGTCCTCTTGCATTTCTTTTTTGACAGATGCCTTTGTCACATTCTCTATGATATTACTCTAACCAAGCTAAACAATTTATGACTACACTGTTCCCCATCCTATATACCCCTGATGAAGGTGTGAAACTGGAAAAAGCGTTTGGTATTGGGAACCATCATCAATCGGAGAGTAACATTGTCAATTTCATGAATTGTTATACTTTGTTTTATGTTGTTTTTTGTCACATGTACATCTTACCAAACGCTTGACGTTTTTTATCTTTATATGTATTAATAAACTATATATATTTTTGATACACACTAGTGTCTGTGGCTTTAAAAGGGGGGGCCTTTCTTGTTCTACAGGACAACTATTAGTCATGTAGTACACAAATATGGCCTTTCTGGAAGAGTGAAAGAAAGCTATTGTCGAAAGAAAACCATAAGAATTCCTGTTTGCAGTTTGTGAAAAGCCATTGTTTGGAATAATTTTCCTGTTTTATACAGTTCAACTCCCTTTTCCGCAGATCCTTTGACAATTATTTTGCTTTCCCCATGACTCAGAATCCAGAAATGTCAGTGCAGCACTGGCTGAAAGATGCAAGGGACTGTCAGGAGTCCAGAAACTCCTTAACCTTTTACACACACACATTAAATACAAGCAAACCGATCACAGGTGAGGATAGTTACCTTTAATAGCCATTCAAACCCCTTTGTATCAACTTGTGTACATGTTATCAGGTCAAAATCACCAGGGTATGTAAACTTTTGATCAGGGTCATTTGGCTAGTTTTTGTTGAGATTATGATTTAAAAAGAGTAAACACAGTTAATTGATAATAAATGGCTTTAGCCAAACACTAAGAGCCGGTTCACACTGGGGCGACTTGCGATCCGACTTCATGTCGCCTCAAGTCGTCCCAAGTCGCGCTGTAGAGAAAAACAATGGAAGTGAATGGGAGCGGTGTTAATACACACGACTCAAGGCGATCCGACTTCAGAAAAGGTTCCTGTACTACTTCAATCCGACTTGTAGGCGATTTGTACCCATTGATTTCAATGGAAGTCGCCTCAGAAGTCGGATCACTGTCTTATCTGAAGCTACTTTCCAGGAAGATAACATACATTTCTCAGGCAAATCTCTCCTGCCCCCCTCCCTCTCCCAGAGCTGATTGTTGTTTTATTGGCCACTGGAAAGTCTCCTGTCCTGGAGACGACTTCAAGTTGTGTTGTAAATCGCCCCAGATCGCCCTGTGGTTCATGTTCGAGTCGTGCTGGAAGTCGTGTCGCCCTAGTGTGAACCGGCTCTAACCATGAGTGAAAGAAATGTTTTTGTGTTATCATTCATATTTTCTGAAAAATGGCCAAGAAATCATAAATTCTGCCAGGGTATGTAAACTTATGAGCACAACTGTATTTGTAAACAATTTTGAAAACCATTTATCATTTTCCTTTCACTTCACAATTATGTGCCACTTTGTGTTGGTCTATCACATAAAATCGCGTTCAAATACATTTATGTTTTTGGTTGTAACATGACAAAATGTGTAAAATTTCAAGGGGTATGAATACTTTTTCAAGGCACTGTATAATTATAGTAGAGGTCAAAGACTGAGTGACTTGAGCCAAAAATAGATCTAATCAATTACAATGATGGTCGTTGATATACAGTAGCTGCTTGTAGGTAAATGTGCAAGAATGTTAAGCTTCATTACAGGTTTATAAAAACAAATGAATATCAGGTGAACATATATAAGCTGATGATTATTGTCTTGATGTTATCATTGCCTTTAATAGACATGGTTCTAGATTTACCTTTTATTTGTAATACATATGTTTTCATTTTTTTTCCAGCATTCTTGCTAAAATGACTGTGGCATGAAAGTGAATTACAGATGGTTGCCAGGCTACATAATATTTGAGTTAAGTTACACACTGGAATAAGTAGAACTTTAGTAACCCCTTTACCTTTAGCTCATTCCTAATGTTCCCATGACACTCTGAGATGCCTGTGTGTGTCTAGCCAGAGCTAGTGACCTAGTGACATGTAAATATATGGAAACGAATAACAAGAACAAGAGAAACTAAAGGGAACAAAGGTGCACAGCAGTAACAAGAAATGAACAAATCAATTTAAAAAGTATCTAAAAAGTGTGTTCCATTTTTACAAGTTTTTAACAGCCTCCTAACTATTTTAAAGCATAACAAAAGTCCAACTTTGAAAAAGTGCTAGGAGCATCAAATTTTGACAAAGCTAATTTTTCTCTACTGTGAACAAAAAAACCTTCCCAAAGCTGCTAGCGAATTTTCCTCAAGGGTGTACACTGCAGGTTGCATGTGCCTGGGTTATCGTCAGTGGCCGTTCAATGGTCGAAGAGGATTGCCATGGGGTCTCAAAAGAATTTCAGAAGGAATTACGATCACAGCCTTGACCTGTCATAGTTGGATGAGGATATACTGATGGTTAAGTCAACGTTGTATCTTGGCCTAGGCCAACGAGGCCCAGGCCTAGAGCAGCACCCATAAAGCGGCCGCACTACTGACAGTATGTAAGGGATGGCACAGACACAAGGGACACTGAAATGGTCACCTATACCTGGCAAGTAGGTAGTAGGACTCTCCTGCATTCCTTTGCTTGTGTCAGTTGTACATATTAAGGAATCTAAATTAAATTTCTGTTGATTGCTGATGAGAAAAATAAACAGATTCCTTGCAGATTTATTTGTTCCTGCCCCCAATACTTCTTTTGCTCACTGCCTGGACCACATACCTTCATCACTGTGCTACATGTTTTCTGCTGCACCACTGGCAAGGTTATATCCTCTTAGTCCTCCATACATTTAACAGAAATGTGTGCTTAAAGTAGAACTATAGGCAACATTTTGTTTTCTCATTTTGGATAGAGTAAAGCCTCATACACACGGTCGGACATCCGACAAACTTTCCCTTGGATTTTTGTCCGAAGTGATTTGTCCGGTCACACCCATAGCATACACACGCTCGGACTTTTCTGAAAATTTTTCTAAAACTTTCCCAACATCACGTGGTTTTTCTGCTCTTTTCTGCTCTTTATCGCCACCCTTTGGTTAACTTCTGCTATTGTTGGTTGATTTTAACATTGGTTCTGGGCATGCGTGTTTGTACTTCGGACAAAAGTCCGATGGCTTGCTGTACACACGGTCGGACTAGGCACCATCGGACTTTTGTTGTCGTAAAGTTTGTCCATTTGCAGACCGAACTTTTTGTCCGATGAAACCCGAAAAAGTTGGTCCGATGGAGCATACACGTGAAAACTTGCAGATTTTGAAGCTTGTTGGACGAAACTCCGACCGTGTGTACGGGCCTTTAGGGATGGTTATAGCCCCTTTTAATCTTTCTTTTTTTTGCCATCCGTTCATTTCCCCTAATTTCCTGCCCCATATCCAAACAGGAAGTGAGAGGAAATCTCTGCAGATTAAGGGAATCCCCCCGCCCCCCCAAGGCCCTCAGAACTCAGTGTCCCCACTGGAAAATGTCGGGGCAGGTTTTAAACAGGAAGGGGTGTGACCTTGACAGGAAGGGGTGGATCATATTTAAATTAGGGGTTGAACGAGTTTAGTCAGGCCTAGGGCAGCACAAAACCTAAATACACCACTGGGTTAAGTATGCCATAATCTGCATACTTGGATTTTATGGCAAAAGCTCACCTGCACACAGAGGAATTTAAGGTGCATTTTCCCAATTGCAACTAAATTGGCATAATACCGACCGTATTTGCCGGTGTATAAGGCGACCGGGAGTATAAGACGACCCCCTAATTTTACAGGTTTTTTAAGATTTTTTGCCTGTACTCACCATATAAGACGACCCCCCTTCCTAGGCTTCTGACGCTTCATATTTCTTCCTTCTAGAGCCAAATTCTTCTTCATTCTTGCTGTAGCTGGAGCCAATCACGGCGAGCGATGTATTCTATTAATAAATACAAAGCCTGCTTGGATTGGCAGAGGCTGTAACATCATCAGCCCGCGCCTCTCTGACTCTTAAAGCCAATCTGAGCAGGCTACGGTATGTAGCCTACTTGGATTGGCAGAGGTTTTTACTCCAATCCGAGCAAGCTCTGTATTCATTTGAATACATTGCTCACCGGGATTGGCTAAGCGGTATATACTGTATGTAGCCGAAGCTACATACAGTATTACCGCACATCCAGCAGGCATCCGAGCAGCTGACCCGGCGTATAAGACGACCCTTGCTTTTTGGCCATTTTTTTTAAGTGTAAAAGGTAGTCTTATACGCCAGCAAATACAGTACCTAATATTTGCTACATGTTTCAATTCAATAAACATAACCTTTTTAGATGCCCTTTTTTGGAACTTTCAGCAAGGAAAACTCTACTTAGTTCTCTAAATGTTATTAAGGGGATCTGGGAAGCGGTGTTTATCATAATTTATTCAGTCAAAAGGCAGATATTTCATCTGTAGTACTCATGGCTTTTTTTCTCAGAGAAAAAGTGCAGAAACTCATGCCCCTCTCCTAGGTCATGCTTGTCTCTGCCCCTACCCGCCCCTGGGACCACCCCCTAGAACAGCCCTAGGACTGCCCCTAGAATTCCCTCTTAAAATATTCAGTAAAGAGACAGCTTAATGCAACAAAGAGACTGCCCCATTTATTTAGCAAAACGATAGCCCAATCCAGCAAGGAGACAGCCCCAGATATTCAGCAAATAGACAGCCCAATCCAACAGAGACATTCCCAAATATTCTGCAAAAATACAGCCCCAAATATTCTGCAAAAAGACAGCCCAATCCAGCACAGAGACATCCCCAAATATTCAGCAATGAGACAGCCCAATCCAGCAAAGAGACATCCCTAAATATTCAGAAATGAGACAGCCCAATCCAGCAAAAAGACAGCCCCAAATATTCTGCAAAAAGACAGCCCAATCCAGCAAAGACATTCCCAAATATTCAGCAAAGAGACAACCCAATCTAGCAAAGAGACAACCCAATCTAGCAAAGAGAAAGTCACAGCACAGGTCTACATCTCAGCAGCATTACTAGACAGTGCACACACAGCCCCATTCGGGAGATTTGGCAATTTAATTTGCTAGAAAATGTTTAAAAACTTTTTTCCAGGCAGTTTCCACAGTGAACACTGAGTGCAGTCACTAGTCAGTCAGGAGGACAGGCTACCCACACGATCGAACTGCAACTCTTCCACACAGCTGAGCAGACTGGCTACAAAATAAGTATCCGGTCTGCAGGGAGAGGCGGAGTGCAGATAATATCCTTCCGTCTTCTGTTCTCTCAGGCTGCAGCTGGAACAGCCGAAACTCATTTGTATCACCTTATGCTTATTCTACGGCCACCCTGCTTTGCTACAGACAGACCCAAAGAGAGTGGTTTGCTCCCACACTGTGTCTGGTAAAGGTGCTGGAACGGTGACCCATCATGTTCCTCCAGAAAAAAAGTCTTGGTTGTACTAGATTTGAACAATGTCTGTCTTAACAAAAGATTAAAGGTTAAGGTGCCAGTAGTTAGCAGTCATTATGCATTGAGTTCTGATTCAACCCACAGAAGGGTAAGGGAACGTAAAGCAACTGGTTTGTAGCCACTCCAGTATTTCAGATGATGTAGCTTTTAAACAGTAGCAAGAAGTAGGGAGTAGCAAGAAGTAGCAATAGCAAGAGGAGGGAGTGATATATGTCCTTTTACTAGTAGCTGGCTCCATAAAATATGGAATCCAAAGCCTGGTAAACACTAAGGCCTCGTACACACGATAGGATAGCCAGAGGGCAACGGTCTGAAGGACCGTTTTCATCAGTCCAAACAGATCGTGTATAGGCCCCATAGGTTATTTAACCTTAGGTTAAAAAAATGAGAACTTGCTTTAAAATTTAACCTATGGATGGTAACCGATAGGTCAAAACCGATCGTTGGTATGCAAAAGCATCCGTTAAAAACCCACGCATGCTCAGAATCAAGTCGACGCATGCTTGGAAGCATTGAACTTCATTTTGTTCAGCACGTCGTTGTGTTTTACGTCACCGCGTTCAGACACGATCGGTTATTTAACCTATGGTGTGTACGCACAACGGACCATCAGTCAGCTTCATAGGTTAACCTAGGACAACGGTCCTTCAGACTGTTCTCATCGGATGGACTGATCGTGTGTACGAGGCTTTACAGCAGGTTGAACATAAAAAACTGACAGCTTCAGTCAGAGCCGCTATTCTAACAGTCCCGTGTTACTACAGCAATTACCCTCGCTGAGCTGTTGTGTTCTGACAAGGGGACAGCCCCCCGCCAGAACACTCCAGACAGAGCTTTCAGCCATTGGCTGAGAGTGCTGTTTCTGAGCCATTTAGCTGCTGGTTTTCCTCAATGCTCATCTGACAGAAGCTGGCCAAACCGACAAGATTCTGTCTGACCAGCTGACATACACACAGGCTGAATTTCAGCCTGTTTTTATTGAATCGGCCGATGTCCATGAGATTTGCCATGGTTGTGTACATATCAGTCCAGGCTACATCCCTACCCCACTGTCATAGACAGAGTGAGAGAATGTTATGGGTCATGCATCACAGTAGTTAAAATGTGTTTAAACCCACTAGATTTATGCCATCAACTATGGGTATATTTTGCCCTTATTGAAATAGATAGGATTAAACACTTTCAATTGCTTATTTTATAGACCAAACAGAGCAAAAACAATTCCTTATAAGGATTTGCATGAACGTCAAGCCCTTTCCAATACTTGTGTGTTTTTCATAGATATGCACTAAGGTTATATCTTCTCAATATAAATCAAATCATAGGGATATGAAATCAGTAAACTCACATGATATTGCATACTGCTTTTTATTTTTGCCTCAAACTGGCTTAGCCAGTACCACTGTACCATTGTAATTGGCTTTCCATGTGAACATTTGTATCCGTTTACTTTTTTAACGAATTACAAACTAAACAAATATATTAATCACTGAAAAGAAGTAACCATCATTCCTATCATTTTAAAATAGTATTTTGATGATGATCTCCGTTGAAATTACTTGACAAATCACATTGGAATTCGTATACAAATTATTATGAATTTGAAATTGCGTGGTTTTAGTTTAGAAAAATAATTGTGTGTATAGGCATGCCATCTTGTGGAATGAAGTGGTATTACAAAACCAAAACAATATTGCTCTTTGCTTACTTCAAAATAGCACAACTGTTAATTTCTTTGATGCTGTATACAGTATAAAGGGTATACATGTTATTGAATATTGCTGCTTGTATTATTTTCTATAACTACATTAACTCCAAATCTACAGTTTGCTAAATTCATGATTATGAGCATCAAAATAAATCCCAGTCACTAAAATCTTATATAAGCTTTACCATGTTAATGCCTATTTACAGTACAGATGTGTTAACAAATGTTGTTCTGGCCCTTAGTATGAATTATGTTCAAGCAACCTATTAATTTAATGCACCATATAGGGCCTGATGCATTTTCACTAGTGCAGTGCACCACAACACATGGTAAGTTCATTACCATGTGATACAGTGCCCTAAAATGCAAGGAGGCGCAAAATTCCGACGCATGCTTGGAAACAATTTGACGCATGCTCGGAAGCATTGAACTTAATTTCTCGGCTCGTCGTAGTGTTGTACGTCACTGTGTTCTTGACGGACGAAAGTTCAGAGAACTTTTGTGTGACCGTGTGTATGCAAGCCAAGCTTAAGCAGAATTCCGTCGGAAAAAAACATCCAAGGTTTTTCCGACAGATCTGATCGTGTGTACGCGGCTTTAGTTTTACCCACTCTCTGGCTTCTGATACTTTCTGAGTCACAGACATGGTACAAGCATACAGATCATTAACGCCAGTGAAGTTGGTACTCCTTATCTGCTAATTTGTTCCATGTCCCTGACTCAAAGATTTCAAGCAAGAATGTTAACATGGCTACCAGGAAACTAGCATTTTGATAAGAAAACATCAGCATCTGCAGCCTCTAGCTTTCTCTAATTATATTGTAGCATGGGTTCCGTGTGAACCAACTTCTGCAGCACAGACATCGTTTTGATGCTATTAAAATTGATTTCCAAAACTCAACTGTCCAGGGCTACCTGAAGCATTTTACCCAAAATGTAAGGCTTGTCTCTCTGATCCCTGAGGGAAGCTTAAATAGAGTATCCCACACTTTCATGGCTATCACAGTGGACGTACATGAACATATTGCCCCACCTTGCAGGGACATCAGAAGCCTCCAGTGAGACAAAGTCAACCTAGTGTACACCACCTCTTTGAGCCCACTCTATAACCAACAAAGAGAATAGGTTTGGGACTTTAAATGAGGCATATGATAAACATACGCCGCCATCCCTATTATTGGGTAAAAGAAGGGGGGGTTTGGGGACTTTAAATGAGATGTGTTTTAAGCAATAAGTAAATATAAATAAAGTTGTTTACATAATAACCAGGCTCAAACTTACCACCCAAACAGCAAACCAAATTCAACTGTCTAACTGTATGCATTAAAAACAGGTTTACACGCACGCATTTGCAAATACTTGGTTAAGCTGCAGGCCTCGTCAAGGCTCTCTGTATACTGCAGTCTAACTGAACTATTTTTAATGCATACAGTTAGACAGTTGAATTTGGTTTGCTGTTTGGATGGTAAGTTTGAGCCTGGTTATTATGTAAACAACTTTATTTATATTTACTTATTGCTTAAAACGCATCTCATTTAAAGTCCCAAACCCCCCCCCCCCTTCTTTTACTCTATAACCAACAACCCCACTCTCCAGGTTCTTGCATTGGGAAAATGTTCTTAATAACATACCAGAATATCCCTAAACCCTTCCTGCCTCATGTACACCTACACTTCTGTGCAACATTTTTGGCAGGTGAAAAAAATGCTGCCCATTAAGAAAGATTTCAGAAATAGAAGTGGTAATAGTGTATTTTTATCAATTAACTAAATGGAAAGTAAATGAACAGAACAGGAATCAAAATTAAATCAATATTTGGTGTGACCACCATTTGCCTTCAAAATAGCATCAATTCTTCTAGGTACACTTGCAAATATCTTGGTGAACTAACCACAGATCAGTTGGGGATTGGTCAGGGCTCCTTAGAATACCCCAGGCATCTCCACCTCTCCTCTCCTCCTCTCTTTCCAGTGCTTTCCAGAAGCAAGACGGAGGTCTCAGTGATGCTGACTGTGAGTCACCAGCTGCTAACCTGAGCCACTCCCAGCCCAGACCAAATTAAAACAAACTGCCTAAATGTACCTAACCTACAAAAAAAAAAAAAAACGATTTTAGCACCCACCTATCTAGAGGGTGCTACAGCGGCAAGAAGGAAGCCATTGTTGAAAGAAAGCCATAAGTTCCACATGGCTTCCATTTGCAGCCATGTAGGGGACACAGCGAACATGTGGAAGAAGTTGATTTCGTCAGAAGAATCTAAAATTTAACTTTTTGGCCTAAAAGCAAAACGCTATGTGTGGCGGAAAACTTACAAAGGTGGTTCTACAAAGTGTTGACTCAGGAGGGCTGAATAGAACTTCTCGTCACACATTTCAGATATTTATTTGTAAAAAAAAAATTGAAAAACAATTATCATTTTCTTTCCACTTCACAATTATGAGCCACTTTGTGTTGGTCTATCACATGAAATCCCAATAAAATACATTTACGTTTTTGGTTGTAACATGACATAATGTGGACATTTTTAAGGGGTATGAATACTTTTTAAAGGCTCTGTATTCACACCTTATTCACACCTTATTCACACAAAAACATTTGCACAGTACTGTATATGAGGCTTTACAGAAACAGGTCATCTCCCGTGGGGCTGCATATATGTGTGTTTTTGCTGGGAACGTGCTCCCAACACAGAAACATAGCTCTCACCAGGAGCCCCAGGCTTCGTACTGATGATCAGGAATAGGTAAGCGCAGTTCCTGTTCACCTGATAGGTCGCTGATTGCCTATAATAGTGATCAGTCACTGTGCAAAGTTTCTCGCGAAGAACTTATTTTTTACCAACATTCTCAACAGGTGGCCATAGTCATACAAACATATTTTGGGGTAGATCCACAAAGAAATTACGCCGGCGTATCTACTGATACGCCAGCGTAATTTCAAAATTCCCACGTCGTATCTTTGTTTTGAATCCTCAAAACAAGATACGACGGCATCTCGGCTAGATCCGACAGGCGTACGTCTTCGTACGCCGTCGGATCTAAGATGCAATTTTTCGGCGTCCGCTAGGTGGCGTTCCCGTCGTAATCCGCGTCGAGTATGCAAATGAGCTATTTCCGACGATCCACGAACGTACGACCGGCCGTCGCATTTTTTTACGTCGTTTCTGTTTGGCTTTTTCCGGTGTATAGTTAAAGCTGCTATATGGTGACGTACTCAATTTTAAGTATGGCCGTCGTTCCCGCGTATAATTTTGAAAATTTTACGTTGTTTGAGTAAGTCGTCCGTGAATGGGGCTGGACGCCATTTACGTTCACGTCGAAACCAATGACGTCCTTGCGACGTCATTTGGAGCAATGCACCCTGGGAGTTTTTATGGACGGCGCATAAGCAGTTCGTTCGGCGCGGGACGTGCTTCATTTAAATGAAACACGCCCCCTACCCACCGAATTTGAATTCCGCGCCCTTACGCCGCGAGAGATACGCTACGCCGCCGTAACTTATGGCGCGGATTCGTTGAGGATTCAAATCAACTAAAAGTAAGTTACAGCGGCGTAGCGTATCTTAGATACGCTGCGCCCAGCGCAGATGTATGTGGATCTGCCCCTTTGACTTTTAGATCAAAGATAGTATTTTTAAAAGTGGTACCAATTTAACTGTGGTATAGTGACCTGACATAAAGAAAGACTATTTTGCCAGGAATCTGGCTTTAATCATTCCAGATACTTATCCTGTGGTGTGTATATCAATAAAGCAACACAAGATGGGTGCATTTGTTTTTATGATGATTATGCAGCTTGGAGCTAGTTAGTGATAAGAATGCAGGCTGCATTCTTTGACCTTCATAGTAAGGGAAATGTATGTGTGAGTGGGTTTAATGCATGTTTTTGCTGTAACAAATCTTTTGATACGTAACTTCATGAATAATCATACTTGTGACCCTCACAGAATAATGATGGTAATAAATATTAAATATCAAGAAGGTCACGTTTTCAGCTATTCTCCCTACAATGAATATTCCCAAACTCAGTAGGTCTCATGCATAAATGTATTTGAAAGAATAAATATTTTTTCTTCCTGTTTTTTTCACTACTGTTAACAAGAGCAGTATTCTATAGACACACCCTAGTCCAATGATGGTGAACCCCCCCCCCCCCTCCCCCCAGATATTTTGGAACTGAATTTCCCATGATGGGTAGAATTACAAGAAAGGAGAACTATAGGGTAGAGCACCATGTAAAAAGAGAACTATGGGGTGGAGTGCCATGTAAAAGGAGAACCATTGGGTGGAGCACCATGTTAAGGAGAATTATTGAATGGAGTGCCATGTTAATGTGAAAGTGGTGACCATAGTGAGTGGAGAAATGAGACAGATCGCTGCTCCAGGTGAGTATAATAATCCACCAAAAAGGAAAGGATGGGTGCTAGCTCCGGCTCGCCAACCGTGAAACCCTTTTGAAGAAGCACAATGTATGTGTGAAACTTCGTCACCCCTTGGTCTGTTGTTTTAGTCCCGGTGGCAGTCTTTCAATAAACCTGTTGGACTGATGTTGGTGTGCAGCTAATTTTTCTCATTTGGTCACCATAGTGAGTGGACTGGATAAGCCATCCAGTTGGTATAATTTATACCTTGTGCCCCAAAGGTAGAATCCATGTGCCTTGTGTTGCATTTTCGCTACATATCTTTATATGATTATATAGCCTGACCATTCATTTGAGAGTAATTTATTTAAATCATACATTTTTAATCTCAACCCTTTTTTTAATAAAAAATAAATAAAAAAAATACAGAAAAATACACCTATTAACCTAGTTAGGGTTAGTTAGAAAGGTGTTTTTCTCAATTTACTGTCAAAATCTCCAACAGCAGCACAGACAGAATTAAAAAAAAAATGTTTTTAAATATAGCAAATGTACTCAGAATGGTGTGCAGGAGGAGATCAGGAAATTAATGTCAATGAAGTGTTCGGCCCTGATTGAATCTGGTTTCAGAACTGTCATTCCCCAGCTGCTGTGGCCGTGGAAACAGCTAATCAAACACAATCTGTGCTTAAGAAGCTGCAGTGAAGGGCAGGGTCTAACAGACCTCAATGTCTCCATAAAGAGAACCTATCACCTGCCCAATGTTATCATGTAAGGGTCTTATTAGCTCCCTTGCGATAGCAGTAAAGTATAATGAAAAGAAAAAAAGAAAAAGTTTAAAAAAATCATTGTAAAATATAATAAAAATTATTTAAAAATTCAAAGCACGGCATGTAAGAAGGCTGATTTCTTTTGTGTTCTTAGCAGCTTGTAATGATAGCTAGATTGTGGAAATCTCCCATAATACCATTTGATATGGTTGGGACCAAACTCTCTTGAATAATGGTCAGCAAGGAACTCAATCCTTAATGGATCGATTTGAAAAGATCAGGAAACACGTAGAGTTCGAAATCGTTGCTGGAACCGTGGTGTGGAGCTTTTTTCATTGCACAAAAATACTCTATATACTCTCTTTCGTCCTGTCTTTCAATTCTTATCCTTCTTGGATGTGATTTTGTATACCCTCGGATTAGCTATTTGGGTAATAATCTAACAAGTCAAGAGACGATTGCCTTTAGGGGGGTTCAAAAGCAACAATCCTTTATTTGTCATTTGCTGCTTTGAATTTTACTGTTGGCTGGTTATGAATGATAACAGCTTTCATAACAGTGGTATACCAGTGTAAATTTGCTGTCCCTTCAAAATAACTCAACACACAGCCATTAATGTCTAAACCGCTGGCAACAAAAGTTAGTACACCCCTAAGTGAAAATGTCCAAATTGGGCCCAAGTGGCCATTCTCTCTCCCCGGTGTCATGTGACTCAATAGTGTTACAAGGTCTCATGTGTGAATGGGGAGCAGGTGTGTAAAATTTGGTGTTATCGCTCTCACTATCTCAAAATGGTCACTGGAAGTTTAACATGGCACCTCATGGCAAATAACTCTCTTCTGAGGATCTGAAAAAAAGGCAGCACAGTGACCAAGACCATACAGCGGTTTAACAGGACAGGCTCCACTCAGAACAGGCCTCGCCATTGTCAACCAAAGATGTTTTTTTTTTTTTATTTCAATATATTTTTATTGGATTATTCAAAATTTTACAATAGTAGCAAATAAAATAACAATGTTTTACAGTATACAAGAGGTGAAATAGCATACATCTTCGATTGCACATATACAATGCTAGTTAGGAAGTTGAGTATATACAATACTGTTTAAATAAGGTAGAGAATTCCTAGTGATACTTAATGTTGAAACAAAAATCGAATTTCAATCGTAGAAGGGAGGATTGAACTCCCCCGAACACCCCCGTGGGGACTCACAGTGCCGGGAGGCAATCCTTCCATAAGAAATGTTAGCTAAACAAAAAGAGTAAATAATAGTATTAAATTAAATGAAGCAAATCATGTCAGGGTATCGTACCATAGATTCCAAGTAGCCCAATGGATCGTATATTTATGAAGTAAGCCTAAGGATGATGCCAGTATTTTTTCATAGGAGTTATGAAGGTTGGTAAGGTCAACAGCATCATCGGGAGATGGCGGATTAGAATCTTTCCATTTCCTAGTAATAGATAGTCTAGCCGCTAAGAGGAAGTGAGTTACAATTCTTTGTAGATTAGCCAGGAATTTTTCTATTCCCAGGGATAACAAAGCCAATGCCGGATCGGGTGTTACTTGTGTTTGTGTCAAATCAGAAATTGTTTGGAAAATTTTTGTCCAGTAGTTGTTAAGCTTAGGGCAGCTCCACAATATATGAAATATGTCCCCTTTAGCAGTACAAAGTCTCCAACACGTGTTGGGGGATTGGGAATTAAATTTGGACATTACTGCTGGAGTATAATACCAACGTAGAGTAATTTTGGTAGATAATTCCCATAGGGAGGTGCACTTAGAAGCAGATTGATTGGCTTTGCAAGCTATATGCCATTGGTAATCAGTAAAGGAACATTTAAGGTCTTTTTCCCACTGTAGATGAGAAGAAGATTTAGTGAAAGTATGTTTTTGTTGCATTAAATTATAGAATAAGGAAATGCCTCTTTTTTGTTGTACTGGTGATGTCAAATAGGACCAAGCCGAAGTGTGAATGAGCTTAAAGAAATGGCCTAGTTTATATAAACAATGTACCACTTGTGGATATTGAGAATATATAATGTGAGGTAGGTCATATTCGGATTGAATAGATTGGAAGGATTTAATGTATCCAATCGAGTAAAAGTCTTGTAGATAATTAATGCCTTTTTTGTGCCAGGAAGCAATCGGAATGTGACTAATAAGAAGGTATAAAGCTTGGATAGGGACCTTAATATCAATGCTGGGATCTGTTAGTTCAGAAGAGGTCAAGAATTTAAGCCATGTTTTAATGGAAACAGCCATCGTAGGTGGTAGATGTGTTGGGATTTTAACCCCCAAAATGGCCCCATACAACCAAATATTGGTTGGGCCATACGTACAGTAACTGGATTCAATATTACCCCATTGAGTAGTAGAAGTAGTGTTAAACCACTCTCTCACTTGGGTTAGAATGGAGGAATGATAATAATCTTGAAAGTCAATGTATCCCACTCCTCCAGACATTCGATGTTTAATTAATTTGTTATGAGCACATCTAGACCTCTTTCCCTTCCAAACAAATTTGGATAAAAGCGTTTGCAAGGATTTAAAAAAAATATTGGGAATAGGAATAGGTAAATTCCGAAAAAAATATAACACCTGTGGAAGATGAATAATTTTGAAAGCAGATAATCTGCCCCACCAAGAGAATTCGTGCTTGCTCAGATTTTGAAGGTCTGCTTGTAATTTACTTCTAAGGCCCCGTACACACGGGAGGATTTATCCGCGGATACGGTCCAGCGGACCGTTTCCACGGATAAATCCTCTCGAGGATTTGCGCGGATTTTGATGCGATGGAGTGTACTCACCATCGAATCGAAATCCGTGCCGAAATCCTCTGGCGATGACGTGTCGCGCCGTCGCCGCGATGATGACGCGGCGACGTGCGCGACGCAGTCATATAAGGAATTCCACGCATGCGTCGAATCATTACGACGCATGCGGGGGATCCCTTTGGACGGATTGATCCGGTGAGTCTGTACAGACCAGCGGATCAATCCGTTGGGATGGATTCCAGCGGATAGATTTGAAGACATGTCTTCAAATATTTATCTGCTGGAAATCCATCGCATGGGAGGAAAATCTGCGGAAACAGATCCGCTGGATTGTACACACCATAGAATCTATCCGCTGAAACCCATTTGCTGGGATTTTTCAGCGGATGGATTCTATCGTGTGTATGGGGCCTAAGGGTAAGGTAATTATATTCATATAGTGATTTGGTAGTTCTGGTGAGGTTGATACCCAAATATGGAATTTTAGTGTCCTCCCAGATGTAAGGGAACTGGTGCTGTAATAAATTTCTGGACACAGCATCAATTCCGATGTCCAAAATGGATGATTTTAAAGCGTTCGCTTTGTAAAAAGAGACCTCACCAAACCAGGATAACATTTTTTGAACTTCAGTTAAAGAGGAAAAAGGATCGGTTAACATCAAGATTATGTCGTCTGCAAATAAGCAAATTTTATGGGCCAGTTTTCCTATATGAATTCCTGATATGTTGTCATTAGTTCTAATGTGCTCAGCCAGGGGTTCAATCATCATATTAAAAATTAGAGGGGACAATGGGCAGCCCTGTCGGGTACCATTAGAGATATGGAAAGGTTTAGAAAGAAGGCCGGAAGTAAAGACTCGGGCTGTGGGAGTGGTATAAAGGGCCAGTATAGTATATAATTTTTGAAGGGTCAGGTTCAGGTAATCCCAATTAACTCTGTCGAACGCCTTCTCTGCATCTAAAGAAAGAAGCAGAGAAGGCGTTCCGGTCAGTTCCACATTATGTATTATATTTTTTAGTCTTCTAGTAGCGTCTGAAGTTTGGCGTCCTTTGGTAAAACCAGTTTGGTCCGTGTGAATCAGTCCTGGGAGAATGTGAACTAGTCTATTTGCGATCAATTTGGCGTATATTTTCAAGTCAACGTTTAGTAAGGATATTGGTCTAAAGTTGGAGGGGGAGGTGGGTTCTTTACCGGGTTTGGGTAAAGTTATTATAATGGCTGAAAGCATTTCGTTCGGAAAGGAAGAGGAGGAGACTGAGTAGTTATATAAAGTCGTCAAATGTGGGGTTAGTAAGCTTTTAAATAACTTAAAATATTCTCCAGTGTAGCCGTCTGGGCCAGGAGATTTGGATGGAGGTAGATTGTCTATGGTCTTAAGAATCTCGGTTTCCGTAAAAGGGGCATTCAACTGTTCAAGTTGGTCTTTCGATAATGTAGGAAGTTTAATATGATCGAGGAAAGAATTGATTTCCTCGCATGTTGGTTGGTGTGTGTCAGTGTCCAGTTTGAGATTGTATAAGTCATTATAGTATGTGCTAAATGCATCAGCAATAGATTGAGGATTAATAAGTTTATCTCCTGATAATGGGTGATAGAGATAGCCTATTCTAGTTTTGAATCTTAGACCTCTAATGCGGTTGGCCATAATCTTACCCGCTTTATTGTTGGCAGTGTATGAGGTGGCTTTTAATTTTCTCAGTTTAAACTGATAAGAGTCAAGGAGCAGGGATAGTAAGTCATGCCTAAGTTTAAATAGTTGGGATTGAAGGTATTGCGATGGGTTAGTTTTATTTTTTAAATCAGCGTCTGCAATTTTGGTAGTCAGTTCATCCAGTTTTTTAATTCGTATTTTTTTAGCCCGTGATCCAAGTTGGATAAAAAGGCCTCGCATAAAAGACTTGTGAGCGTTCCACACCACTGCCGGGTCGGACACTGATCCAATATTGTCAGAGAAAAAATTGGCCAATTTTTGGTTAAGAAATGAAGCATTGTTCGGATTTTGCATTAAATAATTATTGATACGCCATAAATATGAATTTTGTTTAGAAGTGTTATTAGCCAATTTAATACTAACGGGTGCATGGTCCGACCAGGTGATAGTTTGGATACGGGATTCTAATATGTTTTGTAACAACCATTTATCAGACACGAACAAGTCAATTCTGGAGTAAGTGTTGTGACGTGAAGAAAGGAAACGTATAATCCTTCTCTGTCGCGTGACAACATCTCCATATATCAAACAGATCATTATCGTTAAAAAAGGAGTTTAGTGGAGATGATAGCCTTTTAGAACTGGAGGATGAATCAATAGTCACATCTGGAACCAAATTAAAATCCCCACAAATTAGCAAATGACCTTTCTGTACCTCATAATTTTTTTTAAGTAAAGATTTAAGAAATTTCATTTGACCGTGGTTTGGTGCATAGATATTAGCAATAGTATAGAGGACATTGTCCAACATACAAACCAAAATAATATATCTACCGCCAGGGTCAGTGGTGCAAGACAGTAGCTGAAAAGATAGAGTGTCACGGATAGCAATGAAGACTCCCCTTTGTTTTTTTGGAAAAGTCAGCCTTAAAAATGTGTGGAAAAGATTTATGACAACATTGAGGAGCTGCTCCATGAATAAAGTGTGACTCTTGTACGCAAATTACATCACTGTTGTGGGAGATAGCAGTTTTCCACAGTGATTTTCTTTTGGCCGGGTGGTTCAACCCTTTTACATTTAACATTAGAAAATTAATAGACATTTCAAGGATTAATTGAATAACTTGTATTGTAAAATGAGAAAATACTCACTTCCAAGAAAATAAGTTGTAGAGAAAAAGGTAATTATATGTTGGTAAACTCTGGAGATTGGAGGTTTATGAAGAAAATATTTACTTATATAATATCACCTCTGCATATAAAGAAAAAACAAATAAGGAAGGAAGTGGAACAAAGCAAAAGGAAAAACAAAAACAAAGACAAAATCTGTAGCAGAAAGTTGCTTAAAGCAAAACAAACAACAAAACAAAAAAAAAATGTTGCTTTCCTATAGCAACTTATGTTTACCAGAAAAAATAAAAATACTTCCCACATCCGTGGGACGATGAGCAATGCAATATCATATGCAGTGAAAAAAACAAAAAAAAAACAAATTTTGGGTGTAAAAATCAAACCGACAGAAATGGTGGGTAATTTTCAAACAGTAAAAGTGTGCAAGACAAGTATCCAGGGGATATTGTTGCAATGTAAAATAACAGGTATAATAAATACATTTTCCATTGTGTCACTTTGCAGAGGGGTTATGATATCCTGTGTGTTTTCCTTTCCCTAGGCGGGCTCCTTCCAAAGCCTTTCTTTCTTCAGCAGAAATTTCAGGGATGATGCCCCATGAGTGGAGTAGTCGTAGTCCGTCCAAAGGTTTAGAGATGGTGGTGGTAGTCCCATTATAGGTTATCAGCAGTGTGGCCGGATGTCTCCACTTGTACGGAATTTTATGGTTGTTCAAGGCTTTTGTGGTAGATTTTAGCTGTCTCCTCAAATTGAAAGTGTATTGTGACAGGTCTGCGTATATATGGATCTCATTATAAGGTGCAGGAAGCTCCGGTTGTGATCTAGCTTTAGCCAATAACTTCTCTTTAGTGGGAAAAAAATGGATCTTCATAAGAACGTCACGTGGGATGGATGCTTCTAGGTGTTTAGGCTTAGGGATGCGATGTATGCGATCTATCATTCTTTCAATAGGGGATATGTCTGGCAGTAAAGTCCCTATCATGTCACCCGCAAATTTTTGTAATTCTGCCTGAGTGATCGATTCGGGTAGCCCCCTCAGTTTAAGATTTTCCCTTCTTGATCGATCCTCCAAATCTGCGATTTTTGCGCGCATCCAATCTGCATCTTCCATTTGCTCTCTATATTCTGTTATGGGAGGTCTTTGTTGTGATGCTGAGTGACATTACCCTCCTCCCAATGGGAGATGTCTGTCTTCCTTTATTGGGTGTGTGGGCGTGTCCTCCATTTCCACCGCTAGGATATGACCTGTGACGTGCGGTGGTTTCCGCCCCCATGCCGCCCTAAGGTGATTGGCTGCGCTTCCTTTTAAGTCGAGCACACGCTTTTACGGTGCGCTCCACGGTCCTCTTCCTCCCCGATCTCATCACTGGTGAGTGTAGAGATTTATGAGGACCTTCTTGTGCGCACAGGATTAGGGCTTGCGGCGATCCCAGTGGAGAATGTTTTGATGTATCTTGGGACAGATCCATTGCGGCCACTTCCGGGGTCTTGGAGCGCACGTTCCAGACACGATTGCAGAAGTAGGAAGCAGGTTGAAACGCATGCGGGATTGCACGCGTACCAACGAGTGGGGTCTCACGTAAGTGCACTATTTGGGTCTATTTAAGCGCAGTGGCGGTGGTGGTCCTTTGTATGCCCCTGTAGAAGTCTTGGCAGATGAAATCGGTCGGGCACATACAATGGTCCTATCCATCTTAATACTGTGCAACCTGTATGAATTCATTACATTTTTTACGTTATTTATTTTTTGGTTGATGTGGATTTGGATGTGATTTTTTCTGGATTTCAGCATTTTTACACTATGAGGAGGTGTTCTCCCCATTTTTTCCTTTCTTTCACCTTTTGGAGTCCATCTGTCTGATCACAGTTGAATTTTCCCATTGGAATTTGGATTGGAGTCGCTTATCTGGGAGCAGTCTTATCAAGTCTTTCATCGTAAAGATCAACGCCTAGCGCAAGCAGGAAATCGGACCGTGACAGCGACCAGATTGGGCAATCGGCCTACTATGCATTTGTGACCCCCCGCCGTTTGGTGTGTTTGTGGGTCTACTCCATCCGGTAAGGGTATTTCATCCTCTTCCTTGGGTTTATGAGAATTGCATCTTGGAGGGGAACCTTCCACGCTGACCTAACAGGGATTGTCTCATCACTTTTATTATTGTTTATGGACACTTAGAATCACATTGGAGTATACAGTACTTATTGTTTATGGTTTAACCCTATATCACTGTAGGGATATCAATTTTTTTGGAACCCACTTATGTGAGTTCCCTTCAGACACTTATAGAATCATATTGTAATGTGTCTTCACATTTAATAAGGTACACTTTATATCACAAAAAGATTTCCCAAGCTTTAAACATCCCAAGGAGCACTGTGCAAGCGATAATATTGAAATGGAAGGAGTATCAGACCACTGCAAATCTACGAAGACCTGGCCGTCCCTCTAAACTTTCAGCTCATACAAGGAGAAGACTGATCAGAGATGCAGCCAAGAGGCCCATGATCACTCTGGAGGAACTGCAGAGATCTACAGCTGAGGTGGGAGACTCTGTCCATAGGACAACAATCAGTTGTATACTGCACAAATCTAGCCTTTATGGGAGAGTGGCAAGAAGAAGGCCATTTCTTAAAGATATCCATAAAAAGTGTTGTTTAAAGTTTGCCACAAGCCACCTGGGAGACACACCAAACATGTGGAAGAAGGTGCTCTGGTCAGATGAAACCAAATTCAAACTTTTTGGTAACAATGCAAAACGTTATGTTTGGCGTAAAAGCAACACAGCTCATCACCCTGAACACACCATCCCCACTGTCAAACATGGTGGTGGCAGCATCATGGTTTGGGCCTGCTTTTCTTCAGCAGGGACAGGGAAGATGGTTAAAATTGATGGGAAGATGGATGGAGCCAAATACAGGACCATTCTGGAAGAAAACCTGATGGAGTCTGCAAAAGACCTGAGACTGGGATGGAGATTTGTCTTCCAACAAGACAATGATCCAAAACATAAAGCAAAATCTACAATGGAATGGTTCACAAATAAACATATCGAGGTGTTAGAATGGCCAAGTCAAAGTCCAGACCTGAATCCAATCGAGAATCTGTGGAAAGAACTGAAAACTGCTGTTCACAAACGCTCTCCATCCAACCTCACTGAGCTCGAGCTGTTTTGCAAGGAGGAATGGGCAAAAATTTCAGTCTCTCGATGTGCAAAACTGATAGAGACATACCCCAAGCGACTTACAGCTGTAATCGCAGCAAAAGGTGGTGCTACAAAGTATTAACTTAAGGGGGCTGAATAATTTTGCACGCCCAATTTTTCAGTTTTTTATTTGTTAAAAAAGTTTGAAATATCCAATAAATGTTCCACTTCATGATTGTGCCCCACTTGTTGTTGATTCTTCAAAAAAAAATACAGTTTTATATCTTTATGTTTGAAGCCTGAAATGTGGCAAAAGGTCGCAAAGTTCAAGGGGGCCGAATACTTTCGCAAGGCACTGTGTATATATATATATATATATATATATATATATATACACACACACACACACACATATATATCTTAATTTTTCTTTTCAGCTCTAACCACCTTCCTGTCACTGTAATACCTCACTCTATAACCTTAAAAACGTATATTCTAAACAAATTCACTTTTATGGTTTTGGCAAACAGATTTCTTTTGTTCCTTTGTTTGTTTCTTCACTTATCATAAACTATGTATTTAGTATCCACTGATCAAAACATGAAAGGCTAAGAAATAATCTCTTTTGGATCTTTGTCATATATATTACGTCTATGCTGACATCTGGTAATGTTATGAGTTTATGTACAGGCTGCATGAACATGTGGATAAATGGCTCTCATTATTTAAATATATCAAACACAATAAGCATTAATGTGTTTTGTTCCACAGTATCATCTGGTGTCCAGACAGTACAAGTGCTTCCATCAAGCATTCTAGCAATAAAGAATAACAGGAACCAAGAACTAGATTGTAGATGGTGATATGAGTGATGTGTTTATTGATTCATCTGTTAATAGTGCTATTAGTGGGTGCTATTGATTCATGATCTGATTTTAGGATAGATGTAAATTCATTAAAAATTGTTTTCACCTTCTCACCTTGCTTATTGGGCGACTTGCCTTGGTTGTTCCAGGACACTCGCCGATCCCTTTACACTGAACCGACGATTAGGGCTACCCTCCAGGTAGGCCAGTCTTTCTAGGGCTCCATACTGGCAGCCTCCGGTCTGCCCTGTATGACTCCTGTAATCTCCCACCTGTTTTTCTAACCAGGAATGGTAAACAGGACCTTCTTCTCTACGCTATGAGAACAAATGTTTTGGGAACATGACTTCTAGCTAGCCGTTTATTGGCAGTCCGTTTCTGGTATACTCAGACTATGTTCGATCCCACGCTCCCCTTCTGGAAAACCATGCACCTGTGACATTTTCTATCTCATAACTGGGGTAAGGTAAGGATCCCTAGCTACTCTCACTTAGTTTGAGAAGCTTTGCCTCTCTGAAATTTTTTGGGCAAATACCTTATCTCAGGCCTAAAGTATGTTAACACATCCGGCTAACCTCTCACCTCTGAAGTACATGGTGAAGTGGGAGCAGGGCTTACAAACCACTTTTACTGGTAAGCAGAAAAAATCCCATATCGGTCGACCTCTAAGCACAAGGGGCCAGATCCACATAGATCGGCACCGGCGCAGCGTATCTAAGATACGCTACGCCGCCATAACTTACTTGGCTTTGTTTCAAATCCACAACGAATTCACGCCGTAAGTTACGACGGCGTAGTGTATCTCTGGCGGCGGAATTCAAATTGCCGATTAGGGGGCGTAATTCATTTAAATGAAGCGCGTCCCCGCGCCGAATGAACTGCGCATGCTCCGTTTCGAAATTTCCCGCCGTGCATTGCGCGAAATGATGTCGCAAGGACGTCATTTTTTAAACTTAGACGTGACTTACGTACATCCCGATTCACGGACGACTTACGCAAAAACAAAAATTCAAATTTCGACGCGGGAACGACGGCCATACTTAACATGGCAAGTCTAACTATACGCCGCAAAATACCAGCTTTAACTATACGCCGGAAAAAGCCGACTAGAGACGACGTAAGAGAATGCGACGGCCACGCGTACGTTCGTGGATCGTCAGAAATAGCTAATTTGCATACCCGACGCGGAAAACTACGCAAACTCCCCCCAGCGGACACCGAAGTATTGCATCTACGATACGAAGGCGTACAAAGCCGTACGCCTGTCGGATCAAACCCAGATGCCGTCGTATCTTGGTTTGAGGATTCAAACTCAGTAGATACGCCGGCGTACTCTCACTGTACTCTCACTGTGGATCTGGCCCACGGTCTCTAACATCCACCAGCTTTATGATATCATCATGGAACTGGGGGAAGAGGAACCTGTGAAGCTCTGGTGACCTCCATGCCCAAGTGGGTTAAGGCAGTGCTGGAAAATAATGGTGACCACACAAAATATTGTCACTTTTGGCCCAATTTGGACATTTCACTTAGCTACCAAAGATCGATGATAATACCACAGCACATTTTACTATAAGTACCTTATTTGACCCAAATGCCTGCATTGAACTACATCTCTATTATACTTTACTGAATCCTAAAATGCTAAAACATGCACCAGTGCGCTCTGGATTACTCATGATTTGTGATCATTGTAATAAATGCGAGGAGTCATCAAAGATTTTAGAAAACCTTACTGTCTGCGATTGACTATATATTCTTATAGAAGAATTGGAGCTTATTTGTTCAGTCAGATTGAAGCAATCTGCTGTGGCTTCCTCTGTGGTTTTTATGTTCTATTTAAGCCTTTAGCCACAAAACATTCCCTATGTATCCCATATGTATGTATCCCAAGTACAGTAACCAGTACACATTACTGTCATACCATACCATACAATATGGACTATATATATATATATATATATATATATATATATTATACATATAATCATAGGTGTACCCAGCCTATTGCATTAGGGTGTGCACCTTAAAACTCAAACACATGCATGATGGTGTCAGTAGGGCAGAGATTGGTGTCAGTAGGGCAGTGGATGGTGTCATCGTTTTTTATTTTTATTATTCAATTTTTTATTACAATTTTATTTTTTTATAATTTTTTTTACAATTTGTTTATGAGCCCCAATTAGAGGACCTTTGCCAACATTTTTAGAGGTTTAAACAGGGGTAATCTGCACCACACAGGGTGATTAGGGTGTGCCCAGGCACACCTGGCACACCCTGTGTGCACGCCTTTGGAAATAATAGAGATGTGGCACGATCACTGGATTGGAGCATTGCTCAAATTACTGTGTGTAATTTTTTATCAAAATTTCTAATGTACAGAATTGTAATGAAAAATGAAAAAAAGTATTCACAGCAATACCTGTGTCGCATCCCTAATATTCTAAGTACATGGCACTATATAGGAGTGCTGGTATATTACTTTTGGTTCCGCTCAAAGTAGAGGTGATCGTATATCCCTGTGTCCCAGAGCATGGGCTGGGCGGCACAGTGGTGTAGTAGGTGGCACAGTGGTGTAGCAGGTAGCACTCTCGCCTAGAAGTAAAAAGGGTCCCTGGTTTGAATCCCAAACACCACACTACCTGCCTAGAGTTTGCATGTTCTCCCTGTGCCTGCGTGGGTTTCCTCCGGGTACTTCACTTTCCTCCCACACTCCAAAGACATGCTGATAGGTTAATTGGCTTCTGTCTAAAATTGGCCCTAGTATATGAATGTGAGTTAGGGCCTTAGATTGTAAGCTCCTTGAGGGAAGGGACCGATGTGAATGTACAATGTACATGTAAAGTGCTGTGTAAATTGACATCGCTATATAAGTACCTCAATAATAATAATAATGGGGTGCCGGCTTATCATCAAAGTATATCCCTGTGTCCCAGAGCATGGGGTGCCGGCTCATTCTGATACTAACCCATAGGACAAATAAATGTAAAGAGGAAAGGATCTATACTACACCCAATCAGCTGCTCCTTGTCATTTGTTCACCTGGGGCGGTTGGGAGTAGTGGTAATCTTTTCCTTTTTACTATATAGGAGAGCACCTGAGAGTTTAACGTGTGGCTCACTGTACAAATGTAATATATATATACACACACACACATCATGTATTCAAATTCATATTATTAGAACTTATAATACAATTACAAACAATATGAATGCATAAAATTGTCGTAGAATGCAAAGGTTTGCTTGTGATAATTGATATTTATTATAAAAACTACTTATAAATGTGTTATATATGTAGCACATCCGTTCCGCCATAAAAGGAGCATACTTCAAAAATGTTATATGAACAAGTTAAAAAGTACTGCTTAGTGCTTATAGTATTTAATATCAATTTAAAAACCATGTGTAAAGAGCAACACAAAAGAAAGAGCGAATGTTGATGGAAATTGCAGAATTTTAGAATATATAATAGCAACATATATACCTTAACAAGACATCTCTTTCCTTACATAAAAGAACACTAAACAGGACAAGGTGATATACTAAATCTTACAAAGAAGTTTTGGCAAACAAATTGCCAAGATATATATTATCTCAACACATAAAAGAATATGATGCTCTTAAGCTGTTTCATAGTGAGCATTTCTTAAAATAAGATATTCAAAAGGAGATAGGGAAATTGGCAGTGAGTCTAGTATAGTACTTTACAAGCACACTGTAAAATAGGTTACACTGTAGATGATATATATTAGGTATTGCATAATGTTTCTGCATCTGCATTGCAGTTACACTAAGGGGTTTATGTTCTAAAAGCGGAGAGTGCAAAATCTGGCGCAGTTCTGCCTAGAAACCAATCAGATTCCAGATTTTATTGTCAAAGCTTAATTGAACAAGCTGAAGTTAGGCCCCGTACACACGATAGAATCCATCCGCAGATAAATCCCAGCAAATGGGTTTCTGCGGATAGATCCTATGGTGTGTACACGCCAGCGGATCTGTTTCCGCGGAGAAATCTCCTCTGGGATGGATTCCAGCAGATCGGATATTTGCTGTGCTGCACAACAAATCCATCTGCTGGAATCCATTCCAACGGATGGATCCGCTCGTCTGTACAGACTTACCGGATCCATTCGTCCAAAGGGATTCCCCGCACGCGTCGTAATGATTTGACGCATGCGTGGAATTCCTTATATGACAGCGTCGCGCCCGTCGCCGCGTCATAATAGCGGCGACGGCGCGACACGTCATCGGCAGAGGATTTCCGCGCGGATTTCAATGCGATGGTGTGTACACTCCATCCCATCGAAATCAGCGGAAATCTTTGAGAGGATTTATCCGTGGAAACGGTCCGCTGGACCGTATCTGCGGATAAATCCTCTCGTGTGTACGGGGCCTAAGAAGTTAATAGGTTACCATGCACAACTGCAACAGATTTTGCCCTTCTCAATTTTAGTAAATCAACCACCAAGCCTAGGTTCATATCGGAGCGATTTGTCATGCATGACAAGTTGCAGCCTATTGGAGATTTTGCAGCGCCACACCGATTTGCAAAAGTAGTTTCTGCACTACTTTTGTCAGATTTCAGATGTGATTTTAATAGACATCTGTGTATGAAGCCACACAGATGTCTATCAAGTAGCAGCTAAAATCACACTGACCTTGCTACTTTTAAAATCGCGCTGCTTCATAAAGATATTTTCACTTTGTGCACGCAATTATTTATATGCAAGCAACGCAACAGTCTTCACTCCTTTAGTAGACCAATGCCTCTTTTTGGTGTAGTTTCCATACTAAGAATTAAGGTTTACATTAATATAAGGTAGACTAAAGAAGATTGATTTTACTCCAATATATGATCGCTTTAATCACCTAGTCAGATTTCTTGAGACCATCCATTATTTGAATTTCCACTAACCTGATCTGTTTTTGGGGCATATATTGGTTTGGGAAAGCAACATGAAGAAGATTTTCCTTACTAAATCATTGATAAGAAGGAACTTTCTACTTTATAGGCTCATTTTAATGTGATACATTTTTCTGTGTTTTGCAGGGAACATCCATTGCTTTCAATAAAACGTGTCTCACACCTATGTGTTAATGAGCCCTATAGTATCCCAGAGTGTTTCTACTTCTATTAAGGTAATAGTACTTTAGTGATGTTGGCAACATAAAGGTAA
The DNA here is from genome assembly GCF_905171775.1 of Rana temporaria. Lineage (NCBI taxonomy): Eukaryota > Metazoa > Chordata > Amphibia > Anura > Ranidae > Rana > Rana temporaria. Next base: position 258,822,782 of record NC_053489.1, on the reverse strand, counting down.
TACCAAATACCTCTATTAAAGCGGAGTTCCACCCAAGAGTTGAACTTTTGCTTTTCAGAACCCCCCCCTACGATTTCACATTTGGCACCTTTCAGGGGGGAGAAGGGAGCAGATACCTGTTTAATACTCCTACTTCTGGGCATAGGTCGCCGTAAGGGAACCAGGAAGTGAGGACGCAATGCTTCACTTCCTGATTTCCTTACCGAAGATGGCGGCGGCAGCACCTGAGAGCCGAGGGACAGATCGGATTCGGGTGCCGACATCGCGGGCGCCCAGGACTGGTAAGTGTCCATATATTTAAAGTCAGCAGCTGCCGTATTTGTAGCTGCTGACTTTTAATAATTTTTTTGGGCGCTTTAAGGTTAATATCTAGAGGCATTTTGGAGTGGTACTAGTGATATTTTTGCCAGTTTAACTTCTAATAACAGAATGTGTGGAAACCCCTCAACCCATGTAAACTGATAGGGGCTCTACATTCTTAGGCTGGCTATACATTAATATTTTTTTTGGCTGAATGAAGAAAAATTGCTCAATTCTCCCATCCACACATTTGATGTGAATGAAGGAATAATTTCCACTGTGCTATTATGTTCTGACAGTGGGGAGACTTCCCCACCATCCGAATACACTGATCAACACTGCAAGCTATCATTTAGGAAAAACTCAACAGGCCGGTTGTACAGAAGGCGATCTACTCATTGCCTTCTGTACAACAAGCCTGCCTATACATGGTACCTAGAATGTTTTGATGACATAAAGTTCTGGCTAGTAAACCCAACTGAAAAGTACTTTTCCCCATGGAAGGAACTGGGCCAAGCTTTGGTGAAGTGGTTCTTTGGCTCACAAACCTGTTTAAAAGTAATAGTTAGCTATGCCATGCTAGGAAGTACAATGTCATTGGTGACTTTTTAAGGTGCAGGCTTTGGTGCTGAGATCCTGATCTTGTTTTCACTGTCTATTGAGTCACCGACTTAAGACAAGAATTTAACCACGGAACTCTGAAAGTACTTACCATAAGCAATTCCTATAATGACAGCTCTCACATTCATATTCTCATGTGTTCCTTTACACAAGGGAAGCAGCTGGTTAGCAAGAGTTTAAAAGGGGGTCCCAGCCTTTGACATTGGTGAACAAATAAATCTATTTACTTTCTTTAAAACATACTGGGGTTTATTTACTAACACTGGAGAGTGCAAAATCTGGTGCAGTTGTGCACGGCAGCCAATCAGCATCTAAGTTCAGCTTATTCAAATATGCTTTGCCAAAAAAAAAAAACATTTGATTGGTTTCTATGCAGAGCTGCACCAGATTTTGCGCTCTTCAGTTTTAGTATCTAAACCGAAAAAATGTAAGATATTGCAGCTGCAATCGTTTTTTTTTTTTTTTATTCTAGGAACATTTTCAGCAAGTACAGAAAATACCATTTACTCTTGCCAGAGATGCAGTGTTGTTGTCACATCCTGAAAAGACAGCCCAAAGAACCTTCTCTTTCTTGTGTAACCTATTAGCAGCATTATTTCACCATGTAATGGAAATGAACAAGATATGTTTGAAAACTAGCCTGTGTGGCAACCATGACATCCTCCATATATACAGTGGAAAAATGTGTGTAGAAGCAAAAGGGACAGGAAGTGTTATTGAACAGGTGTAAATAAAGGGGAGAAAGCCTAGAAGAGGAAAACTGGAGAGCAGCTTTAAAAGAACAACATTCGATGAATACGGTATATCCTGGGAATATTCGATCAAACACTGCATTGTCTTCTAATATATATATATATATATATATATATATATATATATATATATATATATATACACAGTAAAACCTTGGTTTGAGAGTAACTTGGTTTGAGAGCGTTTTGCAAGACAAGCAAAATGTTTTAATAAATGTTGCCTTGATATACAAGTGATGTCTTGATATAAGAGTGGCGTCATGTCACAACTGAGTATAAAAGAGAAGTGAGGCGCCTCTAAGTGTAGCAATATGGTTACATCTAATGAAGGTACATTTAGCAACATATTGCTACACTTAGAGGTGCCTCTCTTCTCTTTTATGCCCTGTAAAAAAAATGCTTTGTTATACAAGTGCTTTGGATTACAAGCATATTTCTGGAATGAATTATGCTCACAAACCAAGGTTTTTCCTGTATATACATATATATATATATATATATATATATATATATATATATATATATATATATATATATATATTTAAAAGGTTTCACTTTGATGCTCCAAAGAAATGTAAGAAAACTATGCCACACATTCAAAGTATATATATCTATGTCAGAAGGATTGATTGAAGCACTGTTTTTGTTTATAAGGTGAAGAGAAACATCTGAAGAACTTGTTTGGCACTTGCTACTTTGTGCCTAGGTTCACACTGCTGCGAATTCAAAATCGCGGTAAAATGCGCGATTTTACCGCGATTTCGCGGCTGCGATTTTGCCGTGATTTCGGACGCAATTTAATGTAAATCGCGGCCCGAAATCGCAAAAAGTAGTACAGGAACTACTTTTTGAAATCGCAGATGCGGCGTCGCACTGATTAGGACAGTGCCATTGCCGACAATTGCCGCCGATTTGAGATAAGATTTGACATGTCAAATCGCATCTCAAATCGTTCCAAATCGTACCCAGTGTGAACCAGGGCTGTATCTCTTTTTTTATCAGAGAGAAAAGGTTTTCTACATGAACATTTTATATGTTGTAATAATTTTGTATTGATGTCTGTATGGAGATGTATACATTGGGGGGAGATTTACTAAATCGCAGCCGCGAAATCGCGGTAAAATCGCGCATTTAAACGCGATTTTGAATTTGCAGCAGTGTGAACCTAGGCACAAAGTAGCAAGTGCCAAACAAGTTCTTCAGATGTTTCTCTTCACCTTATAAACTAGTGTACACAAAATCTGGTGCAGCTGGGCATAGGAACCAATCAGCTTCCAGGTTTTATTGTCAAAGCTTAATTGAACAAGCTGAAGTTAGAAGCTGATTGGTTATGCACAGATCCTGTGTGCACCAGTTTTAGTAAATCTCACCCAATATAATTTTAGGGTAATTATTCACAAAGTAGCATTTTTCTATAGATATATGGTTTTGGTATACATAAAGTGTTCTGAGTTTGTGGTATAATATTCTGTGTATATTATTATTGTCTACTAACTTCTTTACGCTGTTTATTCCCTTTGTAACACAAACGGCTTATATATTAACCAATAGTTTGCAAAATGATACTAAGGCCCCATACTCACGACCAAACATGTCTGCTGAAACTGGCCCGCAGGCCAGTTTCAGCAGACATGTTTGGTCGTGTGTGGGCGCGAGCGGGCCGAATTCCAGCAAACATTTGCCCGCCGGGCCTTTTCCCAGCAGACAAATATTCCTGGACTTGTTTTAAAACAGTCCGCTGGAATTCTGCCCGCTCGGACATGTACGGTCGTCAGTACAGACCTACCGTACATGTCCAGGCGCCCGCCGTCCCTCGCATGCGTCGAATGACTTCGACGCATGCGTGGAAGCATTTTAAAGGCGGGCCGCCCACGTCGCCGCGTCATTGTCGCGGCGACACCGCGTCATCGACGCGGCGACACCGCGGACACGCCCCGCGTATTGTTTACGCGCGGACTTCTGTACGATGGTGTGTACAACCATCGTACAGAAGCCCTCTGGCAGACATGTATGGTGAAAACGGTCCGACGGACCGCTTTCACCATACATGTTTGGTCGTGAGTACCCGGCCTAAGAATCAACTTTTTTTTAATTTATTTTTTAAGTATTAAGTAGCATGCATGTAACAAGTGAAGGTCAATTATACAAACCAATGAAATTATGTTGCATTTAAAATAATTCTTCCAAAAAAAATGATAACATGTCTGTAATTCGAATGTAAAATAATTTAGAAAAAAATATGGTTAACCCAGAGAAGGTAATGATTCTTCAACGCAGGTCCAATGAAAAAAAGTTTGTCTTGGACAAGTAATAGGGATGTGAACTGTCTTTCTTTACTAATGCCTGAGAAAACCTCTCTACACACATTACAATCTGATTGTTCATTGTACTTGTGTGTTTAGGTTTAATGCTACAAAACTTTAGGAATCGTACTATTAACTGAATGCAGATTTAAAAAAAACATATATTTGTGTATATTTGGATTGAAATATCAGGTCAATATTAACAGAATCTGTGATTAAAGCGGTAGTTCCCCCTCAAAAAAATTGTTACCCTTAGATTTTGTCTAGGGGAATTGGCTAGTTGTTTTTAAATCGAAGCTGTACTTACCGTTGTAGAGAGCGATCTTCTCCGCCGCTTCCGGGTATGGTCTTCGGGTCTGGGCGTTCCTTCTTGATTGACAGGCTTCCGACAGGCTTCCGACGGTCGCATCTATCGCGTCACGATTTTCCGAAAGTAGCCAAACGTCGGTGCGCAGGCGCCGTATAGAGCCGCGCCAACATTCGGCTTCTTTCGGCTACTCGTGACGCGATGGATGCGACCGTCGGAAGCCTGTCGGAAGCCTGTCAATCAAAATAGGAATGCCCAGTCCCGAAGACCCATACCCGGAAGTGGCGGAGAAGATCGCTCTCTACAATGGTAAGTACAGCTTCGATTTTAAAACAACTAGCCGATTCCCCTAGACAAAATGAGCCTCAATCTAAGGGTAACAATTTTTTGGAGGGGGAACTACCGCTTTAAGGTAAGGAATGGAACCCAAGAGCAACTTAAACGTTATCATTTGTATATGTCAGTAATAAAAGGATTAATTGGTAAAGCTTTACACTATGGATACATATTGTTTTTCAAAATGAGCCAATACAGACTTTTCAGTGATATCAATAAAATGTTTCTCAGTGAATGGCCAGAAGTCACCCTTATATACAATGTTGTCACACTTGAAGAGGTTTTCTCCTCTTTACCCTTTGACAGTTGTCACCCTTGGACAGTCAGCGCTGACCCTTGTATACAACATTCCCCTCCCCTATATACCATGTTCTCACACCAGAAGAGGCCATGTCTTCTAAAACCCTTCACAGTCAGCCCTGTGTGGCCAACACTGGCCCTTGCTAGCTATACACAACTTGAGTCTTGGGTGATTTCTACTGAATCAACCAAAATTTTAGTCGTTGGTAAGCCTGTCAGCATTTCCAATTTCAAAATTAAAGGACTAGGGTAGAAAACTGTCAGTTGAACAGTGACTTCATCCAACCAGATGCAGACACTGTTCAGGTTTTCAGGGTGTTGCAACTGCCTGAATACATTAGACAGCAGAGTAGATTCCTCTGTACACAATGGGGGAGATTTACAAAAACTGGAGCACACAGAATATGGTACAGCTTTGCATAGTAACCAATCAGCTTCTAGGTTTACTGTCAAAGCGTAACTGAACAAGTTGAAGTTAGAAGCTGATTTGTTACTATACATAGCTGCACCAGATTATGTGCGCCCCAGATTTAGTAAATCTCCTCCACTGTTTAGTGTGGATGGGAGAATAAATTAATTTCACTCATTCAGCCTCTGTGTGCCAAGGAATTTTCCTATACAATTTTCCCATAACTGAGGAGGTTTTGCCTACTTTACCTCTTCACAGTCAGCAGAAATGGTCCTATTATACAATGTTCTCAAAGCATAAGTGTCAGCTTCCTCTATACTCTTCCACAGACAGCCCTTGTTTGGCCAGTAGTGACCCTTCTATACTATGTTATCACAGCAGAAAAGGCTTTGCCCTCCATATTTCTCTACAGCCTGGTCCTTCTGCACAATGTTCTCCCACCAGACAATACATGCCCCTTGTGTGACCAGAACCAGTCCTTCTGTGCAATGTTCTCCCACCAGACTAACCATGCTCCTTGTGCGACCAAAATTGATCCTTCTGTTTAATGTTCTCCCATCAGAACTTGCCCTTGTGTGGCCATAAATTTCCCTTAATGTTTTACCACCAGACCATGCATGTCCCTTGTGTGACCAAACATGGTGGTTCTGTGCAATGTTCTCCCACCAGACCTTGCATGTCCAGAATCGATCCTTCTGTACAATGTTCTCCTATCAGAACATGCCCAAATATGGCCTTTGTATATGATGTGCTCCCATCAGACCTTGTCTCCAGAAATTGACCTTCTGTACAAAGTTCTACCACCAGGACCTGTTCCTTCTGTACAAAGTTCTCCCACCAAGACCTTGCATGTCCCTTGTGTGACCAAACATGGTGGTTCTGTGCAATGTTCTCCCATCAAACCTTGCATGTCCCTTGTGTGACCAGAATCGATCCTTCTGTACAATGTTCTCTTACCAGAACATGCCCTTACATGGCCAAATATGGCCCTTCTATATGATGTGCACCCACCAGACCTTGTCTCCAGAAATGGTCCTTCTGTACAAAGTTCTCCCACCAAAACCTGTTCCTTGTGTGACCAGCAATGGTGCTTCTGTACAAAGTTCTCCCACCAAGACCTGTTCCTTGTGTGACCAGCAATGGTCCTTTGTACAAAGTTCTCCCACCAAGACCTGTTCCTTGTGTGAGCAGCAATGGTCCTTCTGTACAAAGTTCTCCCACCAGGACCTGTTCCTTGTGTGACCTGCGATGGTCCTTCTGTACAAAGTTCTCCCACCAGGACCTGTTCCTTGTGTGACCAGCAATGGTCCTTCTGTACAAAGTTCTCCCACCAAGACCTGTTCCTTGTGTGACCAGCAATGGTCCTTCTGTACAAAGTTCTCCCACCAGGACCTGTTCCTTGTGTGACCAGCAATGGTCCTTCTGTACAAAGTTCTCCCACCAAGACCTGTTCCTTGTGTGACCAGCAATGGTCCTTCTGTACAAAGTTCTCCCACCAAGACCTGTTCCTTGTGTGACCAGCAATGGTCCTTCTGTACAAAGTTCTCCCACCAGGACCTGTTCCTTGTGTGACCAGCAATGGTCCTTCTGTACAAAGTTCTCCCACCAAGACCTGTTCCTTGTGTGACCAGCAATGGTCCTTTTGTACAAAGTTCTCCCACCAGGACCTGTTCCTTGTGTGATCAGCAATGGTCCTTTTGTACAAAGTTCTCCCACCAAGACCTGTTCCTTGTGTGACCAGCAATAGTCATTTTGTACAAAGTTCTCCCACCAAGACCTGTTCCTTGTGTGACCAGCAATGGTCCTTCTGTACAAAGTTCTCCCACCAATACCTGTTCCTTGTGTGACCAGCAATGGTCCTTCTGTACAAAGTTCTCCCACCAAGACCTGTTCCTTGTGTGACCAGCAATGGTCCTTCTGTACAAAGTTCTCCCACCAATACCTGTTCCTTGTGTGACCAGCAATGGTCCTTTTGTATAAAGCTGTCCCAACTGAGTGGGGGCTTTTTCCTATACTCCCCCCTTGTTGGGGCAGCCCATCTTCCCATAGCTCAGCAGTGCCCGGGCCCCCTTCAGTCTCAGTTTGTGGGGCAGACTGGACATAGGGTTAGCTGGACTAGCAGTGTGTTGGCTGGGGGGCACCGGAGCACTGGTACAAGGTGCAGTATGTGAAGGAGACACCATGAGTCCTGGCACAGGCACCGGGGAGGATGACGGCAGAAAGTGGCAGTGGAGAGTTGTCATGTCTGGAGGAGGAGGAGTTGGGAACACGGGCGGCAGGGTCCAGGCTCTGTATGGAAGGCGGCTGTCCCCAGGTTGGACCGAACACGTGGAAGTTGTGAGCGGCCATTCAGAAGTTGGTGGTCCGGGGTAGAGGGCGCACAGGGCGGCTCGTAGTCTCTGGTTCTCTCGCAGAAGCTCAGTAGCGTGCAGCTCTAGTAATATCTCCTCCATCCTCCTCCGCTCTCTGCACCGCCGGGCCGCCTCGTTATTGCGCCTCCTGCGCAGCCAGTAAGCGGAGCTGTCATCGGGGCGCAGAGGGGGGAGGGGCGCCTGTGTCTGCTGCCGACCAGTCCTGTCTGCGTCTGAGAGTGCTGCGTCCATGATCAAAGGGGTGCACCTATATCACAGGGTCACATAAGTCATGGGACAATGACAGCAGCCAGGTCATTATATACTCTGCTCATTCTATGACCCCTCCCCTGTCACTAACACCATGCACTCAGGACTCCTCTAAATGGGTGTCACACTCATTCCAGCAGCAATCCCACTCTCTGAGCAACCCAACTTCTCTATTTAGAAGGGACTGCTCCATTCATAAGCAACATTTTATTTCTAGCTGAGCTCCTGTATGGTCTGTAGTCAGGGCTCCAGAGGTCAGCTCTCCTTGCTGGACTTCCACTAGAGTTTGATTTCTGCCTGGAGATTATTTATTATTATTATTATATAGGATTTATACAGCGCCAACAGTTTGCGCAGCGCTTTACAACACAAGGGCAGACAGTACAGTTACAATACAAATCAGTACAAGAGGAAACAGAGGGCCCTGCTTGTCAGAGTTTACAATCTAAAAGGGAGGGTCAAGTGATACAAAAGGTAATAACTGTGGGCAGGGCAGCCATCAGAAATTACACATTCCCCCGGACCCAGGAATACTCCCACATCCTCCTCCTTCTCCATCCCATGTCCTCTTTGTCCTCCTGCAATCCCGTCTCCCACATCCCATGTCTTCCTCCTCCACTCAAATGTCCTCCTCCTCCTCCAGTCCCATCTCCTCCATCCCATTCCTTCTTCTCCAGTCCCATCTTCTCCTACCACAGAAGGGGGGGAATTGGGACAGGAACGGAGCAGGGGGCCTGGTGGGGGGCAGTGGGTTAGGAGGGGGGAGGGTCACAGGAGAAGAGCAGCATGACAGGAGGAGGCAGCCTGATGAAAGGAGGGCAGCGGAACAGGCGGGGGCAGCAGAACTGGAGGGGGAGTGTCATGGGAGGAGGTCAGCGGAACAGGTGGGGGGGCAGTGTCACAGGTGGGTTGCAGGACAGGTGGGAGGCAATGTCACAGGTTGGGGGCAGTGGGACAGGTGTAAGGCAGTGTCACAGGTGGGGGGCAGTGGGACAGGTGTAAGGCAGTGTCACAGGTGGGGGGCAGCGGGACAGGTGTAAGGCAGTGTCACAGGTGGGGGGCAGTGTCACAGGTGGGTTGCAGGACAGGTGGGAGGCAATGTCACAGGTTGGGGGCAGCGGGACAGGTGTAAGGCAGTGTCACAGGTGGGGGGCAGCGGGACAGGTGTAAGGCAGTGTCACAGGTGGGGGGCAGCGGGACAGGTGTAAGGCAGTGTCACAGGTGGGGGGCAGCGGGACAGGTGTAAGGCAGTGTCACAGGTGGGGGGCAGCGGGACAGGTGTAAGGCAGTGTCACAGGTGGGGGGCATATATTTTTTCCTTTTTTTTATTAAAGGGCCCAGAGGTCCCCAGATGGTAACCCCCTTTTTTTAATATCATTTTATATATATATATATTTTTATTATTATTATTAAAGGGCCCAGAGTTCCCCAGGGCCCCGGATAGCAACCCCCCTTTTAAATTTTTTTTTTAATATATGTTTTTATTTTTTTTATTTATTGAAAGGCCCAGAGGTCCCCAGGGCAACCCCCCCCCCCCCCAATTCGTGGCACCCCCTGCTTCTCAATTCACGGCAGCCCCCGCTTCCCACCCCCCCCCCCACCCCGGTTTTCTGCTTCAGGGGGCCCATGCCTGAAGGAGACTGATGTTGTGAGCTGAGGGGTAGAAAGATACATTTGCGTGTCATCGGCATAGAAATAATATTGAAAGCCATGGAAGTTATCAGCTAACCCAGGGTGGAGGTGTAGATTGAGAATAGGAGGGGTCCAAGAACAGAACTTTGGTGCACCCTGACAGAGAAAGGAAGAGAAGAGGAGGAAGTAGAACTGTAAGTGACACTGAAGGTGCAGTGGGATAGGTAGGATGAGAGCCAAAGAAGAGCACACTCATGGGAACCAAAGGAGTAAAGTTTTTTTGAAGAGGAGGGGGTGGTCCATTGTATCAAACGCAGCGGAAAAGTCCAGAAGGAGGAGTACAGAATAGTGTTAGTTAGTAAATAGTTTGTGAATTATAGGAGAGCAGTTTCTGTGGAATGTTGATTGCTAAATCCTGACTGAAGGGGATCAAGTAGGTTATTCTTAATGAGGTGGTCACTCAGTTGGTTGTAGACCAGGCATTCAATGTGATGATCTGAACATGAAATGAAACAGCCAAATGTTAAAAAATAGTAATTTTCTACAACAGTGGTCACCAAACTGCAGCCCTGGCGCCTGATATGGCTCTTTCCTTGCCTTCATCTGAACTTATTCTGAATTATTCCTGCCACTGACACCAACAATGGGGCACAATTCTTTCCACTGACACCAAGAATGAGGCATAATTCCTTCCACTGATAACAAAAATGGGGCACTATTCCTCCCACTGACATCAACTATTTCTGCCCCCAATACCAAATATTGGGCATTGTTTAATCCAACTGGGCACAGTCCAACCTCCCTAAAGCCTGAAGGAGACCCCTGTGCTAGAATAAGGCCTCATTCACACAGGCGGACTCCGTCGGGAGATCTGTCCGCAGATCTCCGCTGAGCCGACGGATGACAAGCTCCTCTCTGCTCACTGAGCGGGGAGGGGCTTGTCAAGCACCGCTGTCTCCTATGGAGCGATCTGATGAAAACGGACACCATGTCCGTTTTCATCAGATCTTACCCGCTCCGATCCACATGGACGGATGGGGACGTGGCCCCCATACGTTTTTTTTTAGCGGATCGGGTCGGATGTCAGCGGACATGTCTCCGCTGACATCCGACGCTCCATAGCGATGCATTGAGCGGCCGCTCAGGTCCGTGACAGGTGGACCCGAACGGCCCGTCGTGTGAATGAGGCCTAAGAGGTAAGGGCAAAAAATGACATGGCCACGAGCAGCGATTTTTATAATGCATAAAGGGCAACATTATAGTTGCAAAGTTAAATAACATGACTGGTGGATGGTCTATGAAGTGGAGCATCTGTACGATGTTTCCAATCAGGTACATTTACAAAAAAAATTCCATTTAAATTACAGGTAAATGACAGTTCTGAGTCAATTTAATTATATTTGTAAACAAAACAGAAGATTTCCTCTATCTATATCAGACTCTTATCCTAGATCAGCCTTTCTCAGCTATTTTAACACAGAGAAACCCTTGAAATAACTTTCCAGTCTCAGGGAACCCCTGCTAAAAATGATTGTATCTATAACTCATTATACATTAATGTGTTAGTCAGTGGGAAGAATGCTCCTTACCTTGTGGTCACAAGGAAGAATTACTGTACCCCCTTATAGATAATTAAAAAGATCATTAATGTTAGTAGGAACGTATCTGATGCCCTGTACACACGATCGGATATCTGATGGAATCTAATCCGATGGATTTTTTCGTCGGATATCCGATGAAGCTGACTTTCATCAGTCTTGCCTAAACACTATCAGTCAAAAATCTGACCATGTCCAAACGCGGTGACGTAAAACACTACGACGTGCTGAGAAAAATGAAGTTCAATGCTTCCGACCATGCGTCGACTTGATTCTGAGCATGCATGGATTTTTCTCCGATGGAGTTCCACACAGACGATCATTTTTTTCAATCAGTTTTATATCTATAGGAAATTTTTAAAACATGTTCTATTTTTTTTCACGATGGAAAACAAACCGATGGGGCCCACATACGACCGGTTTGTCCGATGAAAACGGTCCATCGGTCTATTTTCATCAGACAAACCAATGTGTAGAGGGCTTTAGAGGCAGAAATTGCTCATTGCTCAAGTATTCCCTAGCAACCTCTGGAGGAATCCTAGAAGAGAAACCCTCTCCTAGATGATGGTCTGGTATAGATGATAATGGGTGCCCCACACAGGAGAAAAAAATGGGCAATAATTTGAGCAATAGGTGGTTCTGTCAGCAGTTTCTAGCCTGAGCCAGGTAGAAAATTACTGGCAAAACAGTAACTGCATTCAGATGTGATATTTTCTCATTCATCCCTGGGTTAAACGAGTGAACATCTGTACATGTATTCTGAATTGAATATATGTCTGGACTTTGACTGGGCCATTCTAAGGCCTCGTACACACGACCGAGAATCTCGTTGTAAAAGAAACGTCGTTTTCCGAGGTTCTTGTCAGGCTTGACGAGAATCTTGTCAAGCTTTCTTTGCATACACACTCTCAAGACAAAATCTTGTCGTTCTCAAACGCGGTGACGTACAACACGTACGACGGCACTATAAAGGGGAAGTTAAATTCCTGCGGTAGCCACCCTTGGGGCTGCTTTTGCTAATCTCATGTTACTGCGTGTTAAGTAAAAGTTTGGTAAGAGACGATTTGCGCTTTTCAGTCTGTTACAGCGTGACGAATGTGCTATCTCCATTACGAACGCTACTTTTACCGAAGGCATGCTCCCGTCTCATACTTTATTATGAGCATGCGCGGGTTTCTAAGCATACCAGCCAGACGAGAAACACAACGAGTAAATTGAGACTCCCGACGAGAAAAAAGAGCGCATGTTCTCTTTTTTTCTCGTCGAGATCCACGTCAGTTTTCTCGACGAAAAACATACACACAACCGTTTTTCTCTGCAAAAATGCTCTGCCACCAATTTTCTTGATGGATTTTTCCAATGAAAACGGTCGTGTGTAACACATGAATATGCTTTGATCTAAACCTTTCCATTGTAGTTCTGGCTGAATGTTTAGGGTCGTTGTCCTGCTGGAAGGTGAACCTCCAGCCCAGTCTCAAGTTTTTTGAGACTCTGAGGCCTCGTACACACGACCGAGTTTCTCGGCAAAAACCAGCAAGAAACTTGCTGGGAGATATTTTTTTGCTGAGGAAACCGGTCGTGTGTACATTTTCGTTGAGGAAACTGTCGAGAAACTCGACGAGCCAAAAAGAGAGCAAGTTCTCTATTTCCTCAATGGGAGTCTCAAATTGGCTCGTCAAGTTCCTGGTCGGGCTGGTTTCCGACAAGAAACTCGAGCGTGTGTATGCTAAGAAACCCGCGCTTGCTCAGAATAAAGTATGAGACGGGAGTAAAAGTAGCGTTTGTAATGGAGATAACACATTTTTAAAGCTGTAACAGACTGAAAAGTGCAAATCGTCTCTTAACAAACTTTTACTTAACACGCAAACACATGAGATTAGCAAAACCAGCCCCAAGAGTTTAGCCAGTGGAATCGAACTTCCCCTGCCGTTGTATGTGTTGTATGTCACCGCGTTTGAGAACGAGGAGATTTTGTCTTGACAGTGTGTACGCAAAGCAAGCTTGTCGAGTTCCTTGACAAGCCTAACAAGGAACTCGATGAGGAAAACTATGTGTTTCGCCCGTCGAGTTCCTTGGTCATGTGTACAAGGCTTAATAGGTTTTCTTCTAAGATTGCCCTGTTTTTGGCTCCATCCACCTTTCCATCAACTCTGACCAGCTTCCATGTCCCTGCTGAAGAAACACATCCCTACAGCATGATGCTGCCACCACCATGTTTCACAGTGGGGATGGTGTGATGGGCAGTGTTAGTTTTCCGCCACACATAGGGGGTTATTTACGAAAGGCAAATCCACTTTGCACTACAAAGTGCACTTGAAATTGTACTAAAAGTGCACTTGGAAGTGCAGTCGCTGTAAATCTGAGGGTTAGATCTGAAATGAGGGGAAGCTCTGCTGATTTTATTATCCAATCATGTGCAAGCTAAAATGCTGTTTTCTATTTTCCTTGCATGTCCCCCTCGGATCTACAGCGACTGCACCTCCAAATGCATTTTCAGTGCAATTTCAAGTGCCCTTTTAGGTGGATGGCCATGTCTTGGTAGGTTTGCAGTTGTGCCATACTCTTCCCATTTTCGGATGATGGATTGAACAGTGCTCGTGAGATGTTCAAAGCTTCGGATATTTTTTTTTAACCTAACCCTGCTTTAAACTACTCCACAACGTTATCCCTGACCTATCTGGTGTGTTCCTTGGCCTTCATAATGCTGTTTGTTCACTAAGGTTCTCTAAAAACCTCTAAGGCCTTCACAGGACAGCTGTATTTATACTGAGATTAAATCACACAGGTGCACGCTATTTACTAATTAGTTGACTTCTTAAGGCAATTGATTCCACTAGATTTCAGTTAGGGGTATCAGAGTAAAGGGGACTGAATACAAATGCACGCCACACTTTTCAGATATTTATTTGTATTTATTTGTATGGGAATGCAGATGTCAATAGCATTTGTGCAGGCACAACAAATTGTCACTGAATTACTTGTATTATTACTATCTCCTATGATCATCAGCTCCATCTAGTGGCCACGATGCTGTATTGTTTTATTTTTTTATTGTTGCAATTCAGAAAAATACCACATTATGGTCACTAGATGGAGTCAAAATAAAACAATATGGTGATAATTTGATGTGCCTTTGTGAATGATTTTTTTTTTTTTATGTACGTAAACCTTCTAGTGTGCAGGAACCCAGTTTTTTTTGTTTTGTTTTTTTTCTGCCCACAGGCTTGCTTTGAAGTAGATTATGTAAAACAGGTGGGTAAGTGTTTTCTATTCTTATTCCCTTTGATTGTACAACCCATAGATGTAAATTGTTTGCACAGGCACGTGAATTGAAGATGTTTTCACTAACTGCATTTGTCAATGAACAAAATGTTATTTACTTTACTTTATATAAGACCTGTTTGTGTACTGAAATCAAGAGGATCCAGTGACTAGACATTCCAGTTCAAATCTCAAGACTGTCAAGAACAGTTAGACCATCAGGTGCATTGTATTTCAGATAAAGCAAAGTTCCGCTTTCAGTGGGGTGGAAATGGGAAGTAACTATGTCAAACCACCCATTTCCTTTTAATAGTGCAGTAATTAAACACAGACTGTCCATGAGATTTACAGCCAAACTTACTTCCTTACACATCTGCACATTTATCCTTTCCTTTTAACGTGGGGGATCTGAAGGTCATATCATACAAAAAAAAAAAACTTTAACCCATTATGCATATCATGCATCTTCTAGTCATCAGAGGCCATTTCTGGTGTACAAGCGCTGTGCTTAGATTTGCTGATCATTGAAGGTGAGCTGCAGGGCAAGCCTATATTTGCCATGCCATACATTCAATCACCATCGTGCCCGATATATACTGTATGAATACATCGCACACTACTGTGAAAAATATAATCAATTTATGTATAATAAAACAAACCTTTTTTTTTAAACTAAAAAATCAGTTGATGCAGCCCCCTTATTGTAAATAGATATATTCAAAGAGAATCCACAATTGCCCCCAGATTCCAGGAGGCACCAAGCAGTTTCCCTATATGTGCAAACTCACAATCGCTTTATCATTAAAGTCCCAAATAAGATCACCACAATACTATCTGTGGTTACAGTTTTTATGGTGACATTATTTTGGACTTTTTTATGAACTCAATGATTTGATGATTGTGAGTTTTCACATATAGAGAAACTGCTTGGTGACTCTTGGAAGCCTGGGGACAATTGGCAATTGTTGCCTGCTTATCGCTCGGACACCTCATACAAATATTAGATACATGTAGACTTCTTGTGTTGAGTCTTGGAATCTGGGGACAATTGTGGATTGTTGAGGCTGAGGTATACCGTGTCTATATACTATACTGACCCTGTTATATCTCAGTTTATTGTCAGGCTCTTTGTAAAATTATTCTATGAAATGATTAGAGGAACAGAACTTTATTTAAAAATTAGATTATTGTATCTTTGTGATAATGTTATAGTGGATTTCAACCCCCCCCACCCCCCCCCCCAAAAAAAACATAATAAAGTCACATCAGCATAATAAATGTAGATATATTAAATGAAATATTGAGAAGAGAGTAAGATATTGATGAAAGCAGCAGTGTAAATATCTTTACATTTACAATAGATTACTTATGAGGGGCACTTTAAGCAGCAATATAATTCAGCATCTGAAATGGTCTGGATACTGTAAGAATACTTAGGGGTCTAATTATAAAACATTAGTTGGAAGAATGTCACAAGCATTCATTCAGACTGCATTATTTTCCCTGTATTTTCTCAAATACAATTACTTTATATGACTGTCAGCTCCATCTAGTGGCCAAAATGCAGTATATTTCCTAATTGAGGTACCGTATTTCAGTGGTCACATTTTGGCCACTAGATGGAGTGGTCCATATATTATGTAGCACTATGGCTTTACTAGTGTAAATTTGATATCAAATTTTGGTTTTAGTCAAAGTCTTTTGACTAAAATGGCATTTTAGTTTTAGGGCTGGCTCACACCACAAACGTACTCCAGATCTGTTCAGGATGCATTTTTAACGCATTTTTGGGACGTTCCGGTGCATTTTTTATGCATTTCTGAGTGCATTTCAGATGCTTTTTATATAGGGGTCTGGTGCATTTTTGATGCATTCCAGTGTGTTTTTCATGCGTTTTACCACATTCCAGTACAGTCCAGTGCAGGAAAAATGCAGCATGGTCTACTTTTTTTAATGGAACTGGAAAGACCTGGAACTGACTGCACTGGTATGATATATGCCATTGGAAACCATACGACCTACTTTTCATGTGTTTTTGATGCAGGAAAAAAACCGCACTGGACTGCATGTGGTGTGAACTGGCCCTTAGTTGTATTTTAGTCATCTAAATTGTTTTAGTCGTATTTTAGTCAACTAGAATCTAATGGGTTAAGTTACACAATTAAATTAATTATTTAGGCATATCTCTAGAATTGCCAAACTCATTGTATACTACTGGAGTAAACATCTAATAACATGCTCACAGATTTAGTCGTTGTGATATTCAAAAACCGAGTTTCACAAACAAACAAAAATTGCTTTTTGACAAACAGAAGTTCAACTTTAAGATATAAGAAAAAAATCGGTAAACTCTATTGGCTGTAATGCCATTGCACATATTACCTAAATAAATTACCAATATTAACCTCTTGCTGCCCGCATTATAGCCGAAAGACGGCCACAGCGCGGGCCTAAATTGCCTGAAGTCCAGGGATGTCGGCACCGCAGCCAATGTTTATATCAGCTGGTCGGGTGCTGCCGCCGCCATCGCTGTTAAGGGAGCCCAACGGTGTAGCCTTTCGGCTTCACAGCCGGGTCCCTACTGCGCATGCACGAAGTGCGCTGCACTCCCTTACTGGCCTGGCAGAAAGGGAGGGAGGAGGAAGGGGGCCGAGCTGCTGATGTAATTCGCCAGGGATCGTTCTGCCGAAAGTGGGGACCAGATACCTGTAAGAAAACAGGTACTTGCTCCCTCCTCCACCACAAAAGGTGCCAAATGTGGCACCGGGGGGGGGGGGGGGGAATCAGATAAGTGGAAGTTCCACTTTTGGGTAATTTTGGAGGTGCTGTTTTGGAGAATTGTTTGTGCCATTGTTCTTAGACCGTGCAAATCATAGGTAAAATGCACAGTGCCAATCAGAATGGCTCTGTGTTGTGTGATTACTGCGATGGTCAATCACAAATGACAAATGTAAACACTGGGCTCTCCCCTTCCTCTCACAACATAGGAAAGAGTATTTATTAATGAAGATTTAATAAATGATGGTATTTAGCAGCAGATTCAACTCAAAGTGGGGGTAGTAATTTTTAGGATCATTTGTTTAACCCACTTTAAACCCCCATCCTCTCCTCTCAGATTAAGCTGTACAGCTTATCTCCATCCTGTCTCTAACATGTATATTAATGCCATAGTCTCCTTTATCATGCACATTAGCCACCCCTCATGTCCATATTTCCACATGAAATTGCAAAAAAAGTAGTGCAGGAACCCTTTTCATAGTCGATGAGACTTGAATCATAATGATATGAACTGTTCCATTGCTAAAAATGGAGTGTGAATTATCATTACTTTTTATACAAAAAATTGTGGCCGGTCTCTGAGTAAAATAGAGGTACAAACAGTACCCAGAGAACAATATGTTTGGTTCATTTTTTTTCCATAATAAATTGACTGTCATTTTTATATACTGTTTGTGCCTCTATTTTAATCAGAGACCGGCCTCACTTAACCACTTCCCTACCGCAGTATTGTCATGACGGTGGCAGGAACCATTTGTCCCTTTTAATTTCACTTTAATTTGGCTACAGTGTTGCATACTGTGTATGTATCAGTCAAGCTATCTCAGCACTGAAAAATGGCCTGGTAATTATGGGGTATTAACCACTTAAGCCACGGACCATTTTGTAGCTAAAGGACCAGGCCCCTTTTTGCGATCCGGCACTGCGTCGCTTTAACTGACAATTGCGCGGTCGTGCGACTTGGCTCCCAAACAAAATTGATATCCTTTTTTCCCCACAAATAGAGCCTTCTTTTGGTGGTATTTGATCCCTCTGCGGTTTTTATTTTTTGCGCTATAAACAAAAATCGAGCAACAATTTTGAAAAAAAATACAATATTTTTTTACTTTTTGCTATAATAAATATTCCCCAAAAATATATAAACAACATTTTTTTAAAAGCGTTTATTGATTGGTTTGGCGGCGATCAGCGATTTTTATTGTGACTGCGACATTATGGCGGACACATCGGACACTTGTGACACTATTTTGGGGCCATTGCCATTTTTTACAGCGACCAGTGCTATAAAAATGCACTGATTACTGTGAAAATGACACTGGCATTGAAGGGAAAGGAGGGATAGGATCTGGCTGGTCTAGACTGAAAAATAGTATTTTTAACAATAGCACCTCATCCCAAATTTATATATGGGAAAGTAGAACAATGGCGGGACTATAGCGGTGCATGCAGAAACCAATAAAGAAAAATAGAACAAATAATGTAAATTTTAATAATTTATTAAAAAACAGAGTAGCGTCAGGTTGTAGAGCATATCATAGACTCTACAGGAGCCTACTACACAAATCAACAACCTGATCAAAGGTAACAAAGTTAAAAAGTTCCCATGACAGACATTAGTACTGTAACAGAGATCGCAACCCGGTTGGTAAACCCTATATATTTCGCCCGGTTAGGCTTCTTCAGGGGTGGTTGAGATCAGAGTTTGGATTCTGATAATGACATACAGAAAAAAGAAAATTTAATGATTTGTACATAAATACATTAAATATACATAAACAATAAATAAAGTCGCTCTGCCAGTGTATATCACATAATGCCCACCTGCTGGTCCGTAGTGGGAGTAAAAAAGACAACAGGGTGTGTATATACCCTGATACCATCACATGCCTAAAAAGTCAGGCCGGATGAGCACAAGTTGACAGCCACAAGGATACCCTAGGCAGGAAAAAGTGAAGAGCCGCTGCAGATGGGATCCACACAATCCCCAACCATCGGAGAGGCAAGGGGCGGCACCCAGAAACAAGGTGGCCAACTGTGGAGAAAAGTAGTAATATCAATATCTATTGTAGAATACTTAAAAAAATATTTATAAAAAGTAATAAGATAAAGTGTACACTCACAGTGCTTAGGTAAACAGGTATAGCATCTGTGGAGGCATACGCCTAGCTTGAGACCGGAGGCTAGTCAGATCTGTAACAAGCTAATCCAAATATTGTGTCAAAAAAATAAAAAGGAAGAAAACAAATAGGAATCAAGCAGAAAAATAAAGAAAGGAAAGAAAAGAGAAAAGGGAAAGAAGAGAGAAATAAAACAGATAGTTTACTTCTGTATTGTATATTTAAATATAGCAATTGTAGTGATCTTAAACAAAAAGCTGTTCCATACTAGGATAAAAAGATCCACTCATAAAGAAAAAGTTTGGTAGAGAATAATAGCAAGCCAAAAGATTATAAATGATCATTTTTTGAAGCAGATAAGAGGACAATTAATAAGGGACATAAGTAAGTGTTTGAGCAAACAGAGGAGACAGGTTTATATATTAAGCAGCTTTTAGGCATGGTAGAGAGAGTACCTGGTCAATCAGTCTCAGCAGCACGAGTTAGCTCCACAGGAGTGTACAACACACTGACGCTCCACAGCAGGACAGAGTCCTGATATACCCCTCAGCCCCTCCCACACGTCCGTGCGTCATAGGAGGCGCGGTCGGGCGTGAGCGGACACATAGTGTCAGTGCACAGACGCCCAAACTGATGCTAGACAAGAGGCCTACAATCCCCAGCAACCCCTGGGTTGGGAAGCGTGGACGGCCGAGTAATCGGCCAATCACAGCGCGCCGGGGGAGGGGCACCGCCGTGCAACGGAGCGGCCCATAGGCAAGGAGAAAAACCATGTCCAAGAGCCGGGAGTGGCCAAATCGCCGATGGAGAGGGAGGAAATCCAGCAATCAGGAGGGAGAAAGACAAACACTGACAAAAACGGGCTCACAAAGTGAAGCCCTTGGGTGTCCAAATGGAAGGGGACAGAAGGTGAAAAATCAACCGCAGCAGCATCAAAAATCCTGCAGAATAATATAGGATTATCCAATGGGCAAAGGAATAGCAACTCGGTATATTAAAAGGATATGTCATGGCCCATACCTTAAAAAGGCAGGGTCATTGAAAAAAACCAGCATGGATGTAGGCAGGGTGGCAAGGGCATATATACAATAGCAGAGCGATTCACAACAAAGTTCACACAGATAGACAGTGTTCATAGATCAGAAAAATGGTTAGGATCAAACATATCTGGGGCAATCATATACAGAGCTAGTATTTTTTTGCATATATATTAGTTAGCAAAATGCCAAAATAGCCAGAGAAAGAAAACAGACAGGGAAAAGGAAGAAGGAGCAGAAGAACAAGGGAAAGATAGGGGGAAAAGGTAGAGCATATGAAGGGGAGGGGTGACAAAAGAAGAAGAAGAAAGGAAAAGGGGAAAACCGAAGATGTTCCTACATCTTCGGTTTTCCCCTTTTCCTTTCTTCTTCTTCTTTTGTCACCCCTCCCCTTCATATGCTCTACCCTTTCCCCCTATCTTTCCCTTGTTCTTCTGCTCCTTCTTCCTTTTCCCTGTCTGTTTTCTTTCTCTGGCTATTTTGGCATTTTGCTAACTAATATATATGCAAAAAAATACTAGCTCTGTATATGATTGCCCCAGATATGTTTGATCCTAACCATTTTTCTGATCTATGAACACTGTCTATCTGTGTGAACTTTGTTGTGAATCGCTCTGCTATTGTATATATGCCCTTGCCACCCTGCCTACATCCATGCTGTTTTTTTTCAATGACCCTGCCTTTTTAAGGTATGGGCCATGACATATCCTTTTAATATACCGAGTTGCTATTCCTTTGCCCATTGGATAATCCTATATTATTCTGCAGGATTTTTGATGCTGCTGCGGTTGATTTTTCACCTTCTGTCCCCTTCCATTTGGACACCCAAGGGCTTCACTTTGTGAGCCCGTTTTTGTCAGTGTTTGTCTTTCTCCCTCCTGATTGCTGGATTTCCTCCCTCTCCATCGGCGATTTGGCCACTCCCGGCTCTTGGACATGGTTTTTCTCCTTGCCTATGGGCCGCTCCGTTGCACGGCGGTGCCCCTCCCCCGGCGCGCTGTGATTGGCCGATTACTCGGCCGTCCACGCTTCCCAACCCAGGGGTTGCTGGGGATTGTAGGCCTCTTGTCTAGCATCAGTTTGGGCGTCTGTGCACTGACACTATGTGTCCGCTCACGCCCGACCGCGCCTCCTATGACGCACGGACGTGTGGGAGGGGCTGAGGGGTATATCAGGACTCTGTCCTGCTGTGGAGCGTCAGTGTGTTGTACACTCCTGTGGAGCTAACTCGTGCTGCTGAGACTGATTGACCAGGTACTCTCTCTACCATGCCTAAAAGCTGCTTAATATATAAACCTGTCTCCTCTGTTTGCTCAAACACTTACTTATGTCCCTTATTAATTGTCCTCTTATCTGCTTCAAAAAATGATCATTTATAATCTTTTGGCTTGCTATTATTCTCTACCAAACTTTTTCTTTATGAGTGGATCTTTTTATCCTAGTATGGAACAGCTTTTTGTTTAAGATCACTACAATTGCTATATTTAAATATACAATACAGAAGTAAACTATCTGTTTTATTTCTCTCTTCTTTCCCTTTTCTCTTTTCTTTCCTTTCTTTATTTTTCTGCTTGATTCCTATTTGTTTTCTTCCTTTTTATTTTTTTGACACAATATTTGGATTAGCTTGTTACAGATCTGACTAGCCTCCGGTCTCAAGCTAGGCGTATGCCTCCACAGATGCTATACCTGTTTACCTAAGCACTGTGAGTGTACACTTTATCTTATTACTTTTTATAAATATTTTTTTAAGTATTCTACAATAGATATTGATATTACTACTTTTCTCCACAGTTGGCCACCTTGTTTCTGGGTGCCGCCCCTTGCCTCTCCGATGGTTGGGGATTGTGTGGATCCCATCTGCAGCGGCTCTTCACTTTTTCCTGCCTAGGGTATCCTTGTGGCTGTCAACTTGTGCTCATCCGGCCTGACTTTTTAGGCATGTGATGGTATCAGGGTATATACACACCCTGTTGTCTTTTTTACTCCCACTACGGACCAGCAGGTGGGCATTATGTGATATACACTGGCAGAGCGACTTTATTTATTGTTTATGTATATTTAATGTATTTATGTACAAATCATTAAATTTTCTTTTTTCTGTATGTCATTATCAGAATCCAAACTCTGATCTCAACCACCTCTGAAGAAGCCTAACCGGGCGAAATATATAGGGTTTACCAACCGGGTTGCGATCTCTGTTACAGTACTAATGTCTGTCATGGGAACTTTTTAACTTTGTTACCTTTGATCAGGTTGTTGATTTGTGTAGTAGGCTCCTGTAGAGTCTATGATATGCTCTACAACCTGACGCTACTCTGTTTTTTAATAAATTATTAAAATTTACATTATTTGTTCTATTTTTCTTTATTGGTTTCTGCATGCACCGCTATAGTCCCGCCATTGTTCTACTTTCCCATGGCATTGAAGGGGTTAACCTGTAGGGGTCGCTGAAGGGGTTAAGTGTTTCCTAGGGAGTGATTACTACTGATGATTACACTGATCGTCGTTGCCTATGACAGGGAACAGACGATCAGTGGCAGTCATACTAGGAAGAACGGGGAAAGGTTTGTTTTCACTTACCTCTCCCCATTCTTCAGCTCTGTGACCCGATCGCGGGACACAGGCGGCGATCGGGTCCTGCGGGCGCGGTCATGGAGCACAGGACCAGGTCACGAGCGCGCCGCCGCCAGTGCGTTTGCGACCCGCGGCTGGGCTCTTAAAGGCGACGTACATGTACGTGCTTGTGCCCAGCCATGCCATTCTGCTGACGTATATCGGCGTTAAGGGGTCCTTAAGAGGTTAAAGAGGTTAAGTAGAATTGTGTCTAAGCTGTTAGCATTCAAATACTTGAACATTTAACCACTTTAGCCCTGGAAGGATTTACCCACTTAATGACTGGGCCATTTTTTGCGATACCGCACTGCATCGGTTTAACTGACAATTGCGCAGTCATGCAACACTGTACCCAAACAAGATTGCGATCCTTTTTTTCCCCACAAATAGAGCTTTATTTTCGTGGTCTTTGACCACCTCTACGTTTTTTTTTCTTTTGCGCTATAAACAAAAAAAGACTGACAATTATTTTTAAAAAACTATATTTTTTAGTTTTTGCTATAATAAATAAAAAAAAAAAGTTCATCAGTTTAGGCCAATATGTATTCTACATATTTTTGGTAAAAAAAAAAAAAAACATAATAAGCGTATATTGATTGGTTTGCGCAAAAGTTATAGCGTCTACAAAATATGGAATATATTTATGGAATTTTTATTATCAATTTTTTTTTACTAATAATGGCGGTGATTAGCGATTTTTTAGCAAGACTGCAACACTGTGGCAGACAGATCGAACATTTTTGACATTTTTTTTTAGGACCAGTAACATTTATACAGCGATCAGTGGTATAAAAATGCACTGATTACTGTATAAATGACACTGGCAGGGAAGGGGTTAGCACTAGGGGGCAATCAAAGGGTTGTCAATGTCAACATAAATGTGTTTCCTGGGAGGTGTTTCTAACTGTGGTGGGGGTGGACTGACTGGAGGAGGAGAGAGATTGCTGTTCCTAATAACTAGGGATGATCTCTCTACTCCCCTGTCAGAATGGGGATCTGTTTGTTTACATTGACAGATATCTTTTCTGCCTCTCTGTGGAGTGATCACGGATGGCTGCCGGACATCGCAGCCGCCGGCCACGCGCATCGGCTATTATCTTTAACCACTTGCCGACCGCTGGCCATTATATAACGTCCTCGGCTTTGTGGTGGTATATCTGAATGATGCCTGCAGCTATTTTCAGCTGGCGATTCCCTACAACATAAGAATAATCATAGCGGCTGTTCCGCCGCTTGATCATTCTTACAGGCGGCGAGATGGAACGTCCCCCCCTCCTGCCACCCTCCGATGCTTCTACCGTCTCACCTGTGCGATCGGTGAGTCAGAGACAGGAAACTGCCAGCCCCGTATGTTGATCATAGAGATTTCCGGTGGACCAGATGGTTGCCGGAGTCTCTATGATCGTCGGAGGCCGAACGCGATGTAATGACATAACGCCCAGCCTCTGCATTAAAAAAAAAACGGCGCTGCTTCGGCTGTCAAGCATTGATCTTTTTTTTTTATTCTAGGCTTCCCAGCCTAGAGGTGAGATGTGGGGTCTTATTGACCCCACATCTTTATCTCACCGTAAAGAGGACCTGTCATGCCATATTCCTATTACAAGGGATGTTTACATTCCTTGTAATAGGAAAAAAAAGTGATCAAAATTTTTATTTTATTTTTTAAAGTGTCAAAATATTTTTTTTTAAAGTAAAATTACAATAATAATAAAAAAAATTAAGGTGCCCCTGTCTCCGTGTGCTCGCACGCAGAAGTGAACGCATACATAAGTCCCGCCCACATATGAAAACGGTGTTCAAACCACACATGTGAGGTGTTGCCGCGAACATTAGAGCGAGAGCAATAATTCTAGCCCTAGACCTTCTCTGTAACTTAAAACATGTAACCAGTAAAAAAAATTAAAGCGTCGCCTATGGGGATTTTTAAGTACCGAAGTTTGGCACTATTCCACGAGCGTGTGCAATTTTGAAGCATGATACATGTTGGGTATCTATTTACTCTGTATAACTTCATCTTTCACATTATGCAAAAAAATTGGGCTAACTTTACTGTTTTTTTTTTTTAAAACATGAAACTGTTTTTTTTAATTTTTTTAATGCGTTTGAAAAGTTGCAATGACCGCCATTGTATTATCTAGGGTCTCTGCTAAAAAAAACACATATATATAATGTTTGGGGGTTCTATGTAATTTTCTAGCAACAAAAATTATGATTTTTACATGTAGGAGAGAAGTGTCAGAATTGGCCAGGTTGTTAAGTGGTTAAAGGGACAGCCGTACCAGTATGGCGATTCACGCAGCAGAGCCACCCTGACGCAGTATAACTGCGGTGGCATGCGGTTAAACAAGCGTTAAATAAGCTTTAAAACAAGCCCTCACTGACCTTTGTAGCTGCATGGAGTAATTCATCCTCTCTGCTGAAAGTATTTTTAGTTTAATTTTATTTTTCTGCTACTGCTTCTCAGTAGTGAAGTGGCCACCTGTCAGTCTTCTAATCGCTAATAGATGCAGAATACACATAAGCTGAATGTACTGGGGTTCATTCAACAATACTAAGGTCCAGGTGCCAAATTGGAAACCCATTGAAGTCAATGGGCCTGAGCCTAGGTTCACACTGCTGCGAATTCAAAATCGCGGTAAAATGCGGTAAAAATCGCGGTAAAACCGCGATTTTGCAGCTGCGATAAAACGCTGCGGTAAAACTGCGGTAAAACCGCGATTTTGCAGCTGCGATTTTGCCGCGATTTCGGCCGCAATTTAATGTAAATCGCGTCCCGAAATCGCAAAAAGTAGTACAGGAACTACTTTTTGAAATCGCAAATGCGGCGTCGCACTGATTAGGACAGTACCATTGCCGACAATTGCCGCCGATTTGAGATGCGATTTGACATGTCAAATCGCATCTCAAATCGTTCCAAATCGTACCCAGTGTGAACCAGGGCTGAATGTTAAAACAAGAAAGGGATAGTCAAACAACTTGCATGAAGACCTGAGCACTGCCCTTGGGAACATTTACTAAAGCAAAAAATGAAAAAAAAAAACTCTGTTCGGTAAGGAGTAGCGAGTTTAGTAAATCTAAATTAAACTAGATTAAAGTGAATCGATGTCTCAGTGCCCCTGAGTTGATTAATTTAGCTAACCAGGGAGTACTTAATATATGATATGCGTGTACAGATTCACGTACCTGGGCGCATCTTTGTGCGGGCGTAGCGTATCTTATTTACGCTACGCCGCCGCAACTTAGAGAGGCAATTGCAGTATTCACAAAGCACTTGCTCCGTAAGTTGCGGCGGCGTAGCGTAAATTGGCCGGCGTAAGCCCGCCTAATTCAAAGTAGGAAGCAGGTGGGCGTCATCTATTTAAATTAAGCGTGACCCCATGTAAATTAATGGCCGGTCGAACTGGACATGCGCGCGCATGCTCAGAATCACGTTGCATATACTCCCTAAGATACGTCGGCGCAATGCCTACAACGTAAACGTAACTTACGCACAGCCCTATTCACGTACGACTTACGTAAACAACGTAAATTTCGACGGTCGTTCCGACGTCCATACCTTAACATGACTTACCCCTGCTTTATGAGGGGTAGAGTTATGCTGGTCGTACGCCTTACGCAAACAGCGTATATTAATACGCCGGGCGCAAGTACGTTCGTGAATCGGCGTATCTAGGTCATTTGCATATTTATAATGGGAACGCCGGATGCGTCCAGCGTAACTATGCGCCCACGATACGCCGGTGTAGGCAAGTTACGTCGGACGGCTGAAGCCATGTTTTTGGACGTATCTTGCTTTGTGAGTCGGCGTAAAGATGCGACGGCGCACATTTGAAATTACGGCGGCGTATCTGGAGATACGCCGGCGTAGAAGCTTTCTGAATCTGGCCCAAACAGTTCAACTGTGGTCCATCATTCCTTTTCAGAACTGTTCCGCATTTGTGACCCCATGCTCACCCTGCGAGAGAGTTCTAGACATGACATCCAGTTTTTTTAATGGGCCTTCGGTGCACAGGTAGCAAACATAGGAATAGAGTAATATGTGTAGGTTATATGTTGTTTATCTTTTTGTTTTTGTGTTTTATTTGAACATTGCAGATTTGCTGGTCTTCACTGGTGTAGCATCAGGGGTCGTAATTGCGACCCAGCCCATGCTCCAGGGGCCCTGTGCAGCCTCCCTGTCAAATTAGGTTTTAGAGCGGTACAGAAAACTGCAGTCATGTTGCAATTTTCCCTGACATTTACTGGCTCTCTGCTCACTGAAAGACCAAAAACAGAGCGATCAGGGGCTTTTGATTGCTTGGTTCTTGGTCTTAGAGGAGAAGGGAGGACAGACATTGCATCTACCTAGATAAATATAAATGTTTATTTATATTTTTTTTATTTTGAACTTCTCTTTTAATAGCTACCCCTTCCAAAATACTTTTTTTTTGTAGAAGGAGCCACGCATGTAGGATTGTTTTTTGCCAGCAGCTGCTACCAAATGTAAATTGTTTGCACAAGCTACTGTTGATTTATTTTGGTCTATTGTGAAAAAAGAGGATTAAAAGTAACATAGTTCATGTTCACATGTGAAATCCCTGACTCGTCTCTCAAATATTTTAATTAGTCTACTTTCACACCGCCGTCCTGTCTGTACAGTGCATGCATTACTATTCATTGCTATGGTAGGTGTGCTATGTAGGAAAGGCAAAGCCAAACACAGTGAAACTTTAATTGTCTCACTTTTAATGCAAAAAGATAAAATATTATTCCCATTAGGAAACTAAAAGAAGCAAGGCATAGAGTTCTAATTTCTGGATTTCTTTTTTGATTGTGTTTACAGAGCAAAATAGCTATGGAAAGATACACAAGTCTACATTTTTGTTTGTGTAAGTTATGGGAGCTTGAAGATAATTGCAAAAGCAGGTAATGTGTATCTTACCTGCTAAGAAGGCAACCTTCTCAGTCTCCAATCAATTCTGTCTCCCAGTCTGCATCCCAAAGCTGGTAAACGAGTAATTTTGACTTACCTGCAATTTCCAGTACACAGGCTGAGTATTAATAGACCCTGTGTTATTCGTTACCTACCTTCAGGAGATTGGACACTGGCAAAAGCTTTTGATGACTTACCCTGACTCCTCTGTAACTCTACCCCACTCTGTGAGTCCTGTAGCAAGCAATGCGGATTAACCAAGAAATATAATGTATTGAGACCTTTTCTCTGTCCTGTACTCCAAGATAAGGAATTTACAGTACATGCAAGTCAAAATTCCTCTTATCTTAATCGTACAATAAA
The DNA here is from genome assembly GCF_905171775.1 of Rana temporaria. Taxonomy (NCBI): domain Eukaryota; kingdom Metazoa; phylum Chordata; class Amphibia; order Anura; family Ranidae; genus Rana; species Rana temporaria. The sequence goes on along the minus strand of NC_053489.1, from coordinate 258,794,519 downwards.
CACTCAGTATTCATAGACCCAAGGATTCTCCCAACGATGAATGATAATGGTGGGCAAACAGCTAGACAAACAGAACTGTACCTACAAGACCAACAACAAAAAGGTTCAACAAACCCAACTTCAGAGGGCCCTTTTCTTGAACCTTTCAGCCGAAAGCTGCATTAGCAGAAGATCAGATGTCCACATGAAAAAAAAACTTTAAAATGGTATGAACAGAGGATCAGGTGGCGGCCTTATAAAGGTAGAATTCACAGTGGAGCGAGGCATAGATTATCCTGGCATCCAATGCCAATGCTAGAGGATCCTTGGTCATTGCAACAAACAGAGGTATCTTGTTGCTGAATCTGGATGCTTGGATATCCACATCTGGGGTTTCCTATCTGACATAGGTTACAGATGTTGGGGTGGGGGGCTATTCCTCACGATCCAGAAGGTGGCATCTGAGGTAATCTGCTTTTCAGTTGTCCTCCAGGGACTGGAACACTCTTCCTTAACATGAAGGACTAGCATCTGTTGTTATAATTTTTGAGTGATAAGAAAGGAAAAATTCCACCACTGCTAAGACTGGTCGGGAGAAGAGAACTTCTTGCTTGGCTGGACAGGAGCATAGAAAGGTCAAGAGAGGGAGCCTGTTTGTTCCAGGTTAACAAGATGTTGTGCTGGAGTGGTCTCAAATGAAATTGGGTAAATGGAACAGCCTCGAAGAAAGCTACCATGAGCCTTGGAACTCTAATGAAGATGCTCAAAGAAGAATGTCTCTTTTACCTCAACTCCTTTTTTGTCTAGAAGGAAAACCTTTGCTTGTAATGTGTCCAGGTTTAGACCCAAATATTCCAGGCAAAGAGAAGGCTGTAGAGCAGTTTTTTAAAAGTTGATTACCCAACCAAAAGTCTGTAATATCTGAATAGTCCTTTGGATGTTTGCAGATAGCTGGAGAGGAGTCCTTCAGGAGAAGGTCTTCTAGATAAGTTGTGACCTAGATGCCCTGACTTCATAGAAGGACAAGAAGAGGTGCTAGGGCCTTTGTAAATACTCTGGTTGCAAAGGATAGGCCCCAAAGGCAGTGTGAAAAACTGGATGTTATAGCCTTCCACTGCAAAGCATAGAAAATACTGATGAGGTGGATAAATAGGAATATGAAGATAGATAGATAGATAGATAGATAGATAGATAGATAGATAGATAGATAGATAGATATTGTCCTTAGAATCTGAAGGTATTTGTTGAGGGATTTTAGGTCCAGAATAGGATGAATACTTTGCTGGGCTTTGGTACCACAAAGAGGTTTGAATAGAATCCTTTGATCCTGGAGTTTGAGGGTACTGGCATAACTACTCCATGTGACAAGAGATGGTTTCAGGGCATTCTGCAAATCTGACTGTTCTCGGGCAGATTTTGGTTGATTTAAGAGTTTTAAACTTTTGAACCTATGGGTCATAAATGTCTCTGACGCAGAGAGAAGCAAACTGTAACAGATGTACCCCATACACTCAATTTATAAGCCTGCATTTCTGATGGTATGGGGGTGCATTACTGTGTATGGAATGGGCAGCTTGCACATCTGGAAAGGCACCATCAATGCTGTAAGACAGGGATCCTCAAACTATGGCCCTCCAGCTGTTGTAGAACTACACTTCCCATGAGGCATTGTAAAACTCTGCCATCCACAGACATAACTAGGCATGATGGGAATTGTAGTTCCTGAACACCTGGAGGGCCATAGTTTGAAGACCCCTGCTGTAAGATATATCCAAGTTTTAGAGCAGAATATGACCCTATCAAGACAATTTCTTTTTTCTGGGAAGACCTTGCATGTTTCAGCAGGATAATGCTGCATCTAGGATGTATGGCATTGCTTCATAGTCTAGGTGCTTACCTGGTCTGCCTGTAGTCCAGACCTTTCACCAATTGAAACTATTTGGTGCATCTTGAAGCGCAAAATATGACAAAGAAGACCCAGGACTGTTGAACAGTTAGAATCCTATATTAGCCAAGAATAGAACAACATTCCTCTCCCAAAACCACAGCAATCGGTCTACTCAGTTCCCAGACATTTACAGAGTGTTGTTCAAAGAGGGCATGCTCCACTGTGGTAAACATGGCTCTGTCTCACCTTTTTTGAGACATGTTGCTAACATCAATTTCAAAATGACTTAATTTGTCTCCTAAAATGATGGTACAGTTTCTCATTTGATATGTTTTCTACTGGGAATAAAATATGAATTTTTCAAATCATTGCATTCTTTTTTATGTAGATTTTACACATTGTCCCAACTTTTTTTTTTACAATTGGGGTTGTATGTAAGCAACCTTAGAAGTGTTAACTTGTTTGTCTCAACCCTATAACTACTACATCTACTGGTTAGCTTGTTCTGTTGAAAGACAACAACAGACTTACTGGCTAGATCACCAGGTGAAAATAAAAAAAAGAAAGCCTAAAAAAGAAATCCAATGCAGCCACCACATCTTAGAATTGGTAACTGCAGTATAATAAATGTTTGCTTTTGGGTTTAATGCAGCTGTAGACTAAGATGGCAAAATCAGCTACGGGAACAGACCACTTATTAAATGAACTTTTTTTCCAATGGAGGAGCTTGGCAATGATTTTCAGACGAGTGAAAATCTTTTCTGGATTGACCCAATCATAAATTGCCCATTCTACTGGTTCATAAACAGGGAATGTATTTTTAGATTTGGCAGATCTCCTTGTACCCAAAGGGGCATGGAAATACCAAGGCTTTTGCACACAGCAGAAGTGAGCATATCCACACTGGCAAGCATATTGCGTGAAGCTGCAACTTCAAGTGTGTTGAAGTCTTGGGGTCAAAACTCTTCCCCAGCCTCCTCCAGCAGTGCTAATCGAACAACATTTATTTATTTTGGTGTGTACTCTTCTGTTGAATGGTCTTGGGAGGGACGGGGGGGGGGGGGGCAGTCTCTGCAATCAGAATACAATAGAGCAGTGGGGGAGATCCCTGTATCTACATAATTTGTATGGATGCAGGAATCTGTGGGTTGAACAAAAGAAAAACTCTGGGGTTGATTTATTGAAACTGGAGAGAGCAAAATCTGGTGCAGCTGTGCATGGTAGCCATCAGAAGGAGATGAGAGGAGAAGTTTTTCCTCTGAGAACACCTGAGATCTGAGTAGAAGAGGGAGTGGCTGCCTGTGATCTCCTGAGAAACCTGTGTGATTACAGAGCAGCTGAGTTTTAAAAGGGAAACCAAAGTTAAAAAGGCTGTGTTATTACATGAAAATGAAAAAAGGGGTCACATTATGTGGCCACTTTCCTGAGATTGCGGCCTCCCTAGTCCAAGTTGGGTAATTAGGTTAGTTAGTTAGCAAAGGGTTACTTTAGGCAGCACGTGCCCCTTTAACCAGTTCCCGACCCCCGCATGTACATATACGTCCACAATATGGCACGTACAGGCACATGGGCGTACACGTACGTCCTCGCCTATTAGCGGGTGGGGGGTCCGATCGGGACCCCCCCCGCTACATGCGGAGGTCGGGTCCGCTCGGGGAGTGATCCGGGACCACGGCGCGGCTATTTGTTTATAGCCGCTCCGTCGCGATCGCTCCCCGGAGCTGAAGAACGGGGAGAGCCGTGTGTAAACACGGCTTCCCCGTCCTTCACTATGGCGGCGCATCGATCGCGTCATTCCCTTTATAGGGAAGACACGATCGATGACGTCATTCCTACAGCCACACCCCCAAACAGTTGTAAACACATACTAGGTGCACCCTAACTCCTACAGCGCCACCTGTGGTTAACTCCCAAACTGCAACTGTCATTTTCACAATAAAGAATGCAATTTAAATGCATTTTTTGCTGTGAAAATGACAATGGTCCCAAAAATGTGTCAAAATTGTCCGAAGTGTCCGCCATAATGTCGCAGTCACGAAAAAAATTGCTGATCGCCGCCATTAGTAGTAAAAAAAAAAAAAAAAAAAAAAATGCAATAAAACTATCCCCTATTTTGTAAACACTATAAATTTTGCGCAAACCAATCGATAAACGCTTATTGCGATTTTTTTTACTAAAAATAGGTAGAAGAATACGTATCGGCCTAAACTGAGGAAAAAAAATGTTTTTATATATGTTTTTGGGGGATATTTATTACAGCAAAAAGTAAAAAATATTGCTTTTTATTCAAAATTGTCGCTCTATTTTTGTTTATAGCGCAAAAACTAAAAACCGCAGATGTGATCAAATACCACCAAAAGAAAGCTCTATTTGTGGGGAAAAAAGGACGCCAATTTTGTTTGGGAGCCACGTCGCACGACCGCGCAATTGTCTGTTAAAGCGACGCAGTCCCGAACTGTAAAAACACCTTGGGTCTTTAGGCTGCATATTGGTCCGGGGCTTAAGTGGTTAAGGTGCCAGATTGGAGCTAGTCAGGAAGAGCCAATGGGGGTCCAGGGAATTTTCTGGAAGTATTGGGATAGGCTATATAAGGGCCAGCAGGTACCGGGGCTCTTCCTCTTTCCCGGTGAACAGCAAGGACGTTTGTGAACTCCCTCCCGCCCCAGTCGTGATCGCTTTTATTTGGTGGGTCACCCTGGATCCAGGGGACTGTTATTTATATTTGAAGTTGTGCTACTGCTCGAGTTCTAATAACTGAGCAGCTAGAAATATGTTAAATGATGGTTATGAAGTTTTGAGTGAATAAATAAAAGTTATGGAAAATTATTTGTGAAAAAACAATAAAGGTGTCGCAGCCAAGTTTTTGCCAAAATAAATTATTTCAAGTGTTTATTTAAATATTTGTATCTGGGGAAGTTGTGTTATCTGGGGAAGTTGTGTTTGGGCGGGTGTGGCCTGCAATCTCATAATAAGCGCTTTTTTAACTCAGTTTTTTTTACAAACATTTTGGCACATTCTTTAAATGTGTGTTTTGGCCCTTTTTAATTGCTAATTTTGGCATTATTCATGGATATTTTGGCGTTTCTTTTTAACATGCCGTATTTTTTTAACACACATCTGGCCGTAGGTTTTTCTATTAAGCATTTAGGCACTTTTTATAAACACACATTTTGGCATTTTAGCACACATTTTGGCACAGGTTATTTTAAGATGCATTTTGGTGTGGTTTGTAATGCACACTTTGGCGCTTCTTTTAGCATATAGTTTGACACCTTTTTAACGTGCATTTTGATTTGCTTTTTATGCGTATTTTGGCAAACCGCACATTTGCTAGCCACTTTTGGGATGCCATTAACAATTAATGACACCGCAAGCATATCATGCATATTGCATGTGTTTCTGGAACGTACTCCAAAACGCAGGTAAAGAAATGAGCCAAAATACATGTTAAAAAAAGCACCAAAATGTAAAAAAAAAATTGCTAAAATGCATTTTAAAAAACAAGCCAGTTTTCCCTGTTAAAAAAACAAACAAAAAAACAAGCCAAAATGTTTGCTGAAAAAAGCAGCAAAATGTGTATCAAAAACAGTACCAAAATGCACATAAAAAAGGCCCAAAAAGTCAAATTTTATTTTTTTTGGGCATGGAGCATTGTGCATTTTGGTAAGTTGCTACAGTATTTGTCAAATGACAAAATGTGTGGCAAAATGCATGTTTGCTAACTGAATTTGGGGTGCCATTAACAATAAATGGCACCCAAAAACACATTGCGTATTTTGACAGAAGTTTAGAGCAATTTGGAAACGTGGAAAGAATTGCACAATTCTGCATTGCTCAGATATGAATGGGTCCTAAAAGAAAATACATTATAACTATACTGTGTATGTGAAAAAAAGGACCCTTTAAGGCTTTTAAAAATTTGTTTTGCAGCGCCGCGCAAATAACATACACTCATGCATTGCATAAGTGTATGATATTGTGGCCAGCCTATTCAGATAACCGGACATTGGGCACCGATTATCTGAATAAGGACAGCTGGTTGGCTGTGCGGAAGTGCCTATCAGAGCCAGCGGCTCTGATAGGCTTTCCCAGTACAGCCCTTCAGATCCCGGATGTCTTATCCTCGGAACGTAGTGGGCTACGTCCCTTGGATAAGACTGATGGCCGTCTCAGCCAATCAGGTTCACTGATTCTGGTTATCAGTAACCTGATTGGCTGAAGCGTCATCAAGGGCGGCAGAAGACATCGAGGGACCGTGGAAGGAGGATGGCGAACCCCAGAAAGGTAAGTGCCGGGGGGGGGGGCAATCTGACTGGCAGCATTTTACTGGGGACAATTGATGTGGGGACAATTGATGTGGGCACAGTGGGGGACAATTGATGTGGGCACAGTGGCGACAATTGATGTGGGCACAGTGGCGACAATTGATGTGGGCACAGTGGGGACAATTGATGTGGGCACAGTAGGGGACAATTGATGTGGGCACAGTGGCGACAATTGATGTGGGCACAGTGGTAACAATTGATGGCATGGCACAGTGGCTGCGTTTGGCATGGCACAGTGGTGACAATTGATGGCACAGTGGTGACAATTGATGGCACAGTGGTGACAATTGATGGCATAGTGGCGACAATTGATGGCACAGTGGTGACAATTGATGGCATGGCACAGTGATTGCACAGTGAGGCTGCAATTGTCTTTTTCTTTTTTTTTCATTTGTTTGCGCCCCCCTAAAAATTTTGAGCACCAGCCGCCACTGGGCTCGAATCTGGGAAGGAGATATTTTACAGAGATAGTCAGATCTCACCTTCATAAACTGGTCATCTGTGTAAAAGTGAATGACAGAAGGGTGTGTCTTGTGATGAGAAGTGAAAAACATGTTCTCCTCATCTCAGCTTCATAAACTGGCACACCTGAGAGATCAGCCATGATCATCAGGATCTCAGCTCTTCTATGTTTGATAAACGTACACCTACAACTTTGACAAAAACAATACATAGAAGTTGATTGGTTTCTATGCACAGCTGCACCAGATTTTGCACTCTGCAGTTTTTTTGTTTTTAACAGCACTCTGAAGTTTTAGTAAATGTGTATACCCTGCTTTACCCCTAGCCACATGCTTTTTATGGTCTTCTATCTCTCAGCCCAGGTTCACACTGGGCTACGGGAGTGAAGCCGTGCGAGTTCAGCTGAAGTCGCACGATTTCACTCCCGCTGGCAGTCCCGATTCTGGCCGCGATTATAGAGACATCTGTGCAGGTTTGCGGGAAAATTCCGCCGTTTTGACATGCGATTTGACATGCTAAATCGCATGTCAAAACGCACCAGTGTGAACCAGGGCTAAATGCTATCTCTGTGTTGCTTTAACATGTGACTTTCGTGTGTGTTTTTTAGTTTAAGATTATTTATTTTCATACTTGTTGATGCTACTTTTCTCTGTTATAATGAGAAAAATGCTTCAAGGCCACAAGGATATAACTGTGCAAATCCTGCTCATAAATGAAATCATCTGCATTAGTTTGTTCAGAAATGATATTTTATTTAAAAATGTATTGTAACTTATAAACTTTTTCTGTGTGTTTTATTTCCAGAGGAAACCTTAATGTTGATGACACGCAGGTAAATCTTTTCACAGAGAATAATTACAGCTACAAAAATCAGGACTGCCTAATGATTACAGTGATTTGCAGTTAGCAATTTATTCACTATAGTCACTGCTGATAATATAATTGCCATTAGTACTATAGCATTGGGTTGTGCTAAAAATCACTCTCCTTCAGCAATCTGAGAAACACACCATGCAACATATCTTGCAAGGAGATATGCTACATGCATTAAGGGCCCATTCACACCACATGAAGTGCAGTGATTTTTCTTTCTGCATCAAAAAAGCATGTAAAGTAGGTTATATGGGTTCACACCAGTGCAGTGCATTCCAGTGCTTTGAATTTCCTGGTAAAAAGTAGAACATGCTGATTTTTTTCTGCACAGAACTGTATTTAAATGCAGTAAAATGCATAAAAAAAAAGTGTTAAAGACGCGCACACAGAAACGCATCCGGAACAGATCTGTAGGGCGTTTTTGTGGTGTGAACTGTTGAGCAACAAATCACTTCTAAGGGCCCTTTCACACGTACGGACCGTATGTCCGCTTTTTTATCCGTCCGTTTGCGGATGAAAACGGCACATACATTGGTCCCTATGTGATTACGGGTGTCAGCGGATGACCATCCGCTGACACCCGTAATTGTCCGCCTCCGCAAAGATCCGCATTTGCGGATGGAAGAAAACCCTATTTTTTTTCCGTCTGCCGGATCGGATGAACACAGACAGACGGTCCGTGTTCATCCGATCCTCCATAGGGGAGAGCGGAGGAAAGACAGGGCGGTCCCTGCACAGTGTGCGGGGACCGCCCTGTCAGCTGCTAGCTCAGCGGGGATTTTACGGAGGATCCCCGCTGAGCTTTTACTGATCCGCCCATGTGAAAGGGCCCTAACACATAATAATTAACCACTTCCATACCCAGCCTATTCTGGCACGCCTCTCCTACATTATATATGTTAATGTTATACAAACTTTTTTTTAGCATTGAACCTAGGGAATTAAATGGCGGCCGTATTTGCACAGCAATTTTTCTAATTGTTTGGGGGAAAAAAAAAATGTTTCACGAATAATAAAAATATAAAAAACACTAACATTAGTCCAATTGTTTTTGTATAATGTGAAACAAAGTTAAATAGATGCCTAAATATAACACTTTAAAATTGCGCACACTCGTGAAATGGCGCCAAACGTTGGTGCTTTAAAAATCTCCATAGGCCACCCTTTAAAAGTTTTTAAAGGGTACCTGTTTAGAGTTACAGAGGAGGTCTAGTGGTAGAATTGTTGCTCACAATCTAAAGTTCACGGCAATACCTCACATGTGTGTTTTGAATGCCGTTTACATATGTGGGCGCAAAGTACATATGCGTTCGCTTCTACATGTGAGCACGCGGGGATGGGGCCATTTAAAATTTGTATTTTTTTGTTTATTTTATTTTTACACTTTCCCTTTAAAAAAAAAAAATTAAGCACTTTTATTCATATTACAAGGAATGTAAAAATCCCTTGTAATAGGAATAGGGCATGACAGGTCCTCTTTATGGAGAGATGTGCCCCACATCTCTCCTCCAGGCTGGAAACGCTGAGATTAAAAAAAAAACGATCTTGGCCTTTCCTGCCGAGTACACGGCAGTATTTACAACTCCCAGGCCGAGCGTGACGTCATAAAACCGTGCCCGGGCCTCCGAAGATCATAGAGACTGCTGAGGATCATCTGGTCACGGAAATCTTTATGGCAAAGTTACGGCGCTAACTGATTCCTTCTCTGGCTCGCCAATCCCAAGGGCGAGCCAGTAGAAGCACCAGAAGGCGGCGGGAGGGGACATCCCTCGCCGATGTAAGAACAATCAAGTGGCTGAACTGCCACTATGACTGTTCTTGCAGTGCAGGGAATCGCCGTCTGAAAAAGATGATATCTGAATTATGCCTGTAAATGATGTCATATGACATCGTTGGGCGTCAAGTGGTTAAAGACTGTATTAAAAATCCCTATGATTTTTTTTAGCAGTAAATAATTTTAACAAAGCCGGGATGTAATCACCATGTCAAAATCGCCCTTTTGTCATCAGCCCTAGGGCCTCTCTATATAGTAATATGGGTGGTGTACCCCCTCTCCCAAGAAATGGCATAACTTGAAAACTATTGATTTCCTACAAGAAGAATATGTCAGATTTCAGTGCAAGATGTAGTTCAGACACAGTGGTTAATAGGGAACTGTAAACATTGCATTTTTCTTTAAAACTCCATTTAAAATGCTCTCCAGTCAAATAAAAATAGACTTGCTAATAGCAGTCTCCTCTTTTGTGAAATGTGCTGAACTGCAGTTGAAAGTACCCAGGGCTGTGCCAGCTTCCTCTAGGATGACTAGTGTGTGGTACTTGCCAGATGTAGGGAGACATTACTGCTGGCTGCAGGCACCAAGACAGCTAGTATTATCCTTTTGAAATGTATGTAATTTTTGTAACGGAGAACCTCTATACTTCTGCATAGTTTCTGTAATCTCTTCTGTATGTCAGAAAAACTAGAACAACATTTTAGATCCCGTTTTTGCACAACCTTTATTAAAAACTCCTTTGTTTTTGAACTTCCAAAAAACAATTCTAATATGCACGTTGATACAGAAAAAGGTGCAGCTTGTACGTTTTTAACAAAAACAAAGGCATGAAATGAATTGACCTGTTTACATTTTTATATCATAAAAAACACAGCGATTCCAAATTAAACTGTATCCAGGGTGGAAAATGTAAACAGTTAAATTATAAAAAGTATTTTTGGATCAAAAAACTTCCATTTAAAAAAAAAAAAAAGGTATATAAAAAAGGTGATAAAACATAAATTACATTTTAAAAACTGTACATGATTTAATTTGCAAAATGGCACAACCGGAACAGCAACCTGAAAAACACTGTTTAGCCTCAGTTAAAAACTGAAGATTTGTGGGCCATAACTAGAGCCGATTTCTTTCAAAGGCCCTTATTTTCAAAGTACAAAACCTTCTCGACACCTGCGTCAGCAGTGTGTGAAATCAGTTTTTAAATCTAGTTAGAAACTAATCTAAAAAAGAAATAAATTCAGACCCTTATTTCTGGTTACAAGTAATGCTTTTTGAACGTCCTTAGTACATTTTTTCACCTCCTCTTTTCCCAATATGTATACAGATGAATTGTATGTGATGTAAAGAAACCAAAAGCAGAAATAGTCTCTCCATACTGGCGCAAAAGTCATGTGACACAGACTCCATCTCGTCACACTTTGCGACCCTCTGTAGATATTTAGTACCCATTGTGGCTCCCGTTTAAAAATGATAAGCTCAATCCGAAAGATATGTTGCAAGGATATTAAAAAAATAAAAGATACAGTTTATGCAGCAAGTCCATTTCATTTGCACTCTTCCTTTTTTTTTCCTAAAAAAAGAACATGGTACTTTCTATTAAATTTACAATCACAGTCTCGATTACACATGTTGTGCATTGGTACTTGGCCGTATGTTGCACAGCAACAGTACATTTTTATTTTTAAATGGCGTACCTTTTGGAATCCTGTGTGTTGCTGCTGCCAACACTAAGGAAAATTATGACTCCAGCTTTAGCTTGGAATATAGGCACCACATGAAATTTTTGACTCATTTAGCTGACTATTTAAGTCAAGATGAAGCCTTCAAGGAGTTTTAAGCTTCTGATTGAATATCTGTTTCATCTAATGGCGAGGTATCATTATCCCCCAGCAATTCTGTCTCTGGTACGGAGCCTTCTTCTTCTTGAACAGGGTTCTGAGACATGTCTTCTGCTGTTACATGTGCCTCATCACTTCCATCAGCTAAAAGAGCCACTCTGTCGGCCATGGAGTTATTTGATGGTGCAGTCGTTACATAACCGGTGCTTGTGGAACCACTCCCACTGTGATGTGATCCAGGTTTTGGAATGATCTGTGGTGGCATCTGCTGAGGAGCCATTTGCATTGGTATCTGGACTGGATAAAAGTATGCAGCCATCTGTTGATAGCCATTGACTGGAATGTAGAGCTGAGGGGTTGGTACCATTGGTCTAATCTGTCCTTTCATTGGTAAAAACTGTGGTTGTGGAAATGGGCGCCCTTTAGGCTTCAGTTCAACATATCTAGCATTGCTGACATTGCTAACTGGACTTGTACTAAGTGAGCTTGTCTGTGTTGTGTTACTTGCTCCAGACGTTTGTGCAGAACTGTTATAGTTAGTCATATTTTCCCATGTTCTTAGTCTTGTGTGAATATCCTTAAATCTAGGCCTTCTGGCAGGAAACTCATTCCAGCACTCAAGTATGACCGAATATATCCAAGCTGGACAGTCATCTGGGCAAAGAAGCACTTGGCGGTTTCTTATCATTTCAATTACATCTTGGTTGGAATATCCACAATATGGCTGCAAACCATAACTGAAGATTTCCCACAACACCACACCATAGGACCAGATATCAGAATCAATGGTACATTTTCCATATGCAATTGCCTCTGGGGACATCCATCTTATTGGAAGCATTGAATTTCCCACTAGCTTATAGTAGTCTGCAGCATACACTTCTCGAAACAGGCCAAGATCAGAAATTTTCACAGACAATTTATCAAAGACCAAAATATTTCTGGCAGCCAAATCTTTGTGTACAACATGGTGACTTGACAGAAATTCCATTCCTGCAGCTATCTGGGTAACAATGTGGAGGAAATCAGCTGGCTCCAGGTTAGATTTTACAGTCTTATCATCATCTGTGCTGCCTACATCAGAGTGTGGAGATCTCATGACAAGGAACTCATGAAGGTCACTGAGCGGAGAGTAACTAAATATCATACTCATGGGCTGTTCTTTGGTCACAGTACCAACAAGACAGACAATGTTTGGGTGCTGCAACCTGGACCTCATCATGGCTTCATGTTTAAATTCCTCTCGAAGAGCAACTTCTACTTTGTCTTTCAGGGTCTTAATAGCGACTGTCTGTGTCTGTTCACCAGGAGCAGTACCAAAGAGATGACCTCTATATACTTTGCCAAAACGATCTTCACCCAGCTCTTCCATGAACCTCACAGCAGACAGATTAATGTCTTTTACTTTGACCTAAGAATAAAAAAGAAACAAATTAATAACCAAATGCACGCATTACCTTTTTAGATTGCCTTCATAAGAAAATCAAAATATATATAAAAATATTGTTAAAGTGGACCTAAAATCACTTTCTAACCTAGTCTATTTCTCACCCTACCTCTGTTATCTAACCTTTTATACTTACCTGACTGTGGTTGTGGGCCCCCTCCTGCTGGAACCACCAACCTACCTGTGTGCAGCAGTGATACCGGCAGGCTGCTTTCGGCCGAGTAGCTAAGCAGTACTACTTTCTGCACACAGATGCTACAATGTACTACAGTGTACACACCATTAACATGGCTAGAGAATGCCCACAATCAGGTTAGGTTGAATAGGAGGGGGATTTACTGCATCCCAAAATGACTTATGACCTGCTTTAAATGTAAACCCTTTTGGTCTTCACGTTCATAGAGTTAGCCATTTTAATTTTTTTTTAGTAATATACTACTTCCCTTCTCTGCTTCACTTTACAAATCGGGTACATTTTTTGGGGAAAGCAGTGTTTAGTATGAACTGCTTGTAAGACCATCAAGGAGTTATCTGATTGGACAAGGTGGAGATAAGGACACCATTTCCCCCTCCTCTCCACCTCTGTCAATCAGAGAATGCCTTTTATTGATTGAAAAAAACAAAAAAGTGTCCTCTGAATGGCAGCAGTGCCAAGCGAGCCATCCCCTGTATTCAGCTTGCAGAGTAAAAGTCGCTGGAGCAGTGCCTGATGCATTACAGCTATCACTGTAGCATTGACTACTACATGATTTTCAGCATCCTTATGAATTTCAGATATGCATACTTACATTGAGCCATGCTGGACCAATGTAAGCTTGAAAAAAATGGAGTTTCTAGAGTTTCGCTTTTCCTGACAGATCAGTTGGGTTTTAACTTGTAGGAGACTAAAAAGGATGAACATTTCTGAAACGCTAATAAAAGCATTACATGTTGTTAATTACTTACCTGGTTAAATATTAAAACATATTTAACACTATTATACTATATATCATACATAAGGAAATAATCAACATGCTTATGTTGCCTGCACAGTTTTTTTATATGGCTCAGTTTTCACTACTGTGATGCGATTCTGACTTGATTTGCAGTGCGATTATGTAGTGTGACTTTGATGTGAATTTGGTTGAGGTTTGCATATTCTGTGGGGCCAAATTGCACGGCAAATCACACCACAGTAGCACAGGAACTGTTTTCCAAAATTGCACAGCATGAAACCGCATTGATGTGAATGGGTGCCATTGAAAAAAACATTGTCTCTCTTGTTATGTGATTCTGTGCGACTCAAGTCAAATTTGAAATTGTACTAGTGTAAACCAGGCCTTAAATGTCCTCATTAGCTGTAAGAATATTTTGATTTACCTGTTGCTTGTGCTGGTTCATAAGAGGCATCTCCATGTCCTGGCTAGGTGAGGCCATCAGTTGACGTCTCTGTGGTGTACCAGCTGATGCTTTCTGTTTATTGCGGCACATGCAGACCAGGAAGAACAGACAGGCGATGACCAATGGGATAGCAATACTGGGAACCAATATGTACAGGATTTCCATCTTTGTGTTATCACGGGTACCTGTGAACATTACAATACTTAGTACAGCAAATGGAAATAAAATAAATTTGAAAAACTAGTACATTAGAATAATTTTAATGTGTAGTAGAAGGAAATGAATCACTAAATTCTAAAATTGATTTAGAGAGCACAGTGTAGTAAATAAACAAGTATGTTTATTGGAAACCTGTCCTATACTGTGCTCTCTAAATGCATGAAGTGACGCTCCTACGTTTTGGTGGTAAAGGCACCTGATCCTAATTGTAATTCTGTTGAAACTTCACTAAAGATTAATTTCCTATACCCACTGTAAAGCCCTGTACACACGATCGGATATCTGATGGAATCTAATCCGATGGATTTTTTCGACGGATGTCCGATCCGACATCAGTCTTGCCTTACACACCATCGGTCAAAAATCCGACGGTGTCCAAACGCGGTGACGTAAAACACTACGACTTGCTGAGAACAATGAAGTTCAATGCTTCCGAGCGTGCGTCGACTTGATTCTGAGCATCCGTGGATTTTTGACCAATGGACTTCCACACAGACGATCGTTTTTTTAACCATAGGAAAATTTGTTCTATTTTTTTTCACCGATGGAAAACAAACCGATGGGGCCCACACACGATCAGTTTGTCCGATGAAAACGGTCCATCGGTCCGTTTTCATCAGACAAACCGATCGTGTGTACAGGACTTTACACCTCAGTAAAAGCAGAGTGAAGCTAAAGAGAATACTGACCAGTCCCTGGCTGACAAAAAGTGTATGTACCCCTAAAATGTATTTCTTTCAGTATATTTGGAATGTTATCTCACTATATACAAATTTCTTAAACAAACAAAAAAAAGTGTCAGCCTGAAAACAGAACTTCCTGTTTCAAGCTGACATCACTAGGCCACTGTTTTACAACTAGCAGGCTTGTTGTCAGCTTGCCCTGTGAACTCCTTCAGTTGGCTGCTGGGCTGCCTATTGGGTCAATTAGATAGACAGCCCAATAGCCAACTGAAGGAGCATACGTAGCAGACTGACAATGCTATGGCTGATTGCAAGGCATTGGATCAGCATTGTAAATGTCAAAATAACAGACTGCTTCCATATCCTCTCAACTAAACAATTAAATGCTATAAAAAAACATTTTTTCCAATGAAGTTTACAAACATTTGTCCAGTCTTATACATACGGCAAGCAGGCACGTCACACAGCTCTGTGCGCACATTCTTGTTCAGTGTAAAACACCAAGGACCCTCTATCTGGCCACCAGGGTTACGACAATATGCGTGTCCTCCACCGATTTCTGGATATTCCGCAGGAAAAAGCTGATGACTGTGTGGGAACTGGCTGTTCCATGGCTGGCACTGGTGTCCAGACTTGGTTACACTGACTGACCCTCGATAATCAGTACCAGTACCATTGTAACACTGCTGATCTGAAGAAAGAAGCAAAAGCACTTATTGTAAATATAATACAAGCTTATAGAGAACCCTGCATTATTTTTATTGCACATTAGAAATGGACACTGACATTTAACAGCTGCCACATGATTCAGATGATAGCTCAGTGATCACATTGGGGTTGATTTACTCAAACTGGAAAGTTCAAAATCTAGTGCAGCTCTGCATAGAAACCAATCGGCTTCTAAATTCAGCTTGTTCAATTAAGTTTTGATAAAATAACCTAGAAGCTGATTGGTTTCTATGCAGAGCTGCACCAGATTTTGCACTCTCCAGGTTTAATAAATGTACCCAATTGCACAGCTAAAAGAGGTTATCCTTAGTCATTACCTTAGATTTGTTATTTATAACTTTTAAGTTAGTTCATCTATACATCTATTTTGAATCAAATACCCTCAGATTCCACCCAAGGTCTTGAGTCTGCCAGTAATACAAATATTCAGAAAGAAACCCATTTAACAGTATCCTGTAGTCTTTATTAAAGTTTATGTAAACCATATTTGTCAGACTGTCTGGCACCATCCCTCATTGTATACAATTTTCTTAAGCAAAACATTTTTTCGTAAATATGTTTTACATTTTCTTTCAGTTGGAGGCTGACAGCTTAAAGTCACTTCCTTTGAATTAGCATTGCCAATCTGCAATACACACTTCCTTACCAGATCTATGAGTAAAGCCTCGCACACACAACCGGTTTTCTCGGCAAAAAACAGCAAGAAAACTGCTTCTTGCCGAGATTCCCGTTCGTGTGTACGAGGCTTTCAGGTTTCTCGTTAGGAAATCTGGCCAGAATCTCAACGAGAAAAAAGAGAACCTGCTCTCTTTATTCTCGTTGAGATTCTTGTCGGCCTGTTTCCCGACGAGAAACCCGAGAGTGTGTATACTTACCGGTCGCCGTGGAAACCCGCGCATGCTCGAAATGACTTTGACGCACGCGTGGTAGCTTCCACGGCATAGGTAGGGCGACGGCATCGAATGTGACGAGCGCATGCTCGTCGTACTCGATGACGTCACTGCGTTCTTTCCTTTCAAGAGAACCACAGTTCTTTTGAAACGAAAGTCTGTACACTTGAGCGGCAAGAGTTTCTTGCTAAGAATCTCGTCAGGGAAAACAACAGGTTTTTCCTGACGAGATTCTCGTTGTGTGTACGAGGCAATAGGCAGCCCAACAGCCAACTGAAGAAGTGCCCACAGCAGGCTAATAACACCACTGCTAGTTGCAAAGCAGCGGCTTATGCCACGTACACACTGTCGTTTTTTGTGATGAAATAAAACAACGTTTTGAAAAACATAATTTAAAATGATCGTGTGTGGGCTTTACGTCGTTTTTTGTCTTCTAAAAAACTACCAAAAAAAATTCGAACATGCTTCAATTTTTTATGTCGTTTTTCAAAATGTCGTTTTTTGCGTTATAAAAAATTATCGTGTGTGGGCTAGAACGACGTTTAAAACAACGTTTTTAACCACTTCCCTACCGGCCCATAGTAAAATGACGTCCACAAAGAACCTCTGCCGTTCAGAGTGGACATCATATGACGTCCTGGGCTTTGTGGGGGGGATATCTGAATGATGCCTGCAGCTAGAGGCATCATTCAGATATCCTTCTCTTGTGCCGGCGATTCTGCACAACGTAAGAACGATCATAGCGGCGGTTCCGCCGCTAGATCGTTCTTACAGGCGGCGGGAGGGGACGTCCCCCCCTCCCGCCGCCATCCGGTGCTTCTCCGGGCTCTCCCGTGCCATCGGGGGCCCGGAGAACGAATCGTCCGGCGCGCGCAGGAAGCATAGAGATGACTGGTGACCAGATGGTCACCAGTCATCTCTGTGACCGTCGGAGGACCCGGGCGCGATGTGATGACGTCACGCCCGGGTCCCCGTAAGTAAACAAAGCCGCGATTGCGGCTGCTAAGCAACAGCAAGCATGAGATCGGTGAATTTTTTTTCACCGATTTCATGCTTTCCAGCCTGGAGGAGAGATGTGGGGTCTTATTGACCCTGCATCTCTCCATAAAGAGTACCTGTCACACACATTCCTATTACAAGGGATGTTTACATTCCTTGTAATAGGAATAAAAGTGATAAAAAAAAAAAAAAAGTGTAAAAAAAGAAATAAATATATAAAAAAAAAAAGAAATAAAATTTATTTTTTTAACGCCCCTGTCCCCGGTAGCTTGCGCGCAGAAGCGAACGCACACGCAAGTCCCGCCGACATATGTAAACGCCGTTTAAACCACATATGTGAGGTATCGCCGCGTGCGTTAGAGTGCCAGCAACAATTCTAGCACTAGATCTCCTCTGTAAATCTAAACTGGTAACCTGTAAAAAATTTCAAATCGCTGCCTATGGAGATTTTTGAGTACCGAAGTTTGGCGCCATTCCATGAGTGTGCGCAATTTTAAAGCGTGACATGTTAGGTATCTATTTACTCGGTGTAACATCATCTTTCCTATTTTACAAAAAAATTGGGCTAACTTTACTGTTTTTTAATTTTTTTAATTCATGAAACAATTTTTTTCCAAAAAAAAGGCGTTTGAAAAATGATTGCGCAAATACCGTGCAAACTAAAAGGTTTCAATGACCGTCGTTTTATTCCCTAGGGTGTCTGCTAAAAAAACATATATAATGTTTGGGGGTTCTGCGTAATTTTCTAGCAAAAAAATTATGATTTGTACATGTAGGAGAGAAGTGCCAGAATAGGCCTGGTATGGAAGTGTGTATAACTGCCCTGTATGGAAGAGGTTAAACCCGCGCATGCTCAGGAGCAAGTTATGACGTGAGCTTAAATGGAACAGAGTGGTGTTGTACGTAACCGCGTTTTGCTAGAGCATTTTGAAAAAACGATGGTGTGTAGGCAACGTCGTTTTTTATAATGAAGTTTGAAAAACTTCGTTTATTTTCATGAGAAAAATCAACGTTTTTTTTACAAGACAAAAAACGACCAGGTGTACGCGGCATTAGCGTTGCCAGCCTGTAGCAGGAAGTGCAGCTACTGGCAGGAGGGAGTTGAAAAAAAACTTTGCAACAGTGTCACAAAAAATATTCTCTAAAACAACTGTTTAAAGTGAGACATGATGCCAAACACACTGAAAAATAGATTTAGGGTTTAAATACACTTTAAAGTGACTCTAAACAATATCCTTATTCTCCAAAATGAATCCATACACAGCCACTACCTAATTACCCTGTAATCTATTTTTCATGAAGTTATTTCCTACTGTGTTTTTCTGCCTCCTTGTACGGTCTCCTTTTCCCCCTCACTTCCAAGCAGTGCACATTAGTTGAGGTCGTGTGTACTGCTCTATGCACACCCCATAGTCCATCTTGGGAGTAAAGCAAGAGGGTGACTTTGTACCTGCATACTGTAGGACCATAGAGAACAAACATAGCCACCTTCTAACAGGAAGTCGGATCACAGCAACCAAAAAAATATAATTAAGGAATTTGGAGGAGACTGAGAGCACTAAAAGCTACTCCTTTCACTTAGGAATACATGAATAGATATTTTTTAACCAGGAGTTTAGTGTTATTTTAATCACAAAATATTCCAACTGCACACCTTCCAGGACAATGGCCAATAAGTAAAAGGGTGCTGAAACGATCACCAGCTGGGAACCGGAAAGCAAATCATGTACACATATTCGCCAGCACACCAAGGATCATTGAAAAAACGTCCAAAAATTTAATGCATAATAGCGATCCAAAAAGCAACGTTTCAAGGTCACGCAGGACCTCTTCGTCAGGCAAAAGACGAAGAGGTCCTGCGTGACCTCGAAACGTTGCTTTTTGGATCACTATTATGCATTAAATTTTTGGACGTTTTTTCAATGATCCTTGGTGTGCTGGCGAATATGTGTACATAGTGTTATTTTAAGACTTGTACATGAAGACTTTATTACTTAAGCATGCCGATGACAGTGATGGCATATTGAGTATTTGTGAACTACCTGCCAAAAATGATCTGATTTCAAGGACATGTCTGTATCTGTTTTATAATGTTTTTTAGCATGACTTGTACTATCAATCACTATTTTTTTGGTGGGGTCTGAGGTAATCTGATACACAGGGTTCTGGTTGAATATTTGAACTATTACTTTTTGGAGATTTTTATTTTCTTTAGTTGATATACAAACACAAGTAAACAGGGGTGCTGTAAAGAGGAAACGATCCCTGCTACTACCATCCAACCCAGGTGAATAAACGATAAGGAGCAGCCCCAGCCTACACGTTTCCAGCACTCGCGCTGATGCATTTTGCCCTGCCCACCAGGGAGTAGTCATAGGGGTGACTAAGTCCCAGTGGGCGGGGCAAAATACATCAGGGTATGGTGTGGTTGAGACATGTAGGCTGGGGCTGCTCCTTATCTTTTGATTACCTGGGCTGATCAGGAGCATCGGCAATCTTTTCCTCTTTACAACTACTAGCCCTCTGGATTGGTATCAGGATAAGCCTATACTCCATGCTGTGGGACAAAGGGATAAACTTTCACCTCTACTTTGAGCAATGGCAAAAGCAATATAACAGGTCATAAAAAGGCCCGCTGGATACAGATTTCCAATGGGTCACTGAAATGATCACTGTCAGCCTCCTTGGCCATTCTTGTCCCTGTACTTGTCTTTTTATTGTCAATAGTGGTTGACCAACATGGCTAGGCTTTTACAGGAGAAATTCAGATATACATACTATTTTAGCTGTTTATTGTTCTTGATCTACTGACTGTTTTGATATGATGTCTCCATTGGTAACCTCTGCCTACCCACTTTTTCATCAATTGATCAGTTTGAATTGTCCATGTTGTGTGACCAATCTACTTTAAAAATAATACCAGGCTTCCTGTCTCATAGTGGAATATGTTGCATGGTAGACCACTATACTTTATATTCTTGATACAATATAAGATTTCATCAGCACATAGCACTCAATTTCATATGTGCATTTTTTTATTTAGGGGTCCACATTGGGGCATTAAGAAGCAGAAGATTTTGAAATCCCTATAAATAAGATGTGTAAAAAGTTTTGTCTCATTTGGAAAAATATCTCAAAACTAAGGAGAGCTAGTAGCAGATGTGACTGAAAGCAATCTAGTCTGATAAAATGATCAAATGGACTTCCATTGAGCCCCAGGACAGATCCTTATGCTGCTGTTTTGAACGCATGTGTTCTGGTTCTTCTTGCAGCTAGTTCTGGATTGTGTATTGGCCCTGCACATCTGGTGCTAGTGTCACGGCATTTACACATGCTAAACATGAAGACTAACTACAGAACAGAAACAGGCAATGTTAAACATCAGCCAAGCTGTCTTTGAAGAGTATTTACAAACAACATGCAGATAATGTGTGTCTTAAATGTAACATGAGCCATTATCTCATACTAATCAGTGAAACTATTTCTAAGTGGGCCTCACTGACATCCAGCAGAGCATGTTGGGAGAGAGCACTTCTATGAATGGTCCCATTACACCTATGACCTTATACCAATGCATAGGATCCGCACACACTGCAAATCACAACCAGACCACATATCTTTACTACACTTCATATGGCTACTTCATAATGGAAAAAAGATGCTTTACAGCCACACACGCAGAGCTGCAAACTGGGAAAAAACAGCCACTTACATCTGTTCATCCTTTCCATTGGGATTCCAATTCTCATGCAGTTTGCAGCCTCCGGGCTTTCTGGTAGGGGCAGTTCTTCGCAGTTTGGGAGGTGGAGCTGCATGAGTATAAGAGGATTGGTGCGAGCAATGTTGTATTCCTGATGGCATAAGTCGTTCTCCAGTACTTCACACTCATCCCGGCATAACTCCCTTGGCTTTGGTGTTCTAGAGCGGTCGTCGCAAAGCGGGAAGACAAAATGGCAGAATGAAGGAATGGCAAACTGCGAGCACTGGTCTGACAGATGGGTAGATGTGCCGATCATCGTGAATGCCGCTGGAAAGAAAACAAAAGCCTTTTTAGATTGAATTCCTAAATTCTAATTATATCTTTGTGACAAATATGATCCTTTGTAGCAAAGCAGTGAACCAGTTTGCTCTAAAAAATGGTGCTTGTTACAATGTTAAAGCCCAACTTCGGCCAAGAATTTTGCATTTGTGCTGGGTAGGACACACTGGGGGTTGGAGCCTCTGCCAGGTTTTTATTGTTACTTGTATCCCTTTCCATTGAAGACACAGACATCAATTTATTTATTTGCTATTTGTGCCTTGCTCTCTTGGTGACAACCTCAACCCTGATTTACTTTTTTTGGGTGTAGCACTGGCAGGAGTAAAATCCAGACAATAATTTGAACTCTTCTCTACTCTATCAAAAAAAATAGCTTTAAAGCAGAAATCCAGGAATGATGTACTCCCAATGCCTGTGTTATGAGTACTGTAGTCTTCAACAAGAACAAGGGATCCTGTGCTTCCTCTCACCTAGTCCATTAAAAAAACGCCTTTACTTGACAAGGTGTTATGTTAATATTCAGGGGGAGAGGAAAGGCAAGTAAACAACAGAATTTCCCCTTGTCTATTCACAGGAGCCTTTTATTCTGTGAACAGAATACAAAGTGTTTTGTGATTACACAAGGGGAGAATAAAGGGAGCATACCCATAATTGATTTCTTCACTGTATGAGAGAACCATATTCTATAACTTTCATACCTGCAGTGCCAGAAGAACAGCACAAAGTGTACTTTCAAACATAAATTAAAACTATGATTTGTACCTTTCACAGCAGTGATCTGGACCTCAAGGCAACTTGTTTCTACACACAAGTCACAATGTTTCCCTCTGGAGTTCCACTTCATGTATATACATTGACATATCATAGACATAAGATATACTCCTTGTGGTCTCCAATGTTATTATAGCCACAGCATTAGACCATTTCTATAGTGGCAACATGCAAAATTTGAACATGCTTGATCATAGCAGAAATGTCAAGACAATATGCAAGCATTTTAAACAAAACAGGTAACTATGCAATTAAATTCCAGGGTCTTGGCTTATAATATTAACTTAGCCAAAAAAAAAAAAGTATAACATTGGTGTAGAGCTATATCTGGAATATTGTTATCAGGTACATGTGATGCAATTGTCTAAATTATAAAATAAATAAGTGAATATTCATACTAAAGAAAATAAATATTTATACATAGATTTATATATTTAGATCTTTATTACAATAGGACACCAAATGTATCTGAGCTACTATAACATGTAAACAATTGAATAAATCATCAACTGCTTACATTTTATGTGGAGTAGTTAATATAAAGACATAACTTCTCACATATTACAATGTGATTTGCTTAAGGATGTATTTTTTTAATTATATAGAGCTACAGAATTAGAATGATAATCTATAAAGCAGGAACTATTAAAATACACGTAACATTTAAATGTAAATGTTTTATAACATCAAAAAATATATCAAATCTGTAAAACAGAGTTCACAAAAAAAATAAAAAAATACAGGGGCATTTAAAAATGGTGTTTTAGCTAAGTCTGTATAATATAGGGTACTAAAGAAATACATGGACATGTAAAAATTGTGTTTTAGCTAAATCTGTATAATATAGGGTACTAAAGAAATACATAGATATGTAAAAATTGTGTTTTAGCTAAGTCTGTATAATATAGGGTGCTAAAGAAATACATGGACATGTAAAAATTGTGTTTTAGCCAAGTCTGTATAATATAGTGTACTAAAGAAATACATGGCCATGTAAAAATGGTGTTTTAGCTAAGTCTGTATAATATAATGTACTAAAGAAATACATGGCCATGTAAAAATGGTGTTTTAGCTGACTAACATTAGAGGGCGCCAAACAATAGCTCTATATCATGTCAAATACAGAGGAAAAGGATGGTGCCGTGCCTGACTATACTAACTTCCACAGTGAAACATAACTGCTGCTTGGAAAAAATAACAGAAGTTAGTTGTCCTGAAAAGAGAACATATTATTATTTAGTGTTTGAATTTAAACAGAAAAAGGGAAAAGTGGGTAACTTTGTCTGAATCTTGTAAATTATTAATTCTTGGGTCTTTCAAATTTTACAGACTGTCAGCTTTATATGAAATACTATAGAATTTTGTCAGGTTTATTTAGTAGATGAAACCACTTTTGTAAAATGTACAGTTCCCTGTGTCCATATGTCTTTACTAGTACAGTGTATTTTTCTGGTAATTTACATTTTGGAATTTAAGGGACAGCTCGAACAACTTACAGAATTCACTAGAAACAACCAGGGGACACGCTTCAAAATAAAGTCCCCTTCACACTTTTCTGGTGTGGTGTTTTACTGCACACACACATTAATGTGCAGTATATCATGTAGAATGAGCTGCCAACATGTGACTACAGAAGCACCACAACGCACATACGTTATTAGGCATGGCAGTTCAGGTGCAGTGCCGCCTAATCCATCCTAATAGAAACCTTTATGGGGCGGTCACTGCTGACCTCCTTTTAAAAATGTGTTTTGCCTAGATGACTCTGACTTGAATCGTTTCTACAGGCGTTCAGTAAATTAAAGGGTCACTAAAGGAAAACATTTTTTGCCTAAAATTAATGTCTGCAAGGTAGACAGACAGAATAGTGTAATGATTCTGTTAAAAAAAACGAGTAAATACCTATTAAATTCCTTCATCTATATCACCTCCGGGATTCTAGTTTCTGTTCTCTCATTCACTTCCTGGTTTGCATCGCTCGTTCATGTAAGAACTAAATTTCCCAGTATGAATTGCGGCACGCCCAGTAATTCACACCTCCTTGAAGTCTCTAACACGTAGAGAGCGCCCTGTCGCACAGATGTAGTTCCCAGGAGGGGGTGAGCACGTTACTGACCACCGCAGTAAAGCCTCCCTTCACAGTGGTGAGTAACAATCAGACAAGCAGGAAGTGAACAGAACAGAGAAGAAATAGAGCAACTTCTGAGCAAAAACAAACAATGAGGAAATGAAAAGAGGAATGTCTGCTGGTAAAGGATGCTTATTATGAAAAAAAAAAAAATTCCTTTACAACCCCTTTAAGTCAGAACTCCTGATGTGCATCCTGCTCTGGGTCAGTGATTTGGTAAATACTTTAGACATTGGATAAGCATGTCAGCCAAGCAACTAGTATTTTCAAAAGCAGAGGTCAGCAATGGCAGCCTATAAATTTCAAGATCAAGTCCAAACCTTACCTGATGTAAGTTTTGGAGATCACTGAGTTAACTTGTAATGATCATAACATTTATATGTTTCTGTAAACCATATAGTTTAATGAAATATAAAAAAAAGCCCATCTAGTGATTTGTAATTTTTACCTGTAATTCGATTTTCAATTTCACCCTGCATCTGAAGGGAATCCACATAAATGCTTCTGTTTCCAATGAATCTGGCACAGGCGATGCCCCTGTAGGGCTGACAGAACCCATCTTCCTGGTAGTCATCTCTGAATGGAGAAAGAAAACACTCATAACAGCATTCCTTACGTAACATTACAGATGTCTATTTGTCAAACAATACCACAATTATGTTCCACAGAAGAGTATGCGTGCACTAGACCTGGACTGAATTAACTACCCAGGTGATGCCTTTAAGCAGTCTTGCAGAAGACGCAGGGATAGATCTTTCTTGCTGGGATACAGAGGTATGCCCATACATGAAGTTAGAGATGTTACACTAGCAGAAGGTAATGAAAAGACATTTTCGGTGTTCTTTACATATCTTTCATAATTATGCAGTTTTCAAGTACTAAGAATCAATGCCATCAATGGTGTAATTCACATCAGGTCTCATGCACACAGCACGTAAAAAAAAGCCACTTTTACTGGCAATTTACTTTTTTTTTCTTCCTTTATACTACTCTCAATGTTAGCTTATGTGTCCATGCGCATATGGGTGTTTACAGGCATTTAGAGGCAAGAACCTTTGTGAAGCTGAAAAAAAAACCCATCACTTTCACATTCAGAAGCAAATTGTTTATGCATGCTCGTATGTTAATGCATTCTAATGGCCATATTGAATTAATATTCTGATCAATAGGATGCACTAAACGTGCGAACATGCATCAATGCACATAAACGTGAGCAGGGTAGGGTTGGAGCTGTTTTCTGCCATCTATGTCTCTGTTGGGAATGTTTCACATAATTTCCTGTCAGTACAGGAAGTGATGTGAAATCTTTCCAACATATACTCAAGACAAAACCAAAATACAATTTTATTAGAGTGAGAGGGTGAAAACCACTGACAATATTTGTATTGTTGTCTGCACCTTCCTTTTCCAGTGACAACCACATCCCTTAGATCTTGTATGGGAATCATAGGCAGAAAGTGAGAGAGAATCTCCCTAAAGGGGTCACAGACAGAAATAAACCCTGAAACAAAAGTTAATGCTTCCCCACTCTAGGCTTTATAAATATGTATCCTGGCTACTCACAACATTTGAAAATAATTAGGGGGGACATCTGTGTATATGAATAAAGTGGCCTGCTGGACACAGGGGCCAGGGCCAATAAAGTGAGTCTGGCTTCACGACATATGGCTTGTATTGTCCCCATGTTTTCTATTTTTAGATAAAATAGGTGGGAATAAAAAGGGTCCCATTATTGATGTCACTGGGAGTAAAATAGGTCACACTGTTAGTCAGTGAGAGTAAAATAAGGCCCATCATCAATTCCCACCATAATTGCTGCCAGTGAAAGTAAAAGAAGACATCACTGGTGTCTGTGTGAGTAAAATAAACTCCTTAATAGGTGTCTATAGGAGGAAAATAAGTCCATCATTGGGGTCATAAGGCAGTGTGCAATGGGTAGCATAAAGTGCAGCAAACAGAATTTAGGTGGTGTGGAATGGGGAATGTATAGTGCCGGGTACAGAATTAATAGGCAATGTAAGGGGGAACATACAGTACTGCATTTAGAATAAGATTGTTAGGAATAGAGAATGTGTGTACAACACGGGGTACACAACAAAGTGATGTGGAATAGGAAACATACAGCGCAGTGTACGATATTAGATGGTGTTGAATAGGGAATGTATAGGGTCGTGTAAGTAATGAGGAAGTGTGATATATGTAATGTACAGCATGGTGTACAAACTAAGGTAGTGTGGAATAGGTAACGTACAGAGCTGTGTACAGAATTAGGTGGTGCAGAAGAGGGGATGTATAGCGCAGCATTCAGAATGAGACAATGTGAAATGCAGAGTGTACAGCACTGTGCACAGAATTAGGCAATATGAATGAGTTATGTATAGTGCAGCGTATAGAATGAGGTGGTGTGGAACAGGGAATGTACAGAGCAGAGTATTAATGAGGCAGTGTGGGATCTGGAATGTTTAATGCAGCATACAGAATGAAGTAGTGCGGAACAGGGAATGTACAGTATTAGGAGGTGCGAAATAAGGAATATACAGTGCAGCATACAGAATGAGCCAATGGGAAATGTACAGTACAACATTCAGAACGAGGGGATGTGGAATGTACAAAACTGTAAAAAAGGCAGCATAGAATAGAGAATGCATGCATGATATACAGAATGATGTGGTGTGGAAAAGGGAATTTACAGCATGGTGTAAAGAAAAAGGTGTTGTGAAACATACAAAAGAATAAACATACAGTGAAGCTTACAGAATGAGGTGATGTGAAAAGGCAAATGTACAGTACATGATACTAATAGTGGACTCTTAATTGCACCCCAATACACATATACAGTGCATTTAAAGATACCAATATGCATAGGAGCAAATACTCTGTATTGTAAAGTCCTGACCAAAACTAAAAATGTGGGTACGTGGGACTTTCATTTGGTCATTAGTATTATATTTTGGATGACTAAACATTATAATTGTATACACCTATGTACAGGAGAGTATAAATCTTGGATCTTTGATTATCCTATACTGAATTTTATCAACATTTGTTTTTAATGTTATGTCAATAAATACATATGTAGGTTTTTTATAGGGTTGCACCGATACTGATATCAGTGCCGATGCTAGACATTTTCGCGGGTATCGGTACTCGCGAAAATGCTCCGATACCCGAAAACCGATACCAGAAGTAATGTCAGCTTGGGAGTGAAACGCCACCGCCTCCTCCTCCCCTCCGGCCGGCTGTTTACTCTGACCCATGGCCATCTTGAAGCACGGGCCAACCTGGTCACTGTCTATGTAGGTCGAATCTGTAGTGGTACAATCACAGGGCATGGAGAGGAGAGGCAGTGGGGATCGGAGCAGTACAACTCCAGCTCCAGCACAAGTAGCAGAGGTAAGCAAGATCATGCCTCAAACTAGGGGGTATTAGGGAGGAGGTGAGGTCCCTCCTTCCAAGCCCTCCACCAACCCCAACCCAGACACTTACTGGCAGTCTCCCATCCCTGCATGGCGCAATCTTTGAGCACAGAAGCTCCTTCCCCTTATCCCATTCCCTTACAGCTATGATGTGCATAGTGTATAGCTAGCTATTGCATCCCTGTTCCTACCATGGAATGTTACAGGTCGGAACTGCAACCAGTAGCTAGCGATAAACTGTGCACATTGTAGCTGTAAGGGAATCAGATTTCAGCTCCAATGTGTGCTGTGTGGGGAGTAGGAGCTCTGCCTGTGTTCAGGCTGTGTACAATGCATGAATGGGAAACAGAGCTCTGCCTAGTGCACTGCCAGCAGTGACCCACTATACTGTGCCCTTCACCCCCCCCATACTATACCCTCCTAACACCCTGTACTGTGCCCTTCTGACCCCTTGTACTGTGCCCTCCTAACCCCCCATATTGTGCCCTCCCCATGTTGTGTCCTCCTGCCCTCCCCATGTTTCATCCTCCTGCCCTCCACCAGCAGTCTCCTCTGCCCCCATGTCTCCAAATGACCCCTCATCCCCATCTTCTTCCCCCCCTTATCACAGCCTTTTCCATCTCAACTCTACCACCCCACAATCCCTATTTCATCACACACTCAACTACCCTGCCCTCATTGAAGGTCCGCTAATTGCATATCCCTGCTGTAGAAGAAGAAGAAGGGGTGTTTACCCATCACCATCTTACCCTAGATCTATGGCATTTCCTCTTTTAGGTTGTACTGAGCTTGCCAATGGGTATCTTTGACACTTCGGTTAGAAGTGCAGATTGTGAACAATGGCTGAACTTGCAGAGTGCAATGCACATACTCCTACATAAAAATGTACATTTCAAGGTCATGATTAAACCATGATAAAAACTGCATATACGTTCGTCTGAAGCATGAAATAATGATATCTTTATTAAAATGGTTCAAGACTTCTTGCTACTGTTACGTGGGCTTTTTTCTGTCAAGCTCTGGTTGCCAAATGGTTAACATGTAATGCTGTTATACAGCAGCCTTAAATGTGCTGGGGTCATGCCTAGCTCATTTATAGCACAGCTGCATATTGCAGGACACAATGTATATCCTGGGGGCATGCAAGTGTTCATTGAGTCCAGGAATGCTGAATGGCCATGGGGCATTCCACACACACTAATCACAGGTTGTTAACGTGCCCCAAATTCTACTTTCCCCATGGCCACTTTCTGTCAAATTCATAGTTAATTAGCTATGGATGCATTAATTGTACATTATAAAAAATCTGATTTTAGACTTTCAGGCTTAGTGCGGAGATGGGTATTAGAACAAAAAAATACATACAACCAGTTGTAGATAAATCATATTCTGTAACATATTCTTGCAGTTTCAGTCTAAGAAGTCAGGAAGGAAATAGATTTTAGTTTGCCTCCCTATCTGAGACATAGACTGTACAGGGTATATACACAAAATAAGTGCTCACCTCTGTAAAATGGAGTGCAAAGTGGAATGGCACTGCTTACTGGAAAATGAACTGCGCTTAAAGTGTGCTCATTTGTTACAATGAAATATAAATGCTTTCAGCTGTTTGCAGTGGATATTGAATAGTGGGGCTACGGTTTGACTTATATGTGATTCATAGCCCCACAGCAACATTTAAAAGCTAACAATGACTAGCAAGTAAACCTCGAATGAGAGAAAATGTACATTTCCACTTTGTGAAATCAAACACAGATTCTTGGCAGCTTTGTAAACATGCTTTCAAGGCTACAAGATAAAGAGAGAGAGAAAAGTACAGCATGGCCACACAGTCTCCTTAGCCAGATTCCACCTTCATGACATGTGTCTGGCAGCTCATGTGATAATGATACTTTTCTATCAAACCTTCTCCTACTATAACCCTATCGTAGGCATCCACTTTAAGGTTACCATTTGTCCCCGTTTCCTGGGGACAGTCCACAGAAAAATGTGTCCCCAGGAGACAGACACCATAGACTCAACATGGCGGTGTGCAAACCAGCATTAACGGCGATTCATGGTGCCGCACATATGCAGACCGGCCATGCTGCACCATTATGAATTGACATTTGTGCAGTGTGAATTGAGTTGGAGTCTGTTTATTGAAATGTTTACTGTACACTGCATGCCTCCCAGGGACTATGCTGCAAATGACCAAAGCGAAGTTGAACCTGAAGGCCTTGCCTTTGAGAAAACCAGGCGCAACCACTAAGAAAGTGTAATCTATTTAAATATACTGTAGCTGCATTTATTACCATACAGTCTGTAAGGTACTTTCTCCTGACCTAACCCCTGAACACTATGCATTAGTAGCATGAAGGCAAAAGGCACACCTCTGCCATGCCATGCCCTCAGTTACAGTATGTGGACTATGAAGAAATAAAGCTGAATTTTGGGAATTAGATCAACTCTACCAATGCAGTAACAATCACGCCCTCCCCTCCCATTCTTGCATTGCAAAGGTTAAATGCTTGTCCAGTCTAGGGGTGCAGGGCTAAGTTGTATTACTTATCCTATCCTTTGCTCTAGCACCGTTCTCTTCTACCCAAAGCTCCAGCCTGTAAACAAGCCCTCATGGTCATAACAAGCAGCACAGGGCTATGTACTCTGCATTGTTCGAGAGCAGACAAGCATAAGCCTGGAGTCTGAAGCACCTTAGAGAGGTAGCAGTGCTGAACTCATCGCATTAATAGATGAAGACATGGAGAGAGCCTGCCAAAACCAGGAGTAAGGCAAGTATTGCACCTGAAGCCTCGTACACACGCTCGGTTTTCTCGGCAAGAACCAGCAAGTAAACCGAGCGTGTGTACGAGGCTTTCAGGTTTCTCATCAGGAAATCTAGCCAGAATCTCGACGAGAAAAAAAGAGACCCTACTCTCTATTTTCTCGTCGGGATTCTTGTCGGCCAACGAGAAACCCGAGAGTGTGTATACTTATCTGTCGCCATGGAAACCCGCACATTCTCAAAATGACTTTGACGCATGCGCGGCAGCTTCCACGGCATAGGTAGGGTGAAGCAAGATGGCGGCGATGGCATCGAATGTGATGAGCGCATGCTCGACGTACGCGATGACGTCACTGCGTTCTTGCCTTTCAAAAGAACCGCGGGTTCTTTTGAAAGGTCTGTGTGTACACTCAGGCGGCAAGAGATTCTTGCCAAGAATCTCGTTGGGAAAACTACGTTTTTTTCCTGACAAGATTCTGGCCCGTGTGTACAAGGCCTTATCCCTGCACCGCTAGAGTAAATTTCCGTTTAACACTTGCAGTGTGAAGGGACCCCTCCAGCTTTAGGATGCAAAAACAGTTGGAAACACTCACAAGTGCATATTTTCATCCCTACTTTCCTTTATACTGGCTTTTTAGAATAACATAATTGCGAAAATGCAACATTTAGAGGTTGAAAAAAAGGGTTTGGTATCTATACAGGATATTGAAATCTAAAATGTAAAAAAACAATTCTAATAGCTTAACACAATGCAACAACATCCACACGTAGGACACCCAATGTTAGAGTTGATTTATTCTTCCAAAACAGATACACTTTTGCACACTAGTACTGACTAGTATTCCAGTATTGCTCTTCTCCCTCAATTTCTCTCCATCAGTCAGCTAATGCCACCGCAGCGTTCAGGGAGAGGGGCAAACAAAGCACCCCTGAAGAAATCTCAAGGCACCCTGGTTGAAAAAGTCTGGTCTATACATCAGTCCGAAAGGAGGGGCAACTGTAGAGGAACAAGGGACAGATGTGATTTCAGGGACAGTCCTTAGACCCCTGTCACACTGAGGAGTTTTTCAGGTGGTTTAGCACTAAAAATCGCACCTAAATACTGCCTGAAAATCTCCTGCCCTGTAGTCTCAGTGTGAAAGCCTGAGTGCTTTCACACTGAGGCGATGCGCTGGCGGGACCGCTCCAAAATTCCTGCTAGCAGCATCTTTGGAGCAGTGAGAGGAGCGGTGTGT
Source organism: Rana temporaria (assembly GCF_905171775.1). NCBI lineage: Eukaryota > Metazoa > Chordata > Amphibia > Anura > Ranidae > Rana > Rana temporaria. Next base: position 258,762,680 of record NC_053489.1, on the reverse strand, counting down.
TTACCGCTCCTTCCCATTGAAAACAATGGGACACCGTGGCTATACCACAGGCAATGCGCCTCTGCAGAGGCGCATTGCCGCAGGTATTAACCCTTTTTCGGCCTCTAGCGGGGGTTAAAACCCCAGTGTGAAAGGGGCTTTAAAATCAGGGACAGTTTTGAGCCATGCGTTTGTGGCAGTGAACTGGCATACACAGTCTTAATTCACAACACACAAGGAAAAAGCATTTTCCATAGTTTTGCTCCTGGTAAAATCTGGACCCAAGTACTGTAATGCCATATTACAAAGCATGATGCTACCTCCAAAAGATAAACCATTTCTGCATTAGTGTTGATCAGTTTAAAATGTCAGCAAACACAGCCTAGATTTCCAGTTTTAAAATACATAACTATGGCATATGCCAAAAATGTACTTGCTAATAAAGTACAATATTAAGATAAACATGATGGCCACCAAAGCTCTCAGAACAAGCAAGCTCATAATCCACAAAATCTTTAACATGTTATGATACTAATGCAATATTTTCCTTCGTAAATCATCTCCAGTAAATGACATTTATTTCTCAAGTGGATCTACACATGGCACATACAGTGCAACAGTTCCGTCAGGTTATGTGCTTGTTCTCCCCAGTCTTGAAAGAACAGACAGTATTGACAGGGGCTGTTTTACAGCACTTGGAAAATTCATAACTACCTGATTGGTACGATATTTTGGGATGCAATTTTTTTTACATTTTTGAATAACTCAAGGATTTGGAAAGAAAGCAAGCTGTAATAACAACCTGTCATAAGATATTGCTTGTGTTCATTTTGTTTCCCCATGGCCATGTTGAAGTTATTGTCTTTGGGGGGAAAAATCCGTAATGTTAAAACCATTCTGCTATGGTATGCAAAAGGTCAGAATTACAAGGTCACCTTGCATGATGTGCTGCTGAGTTGGTAATTGGAAACAGTTGCTTGGTCCCTTGTAAGGACCATGGAAAATAAAAGGATGCTTAAGGGTTAACATGTTATGATAATGGAAAAGCAACTGTTGCCAGCCACCATTAACATAACTATACACGCAGTAGTGAAATTCTAAAAGGTCTTCGTCCTTGTATAGTAATATCAATTCCAATAACTTTGTTGTCACTATCGAAATACTGTGACATACTGTATATACAGATATTGTACTTTTTGTCTAAAATATATTAGGTAACAGCCACTATCTAAAGCTAGATTTATTTTTTGACAGGCTATAAAGAACAATTTTTTTCTGGAAATCTCTATACTTTGCTGTTGCCTGTGTGGAAATGAGAGTAACCTCCATGTCGGATAACTAATTCAAAAAGCATAAAAAAAGCTAGCCCCAAAAGAGAAAAACTGCCATAGAAAAAGCAGATGTGCAGTACCCGACCAACCTCCACTTAGCCATCCAGCACACTGTAATGCCTCGTACACACGGTCGGATTTTCTGAGAAAAAAAGTCAGACAGGATTTTTTTCTAGGAAAGTCCGATCATGTGTAGCCTCCATCGGACCTTAGAGAACCTGTTCTCTTTCTTTTCGTCGGACTTCCGACCGACCCACGGCAGACTTTTGCACGGTCAAAATTCCAACCGTGTGTACAAGGCATAACAGCAACAATCTGACATAGGAGTTATGCCGCGTACACGTGATCGGAAATTCCGACAAGAAAAACGTGGATTTTTTTCAGACAGAATTTTGGCTCAAACTTGTGTTGCATACACACGGTCACACAAAATTCCGACTGTCAAGAACGCAGTGACGTACAACACTACAACGAGCCAAGAAAAATGAAGTTCAATGATTCCGAGCATGCGTCAAATTGATTCCGAGCATGCGTGTTTTTAGCTCGTCGGAATTGCATACAGACAATCGGAAATTCCGACAAGAACTTTTCCTGTCGGAAAATTTGAGAACCAGCTCTCAAATTTTTGCTGTCGGAAATTCCGACAGAAAAAGTCAGATGGGGCCTACACACGGTCGGAATTTCTGACCAAAACCTCACATCGATCTTTTCTTTACGGAAATTCCGTTCATGTATAGGCCCCTTCGAACTATTTCTGTCAAAATTTCCGACAGCAAAAATTAGACATAAAAAAAAAGTCACTTGTGCCATGAAAAGGCTGTTTTCACGTCACTAATTGCCGCTTGTAAGAATGAAAATATTGTAAAAATGTATACAACTATATACTATATAACTTATCTGAAAGGTGATCTATTTACGTAACTTTCAAATCCTATAACAGTTTCTCCTTAAAGCCCAAATCCATTTAAAAATCACATTTTAATCATGAATTGTGAATTCTATACCATACTCAGTGATGTGCGTTGCAATCACCTCATCTTCACAAATCTTATGTTTGTTTTCAATGTTTTTTTCAAGCTTTTTGAATGGTTCTTGGAACAGAATTGCTGCATTTTTCCACTTTTGTCTGTCTTTTTTCAACTAAAATGTGTGGAGTGCTGCTGTAAAAGAGGCGGAGAACTACTCCGCTCATGACGCACTATTCTGTCCTTTCCATTGAAGTCTAACAAAAACGCTCAATTCTGCTTGAAAAGTAGCTTATGTACTTTTTCAAGCGACAGGCGTTTTGCTACAAGCGACAGGAAGCTCAGATGTGAACAAGGTTTATTGAAAACAATTGTTTTTTACATGAACGTTTTCGAGCTCAGTTTTTTCCCCTCCCGTTTGAGCAGAGAGCCGTGACTGTCAGCGACTTTCTGCTCTCCCCTCCAGCACTAACTGGAGCCCCAGGCTTCGGAGGGGGTGAGAGAGGCTGGCTCAGGCTCTTAGCGGATTACTGAGAGTCTAAGGCCTCGTACACACGACCAAGATATTTTTTTGCCGAGGAAACCGGTGGTGTGTACATTTTCGTTGAGGAAACTGTCGAGAAATTTGACGAGCCAAAAAGAGAGCAAGTTCTCTATTTCCTCGATGGGAATGGAGAAACTTGCCTTGTCGAGTTCCTCGACAGCCTAACAAGGAACTCGACAAGGAAAACGATGTGTTTCGCCCGTCGAGTTCCTCGGTCGTGTGTACGAGGCTTGAGTTAGATGACGGTCCAGGGTTCTGGGTGGATCTTGACCATATTGTTGGGATCTTTTCATAGCCTGGACTGGACCTGTGACATCAGTCAACAGCAGGCTTGTCAGTTGAAAATAGATCACAGTAGTGATCTGGTGCGATTTCAGCCCATTCAAATGAATGGACTGTAAATCACATTGCAGGGGAACGCACAGGAACGTTCACTGAATTCCTGTGCGATTCTGGTGTGAACCAGCCCTTAGATATACCAGCTATAGAGTGTGAGAACACCTATGGCTAGCCGCACCACAGTTTGAAAGCAAGCACTTGGCAGAGACTATTACAGTAATGCAGAGAAGAGAATGTGTATGTGTCATTATGTCATATGTACACATCTGCCTCTACTCACCCTTCAAATATTTAAAGCTCATATTATAATTTTTCCATGTGTGTTCAATATGACATACATTTTGGCACATGAAATGTACAGCCTAAGGATATGATTATTTTCTGCCTATGATGTACAACTGCATTCTATTCATTACATAGCCATTGGCATTCTCTATCCTTCCACACATAGGAGTAAGCTGTCACTAGACAAACCTGATTTCAACAATTTCTTCTGAGTTTCGGAATCACCTTCTGTAACTTATCATAAATCCTTACTAGTCAGCAGAAATACTAATGTCATCATCGTCACCAACATATAAAACTGAACATTAACTATATAATGTGTTCTAGCACAAATAAAGCATTAGAGGACAACTCCATGCCCAGAAAACAAATTAGGTGAAAAACTGCACATTTCTTTCCTTCAAAATGCAATTAGGCTTTCGGAGGCTTGCAATTCTGTAGGGAAAATGTAATTTGTTTTAAAAATGTTTCCTTTGAATCTGCCAAAACACGAAATAAAGACTACTAAACTTCTTCCTAAAACTAACAGTCATTACCGAATGCTTCAACAAAGAAAAAAAAAAACACAGCCCATTAAATTCTTCTGTATCCAAATAATTACAGATGAGGTCAAGATTAATGGAAAGAAAATACCTCAACAGAGCATTTTGCTTTCTAATTACTTAATACAATTTGTATTTGAAATAAGAAGGCATTTATCAAAATCTACTGGCACAACAATCACAGCAACAACATCATGTGTCTTAACAGTTCACAGGTGGCAGGGCTATACACACTAAACAAATTGAGGTCATACATGTTACTATTGCCAAAGGCCATAGTGTTGATGGGACTAAGGCAAGCTTTAGATGATTCAGTTTTCTTTCCTGCAATAATAGCTGGATTCTCTCATCAACACATTCAGTGTTGGTGGGGGAATTCCTCCCACAGTGCTATTGTGTTCTGGGGGTGGGGAGTATTCCCTGCCGGCAGAACACAAATATAAATGCTGGCAGGTATAGCCGCCAGCGGTAAAAGCATGAAAAAAAATATCACAGGCTTGGGTATACTGAAGTCAATTGATGGATCGACTTCAGTACAATCAGCCTGCCCATTGATGGATCGAATCCCGGCAGGTCCCTGCTAAACCTGCCCAGATCCATCTTGATGTCATTTTTATTCAAATTGAGTTTCATTTGGTCTGCACCTGTTTATATGAAATGATAGTCGGTAAATGTCCCTGTATGCAAAGGGCTTGGCAGGTATGGGAGTTTACCTTACATGATTGATTGTAATAGATTCATGACAGTTATGGAGGGTGATTTAATAAAGGCAAATATACCGTGCACTGCAAGGGGAAACTGAAGGGAACTCTGAAGGGGAAGCTCTGCTGATTTCTATCATCCAACCATGTGCAAGCAAAAATGCATTTTTTTTTATTTTTTTTCCTTGCATGTGATTTAGTATTAATTGCAAAGTGAAGCTTTACCTTATTTACTAGGCTTTGGAGCAAGTGCGCTTGCAGTGCACACTATATTTGTCTTTAGTAAATCAACCTCATAGTTTATTAAAAAGTCCCAATGTTATAGTTTACGTTTGGAAAGAATTTGGAATGGAAAGCAATGGATAAAAACACATAGATTCAAATGACTGTTTGTCAGCAAAGGACTGAATGAATGCCCTAAAGCAGGGCCCTCCAGCTGTTGCAGAGCTACACATCCAATCATGCCTCTGGGAGTATTGTAACTGCCAGCCTTGCAATGCCTCATAGGAAATGTAGTTCCACAACAGCTGGAGAGCCCCAGTTTGCCAAACCCTGCCTAAAGTAACATTATTTTTTTTGATTTATTTATTTGTTTTTGCTAAAAAAATAAAAAGATACTTACATGCTCCGTGCAACAATATTGCACAGAATGGTCCTTTCCTTCCTCTCTTTGGCGATTCCCCACCAGCGCTGTCCATTCCCTTCTCCTCCAGGTGCCCCTTCGGCAAGCGCGGTGCTAAGGGGGAACTCACGCAGGAGTGCTTCTGAATCAGGCTGTGTGCGTCCATAGACACACACAGTGGTGGTAAGTCATCCCCCCTCCCACTCCTCATAGGAGTATGACTGACAGAAGCAGGAGCCAATGGCTTCCGCTGCTGCCTGTGTCTCCTGTGAGACAAGGAAGAGAGGAGAGGGAGTGAAGTAAGTAGGTATGTCAGTCTATTACTTACTTTTCATTTTAAAGTATATGTATGGGGTTTTGTCAAAATATTTAAATATATTTTGTGAGAAAGGTGTAAAAATAAGAGATGTTCATATTGTGCATCTAATTGATAACGTTTGAAGCAGTGGGGTCAGATTATTCACACAATCTATTATTTTAGTCCAGCACATAAAAAGATCTACCTAAAGCGAATGCACTCAGTTACTATTCATTCTCATTACAGGTTTCTAATAAAAGCCCACAGCTTAGGCAGCGGACTATAGAAGCGGGCCATTTCCCATGATAGTCTAGTGAAATGCAGTCACCTTTTTACTGCATATAATAATGTGTAAGGTACTTTGCAGAGAGAGTCAGGTTACACGTGTTCAGGAGAAATGTTAATATACAGGCCTGTTAGCAGAAGATGGATTTACACCTTGGAAAGGAGTTCTGTAGATACACCAACACAATCTAATTGGACACATTTTTATCACCTCTGCCAAAAAGCAACGAAAGAATGTTAAAGAAATTACTAATACTTTTCAGCATGGTCAAGGACTATTCACAGAAGTGTGGTTAACACTAATCTAGAAGAGTACTCCAATCCTCTATTTTATTCCGAAACCTGATAGTAACAGACAGGCATTAGCTGTGTAGAAATCCAGGGCCCACCACCTTACATCCTTCTAGACCACACACAACACTCTCAGTTCCCATACACTATTAAAGCAGCCTCTGTATTAAAGGGATTCCTGTATGGATTTTATAACAAATTCCAAAGAAAGGGGGAAACATTACTGCTCAGAGACAAGCAGAATTTGTCCTATACACTCTCAACTCCATTAATGCAAACAGAACTTTCTAATATGCAAAATAGAAAGATTGATGCAACTAGGGCTGCTACAAAACACACTTTCTAAGTACAACTGTCTTTAGATTTCAGTTATAAAGCTGAGCAATATGCCACCCACAGAGGGCACCAATAGTGATGTCCTCTTTAAATTAAAAGTGGTCTCTGCGGTGGATTCGCCACAAGATCACTTTTATTGGCGGCAGAGCGGTGACCACCCCCACTCAACTCAGTGATCTGGATGAAGGAAGCCACAACAAACGTCACTTCCGCCAAATGGCTTTAAAGGGGAATTTTTTTTTAATGGGAAAAAAACAAACACAGTTTTTTTATTTTAATTGTAATTAAGTATAAATGTGAGATACGAGGTCTTTTTGACCCCAGATCTCACATCATGCTTTTTTTCTATTACAAAGGATATTTTAATTTTTTAAAGGGACAGTGTAAAAAGAAAAAGAACAAAAATGTCTAACTTTACCATTTTCTAATTCAAGAAAGTGTATTTTTTCAAATTTATTGACATAAAGTATTGCAATGACTGCCATTGTATTCTCTAGAGTGTCTGAAAAAAAATATATAATGTTTGGGGTTCTAAGTAATTTTCTAGCAAAAAAGAACCTGATTTTAACTTGTAAACAACAAGTTTAAAAAATAGGCCTGGTCCTTAAGTTGTTAAAGAAGGAAAAAGCAAAAAAAAACGTAGGCAGCATACTCATACTTACTGCATGTTAGGATTCGGACTGTGTGTTGGACCTGTTAAAAAAAGAGAGTGAGAATTAGGATTATTTATATTTTAAGAAGTACATGCTTAATAAAGTAATATAGAATCTGTTACTGTACACATTTGCCCAGAGAGGAGTTATAAAAAGGTACCGTGACACTTTGCCAATTTAAGGAAAAGTGAAAGTGTGTTTTATGGGCCAGATCCACAAACGAGATACGACGGCGTATCAGTAGATACGCCGTCGTATCTCTGTTTCTAACTATGCGACTGATTCATAGAATCAGTTACGCATAGCTAGCCCTAAGATCCGACAGGTGTAATTGAATTACACTGTCGGATCTTAAGGATGCAATTCTAGGCCGGCCGCTAGGTGGCGAGGCCATTGCGGCCGGCGTAGAATATGCAAATGAAGACTTACGGCGATCCCCGAACGTCCCGTCGATCTAAATCTACGTAGTTTCCGTCAGGTTACGCAGCGTAAAACTAGGGCTGAGCCCTAGTTCTCCTAAGCCATGTTAAGTATGGCCGTCGTTCCCGCGTCAAAATTTAAACATCAACGTCATTTGCGTAAGACGTCCGTGAATGGCGCTGGACGCCATTTACGTTAACGTCTAAGCAAATGACGTTGGTGCGACGTCAGTTAGCGCAATGCACGTCGGGTAATTTACCCGACGGAGCATGCGCATTACGTCCGTCGCGGAAGCGCGCCTAATTTAAATGGGACTCGCCCCATTCGATTGGGCCCGCCTTGCGCCGGACAGATTTAAGTTACACCGCTGCAAATTTCCAGGTAAGTGCTTTGTGGATTGGGCACTAACTTGGAAAAATTGTGGCGGTGTAACTTAAATCGGGAAAGTTAAGTTGCGCCCGGTCTACGTGGATCTGGCCCTATATTCACATTTTTAGTGATCCAGCCTATCTCCACTGCTGCTGGATGGAGGTTCTGGGTATAGGGGTCATGTGACCTACTCCCACTTACAGAACAGGTTAAGTAGCCAATTGCTAAGCCCCACCACTATCATATGACTGGGGGGTTGCTAACAATGTGAGTATAGCTAAGGCAGAGGGGGCCCTATAGAAATATGCTGCCTATTCAAAACAATGTGACAGTGTATCTTTAATGTAATTGGCAGTGCTACTGACCAACAAGAGAAAGAACTGGGAGGTAAAAGATGATAGGTCCAGCTTAACTTGTAAAGGAAAAGTAAACATATGACATATAATTTACTGTACATTTCTGAACTATTTATGGTTTTGATATACATTTTCAACTGAGGGTGATCTCTGTTTATGTAATATTAATTCATATATGTAGGTTGAATTGCCTTGGCTGTTGACAGGTTTTCTTAAAGCAGAACTATTTAAAAATAACAGCCAGTTGAAGATAAAAACAGCTTATCCTGCAATATTTCTCTTCATTCAGGAGCTTTTCCCCATATAACTTTTCTGTCGTTAGATGCCCTCAGTCTTCCTCATCCAACCCACAAATTCCTCTGAGCCCAGGCTGCCCTTGACCTGCCCCCTGTGGTGGTGGTGCCACCCAGTGTGGGCTCAGTTTGTTACAGCACAGAACTCATTACCTGGCCACCAGCTCAGTCCCTCACTGCTACTGCAGCAGAAAAGGAAGGGCCTGTGATGTCATTGAATACTTGGAAAAAGGGTATGCATGTATTTTGCTTTTTGCGTGTTGGGTGAAAGGGGGGTTCAAGTAGGGAATGGGGGTTTATTAAACACTAAAATTCAGCTTTAAAATTGAAATGTAATACTTACCAAGTCTGACATAAAGAACCCCAGTGGCACTAATGGTTTTAATTCCATTTGTGGCAACACACTGATAGTATCCAGTGTCTGTGGTGTCCAAGTCTTGTATTCTTAGCCGTGAGCCATATTCGGTTTTCCTTATGGTAATTCTCTTGGGCTCCTGCACAACGGGCGCATCATTCTTCAGCCATTTCATATTTGGGAGTGGATTTCCGGCCACCTTGCAATGAAGGGTGGCTGCTTGACCCTGGACAATTGTGATATTATTTACAGGTTCCAGAAATGTCAGAAAGTGTCCTGGAGGAGACAAGAGGTCACAAAATATCAAACTGCAATTCTTCAAAAAGCCTCAAGGCACATTTCTAACAAACTGCTTGTTAACAAGACTGCAGAGGTTTTTTTTTGTATACACCTTTAAAAACCAGTGCTATAATTTAGACAAATCAACATGCACAAACACACTTTGTAAATACTTGTAAAAAGTACATTTTCATTTGTATTGCAAGAGCGAATTATAACTATTATGAGGGCAAACTTATCATTAGGAGCAGATGGTTTATTACAAGAGAGGAATGCGCTGACTTTTTATAGGGTTTATTCCACAGGCAATGGATAATCTACAAAGTGTATGAAAGACAAAACTTTTTTTTCCCCTGGTTTTGGTAAACATGTTTTTATAGCTATAAAAAAAGAAAAACTGCGCTGGATGCAAACCTAATAACCACAGCAGCAACTCAAAGTGAGATATACACATAAAAAATAACAATAAGCTTCGCTCTTAAAGTGACATATTGACCAAATATACAAAAATAAAAAAATATAAATAAATGAAAAAAAATCACATTAAAAATAAGTCCCAAATAGTGAATCATAAAACTTGTGTAAAGTCCTCCAGTGAATATTGAAACCCGGAAGTTCCTCCAATGAATTATGAACAAACAGCAACAATATAGTAAAAATAATGTGACTTTATGAGACGAGTCAAGTGAATCCCCCACCACACAAAGTGCACGCTTACCAGCTGCACAAATATAGAAAATTGTGTCCAATACCCAGCCAGGGCCTTTTCCTCCAAAGACTTAAAGTGTCTGGTCAAGCTATATGGTGCAGTAAGCAGTCAATCCGGAAAGGGGTTTGAGGCACAGTTTGCAGGCCCATGCAAAGGAGACGATATCAGCTCCTCTGCCACTTCCAGCAATATCAATATCTCCTCTACTTTCTGCCGGATTCACTTGACTCATCTCATAAAGTCACATTATTCCCACTATATTGTTGCTGCATTGTGTGGCACCTGTGTTTTCCAGAGTCGGGCTGTGTGTGCCCATAGACACATATAGTGCAGCTTGGCCACACCCCCTGCTCCCTCCTAACAGGATTTAACTTACAGAAGGTGGCACCAATGGCTCCTGCTGTCCTCAGTAAAGTCTGAGTCTGTGAAAACAATGAGAGGGGAGAGTGGTGCTGCAGCCGGGACAGGACTGGATGGATGAGAAGAGTCAAGTAGGGTGTTAGGAGAACCACTTTAAATCCCCCAAATAATTACCTATCACTGAGAGCTGCAAAGAAGAAGGAATGTCATCCGTTTGGACCCAGGAGAAACCCCACTGGAGGAGATAGGTAGCCATTAGGGGGTCGAGTCTGTTTTTTATATTTTCTGTCAGCAACAAGGGCCACTGATGGGTCTAAAGTAAATTCTGCACTTTAACCACTTACCCAATGTGCACCTAAAGAAGAAGTAAACCCTCTAAATCCTTTCTTTAAAAACAAACCCCTGCAAGAGAAAGGCATAATGAGCTAGTATACATAGCATACTAGCTCATTATGAATTACTTACCTGAGATCGAAGCCCCTGAAGCGACTCTCGTTCCTCACCTCCGCCGCCGCCATTAACACCCGAGTTACTTCCGCGATGACGTCACTCCCGCACATGCGCGCGGGAGCCGTCAGTGACGGCACAACCGCCCTCACTAATGGCACGCTCAGTGCGCCTGCTCTGTTGTCTACGGCGTGCATGCGCCATAGACATCGGTGCAGTCTTTTCTGCAAATATGTCCTAGACCATGTAGGTTTAGGAGATATTTTTGCACCTACAGGTAAGCCTTAATCTAGGCTTACCTGTAGGTTAAAGTGGTCTGTATGGGTTTACAAACACTTTAACCCCCCTTCCTAACCAGACCAATTTTTAGCTTTCATGCTCTCACATTTTGAATGACAATTACCCAGTCATTTAACACTGTCCCCATACAACATTTTTGTCTTTTTTTTTCCACACAAATAGAGCTTTCTTTTGGTGGTATTTAATCACTGCTGTTTTTTTTATCTTTTGCTTTATGAATGAAAAAAAGACCAAAAATTCTGTATAAAATAAAGCATTTTTCTTTGTTTCTGTTTTTTGCAAATTAGTCATTTTTCTTCATACATTTTGGCCAAAAAATAGATCAATAGATCACAGCGTTTATGACCCACAGACTGCAAAGCTGAGGGTCCATTATTTTTGGTGAGTGGGGTCACAAGAGGGGAGTGTAGCACACAGAACCTGGAATTATCATTGGCGCACCAAAGCACTTTATCTGTTTGGAGCACCCAGCAAAATATTAGAGACTGTTTATTATCATTGAATTTAATATTTCTGAATGTGTTTTTTTTTTAAGCACTTTATATTGGCATATGCATTTTGATCTCTGCAAGTGCTGTATATATGTACTGCTACATATCTTTGGTAAATCACCTATAACGTTGGGTGTCCTACATGTGTGGATGTTGCTACTAGAATCGTTTTTACATTTAAGAGTGGGGCAGGATCTGTACCCAAGCAGTGAAGTCAGAGATAACTCCGAGTACAGTTATTAAATGAGGTGGCTCAAAGTGTGTCCTGGAGTGTAGGTGAAGAATAATAATTAGGTATGCTAGAGCTTGTGCTGGAAACTCTGCAATCCTGTTCTTTTACAATCTCACATAATTTATCTAACCTAATCAGGTTTGGAGATGCTAGCAAGGATGTTATGCTGTCACAACATGTTTATCTATCATGTAGGGTACATACAGTAGGAGAGGAAGCATTGTGGGCAGGCACTGCTTATCTCTGGGTATATCTATAATGATCAACATGTTTGATCGATGTTTCCATTGGCGCTTGGCTGCAGAAGTGCATCATACTGCCATAATAAACATGACATTGTAAATAGCTAGATTCGGAGACAGTGATCTCATAGCTATGGGCTGCTGTTGATATACTCGTGTTTATCCTCTGACCTAAAATGGAAGATTTCGCTTCAAATATATGACAACCTCAAATGCCTCAAGCCATGCTTCTCTGATTAATAGAGAGGCGGGTGGGACAGTTGGAATGCGATGTGTGAATATGGAGCACCTTGGGTTTGAGCACCCATGAAGATAAGAAGAGAAGCGCAGGTACTTTTTAACTTCTCAATTATAAGGAGACTCTAGGTTTGTTTTAAATTCTCTTTTTTTACATAATGTTTTTACTAACATTTTACATAGCTCCATACATCAGGTCTCAGCGATGAGAGGCTATGGAAAATCTGAGTAATGCTGAAAACAACATTGGTGAAGTAAGTGCCTAAGATGCTTAGAGTCTCAAGAGATTGTGAACGATTTTACACATTAATCACAATCACGTTTCATTCTTCAACAGACCTAAAGGGGAAATACCTTGCATATAATGCTTGTGTGTGTCTGTCTGTGCTTCAGTGAGTACACACACATACAAAAACACAAAATATGTCTGGCGTAAGCCTTTGCTGGCTAAAAAGCAGGAGCTGAGGAGTAATTATTCGCTTGTTACGGATTTGGCAGTCAAACAAAAACTCACTGCCATTGCACACATACTCAAGAGACTTCAAACTCGAGGGAATTGTGCAGTGTGGATTTTGCCACTTACCTCTCCCTTTAATCCTATATTGCAAGCTGTATAAATAAGGCAGGGAGAGAATGCTTATTTAACTGACACTGCATGCTTATTTATAATGGCCCACTTAAGATTCATGCACACCAAATGTAGCTCAAAATATTTATCCTACAAAAACTCATTACATTCTTTTAATTATGGCATACAGTATCCCACAACTTAAAAAAATATACAGTCTTTACATGAATACTACCGTATATAAAATTTTAGGTAGATTAACATTTGGATGGTAGGCTTGCCTAAATTGTTAGGTCTGTTAACTAAATATGCCAGCTTGTCATCAAAATAGGAATTGTGCAAAGGTAACGCTTTTATTTAGTGCTGTGCTTATTTTTGGTTTCTTCTGGCACCTCAAGAGACAAAATGTATCTCTTCCTTTTTTTGGGTTAGTTTTTAGTGTTTTTTTCATTACAAGCAGGAGGGTTCTCGACCTGGTCCTAGTGCCTGACTAGCTATGGTGTATCCTGGGAGATTTACTGCTTGAATTACTTTGTATACTGTAGGCTCTATGCTTTTCCTTTGGCCCATTCGATTGCTGCCTGAGAGGTGCCTGTTTCAATACTGGTAGATGGCATTTGTCAGGTGCGGAATGCTGGTTTGACACCCTACAGTTACTTTTAGGAGTGTCAGGCATATTTTTTTTTTTTTGCAGCCTAAAAACGCCACATCAAGCATTTTTTTTTTTTTTTTACATGTCAAAATCAATGGTTCCCTATGAGACTATCTTAACTGATTCGACTTTCCGCCCATTGATTTGAATGGAGATTGCATCCAAGTCGGGTCATCATAATCCGGCTTGAGGTATGCGACTTGTGCGCTGAGGATCTTGAAGGTGAACCCCCTTTTCTTTTTAAATGACGTAGGGTCCCCCCCCAGATTTATACCAGGCCTTTTGACTCTGGTTTGGATCTTGAAAGGGAACCCCATGCCAAAAAAACAAAAACGGCACGGGCCCCCTTCCCAATACTGCACCAGAGCCAAAGTCCCCTGCCCCAGAGCACTCACCTCCCATGTTGAGGGCATGTGGCCTGGTATGGTCCAGCAGGGGGGGGGGGACACTTCATGACCTGCCGGGCTGCATGCTCCAAGAAGGGTCTGGCATGGATTTTGGGGGGGGGGGGGGCTACACACAATTTTTTGGCATGGGGTTTCCCTCAAAATCCATACCAGACCAAAGAGTCTGGTGTGGGCTTCAGAATGTCCTTCAGATTTTTTTTTTTTGTAAAATCTTTATTTGTAAGAGGCAAGGCAGTACATCTCAATAAATGTAGCCAAAGGTAAATACAACAAGTGCTGCACAAGTCTGTTTTTCAAAAAAGTATAACAAATTAAAATAAAATAAACATACATAACAGATAATAACGGTAGAACAGTAATTTCAACGGAAAGTGCAGAAGGTTCAATATTCAGGTAGTAGGTCAACGGCCAGGCCTCCCCCACGCAGTGAGTGGGGTAAGCCCCGACCGCCTGGTGGTTTGTTTGTAAAACTGAGGTGTCTCCCGAAGAAGAGTTGTCGTGCGTGACCGGGCCAACCAGTACCACAGACAATAAGTGAATTATCATGTAGCGTATAGATTATGATTTGAACCGAATGGGCGGGCGCGAGAGGAGGGGGGCACTCATGGGCCCCCAGCAAACCTCCCCGCACACCGCATCTGTCCTTCAGATTTTAACAGAGAAGAGGTTACCTGAAACATTGGCTAGCATCCAGCGCTGCGCTGCAGATAAAGTTGGAAAGGACAGCCATCTGGCACACAATCAATGAGCTGTCAACTATCACCAGGTCCCTGCTTAGGGAATTGATCAGTCAAAGTTTGGAAAATGAAAGCAAAGGTGAGCATGGGTCAAAAAGGAGACCCCCTTGGAGAAATTTTTGGGTCTATTAGAACCCTGCCCAGACACTATTTAATTTGAAACAACATGGAATCCTCTACATTTTTAAAATCCCAAATTAGAAAGGAAATGTCCTCCACTAAAAGAGAGAGTCAGAGATATAAGTAACAGAGTAGTAAAACGTGTAAAAGGCACAGTGTTTACAGCACCAATCTCAGTTTAGTACACAGAGAAAATTGGGTCTCAAGCTTGTGGGTTACTTGCAACAGTAAGCTGTATTAGTATGACCACCCAACTACCCTGTTACCCCGAAAATAAGACCTAGTGTGAGTTTCTGTGATGGCTGCAATATAAGCCCTACCCCAAAAATAAGCCCTAGTTAAAAACCTTGTAAAATCATGTAATCCATTCTGTAAAAAGATTATATAATGTGCAGTGTGTTTCCTTGTGTAAATTTAATTTTGAAAATACCTTATTTCAACATTGCAGGGCGCTCATGTGACCTGGCGGAGCTCTTCTCGTCTCCTCCTGATGTCAGTGTCCACTCCCTTTGCAGTGTCTGGAGCAGGGTTCTCAATAAAGTTAATAAAGTTACAATAAAGTTACACAAGGAGACACCCAGCGCATTATATAATCTTTTTATAGAACGGAATACATGATTTTACAAGGACTTTAACTAAGGTTTATTTTTGTGATGACAGAATTTCACAATGCTGACTCCTGAGCTGACAGGGGGAGGAAATTTAATGTACATCCCGTAAATAAATAAGGCCTAGTGTGTTTTTTGTAGCCAAAATTGATACAAGACCCAGTCTGAAGCCTCGTACACACGACCGAGGAACTCGATGGGCGAAACACATCGTTTTGGTCGTCTAGTTCTTTGTTAGGCTGTCGAGGAACTCAACGTGCCAATTTTCTCCATTCCCGTCGAGGAAAAAGAGAACATGCTCTCTTTTTGGCTCGTCAAGATCCTCGACAGTTTCCTCGTCGAAAAATATACACACGACCGGTTTCCTCGGCAAAAAAAAAAAACAGCAAGTTTCTTGCTGTTTTTTTGCCAAGAAACTCGGTCGTGTGTACGAGGCCTTATTTTTGGGGAAACAAGGTATGTGATGGTGCAAAACATGCAATGCCCCTTTATAGGCAATGGAGCTAATTACTCACAATCAGCATAGCTTGTTGTATACCAGAGGGGATACAGAGGTAGACTGAGTGACCCAATCACCTTAAGTAGACTACAGTAACCAAGTTTTTATCTCCTGCAGTCAGCAATGACTCAAAGCAGTCTTACAGAAGAGGAGAACCGTTGTAGTACTGTCGGCTGTATGGACTGGCCACTGTATTCGTTTGAATGCACTGGACCAGAATACACTTTGATGCACTGGCCCCTGTACTGGATGTAGTAAGTTTTTCCACAGGTTGGAGCTGATGTGTATAGAAATAATATAGAATATAGAAATTAACAAAATAAATAAATAAAAAACTAGCTGACCACTAGGTGGTGATGAAGGGCTCTTACAAACTTTATATTGACTGTGATATTTATAAAAACAGAATAAGTACTAACTGCATATATATATAAAATTATATAAAATACTTGTAATTGCCTTGAATATATATGATACATACATACTGTACATGCACGCACTATTGCTAAACATTGTCATCCTATAGAAGGTAAGCAATTAAATACCAGCTATACCACACATAATCAGAGGAAAAAAAGAAGTTGTCGTATTCCCGCACAGGGGTACAGAAGAATATCCTTAAAACGGAGGCAATAAAACAGCAGTTCAGACAAGTAACAAAACAAGTATTATGCTGGCTTCAAACTGTGCCCTTTGTATGTCTGTCCAAGCCTGCCTGAGCCAACCACAGCCATTTCTAAGCACTGGAGATTTATTGGTCTGCAACAGGAATTGCAATAGTACTGTAAAGAAAAAACTATGCACAGCAGATTTTGTTGACAAATGTGTCTGAAATATTATAACTATTGGAAGGCATTGATTGCATCCAACTCTAAGCAACTGAAAGTAGGACCCACAACTGTCTATGACTTGTAGTCCTTTTCCTGCTTCATAACTCTGCATTGCATACAACGATTGTAAATGGATGCCTGTCCCATGCAGTGTGCAACTCTGATGTGGGGAGGATGGGTAATAACCCATCATCTGTGAATATCTATTAGGAATACACACAGTAGGTCAGAGTGAGGCCATATCCAGCACATATAAAAAGATGAACCATTGTTTATACTGCCAGGAGACTGAAAGCTTTTAGGTTGGTCATAAAATCAACTACCCACATCCAGTAATGAAAGTTTGCCTTACAAGGAAATGGGTAGAAAAAAGGCTCAGACGGTAAGCATTTGATAACAAAAAAGGGCTTGTGTATAATGTAAACTGCAAAGCTAAGTGCCAGGTCTGCTGCATCACATCTTTTTCTGTACAGACGGTGGCAAGCATATTTCAGACATTATCTTTAATAACACAAAGGACATAAAGATTACCAGTAAAATGCTAGGATAACCCAGGAAACATTGCCACTGTGCTGAAGATAAAAAGATCAGTACGTCTAGTTTTTTTCAGAATTTTATATATTCCAGCACGGAGAGAATCCGCAACATTTATGCAGTGCTCTTTGGAAGCACTGCAGGTTTTCTTAGACATAATTATGCAACCACTCTATGAACTAAAGACGGCAGTGTTGAGAATCACTGAGAATGCTGGCCCCAGATTTAGCCCCCGTTCACATGGGGCCGACGTGACATGTCAAATCGCCATTTATTGCCAGCAACAGCACTGTCCAAATCAGTGCGACACTGACTTTGTGGCACCGCACCCATTCCCAAAAGTAGTTCCTGCACTACTTTTGGCGACTTCGGGGGCGATTTCATTAGACATCTGTGCAGGAACCCGCACAAATGTCTCTAAAATCGCTCCCGAAGTCAGACTAAAATGCGGGTTTGAAATCTTGCGAGTTTAGCTGAACTCAAACGACTTCAAACGCGCCTTCAGTGTGAACCCAGGCTAAGGGCCAATTCATATCACAAAGCAGATTTTTTTGATCAGTAATAAAACAGCATCCATGCGCTATGGTGAAACAATGATGGTGATAAATAATATAAAGGGCTGCTGCTGTAGTGAAAGGTAAATACCCCCAAAAAATTTAACAAGAAATTAAACTTAGAGATGCTCCTATAGACTATCATACATTTATACATACAGGGAGTGCAGAATTATTAGGCAAGTTGTATTTTTGAGGATTAATTTTATTATTGAACAACAACCATGTTCTCAATGAACCCAAAAAACTCATTAATATCAAAGCTGAATATTTTTGGAAGTAGTTTTTAGTTTGTTTTTAGTTTTAGCTATTTTAGGGGGATATCTGTGTGTGCAGGTGACTATTACTGTGCATAATTATTAGGCAACTTAACAAAAAAAAAATATATACCCATTTCAATTATTTATTTTTACCAGTGAACCCAATATAACATCTCAACATTCACAAATATACATTTCTGACATTCAAAAACAAAACAAAAACAAATCAGTGACCAATATAGCCACCTTTCTTTGCAAGGACACTCAAAAGCCTGCCATCCATGGATTCTGTCAGTGTTTTGATCTGTTCACCATCAACATTGCGTGCAGCAGCAACCACAGCCTCCCAGACACTGTTCAGAGAGGTGTACTGTTTTCCCTCCTTGTAAATCTCACATTTGATGATGGACCACAGGTTCTCAATGGGGTTCAGATCAGGTGAACAAGGAGGCCATGTCATTAGTTTTTCTTCTTTTATACCCTTTCTTGCCAGCCACGCTGTGGAGTACTTGGACGCGTGTGATGGAGCATTGTCCTGCATGAAAATCATGTTTTTCTTGAAGGATGGTGACTTCTTCCTGTACCACTGCTTGAAGAAGGTGTCTTCCAGAAACTGGCAGTAGGACTGGGAGTTGAGCTTGACTCCATCCTCAACCCGAAAAGGCCCCACAAGCTCATCTTTGATGATACCAGCCCAAACCAGTACTCCACCTCCACTTTGCTGGCGTCTGAGTCGGACTGGAGCTCTCTGCCCTTTACCAATCCAGCCACGGGCCCATCCATCTGGCCCATCAAGACTCACTCTCATTTCATCAGTCCATAAAACCTTAGAAAAATCCGTCTTGAGATATTTCTTGGCCCAGTCTTGACATTTCAGCTTGTGTGTCTTGTTCAGTGGTGGTCGTCTTTCAGCCTTTCTTACCTTGGCCATGTCTCTGAGTATTGCACACCTTGTGCTTTTGGGCACTCCAGTGATGTTGCAGCTCTGAAATATGGCCAAACTGGTGGCAAGTGGCATCTTGGCAGCTGCACGCTTGACTTTTCTCAGTTCACGGGCAGTTATTTTGCGCCTTGGTTTTTCCACACGCTTCTTGCGACCCTGTTGACTATTTTGAATGAAACGCTTGATTGTTCGATGATCACGCTTCAGAAGCTTTGCAATTTTAAGAGTGCTGCATCCCTCTGCAAGATATCTCACTATTTTTGACTTTTCTAAACCTGTCAAGTCCTTCTTTTGACCCATTTTGCCAAAGGAAAGGAAGTTGACTAATAATTATGCACACCTGATATAGGGTGTTGATGTCATTAGACCACACCCCTTCTCATTACAGAGATGCACATCACCTAATATGCTTAATTGGTAGTAGGCTTTCGAGCCTATACAGCTTGGAGTAAGACAACATGCATAAAGAGGATGATGTGGTCAAAATACTCATTTGCCTAATAATTCTGCACTCCCTGTATATCTATATCTATATTTAAAGTGCTCAGTGCCAAAAATAGTGCAAAAAAAAGTGCAATCAATAAAGTCCATGTAATATGTGATGATGAGCTGGTGACATGTTCATATATATTCTGGTGACTCTCCGTGCTCCCCTCCTGGGTCCCCACTCACCAGATGGATATGATATGAATGCCTGTATCAAGATGGTTGTATCCGTCCACAGAATGGGATGTTGCGACTGGCCCTTAAGTGTGGATGTTAACTGGCCTCCACCCAGTGATCCAAATCCTTCAGGCTCACTTGATTAGCAACAATCCATAATGGTGTGGTATCATCAAAAACGGAGGAAAGAGTATATAGTGTAAAACTGCTATTTAAAAAGGTTAAAAATCATTACACTTACATCAATAAGATAAAAAACTTGCAGAGATTGCCGCCTTGGCATACAGCTTTCACAGATTGCTTAACGCGTTTTGCCCCTCCCATTCTGTGGATGGATACAACCATCTTGATACAGGCATTCATATCATATCCATCTGGTGAGTGGGGACCCAGGAGGGGAGCACAGAGAGTCACCAGAATATATATGAACATGTCACCAGCTCATCATCACATATTACATGGACTTTATTGATTGCACTTTATTTTGCACTATTTTTGGCACTGAGCACTTTAAATATATATATATATATATATATATATATATATATATATATATATATATATATATATATATATATATATGATAGTCTATAGGAGCAGCTCTGAGTTTAATTTCTTGTTTTACTTATCCATCATGCCATACCATCAGGGAGAATTGTGACCGACGCCAAATTTTTTCTGCAGCAGGACAACGACCCCAAACATACAGCCAATGTAATTAAGAACTATCTTCAGCCTGTCTGGGATAGCGAGACAGAAAGATTCGAGGCAGCCTACATCCACAGAAGATGGGTAGTTCCGATGTTTGGACCAACCTACCTACAAGTGTGCAAGTGTACCTATAAGGCCTTGTACACACGACCGAGTTTCTCGGCAAAAACCAGCAAGAAACTTGCTGGGAGATATTTTTTTGCCGAGGAAACCGGTCGTGTGTACATTTTCGTCGAGGAAACTGTCGAGAAACTCGACGAGCCAAAAAGAGAGCATGTTCTCTATTTCCTTGATGGGAATGGAGAAAATTGGCTTGTCGAGTTTCGACGGCTTCACAAGGAACTCGACGAGCAAAACGATGTGTGTTGCCCGTCGAGTTTCTCGGTCGTGTGTACGAGGCTGAAGAGTTGATGCTGTTTTAAAGACAAAGAATGATCACAGCAAATATTAATTTTATTTGGATTTCTCTCTATTTATTTACTCTCCACTCCTCTGTTAACTGATACAAAAATAAACTATTAACACTTCTATTTTGGAAAGCATTACTTATTTACAGTATTTTTCACACCTGTCTATATATCACATTTATGAAAAAACATCCAAAGTATCCCAAAGACTTCTACAAGGCTCGGCAGATATACTGGGCTAGTGTCTGCCAATAGGTGTTCATATGCCCTATATTTATAATATAAGCAAGAGGTGTTTCGCAGTTTGAGGACAATCTAATACACGTTTGTTTGTTTGTTTGTTTTTCATATTTAAAATTATCATGCCCTGTCTAGACAATGTCACAAATTTTATCTCAGAAAAAAGAATAGCGGAGACTGGAATGGAATATTTCTACACAGATGGAAGATATTTCCGTTTGATACTGTGAACTTCCTTTGCCTTATTAAGTTAGGTAGAAATGTGATTGGCTATGCTGAATATTTTCAATTGATTCTACAATGTGGAAGCGATCTCATAAAATGTGATTCTGAGTAATACCTCTTTCCATACATAACCATGAATATATTGTATGTGTCTGGCACTTAAAGAGTCTTTTGATGGCGGATCAAGTTCTAGTAACAGTGCCCATCCATGGCCTTATTAGAATGTAATACATAGAAGTAATGACTGATGTGCTTGAAGACTGGCAGTTCCAAAAATGAGAACAAAAGTAAGAAAAACACATAAGAAGCTTCTATCTAACAGAAGACTATGAAACATACAGTATATTAAATTGTTGATTGTCTAAGTTTTGACATCTCATGTAAGGTAAAGATAAGCATCTTGAATATTATTGTACTCAAAGGTAAACTTGTATTAACCTGCCAGAAAAAGGATTACTGTATCTTCCCCTTGACCTTCCATGAGTCAAGGCCAGACATCTGCAATACCGCTGTTCGCCACTGCCCTGTCCCAGGACGTTAGCTATTTGTTCAGTATTATTGCCATGATTTGTAGCCCGGCTAAGAGGCATGCTAAATGGATCTTTTAAATTCCTCTGTAAAGAAACTAGAAAAAGGGAGGATAATTTCCTGCCCAGCCAGATAATAAATCACAGAGAAGTCAACGAGCACTGGGTCAATGTTTGCATACTAAAGCTTGTTCAGTTGTAGCTACCCTAGTCTCACCTTTCTAACACCCTCCCCTGTTAGAACCTGACAAGGGCTCCCCCACTTGGTGTTAGCAGCTGGAAGAACACCCGAACAGCGGATGCATCTGACTGGATGCAGTCTCTGTGTGGCCAACAGTTTTCTGTCTAGTTCCTTGGGTTTGTCAGTTGAAAGTTGTCGGGAGATTACTGACACAACCACCTACAAAGCTCATTTCAGCCAGTTCCTGAGTACTGCCATACTTAGAAAAATATAGACACTGCCCTTCCTGGCTTCCTGCTTGAAAATGCCAGTTGCTTGGCTGCCTCTGACCTCAATACTTGGAGGCTCTGATATGTTCTGCTTCTTTGCTGAGTGCCTGGTAGCCCTGAAAATCAGGGCACTCTGAGATGCAAGCAGCTTCCCGGTTAGCAACACTGTCCATCCCATATCACTTTAGCTCCTTGTTATTAGTGAAGCAAGGCATCACAGTGACGGGTCAACAAGAAGCAAGTAATAGCAGGCACAGCTGGCGCCCCCAAATGTTGATAGCTAATACCATTTCTGTTCCAGCGTTTCTTGGTGCTTTACAGAGAAACAAACTGAGCATTCTGACACTCAAGGTGACCTAGACTACAATGTAAGTGACAATTCATTATACCTCTGTTGTCACAGGATCATCTTGTGTTCTAACTCATGAAAACACCACAACTGTGTTTACATTGGTTTACATGCAAGCTTTCTAATATCAGGATGACATGAGAACCACTAAGAGCTATGGACCTTGGTGATGGATTCTACCACTGGGTAGTCTTTGTTGCTAAGCCAGGTCACGCAGCGTATATTGTCACACAGCATTTTTTCTTTTCAGAGCAGTTATTCTCAGCACATGGCTTTCAGGGCTAAAAACAAGTAAACAAATCAAACCCCAGACCTACTCCTGTGAAGCATTCATACATTATGAAATTTTCTTTCTTTTGTCTATGGGTTAAAGAAAGGAAAATTGCTTGATTCCCCCATCAACACAGTCAGATTCCCATGACTAAGATCCCGGGGGCGGAGTGAAATGTGTTAGGGGCGTGGCATGGTCGGAGTCCAGGCTGATGCTGCCACTCCATTCATCGTAGCAGGACACCATAGATGTGCGACTTCCAGGGGTCACCCATTCCTTCCTTGAACAAATCAGTATTGATAGGAGAGTCCCTCCCACAGCGTTATTGAGCTCTGCCAGCAGGAAGCCTTTCCCACTGGCAGAATACAATTATCACTGCCGGCAGTGATTTGGTAAAAATGAAACGTTAGGCTAGTTGTACTTAAGTCGATCAATGGATCAACTTCAGTACAAGCAGCCTGCCCATAGATGGTTCAAAATTTGTCCGATTCGTCTATGGCCGGCCTAAATGTTAACCCTGATTTTAGTCAAACCTTAAAATGAACAAAGCCCCTAAAATAAGGCATTAAAGCGTTTGCTACCCCAACATTTCATATTCCTGATATATGCTTGCTGTAACATGTACTTGTATGAGAAAGTATCCTGTTAATTTTTGTATTACATCCTTTATATGAAATCATTGGTGTTTCTGAAAGTCCCTCTGCTTTCCTATTAAAAACTGACCGCATTAAGCAGGAGAGCACACCATGGTCAGTTCTCTAGCTATGCTCGAAACTCAGCCTGCTCTCCTCTAATGATCAGACTTGTCCTGACACCCCCCCCCCCCCCACCCCCCCGGTGCATTTAAAGAGATGTAAACTTTTCAGCAAATCACACGTTTTCAATTCCCCAAAATAATATATATACATGCAAAATTGTTCAGTCTGTGGAGAATCACGCTATTAATTAAATCCGATTTACAAATGTATTATTCACAGAGCAGAGAATCACAACTGTACATATTTTGGTAAATCAAAAATCCCTGCTTTGCCAACAAAATAACGAATTGACTTAATTTGTCCAACCGATGGACTGAGTTTGTTATCTATATGTCAGCTGAACTGTATTTCAGGATGTAATTTTATATGAACTGTTGAAATCCATTAAATATTGTTTCATGCTCTTCTTATGCAATACAGCTCAGCTTTCAGCCTGTAAAATGTCCAGATAAGATGTGTCAGTCTGCTGAATACCGAACACTTGCCAGGTATTAGGGGTGATATAAGTCCAAGCAGGCTGCATCCTGTTTTAATATTTATGAATCTCTAAATTAAACATAAATGCACAAGCTATGGTTTTTCTGTATGTGCCTGGACACTGGTTAACATGGAGGGAAGTTTAATGGCAAAGAAAAAAAAAAAGCGGACAACTGTAAAAGCGTTGTTTTTGAACTCAAGCGTGCATGCGGCCTTAGTGAGGCAATGTGCCCATCACATATATTTGCAAAAGTTTGGAACTAAAACCCCAATGCATATTGTTAAAACATTGTAGAAACTTCCTGCGTTCTGTATTGTTTCATATAGTTCTGAGAACTGCTCTGTCAATATGCCCCTTACTTTTAAAAAGCTAGATATCAATTGAGCAGTTTCTATTTTTGTTTTGCGTAAAGCACAATTTCAGGTACATTTACCCATGTGGTGAGGTACCGCCCTCCCCTCTTTGCAATGGTTAAATGCAGGGGGTAGGAACAAGGAGAAATACTCACATTACTCCTCCCTCCCGCAGACTTCCTCCTCCTGTGCAAAAGGATCTCCAAACCTCTTTCACTTTGCTGCCTAGCGGGTTGCAGCTCTCCGAGGTCATCATTTACAATGCAGGATCAACACCCCTGCATTGTATGTGAGGACAGCAAGGGCCCACCCACATTGCAAACAGAAGGACAGCAGAAAACAGTGTAAGATATTTGTGCTATTCCTTTGCCCAGTAACACAACCCTGCTCCCAAATCTTTGTGAGTGCATTTGTTCCCCTATTATGCATTCACCTTGAGCACATTGAGGATCACCTAAAATGGGAGTCACCATAATTTGTTACCCACAGGAAAGAAACTTGCCCCTCTTCACTGAAGACTAAAAAAAGGACAGTTTTTGTAATTGCAAAAGTTCAAAATTCCCATGATCCACCTAGTACAGGGGTTTAACTGGGAAATGTGCAGGAAAGGAAATGGCCTGTGGCTCCCCAACAAACAATCCTATATTCCAGGTCTCATTTTATAACCTGGAGTGGAAAATATGACAGCTAAGGGTCCATGTACACGCTGCTACATATTATGGAAAGTCTCTCACATTTATGTCATCATGTATGTTTGTACCCTGGTATTTGTCCAAATAAAAAGTTATTTGACTAAAAAAAAATCACTGCTTCTAGAGGAGTGGTGTTTTGCCTGTAGAAGCAGCTCAATGTCATCTTATGTGTCCATGTACATTAGGACATTTAGGCTCCATGCACACTGGGCTTAAAAAAACGTCTGTTCCCTTGGCAGAAAAGCATTTTTTGTACAAAGTTTAGATGAGTTTAGGAGAGTTTTGCATTTTGTTGCCACTGAGCTCCAATCAGAAACGCAAACCAGAAGTTTTTTTTTCCTGCCTCTAAACATTGAGCTCAAAATATGCCTGTAATGATCCTAATGTACATGGACACATAGGATAACATTGAGCTGCTTCTACAGGTAAAACACAAAACTGATGTAAAAGCAGTGATTTTTAAGCCAGTGTACATGGAGCCTTAAGTAGCATGCACACTATAAGAAAATCGGGCGAATGATCGTCCGATATTCCTAGTCATTTCACAGCAAATTTGAACCGATGAACGACAATTCTCATACGACAAACACTTTTTTTTTGGTTCTGATCGCAGTCTTTTTCTGATTTTTCTTGTGCGAAAACCATACAAAAACAGCACACGTTAAAACTAAAATTGTTTATTCTGTTCCCATACAAGAAAAAATTGAGCTTTTGTCCCTTTGGGAATTTTCGTACGAAAATTCCGGATCGGCTGTCGAAAGTTGTGTACACACTATACGAAAATTGTATAAAAGTTCTTTCGATGAAAATTCTCACCCGATTTTCTTATAGTGCCCTAAGAAGCACATTTTGGGCTCAGTGTTTAAAGGCAGGAATTAAAAAAAGCTTTTGAGAAAATACGTTTTTTCACAGAAAAAAAAAACGCTAAATGATCCTAAACGCCTGTACAAAAACACGCTATATGAGCAACTTCGTCTAGCAAAAGAACTGGTGTTTTTTTTTTTAAGCCCAGTGTTCATGGGCCCTAAAACAACAGTTAGGCCCCGTACACACGATAGAATCCATCCGCAGATAAATCCCAGCAAATGGGTTTCTGCGGATAGATCCTATGGTGTGTACACGCCAGCGGATCTGTTTCCGCGGAGAAATCTCCTCTGGGATGGATTCCAGCAGATCGGATATTTGCTGTGATGCACAACAAATCCATCTGCTGGAATCCATTCCAACGGATGGATCCGCTCGTCTGTACAGACTTACCGGATCCATTCGTCCAAAGGGATTCCCCGCACGCGTCGTAATGATTTGACGCATGCGTGGAATTCCTTATATGACAGCGTCGCGCCCGTCGCCGCGTCATAATCGCGGCGACGGCGCGACACGTCATCGCCAGAGGATTTCCGCGCGGATTTCAATGCGATGGTGTGTACACTCCATCGCATCGAAATCTGCGGAAATCTTTGAGAGGATTTATCCGTGGAAACGGTCCGCTGGACCGTATCCGCGGATAAATTCTCTCGTGTGTATGGGGCCTTAGATGTTGGGGGCAACACATCAAATCCAGCCATATACTATGATTTGGATATGTGATAGATTTGAGCTTCCTTTACAACACTACAGTATAAGTATGAATGACCAACTTGAAAAATCAGCATTTTAGCAAACAGTAGCACACTGTAAAATACCTTTAATGTTCACAAAAACAGCGATTATTGTTTGAGCCAGGACTTGAACTTGCAGACCTGACCACAGCCAGCTCTTCAGCTGGCCACAGACTGATACTTCCATCCACACAAACAAAGTAAATGGAGGAATATACCCCTTTGGGACATTTGTATCCTGTCAGAATATACTGATCATTGCCGGCAGCTGATGATTGATAAGAGTTTCAAGTATGTTCCTTCTTTGATGAACCCGACACATTTTCCATCACTGCATGGCCAGCTTTAGCACTTTCCAATGGAAGATCTATTTGGCCATGAGTCTTTAAATCAGCTTGAAACTCACAAAAGATGCAACTTATGTCAGCACTGCCTGAGACATTTAGGATGTTTTTAGATAACAAACACTAGAAGGGTGAAAATAAAAGAAACAATGCAAACAAATGCAGCCACCGCATCTAAGAATTGGTCAACTGCAATTTGATATATTTTTTTGTTTTTGGGGTTAATGCCAATTTAGGAAGTATTCCATATAAATGCTTGCTGCACTCTTGGAAACACTGTGGAAATTTCCTAGCCCGGAGAGCTACAGGGGGTGCCAAAAGCAGCTGAAAGGTATATGTGTGATGGTAATAGGGTAAACAAAGTTTCCATACAGCTGGGGTTCATAGTGCACGGTGTCGAATCAGAGGGGTGGCTTCATGAATGGGCTTTGAAAGTTAAAATAGTTAAACAGAACATGGAAGTAGCAATGACATTAGGTTTGATTACTAACAGGGAGTGATGCTTACACAAATGCCAGTTTTTAATTTAAACATCACATTTATAAAAGTGGTATAAAAATAAATTGTTTAGCATTCCACAAAACCTATGATCAGTAACTCCTAGCTTTGTCCCACTACAGAATCCCTATATTGCACACATAAAGCATTTCTTTAATCTCAGCAGGGTTCAGTCAGGGACTGCACACGTGACACATGAAAGGAGCACTCTTTTTCTCCATGGTGTGGATATTTACATTTCTCTGTTCTTTGTCATACTCTGTTTAAATGCCATGGATATGTTTCTTTAAAAGGAGACAGCAATCAAAGAGCCAAGAGTATTCTACAGCTTAGCATTTTAACTTGCACATATGTATATTAAATTTGTTGTGGTATGATATGACCTTTTGGATTCCACAGGGAGAGTCGCAGACAATAGCTGACATTGTGATGTATGTAATAAACATTTGGACTTTCTTAATTAATTAAACTACTGTTACCCACAGCAGCCAAGTGGAGTATTCTCAGTGCTCTGCGGTCACTAAACTGAATGAATTTTCGGCTGCAGTGTGCTCATGTTGCACAGCACCCTTTTTTACAACACATTACTTACAAGAAACGCTGCTGGTATGAGTGCAAATCATAACAAGACAAGCTTACTGTTAGCTCAAGTGTGTGCTGAGTGTAAGTATACAAAATGTAAAGTTATGTTTCTTTACACATCGCTGCCTGGCAATGTTGTACACCAACTTCCAATGCTGCAATTATTGGACCGTTCTCCCTCTGAATACCATGAAACGTGTCCTGAAAGCGCACTATCTACTGGACCACAAATTAAATTGTAGGATTCTTACAACATTTCCTTCTGAAGAACACAAAAGATATACTGTACATGAAAGTTGATGGCCCATTGACTTTTCAAATGCTCTTTACTAAAGTGGTTATTATTAAATATACTCCAACACAGTTACTAGAAGAGCTTGAATGGTAAACATGGTGCACGGTCTTTCTTAGCAGCCAGTCTCTGGGTAGGGAAGGAACCCTCTATATATCTTATTATTATTATACAGGATTTATATAGTGCCAACAGTTTACGCTGGGACTTCATGGACACCACCCACCATCCTTGGACACACCATTACCCGAGCCAAAAGTCTCGGAGTCATCTTTGACTCTGAGATGTCGATGAATGCACAAATAGGATCAGTAGTGAGCGTATCTCACCATCTCCTCCGCCTGTTGCGTAGACTCATACCAGATTTCGCACCTACAAGTCGTCCAAAATACGGCAGCCAGACTGGTAACGGGAAAAAAACCTGGGAGTCCATCACTCCTTCCCTGAGGACCCTTCATTGGCTAACCGTAAAGGATCGGGTCACATTCAAAACCCTCTGTCTCACCCACAAGTGCACACAAGGAAACGCTCCTCAATACTTGTGCAAGAAAATAGAACACTACACCCCCAATCGTGTTCTCCGATCAACCATCCGAAACCTCCTCCACATCCCCAAGTCCCGCTTCAAATCGAAGGGAGAACGAAGATTTGCAGTCCAAGGACCACGGCTATGGAACGCTCTTCCCACAAACATCCGCATGGAGGAAAACCATCGGGCCTTCAGGAAAAAACTTAAGACCCACCTCTTCTGAAGAATCAGGACGACACTGGATGGAAATAAGTGCCTTGAGGTGATTTAGTTCGCATTTGTAGCGCTATACAAGTTATTTACTCACTCACGCAGCGCTTTACAATATACAGGGGGGGCAGGGCAGTACAATTACAGTTCAATACAGAAGGAGTTGGAGGGCCCTGCTCCTGGAGCTTACAATCTAAAGATAACATAACCCACACTATTCTTTAGAAACCGAGAGACGTACTTGAGGGATTAGCCCCAGCTGTAGATGACTTTTCTAGTGTAAAAACCCGTTATCTCATGCAGTAAAGAATGATTTATAATAACTTATATTTCTAGTGTTGTATGACTTTCAAGATATTGGGGCTTATTATCCTACATGACCCATTCATTACAAATGGTGCTTGAATCTGTTGTAGTTGCTCAAAGTACTGAACCTTGTAAGGCTGAGCTAACTTAGGGGAGAATGATTATATTATGGACCGGACCTGTTCAAGAGAAGTATAGTAAACTAGCATTGTTTTTTACACTATGTGACAGCTGTTGGCTACTGGCATGTAAAGTGCAAATATTTAGTAGCAACAGTCCCTGACCTCTAGACTTGTGGCATTCTAGTAGTAAACAATCATGCTGTTTGCTCCCACTGGGTAAATGACTTTACATTACAATTGCCACTACTAAGAAAGGTTAGATAACAGAGCTCTCAGGAATGCACACAATACTTTGATATATTGATACTTGGACAATGCACACATGTGGTAAGAGATGAGACATCTGGAAAACTCTACATGAGGGAGCTCTATAGGGAAGACTCCCAGGGGTACAAAGACTTCAGGCTGAAAATTGCATTTGGTTGTTAAAAATGTATGGGGATGTGTAATTTGAACCAACGCAGCCAATAAGATGTTCCTTTTCTGTCAAGACCTGTCTTTTTCATTCGTTTTGCCATGCACTTTCTGTGCCATTTTTATTACTGCAGTTGAAAAGGCCCCTTAAAGTGTTACTAAACCCACAACAGTAAAATCAGTCTGTATATGCAGTACAGCATGCTTATTATAGTCACTATGGAACCTTAGGGGCTAATCTTCTGCATTGCGTAAAAAGGCTGTTTGATCATGTCTTCTCTGATTGTCCCCTTCTTTTACTGTCCCTAATCCATTTGGTGATAGCACAGAGCCCTATGAGGATAAGAGGCACTCTGCACATGCTCAGTCTGGTGTGTATTGCTAGAGAGGTTTTTTTTTGGGAGGGTGCCTGTGATTCGCACTGTCCAGACAGAGGGTCAGGGGTCATGCAGCCTCATAGGACAATATGAGGAGAATGAAAACTCCTCATACAAGCTTTAACCATTGCTCGGCCGGACATCGATAGAAGTCACAAGACTGCAATTTACAGATGATGAGAAAAGGAAAGGTATTTGGCAGTTTGTATTAACTAAAATAATTGCATTTCCCTGTTCTGTGTACTGTGGGAGACCAGATATAGTGAATTCAGGGTGCTGGGTTTAGTAAGACTTTAAGAGACTCCTCAACAGCATTGCTAGACTTAATATTTTATTAGACTGTAGTAATGTCACAGGAAACTGAGTGAGCCATCTCCCCAGAGTCCCCTGTGCCCCTAAAACTGCTCTACAACTAGCATTTCAGGTGGTGATTAGGAAGGCAGAGCCTGTGCTTCCTGTTTGCGTAGCCCAGCCAGGTCTGGGAGCATGGATCAGGAGAATCTGCAATTAGGACTACTAAAAGCATGTGTATACTAAATGTGTTCTTTATTTGTACTATGACAGGACCCTTGCCGGGCCATCCATTAACTAGCTTTTTAAAGTATTCTTAACTTGAAAGCTAGCTCTTCAACCTAGTGAAAATTCTTTGTGAATAAGGTGTTAAAATCACATGAAAAATGTGTAGCTTAATAACACACAAAACGTCCTCTTTTATGAATCAAGCATTATTATCACTTGTGATAATATTGTTTGCTATGCCACTTCTACCATGTAATAGTACAGCTTACTGAACTGGACACTGGCTGACTTATCTTACAATTGTTTTTTTCTCTGCAGTCAGTGTATAAGGATGCTAACTGGGATGATTAATGAGGAAATAGCCATTAGAACAGTAAATAGGAAAAATGAAACAATTGTGTAAATAAAAAATTACTTTGAGATAATCTTTACAAAATGGATATCATAAATGCTGAACTCCTAATCACTGTTATAAAACAAATTAATGTAGTTATATATCCATTAGGGGCCAATTTAGATCTATGCATGTGCGTAAAGGTGCATTTTTTTATTTTTTGTAGCAGTAGGCAGGGGGGTTGTCACGCATCAACGTTGACATGTGTTTTCCGTGTGGCTTTGAATTTAGAACTTGGAGTGGATAGCGTTATCAGTCATTGATCAAGGCTTGTTAATACCTCATGCCAAAGCTTCAAAATGCATTTTACTGTATATGCAGTTTGATGCACTGCCATAGCCTTGGCCTCTTTATGCACTAAAATGCAGAAAAAGATTGATGTGTCATATACACAGCAGCACTGAAATTAAAACATCTCATCAGAAAGTTGGACACATGCATTTTAGAAAATTGCAATGTGTGTAGATCTATGCACGTGCATAGAGGTGCATTTATTTTTTATTTATTTTTTGTGGTAGGCAGGGGGGTTGTTGTCACGCATCAATATGTGGGAGCAAGTTTAAGATTGGATAGGTTTAGGCCAGACTTCTACTTTAAAGCCCTGTACACACGCTCGGTTTTCTCAGCGGTAAAAGTCAGCCGAGAAAACCGAGGGGAACGCCGAGAACCCGGCAGGAAAACTGCCATGGAGCTTTGGCCGGGAATCCTGGCCATGTGTATGCTTCATCGGCGCTGCCTAGCAGTGTTTTCCATAGATCTGGCGAAAAACAAAAAAAAAAAAAAATGCCGGAAATCCTGACGGGAAAATAAAGAGCGGGTTCTCTATTTTCCCGCCAGGATTCCCGGCTGTTTTCCTGATGGGAAAACTCTGAAGAAGCATACACACGTCCGGTTTTCCCGGCCAAAGGCTCTCATGGCAGTTCTCCTGCAGGGAAAAACGGCCGTGTGTACGAGGCTTTAGAATTAAGCAAAGAAATGACTGCAAGAACCTACAAACAAATACCATATCTGCATTAAAGCTCTTTGCAAAATGCGCTCGTTTGCTCTCTCTTCAAAAAGAAAAAAGTAAGATCCTCAAGCAGAATGAAAAATGCCAACTTGCAGGAGTACAACATCTCTTTCCAGAGCATAAACAAAATACTCCTGGAAAACAGTCTTGACTAATTACTTCCCTACCCAGCCATATACAGATCCAGACCAAGACACAGGGTCTGGTTTGTGGTTGGCGCATTAGACAGGTCTGTTAAAGTAACAGACCAAAATAACAGGAACACAACAAATACGTTAGTTAACCACGTTAAAATCTCTTAAAATTAGGATTTTATACTAATTATGCCATTTAGCCAAAACATTAAGAATTTTCAGACACTTTTAATTCTACTTTTAAAGAATTAACTATATTTTCTCTGTATCATATCAAAGGAAGGAAAACATGACACTATTATGAAAAAAGAAGAATGAAAAAACAGAGAAAAATAAACAGTCTCAAGCCACACACGATTGAAATTTCTATCCTGCAACCACAGAATGCAGGAAAAAAATTGCACGATTCCCCCATCAACACAGACAGTGCTGACAGGTCAATCAGCAATTGTCTTCTCAAATTCCCCCTACCCCCTTAATTTGTATCTTAAAGGAAAACAATACTTTGTATGTATATAGAGCGTTTACTAACGGTTAAGAAAACAGGTTGGTGAAATTGTGTGCACCATTAATTCCTAGTTATGCACAAGAGCATTTGCAAAAACAAGATTTGCCCTTAACAAATGTGGACAATTGAAGGGTCCCTGTGCCCCGACAACACAACCCCCCTCAGTAAGCCCCAAAACCTCCAAACCACACCCCACCAGACCTCCAATAAATTCTATTCTGTGCCACTTATCAAGGCTGTGCCCAATGGGTTCACTCATCCACACTGCATTCTTCATTCAATCCTATGCCAGACTCTCAGAGTACAAACATTGCATTTGTAAAACAAGTGTACCATGCTAAAAGTATATTTACACTTTACAGGTAAATTACAGATATTTTAGTAGACACTTAGGGGTTTAGTTACTAAAACTGGAGACTGCAAAATCTGGTGCAGCTGTTCAAAGAAACCAATCAGCTTCCAGGTTTTAGCCCTCGTTCACACTGAACACGGCTTTGAAATCTGAACTCGCACAATTTCAAAGGCGCATTTCAGTCAGATTTCAGGTGTGACCTGAAAGACAACTGTGCGGGTCCATGCACAGATGTCTATTGAAATCACCCCCAAAGTAGCCAAAAGTAGTGCAAGAGCTACTTTTGGAAACCGGGGCAGCGAGTTGCAACGGTATGGCACCGATTGGGGCGTTCCTATTGCTGATGTTCTGTCGAGAAGTGCCCGCTATCGAGAAGTGCCCAGGATGTACGGCGCATTCGCCGTACGGACTGCACAAAAGCTGATTTGCAGATCAGCTGCCCTGACCCAACCATGGCGCATGCGCACATCGTAGGATGTATCTCTCGATGGGAGATACCATTTCATAGGCACAATTGAAACCTATACAAACAGCGGAGGGGGGGCGACTGTAGTTCTCGTATTGTGCATCGCTGCTGCTGGAGGGCAGCTAGTAGGTGTGGATGTGCTGAAGGGCTGGTTTTGTCTGTGTTGCAACCAGCCCTTTCACACAGGCAAAACCGTCCATTCAACACAGCAAACCCATCTGTCCTGCAACACAGACAAAACCGGACCATCAGCACACTGTAAAGCTGCCCCGTAACAGCGAGGCATAATCTGAGAACTACAGTCTCCCCCACGCTCTTTGTGTAGATTTCAATTGTGCCCATGAAATGGTATCTCCCATCAAAAGATACCTCCTATGGTGTACGCATGCGCCATGGTTGCGTCAGGGTAGCTGATCAGCAAATCAGCTGTTGTGGAGTCCCTTATGGCGCATGCGCCTTACATCCTGGGCACTTCTCGATAGCGGGCACTTCACGACAGAACACTGCCAATAGGCTCCAATTTGAAATGCGATTTGACTTGAAAAATCGCATGTCAAATCGTGTCAATGTGAACGAGGGCTTATTGTCAAAGCTTAATTAAACAAGCTGATGTTAGAAGCTTATTGGCTACAATGCGCAGCTGCATCAGAGTTTGGACTCTCTAGTATTAGTAAATCAACCCCTTAGTTACTATTGTACATTCCCAAGAAATAATTCCTGCTGTGACTTTTTACTTGTTTGCTGTTCCATATTTTCAAGTCTATTTTTATACTGAATAAGGAAACTCTGTGATACCCTTAAAGTCTGGTAATTTAACTTAATTTCCACGTCTATAAAGGTTAATAACTTGAAAATGGTGCGTACGATCTCCGTTTACTAGATTCTCATTTTCATATTTGAGTGTTTACATTTTACAGTGTACATGTAGGGAAAGCATTCCATGGTAAGTAGTGCGTGTAGAAACATATTTGGGGTTAGATGTTTGGTTTCAAAACTTTGTGGTTATGAGTGTTAAAAAGTTGGCCTGCATTCATCTGCATCCGAGTTAATGAAGCGGAGGCCTCATAGCGCTCAGTGTGGTTGGAATCCAATTGTTTTGGAAGCTGGGTTGCTTTCTGCTATGCCAGTAAATGTAAAGTGTTCACAGGCTGACTTTCACTGCTGGGTTCTGAACATCACATTACTTTTATGACCAAGCAGGAGACAAAGTACAAAGAGATGTAACTGATGCGTACTAATGACATGGAGAAAGCCATAATTCATTTGTACCAGTCTTTCTCCCTAGGCTGCTGAAAATGGTATTTACCCACAATTTGAGCATTATGGATAGTCCCGAAGAGGAGCATGACACCCTCATTTGACATTGTAATGCTGCTAACGGCTGTACGAAATTAAGAATTTTGGTTGGAATGTTTCACAACTGGAGGCTTCAAGAAGCAGAAGGGACTGAACTTGCCAACAAATATCCAAACATAAAAATACCAGTCTTGAAAGGAGTTGGCAGTTAATATGAATGACTTGATGGTCCTCATCAGTTACTCATCAGACATATAAGAAAACAAACAAAACTAAAACAAATACTCAAAGCCATTGGGGAACTCTATAAGAAACCCTTTTCACTACTGTAAAACAACGAAAACAGAAGCATACTGCAAAAGAAGAGAATGAAAAACAAATAAGTAGAGCTTAGCAGGAAAAAAAACAACTTGTTCGACTTACCAGATGGAGTTGGCACAAGCCTTTCTTGACTATCAACTTGACCCAAAGGTTCATTTGAATAAGACAAATCCATTTCACCTGAAATAAACATAGGATGTCAATTAATTAAAGAGCGAGTGTTTTTTTAATAGGGTTCATCCTTTCCTAGACACATCCATATATCCTATATGTTTTTAAAAACAAACACAAAAAAATAAATAAAAATAAATATATTGAATAATCATTACAATTTCACCAGATCAAAGACAAATCTAGTTACATAACCATTCAACTTAATATGTGTTCTGGTCATAGAGGAATGATGCATCAGAAAATGTGTGATATATTGGTGAGCACAGGAATATTGTTGCTTTAGAGTAGTGCAACTAAATTAAAGGAGAAGTTTGGGGTGACCAAAAACTTAACCTCCATGGTGCAGAATCGGTCTGCCTTTGGCTTTAAATCCAGATATACATGGATCGAAATTCAGCAGGGACCAGCCTAAATTCGATCCATGTATGGGCAGGCTGTTTGTACAGAAGTTGATCTACCAATTAACTTCTGTACAACCAGCCTGATCCACACGATCATCGCCACTGGCTATAGCTGACAACACTGGTCAGTGTATTTTGATGATGAAGTCTCCCCTCTGTTAGAATACAAAGGCACAGTGGGAGGATTCCCCCATCCACCTTTCGTCTGTGGATTAGGTAATTATTATTTATTATTATACAGGATTTATATAGCGCCAACAGTTTGCGCAGCGCTGTACATCAGGGAAGACAGTACAGTCACAATACAAATCAATACAGGAGGGATCAGAGGGCCCTGCTCGTTAGAGCTTACAATCTAGAAGGTAATCAAGTCTTTTGTTTTGTTTAACCCACTGGAATGGGCTGTTTAAGATCATGACCGCCGATCATTTGATTATTGGTGTTCCCAGAACAGTGTATGCCAGTGCTTCCCACTTTGCCCCTTTAGCACACACTGAAGCGGCAGGTTGGGGAGTGGGCAGGAGTTGCTGGCTCAGGCTGTTAGAGGCTAAGCAAGCTGACAATCAGGCATCTGGGAGGATTCCGACATTATTGTTCCAATTTGTTAGGATACTTTCAGAGTCTGGGGTGAGTCTGTGACGTCAGCTGACAGCGGACTTTAGCATGTTGTCGGCTGATTCTGAGTCACAAGAGAACACAAATAAGTGAGCTCATGTGACCCACAAGAGAAGTATTGCCTAGAAAGCTTTGTCCATACTTCTCTTTTAATAAGGGAAATGGACGAGGAGATTAACTGAACAGAATTTGTTCTCCCTCTTAGAGAAGGCGATAAAAGGGCATTGTATAAATGCAAAAATGGCCCTAAAAGTAAACCTGGTACAAAATTGTTCCCTTTAAAGCCACTGAAAA
This sequence comes from Rana temporaria, assembly GCF_905171775.1. Classification (NCBI taxonomy): domain Eukaryota; kingdom Metazoa; phylum Chordata; class Amphibia; order Anura; family Ranidae; genus Rana; species Rana temporaria. Next base: position 258,725,828 of record NC_053489.1, on the reverse strand, counting down.
AGACAATGGGGTACGCTGCTCCTAGAAAATAAAATACAAATTCTGCATGTGGAAAGGGTTATATACAATAAGTGCTGTAAAAAATTGCAACAGTCTCCAAAAAAGAGCTAGTAGTTCAATCCAAGAGGTCTGGATGTCTTCCTAAATGTAAAAATATATATATCGATAATTTAATATTTATGAGAAATAACACTGTGGTTGGTTGAGCCAGGAAAAAAAAAAGTCACCTCCTCTCATGCTCGCCTCCAAGACTTCTCTAGAGCCTCTCCCATTTTCTGGAACCCTCTACCCCAATCTGTCTGAATATCTTCTACTCTGTCCACTTTCAGACGACCCCTGAAAACTCACCTTTTCAGAGAGGCCTATCCAGCCCTCACCTACCGTAACAACTGCACATTTATCAGCCCATCCCCTCCCAGTTATTACCTTTTATAGCCCTTGACTCTCCCTCATACACCTAGTACACACAATATTATTATCGGATGAATGATTGTCTGTTTTTTTTTTTTTTGCATGCTAGTCTCCATATCAAAAATGAAAAGGTTACTAAAGTATGAAAATTCTGGTATAACAGAATACAAAATTTGGAAGTGTTGTAATGTATTGTATTGTCGGACAAAAACTGTACTGATTAAACAAAAAACGGTACGATCTGGTATCGTACGAGAAAAATATTCAGGTTTTTCCCTACGGATAATTATGATCAGATTAATGTACGTTCACTTCCAAAGCAGTATTTTTTGTGCGATTTACATTCATTTCCAAAGCAGTCTTTTTTGTGCGATTTTCTGTTTGTGTGTACGGGCATTTAGATTGTAAGCTCTAATAAGCAGGAACCTCTGATTCCTACTGTATTTAACTGTATTTTAATTGTAATGTCTGCCCTCATGTTGTAAAGCGCTGTGCAAACTGTTGACGCTATATAAATCATGTATAATAAGAATAATGGAGTAAGTTATACCAAACATTATAAGGTTTTATTGTTATGTTTCTGGATCAGCGTAGAGTTTAAAGTTTATAAAAGATGCAGGTTTAAATGTTTTCTTACTATTATTATTACATTTTTTTGGTTGAATTCAAAGTTTTAAACCCATGTAACATATCGTAAATACCAAAATATAGCACAAATGCTCTTTTGCCCTACTGGAGCACATGTTTGAAAATCTCTTTACAACACTGTCACATTCAGTGACCTTTGAAAACATTCAGTGCTGATTGTAACCTTCTGCCCCCCCCCCCCCCCCTCTGGGCACACAGCGACTACAAAGAGTACACATCCAGACACAATGACATCAAGCAGAGAAGGGGAGTCACACAGAGATGTGACAGGGCTGCTCTAGGTAAATGACCCTGTAAGTGTCTTCAATGAAATTGCTGTATTTTAGCCATTTAATCACTGCTGTAACCTAACACCTCGTAGACTGCGAGTACTGTTTTACAAAGCTGACCCTTAACACTGCAGAGGTTACTGTTACAAGAGGCCTTTGACATACCTATTGCTCAGACTTTCCTAGAAATGTCCCAGACTGAAAGGAAAGCAACGCATGATAATAGCGAGAGTTCATTTACATCCATATAAAAACCTTGCACGGGGATCTGAATAAATGCAGATTTCATGCTGAGGAGTTCTAACCATTATGGAGTTGCTGCACATTATCTGGATTGGAATGCCTGCTCAGCCTCATTAAAACCAATCCGGCCTGTTAAACATACGTCTATTCACATTCTAATTTCATTTTGTGCATCCACTAATTTACGTATTACTATAGCGCCCTTCAAGTTCAAGATTTGTCGTTGGCCAGGCCAAGGGGTTCTACTGTTACATAAAAACATTTGAAATCAATTTCAGGATTGCTTTCTTTGGCCAGCTACAAAATGTTTATTTTCACAATGTAATGGCACAGTACTAAGGAAAAATTGACTTGCTCCAGCATAACTACAATGGGCACATTGTGCACTCAGACGAATACTCATAAGTGCTGCTTTAAATATATATTCTGTGTACCCATGGGTACACTCTCTAGAAAAAAAAATCTGGCTAGAACGTAAAAACAATTGATGCATGCAAGGCGGGATTTAGTGGTGAATAGTGTAGTCATCCAATGGATGATTAGCAAAAAGAAATAACTTTTATATAAAGAGCTTGTACTATATATATCGATGCTTTCATTAAGCTCTGGACACATTTAAGCAGCTCTCCTTAAAGAAAATTATTAGAGTACACTGTTTTTTAAATATTAAATATTTTTAAAGGATAACTGTATTTTTGCTTAAAGTCATACTAAACACACACTGTTTCATTTACATTTTCCCTTCTATTCCTGTATATGGAGGATGGCACTAATTATAAAAAAACTAACATATATGTATGTTAGAAATATGTAGAAAACACCTGGAAGCCAGAAATCTTGCTGATTAATAGGGGATCAAACACTTATTTCACTCATTAATGCAAATCAATTTATAACTTTTTTGAAATGCATTTTTCTGGATATTTTTGTTGTTACTCTGTCTCTCACTGTTAAAATAAACCTACTATTAAAATTATAGACTGATCATTTCTTTGTCAGCGGCCAAATGTACAAAATCAGCACAGGATCAAATACTTTCCCTTACTGTATTTAAAATCAAATCTTTATTATTTTTGGCAATAACATGGTGTGGGCGAATTTCTGGCAGTCACAGGCTGTGCCACACTCCTCCAGACTGTGTCTTAAAATAAGATTGAGGTGAAACCACCATTAATCTACATGTAATATCACACCCCTATTGTGTTTAACTGGTTAGTGGGCATGAAGAAGGAGGAGGGAGGGAGTAGGCTGTCATTTACCACTCTGTATTCGCCCACATGTGTGACTCTATAATCACATGGGTTTTTTGCCTTCCTCTGGATCAACTGTGGGTATGGAGTTGGGTGTATGGGATTGTATTGTGTTTTTTATTTTGTTTGTTTATTTTTTTTGTGGTTGAACTGGATGGACTTGTGTCTTTTTTCAACCTGACTAACTATGTAACTATGTAACATGGGCTGCTCAGATGTGATAGGAAGGAAATGATCAGCATAGAAACTCACTGAAAACTGAGCATGTGCAGAGTTGCCACAGCTGCAAAATCCCTACCTGAACTGGGGACATAAACAGAAAGTGGAGATTGTGAGCAGCATGATCAACCAGCTTTTTGAAAAACACAGAAAACAAATCTCATAGTGACTGAGTCAGTATGAACAGCATGTAATACACCATTTATTGATACATTTTTTATGATGTATGTTTAGTGACACGTTAAACTAGTTATGTATGAGTAAAATCCCACCTACCTTCCCACGACACCTACATTATTATCACTGTTCCTCAGTGCTTTCCCTCCTGGCAGTAAAAATCTTCCTTGCATTAGCCAAGCCTGTGTACTTGCTTCCAATGGATTTCTATTGACCTGTCAACCAATGCAGGGGGTGATTTCTTGGTAGACCTTTAGAAGTTCAAGGATAGCGAGTGGACAAGCACAGCCAACGCTAAAGGGATTTTTTCTTTATGGGCGTGAGGGAATGCAGAGGCCTCAGCACCGATATTAAGGTAAGTACAGGTATGTGTAAGGGAAGCTTGAGTGGGATTTTGCCGGGGGTTGTTTAGAGAAAGAGGATGACTGTACTTGTTTGTAAAAATAAAATCATCTTTAAAGGCTATCTAAATCCAAGAACAAAAATGCACTATACTGCAGCAGTTTTTTTTATTAGCAATCTAGATTGTTGGGCTACATTAGGTTCCATTTGTACAGCAAATAAATTTGCTGATCCTGCCAGAAATTAAGTGTTCTTGTCACTTCCTATGAACTGAATGCACAAACAATGTTATCTTCCTTTTGCAAGCTACTATTTCCCTCCTACCCGATGTAAGCATGGCGAAAGAGGATGATGTTTGAGGTCCAACCTAGGTGACAACCATAGCTCCCTCTATAGATACAGTGGATAAATAAGCATAGCCACCCTATCACACAAAAAATTATAACTGCAAGATTCACTACAGTATAAATATAAATACTGCTACCTCATCCGAGGACTGAAAAGCAGCAATATATACATTTTTTGAGGGGTTCAAATACATTTTAAATATAAACCTTAGACACAACATTTAATACAGATTATTTTTCATTAAAATATTTGTGTATTTTTTTTTATATAAAATGGAGTATAAGTATCTGAATACGTCCTCCCATAACCAGGGATGTGCATAGAGCAGCACTCAGACTGGAACAAAAAGGCACACTATTCTGAACAGTTCAAACTTGTACTGCTTAGTAGACTTCTGTCAGTAAAGCCTCGTACACACGACCGAGTTTCTGGGCAAAAACCAGCAAGAAACTTGCTGGGTTTTTTTTTTGGCCGAGGAAACCGGCCGTGTGTAAATTTTTCGACGAGGAAACTGTCGAGGAACTCGACGAGCCAAAAAGAGAGCATGTTCTCTTTTTCCTTGACGGGAATGGAGAAAATTGTCACATCGAGTTCCTCGACAGCCTAACAAGGAACTCGATGAGCAAAATGATGTGTTTCGCCCGTCGAGTTCCTCGGTCGTGTGTACGAGGCTTAACAGTTTTGTTTTCAGTGATTCAATTTACATACCCACAATATACAGTATGCATAAAACCTAACTCCTGTCTTTTAATTGTTCACCAGCATGCTTCAAATGTTATCACCCCTTTAAAGAAAAAGGATCCCACCAGAGGCTTTACTGCACAAGTCACTTTATCTTTATCTAGTTGACCCTGAAGTACATTGACAATCCCCTGGCATAAATCTTCACTTAACAGAACACTTGAGCAGGGGTCATGTTATTCATTTCATCTCCTTTAAGTGGCAATGAATGCAGCTGTCTCACTGTCACAGTGCTAACACCATGCTTCCACAATAGACAAGCCCAGATAATTGCATCTATGCATGTGATTAAAACCCTCTTGGCATTCAAAGAAGTGTATTCAGTTCCTATTTATTCACTGAGCTTAATTTAAGTCATGCAATTCAGTTCCACTTCAGTGCTTATTAAATTAGCCTTTTTTTTTTAAAAAAAGACCGTTTGGAACAATCTTTCAAAATGTAAAAAATAATATTAATTATTATTACTGGTATCCCCCTCTAGATCAACCAACGTGTACATTAGCACTATGCACAAAACACTGATATATGAATGGCATAGTGTGCACATGTATATGCGTATATGTGCGTATACATGCCTGCACATGTAAAGATTCTTCTGGCTCTCACAATGCTAAATATTTTGGGGAGGTTTCATTTACACATGTATTCGGAAAAAAAATTGCCAGAATGCCTAAAATGTGGCCTTCAGTCTAAAGCTATGAAAGTCTGCATTCGTAGTATAAGTCTTGGTTCACACCAGTGTGGCTTTGAAGTGGCGCTACTTCAGCATGACTTCAAAGCCGACTATCAGTGCGATTTCAAGTGCAGCCTGCTGACATTGGTGTGACTTTATTTAACAGCTGTCAAAGTCACACTGAAATCGCACAGAAATAGTGCAGGAACATTTTTCCAAGTTGCTGCAACTTGAGTCGCACTTGGGGTGCGACTTTGAACTGTCACATGACAAGCCTCACTGGTGTGAACCAGGGCCAATGTAAAATGTTTCTATGTACAAATAGCTTGATTTTACTGTGTATTAAACTTGTAAGTTACTGAAAACTGTAAACAAACAACATCAGAGCCGGTTCACACAGGGGCGGCACGACTTTGGGGGCGACTCGGCAAGGCGATTTCAAGACGACCTGAGAGGTGACTTGCAAAATGACTTCTGTATTGAAGTCAATGCAAGTCGCCCCGAGTCGCCCCCAAGGTCATACAAGAACCTTTTTCTAAGTCGGAGTGACTTGCGTCGCTCCTATTAGAAAAGTTCTATTGAATAGAGCGCAGCGCGACTTGTCAGGCGGCTGAGTCGCCCCTATGTGAACCGGCTCTCACTGTTTGTTCAATTGCACAAGTGTAGTGACCTGCCTTTTTTGGCACTGGATAAATGCAGGTCACCGCTAGGGCACATAGAAAACTATTGTTTCCTATGTGCTTGTTCACACCACAACATTGGTGTGATGTGCAGTATGGAAAAATGCAGCACATCTCAGTTAATGCAGAGCAGACAGAGAGCCTGCTCTGCTCTATGGGCAGCTGGGTGTAAATGGACTCCGCTGTCCATTTACATCCAGGTGCCTCCACCCAAGCAGTAGAAGACGCAGTCCTCTCCATTTTTTTTTTTTTTTTAGTGGGCCTGATCGCACCCAGAGGTTTTAGTGATTGGACCCAGAGGTAGACGGGTGTAAACAAACTTAAATCTGTTTACACCCACTGATCCATAGGAATACACGGACCTTCCGATCAAGTCCACCTGAAAAACTAACAGGGGGACCTGATCGGATCACCCAATACGAAAGGGCCCTAAAGGCATTTTTACCTTTTAAAGTTGTGTGGATAACTTTTGTTTGTTCACAGCTTTTTGTGATTTGTATGTAACCATGTTCCTTTGGGTGCAAATCAGGCAAAAAGCTGTCAATCATAAGCGAAGCAGCCATCTTGTAAAGGAGCTGCCTGTCCGTGCTTGCACACTTTTTGTGCAGCTGCAGTCCCACTCAGGAGCATGCGTGTAGGGATAGCTATGCTAGGGCTCCAGGGAGACCACCATGCAGCATAGTCACCTCATAAAAGGAAATGTCCCTAATCAGATCTTGAATTTGCTCTACTGGAGGATACATTTGCCCTGAAAAGAAAGATATGTAGCATTTTTTAGAGCACGTGTGTGTGTCTTACAGATTACATGTTATGTGTAATGTGTTTAAACCAATGTAACAAGGAGATTCAAATAGGTCTCCCTCAAAACAGAAGTTCACATGAGATTGACAAATGTCTATACAAAAATCAAAACCATTAACTGCATATGTTCTCCAGATGTCCCTGAATCAAAATTTGTAACAAACTAAAAAGCCACTCGCTATTTACTTCAGTCTATGGCTGATTTACTTCAGCCTGCTGCTCCAATCAGGTAGGAAGATTGACCTTCTGACCCATCACTGCAAAGTACATGTGCGCAATTGCTACTTTTTAATGATGCCATGATTAACAGAGATTGTGATGTTTACAATGTATCACACATGTTGGTGGACACTGGTTCTGAAACAATCTCACCATCGCTAACATCTTCAATACTATTTAACATTTAAAATACCACTTGGACTAATCATGCCCAATTATACCTAAACCAATAAAGAACATATTCTTAAGATTTGCAGGCATGCCAGATGTTAAAACTTTACACCCTGTATTAGGAACAGAAATCCACAAAAAGAACACATTATTTCTGTAAAACCCTTCTAATATTTTCTTCATAAAAATTTACTTTTTTGCCCTCCTAAAAAAAGTCCAGCCTTTAGTGCACCTTAGACAATAAGCCTAGTGTACACTTTGATTTAGCTGCCAAGTTGATTACTTTGGCTGTGAGAGAACCCGGCTACTTAGCTAGCTGAATCAAGTTCTTTCATTGCAATGTGGCCTTTCTCCCCCCTCCTGTAGCCTCAGTATTCCTGGCAACTGATGGCACAGAGGGTTTGGCAGTTATGTGGAGGTGGTAACCAGCTTACAAAGCGAAAGGCAAATCCATATGTTCATTTACTCTGTTATGGTTAATTTGATGCATCCTGGCATGCTGTTTGAACATTTTATGCCACAATTTCATCCTGGCTATATTCATTTTAAACCTGTTTAGAGGGCAACCTTTCTTAAAAATAAAATTTTTAAATCGCATGCATGCTTGTTCATTTCCCTTAAGTAAAGCAGGCCCTGTGTGTAATCAGAAACCAAGGTGCATGAAAAGAAAAGGCCATTTTTACTTTATTGCTATGAAAGATTTATTTGTATAGTTATAAAGGTTTTTAACAAGGTAGCATTAGATATAACGTATGTATAATTTTTATTGAATATATATTTTTTTGTCTGGTTCAGCACACATCCAATCATTCTTAGCTAGTGTTATATAAATGTCAGCCCTAAAGTGATTAATTTATTTTTTCTTTAAAATTGTTTTGCACAAAGCGGCCCTGATCCTCCTCTTCACAGGTCCCTGCTGGTGCTCCTGGCTCCGCCCTGGCCCTGATTGACAGCAGAAAAAAAACAATGGCTCATGCTGCTGTCTCTGAGCCAATAAGAAAGGAGAGATCAGACTCAGGTAAGTATAGGGGGGCACTGCGTGCAGGTTTTTTACCTTAATGCATGCTTAGAACTGCTTAGAACCTCTTAAAATGGTTCTAAAGCCTCAAAAGGAGAAGTCCAGCCTCAGTTTTTTCGGCTGGGCTTCTCCTCTGGGTCACAGGAGTGCAATTTGTTTTGCACTTCTGTGACCCGTTTTCAGCGGAGATCGGTCTGAAGTCCGTTCTCCACTGACGTCACTGCCATCAGTCGGGGCAGCACGTCATCACGACTTCCCAAGTCGGGACCCGCAGCTGCCCTGATTGATGGCAGTCTCAGCATCTCAGCAAACCGCTGAGATGCTGAGACAGCCTCTCCCCACCCCTCCACTGCTCAGCTCTCCAATGAGCGTGGAGAAGCAGAGAGGGAAGAGGCTGACTGACAGTCAGCCTCTTTCCTCTCGGGGATCTGTGAAAACCGAGCCAGCGGTGATGTTCGAAGACTTGGTTCTCAGTGCACAGACGGCGAGGGAAAGATGGAACATCGGTCTGAATCTCCATTCACCGAGGTAAGTATGAATCTCAAATAACCTGTAAACCCATACTTCTCTTTTAAGGCTTTTTTTTTTTACCTTAATGCATTTTCATTAAGATAAAAAAAAATTGTAATGAGGATCCTTCGCCAGCCATTCCTTATACTTCAGTCCGACTACGATCCAGAGATGTGCACAAGAGGCCAGTGCCATCTCTGCTGTTTCCCTCCTCCAAGAGCAGTTTAATAGTAGCGTAAGCTATTGGCTCCTGCTGCTTTTAATCAAATGATGAGGGAGCAGGGGGTGGGACAAAGTCATCACCAGAGCTAAGATGGAGGCTTAGCTCTAGTGAGGATCCCCTGATGATGTCACCTATGACGAAACGCAACGGGAGGAGTCACGTACATACGCTACTGCGCATGTGCGATTGCTGTTCAGCCATTTTCCATAAGGTAAATTGATAACAAAAAACACTTGGCGCTTGTAAAATTGCATACTCGTTTATACGCATTTACCTGCGTCAAGCGTTTGCATGTTCATTAAATTCACTGGCCAGAATAAATTATTTATTCTGGCCATTGAAATCAATTAATGCTCAAGTGCTAAACGCACATAGATTTAAGGTGTGTTTACATGCGTTTAGGCACATCAGGCGTTTTTTCATCCAAAACGATTCAGGACGCCCTGGCAGTGTTTTTTGTTTCTGGAACTAAACTCTCCTGCCAAAAATGCTGCTAAAGGCCTACATGTGCATGGACAGGGGACTTTAGAGGCAGTAGAAGAAAAATGCCCCTAGCAGTATCTTCAAAAACGCCCAGTGTGCATGAGGCCTAATAGTTGAACTTAGTTCCCAAAGCTCCCCACATTGGTGATGGAGGACCTCTCTGACAATTAGGGCGGCTTGGGGTAGGAGGAGAGAAGCCAAGTTCGACAACAGGAAAAGATTTCTACATAAATTTGGCTGCCTATATATCTGGAACTACTGACCACTTTCACATGAAGTTTTCACTGAACAGAACACCTGCTAATACATCTTTTGCCCTAAGTGTTCAATCTAAATCTCTCAGGTTTTGGAAAGATAAGCTTTGAAAAATCAATGCAAAAATAGAAACTTTAGCAAAGAAAAGAGCTACAGTACGTATGTGTATTTAAGACTGTGTGTGCCTCTTTTTGGTTGTTCTGTATGATGTAGCATATTCTGTTTGTATTAAAGCACCAATTCCCAATACAAGGAGTAGTCGGCCTTTTCCTATAATGCTGCCATCCTAAGTTTCATCCCACTTAATAATACCAGCCCTCACTAAGCACTGTTTATAGATAATGCCAACGTGGTCATCCTGGTGCTCATTTGTAACATTGCGATTTCATTTATTTAAAATCCTGTTAACTTTTTGTAGAAGTACAATTGCTGTTTTGTATGCCATTATTTATATAGCTTTACTTATTCGTTCAATGCGCAGTATATATTACATTGCCCAACAATTCACCTCTGTCAGCCTCCTGATCCCTTATGTACACAGTTCACATTGTTTAGTTAATCTGCTAAATGCCTCAAATTCTTACTCCAAAAACAACAGTTCTCCTTCACTCAAACTCTATTTGTTCTATGTGGCGAGAACAACTTTTTGGTAGATTTGTTGATAAATTAAAGGAAGCCAGGAAGACACAGAACTGGCAATCTATGCAAAGATTTATTCTTAGGACACAGGGACTGAGCAGAAATACTTCCGAAATATGGAGCAATAGTGTGTGTTTTACAAATATTAACACGTGCTGACACACTATAACTTACTCCTTATCTATGTATTTCATTTCTTTACAGCACTGATATAGTCTACATTTCTTTGCAGAATGCTTTGCGCTATTCACATTAGTCCGTACATTCAAAGGAGCTTACTATTCAATGTTTCCACCACTAGTCATATAGACTTGCATGCATAAACACTGCTGGGTCAGTTTGGATAATACCAGCAACCAACCAACCAAAAATTTCTTACGAACTTTGTACTAAACAGTGAGGCTGGCACTGATCGGCGGCACCTATGGGCCCTGACTGGCGCTGATGGGCACCAATAGGTGGCACTGACAGGTGGCTGGCACTGATAGGTGGCACTTATGGGCGCTGATAGATGGCACTGATAGGTGGCACTTGTGGGCACTGATTGCACTGATAGGTGGCACTTATGGGCACTGATAGCAGTCACTTGTGGGCACTGGTAGGTGGCACTGATAGGTGGCACTTGTGAGCACTGATAGGTGGCTGGCACTGAAATGCTGTGAAAAATGACACAAGGAAAGTATTTATTTAAAAAAAAACTATGCTGCAACGCCCATCTTGGTACACATTGCACTCGGCTGCAGTAAGCAGCATCAGACATCTTGTTACATCCAGCCCGAGCTATATGTGCTGGGGGTAACAAGATGTTCGCTGCTGGCTTACTGCAGCCGAGTGCAGGGTGTACCAAGATGGGCAAAGGGACATTCAGCCGCTGACGGCGACCGAATGTGACAGCACCGGTCCCTGATCCTGATGCGGCTGCGCCCTACACCCCTGCCAGCTTACCAATTTTCACTGCAGGTGAGGACTCAGTCTCTGCCTGCCGTCTCCATCCACCGTCTCCTCTACTCCAGCCAGACTCCGCCTGCACTCTCCGTCCACAGACTCTGCCCGCCCTCTTCAGCCAGACTCCGCCCGCCCTCCCCAGCCACTGACTCCTCCCTCCCTCTCCGGCCACTGACTCTACCCTAAAAAAAAGGTATCGGGTGAAGCATCAGGAACATTTGCGTGAGTACAAGTACTCGTGCAAATGCTCAATATCGGTCCCGATACCGATACTAGTATCAGGACAACCCTACTGTTTATTAAAGGCAATCCCATAGTTTTAAACCAGTCTCTAATAATGTTTTTTGAAATTAGATTTTGGACTACTTCAGGAATACCCAAAGACATATGATATCCATCCCAAGTTTTAAAGTCTGTTCATATCTGTACATAAATGTTAGATTATATTTGGAGAACATTGCTTCAGGTGTAAGTATTTCTTCAGACATCGAGAGAGCTCAGACACAGGATTTGTTATGACGTGCACAGTGCTTTGCACCTATGTTTTAGAGCACTTAACTGATGAAGAATTTAGCTATCAAGTCAAACAGTGTAAATATTAGGCATGGCTTACAGAGGTGGTGAAAAAGTCAAGCGTGATGTGCATTTTTTAACAAAACATCTGCAAGTGAAAGCAGAATAATGAGGAGCTCTAATATTACATCTTTAATTCACTAAGTTTTATGCAGAAGATAATGTATTGCCAAAGCTTTTTTTGGCTATACTTCTCCCATGGATCACAGAAGTGAAGTTCTCTCCGCACGTCTGTGACCCATTTTCTGCCAACAGAGGGCTAAGATTCCTGTACCGGCAGCTGGCTCAGCCTCTCAGTGCTCCTACAAGGAGATATTAGGTATTTCCTTCAAATATTTTCTTTAACAGTTTACATACTAAAACTCTTACCTACTGCTGTGTGCAACATGTAAAAATACTCAAGGCTGTTGCAAGCCACTACAAAAATTATTTGCACTTTCTACAAATTTTTGTTGCTAAATATATTGTGATCATAATAGATAGCCTTGGGGGTGAAATTTGGAAGAAATATCAGTGTATTTGACCAGCCATAATCTATGGTTTGCAGACCTTAACAAAATGCAGACACATCAATAGTTAATAGTAAAATCACATATAAATATGAGGCTAACAGATTTTAAAAATAAACACAGACCTTCTGTTGGAGGTAATGTTTACACCCCTCTATCACTGAAGGGAAGTTTCTGTATATAGTTTCTCCTAATGCCTTCATCAGGAGAGCAGCTGCTCGTTGTAATTGTTACCCATGACATGTCGTTGTTTATACGGAAAAAGATCTAATGTGTCTGATTTCTTTGGAAAGAGAGTCAGTATGACAGTTCCAATGCAGGTGTACATACTTATCTCGTCTTAGGAGGCAGGTGGCACCAGTGGTGGTCCACCAAGCTAGGAAGGAATAGGCTGTACTTGCTTGCACATTTATAAACAGTTGAGAACAAGCATGAAGCATCAGTATTGAGACACAGAGAGAGAGAGACAGTAACAGAAGTTAGGAAAGCCTGTGGAGACAAAAGTGAGCAACTCTTTTATTGTTCCACAGAGGGAGGGAGGTTAGTTTGTACCCAAAAAAGATAACCCAAGGAGGCTCCTCAGGGTTGAATGAAGAAGGATGAAATCCAGAGAAAATATCCTAGGAAACCAGTGTGTTCTTTCGGAACTGACTCGGGAAGACTATTTGTAATCGATACCCTTAAACACTGTCTAGGAGAACCATGTGCCTGACTTATACTACTACCGTAATTTGGTCTCTGTAACCAACCTTCTAAGAATGGAAATTGTAGATTAACACAAGGAGGGACAAAATACTGTGCTACATAACAGTCAACAATATAAATCTTGTAGCCAACAAACATGGGTAGCTAACGGTACTTTAAGTTAATTTATTCACAGGAAGCGGTTTTTAAAACTGTGACAGCCGGTGAGGGGAGAAGATCCCCTGGCTGCTTACACAGAGAGGGTGGCTTAGGGGAAAATGGCAGCGGGAGATGGAGCATGTCACATGTTCCACCCTAAATAAGGTGAACCTAGCCATTAAAGAAGATCGTTGCTTGCCAACCACCCACCTACATACCAGGTGGTTCATTGTTTCCCTTACCGATACTCACCAGCCAAGAAGATTCAGCACTGAGATCCCCTGGTTCTCTGCCACCTCTTGGTCATATTGTTCATCAAGAGACCTACTGGCTTTTCCTGGTTCAGTCTGCACACCTCCTGATAAAGCGGCAGTGGCCCATCCCTTCTCCACCTTTGTGAATGAAGCACTTTGCCTACTGGGATATGTGGCATGCAGTGGCATGCATATTCCAATAGACAAAGGGAGGACAGTGCATGCCATTTACCTAGGAAAATGAAGTGTTTGAGGGGGGGGGGGGGCAGGTTCGCCCCCTCAATCAGATAGCGGAGGGGAAAGAGGGGTGGATAGGACAGTCCTTCTTAAGGGTGAACATGCACTTTAAGCATTAGAAAACACTTCTTTCATGCATGACAACAACACATTACAGTCAGTTGTGAACTTGTGCTGCTATGAGCACTGATCTGTTGCATGAATGGGCATTTGTGGTTACCTTGTCTCATGAGATATAAGTTCTGTAGAGTAACTTCTAAACTGGATTCCGACAACCCATTGACCACATTAAGCATTACGTATCGGTAATCATGAGAACTATAATGGACTTTTGTATGCCTGTCTGTCTTAGGTGATTTAAAAAGATAAAGTTACAGTAAGCTAATCTTCTATCAAAAGTAGTGCTCACCAGACTCCTCTGATTTTTGAACTGTAATCTTTTATTTGATCATGTTTAATGTAAACAGTAATGCTTCATTTGAAATGAAAGCACTTGTTTAAACAAGCTAAATCCATCCTATCTGCTAAAAGAACATCCACGTATCACTGTGGATTGAATGCAAATCTAACAGAGTTTTGTCTCAATGGCAGAACTTCAGAGCAGCCGACTCTTCTTCTAATAATCGGGTCATATACATTTTTTTACCAGTTACTGAAATATTTCACTATCGTACTAAATTTTGTAACTTCCACCTTGAGCTATTTGGGGCTTAAAAAAATAGCAATAACATATTTTAACCTCTGTCAACCTCCATAACAACATATCACATATGGCATTAATATAGCATACAAAGAACAACTTCCATAGCAATATACTGCATATGGCATTAATACAAAATACAAAGAAAATTTTAATTCTCAAAATGAAGCTAGTTACAGTTCTCACTTCCAAACCTGTGTAACCAGGACCTTGACTTTTATATACCAAGCATCTGTTTCTGATGGCTATAAAAAAAACACAGTATATTTAAAGTATGTCTATTTAAGTTCATATGTTGATTTGTAGGAGTGCTAAAACTCCTTTACGTAAAGTGCTAGCAGAGAAGGCCTGCCACCTCATAAATAAAAGCACTTAGAAGGCAAGAATTACTCAACCCTACGCAAACTCAAGAATTCCCTTACCCCCAAATTAATACTGTAATAGCAAACAAATCATTTAGTCTTGAATGCATTATCAGGGGCCTATTTAAAGAACATTAAACTAATTAATTGGTTATGCCAGGGAAATGAAACATTTCAAAAAAGCCACCTCATCATCAACAAAAGAGAAACTTTGTAGCTTACACTGTCTTGAGTTGTGATCAATGGTATGTGCATAAGAAAACATATGTTATTAAGACATATCTAAAACGCAAAAATTTAAATATAATAAATTGCAGTTTACCAATCATTAGATGTGGTCACTGCATTGGTTTCCAATTTTCAGGCTAAAAACATTTTAGCAAGTAAAGACAATAACTGGTAATCTTACCACAAATGTAGGGTCCCTATCACTTCCTATGAGCTGAACTGATAAAACATCCATACCTTCATTGCGTAGACTACTTGTCGCATCAACCATCCATGTAATGGTGATGAACACGCATGTCTGGTCTGTGTGGCATCTGTGGGTCCCTCCATAGGTACATTGACGAAAAAATTTTATAGACATAAAGGAGTTGATTTACTAAACTGGAGGGTGCAAAATCTGATGCAGCTGTGCATGGTAGCCAATCAGCTTCTAACTTCAGCTTGTTCAATTAAAGGAGAAGTCCAGCCTGAGCTCGTTTGGCTGAGCTTCTCCTATGGGTCACAGGAGTCCAATTCATTTTACACACCTGTGACCCATTTTCAGCAGAGAGCAGACTGAAGTCCGCTCTCTACTGACGTCACAGGAATCAGTCCAGGCACCGCGTCATCACGACATCTTTTGCCTGACAAAGAGGTC
Organism: Rana temporaria; assembly: GCF_905171775.1. Lineage (NCBI taxonomy): Eukaryota > Metazoa > Chordata > Amphibia > Anura > Ranidae > Rana > Rana temporaria. The sequence continues at coordinate 258,710,220 of NC_053489.1, read as the reverse complement.
CTGCGTGACCTCCAAACGTTGCTTTTTGGATCGCTATTATGCATTACATTTTTGGACGTTTTTTCAATGATCCTTGGTGTGCTGGCGAATATGTGTACATGATTTGCTTTCCGGTTCCCAGCTGGTGATCGTTTCAGCACCCTTTTACTTATTGGCCATTTTCCTGGAAGGTGTGCAGTTGGAATATTTTGTGACTGATCACGACAATAAAGTCTGGATCTGCCAGGTGCCTGGACTAATACCTGTCTCAGCCTCTCAGCAAGCTGCTAGAAGACTGATATGGCCGCTCCCCATCCCTCCATAGCTCAGTGCTCCAGTGAGCATGGAGGAGCAGAGCGGTGAGCTGCTGATAGCTGACAGTAACCAGCTCACTGCTCGGGATCTGTGAGAACCAAGCCATCAGTGATGTTAGATCGCTTGGTTCTCAGTGAAGAGGCAGCAGGGGACCGATGGGGGGAAAAAAAAACATATTTCTCTTTTAAAGGGACACTAAAGGTTCATTTGTTCATTTTTATAAATAACAAAGATGTCATACTTACCTATACTGTTCGTTTTGCACAGAGTGGTCCCAAACGTCCTCTTCTGGGGTCCCAGGCTGGCTGTCTCGGCTCCTCCCCGCAAGAGCTAACCCCATCTGGGAAGCGGTATTCTAGAGTATGGCTTAGGGTGAATTTTCAGTACCAAGAGCGGTAACCCCGAGCCACACTCGGGATTGCATCGCAGTATCCTGGTACAGGTAACTTACCTTGTCCCCAGGATCCTGCGATGTCCCCCCACTGTATCCTCCACCCGATACATCAATGTTCTGGGATCCATTCCCTACGAGCGTCGCAGCATATTAGGGGCGGAGCCCAGTGGCAAATTCAAAAAAGTACACATATATAACACATACAAAAATGCACAGTAATCTTACAGATTACATTACTGTATCAAACCATTTCACCCCTCTTTAGTCCCTAGTGCTTTGTCCAGTGCCCTGCATGCACTTTTATATTATATATCCTGTTCTTTCTGCCTGGAAACTTCAGAATGGCATCCAAAAAGCGTCCTACGTCAAAAGCAGTTTTAGACCAGCTAGAAAACAGTGATAGTGAATTAGAACCACTTGCAGAATTGAGCGATAGTGATTCATGGGGAAATTTGTCATCAAACACTGAAAGCTAATTTGTGTTTTTGATTATTGAATAAAATTTATTAAATATTATATTCTTTTTTATAATTATTTATAGTTTTTTATTATATTATAATTTATAATTTCGTGTTTCAAACTTTATCATACCCAGGATGTCTACTAGACTTTTGTTTGGACAGATTTAAGTGAGTTATAAGAATTACAGGCCTACAATATAAAACGCCAAATTTGTACAATGTACCGCTTTCAGCATCAAAAATCTGACATAATCATACCGCCAGGGAGGTTAAATCTGTTTAAAGGGCCCCTGCCTTTTTGACCTTTTATATTTTTAAGGTCCAACACGGAAGGTGAGAGTTTGTCTAAAGAGTTGATGGTGGTGGAGTGAACACGTTTGCATCTTTATTTCCATTTATTCATGTTGGATGGTCACTGTTGAAGAATAGGACTCTATTTGATTTACAATTACCTTTTAGCACTTATTATTTGCACTGGATTTAGAAGTTAAATTATTTATACATTATGCTTGCGAATATGTTTAGTTTATATATTGTGGGTGGGGTGAGCGCAAGAATATTTTGGTGAATCAATAATGTATAACTAAACTGCATTTAAAAAAAACAGAGGGGCAAGTGTAGGTCCTCTTTAAGATGGCCATACACAACTGACTCCAACCTGTTTAAAGCATGGCTGATAACCAAGCAAATCTGACAATAAAAGGGCTTCCATAGGGCAAACATTAGGCCTTTACAACTATTGCAAGCACTTAGCAGCAAACGCTAGTTGGAAAAATGTCTAGGCGTCAGGCATCAATCTGTCTCTTTTTATGAAAAAAAGGAAAGGAGGTTGTTAAATGTGTCTACGTTGCATTACAATGTTTGTTGGGTCACAGACGATTGCAGTCGATCACAGCTGGTTTGACAGGCAGATGTCTCAGAAACTTTCTATATCCTTCTAAGTGAGACATCTATCTGTCTGAACATGAACCTACAAATCACTTTACTGAGATATCAAGTTTGCATTATATATAGTAAGTAATAACACTCCAGGTGATATTAATCACTATGGGCACAATATACCCAAGCTTCCAGGATATTAAAGTAATCATTTCCTTAGAGAAAGGGGGGGGGGGGGGTTTACATTGCTGCCCTCAAAAATTCTTGCTGTCTGGCTGTTGCATGGACTTTCTGGGACAAGTATGCAGATCAGGAAAATAAGAGACAAGTGAGAACTCCTGATATGTATACTTGTTCTAGGTTTGTACCTGAGTGTCAGCATGACAGCAAATCAACTAGAATTTAAAGATTGAAAGTCAGCAAATGCCAAACTCCATGATTCCCTTAGGAAAAGTTATCTTTGAGCCGCCGCAGTACATTTAGGCAGGTCCCTATCGACCTAGATGTTAACCCCTTCAAAGTCATTGTTATTAGTACAGTGACAGTGTATATTATTAGCACCAATCACTGCATTAGTGTCACTGATGATTTCAGTGGCAGTTAGTCAATTCCCCCCCAGTGTAAGTTAGTGTTAGATTGCTTGTCGCAGTCCAACTATAAGTTGTTGATCACCGCCATTACTGGTATTAAAAAAAAATTACAGCATCTATACCATACTTTGTAGACGATAACTTTCACGCAAACCAAACAATATACACTTACTGGAATATTTGTTTAACAAAGACATGTAGAATACATTTTGGACAAAATTTATGAAGAAATTTGTTTTTTAAATTTGTTTTAGTGGATTTGTAGAAAGTAGAAATGATTGGAGTTAAAAAAAAATTGTTTAAATCGCAATAAAAAAAAAAAGAGTGGTGATCAAATATCACCAAAAGAAAGCTCTATTTGTGTGAAAATAATTATATAAATTTGTTTGCACGCCGTGCTGCATGACCGTGCATTTACCAATTAAAGTAGCGCAGTGCTAAATAGCAAAAAGTGGCCTGGTCATAAAGGGATAAAATCTTCGAGGGCTCCAGTGGTTACAACACAACTGAAATGATCATCCCAATAACATCCAGAAAGCGAAATTAATTTATTAATCTCACATCTGTACCTACTAACATACACATTAAAAGTCATGCAGGCCACATAGTCAAACACAGAAAAACGTTATACTCCTTGAAGAAAGATTCATTACCACAGAAAAAAATCCACAAATCCCTCAAGTCGTTCATAAAGGGTCAGGGCTTGTTTTTATTTAATTTGCCCCTCTCAAATATAATAATAACACATGGAAAGACATATCACTGATGCATGGACACCTCTTTATTTTTCTATTTTTCCCAATACGGTGCTCAACTTAAGCTCAGAGATTGTAAAGGAACATTACCATCAAATTCTCTTTTTGGCAGTGAGACAAAATATACATATAAAAAGCTACCTTCTATCACTTTCACATTTCAGTCACAAGCATTAGGCCTCATGTACACTGGGCCTTTGCCCAGATAAACAACTTTGCTCCTGGCAGAAGAAAAGCAGCTTAAAAAAAACGCATCTAAAGCTACGTTTGGAAACATCGTTTAGGCGCGTCAAGCGTTTAGCTGTTCCATTGTTCCATTAGGCAGAATATTAATTTATTATGGTCACTGAACTAATTGAATGGACGTTCAAGCGCTAAAGACGCTTATGTCATGTGTTTTTTCTGTTCAAACACACCTCTCAAGTGATGTCTTTTTTTTACAACCACTTTAAAACTAAAATAGGAAGCAACAGAGCAGGGGCGTGACTGCAGAGGCTGCAGGGGTTGCAATTGCAGTCCAGCCCCATGCTCCAGGGGATTTGTGTGGCTCCCCTTTCACACTCAGCGCTACACCTGGATAGGAGGGGTGGCATATACAGGAACCAATGCACTCTATTTTCTTCCTGCAGGCACTGAAAGCCCGTTTCTCCTCTTCTTCCTCCTGCAGGCATTCAGCGGCTGCAGGAGGAAAATGGAGGCATTGGCTCCCTTTTTATGCCTCCTTCCTATCCAGGTTCCTGCTGCCTCTGGGCCCCAGTGTCCTCCCCTGGCCCTCCTTTATCCCACAGGAGCACTGGCAGCTTCCCCCCTCCCCTCCCCTCTCCTGCCGGATGCTGTGGGGGATGTGTCAGAAAGGAGAGCAGGGGAAGGGGCTGGTAAAAATGTAATTTACCGGCCTCTTCCTTTTCTGAATTGACACAGTGAATAGTCGCTACCGATCACTTATGTGCCATTCACAACTGTAGCAGAGTAAACTGTGTTTACTCTGCTTCAGTTTGTGAATGAATGGGAAGGCTCTGTACAGAGCTATTCCTGTCCATTCATTCTGTGTAGCTGAGGCTGCAAAGCTTGAGACTGAGGACCGTGTCCTTAATCCCCTTTCTCTGTCTCGAAGGTGAAACATCAGAGGTCTGTTTAGACCCCTGGGGCTAAAAAAACTCTTAGATGGGCATCTTAGTGAAGGCAATATACAGGGCTGTGGGAAATGGTATTGACAAATACACACCCACACAGGTTGAACTGGAAGGACTGGTGTCTTTATTGAACCTTACCAGCTTTGTAACTATGTAACTCTGTATGCTTCGCTGCATGTTCCTTATTACAATCTGCCTAATGCTGTATACTGGTATTTTTTTCCCCAGGCTATAAGTTTCTAGTCCTTCTTCCCTATTTCCCCCCCAATGATGGAACTTTTTTAATCCTGCTTATACCAATCATTGGACTTACTTCACTCCTACTGGCAACAAAGACCGGACTTATTTTACTCACTCCTTTCGCTTACAGTGGGAATTATTTTACTCCCTGTGATGATGAGACCTTGTTTTATATGCATATATCTTTTTAGCAAAGGACATATTTTGTTTTAAACAGGGACAAACTAGGAGAACCCTAAAAGCCAGATGCTGTGAAGCCACATTCACTTTGTTGGCCACCCCACCATGTGTTCACCGGGCACATTTTACTTTCATACATAGATGTCCCTCCGAATTATTTTCAAATGTTGGCAATTCTGTTAATATGAAACATGTGCTGGGCACAAGTAAGTTTTCTTGTGTTCTGGGTCAGTAAAGGTTGTGTAATTGCCTTAAAGTTAATCATTCTTCGGCCCATGTGTGAGTTCACTTAGCTCCATTCAAGAGAAGAGAGTGAAAGGAAACACCTGGGTATGGGTGAGCATGTGATTCCTTCCCCTTTTATTATGCGGAGTGCCTTGTGATTTGCCCGGAGCTGTCACATGGAGCCAGGAAGGATGATTTAGTCCTATATGAGCTCTGACAGGTCAGTTTGGAGCTTAAAAAGGTTTTTGGTTCCAGCAGCTGAGGAGAGTGGTGAGGGTGTAAGGAAAGGTAATTATATGCTGCTGAGGAACAGGGGAAGTAAATCAAAGTGGATGTAAGCCCTCACATATACCCACAGCCTCAGATGATACACAGGGACGAAACAGATCTCCCTACATAGGTTTTACATGTATATCTTCTGCCTTCAGATTTGTATATTCTTTAGAAAGTTCAGATCATGTTAGGAGATTTTCTGTTCCTGGTTAGCACTGCTGTGAAGCCTGGGCATACAGCCAAGGCAGCTGATTGGCGGAAAGGCACACACCCCCTCTCCTCATAGGTAGAGACTTTCAGTTCTGTTGGTTGAATGGTTCAGGGCTCTGCTAATCGATTTATAGCATCCTCCCCAACACAAACTCTGGCTGCTTTTATCTCCTGTGTTGGAAAGCTTGTCAGAAGTTATCAGGCTGATAACAGAATAAAGGGGCAAGAGAAAGCTACTGAACATAGTGCTTTGAAGAGAGATAAGAAAACACTGCAGATATACAGTATGTGCCCAGCTCAAATTTCATGAATCGGATTTACATCCACTTTAAACTTTTACTTTGCCCTACATAGGCAAAATAAAGGTTTATTATATATTCATCAATATTATGGATGAGGCACTATCTTACCGGTTGCTAGGTAAAAGTTACTTTGGAGAGGTTTATAAATATGATTTCCATCATCACAAACGTCCAAAGTGTAACTGAGCCACAACAAATCTCTTTATTTTATAATTAGTAATGTTATGTTAAAGGGTAACTATACCTAAAACATTTGCATGAAAAACTGTGAAATGTGAATACGATTAACAAAAATATATATAGAAGTGTTTTTCGATTATATTTTATATTATATTGTATCTGCGTGTGTTTTACATACACAAAATTCCCTTAACAGTCAGAAAAAAACATTGTTTTTATAGATATTGCTGCAACAATTTCAAAGCTTTGCAATGAATTGAAAAGAAACACCTCATCTATGAATCCACTACTGGAGTGCCGCAACAAAAAAGCAGTTCATTACAAAACAGCTGTGGGGGGTAAAGACCAATATTGCACTGCACAATACATCATCATTTTGTCTATATAGGGCAGTGTTGCACTAATGGCCTCACTGGGTATATCTGCTATCCATTGCAAATCAGCAGAAGAATGCACAGTGACCCAAGAAGCATTTTAGTGCTTGACTATTGAGGACTGGAAAATTGTTTTGTCAGATATTTAATCCAATGGCAGGCTTAACGTGATACTAAAGTGGCACATTTTTTAAGGTAATTGTAAAGGTATTTTTTTTATAACAAACATATTACACTTACCTACACCGTTCAGTGGTTTTGCACAGAGCAGCTCCAATCCTCTTTCTCATGGGCCTCTGGTTGGTGATTCTGGCTCCTCCCCTCTTCTGAGTGCTCCCGTAGAAAGCCGCTTGCTACGGGGGCACTCAAGCAGACTCACTTCTGAGCTGTGCTGTATGTATCTATTGACACACACTTCCCCCTTGTATCCTCCTCACTAGCTGTGTAGCTGTGATTGACAGCAGCAGGAGACAACAGCACCCGCTGCTGTGTCTGAGCCAGTGAGAAGAGAGAGAGGTAAGTATAATGAGGGGCTAGGGGAGCTTCACAGAAGTTTTTTTTAGCTTACTGCATAGAATGCAGTAAGCTAAAAAATCTTCTGCCTGTAGAGCAATTTTAAAATAAAAATGAGGTTATACTTACCTGCTCTGTGCAACAATAGTGCACTGAAAGGTCACTTTCCTCCTCTTCGGGTGCTGTCCCCTTCTCCCTCTTTGGGAGCAAGCTGGGTGCAATGCTCCCTTTGTGTCCTAAGGCAGGCTGTGTGCATTCACAGACACACACAGTGCTGATAAGCCACGCCCCTGCTCCCTCCTCAAAACAGTTTGACTGACCACAGCAGGAGCCTATAGCCCCGCTGCCCTCAGTTTCTTCTGTGAAAACAGGAAGTAAAGGGAGAGTGCTGGAGCCAGATATAGTGTTAAAGTGGAGAGAGGTAAGTGTTTAGGGACAGAAGGGGCATTTTTTACCTTAATGTAGAGAATGTATTGAGGTAAAAAAAAAAAGGTTTAGACTAGTATCAATTTAAGATGTAGTGCAAAAATGTATGATATACAGAATGTGTAAAAGACAGCATCCACACACTAACCTAAGCCATTACGCTAGTCGATTATGTTTTTTTTATATATCATTTTTTATGAGCACTGAGCAGACAGACATTCATTTAATCTCTTTTATATGCAAAATTATTTTGGAGGATAATTAAAATGACCGGTTTGTCACATTGCAGTACAGCTGTGCCAGATAATATTAATTATTAGCTGAGGTCAAAGACTGAACTCTGCAGCCTATGCAAGTTATTAAGCATTTCCTTTCCAACTGAGCCAAATTTGAGATCACTCTATCTTCTAACCTTTTTAATGCATGTTTGTTTTTGTAGTTTCTGCCAAACTAAATCAGTTTAACTCGTGGCAGTATTAAGGATTTTAATTTACTCAGGCGAGCAAGATCTCTGACATACATCCAGTGAATGACCATGAAATGAACCTGGCCAAATCAACTCGCAGGCTCAGCTGACTAACTTAAAAGCTCAAGGAAAACTGTATACTATATATCCTGGATACATGTGCCAACATGAGCCCAAGCGCAATCGTTTATTAATGTATGTCACAGGGTCAAAAATCCCTGGCTGCATAATACTGTGCAGGTCTTAATTGGCATGCTTACAAATTAATAATGCTCCGCTGCACATCCTAAGCATCAAAAGTTGGTTTGGATAAGTTAATGGATAATTAATTAATGGATAGACAATTCCTTGTTAAGATGAATAACGTATTCTGATTCTGAACAGTTGCCCATATATGGGTCAAGCTGTAAATTGTGATGGCATGATAATGATAATAAAATGTAGGGTAGATCATTCAGGTTGGATAAAGACTGTATGATTAAAGTATCATTTAACCCAAACTATGAAAAACTCTCATATGTTATATGAAAGAGTGTTCATACTCACAAAGCCATTAAAACGTCCCTTTTGTGTAGACTGAAATATAACTGGTTGGTTGTGCCTTCAGCTGTCCCTCCCATATTCTCGGTGTCCCCCCGGAGGTTGAGCCTCCTCTACGGAGCATGCTCAATTTCAGTTATCTTTCGAGCTCTTCTTTTCCTCATTTGTGCAGCTTACATGACTATAGAGTCACACATGTAGGCGTATACACAGTGGTAAATGACACTCCTCTTCCTCCTTCTCCATGTCCTATTGCAAAATACTATGGGGGGTAGGATATTGTACGCTGATTGATTACCTAAACTCACGAAAATGCTAAGTTTTAATATAAATCAGTATCAAATTTATCAAATGTAATTGCTAATGCCATAAATAAAAAAATAAAAAAACATAGATACAAATGCAATCTAAACAAAATGAAAGCTAGTGTCATCATCTCTGACTCCGCCTACACCATATTATTCACAAAAATATACATTTACTGTTCATTGAAGATTTATTGGGAGTTCTAAAACAGTTTTATGATACGTATAATCGAATTAAAATTACACTTCTAAAACTGTTTTTTTTTTTTTTTTAGTCATGTGACTGGCACAGCACCAATCTTCAGACGGAGGAAAATCCTTTCCATCTGTCTGCCGAGCAGATCGGGTGAACACGGACAGACGGTCCGTGTTCATCCGATCCCCCCATAGGGGATAGCGGAGATCTGACAGGGCGGTCCCTCCACAGTGTGTCATCTGCCAGCTCAGCAGGGATCAACGGAGCGATCCCTGCTGAGCACGCGGATAAGACATGTACGAATCCTCACGGGATCCGTACATGGGAAAGGGCCCTTAGAAGCCCCTCCCAAGGATCTCTCCCTGCAGATGTCAAAGAACAGGGAACGATCATGTGACCACACCACAGCGCTGCAGGAATAAGGTACTTAGAGGATTTAAAAATATATGTGAATGAATTATGGCAATTAACACTTCTGAATTTAGTATCACTTTTATCATTGCAACAGTGTCATCCAAACAGTGGCAGTATTCTCAGATTGATCCTTGTAATGCCCATAAACACTCCCCATCCCACCCTCTCCATAAACAAAGCTTCAAGTGAAAAGTGATGGATATATCTCTAGTGTGAGATCTAGGGGCACCATTACTTTCCTCCCACTAGCTTGCTGAGAGAAAAAAGAGCCCTAAATGTCAAATGACCTAAATCAAAAACACATTTTTTTTTTAACATTTAAATATACATACAGTACTGTGTAAATGTTTTAGACAGGTGTGAAGAAATTCTGTAAGGTAACAATACTTTCAAAAATATATATTTTAATTGTTTATTTTTATCAATTTACAAAAAGCAAAGGGAGTGAACAGAAGAAAAATCCAAATCAAATCAATACTTGATGCGACTTCCCTTTGACTTTAAACCAGCCACAACACTTGTGTGTAAGTGTACCTAGAAGAATTGGTGCCGTTTTCAAAGCAAAGGTTGGTCACACCAAATATTGATTTGGCTTTCTCTTTTGTTCCTTTACTTTCCATGTTATTACTTGATAGAAATAAATTGATTAAGACTTCTATTTCTGTAAAGCAGTCTTAATTTACAGCATTTTTTCACACCTGCCTAAAACTGCACAGTAGTGTATAGATATTTTATTTGAAATGATAATAATCATGATTATGGTATACTATGCATATAATATGTATCAAATGCAATGATATTTGTAATAAGTGCACATGTGTATATTTTTATTAGTAGTTCTCAAATGTTCTACTCGTTTTGGACATTATCCCATGCAAAATGAATCAATCTAGTGTGCACAACACATGCCTACCATACCATACAAATGTTTATGTTGTAATTAATCACAGGGTTTCCTTCATACAGCCTACTTCAATGATGGTCTGAGCAAGTACATTTTTATGCAGGGGCGTCATCTGGTTTCAAAGAAGAACTCTGGTCTAAATTAATAGTAGGCTATTGAGTTAAATTGAGGAGAAGTCTAAATTACTAGATTTAACTAATGAACATATCACATAATTTGTAATGGTGGAACAGCTAATATGCACAGTGGAAATGGTGGAAATGATCTGATGGGTCTAGATTTAGAAACTACGCATAACAACGCACCTCATCCCAGAAAATATGGAGAACAACAATAGAACGTAGCGGGACTATAGCGGTGCAATTTAAAAAACAGTATAGCAAAGATATATGTAATTATTTATTAAAAAAGGGGAAATATCAAATCACATAGTACAGCACAAAAACACATGGGGGTAGATTCAGGTACAGCTGCGCGCTCCTTACGGAGGCGCAGTGTACCCTTTTTACCCTGCGCCTACGCAAATTATTTGCGCTACGCTTCATTCATGAAGCAGTAGCCACGTAATTTGCGTGGGCGCTCATCAAAAATTCCCTGCGTAAGGGCGCCTAATGTAAATGATCCCGTAGGGGGTGGGAATCATTTAAATTAGGCGCTTTCACGCGCCGAGCGTAGAGCGCATGCTCCATCGGGAAACTTTCCCGACGTGCATTGCGGTAAATGACGTCGCAAGGACGTCATTTGCTTCAAAGTGAACGTGAATGGCGTCCAGCGCCATTCACGATTCACTTACGCAAACTACGTAAATTTCAAACCTCGCGACGCGGGAACGACGGGTATCCTTAGCATTGGCTGCCCCTGCTTTTAGCATGTGCAGCCTTACGCGAAAACCGACGTACGCAAACTGCGTACGCAGGGCTCGCGTAACGTTGTGAATCGGCGTTAGTATGCAATTTGCATACTATACGCTGACCACAACGGGAACGCCACCTAGCGGCCAACGTAAGAATGCAGCCTAAGATATGAGGGCATAAGAGCCTTATGCCACGCATATTAAGATATGCGTGGCATAAGGCTCTTATGCTTCAGAAAGTCATGCAGCCTAAGGGCTGTAGTCGGCGTAACGAGCTCTCTGAATCAGGAGAACTCGTTACGCCGGGGCAAGTAAGCAATTGCGCTGCGTAACTATGGTTACGCAGACGCAATTGCTACCTGAATCTACCCCATGGTTTGAATGGAGGACATATGATTTAGACAATTGTTTAAACACAGTAAATTAGAGAGTTTTTATACATATGTCCTATTGGGACATGAATAGCAGGATGTATAAGAGAAGATCACAACTCAGTTGGTAAAGCCCAATATATTTCGCCTGTTTTTGGCTTCTTCAGGGGTATAGTTGAGATCATATATCCAGCTCTACTCTTTCAGTAGAGCTGGATATATGATCTCAACTATACCCCTGAAGAAGCCAAATGGGAATATAATGCTGTACAGATCACTGGAATAAAACAAGAATAAAATGATTTTTTCCTTTAGGCTTAGCATAAAACAGACTTTATTACATATAATGATCAACAAGGAAAGACTCTTCAGTGTAAATGTTTTAGGGGTACATTGCCTGTCAGTGGTTTGATGCACCAAAGACAGCTGTGCAGTGTCAGTACACATGGCACCCTAATTATCTTACAAGAAGCAGGACACAGAAACTATTTGCTGTGTGTATACATTGGATGAAAACATTTGATCGCTCATTGCATCGACCCATCCCCTTCAAGATAAATGCTCCCATTTGTCTTCAATTAGTGCTAAAATGGTCACTCTCTCAGGGGAAAAAAAATGACTGTCTGCCCAGTGCTGCCTTCCAGACTACATTCTTCCATGCCCAATTAAAAAAACATTTTTAGAAAGGTAATAACACATTGGGTGAATGGTAGACATCAGTATAGAAGGCATGAAGTTTACAGCGGATGTGTAGGCTCTCAGCTGCTTTCTATTTTAGGAGCTTGCACATGAGAAGGTAGTGGCACATAGGCATTGTGGAGTCCGTTGAACACTGTGACAAACAACAGATGCTGGGAACAGAACAGAGTACCCACATCTGTTTTTTAAAAAGCCCAGGACATTTGTAGTCATGGACACCAGCAGACAGGAAACTATATACAAATACACCATGCATCAATACCATTATTTACATTGCTGTGAAAAATAATGCTCCATCACCATGTGCATGGCCACCATCTCTCTGGCCTAGTGCTGAAGGGAGGAGAAATGCATACCCGAGAGAGCTTGCAGTACCTCTGTAGATGTTCTCAGGTGAATGCCTGCATATTCATACCTCCCTGGCCTTTTTGTCGGCTTCTCAATAAAACAAATGCAATGATTTACACACTGGATGAAAGGATTGGCTACGGTAACATTTTTGGTAGTTTCATGCTACATAGTTACATAGTTACATAGTTAGTCAGGTTGAAAAAAGACACAAGTCCATCCAGTTCAACCACAAAAAACAAAATAAAAAAACACAGTAAAATCCCATACACCCAACTCCATACCCACAGTTGATCCAGAGGAAGGCAAAAAACCCCAGCGGAGCATGATCCAATTTGCTACAGCAGGGGAAAAAATTCCTTCCTGATCCCCCGAGAGGCAATCGGATTTACCCTGGATCAACTATACCTACAAATCTTAGTACTGCTGTTTTTTTATTGGGGACGGACTGTACTTGGAAGAGCGAATCTGCCTGGGTTCACTTTGCAAACAGTTTAGCAAATGGTGCTCAAAGTTTACAAACTTTCGGCGAACCATAGGGGCAAATCTTGATATTCAATTCTGCCCACTTGTAGGGATAATAGGTGTAAAGTGCAATAACCCATAGCAACCAAATATGTTTCAGGTCTTAGTTTATAAGATTCTGGACAATTTAAATTATTTGCTGCCATTGGCTGTGTCTGAGCCAATTAGGAGGGAGAGAGCAGAGATGCTCTCGTGTACATCTCTGGATCGGATTGGGCTCCGGTGAGTAAAAGGTGGGGGCGGGGACTATATAGAATAGAATGCATTTAGGTTAAAAACTTTCTGCCTTTAGAACCACTTTAAGTTTATATGGTATTAAACTGGTTTACATCTGTTTTTTTAATATATATATATATATATATATATATATATATATATATATATATATATATATATTATATATATATCCAGCCATGAAATGATTTGCAGACATTCTACACACACAAGGAATTTGATAACAGAAACATGTTTGTGACATCTGAAATTCATACATCAAGTTTGTTTGATATCTCGTCTTCTGCCTTTCATCAGCCATGGTCAGTTGATGAAAGCATCCTTGTTTATGTTCTCTCTTGCAGGTTAGTTTTCTGTGGTTTCTAGCTTTCCTCCTTGTTATAATCCCAGGCTACCAGCACACAGCATGTACCTGCTGGTATGGAATCTAAGGCAGCGAGCATCATTTTGCTGGAGGTGTTGACATATGAGCAACTTACGGTATTGGCAGCACAACGCATGCAATAATATTTTGTCAGGTGAGATTAGAAAATGAGTACATCCAACCAATAAAATCATCTCATTAACCACTTCAATACAGGGCATTTTCACTCCCTCCTTGCCCAGGCAAATTTTCAGCTTTCAGCACTGTAACATTTTAAATGAGAATTGCGCAGTCATGCAACACTGCGCAAAAAAAATCCCCACAAATAGAGCTTTCTTTTGATGGCATTTGATCACCTCTGAGTGTACATTTTGAAAAAAAACAAACACAATATTTCTTGCTATAATAAATATCCCTTTTTTTTTAAACACATTTTTTGCTCAGTTTAGGCCGATGTGTATTCTTCTACATATTTTTGGTAAAAAAAATAAAAAATTGTAATAAGCGCATAGATTTGTTTGCGCAAGTTATAGCACCTACAAATTGGTTATTGATTTATGGATTTTTATTATTATTATTTTTTTACTAGTGGCGTGATCTGCTATTTTTATCATCACTGTGACATTGCGATGGACAGATTGGACACTTTTGACACTATTTTGGGACCATTGTCATTCATAAAGTGATTAGTGCTATAAATATGCACTGATTACTGTATAAATGTCACTGGCAAGGAAGGAGTTAACACTAGAGGGCGATCAAGGGGTTAAATGTGTTACCTAGGGAGTGATTGTAACTGTGTGGGGGTGGGACCGACTGGGGAGGAGACCGATCGTTGTTCCTATATACTAGGAACACACAATCTGTCTCCTCTCCCCTCACAGGACAGATCCACGTTCCTGCTCTGTCACGAGCGATCCCCTATCCGGGAGAACACTATAGTTTTCGGAGGAGCGATTCTCCCATTAACACCGACAGTGGTTACAGGAAAGAAAAATCACACGTCTATGATCGGCTTTACTCCAGGCAGGTTATTCTTATAGAAAGCCATGCCTATCCTAATTTATAACAGCCCCACCCAAATACTGACACTGGTGAGGGATAAATAACAGCTACTTCATGTACACGGGACGTCGTTCAACCTCTCCTGAACGATTTAACTTGATAGCTAGAAACCAGTGTCTAAAAACTTCTGTTTAGCCGCATTTACATGCTGCGTTTAGCCGTGTTTGCATCTAGAAGCATTTGAAAAAAGTATATATATATATTTTTTTTTTGTTAAAATGAAAAACGTCTGCAAACGAAACGCTGCTATACGTTGCCACGTTTGGCGCTTCAACTGCCTCTAAACGCATTTTTTGGGGGTTCAAGAAAAAGCCTCTAAACACAACTGCCTAGAAACAACTATAAACGACCCTGTGTACATGTACTGATAATATAACACAGAGGAGAGTTCAGGAGCAGTTGCCCAACTGCTCCTAAACATCAGTTTAACAGCATCAGTGTACATGAGGCCTAAAATAAACTGAGCCGCAACTATGGAAATCACTTGAAGTTCCAACAAAAGAAAAAAATTTTTTTTTTAATATTACCTCTGAATATTATGTGAAAAAATAGGATTTTTGTACTCACCGTAAAATCCATTTCTCTGAGTTCATAGACGGACACAGCCTTCTTTGACATTAGAGTTATGCTTCCTCCTACCAGGAGATTTAGGCTGAATTTTACAGCACTTAAGGTGTTAAAACCTTTCCTTAATGCCGCTCCTCCCAGGGGGTGCGGCTCTCCCAGGCATAACCCACACCCTGCTCTAGCAGCCCTCAGTTCGTAACAAGCAGTACAAACAAAGGAGGGGTGGGTGCTGTGTCCGTCTATAAACTCGGATACAAGGATTTTATGGTGAGTACTCTTTCGTTCATAGACGGACACAGCCTTCTTTGACATTAGGGACGTCCCCAAGCAGTGTCAAAAAATTTCGAGGGGTGGGAAAAATAACACAGCAAACCAGGTTACACCCCAAACAAAACCGGAGTTACTCAACGGAGGAACTCCAACCTTAAACTGCCGCCTGTAACACCCTGCGGCTGAGGGAGGCATCAGAAGATGCACTCACATCCACCTTATAAAACTTTGAAAAAGTGTGGACCGACGACCAGGTCGGCGCCTTACACACCTGTAACACAGAGGCTTGATGTCAGAAAGTCCAAGAAGCCCCGAACGCCCTTGTCGAATGTGCCGTGACCTGAAAAGGAGGCGCCCGCCCCTTCAGGGCATAGGCCTGAAGCACAACCTGTCGGATTCACCTGGAAATGGTGGCCGACGAGACTGCCAGGCCCTTACTGGGACCGGACACCGACATGAACCGACATGAACAGTGAGTCCGACTTCCGGAACGGAGCCGTCGCCGACAAGTAAACTCGAAGGGCCCGAACCACATCGAGGGAATGCAGAGCGGCCTCTTTCGGGTTTTTCGGCTGAGGACATAAGGATGGAAGAACAATGTCCTCGTTAATGTGAAAGGCCAAAACGACCTTTGGAAGAAAAGAGGGCTGCGGGCGCAGCACCGCCTTATCCTGATGGATGACCATATAGGGGGCCTTGGTGAGGGCTGCTAGAGCAGGGTGTGGGTTATGCCTGGGGGAGCCACGCCCCCTGGGAGGAGCGGCATGAAGGAAAGGTTTTAACACCTTAAGTGCTGTAAAATTCTGCCTAAACCTCCTGGTAGGAAGAAGCATAACCCTAATGTCAAAGAAGGCTGTGTCCGTCTATGAACGAAAGAGAAATATGTATTACCCATATGCTGCTAAAGGCTACATTACAGGTATCTTTACCATTTTACTAACAAGAAAACCATACACAGGGGGAATTTAATACATATTAATTAGCTGACTAATTGACAACATTATCTCTTGAAGTTAGATGAATGAGCTCTGTAAAGTCATTTAATGCATGGAGCAGCTGCTGGGGATCATGCACGCTGAATTATTGCAAGGACATTAAGCATTTCTTTCGTTTTTACTCTCTTTCCCAGACAAGTATGCTGCCAAAGTAACATTTACTTGGTTCTATTTAAAGCAGCAGATACATTAAAAGTGAAGTAGTGGTGTCATTTGGAAGTGGCTATTATCATTTCTGTTACATCTCTAGCATTTAGAATATGTAGCATCTCATTTGAGGACACAGCACTTAATTATTAAACCACAAGCCTGCACAATACTTTTTCATTGAGGGGACAATAGCAAAAATATGCAGTTATATGTCTACCCACACAATCCCATCACAGAGATTCTTGATCTATGATACGGAAAGGAGAGCTCAGCTGTTGAAAGCCCCGTCTAAAAAGAAAGATTTATACAGGCAACATGAAGACGTGTCTCTTATTATCTGACTTAAAATCTGCTGCAAAACCAGATGTTAAACATCAGTTGAAAAAATAAATCAGAGCACCAAAATATGTTGAAGATTGCTGAGTTTTTCCACAAAGAGTACAGTTAGGCTGAGTCATGTGTGGATGGGCTTCAGGTCTTTAATCTACATTTCTCTTTATACCATGTATGAGCACCCATTTAAATGGGTGGAATTTCAAGTAATCATTTTCATTTTTGAAAAACATGTAGGTGGGGAGTGTGGGCAGGAGTCAGGACAGGCTGTCTGGGTATGGCCTCAAAGGCCCTGCCAAATATTTCCTGTATACTGCCACAGCTTCCCACCCATTACGTGTCTATTGCCGCAATTTTCATGACATATACTGCTTGTGTGCCCATGTATTGCCAAAATTGCTTGGGTATCATTACTATTGCCAACTGTCACAGTTGGTTTGGAATTAAAAAAACTTGCCTTTGTACATCTCAAATTGCCTGTGAAATGCCACAATTGCCCTTCTATTGCCTGTGTATTTCCAGAATGTAGCACTATCATCTTGGGCAGCACCAATACCATTTTTTAAATTGGCGAGCATGAGTACCGATACTTGTGCTCAAGTACTCACTGATACTGAGTAACGATTTGAGCCCATACAAAATTAATAGGCTCAAATTGCACTGCAAAGAATCCCATGCGATTTGCAGAGGAGTGCAATGCAATTCTTATCCAAATTGCATGCAGTCTCCCAAACCGCTCCTGTGTGAACCCAGGCTGAAGTCACTATGACTATGACACTATGACAAGCCTAGGTTCACACAGGAGTGGTGGGGGAAACCGCATGTGATTCGGACAAGAATTGCACCGCATTCCTGATCAAATCACATGCAATTCTCGTAACACAAAGGTATCAGTTTTAGGAATCGGAGCATTTGCACGAGTACCGGACCGTTGTTGTCCGATCGTGTGTATGGGCCTTTACAGTACTACTAAAAGGACAAAAATCAGCTTTGACCACTCTGTGTAGCAATAAACACTTAGCCCCTATTCATACCTGAGCGATTTGTCACTTTACTAAAGCAACACGACTCTCAACATGAAGATTCCCATTACATTCAATGTATTCCTGTTAACACATGAACGCCATGCTGCCCGCTTGTCATGTTAAAATTACATGAGTTTTTCCCTGGGCAAAATCACACTTTTGTAAATATAAACTGCTAAATACTCTTTCTCATCGGCAGTATATAGGACTCTTGTGTCTTCTATCAGTTCCTGGTTCTAACTTGTAGGAAGAGTTTTCATTTTGCACAGAGCTGTCCTATCAGGATCCAGGACGCCAGACCCTCTGTCTGGACAGTGCCGATTGGCCCTGTGTTGATCACATACACTATCCCAAAAAAAAAAATGCACCAAACTGAGCATGTGCAGCCTGACCCCAAAGGTTCTGTACTATCCAGACCTGTTCTGGAGTCAGTTGAAGAGGAGGAGAAGGATCTGTGCATACAGGATCAAACAGCCTTTTTACACAATGCAGAGGATTAATGCCTTAGGTTCCACAGTGAGTATAAGAAGCATGCTTTACTACATATACAGGCTGATTTTACTGTTGTGGGTTTAGTAACACTTTAATTAAACAAGCTGAACTTAGAAGCTGATTGGCTACCATGCACAGCTACACCAGATATTGCACTCTCCAGTTTTAGTAAATCAACCTTATGATGATACTGCTGGCCAAAAACAATTTTTTTTTTAAATAAATGAAAAATGCTTCAGAATTACACATTCACGCTTTAAAAAACAAAAAACAAAAAAAACTTTAAAATCTTATTGCAAGCTACAATTTCAGACAGCTCCTAAAACATCCTTTCTGATATCACAACCTAATCATTCAGATATAAATCCATTGAAGAAGAAGAGATTACCAAATGCCTTGTGTGCTTTTGTGTGGGCTTTTTCACAGTACTCCTGCAAAAGTACAGTGCTTTTCTTAAAGCCTAGCCATAAAATTCTTTATATAGATACGGTTTCATGATTTCCAAATTCTTAAGCATTTTGCATGGCCCAGATCCTAGTAGGCTTCTTTCCACCTCCAAACTAAATGTATTCAAGTGTGGGGAATATGGAAGTCACGGCAGTAGTTGTGTTGACAAACGAAATAGAAAAATTAAATGTATACACGATGAAACTGAAAGAATTTAAAACGGAACAATATCAAATAATGGAAATGTGCTGTGTCCCATCCAAGTGCACACTTAAAATCCTTTAATAAGCTCTGTTTGGAACAAATGCACTCAAAGCTCTAATAACGTAACAAAATATTATGTTCTTTAAAAAATAAAAATTGCCTGGATTCAGTCCTGGCGCCGATGGTTGAGTAAAGGAACCACAAGTGTAGAACTGTCGGGAAGATTCCAGGTTCTGCCGCTGTAAGTGCCAAGACTACATTTGTACTGCAGGAAATGTTACTTCATCACTACAGAGAGGGCAGCCGTCAGCCAGACAGCTTACATTCACTTTAACTGCAAATGTCCTTGCTGTACCTATTTTACTATCAAGTAAGCCAGTAGTTACCTCAAAAGGAAATGAACTGCCTCCCAAGCCTGTAAAGCAGACTAGGGGTGTATGCATGTAGTTATAGAATTCTGTCAGTGTGGGTTATGCAAATACTGACCACAGCTAGGGAAGTCTAGCTTTCCTTCTCTACACACGCACACACACACACACACTGGTGAGTGGAACTGCTAATCACATTCCTTTTTGGCAGGAACAGAACTATGGGCAAAATCACATCTTACATAAATGTTGCAGTCCATCCATACAATTAACAGAAAAGCATTTTGTCCCTATGTAACAATTTTTTTTTAACTGTTCCTGCCAGTATATCCATTGACTTTTGCAATTCAGGGTGACAATTCTGTTCATTCCTCAGCGAAGACACTACAGCATTGTCAGCCTGTGAACATGGTAGCCCTAGATCAGGGGTGCTCAACCAGTGACCCACAGAGCCCTCTGATGTGGCCCGCGACCTCCTGCTCTATGATAGCAGGTTGCCAACCCACCATCCTAGCGCATCAGTGTTCTGAATGAAGCCGCGGTAAAAGGAAGCAAGTGGCTGCGGAGGGAGCAGAGCCACATATGCTGATGCTTCCTGTATAGCACCGACTCCTGTCACAAGCAGAGTGATACCAAATGTACTCCGCCTGGGACAGCAATAACCGGAGGTACCTGAATGGAAGTTTTGATTACTAAATTCAGTGTATATATGGGCATATCTGTTCTGCAGTGGTTACTGGGCTACTTCCAAACTGATACACAGATGCAGCACAGTGCACCTTCGGGTTACCTACACTGAGTCATAGACTTCTGTTCTTACCTGCGGGTTTGATGTGCTTTCAGAAAGTGCACCAAACCTGCAGAATATAATAGAAGTCTATGGAAAAGTGCAGCTAACCCACAGGAAAGCCATAGGTGCATTGGGCTGCACTTGTGGTGCAGGTAAACTGAAGCACATCAGGGTGAAAGCAGCCTTAGGCCCCTTTGACATGATTGGTCCAACCCAATCAGACCCCTAATTCATCTCTATGGAGCGGCAGATGTAGAGGGACTTGTGTCCATTTGCACCCACCTACCTCCAATCTGATCCACAAAAAAAAAGAAAAAAGCAGAAGGGGATCTGTCCCCTTCCATCTGGTTGGATCAGATTGGAGGGCCGATAGAGTAGAGTGGGCTGTGTCACATATGCAGAGCGGACACGGATCCATCCGCTCCACTTATTGTGGCCCACGACCAGTTACCAAGTCAATAAAGTGGCCCTCACTCTTCAAAAGGTTGGGCACCCCTGTCCTAAATGGGCATGTACTAGAAGGACATCTGTATGCACCCCTGTCAATATACTAGTTTGTCCCCTTGTCAGTGTCACATTTGCGTAACATTTTGGCTTGCAAGCAGTTGTGGAAAAAATATAAACAAAAGCCTGCAAAACAAAAAAAAGGAATTCATATAGTATTATTATTATTATTATTATTATTATTATTATTATTATTATTATAGGTATAACCCCATACTATCACCAGAATACAATATGTTTTTACATAGAGGTCTTTAGACAGTAGTTTTTCTGAAGATGTTCCTCTGAAGATCTACTTATCAGGGTGGAACTATCTTGTCCAGTGGCCGTCCAAAAGACTTGGGCTCGCAGACAACAGATCATCACCTGACCTTGATAACTGCTGCATTGGGTGACTACTGAACTTATGTCTTTGGGCACCTTATCCTCACCATACAAACACTGATAAATAATTTATAATAGACTTGATGGTTTCAGTGATCTTTCTCTTATTCAAACCAAACAAACGAATGGTAAGTTCATTATTTCCCTGCTGGAATTGGTTTTCCCTTTTTAATAAAACAAAACTTTTTCTGATCGAATCACCCTATTGATTTTGATAGATACCACTCTTTTGTGAAAATGTGGTTATATCATACAGCCATATCAGAAGGAAAGTTCTAGTTTTAGAAACTTTCTCTGGTGATGGTCATCAATTTTTTTTATATATTTTTCATTGTTCTGTCTGATGTTGGCTTTAAAGTGGAGGTTCACCCAAATAACATCTATATAAGACCAAATTCTTTATACTTCTAACATGTACAGTGGGCACTTTTTTATTTTTTTTAGGCTGTACATACCTTATTATCGCTATTTTCAATCCGGATTCCGGGTACTCACTCCCCCGCGGCTAACCCACAGGAGTAGGCGTTTCTATGCTGTGCCGCAATGTAATCTGGGAGTTCGCCCAGATGATTGATGTCATTCAGAAAAAGTTCCCCCGGCGGATAAGGCCCCCCCCCGTATTGCGTAGGCGCGTCACGAGAGTCATGGAGTTTGCGATAGTAGCCGAACATGTAGAGCTGCGAGTCAGCTCTATACGGCGTCTGCGCAGTCAGCTCTACACGGCTCCTAGTCGCGTGCAGGCGCCGTGTAGAGCTAACTCGCGGCTCTACATGTTACGTTCGGAAACTCCGTTACTCTCGTGACGCGCCCACTGTACATGTTAGAAGTATAAAGAATTTGGTCTTATATAGATGTTATTTGGGTGAACCTCCGCTTTAAGCCTATTGATCTAACGAATCAATGAAACAATATTTTTTTCTACAGATTGGATCTAGTAATTAATGATAATTTTTCACTATTATCAGCATTAGACAAATTTTCTCATTGACTTACAACGACAAGTGCATTTTTGCTTTTGTGAATAGCTCATAATTAGCAGGTAGTTATTACTATAGCTAAACCCAACAAAATTAATTATAATCTAGCCTTACCATTATAAAGGATACTGATATGTCAGGGATATGACATTGTGATAATGATATTGTGCTCTGAATCAAGTGGCCCAATATTCTGCTAACAAATCGCAGTACAATTTAGACTGGGAGTGAGGGAGAGTAGGATATATTAGCCAGTGTCGGCCCATCCATAGAGGGTGCACGGGCGCCGCCCTCCTAATCTACATATCAGGGTGCCAGACTATGGATTCCAATGGGGGTGGGGGGGAGAGTGTTTTTTAAAGCATATAATTAGAGCCAGAGGCTCTGTGAATTCACGTGTAATTAGGTGTATGCACCATAATAGGACATTGTCTTTATTTTTTTTACAATAACTGCAAGTTAGGAGTTAATATTAAAATCATTTTAGATGAAATAACAAGTGTTTGGCACTTTCAGCTTTTACATAATATTTACATAAAATAAAACTACCCTTGTCATCTCAAAGCTGTATTTGGACATATTGTATATATTGGGCAGTGGTTTTTAAGTAAGCAACAAAACTCCAAGTAGGGGGGTGTATGTAGGGAGAAGAACCTGGAACACAGCCTACATGAAGCAAACCACAAACTTGAAAGCTGCAGTCAGGGCTATTTTTTGCTACCACTACAGTCCATGTAGAAGAGCTAAAGCATGCACAATGACTTAAGTTGCTTCCCACAGCACACCCACCACTGACCACATTGTATTTCTAAACGTGCACTACAGGAACCTCTTAGTCAAGTCAACCATTTCAGTGATTTAAAAAAAAAAATGATTGCACATAGCCAAAATGTTGCTATCTTTAATTAAAAAAATGGCATGTGTTGTCATATTTTATAATGATCTAAAATTCAATGTGTTTTAAACTTTTAAAAAGGATCTAATTTCTGACCAAAGCAAGGGTCATCAGCATACAATGTGTATCAAGCACACAGTCCAGGTACTAATGGCAATGTATAAACAGCCAGATCTTTATTAAAAAATGTTGTCATTCAAAAACAAAAAATAGTTAAAAGTAAAAAACTATAGGCAATATTTTTTTTTTTTTCATATTAAATAAAGTAAAGCCTCATACACACAATCGGATATCTGATGGAATCTAATCCAATGGATTTTTTCGTCGGATATCCGATGAAGCTGACTTTCATCAATCTTGCCTACACACCATCAGTCAAATGGTGACGTAAAACACTACAACGTGCTGAAAAAAATGAAGTTCAATGCTTCCGAGCATGCGTCGACTTGATTCTGAGCATGCATGGATTTTTGACCAATGGACTTCCACACAGGCGATTGTTTTTTTATCCATAGGAAAAATTTAAAACATGTTCTATTTGTTTTCACCGATGGAAAACAAACCGATGGGGCCCACACGATCGGTTTGTCCGATGAAAACAGTCCATCGGTCTGTTTTCATCGGACAAACCGATCGTGTGTACAGGGCTTAAGGGAGGGTTATAACATGAGTCAGTTTGTTTTTTGTTATCTGCATCCCACGGGAATATTTACCTTCACTTCCTGTTCCATAGCCAAAACAGGAAATAACAGAACTATGACCTGTTTTCAGCAGACAGCGGGGGCGAAAAATCGGTTGTTGGCTGAAGCTACTCATCCGAACCAGGCTTTGGAGGGATCCTGACTTTAGTGTCAGGATCCACGAAAATGCTTGGACTGGCAGTGGCTCACTGAAAGACTGAGCCAGCCCCCCTTTCTCCTGCCCCCCCTCCTACAGCCCTGTGATCCAGTGAGTGCTGGAGGGGCAGAGCAGAGAGCTGGTGACTGGCGATCACTCTGCAGACTGAAGACTGAGAACCAAGCAAGATTTCCCCTCTATTACTTTTCTGGGGACAACCCAAAATTTGGGATTTTCTTTTACTTTGACATTCAATGATAATAGTAAGCAGGACAAGTAGAGGTGGTGAATCTCCCTAACAAAGGCACAGATAACAATGAGGCCTCGTACACACGACCGGACATGTCCGCTGAAACTGGTCCGCGGACCAGTGTCAGCGGACAGATCCGATCGTGTGTACAGGCTAGCAGACAGATTTCCAGCGGACAAATGTTTCTTAGCATGCTAAGAAACATGTCTGCTGGAAAGCTGTCCGGCGGACATGTCCGCTGGTTAGTACACCTAACCAGCGGACAGATATTTCCTGCATGCGTCGAATGGATTTGACGCATGCGGGGAAGTATTTTACTTCCCGGTTTGGTGACGTGGCGGCGTCAACGTCACCGCCTTGTCACCGCGCTGTCTGTCCGCGCGGATTTCGGTTTGATGGTGTGTACAGCCATCAGACCGAAATCTCCGAGCGGACATGTCCGATTTCATTCGTTTTGAAAGCCACAACACCAAATTTGATGACCAGTTGGGAAAAAATGAATATCAAAATAATGCAAAAAAAAAAAAGATTGTAATAATAGTATAGGTATGGTATTATTTGCTAAAACAGTAATATTAGCAA
The DNA here is from genome assembly GCF_905171775.1 of Rana temporaria. NCBI lineage: Eukaryota > Metazoa > Chordata > Amphibia > Anura > Ranidae > Rana > Rana temporaria. Next base: position 258,685,437 of record NC_053489.1, on the reverse strand, counting down.
GATTTTATTGCTGTATTACTATTATCATCTCTAAGACAGGATACCACAACACCTTAATGTCCTGTACACACGAACGGAATTTGATAAAATCCGATGGAATTTTCTATCGGAATTCCGTTCAAGCTGTCTTGCATACACACGGTCAGACCAAATTCCGACCGTCCAAAACTCGGTGACGTAAAACACTACGACAAGCCGAGAAAAATGAAGTTCAATGCTTCTGAACATGCGTCGACTTGATTCTGGTCATGCATGTTTTTTTCTCTGTCAGGAATTCTACACAGACGATCAGACTTGTCGATAGGATTTTTTTCCATCGGAAAAAAATAAAACATGTTCTATTTCTAAACTCCGACAGAAAAAAGTCTGATGTGGCCCACACACGGTCGAAATATCTGATAAAAAAATTCTGTCTGACTTTTTTCATCGGAAATTCCGATCGTGTGTACAAGGCATTAGTTCCCAAGGATAATGTGAACTATGACTCCACTTCATCTGTTTGTGACTCAGGAAAACTATTCCAGGAAGACTTGTCTCACTATATCTAAAAGTCAACTTGGACCTTGGTCACTTTACCTGTCAATGGTCATAATGTGATGGCTCAAGCATGTAGGCAGCAGAAGAGTACGGTTAACCCCTAAGCGGGTAAAAGCATAAAGAGCCTTCTTAGTGATGAGGTCCTTCTTAGAAGGTGAGCACACATTTTGGGTGATGTGTATATACAGGAGGTGGAACAATAAGTTATGCCTTGTACACACGATCGGTTCATCCGATGAAAACGGTCTGATGGATTTTTTCATCAGATATCCGATGAAGCTGACTTTCATCAGTCTTGCCTACACACCATCAGTTAAAAATCTGTTCTTGTCAGAACGCAGTGACGTAAAACACAACGACGTGCTGAGAAAAATGAAGTTCAATGCTTCCGAGCATGCGTCGACTTGATTCTGAGCATGCGTTGATTTTTAACCGATGGATTTCCCCACAGACGATCGTTTTTTTCTATCGTTTTTTTTAACCATCAGATCAATTTAAAACAGGTTCTAAGTTTTTTCACCGATGGGAAAAAAAATGTTGGGGCCCACACACGATCGGTTCGTCTGATGAAAACCCTTTTCATCAGACGAACCGATCGTGTGTACGTGGCATTAGAGAAAATTTAGGAAAATGCTAGACATGGTTGGCTGTACTTAAGATTTACTAGTGAATGGCAATGTAGGCAACTTGCACAAATAATATTTTTGCATAGAAATTTTTAGCACTTTCCATACAGAGTACACTTCAATGTATTGTATGTGTGTACTTTTGAATATATGGTATAAGATATATGTTATATGTAGACAGGCTGAACTGGATGGACTAGTGTCTTTATTTAACCTTACCAACTATGATTTTCTTTTTTTATGAATGCAATTGTCTTGAATGAAGTCTGAACAGAGCTGCACTCAGAGGGATTATTTAGCATTCATGTTGCTCCTTTTTTTTGGTTCTGACATGAAATAGCAATGTAAGGTATGAATGGATTAGGACATGCCTTACAGACCAGTATATCATTTTTTCTCTAGGTCATCTTTTGACAGTTTTCTGCAATAGTTACTTGTAGACAGGAAGCTGAGTTTTCATGTTGTCTTCACTATAACATCTGCCAGCAGCTATAAATGTACCGTTCAGTCACTGTTATCAGGGTTGTGAATTATTATGTGATGTGTGCGGAAACCTTTTTTTTGGTTTAGTCACACAGGAGTCATATAGCTCCTTCATACAGCAAATTCATTTATGTCAAATATAAGTTATTTTCTTTGACATTTTCCCATGAGAAGGAATAGCACAGTACAAGATATTTTGACTGGATCCTGCCTAAATTTAGCCAATAGGGTTTATCTCAACAAGCTGTCATGCATCCTATACATCCTGTGGAACTCCGCTGTGTATTTACCATTGAAGTATTTCAAACTTATGGGTTCCATCCTTAAATCCTTTGTGTGGGGAACCAGTAAACATAAACTTCACTGGTGAACCCTAAAAAACCCAATCAACCTGAGGTGGAGCCGCCTTACCCTATCTTAATTATATTATCTTGCTGCTCAATTATTCCACATCTATCACATAGACAAATCTGATCATCAATGCAACCAAAGATTAATTTGCACCCCTCTCACACACACACACACCACACACCATATGTGCAATAATGCATGGTCTCCAGGGCTCCGCTGTGGGTGATAACTTGCACAGGTCTCCTAGATCGCCTTAAAAGAATGGGGACTTGGCCTTGACAAATCTGAATCTTCCTATGCCCCTTTATGACATACCAAACATTTACCTAAACTTTTTACGATCCTAAACTTAGAATTGTGGGCCTCTAAAGACTAGTACACACATCAGCCAGCTCAATAGAAACCAGCTGACATTTGGTCCGTGTGTACTGCGGTCTGTCCTACAGAAGCCGTCTTCTGTCGAAGGGGCGTGACTGAAAAAGGTCTTCCGATCAGCACTCTCAGCCAATGGCAATAACACAACAGGGAGATTGTTCTACTAACATTGCATGGTTAGTACAGCGGCTTCTTCAGAGCTCTCATTTTCTTTGGTTAATGAAAAAAACGACTAACGAGGCTTAAGCACATTTTCTATTTAAACCATTTGGTCACTGCAGGGTGTCCTAATCCTTAAATACTTAAGGATTAATTCTTACTTCCTAATAAAATACTTTTTTGCTACCTACAATTCTATCATGCCCTACGAACCCAATTCTCTACTACTTACCCAACATTTGTGTCTATTCCTCTGTTAGAGATATTATATGGTACTAAGCCTCAAAAATTTATCTCCACACTATACAACATGTTTCTCAGCCCTTCAGCCACAAAGACAGGTGGCTAAGCCGTGGTTTTACCACCCACCCCTCTCCTCCCCACCCCGTAATTCTAACATTACAGTCTGCCGGGGCTGTACACATGCTGAGGCCAAGGCATTTTTAACTCAGACTCTGGTTTGACAGGTGGCACTGCCTGTCAAACTTGCCTATTAAAATCAATGGGGCTGCACAGCAATCATGGGCCAAACGCTTGGCTCACAGTTGTGTCGTGATACCACAATGTAAAATTAAGATAAAATAAACAAATAGATTTCAGGAGGCAACAGTAGCACCTCCTGAATGCCTGTTGTCGCTGCTATACCGTCCCCCAAAAAGCGATTCCTGATTGAGGAATTTCAGGAAGATATTTCTTTATTGTCATTAGATGGAGACGACGATCATAGGAAATACACAAATTAGACACATTGTAGGGATTGTTTCCAATGGCGAGGCATTCTCACATAAATATATATATATATATATATATATATATATATATATATATATATATATATATATATATATATATATATATATTTATTTCAAAACTAAAAAAAAAAAGGTATAAACTTCTAGACAAAGATTTTTCAATAGATATTTCTTTTGTAAGTCCCACTTTCCCCTCAGACAAAGCTAAGGCAGGTGAGCAGGTTATGTCAAATATGTGTGGTGCATTCCTTAAATCAATATATCAGCTCTTTAGCCATCACACCTACCATAAACCATGACTGTTTAACTTCATGTCAAACAGCCCTCCTTCAACAATGTCTGCATGTAAGGTTATAGCTTGTCTGCTGGGATCAAAATTAGGGCTCTTTCTTTTAGTTCTGGCTAAAGAAAAACAGAAAAGTACATTATGGAATATCCTAAGAGACTTGTTTGCTCCGGAAAGGCTGCGAGAATTGCAGAGTTGGTTCTGGCCTGTCAGGATGACCCAAAGAGAAAAGCCAGGCACAAAGTATTGAAAAAAAATTAACAGTCCTCCAAGATATAAAACCTTAAAGCAGCCAAACCATAGAGAAGAAAAATGTCCAAAACAGAGATGCAAAATTGTAATGCTTTAATAATACAATGTAGTCTGTAAAATGTACTTCAGGATTACATTAGACAGTGGCTTATTTTTAAGCAGATTTTTATTTGCAGAGCAAGAGATTTTCAATTATGTGAGCATTTTCAGGTTTCTTGCTTAAAGGAGAAGTCCAGCCTGAGCTTGTTTGGCTGGGCTTGTCTAAGGCCCCTTTTACACTGGGGCGGGAGGCGCGGTGGCGGTATAGTGCCACTAAAAATAGCGGCACTATACCGTCGGAATTGCAGCGGGATTCAGCAGCTAGCGGTGTGGTGATAACCCCCGCTAGCAGCCGATGGAGGGTTAATACCGCCCACAATGCACCTTACCGCGGTTTCCCATTGTTTTAAATGGGAAGGAGCAGTATACATACCGCTCCTCTCACCGCTTCAAAGCTGCTGCTTGCAGGAGATTTTTTTCTCTACTGCCAGAGCATCGCTCAGTGTGAAAGCCCTCGGGCTTTCACATTGAGAAGGCTGAGCAGGAGTTTTTCCAGGCGGTATTTAGGCGCTATTTTTAGCGCTGTACCGCCTGAAAAACTCCTCAGTGTGAAAGGGGTCTTATGGGTCACAGGAGTGCAATATGTTTTGCGCTCCTGTGACTCGTTTTCAGCAGAGAGTGGTCTGAAGACCGTTACTGGAATCAGTCCAGGCACCGCGTCATCACAACAATAAAGCTGGATCCGCCAGGTGCCTGGACTGATACCAGTCTCAGCCTCTCAGCAAGCAGCTGAGAGCCTGAGACGGCCGATCCCTCCCCTCCACAGCTCAGCGCTCCAGTGAGTGCGGGGGGCAGAGCAGAAAGTTGCCGATTGACAGTCAGCAGCTCTCTGCTCAGGGATCTGTGAAAACCGAGCCATCAGTGGTGTTCGATCGCTCGGTTTTTAGTGCAGAGACGCCGGGGGACAGATGCAGCATAGGACCGATGCTGCATCTGGTCCAAAGCTGCATCCACCTAGATTAGTATGATAGGGGAAAAAACTCTGGTCACATATGTGCAGCCATGGCTCACAGCGTGGGGTCCAGTGTCTTCCTGTCCACCGATTCAGCATGCATGCCGGGGTGGGCAGGGGAAGCCAGAGATTGTTGCTAGCGGCTATAGCAGTGGGGGCTGGTGCTTCCGGCTCTAATCCTGTTCTTCTCTAAAAATATAAAAACCTGTAGAACTCTATGCGTTTGGCGCTCTGCATGGAGATTAGGGGGACAGTGCCCCTGCGCCCCTTATGGACGGGCTGCCTCTGGACTATAGCAGCCGCTAGTGATAATTGCAAGTGAATCTGGCAGGCTGGTTGTACCCAAGTTGATCAATCAACTTGGTACATTCAGCCTGCCACACGTGGTTCGAATCTCTGAAAATCTCTGCGGCGCATGCACTGTAGACACCGGTGCCATCTTTCTTGGAAATATCTCCTTAACCGTGTGGGTTAAGGAGATATTTCTTGCACCTACAGGTAAGCCTTAAACCGAGGCTTACCTGTAGGTCAAAGTGGTCTGTTAGGCCCTGTACACACGATCAGTCCAAACCAATGAAAACGGACTGAAGTTCAGTTTCATCGGTCCAAACCGACCGTGTGTTGGCCCCATCGGCCCGTTATCCTTTGGTCGCAAAAATTAGAACTTGCTTTGAAATTGAACCGATGGACGCCTAACCGATCTGTCAAAACCGACGGTTAGTACGCAAAAACATTGGTTCCAAACCTGCGCATGCTCAGAATCAAGTCGACGCATGCTTGGAAGCATTGAACTTAATTTTTCTCTGCACGTCGTTGTGTTTTATGTCACCGCGTTGGACTTGATCGGTTTTTGAACTGATGGTGTGTAGGCACATTAGACCATCAGTCAGCTTCATCGGTTAACCGATGAAACTGAACTTCAGTCCGTTTTCATTGGTTTGGACTGATCGTGTGTACAGGGCCTAAGGGTTTACAACCTCTTTAATTAGGAAGATCATTGATTAGTCTAATTCCTATTTGTAAAGCTGGATAGAGAGTTCCTGGGGAGCTCTTGTGCACATCGCTGGTAAGGGGGGGGCTGCTGCACATAGAAGGTTTTTTTTACCTTCATGCATAGAATGGATGTAAAAAAAAACTTCAGCCTTCAAAAACAAATGTTTCTTTTTGAATGTTATCCTATGTGTCCATGCACATTAGGACATTTAGAGGCATATTTTAAGCTCAGAGTTTAGAGGCAGCCAAAAAACATTCTGGTTTACATTTTTGAGAGGAGTTTTCTGGAAGAAAAGCTGTAAACACTCCTAAATGCTTCTAAACACTCCTAAGCACCTACACACCAAGGCTCTATTTTTGTAAGCCCAGTGTGCATGGACCCTAAACATAGGTTTTGTTAGGCTAAAATAAAAAGGCTTCAATAATATCAGTTTGTGCATTTTCAAATCTTTTCATGCAGTATTAAATGAATCTTGTACGTTAGCCTTTCTGTATCATGGTGAATCTAGGAATTTGGAATGTTGATTAGAACTGAGAAAAAAAAACTATAATAAAGAAACCTGATATGATGCTCAGTCAGGACTACACCCAAATTACAGTGAGGCCAGCAGTCTGAATCGGATGAGATGTTACCGATATTATTTTTGCAGTTTATCAAGACTCCCCTGTTCCAACTGACATTTGCAATCCAAGTTGTCCTTACACATGAAAGAGCACTTTGAAGCTTTCCCATACAATATAAACTCTCCTATATTTCAGCAAAACACACTTCACATATTTATTGTCTTCCAAGCAGGGGAGGATTATATATAAAAATATATACTGTATATCTAGCAGTGTCTGTGACAAGCACAGTCATCTGAACGGCAGTGTCAGCAGTCTCCCTCCTTACCAGCCTAATGGCTGTATCTAAGTATGTATTTGATGTCCCATAAAGGACTCACTATGTAGACTTTTAAAGCGGTTGTATGGTCTTTTTTTGTACTTTTACCTACAGGTAAGCCTATAATAAGGCTTTCCTGTAGGTACAAAAAATATCTCCTAAACCTTTACGGTTTAGGAGATATTCCCCTCGCAATGAGCCGCTGACTGCAGCGGCGCATGCGCACAGGGGATTCTCAGCTGAAAGCCCGGCAGACGCCGGACCTTGCCAGAAAGAAGTCTCCCGCGCGCATGCGCGGGAGTGATGACATCGCGGCTCCAGCCACTCACAGGTAAGTTACCGATGCCTCGTTCTAAGGTAAGTATTTCATAATGAGCTGGTATGCTGTGCATACTAGCTAATTATGCCTTTTGCCTTACAGGTGACAAAAAATAAAACATTTCTGGGACTATACAACCACTTTAAGTAAGACTGCAAATACTTTTAATGGAAATGGAATGGGATGGATTGGGGAGTGGGTCACTGGAACCAACATAAATAGGGGGAATCAAAATCATTAGGACATTTTTCTACTTGCCTGATCAAAAATTCCTCTAAGAAAATGAAAGCCTATGATCTAAGTCTTCTTTTACTGCAAAGAATAAAATGTTATTTGTGGCATATAAAGGAAATCCTTCCCAATGGAAAGTTGTAGGATACAATTGCTGACTTTGTTGCCTCTGCCTGCTGCAAATTTGCAGCTCATTTGCTGAATGCTTGTTGCTGAACTCTGAAATTACTGAAGCCAAACAAACAGTTGACTAGTTTCAACTTCAGATGAATGCAAGCAATGGAAGCCCCCATATTTTTCTTATGACAGTTACAATTAAAGAGATCCAAGAACAGACTAATATAGGCAATTTCACCTGCATGTTACAAGCTAGAAGACATGATATTCTTTTTTGTGAAGTCTCTTGGTGTTTTGGGGTAATAAATCGAGTTCAAGTAAATAATAAAAGTAAGTGAATGGAGAGAAAAATGTTGCCAAAATATATATGTTGCATTCCAAGCATTGGATTGATAAATCTTCGAGTCCAGCTTGTTCTTCTGGGGACTATAAAACTCCCATGATGCACACAGAATGGCTTAGCAACCACCACACTAATCAAACATCTGCCTTTGAAGCAAGGGAATCGTTACCCTTTTATGACTTTAAGGACTGCCATATATGATTGCTAGCTACATATAAACACTTTTGCCAGAGATCTGAAAATAATAGTGCATTCTATGCATCATGAGTTTGTGATCAATCTGGAGCACATTACTTTAGGAGGCTCGGCCTCTGGCTACATTGATGGTAGGAGTTAAACCCTGTACTCAAGTGCTTGGTTAATATTGTGCACACCTGGAAAAAATATGTCTAAGTTCCATTTGAAACAATGAACTCTGCAATGACTTCCTGTTTACTGGGGATAAAGGAGTTCTTTTATAACCGAGGATAACTCTTTAGCAGATTATAACGTTAGAAGTATAGATTAAAGATAATGACGTTTACTTTGACATTATTCAAGTAAACTAACAAAATCCATTTATCCTTGGATAATTTTAAGCATAGTACGCTACTTTTTTTCTTCAATAACAAATCTTTTCTCACTGCTAATGCTGTCTGTATGGATCCCTTCCTACTTTTATGTTCCTTTGTACCTTTGTACCTTGAATACATTTCCGACCTTAAAAACCACAGGCACATTGATTTGGGTATTTTGAGATTTTTGGGGGTAAATTATTCTTCTACTGAAGAATCTATGCTGCTGTTGGAATCTGTTGGAATCTTCAGCATCAGATGCACCTTCGGATGTGTCTGATAGTGGTCCCCTGCTCCTTAAAGGGGAGGTTCACCCTATAAAAAATTTCTAACACTACATCCAGCCCAGTTCTGCAAATAAAATTACACTGACCTTTTTTTTTGCCGTAGATAGCGTTTAGCCTTAGAATTCACCGCGGCTTCCGGGTAGGGAATCCCGCGGGAGTGGGCGTTCCTATTGACATGCCAATTGATTGACATGCTAAATGACGGCGCACACAGCGCGTCACGACTTCCCGAAAGAAGCTTGGGTTGGCTCGGCTCTATTGCGCAGGCAAAAAGTATGAATGGAGCCTTAGACGGGTTCCTACTGAAAGTATCTCACCAAAAATATAATTTTTGTTGCATGGGATGCCTGAAATCTGACTTGTATCTTAGTGTAGACTTCTGGGAAAATTGGTGAGCCAATCAGACAAGCAGAAAATGATGTTTCTGGGGAGTGGTCAGTACACATTCTGTGTACAGAACACCTCCAGGTAGCCATATTGCAATGCATTCTCAGAAAATTACAGAGCTTCAAATTGAAAAGGAAAGGCCATTTTTAATACCATTCCATTACAATATGATTAGTGTCGCAATTATATGCGCTATATTATTTTTTCTTTATTTGCAATTCTTTTCCCCAGCAAAAATGGAGTCATTGGTATGCATGGCGGTTTTTATATTACCTTTCAACAAAAATACAATGAGGAGAATGTATCAAAAGTAGAGCAGACAGAATCTGTAGCAGTTGTGCATGGAAATCAACCAGCTTCCATCTTCAGCTCGTTCAGTTGGGCTTTAAAAATGAAAGAAAGAAGCTGATTGGTTGCCATGCACAACTGTTCCAGATTCTGACTGCTCCAGTTTGGGTAAATTCTCCTAAATGTTTATTCTTTATTTCATGAATCTGAATCTTTCATCTGCTAGTTAAGAAAACAATACTAACCCCCTGTCTCATAGAACAAAAGTATTACAAAAATTGTATGGGAATGAAAAAAAAAAATGTCAGCAGAAAAGCAGCCTTTTATTGTGTTGGTGTAAATATGTGCGTAAATTGAAATGTCTGTGCTTGACACAATTACAAGCTTAATGGATACGTATTCCGAGGCACTCCCTGCACTCACAATGCGCCTGAACACGTTAATGCATGGGCTGTGTCTTCTGTGGAGTTGAAGGGACACTAACCTGGGACATACGCTACTTATTCCCCCCCACTATAATAAAGGCTCATCCGTTGACAGATGTTATTTATGCAGACAAGGACATCTGGACTGCTAGGTGTTAAGACATGCCTTTGGCACATCAAGAACACCATTCTACGCTCTGGTATGTCTATGTCAGCTGCCTTCTTTACATCTGTAGGAACTTTCACTCTGTACTGTTACCCTGGTGTTTACAAAGACAAAACTACCACCAGGACAAGTACCATCATTTCACGCCATGCATTACACCATATCTCACATAACATGAAACGATGTAACATTTACAACCTACAGTATTTGCAATCATTCCACTCTAATCTAGGGAGATTTTTTGGATCTTTTTTTTTCCTGCAAACCCTGGTATACAGGTGTTGCCACAGTGACCAAATCAGCAATCCTAATGCCGCGTACACACGACCATTTTTCATGACAAGAAAAATGCAATTTTTTAAATTGGTCATAAAAAAACTATCGTGTGAGGGCTCCAGAGCATTTTTCTCGACGTGAAAAATGGGCATTAAAAATTTAGAACATGCTCTAATTTTTCTCGTCGTCGTTTTTCATGTTGTGAAAAACGGTCGTGTGTGGGCTTTACTGACGGGGAAAAAAACGCGCATGCTCAGAAGCAAGTTATGAGACGGAGCGCTCGTTCTGGTAAAACTAGCGTTTGTAATGGAGATAGCACATTCGTTACGCACATTCGTTACGGACTGTAACGGACTGAAAAGCACGAAGACTGAAAAGCGCAAATCGTCTCTCACCAAACTTTTGCTAACACAAAATCAGCAAAAGCAGCCCCAAGGGTGGCGCCATCCGAATGGAACTTCCCCTTTATAGTGCCGTTGTACGTGTTGTACGTCACCGCGCTTTGCTCGAGCATTTTTTTTTCACGATCGTGTGTATGCAGGCAGGCTTGACAAGGATCACGTCGAGAAAAACTTTGTTTTTTTCCATGACATTAAAAACGGTCGTGTGTACGCAAGATTAAACTATTTATATACATAGTGAAATAATACACAATGAGGTTGATTTACTAATGGCCCATACACACGATCCGAATATCGTACGACGGATCGTATGACTTTTTTCGCTTAATAGTCGCAAGTAAAATTAAATAGGTTATTAAAGTCACGAAAATTTTCGTACGACAGAAAAAAATAATCGGAAGTGATGTCATGTGTTGTAATGTATTTGTATTGTATTTTCGGACGACAACTATACTGACTAAACGAAAATCGTACGATCTGACATCGTACGTGGAAAATTTTCGTGCTTGTCCGATCGAATAATATCGGATGGACTGTCGTGATCGGCTCTCGAAAGTAGTGTACACACGATCCAAAAATCGTCCGATTCTTCCTCGGACGATCGTTTTCGTCCGATATTCGGATCGTGTGTATGGGCCAGAAGGGCTCATTCATATGTGCATTGATCTCTGAAGAGCGATCTGCATCCAAATCAGAGCATCTGACAGGTGTAGAAAAGGGGTTGGATTACCTTGCCACCACCAGCATTAACCCTATTCACTTGAATGCCCACCCAAAAGGACAGGGGACATCCTTTCTGCCATGGTCACAAAGCACAGCATTGCGGCTACATGCAAAATGTGTACAGCCTTCGGAAGATGCCTCTGCAGCTATAGAGGAAGAAATTGAGGGCAGTAAAAACGTGGCTCAACCGTGATGTTTTACTGCCCCAGGGTCTTTCATTTGGATCCTAATTTTATCAGTGCTACCAGTTGCCTATTCGTAACCAATACCTAAAAAGTTGAACACGAATGAAAAAATTCTGTTTATGTGTTATGCTTTTGTTATTGTACTGTTTGTTGTTTGTAGGCAAATCTTCACTAAAATCTACTTCAAAAAAAGGTTTTCTCGGGCCTTTCCAAACCGGCCTCTCTAGTTATGTTATGAATGTTGGAGAGTAATTATGAAATCCATCTACCGGTGTCATTCATGATGTGGTTGGTTTGGAGGTCTATGAAGTCTGGAGAAAGCAAATTCCTCTAAATAAAAGGGAACATTTAATCTATAAAAAATAGTAGCCAAAAAAAAGGAGGGAGTTTCCTGTCAGAATAGCTGCATCTGGAGAGGTTTGCGGCCTACAGCAATTGAGCTGTATCCTAAGTGAGCCATCCTGAGGACATACAGAGACAAAAGAAGGCTCTCAGCTTGTTGTTTATTCAAAACATAGAGGTCTTCCTGCCTGCTAATCTCCACAATTATAACCTGCAAGGAAGTGCTGGCGTGCTCATTACCTTGCTGTTGCTGCTGCTGCACTATACAGTTTAAACCTGACATATTAGGTATAAAGAATCTTTATTTTAAGGAGCTATGAACGTCTTTAAAAGTAGTTCTGAATGCTGAAGGGTTTTTACCTTCATGCATTCTATGCATGAAGGTAAAAAAAAACACCTGAGCCCGATCTCATTGGCTCAGACACAGCAGTGGGAGCCATTGAAGACAGCAGTGTATCTTATGTACACACAGAGCGCCAGGTCCATGCACAAATGCCCTCATTGCACGTGGCTTGCAGGGGGGAGGAGCCAGGAGCACCGATGGCGGACCCCAGAAGAAGAGGATTGGAGCTGCTCTGTGCAAAACCATTGCACACAGCAGGTAAGTATGACATGTTTGCTATTTATGAACAGCTAACCAAACATGTTTTAATGTATTCCAATGCATAGACAATATCAGATTACGGTGCACACCCGTGAGAACAGCAGATATCAGCATGTTTAATAAGCTGCTACTAAATATCAAAGGGTTGAATTTATTAAGCGACAAATGATTGGGTCACTGCTCTTTTGCCACTAAATGACTGTAGGATTTGTCACTATAGTTATAAAGTGCATTCATCCCATACGGGTTTGCTGGGTCAAGTCCCATTCACTGCACATCTGGATTTCCAATTCTACAGTGAAAAATTTAGATGTCAGTAACATTTGCAAGTTTATGACTAGCCTAGATTATCCTACTTTTGAAGAGACCCTGTCATCAATTAAAAAAAAAAAACAGATAAAAGCACATATGAAAATGCTTACTTGCAACGTTTTTCCTTTTCATAAACATTTTTTAATTCACTAGCAACGTGCATTTGACTTCACCAAGAAATTCGACTACTTTAGTAATGGTCGATTCCCTAGCACGGGCACAGTTCCCCTTTATGCCTGATATGCCATGGACCTCTTTTTTCTTCTGGGAGTGTCCAATTACTGTCTGTGCTGACCCAGCTCACCAGTCCCTCTCTTCTTGCACACAATGCACTTCTACGAGTCAGCTAATTCATTAAGAACAATGTATTGTTTGGCAGATCTATCTCAACAGTTGGTAAAAAGGGAGACAGAGTAATTGCTCCTGTTGAGAGCGCCATCTACTGGTATTTAAGTCTCTATAGTTAATACAACACAAAAATATGGAACACAAAACTTAAATGTAAATTTCAAGGTCATGTACAAATTAAGGTATACTTTATAAAAATAACTCAAAATGTGTGATCATTAAAACACTTCACTTTCCCATCAAAGCGGTTTGTGAGGCACCAGAAAATGATCGGTGTGTGTCATGATGATGTAATATGTAGCAAGATTGTGAAGAAAGTGAATGTGAGGGCCAAGCATTCGTAATGTCGTTTCTGTACAGAGTAAAGAGATAGGTCACAGCCTGCAAAACTACACCTGGTAATACAGGAAGATATGTATGACTCATCCCTGGATTACAATAATGTACCACAGGCAATCTGACATTATGGAGATGTATTATCATTGAGGGTGGGGAACTATTACTATTCACAATAGTTCACACGACTTTATTTTGTGGCAGACATTTCTGCTTTTATCTCTATATCTATGAAAATGAAATACAGAATTAATGCACTGATTACAGAAACCAAAATTATAAAGTGCCTGAAAATTGTGTTCTGGATGTACACCAGTACCGGTGTACCGCCATTCATGTCTATGGGCGTCTGAACGCAGCACCTGGGCTTCCAGGGCCAGAATTTACATTGTACGCCTTTAAGGCCTCATACACACGACCGAGTTTCTCGGCAAAAACCAGCAAGAAACTTGCTGGGATTTTTTTTTTGCCGAGGAAACCGGTCGTGTGTACATTTTTCGACGAGGAAACCGTTGAGGATCCCGTCGAGCCAAAAAGAGAGCATGTCTTCTTTTTCCTCGACGGGAATGGAGAAACTTGCCTTGTCGAGTTCCGACAGCCTAACAAGGAACGCGACGAGGAAAACGATGTGTTTCGCCCGTCGAGTTCCTCGGTCGTGTGTACGAGGCTTTACACACCGTGTATATGAGGCCTTATAGCGAAAAGCTGGGTTTGAGTATAAAGAATGCTATTTTGCCAGAATAATCCTCTAGACTGAACTGTATTTGAAATAAATTGTAATATTATGGGATCCCTTATTAATTATATACTTTAATATTATTATTATTTGTAGTCCTGGAAACTTTACAAAAGAATCCTTGGTGAAACTATATGCCTATGCGAGAAGGTATGCTAGTTCTGTGACAGTAAGGCTTCATGCACGATGGTGTAATAAAATACTCCGATCTACTCTGAGTATTTTCTACCAGCTGGCAAAATATCCTGTGTAAAAAATGCTTGATTTGGCGCAGTATTATGCATATTTATTTATTTATGTGCATTTACAAGTGTATGGCGTTAAGAAGCATATGTTTATATACTCATTCTCTAGTTTATTCTGGGCACTAGAAAGAATATATATGTATATGCCCACATTTATGTGTTTCTAATGCTGCGTACACACGATCGGCTTTTGCCCGGCCAAATCACATCGGAATTCCGACGGAAAAATATAGAACATGTTCTATATTTAAAGTCCGATGGAGTTCATCGGAATTTCAGATGAAAAAACTCTGATGGGGCTACACACGATCGCAAAACCTGATGGAAAAAGTCCATCAGACTTTTTCTATCGAAAATTCCGATCGTGTGTACGGGGCATAAGAGCATGTACCAAAGTATGTGTGTACATTATGCCAGTATGCTCCTCTATGAACTCAGACGCTGCATCAAAATAAGTGGCTAAATTGTGGCCAAATGCCACAATCTAAATAAATACAGTGGCTGAAATAGAGCTGCTTTCAGAGGCATTAAAAATAAATAATTAAATAATGTTTTCTGCCCACATGCATAAGGCCTTAGGCTCCATTCACATTGGCGTTTTGGGATCTTGAGTACAATCGTTGCATTTCTGCCCACAATTTCAAAATGCACTACAAGCGCAAAACACGTTATTTTCAATGGCAGTACAGTTTTGCCGTTATTGTTGCGCGGCAATCCCAGCAAGTCACGTGAAGCTTGTCGCCCTAAATTGTGCAACACACATGGCAAAACCGCACTGCATTTTAGGTGCCATTGAAAAGAATGGCACATGAAACTGTGTTTTGCAAATGTAGTGCATTTTGAGAACGTGCAGAGAATTGCTGAAATTCTGCCCAACATCCCAAAACACCAAATGTAAGGGGAACTTTAAGGTAAACCTATTCTGGGGATTTATTAGCTGTACTCTGTTAGGGGATAGTTACTTCCATTAGACTTTTTACACAAAGGCAACTTTTTATGTTGACTGAGTCACTATCTTCATTACTTTCTGAGACACTGAGCTGGAACAAGAATGAAGATCAGAAGCTCTGACTTCATTCTGAACTTCTTATCTGCTTACTTTTCATGGGCCAGTGACTCAGAGCATATGGAAGCCAAAGAGAGGTTTTAAGCCCTAACGATCTCTGTTGGCTCATCCAACAGAATAGAGGAAGCAACCCTTGGCCCTCTATATTATCTAGCTCATTAGCTAGCTAAGCAACTAGCATTCTTAGAAGGAGGTCAGCAATGGCAGCCCTTATTTATTTTTGTGTAGGCTTATGCCTGTGCTGATACTAAACATTTAAAACTGAGCTAGCTAATATAGAGGACCAAGAGTTGCTTCACCTTTTCTGTTGGATGGGCCAACAGAGATTAAAGTATGCCTGTCTGTTGGTTGGAGAAGTGCAATATGGGTGTGTATGAGATCTGCAGTCAGAATTTGAAGCTTCCATAAGCCAATGAAGTATTCAGGGGCTTCTGTGGCACGCTGGAAGAAGTACAGTAACTCCAGTTCATTGGTTAGCTCAATTACTATAAACAGAAAGTTACATTATGGCTTAAAACCTGTACGGTCATGTAAAGTAATCACAGTTAAAAGATTTTTTACCTCATATCAGTCATCGTTATTTTATATAATCAAACCTCCTACATACTGGCTTGGTGAGATAGCGTACTTAATTCTTCTTTTTGTAACAAAATACATATCGTGAAACTGTGAGGGTGTTAGTAGGGGAGCTGTCATTGCTGACTTGTTTTAAAAGATGTAAGCTCAGGAGCTATCATCCTTATGCTATGTCTAATACCTAGTGAGTCAATGACCTAAAGCAAACATGGAGGTTTCAAGGTAAAACTTTGGAGATTTTACTGGCTGAATGCTAGTCAGTGATTCACTGGGTGGCCCCAGAACGATAAAGGTGATAGACTTGAGTTCTTTACAGTTTTTAATTAAGTCAGCTTAGGCAAATTTCATATTTCTCTCCTAACAAACCTGGGCAGTACAAACTGCATGCAAGTACCTGAGAAGACAATAAAAAAAATTAGGAGTCACCTTCATGCCATGACTGCATGTCAAAACAACCAGTAAATCCAGCAAATATAGGCCACTAGGGTGATATGCAAACCTTGGCTGTCCCAACCATTTCCCTTTCCAGCCCCCCCCCTTTTGATCAGTGAGGCCCACAATCATATTTTACAACCAACAGGGAAACTTAAGACCCCATTCACACCTTCGCGTTTTGTCGCATGTAGCGCGACGCGAACAAACGCCAGAGGGACAAAATACAATGTTAGTCAATGGGGATGGTTCACATCTGCACGCTGATGCGCCTAACGCGCATCGCCTGTAGTCAAAAGAAGTTCCGGACCCTTTTTTGTCGCGCAATACGCGCGATATGCGCGTATTTGAGCGTTTTTGGTTTTCCATTGAAATCAATGTAAAACGCCAGATACGCGTGTATTGCGCGACAACAAGCGTTTGCTACGGGCGTTTTGTCAATAGAACTTGTCGCCCATGCAGAAGATTAAAAAAATCTACCAACATAGCAACAAGTGATGAAAAGATGATAGTTTTTCCTATTGGCTAAAAAAAAAACGTCTAAGTACAAAAACGTCGGACAACGCTGTATGCAAACGCGCATATTAGCATGAATACGCGCGAAAAAAACGCCTAAAAAAAACGCCGGAAAACGACGCTATTGCCTACGCCTAGGTGTGAATGCAGCCTAAGTGGTGGGACATACAGTATATGCACTGATAACATCAGCAAACTAAAAGTTTGCATAGACTAGTTGTTTTGACATGCCTTATTCACTGAAAGTAACCCTGGTCTAGTATTTTTCATTGACATGTAGCGGCGTGAGAACCTAGGTAACCCCGCAAGACATGCCCATAGTTAAAGCTGAAAGGTAGGTAAACATTTTGCTGTTACAGAATATTTAATATGTTAGCAGACATTCCTAAACTTTTACTTTATTATTGCGTTAGGTAGGTTTACAACGGACAGCTGCAATATATTCAACATTATGAAGAAGCCGCTGCGGTCACCAGATGTAGATAAGTCCTCTTGTACAACTTCCAGACAACAAAGCCAAAAGAAAACAGACACAAATTATGAAACACCACGGCTGCCAATGCAGTTTTTCAGAACAAGAGGAAAACAAAGACATTTCATTATGTCACCTAGATACTGCCCTATGTATCCTTCAATGAAGGGAACGGAACTGATGAGAAAATCCTCATGGTCCATGCAAATCTCATAAGTGAAGAACAGGTTTGAAAAAAGGAAATGTATGTTTTTTTCCATTTGTGAATGTTTCGGATTGGTGAGGTCTGACTAGCAAGCAGCCTTTGCACTTTTCTTCAGGGCATGTAGGTGGCTAATTGGCTCTGGTATCTTTAGAGCACAGGTGTCAAACACAAGGCCCGTGGTCCGAATCCGGCCCTCCAGGCCATTTCATGTGGCTCTCGCACCTCTCCTGCAGCTGCAGGAGAGCTCCAGCCCTCCTCTGGTCCTCCTCCAGACCCCTACTTTCAAGCAATGCATCCAGCTTCTTCCCAGCAGCAGCATAAGGAAAGGGGGTGCACTGTGATGTAAGGGAGAGTGGGGGACTCAACTTCTGATGGTGGGGTGGCTCTTGACATCTAATATACGGGGAGGGATGCGCTGGACATCTAATCTTACAGATACAACCGGCCCTTTTGAGGACAATCATAATGTTGAAGCGGCCCATGATGAAATTGAGTTTGACACCCCTGCTTTAGAGGATACAGAGGTGCAAAAATACAAAGTTAACCCAATTTTCTTCTGATCTAACAGCAGGAAAATAAAATGTGTTTGGTTGTTCTGGATCAGTGTAATTTGCACAGTATTGCTGTGCATCGTTTCCTTAATAAGCCTAAATTAATAAGAATCTTCTTGGTCCTTCTGTAGTTTTGGATCCTTATGATATAAAGAGAGGAAGGGCAGTATTACATTACATTCAGTCATTATCTCTGGCATTACTGTCGTCACTTATAAACATGGACTGAAAATTAAAATGATACCATGGCTATGTTTTTGTAAGACCATGGTAATTATCATGGTGCATTTAAAATCATAGTTCATTATAGATTAAAATGACAGGGCTTTCCGACTTTACATCTCTTAAGCCTCTATGTTTTTCCCACCCCACCTCTCAGAACAGGCGTATTACCTTTCACACAAATCTCTGAATTGTAGGGGATTGCACAAGGCCTTACCAATTACAGTACACTGTGTTATTTCTTTGAACTCTTATTGCCTGCAGTAAACTTTCAAGGAAAACTCTTTCTCCACCATTGAGTCAAACTCTTAAGTGAAATTAATATCAGAAGCCTAGCGGATTAGACTTTCTTCCAGGTCTGCCTTCCAGCTGGCACACAATTATTTCATACTGTTATCATCTATAAAAGTCTAATACATGAGAATGCGAATACATCCTAGGCATTGCTTTCAAGAAGAGTAGATGTATGAAAGTAAGCATGACTCTGATACAGTTTGCAACCTATAATCAGCAGTGATATCACCGACTTTGCTTTTGCATTTTCTCTTCTTGTGTAAATGAACTATGAATTGATCATTACAAATCACAGTAACCTATAGCAACCAAACAACTCCAATTAGGCATAGTCAGTATTGTTTACTGCCCATTTCCTTACCAAAAAAATAAGCCAATTTATTCACAATGAGGTAACTAGGGATCATTTACAGACTAATAGGCTATTACATTATAAGAATCAGCTTTGATGTAAAAGGTAACGTGACATAGAACTATAGGATGAAATGATTCTGGTTATGTGTTTAATCATGCTTTGTCCTTATTATGGTCTAATGATTAAAAGCTACCAGAAAGGCTGTTCTGTTACAGTATAAAATTGCTTTAATAAGTCCTGACGTACATTCGCTCATAAGCTGGCACTCGCCCAGCACTCACAGTTGTTCTCTAAATCTTCCCTGTTCCTCTGAGTATCATACCTCATTTCAATACCTTTCCCTAACCACATGGTGGTTTCTAAACTGGTCAAGACATATAAAGTAGACTTCAACACAATCTATTCAAATGGTAATACTACCGGGACACTGGTAAACCAAACCCAAGCCTAAGCTGGTATCAGATGGTTCTCATAAACATATTACCGGTTGTCGGAAATGTCTAGTGAACAGTCACCTTTTTTTGAATCCCAGAAAACATACATGTTGATTCCCTTTTATATACAGATACCTTATTTGAACATTATCTTTGACGTTTTATCATTTTTCTCCATGAGTGATTCTGGGGTTATGTGAGCAGGGCTAGACAAGAAAAACCTCAGATGTTCTTACAAACATTACTTGTGCTGAGATCGTTGTGAGCTACAAAACTATACCCAGGTACAGTTACTTCAGCTGCCACTTGTGTGCAGAGATCACCCGTGTTTACCCATGCTGTTTTATAAGAAATGATTTGACATTCCGATTTTTGTTTCTGGTGCTTTTGGTAGTAATGTGTGCCATGTGCAGCCGCCAGCCATGCTCCACTGTGTGGCTGGTAGGTAAAGACTACGGGGTTGATTTAGAAAAGGCAGACTGCGCACTTTGCAAAATGCAGTTGCACTCTGCAAGAGCAGTTGCTCCAGAGCTTAGTAAATAAGCAGAAGCTCTGCTGACTTCCATCATCCAATCATGTGCATGAAAAACATTTTTTTATTTTTTCCTTGCATGTGATTGGGTATTCTTTGTAACATGAAACTTTACCTCGGTTACGAAGCTCTGGAGCAACTACACTTGCAGAGAGCAGCTGTAAATTAACCGCTATGGGTCATGAGAGGAGACGCCCTCCACCCATGTATGACTACATCTTTGCATGGCCATAGCATCTTAGAGAGATGCAGCATGGAGCACTGCCAATGCTGCTGTAATTACAGCATTGTTTTCAGCCGTCTGCAGGAAATCGCATGTATTGGAAAGGACTGGCTGTATGAACAGTCAAAAACTAGGAAATATAAAGAGAAGAGATTTAATGAATGTACACAGCAATGTCCAATTTAAAAGCAAAAAATTACCATTAGCCTAGAGATACAATAAAGACTGCATTTTTTTCAGTGATTTCTGCTGCTTGCAGTCTTATGGAGTAAGCTCTGTTTTTAAAGCACTCCCAGAATTCTATAACTGGCACTTGGTGTTAGGATGTTGTTCTTTCATGAAAATAGTTTTTTTTCTATAGAAACATCCAGCTCTTAATTCTTCCCTTGTTAATGGCTGTAACAGAGTTGAGTTAGCGGTCATACATGTACAGAACAAGAATTAATTTGCTAACGTATACATTAAGTGAAATCAGACACTGTCCAGCAGATGCTGCTGGCACTGTACTCAACATCAACCTTTTCCTTGCATATTTACCCCCTTTATGTATTTAATGCAGGCTGTTCAGAGAAAGTGGTGAGCAAAAAACAAAACCCCAAAAAATAAAAACATTTACATGATGAGAATCTAATCTAAGAACATGAGCACATTTATACATGATTATGTAACAAACATCATGTAATAACATTTGAAAAGAGAATAAAAGCAGGAAAAATAAATAAATGCAGCATCTTCTGTAAAAATGTCACACACACACATTAGCACTTTCTCCTTCAGGGTGTGGAAATATAACCAATTAAATAAGTATAGTGTAATAAGACCACCTTCACTCTAAATATTCTTCTCAATAAAACCCAACCCTGGTCACCATTTCTCCAAATAAAAAAAATGCTGGCCAACAAGCCATCATCTGATCACATCATCAAAACCAGAGAGGCGTACTTCACACATAATAGCCTGCCAATCAGATCAGTGTTTCTGCCTAAACCCTGGACCAGCCCTGTAACCTGAAAAAAAAAACGTTTCTTTCTTTAAGGTTCCAGAAACCACCCCACTGTCTAATAATATGAATTACACATTTCCTAGTATATGTTAAAGGACATGTCGAGCTACATAACCAAGAATGCTCTTCCACAAACGTCTATGACCACTCACTATAATTCTAATGCAGTTATGGTAGGTAAAGTAATAGGTACATGTGACTGTATACACCAGATTTCCCCCACTTCCTGTGTGTCTGACAACATACCAGACAGGTAGCACAGAGAAGGCTAGAACACCTGTTAATTTTTTTTCTTCTTGTCTGTGTCCCTGATACAGATTAGATTATCCATAATTTCCTGTCTGGTAAAACTTCTGGCAAATCCTAATGAAAAAAGAGATAGGGGTTCTAATCCTTCCCCCTATTTATCTTAAGCAAAAAACATTTTGGCCTAATGAACACTTTAAGCCCTCTTCCACACGAGGCGAACTCGCTACGGAGTCCGCCAGCTCCCGCCGGCCCAGCGGGAGATCTCTCCGTTGGTCATCCGCCGGCTCAGAGGAGATAAGTCTCTCTCTGCTCACTGAGCGGGGAGGGACTTGTGCAGCACCGCTGTCTCCTATGGAGAGATCTGATGAAAACGGACGGCATGTCTGTTTTCATCAGATCTCACCCCATCCGATCTGCCATGGACGGATGGGGACGTATCGCCATCCGTCTGATTTTGGCAGATCGGATCGGGTCGGATGTCAGTGGACATGTCTCCGCTGACATCCGACGCTCCATATGGCTGCATAGAGCGGCCGCTCAGGTCCGCCGTCAAAACTGACAGGCGGATCTGAACAGTCCGATCGTGTGAAAGGGGCTGAAGGGTCCTTATGGTAAAGTAAACCTCTTACTTTGCAGGTAAAGACATAAAACATGAATTACTGTAGTTATAAATGTATTTTATTAGACAATATTAAATTGTGACTCTATATACTTTAAAAAAAAAAAAGGGAGGCAGGGTTTTGTATTACAGAAGAAACCCTAGTGGTCTCTCCTGTCATAAATACCTCAGCAGTAATGTAATGTAAGTTGTGCCAGCACAGCTCAGACCACATTAATGGCACCCTCGTTGTGCTATGGTGATGTGACTCCCATGACACATCATTATTATGGTCTGGTCCTTCAAGCACCTGAAGAGACAAGACTCGGAAAGGAAGACTGAGCACATATGGAAGCACTTGGGTCCCACAGGATCAGTGATAGCATAGCGCTGGATGGCACATTATAACAGGTAAGTCTGTCATAATGTGCTAGTATGCAGTGCATACTAGCACATTATGGCATATACCTGCAGAGGGAATACTTGAATTTTTTTTTTAAGAGATTTCCCACTGCAATAAGAGCTGCAAATCGAATGCTTGGTTTAGAATTGTGTTTGCGTAACTTGCTTACAATAATGTTATAGTAATTCATTACCTGGTTATGATTGAGATGTGCAGTAAACATGATTAAGAATACACTTACCCAGGGCAAGTATGTATTGCAAATGCAACCTCATAACCACAAATCTCCAGTAAAAGATCATCTGGCAACATCTCAGTAGTTAAAAGATTTTAGATGTTTTATATGTTACAAAACTTATCTTTTTAAATAGATGTTTCCAGAGAACCATCCAACATGTTCAGAAGTTTCACTAGACACAAAGACATTTTCTTTTAAACCAAGTGTTTTCCAACCACGTTCACATGTTTTTAATAAACCTTCCAACAATAGCAAGCCTGAAGTCACATGTTCTGAAAGGACACCATTATTAAAAATGTAGCCAATGTAAATTCTGCTAAACCAAAGCTAAAGATGAAAATGAAGCGCTACATTAATTAGGATGTTCTTTTATTGACTAGTTATCACAACATATAAGGTTGTTTAGTACCTGTATGGTAATAATTATTCTAGGCATGAGAAAAAAAAATCATACACCAAAGTTACTCATTATCTAATTGTCTGATTGGCATAGCAGTGTTTGAAACCTCAGCAAGTATCTAGGAGGGCCACGTATTTCTTTACGCAATTTAAAAACTTCATATAAATAATATGACCAAATCATCCCAACCTTCTAGTGGAAACCTATTTGCCAGGAGCAAGAGACTACTGCTGGATGCATTAGTGTAAAGATCTGAATAACACAAGGGAAAGAAATAAAGTGATGTGATGTGGAAAGGAGAGAACCAAAAAGCTGTACCCAAAATGGAGGAAATAGTTGAGCTATGCTGGAGGTGAGAAGGAATGAATGACAGGGTAATGGAGGAAAAGAGTAGAAAACTGGCCGATGAAGAGGTGAGACAGAGATGAGAGAGTGGTAAGAAATGAAGTGGTAAGTATTGGGGGGAATGTGACACAAACAATGTGTGCTCCTTGAGCGTTCATTTTTTACATATTTCCTATAGTCAGACACCAAACTCATTGTTCTCTCTCACTGGCAAGCATCAGCCAACACTGTGCGCTGGATGTATATTGTTAACCTAACATAAATTGTACTACACAATGAGAGAATTCAAGCCAACTAAAAGCTTTCTAAACATAGTTGTATGGCCAAATGATGGCGTCCTGACCAACAAGATGTCACTTATACAGTACTTTGTACTCAACAGTACATTTTCGCAACAATGCCTGTTTTTAAAAAAAGTATTTTCCATTTAGAGGAATTGATTTTGCAGCCAGAACTTGTCCTTTGTAGGTGGCATAATTCTTTACATCTCCCATGGACACCCTTTGATGGTACATTAACATTTGAAATACAGTGTTTTGCTGTCTGTCATTACCTTCACACTGTTAGTAATGTTAAACATACAGTATATGGCTAAATGTTATATACGTATAACATACAATAGCTCTCAGTACTTGGGAATTCTCTGAATACTCACATAGGACTGTATGGACACAGTGATGAATTCCTTTTGCCATATACAGTAAAACCTTGGTTTGAGAGTAACTTGGTTTGAGAGCATTTTGCAAGACAAGCAACATTTTTTAATACATTTTGACTTGATAAACAAGCGATGTCTTGATATACAAGTAGCGTCATGTCACAACCGTGTATAAAAGAGAAGAGAGGAGCCTCCAAGTGTAGCAATATGGTTACATTTAATGAATGTACAACATTTAGCAACTCACATGGTTGATGAATAAAAGAGGCATATCTAAGTATGCAGGGATCCGGGGTAATACTATCCACATAGACCGTCCCCCTGCACCACCATTGATGTCGTCCCTTCCACGAGTGGTTCAAGCCTCACTTTCAGATCGCTCTACTGCAGGGTAGTCTTCCCAGTCACGATTGCAGACTGACAGCAGAGAGAGCCGGCGGTGCGGAGGATGGTCTATGTGGACAGCATTACCCCGGATGCCTGCATACTTAGATGTGCCTCTTTTATTCAACCATGTGAGTTGGTAAATGTTGTACCTTCGATAAATGTAACCATATTGCTACACTTAGAGGCACCTCTCTTCTCTTTTATAATCTGTAGCTCCTGCTGGATTTTGCTTCTAATCCCCTTGGGGGGGCTTCCATTTGTGGATGGACATTTTATGGTTACACAGCTTATCATCATATTGCTATAATCTTTTTATATGGACTATAAACTGAAGGACTTATGAATAAATGGTAGTAGAACAAATCATTTGAGTTTCCATTATTTCTTATGGGAACATTTGCTTTGATATACAAGTGCTTTGGATTACAAGCATGTTTCCGGAATGAATTATGCTCGCAATCCAAGGTTTTACCGTACTCTATTTTCATGGTGTTGGGCTCTAGGATTCAATTTTTTTTAAACATATTTCCATTTCTTGAAATTGTTATCCAAAATTATTCATTGTCGATACCCTCAATGATAACCACTGGCCTACATACAGATCAAATATAAAAATAAGTTGTTTTGAGATATAATAAAAAGTTTGTTTTCTGTAATACAAATAACAGTGCAGCAGAACAGAATTCATTTTTCTTCTTTAATTCTGTTCTTACCTCCATAATCTCACACATCCTTTTGCGAAATGCCAAATCCTCGGACACACCCTCACTGCAGCCTTGGCACTTGAGAAAAGCCATGTAAAGCTGTTAACATTAGACAGGCCAAGTGAATAGCATAAATAAAGCTGCCACTGTCTGCTTTACATATGTAGTCCCTAACAGACTGTCTGCCTTTCCTTTCTGCACAACTCAAATGTCTCTTTAATGTCATGTCTCTGTATGTAATGTTAATATAAGCAGTGTCATTTATCATGGTTATGGAGGCTGGCGCCACTACAAATAGGGTCAAACTGATTCCTATGCCAGCCACTGTCTATTGCAGCTTGGATCCAAGTCGCTGAGCTAAGTTCCACCTTCTGTGACGCTTACTATGCCTGCTCATGCACAGCCTGATTATCTGCAGTTCACAGAGTTTTTCTGACTTTCATACACTTTGTCATTTATTCCAATTGGGGTAAAGTGACAGAGTGTCTTTAAAGCCACCCCCCAACCCACTTACACTCACCTTCCCATACCCCATCACTGCACATTACTCTTCAGCCCTAACCACATAAGCTCTGAACTGAATGGTGTTAGATCTTATAAGAACTTTAAAGTGTTATTAAACCCACAACAGTAAAACCAGTCTGTATATGCAGTAAAGCATGCTTGTTATACTCACTGTGGAACCTAAGGGGTTAATCTTCTGGTTGTGTAAAAAGGCTATTTTTACACAATGGTTTTACACTGACTCCTAATAATTTTCTGATAATACAGTACATGAGTCTATGGTGTCAGACCACACATGCTCAGTTTGGTGTGTATTGCTAGAGAGTTTTTTTTTTGCTTGGGAAGATGCATGTGATCAGCACAGGGCCAGTCAATGCTGTCCAGATAGTGTCAGGGGTCTTGCAGTCTCCTAGGTCAGTCAGAAAACACCTCCTACAAGCTTTAGCCAGTGCTTGGCTCTACACTGATAGAAGTCACAAGACTGCTCTAACTGCCGAGAAGAAAATGTATTTACTAAAATAATTGCATTTCCATGTACTGTGGGAGACCAGATATAGTGAATGCAGGGTCCTGGGTTTAGTAACACATTAATGTCACCATCTCTATCAGGCTGCAGTGTTTGGGCCTAGTGATCTGGGACACTCAGGCATGAACATTGAATCACAGAACGAAGTCACATGCTCTTGCAGGTCTGTAATCTCTGCGTTTTTTGTAGCAGCTCCAAAAGAGCAACAAAACCAATGAGGGTTACCAGTGAGGGTTAGTGTACATAGGTCGGAGGTAGGTGTTAAAGAATCTGTAATTTTGCCCTGAACGGGCAAAGTGAACGAGTGTATTCAAGTTCCTGGAATAGTACATGTAGAGCAAGGCAGAAAGCAGCAGTAACTGGAACAGAATCAGCTGCTAAAAAATATAACCAACATGGGTTAGGCCTCTTTCACATGAGCGCCGTCCATTCCAAACTGCAAGGGATCTGTAAAACAGACTGGCTGAATTGGAGCAAAACAGAATAGGCTACATCAGTGTTTCTCAACTCCAGTCCTCGGGGCGCACCAACAGGTCATGTTTTCAGGCTTTCCATTATTGTGCACAGGTGATTTTATCAGTTTCACTGCCTTAGTAATTACCACAGCAGTTTGATCTGAGGGAAATCCTGAAAACATGACCTGTTGGTGCGCCCCGAGGACTGGAGTTGAGAAACACTGGGCTACATACATCTGACATTCATATCCATTTTGTGTTTTCCTCCATCTTTTGATGGAGTGAAGAATGGAACGGACTCATGTTAGCTTTAGGGCCCTTTCACACGGGCGGATCAGTAATGATCCGCTCCGTGTGTCCGCTTTTGCTCAGCGGGGATCCTCTGTAAAATTCCTGCTGAGCTGTCGGCTGACAGGGCAGTCCCCGCACACTGTGCAGGGACCGCCCTGTCTTTCCTCCGCTCTCCCCTATGGGGGATCGGATGAACACGGACCGTATGTCCGTGTTCATCCGATCCGATCCGCCAGAAGGAAGAAAAATAGGATTTTCTTCCGTCCGAAAAATCAGATCTTTGCGGAGGCGGACGATTACGGGTGTCAGGGGATGGTCATCCGCTGACACCCGCAATCACATAGGGACCAATGTATGTCCCGTTTTCATCCACAACGGATGGATGAAAACGCGGACATACGGTCCGCACGTCTGAAAGGGCCCTTACAGGCAGGCAAATGTAAACAGACATGTATCCATTTACAGCACTGTACCTCTGATTTGTCACGTTTACCTTAGAAAACCCATAGACTATCATTGAGCTTCAATTCAAAAACCTACAGTAATTGCTTGTGTATAGGTGGCCATATTTACTGAACAGAAGCTCAATGTGAAAAGAGCCTTATTGCTTCTGAATAGGCATCCATATCTGCTTCTTACATATTTTCTTTCTGGTGTGTAGAGCTGCAGAGGAATTAAGCTATACTGTTACTCTCTCTCAGTGCACGTCTATTAGTGACTGAATGAAAACAATATGCTCTCTATGTAGCTGAGATTTTGTTTCTATGGGAGTTGGTTAGAGACCTTAAAAATGTGCCTGAAATGCATATAGTAAGTGAAGGAAGATTTAATAAATCTACACATGAAAATGGTTTCCCTCTAAAATTGTACTGTATTTGGCAGACATCTTGCGCATCACCACCAATGCTTTACCATGAAGATGATGAGCAATGTTTGAGAGGGTCCACGCTCTTCCAGGACCCGGAGGCCAGGCAGATCCCAGTGGGCACAGCTGCACATGCACAAAAATAATGGTGTCTGAGGGGTGCAGAGCCTCTCCACGCTGGGACTAAAGTTCCCTTTGAAACATTTCAATAATACATATATTTTATATAGAACTAAGAAGCTGTGGTAACTCCCACATGTGATGCTGAGTTTCCATGATTGAAAGAGCTAAAATTCAATTAATAAAGACGTCAGGCAAGGAATAGTCAGGCTGGGGAGGAAAGGGCTAGATTAGGCTGTATATCCTCCCACCAAGAAATAAGGTGGGTATTATCTGATTTCCTGCAGCTTCTAATGCACACTGAGAGCCTCACGGTATGCAGTAAAATTGAAGTAAGCAATTTTAGTACAATACAGAAGCTAAGGCCCCGTACACACGATAGAATCCATCCGCTGAAAAATCCCAGCAAATGGGTTTCAGCGGATAGATCCTATGGTGTGTACACTCCAGCGGATCTGTTTCCGCGGATATTTCTCCCCTGGGATGGATTCCAGCAGATCGAATATTTGCTGACATGCCAAACAAATCCATCTGCTGGAATCCATCCCAACGGATGGATCCGCTGGTCTGTATAGACTCACCGGATCCATCCGTCCGAAGGGATCCCCCGCATGCGTCGTAATGATTCGACGCATGCGTGGAATTCCTTATATGACAGCGTCGCGTACGTCGCCGCGTCATAATCGCGGCGACGGCGCGACGCGTCATAATCGCGGCGACGGCGTGACACGTCATCGCCAGAGGATTTCGGCGCGGATTTCAATGCGATGGTGAGTACACTCCATCGCATTAAAATCTGCTGAAATCCTCGAGAGGATTTATCCGCAGAAACGGTCCGCTGGACCGTATCCGCGGATAAATCCTCCCGTGTGTATGGGGCCTAAGGCTTTAAGTAATGGTGGGTTCAGGTGCAACATTTTTATTTTCAAAGTACATCAGCAACACAATAAATTGTTGAGGTAAGATAATTTACAGAAATAAATAATAAGTGGAGATATAAGCAGCTCCCTGTCCCTATAAAGTACAGAATGGTGTTTATGCCAGATAACTTCTCTATGGGCAATACATAATGAAGAGTGTAAGAAACACAAACTCAGTGTGAGCTCCCCTCTGGTACGCTACAATGACAAAAAACAGCTACAGTATGCCATATGGTGTTAACAATGTATCTACTAAAACAATATATGAACATGAGAAAATAATGATTTCTTCATTGAGATAAGTGTCTCTAATTTGATCCTTCTCCAAAAATGTAAGGACGCTGACTGATTCTAAGATGACATCTCTCAGCAGGCTTGCCAGAAGATTACCAACAGCGGCTGTGTTATGATTTTTGATAACCAATGGAAATTCCTCAATGTCAAAACCTTAACGTTCCAAGGAGTTATTTTCTTTCTTTGGGAAGAATATCTCCTGACTTTAGTCAAACCCCCGAACAAGGAAAATGCCAGCATTTTATATGCCATTACTTTAAAATTACGGGAAAACAAGCAACATTCTAGTGGACAAAGCTGTCTTATTAGCTGGAAGTTATGGCACTATACTGATACGATATAACATTAAAATAACAATTTACATGCCTTGTGGACCAGGGCCAGATCTTAGAATGTGATAGTAGAGCTACATCTCCAGTGTGTATTGCACTCTTATCAACAATACCTGTCAGTTCTCCTCCAGAGTAAGACATTCCTTCTTCCTATATCTGGTCTCCCACAGTACACAGAACATGACAATGCAATTATTTTTGTAAATATAAACTGCTAAATATATATTTTTTTATCAGCAGTATATAGCAGTCTTGTGACTTCTATCAGTGTCCAGCCAAGCACTGGTTAACGCTTGTAGGAGGAGTTTTCATTCCACTCTCACTGTCCTTTGAGGCTGTGGGACCCCTGACCCTCTTACTGGACAGTGCTGATTGGCCCTGTGCTGATCAGATGCATCCTCCCAAGAAGAAAAAAAAGAGCTCTCAAGAAATACACACCAAACTGAGCATGTGCATCCTGACTCCATAGACTCTCTGTTATCAGGAAATTATTAGGGGACAGTGGAAGGAGAGGAGGATTAGAGAAGACATGATCAAACAGCCTTTTTACACAATGTGCAAGATTAACCCCTTAGGTTCCACAGTGATTATAACAAGCATGCTAGTTTACAGCATATATAGACTGATTTTACTGTTGTGGGTTTAGTAACACTTTAATCCTTCTCGAATGTTCACTAATGCCGCGTACACACGATCAGTCCATCCAATGAGAACGGACCAATGGACCGTTTTCATTGGTTAACCGATGAAGCTGACTGATGGTCCTTCGCGCCTACACACCATCGGTTAAAAAAACGATCATGTCAGAACGCGGTGACGTAAAACACAAGGACGTGCTGAAAAAAACGAAGTTCAATGCTTCCAAGCCTGCGTCGACTTGATTCTGAGCATGCATGGATTTTTAACCGATGGTTGTGCCTACTAACGAATCCATCGGTTAAATTTAAAGCAAGTTTGCTTTTTTTTAACCGATGGTTAAATAACCGATGGTGCTCACGCATGATCGGTTTTGACAGATGAAAATGGTCCATCAGACCATTCTCATCGGTTTAACCTATCGTGTGTACGCGGCATTAGGTGTACTTTCCATTTATTTATTTTCTGCTCTGCTATGTCTTGTTTAAATTGGTATGTGTTTTTTTGCATTGTTACACTACCAATAAATATATTTTCAACCCTAAAATGGTATGTGCTGAAATTCACACTTTATACTTGCCAATATAATGGGTCTCATTTCTCCTACTGAATCTTTCATCGTCTTCCAATATGTAAAATGCAACAAGAGTGATGAGGTTTCTCTTGCTTTACCAGACACGAACAATGGTGGGAATACCTAGCTGGCTTTTATATATCCCAGGGAGATAATAAAGCCAGAGGAATAAATCGTATAATAGCTAAGATATCTGTTTTTACTGGATATATATTCTGTGTCTTTTTGGTATTTACTCCTGTCCCTTACTTGGCTTAAAACTTTACATAGTAAGGGAAAAGACACAAGCCGACAGATCTATAGAAAGACTAGAGTAGAGAAAGGGACTTCAGCATGACTTGGAAAGGCTGGAAATAGACCACCAGATGTGAATGAAATATTGCTCCATTTATCAACTTTACCTAAACAGCCATACTGCACAATTATAATCGTATAAAAGTTCAAATTGATTTTAAGAAGTACTGAAAACTACGGTACTTACTGTCTAGTTTTTTTATCCTTTTCTGAACTGCCAAACGGTTAGTTATATCTTTTTGATCCTCCATTTGTTCAGTAAATTCTGCATAATGGAACAAGTCTTATACAATAGAGGGGATAACAAAAGAGTTGAATTAATAATGTAGTAGTCTTAGTGTAAGAGGTTAGGCTCCGTATAGGGAAAACAGGTGTTTTCATGCAGGAAAACTGTTACTATCCCTGGATTCTAAACTACATTTAAATTATATTTTAAAATCTCTGCGGATAGCCAGAAGAGTTGATAATTACAATTTGGCAAGACAGCACTTTATTCATTGTAAAATGTGAATTGCCAGAGTCAGTATTTGAACATGATAACGTTTAATCATGAATCATGCAGAGCTGTTGAGCTGTCATAAGCATAATTTATTGAGTCTGGTTTATTTTAAGTTCTGCAAACTTGGCATTTTGTCTGAATTTGTAGGATAAATAAATGGTGCATACAATTAATAAAAGCTTGTTTTATCCAATGTTTAACAAAGTATGGCTGTAACACAACAGGGAGTAAATCTCTAAGCACTGCTTATGTATAAAGAAGCTTATTCACAGGAAGCTCCATGTTAACCCTAGGTGCTACTTACAGAAGAGTGTCTATACCTGAAAAAGAACACAGTTTATGTCTACATATGTCACTGCATTCCAGTCAAATAAAGACCCATCACACTACTGATGAGTAAATCGATTAAAGCGGAACTTAAGTCATTTATTCAACTTTTATGTCTTAAATCTTCTGCCCTTGTTTTAACTTTGGATAGTAAAACACTTTTGTTCTGCCAGTAAATACCTTATACTTCCTGTTTCTTGTCTGGTAAAAAGCCTAGGCTTATGACATCATGTACAGCACTCTCTCACTCTCATGAAAGTTTGCCAGAAAGGGAGGGCAGATGAGGCATAAAAGGGCCAATGAGAGCTGCAGGACTGCAGCGCTGAAAGTGTGCCTCTGTGTGTGTCCAGGAAGTGAACAGGCTGCAGCTTCAGCTGCCCACAGTTAAAATGGCTGCAGCCAGACTCAGTGGAGGGAGGTTTCTGCAGCATATTTAGCAAGTACAGAGTCACAGTATATATATATAAAATAATATGCAAAGTGGTTAGAGGGAAGCTTCAGAATGGCAAAGATGTTTTTATTACAAATGAGGTGAGCAGACTACAGTTCCTCTTTGATAATATAAATAAACCACATCTGTGGGCATGAGACAACTCACTCACATCCCTTTAGATGATCCTTTATACTCACTTATACTCGCTCATTGCAACTTACAGAAGCCACACCAGATTTACATGTCGCATCTTTAGATTGTAAGCTCCATGAGCAGGGCCATCCTAGTCCTTTCCGTATTAAACTGTATTGTAATTGAGGCAGCTGGCACAACATATTTTTACTGCAACTAAGATGACAATTGCTAGGGCTTGGAAAACCCCTGTGCTTGGTTATGAGGCGGTCAAAAATCGTGTGAATGATGTCATGGTGAACGAGAAATTAACAGCTATCTTGACATGCACGATAAAATTCTTAGAGTCTGGCGGCCATGGATTGCGTATTCTCAGCCTTCCCAGTATGATAGCACGCTCCTTTCAATTTAGGGCTCTTCTGGCTCACACCCCGTGGACTCTCTTTTTCTACTTCTCTTCTTCTTTTTCTTTCTTATTTCCCTTTTTCCATCCAGACTCGTTCTTTTTATATTGGTTGCTTTCTTTTTTCCAGTTTATATTGTTTACTGTATTGACTGCATATCCCTGTCAAGTAGACAGGAATGATCCTAATAGGATCAGTGATACCTTATAATTTTGCATTTTTATTATTTTCCTTTTGTCATTTGTTCATTACATTATGTAACCGTCTATCTGTATTCCTGATAAGTTGGCTAACTTGCTAATAAATCTTTGTAAAAGAACTGTATTGTAATTGTACTTTCCGCCTTAATTTATTAAAGCAATGCATAGACTTAGGTCTTCCAATGACCGGCAATAGGAGGAGTAAAATCACCCAGGTAGTTATGTGGATACCTGAAAAAGTAACCTAATACTCCTCACCGAAGAAGGTAAAAGACTTGAGGCCCAGTGTGTCATGTGACCATGGATTTAGGTGATCATTTTGGGCTTTTAGGCTTAGTTTACCTAGCAATCAGTTAAGGTGGAAGGAGGATGGGCTATGTCTGGAGTTTAACTTTAAGCACTATCATTTGTATTAATGAGTTATCTGTGTTGTCAGTTATCATCATGAAATTTTAAAATCTGAATAGAAAAAAACACAATTTTAAAGTGAGCTTGCACGCCATCTATTTATGCCTTGCCTTCACTTCCCACCTCCTCCCATTTGGCCCAAGAGCAAAACAGAGTTAGCCCTGGAGCTTACACAGTGCTATGAACTAATTCCTCACCTTTAGATCATTAATACTGCAGAATTTAACCAACAAGCATTTTTTCAAATATATTTGCACTTCCATAACTTTTTATTTTATACATATAAAGATTAGTATATTATCACTAAAAGGAGCTCCTAAATTACATATTATTTACTTACTAGTTTCTTTACTAACAACTGCTAAGATATCAGCCATAGCGAGTGCATACATTTCAATGAATAGCTGAATAGACTGGGATGATAAAAGGAGCAGTAAAGTACTAACAATATGTAGTACTGCAAAACAGCAGTGCCTAAATGTGTAATAATTTAATATGTTTATAACATGGAAAATTCAGACTAAAAAAAATACAAAGAAATACTGATAATTATTTTTCCATGAAACTGATCTAATTTTATGTAAACATAAAACAAAAAACACTAAGATAGAAATAAGAATAAGCGGTAGAAAACTCCTGAATTTAAACAAAAGAATGTGGGTATACCAACACATTATGTCAGCCTTACCTTAAAACGAGGCCCTTCAGCTGTGTGCTGTCACTGCTGTCGGCGCTTCTATCTTCGCCTTCTAGGTTTGTACTCTACAGTGGTTTACATGGCCAGGCCGCGATAACGTGACTCTTGTGCATGTGCACAGGAGTCAAAGTCGCATCACAGCTCAATGAATGGATGGCAGACTCAGTGCGGTGCGCTGTCCATTAAGAGTGCACATACGCCAGTGACGTCACTGACCATTTTAAAGTGCGAATATCTCCTAAACACTGAAAGTTTAGGAGACATTCACTGTACCTACAGGTAAGCCTTGTTATAGGCTTACCTGAAGATACAAGTCAAAAAGCAGAGCTTACTACTGTTATTGAGGGGTATCTAAGTGATATGTCAAGCTGCTTGCCTTATCTTTTCTAGGTGTTAATTCAGTGAATATTCAACATCATAAAGTGGCAAGGCCTTGTGCCCGATTCTACAAAATAAGCACAGTGACAGCTGCTGTTTAATGCTCTCCCCTTAATATGCAAACTAAATGGCAACGTCTGTAAGCAACCCAAGGTCAGCATCATAGTTTTTGTGCAAGCAGGAAAGCCAAATTTCAATAAAACATTTTAAGCCTGAATGCTGTATTGTTTAAAGTGGATGCATCAATCATGTTGTGGATTGTTAAACAGTGTGATACTCCATACTTTATGTCAGCCAAAAATCTGGGCTTAACAGCTTGGATCTGTATTGCATTACAATTACTCTAGCTGTCTTTGTTCCATCCCAGGCTGCAGAAATATGAGTGGCTTTGAATTTACATTAAAGATCTCACTAGAACAGCATGCTCAGTGATGGGTGTTAAATTTGTATATTTAGGGTGACATATTGGAAAATTCCACATTCTGGGCAGGTGGTTACAGTTAATCTAGTCACTCTGCCATATTAGGAACTAATGGCCCACTATTTAGATTAACTAACAGCTCTGGCATCAAATAACTTATTTAGGGAGAAAATTATTGCCTCATTACACATTATGGTAAATGATACCATGACACGTCTCTTGAAGCGAAGGGAACTGGTGTTAACACTGGGTACATTGTAAACTAACTTATGCCCAGAACCAAAATAAATGATTGCCTCACTTGCACAATAGGGGGTGAATAGAGTCAAGGAGTACTGACTGGGTAGACAAACAATATATGATAACCTTCCATAGATGTCTTTAAATGATATACATAATGCAATTATGAGGCTTTGTAACGATTCTAAATATATTATATTACAAGCTGAAAGTTCAGAATAGCTTAGGGTACTTGCACACAGTACTGAATCTGATGTATGAACATCAGATATTCCTGGGATGAGAATGGGCTGCATAGCACATGCGTGTATTTGCACATGTACATATGTGTAAAAAATCTTCTAGCTTTTTTTAATCAAAGGAATGGAGTGTGGCGTACATTTGTATATGCACGTAAATGCAAGTAAAGATACTGACCAGCAACACAGATTTTTTTTTCTTACTGATCTATACACACTTATTAAAATCAATTAGCTGCCTTAGATCAGTAAATAAAAGACTGAATGCATAAAGAGGTCAGGTTTGTAGGCTTCCATGAGCTAGAGGCCTTATATTCACCTCTGTGGCAGCCTGTGTGTCCTATCTCCATTCTAGCACTGCAGACTCTTCAGTATTTAATACTTTGAAAAGTGTTGGATGCTGGTGTCCCCCATGGAAAGCTGTGGCTGTGTTCTGTAGTTATTCCTTTTTACACACCATACTGGTATCAACCGTATGGTTAAAAGGGTACTGCAACAATTCAAGACTAGTCAAGAGAGTACAACATAAACATACTGCCAGCACACCACCAAGCTTGTTTCAAAGTGCATAGCTCTTTACTCTTGTATGATCACATAGGAAAGCAATATTTCAGGAACCCTTCCTCAGGTGTCTGATCACAAATCTGAGGTCGGGTCTCTGCGCAGTCCCAAAACAGCTTTTCTATGCAATTACAGAAGAATAAAGAGCTTTACAATTTGGAACAAGTTTGTTGATGTACCAGTCGGAATTTGTGGCAGCACTCTTAACTATATGGTTAAAAGGTATACCAGTATGGTGTGCAGAAAAGAACATACTCCATAGTAGATGCATAATACAAGTACAGAACACAGCAGTGATGTAGGTCAAAGCCACTGTATCCCTGTAGTTATGTAGGCTGTCCAAAGATGGAATCACCACAGTGCACAGCGGAGGACACAGGCATCCAACACTTCCAGAAGTGTCAAATGATGAAAAGACTATAGGGATGATCTAGAAATGGGAGAAAAGAAAGATGAAACAAAATTAACCTATAAGATGTAAATCTTTCAAAGTAACTACTGATGGACTCTTGTTTATGCAGTCCATGTTTTATTTAGATGACTTCCCATGGAAAGCAACACACCTCATTTTTACTTTGCAAATACCAGCATGCATCTGCCAAGCACTGGCACAACAGTATAATGGAAACTTCATTCATACAAATTCCCCTGGGAACTGTAATCTTGAGATACCCAGGAGCTGGCCCTTTCTTCTCTATGCTGCCTAATAAGGTAGGCTTGCTGAGGATCCTCTTAATACCACTATATATAAACTTATATTTATATACCACAACTGGTTTTGAGGAAAATGTGAAATGATCATGGGTCATTTGTTAGTTTGCCAACATGCAATCCTTAGAGAGAACAAATAAATTCTTGCCAAATGCTTGCAAAAGCTAACAAAATATATAGAATAAAATTGGCAGTGCATATAAAAACATAAAAGGGGTTCTTCAGGCTTCTTTACACTGGTGGTGAAATGTCAAACTAATTTCAGTTTAGATGCTATTAATGTTTTAAAAATAATAAATAATAACAATAGTAAATAATTAAAACTACCTGTGCCATTATAGTGATGCAGGAAACTGGCACAAGTGCCGTGCACCACATTAACACCACTGATAGACCTGTTTAAGGTCTATTTGCTTATCTGCACCACCAGTGCCAGGTTTTATCGTAGAATATGGTGTTAGGCATGGTGTGGGTTAGGCATGGTGTGGGTTCCATGCCTAATTAACAAAGGCAATAGGGGAATTTCAGTATAGAAAACTGACGCAGATCCCCCTCAGGTCAGACCTAGCGTAGGGGATGTAAGCTGTCTTCAGGCAGCTAACATACTTCTATCTGCCCATGCAGTAAATACACTACACAAGCAGAGCCTACAGATTTTAAGAGGAAGTAAAGTCTTCCTCTTTAATTGTACCTACAGGTAAGCCTATAGTAAGGCTTACCTGTAGATACTGTAAATATCTCCTAAACTTGCACAGTTTAGGAGATATTTACTATATACGCTGCCGCCGATGTCATCGGCGCATGCGACATTTCTTCAGTGCCATGAGCAAGTGTGACGTCATCTTGGCTCTGGCCATTCACAGCGCTGGAGCCCGCGAACCCAGAAGTAACTCTGGGAAAGATGACGGCCATGGGAGCGGAGTGCGGGCGGCACTGCAGAGCATCGTTCTAAGATAAGCATTTCATAATAAGCTTATATGCGATGCATACTAGCTCATTATGCCTTTGTCTTGCATTTTTTTTTTTTTTTGGGGGGAATTTTTTTTCGGAGGTTTACAACCTCTTTAACACATTTCCTTTTTTCTCCCACATGCTAAGCAGAGGGAGAAATGGGTAGAAATATAGGCGTATGCAGCTTCAGCTGTACTGCCCTCTGTGCTGTGTCTGTCACAGGCACAGCACACAACAGGAAGCAGTTCACATCTAATAACAAAGAGCTTCTATTCCTTTAGTTAATTAGACTCAGGAACTGCTGTTTTCTCAGGTAAACAATTCCACCTATTGTTTATATGCATAGTTTGTGATTATTTACTGTATATATGTGACAATAGTCATATTTGCTTATTATGCCTCATTCTTTACAGTGCTACACTGCACAGCAGTTCTGTTGTACAACCCCAATTCCAAAAAAAAGTTTGGACGCTGTGTAAAATCTACATAGAAAACAGAATGCAATGATTTGCAAATCTCAAGAGCACTAGATGCACATTTTTAAATATGGAACATCTAATCCCAGGTTTACACTGACAGCAGGATTGAAATAGTGCGAGTTCAGCTGAACTCGCACTATTTCATTCCCGCATCCCAGTCCGACTTCGGGGGAGATTTTAGAGACATCTGTGTGGGTTGCTGCACATATGTCTATACATATCGTACCCTGAATTTGCCAAAAGTAGTACAGAAACTACTTTTGGGTATCGGTGCGGCACCGCAAATGCGGCATCACACCGATTCAGATGGTGCCTTTGCTGGCTAAAGCCGCCGATTGTGAACCTAGGCTTCAGCACAGTAAGCCTTTATTCTTTGCCTAGAATGGTTTGGCAAACGACTCCTGGGGCAGCAATCTAGAAATTTTCAAAGGTACAAAATTTGATGTGAACTATTCGAATACATGGAAAAGCATCAGATGTAGACAATTTTCTCAGTTCAGTGGTAGCCAATATGATTTCTACAAAAAGTTTTGAACCTTACTCCACATTATTACTTAAACTGCCTGAGACAGGCAATGGAGATGTAAGAAGAGCACATGCATATACTCAAAGAGTGTGAGATGGGAGAATTATGTTCCTTCACTAACATGGCCCACAACTCATGAACAGTGACCTGGTGCTACATCTGAAGCCTCGTACACACGACCGAGAAACTCGACGGGCGAAACACATCGTTTTCCTCGTCGAGTTCCTTGTTAGGCTGTCGAGGAACTCGACAAGCCAATTTTCTCCATTCCCGTCAAGGAAATAGAGAACTTGCTCTCTTTTTGGCTCGTCGAGTTTCTCGACAGTTTCCTCGACGAAAATGTACACACGACCGGTTTCCTCGGCAAAAAAATACGAGGCCTTACAT
Organism: Rana temporaria; assembly: GCF_905171775.1. Classification (NCBI taxonomy): domain Eukaryota; kingdom Metazoa; phylum Chordata; class Amphibia; order Anura; family Ranidae; genus Rana; species Rana temporaria. Next base: position 258,646,397 of record NC_053489.1, on the reverse strand, counting down.
TCTCTATAAGAATCCCAATTAAATTAAAGCTGTTCAAGAGGTGGAACGCTCAGAGAAAAGATTGTTTTTACATTAAATTTCTATGTACCACAACTTGAAACAGATCCTATATATCAGGGGTCTCCAAACTTTTCAAACAAAGGGCCACTTTATTGTCCTTCAGACTTTAGAAAGGGCCGGATTGTGGCCAGTGGGTGCAGAAAATGTCCCGGGCCCAGCACCAGTAAGAATAAATGTGGCCTCAGAGTTGGTGGTCAGTAGGAGGAGGAGTAGGGCTCCTATCAGTAGGAGGAATAGTATCCCATCATTGGTATCAGAGGAAGAAATAGTGCCCCCTTGTTGGTGTCAGTGGAAGGAATCATGCCTCATATCAGTTGGAGGAATAGTGCCCCAAGGGCCGCATAAAGGCTAGCAAAGGGCCACATCTGGCCCTCCGGCCGCAGTTTGGAGACCCCTACTATATATGTACGGTATATGTATACACACACACACACATGGATGTATAATACCTAAATTCTCCTACTTTATATTAGTAGACGGACACTTCAATAAAAGCTCTACTAAGTTCCAAAAAAAAAAATGAGCCTCTTGGGCAGTGCTTATTTTATAACGTGTCATTTCAGTTCCGAGGTAGAGTTACCACAGGTGATTTTCCTCATCCTATTATATAGCCAGAGACTGTATATTTGTCACTCACAGCTACTTACCCAGCGAATACTTGGATAAAGCATCTTGTTTTTTTACTAATGCAGGTAACAGACTAATAGCAGGATTTGTCTCATTTGCATTCCAGTCACACACAGACGCTTGAAGGCTGCCAGATATATCAGTCATATTTGGCCGCAGATGAACTTTAAGAAAATCCTCTAGCGAGGGAAGACTCATCATATTTTAACCAAGTGCAAAATGTACTTCAGCTTTCCACAGCCTTTTTTTTATCCACAAAATTATAAATAAAAAAAAACGTTTAACTGAAAGTTTGGGTGGTCCATTAATCTAACCTTATAGACTTCTGGAGGAAATATATTCGAATATACTATGTACATTCAAGTGTGTTGTAATTGTACCAAATAGGAGTTTGGATCTAAATGATGGAAGAAATATTATTTGAAAAAAAACGAAATCCCCCTTAGTCTGTAGGAAAATATTCTAAGCAAAAAATAGATTAAAAAAATTAAAGAAGTTGTCCTTCTTAAAGCTGAACACCACGCATTACATCTTTAACTGTATTTTTAAAAATTAATCTAGGGTTGATACATTTAACTTGATATTAGCCTCTTGAAATCTCCTGTAAAGCAGCGCATTATTTAAAGTAGTTGTAAGCCCTTCCACATACTCAGGGAAGTGACTGGTGATACACAGAGATTAAACAAATCATCCTACATAAGTTGAACCTGTTTATCTGCAGTCTTCTACTTCTCTACATCCGTTCAAAGTGCAGAATTTATAAAGCTTTTCTGGAAGGTCAGAAAAAAGGGAGCGGAAGGCTGAAATTACACACTGCAGAGTGAAGAGCTCTGTGAGCTGATTGGAGGGAAGGGCCACACCTCCTCCACACAGCACACATGAACAGAGCGGAGGCTGCAGGTTCCTCCCCGTCACCATTTTTCTCTTTGTGTCAGGCAAAATTGTCAGAAGTGATTGATGTTGATAGCAGAGGAATGAAGCAGCAGACAGAAAAGGCACGTAGTGCTCTTAATTGACACAATAGTAGAGAGGGACATGCTTTGTTCATATTTCATGTCTGAGGCCTCGTACACACGACCGTTTTCCTCGACAAAATCCATCAAGAAACTTGGTGGCAGAGCTTTTTTGCCGAGGAAAACGGTCGTGTGTATGTTTTTCGTCGAGAAAACTGTCGTGGATCTCGACGAGAAAAAAAAAAAACAAGTTCTTTTTTCTTGTCGGGAGTCTCAATTTCCTCGTTGTGTTTCTCGTCGGGCTGGTTTACGACGAGAAACACGTTTGTGTGTGTGCTTAGACACCCGCGCATGCTCAGAATAAAGTATGAGACGGGAGCGCACCTTCGGTAAAAGTAGCGTTCCTAACGGAGATAGCACATTCGTCACACTCTAACAGACTGAAAAGCACGAATCGTCTCTCACCAAACTTTTACTAACACGCAGTAACATGAGATTAGCAAAAGCATCCCCAAGGGTGTCGCCCGTGGAATAGAACTTCCCCTTTATAGTGCCGTCGTACGTGTTGTACGTCACCACGTTTGAGAACGATGAGATTTTGTCTTGACAGTGTGTACGCAAAGAAAGCTTGACAAGATTCTCGACAAGCCTGACAAAGAACTCGTCGAGGAAAACGATGTTTCTTTTACGACGAGTTTCTCGGTCTTGTGTACAAGGCCTGAGGTTTACAACCACTGTAAGAGGGGGAGGGGCATGAATTGCGACCAATCAGGCATGCTGCATGCAAACATGCTGACAAGTCACTCCATCACTGATCAATCACAGGTGGACTGATGCATACAGTTTAGTGGTGCCTGATATCTGTATGCATATAAACACTACACCGAAAAAGAAGGGAAACAATTATAAATTATTAGTTATACACAAAAGGGTATATTTATAAAGCTGTAAATCTGACATTCACCGAACATTTACTGCATGTGAATCCTCCTGGGGCATGAATTTTAAATGACAGTAATTAAAGTGTTTAAAAGGATCACTTTTTTTTTTTTTACATAACAAGTATGTCATACTTACCTGCTATGTAATGGTTTTGAAAAGCAGCACCAAACTTCCTCTTCTAGGGTCCCCTGCCAGCGCTGTGTGCTCTTCTTCTTTTACATCTGCCCCACAGGAAATCACTTGCTATGGGGACAGCCCCGCTCTCTTCTCACAAGATTTGACTGACAGCAGCAGGAGTCAATGGTTCCATGCTGCTGAGTCTCCTGTGAGAAGAGCTGCTGCAGACAGGCACAGCTCTGGATCAAGATTGAGCTCAGGTAAGTGTTTAAGGGGGGCTGGGGGAGCAACATTTGAAAGCCCCTTCTCGATCCAACAATGTGCACAAGAGTCTCGACTTTCCAGGGACTCTCCCTTCTTATTGTCCGAGACAGCAGCAGAAGCCATTGGCTCCCACTGCTATCAATCACAGAGAGTGATCCAATGAGGAGAGAAAGTGGGTGGGGGCCGAGCCACAGCTCTGTGTGTAAATGGACACGCAAAGCTGTGGCTCGGGAACAAAGAGGGTCGGGGATGTTCTGTGCAAAACCACTGCACAAAGAGTATAACCTGTTTATTATTTTTTGTTTTAAAAAAGAAAGCTTTTAATATCACTTTAAGATAAAAAAAAATTAAATAAGAAAACTTGAATTCACTACCAGTGAATAGTGAAAGTCATATTCCCCGCTTTATAAATGCGCACAAAAGAGTTTTTAGTTAGAATACCTTCAATACTACTACAGTACTATATTTGTCTGTTAAAATGTATGCAAAGTGTTGTAAACCCCAACAATGAACATCTCTTATTGGATTACACCATTCAAAGCATTTTGCTATATCTGTTTTATAAGTTCAAAATAATACCTGTTAAGTTGGAAATCAGAGGTGTCCTGTGTTCTCTGCTGAGGGCTAAACACATCAATTAATCCCTATGCTGTGTATAGTGAGAGGGTCTGAATAGTTTAGAAAAAGACAATGGGCAGACCTGACAACACTCAGTCCCCCAGAATGCGGTGTTGTCAGCCTATAATAGATAATTCCGAGCTGAGTGCATTTCTGGCAGATCATCAGGTATTTTTCTCTATTAGCAAGATCTTTAAAAGAATAAAAAGTAACAGAGAAATATTCATGTATTGCAGAGATATACTGAATATATTTGTAATTGCCTTGATATACACTTTAATTAAAGATACCTCAGCACTAGTGTTATTACTGCCAGACCACATGAATTCAGAGTATAGTAACTCGATTTCAGTGGCTTGAATTATTTGGTGATTTAAGTGGAAAGTGGTATCATTTTGCACTGCACATTGCAGTTTATTGCTTAGTTTAAAGCCAGATTCCATTTTACAAGATAGTTGATCGCTTCTGAAACTTAAGACACTTTCTTTGCTTCCTCTTTTAACCAGCGACTGACCTCATATAAAAGGATAACTAGAAGACTAACACTCCACTCTTACCCCTAGAGCTCTGTTAGAAGTCAGTGAATCTAATATATACGGTAATATACCTTCTGTGTTTAAATCTTTTTGTATTGTAATATTCACCAAACTTTTTTGCAATATATAAAAAATTGTGATTGCTCTATTAAACCACAAATACAAATATGTTCAACTAATAACGTTTGAGGATTTTCTTGGAGTTGTCAATCAATCTTCTGTAATTTATCATCTTTTCTGGGGGTGGATACATTTTATTTTTGTATGCACAGCTGACCACTTTCAATGGATCTTATTGGGTAGCCCTACAGTAGCATAACATATGACCGCACAAGACCATCTATCAAGCCTTCAAAGTATTTCACAATCCTGGCTTTTCTGCTAAAGTGGCCAAAGACAGATTGAATTTCGGCCAATTCCACAGGAACCACCTGGATCAACAAAAATCGACTTTTCAATCATTTTTTGTCAAACTGGGCTGAAAATTCTTTGTTGTACAATTCTTGCATCCAGTCAGGTAATTAATTATTCTGCCAGTCGTGATGAATAAAATAGCCAGCACTACATCTTCGTACAGTCACACTCTTTAGTGTGGATAGAGGAAGTGAGTGACTTCAGGTCAAACGAGAGGAATCTTAATGTGTATGGCCAGCTTAACATCTACCTCTGGATCTATTGAACAGCCAGGGATTCATCACCAAAAGCCTCATACACATGATCAGTTTTCCCAATGGGAAAACTGAGGAGCGCTTTTGGCCGTCAATCCCAGCCGTGGCCCAGATTCAAGAAGCAATTGCACCCGTGTAACCATAAGTTACACGGCGCAATTGCTTACTTGCTCCAGTGTAACGAGTGCTCCTGATTCAGGAACCTCGTTACACCGACTGTTCTCTTATTTCCCGCCAGGAAATCCGGTGGACTTTTGCCCGGCGTTTTTTGGCAGTATTCCAATGGGAAAAACTGCGATGGAGCATACACACAGCCGGGATTCCCGGCCAAAGCTCCATCGCAGTTTTCCCGTGTGTAGGGGAAAGACTGAACCAAGCACCGTCGGAAATCCCGTACGTGTGTACGAGGCATTAGGCTCCATGCACACTGGCATAAAAAATGTTGCTTCTACAAGAGTTTTGTGTTTTACCTGTAGAAGCAGCTCAATGTTATCCTATGTGTCCATGTACATTGGGATCATTACAGGCATATTTTGAAGTCTAGAGGCAGGAAAAAATTACTTCTGGTTCGAATTTCTGATTGGAGCTCAGTGGGAAAAAAAGACATAAAAAACTCTCCTAAACTTTGTACAAAAAATGCTCTATATGAGCATTTTTACTCCAAAGAGAGCAGACTTTTTCAGTGTGCATTGAGCCTATTGTTTCCTTGAGATAAATGCAGTATTGCTTGTCTCTCCAGGTGACATTACATTAAATAAGAGCATACACAATTGTGTGTATAACAAAGGAAAGGAACAAAGGAAAATATCTGATGCAAATGTTCAGTGAAAATGTCTGGACAAATGCAATGGCAGTTGCATCATTCTAAACATTACAAGTGTATGTCTTTTTGTCTTCCTTTTGTATTATTTGCCCATCTGTTTTAACAGTAAGTATTAAATATTAGTATCAAACCAGGGTAGTCTAAGGATAAAAAAAAAAAAACGGGCATGATAAATGATACTTCCCACAATATATCCAGCAGACAAGATGGAGACATACATAAGCATGAGCAAAGTGCATTGTTGAGCAGTTTCCAACTACAAACACCTTTCTAAAAATTCTCATACTAAGGAAATCAAAGAGAAACACAGAACTGATACATTTATGAATCAGTAACTGCAACAAGCAAGCTAAGCGAAACAAAGATGCATTATTCCACCTGCTTTCTTTCTAGTGAAATATGTTGTACTGCAAGCAGATGTATAGAACAGAGTTACATGAACCTGGCAGGCTAAACATGAGAAATCAACAGATTCTAAACAACATGGATGGATGGAGGGGTATTTACATTTTTTGTCATTTTTTGACTGTATCTCTGCTTCAAACAACATTAAAATAATTTTGTATACTGCACAAAAATAAATTCTTGCAACTCAATTAACAGTAGTGTATAGCAGGACCATTTGTTAATTTAGACCAGGGGTCTCCAAAATTTCTAAGCAAAGGGCCAGTAAACTGTAATTCTGGCTTTAGGGAGGCACACTGTGGCCAGTGGAATTAGAAAACACCCTGGCATCAGTGGGAGCAAACAATGCCCCATCAATGGTTTTAGTAGTAGGCAAAATAGTGCCCCATTATTGGTGTCTGTGGGAGGAATGGAGCCCCATCATTGGTGTTAGTGGATGGAAGGGCCTCAAGGGCCCATTAAAAGTAGAAGTCCAGCCTGGTCTCGTTTGGCTGGGCTTCTCCTATGGGTCACAGGAGTGCAATTAATTTTGCACTCCTGTGACCCGTTTTCAGCAGAGAGCGGTCTGAATTCCGCTCTCTACTGATGTCACTGATGATATCAGTCCAGACACAGCGTCATCACAACAATAAAGTCTGGATCAGCCAGGTGCCTGGACTGATACCCGTCCCAGCTAGCTGCTTAGAGACTGAAACAGCCGCTCCCCGCCCCTCCACAGCTCCGCACTCCAGTGAGCATGGAAGAGAAGAGAGGAGAGCTACTGATTGACAGTCACCAGCTCTTGATCTGTGCCACCGCCAATGTTCGATCACTCGGTGTAGAAGCAGCAGGGGACAGATGCAACATTGGACAGATGCCGCATCCACCTAGGTAAGTATAAGTGGGCTAAAAAAAAAACTTTTCTTTTAAAAGGCAATACAAGGGCCACATCAGTTTGGGGACCACTGATTTAAAGTGGAACTTCCCCCTGCACCCAATTGAAAAATCGGCTCAGGTAAGGACATCCCTGAATCCCTTGACAGATAAGTGTCCTTGTATTAAAAGTCAGCAGCTACAGTATTTACAGCTGCTGACTTTCATTTTTTGGGGGGGGGGGGGGGAAGTCTGGAGATCCTTTAACAGCTTGCCGCATGCCCATCTTCAGATGACGGAGGGGCGTTGCGACTCTAATTCTGGGATGACGTCATATGACTTATAAGTGCCCATAAGTGCCACCTCATCAGTGCCCATCAGTGCAGCCTCATCAGCGCACATCTGTGAAGGAGAAAGATTAATTATTTGCAAAATTTACTGACAAAAACTAAAGAAAAACTTTTCTTTCAAAATTTCTGTCTTTTTTTTACACATTATATATATATATATATATATATATATATATATATATATATATAAAAACCCAGCAGTGATTAATTATCACCAAAAGAAAGCTATATTTGTGTGAAGAAAATTATAAAAGATATTTTATGCAAAGAGCCTTGCTAGCAGCCGAAAAGAACCACTAAAACGACGATAAAGTGCCACTAAAACTAGCAGGACTTTACCGCTGAGGCCCCGTACACACGGTCGTACAAAACCGATGAGAATGGTCCGACGGACCGTTTTCATCGGTTCACCTCTGAAGTGGCTGTACGGCCTGATATGTGTACACACCGTCAGTCCAAAATCCGATCGGGTCAGAACGCGGTGACGTAAAACACACAACGTGCTGAATAAAACGAAGTTCAATGCTTCCAAGCATGCGTCGACTTGATTCTGAGCATGCGCGGGTTTTGAACCAATGCTTTTCTGTACTGACCATCGGTTTGGTCCGATGGGGCGGCGGTCCATCGGTTCGGTTTTGAAGCATGTTTTAAAATTTTGGACCGAAGGAAAACAGACCGAGATCGACAGGCCTATACACACGGTCAGTTTGGTCCGATGAAAATGAACTTCGGTCCATTCTCATCGGACCAAACCGACCGTGTGTAGATTTCTTAGATTTACTTTCAACTATGTAGTGCAAGGGCCTGCCTGATTTCATACAGATTGAAAGTGTTTAGGCTTAATCTCATATTATATGGTTTTGGTAAATCTAAAGAAAAATTGTACAATGTATAGTCAGACTTAGACCCTTCACAGGCTTGTGTGCAACCGCACTAAATAGAGTCGTTATTAACATTTAACAGAAAATAAAGCTGTTAACCAGATTAAACCAAAAGGAGGGTTCTATTTTATTTTACTCACTATGAATTTCCATCACCCCTTCCCCTCCTTAACATTAAATTTGCAAATGACCCAACTTTGAAAAAAGTGCTGTTTGTAAAGGATCATAAGCATCTCAAGTTTTCAAGAGATGACCTAAATTGTGTTGGTTTTTGTCAACTAAAATTAGTCAGCAAAAGTTATTATGTTTAAAAAAACAGGAGACCTGTACTATTAACCCCTTATACAGGGCCCCAGTGAGCTGCATCAGCGCAAGAAGTAAGCACTTGACTTGTCCAGGTCTGACTTCAAACATTTTACTGCTTAATGGAAAACTGTGGGAGGTGGGCTATTTTGTATTCATTGTCTTTTGTTCTCCCACTTACTCTGAAATAATCTGCAAATGGGCTAAATAAGAGAAAGGTCTGGGACTGACAAACAACCCAACTTCTTTCAGTGTGCTAATTCCTCAGTGTTGTCTTCCTTGAAAAAATTTTAACTGCTTGACTGAAAGCCTTGAGCCCTACATAACCCTCAGACATACTTAGCTTAATAACAACTTCCTTTATTGAGTAACAACTCCAAAGGGGATAAACAACTTGAAATGTCTAGTCTGTTCCCTGGTCTTCAGGGACACAAGGGAGCAGAGGTCCAGGCCCCACACTCCCATGAAATAAAAACAAAACTCTTTGTTTCCAGATATGTCTTAAAATGTTCACATATTGTATGTCTTTAAAGAAACAGGCAATAGGAGGCAATTCGGTCGTGGAAAATATAAATAAATACCATGGCAGCCAATGTAGAGCTCAGTTCTAAAAATGCTAGCTGACTGTCTGTTATGCTGAAACACTTATATTCCAACATACACTATATTGTCAAAAGTATTGGGACGTCTTTACATGCACATTAACTTTTATGAGACTGCGAGTCTTGTCTTCTCTCCAACATCAGTGCCTGACCTTTACAAATGCGCTTCTGGAAGAATGGTCAAACATTCCCATAGACACACTCCTAAACCTTGTGTACAGTCTTCCCAGAAGAGTTGAAGCCGTTATAGCTGCAAAGGGTGGGCCAACTCAATATTGAACCCTACGGGCTAAGACTGGGATGCCATTAAAGTGGTTGTAAACCTTCTCTGATCACTTGCATCTACAGGTAAGCCTAGATTAAGGCTTACCTGTAGGTTCAAGAAATATCTCCTTAACATACACGGTTAAGGAGATATTTTCAGAGAAAAATGCACCGATGTCTATGGCGCATGCGCGCCGTAGACATCGGCGCAGGCGCACTGCGAATGCCAGTTTTTAGAATGAATAATTCTGGCTTTGACGGCTCCCGAGCGCATGCGCAGAGTGACGTTACTGCCGCTCTGACCAATCACAGCGCCGGAGCAGCGAAACCCGGAAGTAACCTCCGGGAGAGATGTCTGCGGCCGGAGGGGGACACGAGGATGGCTTTGATCTAAGGTAAGTAATTCATAATGAGCTAGTATGCTAGTCATACTAGCAGATGGACGTCAGCAGAGCTTCCCCTCATTTACTAATCTCTAGGGAAAATTCCCTTGCAAAGTGCAACTTCCCTTGAAAAGTGAACAGCCTGTTTGCCTTTAGTAAATCAACCAGTGTGTGTAGAAAACGGTACAGTATATAAGTCTACAAGGGAGAGAGAGTGTTGGGAGAGGTTATCAGTAAGCAAAGACAGCTGATGATAGACACTGAGATGAGGTGTCCAGGAATGTTTCTGTACAATTACATCAGAAAAAAGGAGCAAAAGAATAGGCAGCCTTTGAAGTGTGCACACACAACGTAACTTATCTAAAGAGGAAGCTCGGTTTGGACATACTATGAAGGCAATCTGAACAAGTTTGATTCCTTTTCCTTCATTTCCTGCTGAATATACAGTACTTTTAGATATTGGTCACCATAGGGGATGCAACGCTGCTCACTGTCCCCAAATGAGTTGGATGGCTGGCACTTCATATTTTTTCCATTACTACAGAAAGTCAAAGCTGCTGAAGATCAAAACATTCATACCCTGAAAAAAAAAATCTCTGGTGACCCCATGGCCTTGTGTATCAACTTGGTTTGTCCTAACCCACTTAAAATTTGCTAAAGATGGCTCAAACACATATTTGTTTTCACAGTCACTTGTTATTGGCCAACAATCAACAGTATACTGAAACAGGAACTCTTTCCTTTCTTTGGTCATTGCCAATGAAAAGGCTGGCAGGTTTGTAATTAGTAATGAAATCCATTTCCATACAAATGACAGTGATGATTAACACATACCAAAGGGTAATAGAAAAGCAGGTTTCCTGCAAACAGTTAGGCATTAGTTAATGTGATTGATGCTCCCCTACTGTCATCCAGTTGTTTACTGCCCTACCTCCACACATCAGTCACATGACATTTACAAGCAAGAACAATGTCCCGCTCTTTGTTTTCACATACACAAATAGCCCAGCTCGAAACATTACTATGCAGACTTTGAAAATGATTATTTAAAAGTGAAACATCACATATACAGATGCACTTATCCTGACAGTGGAACTAATGCTGGCTGCACATGAAATTGCTGAGGATGCTGGTTGGGCCTCTCTAACCCAATGCCAAGCATAGTTTTCAGTGTTTCTGTTAACCTCGTTAAAGCGGAGCTCCGGTCCAAAAAAAAACTTTTTTTTTAGCAAGATTGTAATTGTCACATAACATAGTCCCCATAAGATGGCAAAAGCTCCCCAGCCATTAAAGTAATATTGGTCCACACTTGCCTTATTTTCTTCTTCTCCTCATCTGGCCGAATCCATTATGTGTGTGGGCATTTGAAGCCCAGTTTGTTTCCCTTCCTGGATTGCCTACAGTGCATGCTGGGTAACATACATCTTGCGCGTGCGCCGTAGAACAGCGCTCGCAGCGCAGTTTGTTTATTCTTTTGTCATGGCAACGGGCGGCGGAGGAACGTCCCGCCCCGTTGCAACAGTGATAACACAATCTACGCTCCAATGAAAGTCTGAATGATTCCCCTTTCCAATATCTCTTATATATGAGAAGTAAGGGCTTTGTGCCCTTTTTGAACATGGCGCGGTAAACATCGGCACAGACAAGCGCACAGACTCCTGCGAAATGATGACACTCATTGCCCAGGAGTCTGTGCAGCTTAGGTAGGATAGGAGAACCACCGCGGTCCAGGAAGAAGGCAGATTAGGAATTATGCCTAGCAACAGGGTGTTCCAGGCAAGTAAAAAAAAAAATTCACACAGAACTTTTTTAAAACTATTAAAAGGAAGCTACTGAAGCAAAGTATGATTTTAGGGTGGAGCTCCGCTTTAAGTCTAGGACCAAATTCATTTAACTGATGACAAACCTTCTATAGCTTTTAAGGAGATATACGTATATTATACCACATATCTATGATCAATAAACTGACACAAAATAAATATGGAAGCTGCCATTACTGATTTCCATGTGACAACGCTGCTCTCTCGCTGGTATTGATGACAACACTGGCTTTGATCATCTCTGCATTGCTGGCCTGCAACATATATTCTGATAAAGTGAGAGCTACTTGAACGTATACCATACTTTTTTTTTTTTTTTTTTACAGGTATACCATACATTTTTTCTTTTTTCAGGTATACCATACACTTTTTTTATATCCATGATCATTTTTCCTAGGTGTGTTCATCTTTTGCTGCCACATTTACTATCATGTGGCTACAGATAATATGGATATCTACCACCAATTTGTCCTGAACATCCCAAAATAAGCATCTTGATGAAAAAAAAAAAAAAGTTTCAGCTTCAAAAAATTGAACTATTGTTGAACACAGCTATTAAAAATGCAACACCCTTTTAGAGGTGGCCAAATACGAGAAGATTATCTTCAGACAAGGTTGTTTTCAGAATATTGGCTTGTGTATAGGAAGCTGCTGACTTTCAAGAACATAGGATATTCACTTAGACCAGGGGTCTCCAAACTTTTTAATACACGGGTCACGTCATATGTTTGAAAATACTTCGAGGACAAAAACATATATATTTCATGGATTAATGAATACAATTTTAATTAATAAATCAACACACTCCAAGAAATACCTTCACAACAATACCCTCCTTCATTATGGAGTCCCTCTTTCACATCAGAGGCCCCCTTATTATATCAGAATCCCCCTTGGCTTAGAGCCCCCCACCTTAATTTCTCCATGGTGGCAGCATAGCACAGGGTGGGAGACCAGGTACTCCTCTGAATTCTAGGGTGGCACTGAAACACTCCATCCTGGATCAGTGTCATGCATTTCAATGGTATGGTCAGGCTGGCCATAAACTCCATAGAAATTAATGCTGCCGAGTGCTTTGGCATCAATAGTTGTTATAGTGCTGTGGGCCGGGTCAATCACACTATGGAAATGCATTGGAGATGCTTTTCCTAAGTTGGCCTTGGATGGATCCATGTGTGGCTATTACAGTTGAACATAGGTTGATCTACCGATCGAGTTTTGTTAAACTGCTTTGTTGGATAAAAGCCACTCAATCAGTGTTGCAGACCTCAGGCTGCAGCGCTGACTTGTGTATTTCTGACAGCGGGGGAGTTTTTTGCACTCAGCCCACTGGCTGCACAAAAAAATTTAAAAAATGGAACCGTGTATGGCCAGCCTTAAGCTGGCTATACATTATAAAATGGTCTATAATCGTTCTCAATTATTCAATTTCCTTTACATTTACCTTCAACTATGTAGTGCAAGGGCCTGCCTGATTGCATACAAATCAAAAGTGTTCAGGTTTGACCTCATATTATATGGTTTGGGTAAATCCAAAAGAAAAAAATTGTATAATGTACGGCCAGCCTTAGACAATAAACAGCCAGGATGTCAAATGTGATCTAAAGAGGACTTTACATATGCCTCTAGTCTAGTGTACATTGTATTGCTCCTGTTGAACAACAAAAAACTGATATAACCATTACCAGGCACCTCCTGAAGAAAATAAAATGCTGGGAGGCCTAACTGGGTCCGCTTAAAACATGGATAAGCCTAATAAATTATTATGCAAGAAAGATCTTTGTGAATGAAAAAAGGAGCACACTTACAGGAAAACAAAGACACTGAACACAGTTCTACACATATAATATAGTTTCTGGAAAACAAGGGATCAAGAAAGTTGAGCAACATCATTACATCCATATAAGATAAGTAAAGTGGCATTTAAAAAAAAGATATAAAAGCAACAAAAAGCCCAAGCTGAATAGAACTGACATTTAAAGTGGAAAATGTGTTTCTACACACAGTGATAAAGATCACTTGGGTGATTTTATCCTGAAAGCTGAGTAATAAATATCTTAAAAGTGAGGTCACCTAAAGCAGATTGCACAAAAGCCCATCGCACGGTGTGTAAACCCAAGGACATTCTTTTTATCAAAGGAAGCAAGCAGGACAGCTCGGTGTCATGACTTTTTACGTTGTTTCCCGTAGTCATTATTTTACAGTCTGTACATTTTTTCTTTCAATGACTTTATAATGTGTTAACCATTTAAGGAAAAAGACTGCTGCATGGAGGGGGCAATATAAAGTATTATAAATATATACAGTATCTCCCAAACTAAGTCCTGTAGTCAGTGCACATCTGGGTGCATGCCCTAGTCCAGTGATGGCGAACCTTGGCACCCCAGATGTTTTGGAACTATATTTTCCATGATGCTCATGTACTCTGCAGTGTAGTTGAGCATCATGGGAAATGTAGTTCCAAAACATCTGGGGTGCCAAGGTTCGCCATCACTGCCCTAGTCAGTGCATGCATTCCTCAAACTACTTCTGCTGTCCACTACACAATCCAGAGGTTCCGGAATATGCATATTTTTAGACATACAATAGGTAAAGAGCTGCTACAAATTGGCCTTATAATGTCCAATGTTGTACACCCAGATCTTCTGGTGTATTATCACATAAAGCTAGCCACGCACATTGTATTCTGATTACACAGAACAATGTCTTTTAGGTTTACCAACAATGAGGTAGAGCTACGGCCTTAGATTTATAAACCGAAAGGATTGTTCACGAAGGCCCTCAAAATTCATTGTTGGTGTTCAATCTAATGAAGATTGTACCAACTAAAGCTGATAATCGGCTTTACATGCAAAAGGGGTTGTAATTATGTTCAGCCTGTATTTTGTGATGCAAACACCCCTGCTAAACAAAACAGTTTGGTTCTCAGCGGCCCCGATTACTACTTTGCAGTTAAGCCTAGTACACAATAGTTTTTTTTTGCGCTGGCCTGAACAAAAAAAAAAAAACTGACAGCTCCAGTCAGAGTCACTGTACTAACAATCCAACGTTAGTACAGCGATCTCCCAGTGTTCTGGACAGCCCCCGCCAGAACACTCTGACCAGCACTCTCAGCCATTGGATAAGAGCGCTGATTGGGAGCCAGTCGGCTGCTAGTTTTCCAGCATGCTCGTCTGACAAAAGCCAGCCATACCAGCTGACATACACACGAGCCGAATACAACAATTCTCCAGCAAGATCAGCTGTCCTGTGTAAGCTGTAAGTCACTCAAGTCAAAGTTTACATGCTTTGTAATAGGCCCATCACTGCCATGGAGTGAGTCACATGCTCCTGCATACCTGGAAGTACCGTATATGGGGGAGGAAGCACTGCCTGTTTGTTTAAAGTGAAACAATACCACATTATGAACATTAAAATCATACGTAGAAGTACACATGATGACTACTGGTGGTGTTATGAACTGGATAGTCTCCTTTCATGTTCCTCTCAGATTTAGCATCTCATTTTACTGTGGACTTACTTTTCCTGAATTCATGGCTTCAACTGCCATTCTACTGTCCAATAAGACTACCTCAATGGGCAGTAGAGGCATTCTTATTGGGGGGTGCCAGCTGTTGGAGCTTACCCATAAGGTCAGAGCCCTGTAAGAAAGAGAAACTACAGAA
Organism: Rana temporaria; assembly: GCF_905171775.1. NCBI lineage: Eukaryota > Metazoa > Chordata > Amphibia > Anura > Ranidae > Rana > Rana temporaria. The sequence goes on along the minus strand of NC_053489.1, from coordinate 258,631,264 downwards.
CAGAGTGGGGTACAGTAGTAACTGTTCTAACAGCGCCTCTTGTGTCTGTTCCCAGGTAGGTAGGTGGTGTACAGGTGTCCTGAGAGATGGCACACATTTATAAGTTGGAAAATGTTTACATGCAAAGATGATAAGCTGGTCTCCTATACTGTACTTACATTGTAGGGGTTATACATGTCATGATCTTAGATACAATCTGCTAAACAAAGGGTCAGATAAATATCCTTCAGACTTTGGAGGCTTGGTTGTCAGTGGTAGTAAGAAAGAAAATGACATAGCACCAGTGGTCTGTAGGAGGAGGAATAGTTTCCCATCATTGGTATTGGTGGGAGGAATAGTGCCAATTATTATCAGTGTCCTATCATTGGTGTCAGTGGAAGAAATAGTGTCCTATCATTGGTGTCAGTGGAAGAAATAGTGTCCTATCATTGGTGTCAGTGGAAGAAATAGTGTCCTATCTCTGGTGTCAGTGGAAGAAATAGTGTCCTATCATTGGTGTCAGTGGAAGAAATAGTGTCCTATCATTGGTGTCAGTGGAAGAAATAGTGTCCTATCATTGGTGTCAGTGGAAGAAATAGTGTCCTATCATCGGTGTCAGTGGAAGAAATAGTGTCCTATCATCGGTGTCAGTGGAAGAAATAGTGTCCTATCATTGGTGTCAGTGAAAGAAATAGTGTCCTATCATTGGTGTCAGTGGAAGAAATAGTGTCCTATCATCGGTGTCAGTGGAAGAAATAGTGTCCTATCATCGGTGTCAGTGGAAGAAATAGTGTCCTATCATTGGTGTCAGTGAAAGAAATAGTGTCCTATCATTGGTGTCAGTGGAAGGAATAGTGTCCTATCATCGGTGTCAGTGGAAGAAATAGTGTCCTATCATTGGTGTCAGTGGAAGAAATAGTGTCCTATCATTGGTGTCAGTGGAAGAAATAGTGTCCTATCATTGGTGTCAGTGGAAGAAATCGTGTCCTATCATTGGTGTCAGTGGAAGAAATAGTGTCCTATCATCGGTGTCAGTGGAAGAAATAGTGTCCTATCATTGGTGTCAGTGGAAGAAATAGTGTCCTATCATTGGTGTCAGTGGAAGAAATAGTGTCCTATCATTGGTGTCAGTGGAAGAAATAGTGTCCTATCATTGGTGTCAGTGGAAGAAATAGTGTCCTATCATTGGTGTCAGTGGAAGAAATAGTGTCCTATCATTGGTGTCAGTGGAAGAAATCGTGTCCTATCATTGGTGTCAGTGGAAGAAATAGTGTCCTATCATTGGTGCCAGTGGAAGGATTAGTGCTTTGTATCAGTGGAAGGAATAGTGACCAAAGGGCTGGATAAAGGCAAGCAAAGGGCCACATCTGGCCCACAGGCCACCGTTTGGAGACCATCTTCTTAGAGCACTAGAGGTGACAGTGAAGGCCTTGGTTTAAATATTTGGTTAAGGCAGCCATAGATAATTTTGGCCTTTTAACCTATAAAATCAGAAAAAAACAATAACTTATCTATTTTCCATTGTTTTCCTGCAGCGGGCCACTTGCAGCTACTGACACAGCCAGACAGTGACAGCATCTAACAAGATTCAGTCACTGTTCAGCTGATAATTTACCACCCTGCTCAGGCAATTTTTGTTGAGCTGGTTGGTGCTTGCAGGGCCACCCACGGCTTGGATTTTGACCAATTCACCCAAAAGGCCATTTATGGAAGCCTATAGACAAATAATTAGGACAATGACCTATATCCAATTTACTCAACAAAAGAACCCACCCTTTTGTTACTCCAAGATATCCAAATAATAGAATCATTGAGAAATACATTTCTTAAGAATTTGGTTGTGTAATAAAGTTCACAATCACTGCTATTCTATATGTACACTACATTCAATAAAACAAATGTATGAGTTGATCAGCTTCTCTGAAGCTTTCTGAAGACTCTAGGCTGATGTTATGCACACCTGGAATGCATTTGTTACAGCAATTGTGTTGTGCTTGTCCTTTGTATGGAAGAGCCCTATACACTTATATACGTTAACATTTAAAAAAACGTATTTTCAGCTTTGCGTGCTCACGCGGCTATTAAATATGTAGGCTGATCACGGCAGCTCAAATTGGCAGGTAATATTTAAACCCTACAGAAACCGCAAGACTGTTTTATTGCTTTTAAAATATAATTGTGACCTGCACTCTCAGGAAAGGTCATTGTAAATCAAAGAGGATAAAGAAAAGCTGTCCACAAAACTCAGATCAAATGTCCCACATCACACAAGAGGCAGCAGGACCTTTCTCCCCCCCTCCCCCTCCTCCAGGTAAAGGAACAAATGGCAGAGGGGCTGAAAAGGCAGAGGAGCCTGGAGCTGAGCAACAGGAAGTGCACAATCTAAGCATCTGTCACCTCCTGGGGAGAGCTAAATGGATTAGAGCCTGACCAGGAGAAGAAAAGTCCTTTCAAAACATGCATTTGATTAACATGTCCACTCCAATATACAACATCGCTTCTACTCCCCTGAGCTATGATCACAAATCCCCATGCACTTTTCAAATGTTTGAATTCCTAGGTCAGTGGGGGTGGTAGGGGGGAAGGACACCACATAACGATCAAATTCATGAAATTGCTCAATGGATTGACATTGGTTTGACCCATCGGGGGAGAAAAGGGTTTCCTAGAGCTGGGGCTGTATATGTAGGGTTGCCACCTCATCCCTTTAAACCCCAACACATATGAATTACACAGGTTCTGTGGCTGATTAAGGTAGTAATTAAACTCATATGGTGCCTTATCTGCATTTAATTCGACTTAGAACCCTTGTTCGGGTTTATGGCTCTTTCACACGGAGCGGACCGTTTCCGGGTCCGCTCCGTGTGTCTCCGTCGGCTCAGCGGGGATCCTCGCTCAGCTGTCGGCGGATAGGGCGGTCCCCGCACACAGTGTCTCTGCTCCGCTCTGCCCTATGGGGAACCTGATGCAGACAAACCGTATGTCCGTCTGCATTAGTTCCGCTCCGCCGAACGGAAGAAAAATAGGGTTTCTTCCGTTCAGAAAAGCGGATCCCGACTGACGCGGACGCTAGCGGATGCTCCATCCGCTAACGGACGCGTTCCCATAGGGATTCATTACAAGTCCGTTAACGGACTTGTAATGAGTGGACGAACGGTCCGCTAGTGTGAAAGGACCCTTAAAGGGATGAGGTGGCAACCCTATGCATTTGTGCTCTTTTCAGGGCCGTCTTAATAGCATCATGGGCACCTGGGCAAAGTAATGCTCTGGGGCCCCTACAATGATGACAGTGCAGGTAAACAGACATCAAGTAGGTAGGAGGCAGACTGTCTCCCCTATGTATCCATCACTCTCAGTGCTATCATGGGGCCCCCAATTTCGGGGCAGCATGGGCTCAAGGACCAGCTGCTTTGGGGGAGGTTCAGGGGGCCCCCCATGCAGATGGGGCCCCTAAGCAGTGCCCAGGTGTGCCCTCTCATTAAGACAGTCCTGGCCTCGTACACACGACGGGACCGTTTTCATCGGACATGTCCGCTGGTGGATTTTGGTCTGATGGCTGTACACACCATCAGACCAAATTTTCCGCGGACAGCGAACGCGTTGACGTGGCCGCGCCGTCGCTGCACCGATGACGCGGCAACGTGCGCGACCCTGGAAGGTCAATGCTTCCACGCATGCGTCGAATAACTTCGAAGCATGCGAGGGCTTTCAGCCGAGCGGACATGTCCGGTGAGTCGTACAGACGACCGAACATGTCCGACGGACAGGCTTCCAGCGGACATGTTTCTTAGCATGCTAAGAAACATTTGTCCGCTGGAAACCTGTCCGATCCGCCGGAAAATTGTCCGGTCGGCCGTACAGACGACCAAACATGTCCGCGGAAACTGGTCTGCGGACCAGTTTCCGCGGACATGTTCGGTCGTGTGTACGATGCCTTACAGCAGTAGAGATGGCTAGGAGGTCTGTTTGGATTGCACAGCACTCCTCCTCACTAGCCAGCTCAATAGTAAAGAATGGAAGAGACAGATAGGACTTTTCTGATAAGATTAGCCCAATCTTCAATAGTCCCACACTCTACTTGGATGTCTCTGGGCTAATCTTTCTGTAATCTCTTAAACCACCCTGTCACTATCATGCCCTCCTGGGATCTGTTACATATTAAGAGACAATAGGTCATCTCTGGAGAAGGATCGGACATGAAAAGCACAGACAATGGCCAGCGCTCCACAATGCATACTGATGATCATTTTCACTTCACACAATCTACTAGTGATCTCTCATCAAACAATCAAAAGTTCACCAGGGACAATCTACTCACAATGGGGGAGCTTTATTAAAACTGGAGAGTGCAAAATCTGTGCATGGCAGCCAACCAGCTTCCAGGTTTTATTGTCAAAGCTTAATTAAAGAAGCCGATTGGCTAATATGCACAGCTGCACCAGATTTTGTAACCGCCCCCCCCCCCCCCACTGACACACCCTTATAACATGAAAAAAGAAGAGGGGGTGGGGGTCACTGGGACAGGAAGGTGTGGACAGCAAAAGAGAAATGTTACTTTTTTTAATCACTGTATTAAAAACATTTTTTTTTTTGCTGTCTCTATTGAAGAGATTTCCCCTCACTTCCTGTCCTACCGGGATAGGCAATGAGTGAAAATCTCCTTAATGGGACCACAGACAGCAGCTAAAGCCATACAGAGGTTCTAACCCTGCCACAGCCTACATACAACAAAGAGAAAGCTTTTAGCTGAAGCTGGGTTTACACACGACATGAATTATGAATATATGACAGAAGCCAGTGACACCTATAGGACTCATAAAAGAGAACACACACTGAACAGCTTGGATTAAGCCCCCGGTCACCCCTGGGCCATCTGAAGTGCATTTCCAGTAAGCTCTTCAATGCTCCACATTCAGATTTCCATGTTATTCTATTGTGCCCATTCATGTATAGTAAGAAATGTATGAGAGAGTAAGGTACAGGAGCCTCTTTGGGGCGTGATCCTGTGTTTTTTGTCCCCTATAGACTTCAATGGAAGAGCTCACTCTTGGGTGTGGGCATTTTTATGTGACTTTAGAGCCTTTTTTGCATGTTTTTCTCCATGAGTATCACATTCTTTTTTCAGGTCCCCCCTCTGAAGTCTATAAGGGCCAAAAATGAGCGATCGTAGCCCAGAAAAAGCTCCTGTACTTCTTGTGAACGCTGAGTAATAGTCCATCATGTATAGATGTGAACAGACACACTAGAATAGCATGGATATCCGAGTGTGGAGCATTGGAGAACTTCTGTTTCAAATTGCTCAGGTGTGAATGAGGCCTTTATGGTGGCCAAACACGCTTCAATTTCATCATCTGACTGATCAAAACAGAAAATGATCGAATAGCTATAATTTTCCCCAGTGATCGATTTAGCTCAGATTTGATGAAACGGTGTATCGATCAGCCATGGAGGAATTCTATTGTCTGTCATTGATCGCTAGCACTGAGATGCATTGGTCTTGTGATCAATTTAGCTAAGATTCGATCAAATAATCGATCAGCCATGGTGCAAATTGGCTGTCATTGATCGCCAGCACTGAGATGCATTGGTCTTGTGATCAATTTAGCTAAGATTCGATCAAACTGAATCGATCAGCCATGGTGCAAATTGGCTGCCATTGATCGCCAGCACTGAGATGGATTGGTCATGTGATCGTTTTAGTTTAGATTCAGCCAAACTAAGTTGATCAGTCATGATGGAATATATTGGCTGCCATTGATCGCCAGCACTGAGATGCTTTGGTCATGTGATCAATTTAGCTCAGATTTGATTAAATGGAGTCGATCAGCCATGGTGGAAATGTATTGGCTGTCAGCACTGAGATGCTTCGGTCATGACTCCCAACCAGTTAGCGGCCGCTCATGCACCACCTCCCTAATACATGCGCCCGGCCACTAATCTACATGCAGGGTGCTGGACGCATGGATTGCAATGTTTTTTTTTTAAGCACATCATTAGAGGCTGAGGCTGTAATTGGCTTCAAAAAGGGTAAGCTCTGGGCGCAGAGCACTGCACCTGGACCCCACCCAGTTGTGTAACAGCAAAATAATATTTCCTGTTTCTCCTCCCAGCCAATCAGGAAGCGAGTCCAGAGACCCGACTGGCCGGAAGTCCTGATTAAGGATGGGCTCGGGTGTGTTCGCAACCCCACCAGGAAGCTAACAATGCGCAGTGCTAATCGGCAGTGAGACATTTCCCGATCCGCGGCTGCACAGATCGGGAAATGTCTCACTGCCTGTGATTAGCACTGCGCAGTGGGCTCGGGCACATGGGGTTGAGAACAGGCCTGAACCCATTACTAGTCCTGATTGGCCGGGAGGAGTAGCGACCGATGGGACTCGGGAGGGGATGCGGGGGCGGGGGAGCCACAGACCTGGATGGGGTAAGTGCGGGGCTGGTGGGAAAAGCGGTGATCGATCAAGTGAGGGAGGTGTTTGGCTGGCTGGGGAGCCACCCAAGAAAATTGAGTGCCAACCGCCACTGCCCCCCAACATATTTCAATTGATTAGGTTTTGTGTGGTGGGAACAGACCTTCAATTGATCATTTACAAGTGTATCTTCCGACTATTGATCAATATCCACTTCCCTGTGTGTGGCATAGCAATCAATCGGGTTGTTGAGTACATGGGGACAAGAAATGGATGATTTGTGGAAGCATGTATGGCCACCATTGGTGAGGGTAAAGTGACCAGGACACACTGGTGGAAAGTATGAGCTCCAAGCAAACATCACATCTCCATTCCCCAGCCCAGATCTCCTGCACACACTCCTAGAGAGGCATATGAGGATCTACAGGGCACCACCCACATGGGACTTCTCCATCACATACAAATAACCAGAGGGGCTGAGGTAGCACCACATCCAGGGGGTGGGTGAGAAGAAGACCATGGTGTCCTCTATACAGGTGAGTCCTCACTTACCTGTAGTCAGGGTGAGCAGTGCCAGCAGTAGCCATATCAGCCCCTCAGCCTTCCTCCTGGCCATCCCGTGAGATCTCATCTTCTCCCCAGGTAACCAATCAGAGCATCCAAAGGTGGAGGGTCCGGAGAGTCTATGGAGTGTTCAGAAGACAGGGATAGATGGGGCTGGCAGCCCCCCGAGCCGCCCGCTGCCTCTCCTCCACCTCCTGTACAATGAAGTCTTTGTGAGTTCTCTTCACCTCACTCCTTCCTTCTACCTTCCCGGCTCTGCCTTCTTATAAGCAGTCCTTGTACCACCAAACTCCACAGACACCTCTACAAAGCTCCTCCGCTCCTCGTCCGAACCATCCTCTCCGTACACTCCAAGCTAAGCGGGATACCTCCAGCACCAAACTTCCTCACAGTGCCAGTGACTGAATCCCACTCAGCGCTCACAGGGGAGGTAGGAGGAGTGGGCAGGCTCTGCTCCTTCTTCTCCCTGCACCCCCTGCCAACAGCATCCTGACGTCACCGCCATGGAACCACCGCTGTCAGGCAATGGGATGGGGGCAGTGTGGGCGCCACCTGCTGGACGCGCTCTTCTTTGTGCAGCGGTACTGCGCGGGTCAGCGTGTTCTGACTGACCTGAGGAGGCTCCTCGCTGCACTCTCCAAGTCTTATCTCCCATTCCTCTGCACTCACTAGAATTATGGCTTTATAACATAGTCATTTCACAAAGAAAGATGGAAAAAAGCACTTTATTTCCACATGAACCACACATCTGGGGCCACTTTGTCATTTTTTTCACAAACATATTAACTACTTGACCTCTGGAACATTTACCCCCCTTCCTGACCAGGATATTTTTTGTGGCACGGCGCAGTCCTTAAATGACAATTGCGCAGTCGTGCGATGGTGTACACAAAAAAAATGATGTAATTTTCTTTCCTACAAATAGAGCTTTCATTTGATGGTATTTGATACTTTTGCAGTGTTTTTTTTTTTTGCGCTATAAACAAAAAAAGACGATAATTTAGATTTTTTTTTATTTCTGCTATAAAACATATCCATTAAAAAAATTAAAAACAAAAACTAATTTTGTAATCAATTTTGGGCAATATGTATTGTGCTACATGTTTTTGGTAAAAAAAAAATATTGACTGGTCTGCGCAAAAGTATCCCTTTTATGACTAAGCCTATTTCTGACATTTGTTGCTTACAAGTTAAAATCCATATTATTTGCTAGAAAATTACTTAGAACCCCCAAACGTTCTATATATTAGAGAATATAATGGCAATCTTTGCAATATTTTATGTCGCACGGTATTTGCGCAGCAGTCATTCAAGTGTTTTTTGGGAAACAAATTGCGGCGTTTTTTACCGCGGTTTTCGCTGGAGGAGTGATTTACACATTGTCGGCTATGGCTGAACGCCGAAAAAAAGGGTCAGGGACTTGTTTTGAGCTTACGCACTCTTTTTCCCGCATCTTCTTACTTACCCAAAGTTGGCCCTTACCTTGGTTGTGTGGCGGTAAGCTCATGCTGGCGGAAGAACCGAAAGGTGCAAAGGGGACTACATGGCAACCGAAAGAAAAAAGAAGAAATTTAATGGAAAAAGAGCCATAGAACAAAAAACACAAAATATGCACATATAAATACAGGTACACACACAGTGGCCTGGATTCACGTATCACTTACGCAAACGTATCTCGAGATACGATGCGCTGTCGTATCTGTGCGCTGTGCCCATAGAACTAGATACGCCTGAAAATAGGCTTCTTACGACCGACGTAACTTGCCTACGCCGGCGTATCTTGGGCGCATATTTACGCTGGAGGCATATGGGAAATTTGATTCCCATATGCAAATGAGTGAGATACGCCGATTCACGAAGTACTTGCGCAAGGCGCATTAATATACGCTGTTTACGTAAGTCGTACGTCCGGCGTAATGTTAAGCCTCATAAACCAGGGGTAAGTCATATTAAGGTATGGACCAGGGAACAGCCGTCGGATTTTACGTCGTTTACGTAGTAGTACGTGAAAAGGGCTGGGCGTAGGTTACGTCACGTCGTAGGCAGGGATTCAACGTATCTTATGGAGTATTTTAGACGTGATTCTGAGCATGCGCACTGGAATGCGTCCATGGTACGGCGCATGCGCCGTTCGTTCGGCCCATCATTTGCATGGAGTCACGCTTCATTTAAAAGGATCACGCCCACCGTCCAGTTACTTTGAATTAGGCGGGCTTACGCCGACGAAATTATGTTACGCCGGTGCAACGTTGGGAGCATTTGCATTGTGAATTCGGTGCTTGGCTCTCTGCTTTACGTCGGCGTAGCGCATATGAGATGCGCTACGCCCGCCTAAAAATGCGCCGATCTACCTGAATGCGGCCCAGTATATATACATATATACACCTCCGCACACATATCCCCTGTTCTTAATACCATGACTTACCTGATCTCTGCTCCTTTAACCACTTAAGCCCCGGACCATTTGGCTGGCCAAAGACCAGGCCACTTTTTGCGATTCGGCACCGCGTAGTTTTAACTGACAATTGCCCGGTCGTGCGATGTGACTGCCAAACAAAATTGACGTCCTTTTTTTCTCAAATAGAGCTTTCTTTTGGTGGTATTTGATCACCTCTGCAGTTTTTTTTTTTTTGCGCTATAAACCAAAAGCGACAATTTAAAAGAAAAAAGCAATATTTTTTACTTTTTGCTTTAATAAATATCCCCAAAAAATATATAAAAAAACAATTGTTTTCCTTAGTTTTGGCCGATACGTATTCTTGGTAAAAAAAAAAAATCGCAATAAGCGTATATTGAGATTGGTTTGCCCAAAAGTTATGGGGCCACATTCACAAAAGAGATACGACGGCGTATCTCCTGATACGCCGTCGTATCTCTGAGATACGATTGTCGTATCTATGCGTCTGATTCATAGAATCAATTACGCATAGATAGCCCTAAGATCCGACAGGTGTAATTGACTTACACCATCGGATCTTAGGCTGCAATTCTAGGCCGGCCGCTAGGTGGCGATTCCATTGCGGTCGGCGTAGAATATGCAAATGACTAGTTACGCCGATTCACGAACGTCCGCTTTGCCCGTCGCTCTAAATTTACGTTGTTTCCGTAGAGATACGCGGCGTAAAACTAAGGGTGCCCTCTAGGTGGCCTAGCCAATGTTAAGTATGGCCGTCGTTCCCGCGTCAAAATTTTAAATTTCACGTCGTTTGCGTAAGTCATCCGTGAATGGCGCTGGACGCCATTTACGTTAACGTCGAAACCAATGACGTCCTTGCGACATCATTTAGCGCAATGCACGTCGGGAAATGTTAGGGACGGAGCATGCGCAGTACGTTCGGCGCGGGAACGCGCCTAATTTAAATGGTGCCCGAATTAGGCGGGCTTGCACCGAGCGGATTTACGATACGCCGCCGCAAGTTTACAGGTAAGTGCTTTGTGAATCAGGCACTTACGCTGTAAACCTGCGGCGGTGTAACGTAAATGGGATACGTTACGCCGCCGCAGCGTAACAGATTTCTACGTGAATCTGCCCCATAGCAACTACAAAATAGGGGATAGTTTTAGGGCATTTTTATTCATATATTTTTTTTAATAGTAATGGTGACAATCAACGATTTTTATTGTGACTGCTACATTATGGCGGACACAACGGACACTTTTGATGCCATTTTGGGATCATTGTCATTGATACAGCGATTAGTGCTATAAAAATGCACTGATTACTGTAAAAATTACACTGGCAGTGAAGGGGTTAACCAGTAGGGGCACTGAAGGGGTTAAGTGTGTCCTAGGGAGTGCTTCTAACTGTAGGGGGTGGGCTGTGTGTGACATGACACTGATCAACGCTCCCGATTACAGGGAGCTGTCATCAGTGTCCTGTCACTAGGAAGCATGGGTTAATGCTTGTTTACATTTACAGCATTTCCCCATTCTTCCTCTCTGTGAGACGATCACGGTTTGACTCACGGAGCTTGCGGCGTGCGCCCACAATGCTGCTTCTTAAAGGGTACATACCTGTATGCCCATATGCCGAGGCGAGCCATTGTGCCGACGTATATACTCGTGCGCTGGTCGGCAAGTGGTTAAGATGCTGCCTCTCCTGATGCCCTAAATCAAATGGCATCCATTGCAGAACCTGTGTGCCCTTTAATTAGGGTGCCTTTTGTGAAAATCCCCCCCCCCATTCTTCCTCCTATACAGGAGTTCCACGCCATCTGATGGAAGCCTTTTCCCTCTTCCAAGATGGCCACCGCAACTTTTTGGTCTATCAGGCCTGAGCAGGCGTCTCTGGGCTCCAAAGACCTAGCCGCTTGAGTCACTTGAGGCCTCTGCGGCCGGTTCAAAGTGAAAGGAGAGCCGCATGCGAGCCCCAGGGACCCACAAGAAGAAAGACAAAAAGCCAGAGGGGCCCCTGCACAAGTGCAACCTCCCCTCTTAGCCCATATACATAAAAAAAATGCATCACTGGAGACATGAGAGATTAAAAGGTATAAAAAGAAGGGCCAGACCTGAAAGAGTTCCATGGAAAAGCCACAGACACCATGCAGTCCCAGCCACTAGATCCGGACCCCACAGCAGGCCACAAGAGGATTGCCATCTCTGATTAGAGAACACCTTGACCCCAAAAGACCACCAGAAGGGGTTCCCCACCTTGTTGGTGCGTTTAGCAGCCTAAGATGTGGGACTGCGTGCAGGGGCAGGCTGAACCCAGTCAGGCTCCAACGTAGTCAGCATTCAATTAATTTTATTGCTCACAAACACAATACAATATGCAATTATTTGGTAACAGATGGGATTGCGGCAAAACAATAGATACCAAACATGTCACTCCTTAAAATTATACAAACCAAAATGATGAAAAACTATTGTAGCATTTACCTCCGAAGGAGTCACTGATGTTTGGGTCCCTTGGTTCCAGATGTCAACAACTTTCATCATTCCCTTACATACTAAGGCTGGGAGGGAATGTTTATTATAACAATACAAACAAATTCAAAGACTGAATGAATAGAAAGCAACAATAAACACCTCAACAAGTATATAAAAACAGTTGCAAAATAAAATATGAACAAATTAATTAACAAGCAGAAAATGACTAAGCCTTATACTATGGATACCATCTAAGGGGCAATTAAAGGGCAATGGTTCAACAGTCTTTGGCAAACCCTCTCCTACTGGCCAGTACGTTGAGGCCCAAATGCAGCATGGGAGCAATCAAACTTATGTCCCTTCAAACCCAGCTATAGGCGCCTGAACGGTGTCCCAAGTGGGCAATACTGTTCCTCTAATCGGGTGCAGTAGGGTATGGCCAGTGGCTTCTTACTGACTCCTAGAATGACAACTTGTCTCCTCCTGCTCTACATCCAGGGCTCAGAAATATCAGCTGGAGTGATATCCTCCCCACAACCAGGCAGTGACACCAGGCTTGACAGTGGCATTCCCACAGGCCAGGAGATGTCACCGACTCGTTCTCTCTTTGTCTCTGACACCATAAAAAATGTAATGTTAACTGCCTACCTGTGTGTGTGTTCTACATCATCCTCCCAACAACTGCCCCAAGCCCAGGAAAAGTCCTTCCTTTTCTGTCCTGCAGAGCTCTGCTAATTCTGGGATCTGTAGTTCCAGAGCCAATCTGCAGTACAAGCGCAGTTTCCCCTGGGACTACATTCCCCACAACTCAGGCCCCATACACACGTCCGAGAAACTCGACGAGCAAAACACATCGTTTTGCTCGTCGAGTTCCCTGTGAAGCCGCCGAGGATCTCAGCGAGCCAAGTTTCCTCATTGACTAACAAGGAAATAGAGAACATGTTCTCTATTTGGCCCGACGAGATCCTCGTCGGTTTCTTCGGCCAAAAGTGTACACACGACCGGGTTTCTCGGCAGAATACGTCTCCGATCGAGTTTCTGTCTGAATTCTGCCTAGAAACTCGGTCGTGTGTACGGGGCTTCATAGTTTCCAGCAGGCTCTGTCCTTTCCAGGATTCACAGCTGCTCAGTTTCCTCTTCCTCTCTGTGTTCCTGGGTGGTGGGCAGGGTTCACTTGGGCTACACATATAGTCCAACAACAGCAGCAGCCAGTGTCCTCTCTCGCTCTCCCCTCTGGCTGTTGGGTGACTGAAGAGGAGAAGAGGAGATGCAGGGCATCTGTGGTGATAGCAGCCTCTAACTATGGAGTTAGAGCGTTTTTACAGCTGAAAAACTTCTCTCAAAACCCACTAGATCTGGGTTTTTTTCCAGCCAGAAAATGCCCCAGCCAAAAAACGCTGATAACAGCCTATGTGTGCATGGGCACGTAGGATAACATGCTGGGGAGTTTACTGGCTGCAAAAAAATTTCTGAAGCCAAAGACAGCCTCTGTAAAAATGTCCAGTGTGCATAAGGGCATAGGGGGGGGGGGGGGCTGCACACAGAAGGCTTTTTATCTTAATGCATAGAAAACCTTCTGCCTTTACAACCACTTTAAGCCTATGGATGTAGCCTTGTCACTCAATATGGTCACAGATGGTCAGACCAGGCAACTCTTATTTATTCTCTATGGGTAACTTAGCAGTTCTAGTAACAGTGCTTGCACCGTTGCGTTAAAAAGAGATTATGTAACCTTGATCATACATGACTCGTTCAGCCCAAAAACCTGCACCGATTCCCCCATCCACACTTTTGAGGTGGATGTGGGGACCCTGGGCCATATTCTGAGTATAGTTACGACGGAGTATCTCAGGATACTCCGTCGTATGTCTCTTTTTTGGCCAGCGTATCTATGCGAGTGATTCTTAGAATCATTTTCGCATAGATACGCTTAAGATCCGACATGTGTAAGTCACTTACACTGTCGGATCTTAAATGTAATAACCCAGCCGGCCGCTAGGTGGCGTTTACGTTCAGGACTCATTTGTTTATGCAAATGAGCCTGATACGCCGATTCCCGAACGAATTCGCGTCGCGTAACCGTCGCTAACGTCGTTTGCATAAGCGTAAGGTTACCCCTGCTATATGAGGGGTAACCTTACGCCAGTCCCACGTACGCCATGTTAAGTATGGCGTTGGGTCCGCGTCGTCTTTTCCCGTCAGGTACGTCGTTTCCCTAAGTCGTTCTTGAATACGACTTTACGTCAATGATGCACACGTCGGCGTCATTGACGTTTTACGCCGAGAACTGGAGCATGCGCACTGGGCTATTTTAAGCCCGGCGCATGCGCAGTTCGTTCGAATCGGGGGCGCGCTTAATTTTAATACAAGCCGCCCCCTTGGATTTACGCGGGGATACGCCGGGCCAATTACACTACGCCGCCCCAAACTACGGAGCAAGTGTTTGGGGAATACAGCACTTGCTCCTGTAGGTTGGGGCGGCGTAGTGTAAATGGCTTACGCGCCGCCCACCTAAAATGTACAAGAATATGGCCCCCTGTCTTCTGTGTCGTATTCTGACAGCGGGATTTTCAGAATGTCAGAATACAACAATTGAGCTAAAGTTTTCCAGCAAGCCCATTTGTGAGCAGTCGATCATTAGACCAACTGATCTTGAGCAGAATCAGCCATAGGTGAACTGACCAAATTTCTCATTAAAGAGAACCTGTCACGAAAAAAAACATCACATGGGGGGGCTTTTTCTCCCCTTTGTGATGAAAATTATTATTTTTTTACTTATAAAAAATGAAAGTTACACCCAAGCACATAAACCCCCCCCCCCCCCCCCCGAAAAAAAATGTTTGAGGCCCCCCACCCCCAAATATACGCATCTATATATAGGTACAAACATAAACGCAGCATGTTGGGGTGCCTACGCATGAAAACGTTAGTCAAGTTCCTCCACCCCTAACTCGCTTATCCATGACAGGTCCTCTTTATTGAGAGATCTGAGGTCAAAAAGACCCCAGATCTCTAATTTTTCAGTTAAATATTTTGGCCCGGATTCACAAAGGACTTAGGACTGCGTATCTCCACGTACGCCGTCGTAAGTCCGAATGTGCGCCGTCGTATCTTCGCGCCTGATTCATAGAATCAGATACGCCTCAGGGTTGCCAAGATACGAGCGGCGTAAGTCTCCTACGCCGTCGTAAGCATTGAGCCGGCATTATTTACGGAGAAATTTACGGAGAAAATTTGACGTGATACTGAGCATGCCCGCGCATGCGCCATTCGTTAGGTGTTTCATTTACGTGGGGTCACGATTCATTACCATACAACACGGCCCCTACCAGCCTAGTTTGAATTAGGCGGGCTTACATCGGCACATTTAGGCTATCCTGCCGTAACTTAGGGCGCAAGTTCTTTGTGAATACGGTACTCGCCTCTCTAAGTTACGGCGGCGTAGCGTATCTAGGATACGATACGCCCGCACAAAGATACGCCCTCCTACGTGAATCTGGGCCTTTAAGAAAAAAAATCCTGTCTATCTGCCTGAGGACCAGAGGTGATGTCAGAGGTTGCTCCGGTCCTTCAAGGGCATAGAGCTGAGTGGGGGCCATCTTGCCCTCACTCGACTTCCTGCATATCCATCTGTTGGATCAGATTGGCTCCGGTAAATGCGGAATTGACCAGATGGCAACAGGAGGGGTACCTCTCTCGCCGCCCTTAAAAGTGATCCTGTGGCGAATCCGCTGCCACTTTTTTTGCAGATGCTGTATCGCCAACACAGAAAAATTATACCAGGGTTATGACAGCTAGCTGCTGCCATAATGCTGGTATTAAACGTCAAAATCATAACCCATATATACCGTCGGCAGTCAGAAAGTGTTATTTTTAACAGATCAAAAAGGAGTAAACTACAAAAATACATTGTTAGAGTTTACACTTTAATGTTGTTTGTAGATTATTATTTTTTTGTACAAGTCAAATTGTATTTCTGTTTATATTGTTTTTAAGATTTTGGACAGTCAAGACAATAAAACTTGAAGAAGAATGTGACTGATTTTGTAAAACCCAGCTCCACAAACACCATCATATAAAGGTCATGGATTGATGTCTAAACTGATATGATTTATTACAGAAAACATCTGAAAACTATTCTTGTCCTTGGGGTAAATTTTATTTGTAGCATTATAAAAGATCCAACATAAACTTCCTCAAAAATGTTCTCAAAACAAATTTACCAACTGCTTTGAATTAGTTTACGGTTTTAATAAAGTTAGGACACAATGGTATTAATTAACTTACATAAACGTTGTTAACAAAGGAAGAAGAAATACAGGAGCTTATTTAGAATACAGATAATTTAACTTTAACTCAATGCGCATGCATGTGAAACCAGTAGTGTCACGTTATTCAATTCATTTAGATCTGATTGTGTAGGACTTCTACAGAGAGTCCACTGCTTTCTCACAGAGTACAGGACTACAGGTCCTTCTTTATAGCATGCTGACATGCTTTCCTAAAAAGGCTGCCTGCCTTTATTATATTTCAAATGTCATTGCCATACCTCCTTGGATCCAATCTGTCCGGACAGTATGGTCAACTACTGACATGGCACCATACACAGACAGGGGTTGTTTTACTAAAACTGTAGAGTGCAAAATCTGATGCAGTTCTGCATAGAAATCAACCAGCTTCCATTTTTGCTAGACGTACTTTCAGAGGCAGTTGGACTCTTTTTTAACTGCTCCTAAACTCATTCAATGTTATCCTATGTGACCATGTACACAGTCTTGTTTAGTGTCGTTTTAGGCAGTTGCATTTAACAGCGTTTCTTTGAAAGCAAAAAAATGGGTTCAGACGCAGAAGATTGCCAAGTTTCAGACGCCAAACGCGACTAAACGCGGCTAAACGCAGTAACCCGCGTTTAGCAGCTTTTCGTTTATAGGCGTTTTTCATTTTTGTCAATAAAAAAAAATATTTACCACTTTAGCCCCAGGGTTTTACCCCCTTAAAGAGGAGGTCCGGGATTTTTTTTTTAAATCCAGCAGCTACACATACTGCAGCTGCTGGCTTTTAATAAATGGGCACTTACCTCTCCTGGAGTCCAATGATGTCGGCAGTAGGTTTCCCGGCGTGAAGCCGCTGCCATTGCGGGTAAGGGAACCCGGCAGTGTAGCCTTTCGTGGGGCCCCGCTCCTCTCTCCTATTAGCCCGGCGGCCAGGGGAGGAGAAGGAGGGAGCCCTGTGGTGACGTCACTGTCGTGTCATGGCCGCAGCCAGTCTACCAGAAGTGGGAAAGGATACCTGTCAAAGACAGGTATCCTGTCCTCCCTCCCCCCGGAAGGTGACAACTGTGGCACCGAAGGGGGGGAGGAATCCGATAAGCGGAAGTTCCACTTTAGGGTGGAACTCCGCTTTAATGACAGGCTCCGGCACCCCTCCACCTCAGGTCAAACACGGTACTGCACACCACTTTGGCTTGAATCCTGTTCGTTTTGCAAGACAACACTCGCAAACCGAGTCAGGATTTTTTAAAATACAGTGCTCGTATTGCGAAGCACTCGTTAACCACGTTACTCGCAATCCGAGGATCCATTGTACTCATTAAGATTGCCAGTGAAATTCACCTAATGCAGCCCCCATGGTGGTAGTGTGGTGTGGCAATGTGTAACGGCACTGGTGAATAGGAGTGAACCACAACTGCGGATAGCAAGGATTTATGTGAGATTTCAGTACTGAGCCCCAGGCGTCACTCCACACAAACAGGAGTTTGGAGGTTCTCTACATCATCTCTCTCTCACATAAAGGAATGCGTTGAGCTACTAGGGGTGGACGCATTACAACATGCGACCAAGCGCTAGCGTTAAAAAGATACGATTCAGGAGATTCCAATGCACAGCTGTATGCAAGTGATTATCAGTTAAACATACAGTAGTGTATTAGGCCACTAAGGGTGCAGGTATGAAAATAGCTTCAACCCTTGGCATAGTAAAGTTTGGAGCGAACATGTTTAGTAACTTAGGGCATGGGCCCTTTAACAAGTAAGAACTTATGTCAAGCACGTAGTAATTAGAAATTATGACAGCAACTAATAGTTACATAGGAGAAGCAAATATAGCTCAGGTAATTTGAGTATGTATGTCCCCTTTAAGACACTGCGCAGCAAACAGCCAAAACACAACAGTCAGTCCCAAGCAGTATCTGAGTATCTAATAAGCCAGAGTTAAATACAGCAATGGTTAGCAGTAATATACGTAGCAGATGATTCTGAAGCACTACAAGTGAAACAATGGCTACTTATCTGTTTGTAGAGGAAGTCTTGTTGTAGTTCAGCAGCTATGGGATTCTGTAGTGTAGGGATCCAGGAAGGAAGATATCTTTAGGGTGTGCAGCGCGGATGGAGAAGATGGTTTCCAGCCTGGGATTGATGGTACCTGTAGTTCCTTATGGCAGGCATCCAGGATGGCATAGGTTGCAGGCTGAGGATTCGTTAGCCAGGTGTAGTGCATTAGCACTAATTCAAGCCGGCGGTGAGGCGCACTTCCGAGTTCCACGGTGGAACGCACGCGCCTCCGGGCGATGACGTCATCGCGCGGTTGCTGCAATGCGTTTCAGCATGGAATGCATTAAGGCGCTGGAAGTGCCTGTTACACAATGATGCTGCAATACTTCTGAATTTAGTGTTGTCACTCCTATGTAGGCTGTGCGTGGTTAACTGCATTGTCATTGGTAATTCACAAGCCTGTAGCTCGTCATTCAGCACCTGGCCACACTTAGTCCTGCCCACTGCTTTCTGGATTGACAGCACTGCATCTGCTGCTGAAACCCTCCCACTGTGAGCTGCAGTGTCTGGGAGTGAGAGCATGTGAGATGTAATTGGAGGAGGATTACGTGTTTTCTTTATAATGCTTGTACATTACATACTGTAGTAACTGGATGTAGGATTTGTTTAGACTGCCATTCAGATTCCTTTAGTTGTACTTTAAATTCGATTTCAGTTTTTGGTAGGCTTTGACACTTCCGTCATATGAAAACCTTGACCTTAAGCTGGGGGTAGGCTTAGCCCATACTCATTTTACAGACAGTTTCAATAACACTTTCTTTTAATGAGAAACTTCTTTGATTTTTTTTACTCATACACTAGTGTTAAAATGTTTACATTGTATTTAGCTGTGCCGATTTCTCCTCATACAAAGGCCCACTATGTCCTTGTCATATTTAGCTTAATATCCCCACCAAAACATACAGCAGAGGTGCTGCACTGACATCCTGTTAAGCTAGGAAATAAGTGTCTGTCTGTGCCCATGGGGAAGCTTCGCTGCAGTTTGGATAAATATCCTGGAGCTCTAGTTTCAGCTTTCAAAACTTGATTCAGAAAGCCTTGTTGTATTGTGAGAATAGGCAGAAACTGTCATCCCCTTGTCTTGACTTCATAGTTTTAACAGTCGTATTAGACAAAATTGTCTTCATGGGCTTAGCGGCCCCGGTTATAAATTGGCTGTTAAGTCATTTATTTTCTAATGCTGATTGTGGACATAGAAGAGTGTTCAGACTAATGTACATGTCAAAGGGAAATTAGCTGGACACTCCCGGCTCAATCCTTTCTACAACTACGTAGTGTAGGCCTTACAATCATACAGTTTTTGTGAAATATATAGGATAATGTACAGCAATTGTACAGCCAGATTGTAACATACGTGGACAGCTTTACTGTGTTAAGCCAAACTAGTAAGTAGGAGTACACATCATTCAGCCAGTAGTCTTAACCCAATTTAGAACCACACCACCCTGTGCAATGGCCAGGGACCAACTTGATATGAAACCATCAACATCCCCTAAAAAAAAAAACAATCATCTGAACTACAACATTTTTTTTGTTTAATATATTTTTATTATTGAGAAGGTATGTAGATACAACAATAAAATAAGATACAAGGAAAATAATTTGTTGGGTTAGCATACTGAGAGAAACAACCAGGTTCATAGTAAAACAGCTTGAGTAACCCAAGTATAATAAAATAAACAACAACTTTAAAAAGAGATAAGAAAGAGGGGAAGAAGGGGGAGAGGAGAGAAAGGCAGGAAAAGACAAGGATAGGGGTGTGGGTGGGTAAGCATGGATCAGGTAGGGCAGGGATATGCAATTAGCGGACCTCCAGCTGTTGCAAAACTACAAGTCCCATCATGCCTCTGCCTCTGGGTGTCATGTTTGTGGCTGTCAGAGTCTTGCTATGCCTCATGGGACTTGTAGTTCTGCAACAGCTGGAGGTCCACTAATTGCATATCCCGGAGGTAGGGGATCTGGCACACATGGCAACAACAATGAACATTTAGCTATGAAGCCCTGTACACACGGGCCCGAATCTCGTCAGGAAAAAACCCTAGTTTTTCCTGAGGAGATTCTTGGCAAGAATCTCTTGCCGCCCGAGTGTAAAGACACTCCATTCAAAAGAACCGCGGTTCTTTTGAATGGCAAGAACGCGGTGACGTCATTGCGTACGACGAGCATGCGTTAGTCACATTTGCCATCTTGCTGCACCCTACCTATGCCTAGGAAGCTACCACGCTACCGTGCATGAGTCAAAGTCATTTCGAGCATGCGACAGGTAAGTATACACACTCTCGGGTTTCTCGGCAGGAAAACCCTGCTGAGAATCACGACGAGAAAATAGAGAGCAGGCTCTCTATTTTTCTCGTCAAGATTTTAGGCAGTTTTCTTGATGAGAAACCTAAAAAGCCTCATACACACGCACGGTATACTCGCAAATTCTGCCAGCATTTTTTTTGCTGGTTTTTGCCGAGTAAACCGAGCGTGTGTAGGAGGCTTTACTTTTAGTTTAGCAAAACCTTAGAGGGAGGTTAGACCCTCCACATTTAGTACAAATGAGACCCGTGAGTAGCGGTAAGATTTTTTAGGATGCTTGGGTAACTTAAGGGTTAACTTAAGGGGCTCCAAACAACATGTGGGGGAGAGAAGGAAAAAACACAGCCCCAATGGTGCAGGTTAAAAATATAAAGGTTTTATTGTAATAAAACCTCAGATACTGTATACATTAAAAGTGATCACGAATAATAAAAAGGGGCAATATTAGAAATGGTGAAAACCAAGCCCTACGCGTTTCGTCCTAGAGGGACTTCAACTGGGGCGTCCCTCTAGGACGAAACGCGTAGGGCTTGGTTTTCACCATTTCTCATATTGCCCCTTTTTATTATTTGTGATCACTTTTAATGTATATCTGTGGTTTTATTACAATAAAACCTTTATATTTTTGACCTGCACCATAGGGGATGTGTTTTTTCCTTCTCTCCTCCACATGTTGTTTGGAGCCTTCCATCTTCACCTTGTCCCATACATCAAGGGGTTGTATTATCACCCCCCCCCCTCATCTATTTGAGGTTATACATCTTGGATATTTGGGACACCATTCCAGGACACTGTGTATCCTTGGCCCTCCACTGAAGATTCATCTCATTTGCTGATCCAGTTCGAGGAAGCCGAGCAGATTGTGCCCTGAGAGTGTTCATGCCTTATTGATCTGCTATCGTTGACAGGCAGATCCACGCCTTCTGGTAAGTGCATTCATATCTTGTTTGAGTTTAAGAAAATTATTGTTTGCCTTTGAGGATCTACGTGGTCATTTCACCATCCATTTACTCACAAGTTTTTTGATGGACTTTACACTGTTATTTTTGGTTGCGTTTGTTTATTGCACCAGTTCATTCATTCACTTCACTGTTGTTTTTGTTTTTGTCACTTTATCACTGTTTCAGTGCAGTGATTTCTAATTTATTTATTATTCACTTAGAGATATCATTGTCTTTATGTTATTTTAGCGCTACATTTTTTCTTCACACCACTGTTCAATATTTGTCATATTGTAGTGTAGCAGCTTTAGTTTTAATTGTATTTAGATTAGCGCAATATTTTTCCCTTTTCCCTTTACACCGCATTAGGTTCACAGAGAGACAGAGTAGCAGACATCTCCTCCTATGTAAGAATGCCATGGTCATTGACTGGTGCTGTCATCTGAGCATTGGAGAGAAAACCACTGTTGCTGACTGGTGTTTCTGCCTGATCATTTGGGAGAATGCCACTGTCACTGGCTGGTGCTGTCGCCTGATTGTTGTTGAGAATGCTGCTGCCGGCCTGCCGTTGACTTGAAAAACAGAGGGAGACCAGTTGTCACCCCCCCGGAGATTGCGAGAGGCCACTGGCCAAACCCTACTCCACCGGATCCAGCCCGCTATTCAGTACCTGCTACCCCACAGGTGTTGAAAGCAGCTGATTGACCTTTGGCTAGACAGCAGGGCATATGGAAGTGTAAGCTAAGTGGCAGCCCTCATATACACATACACATCACTACACTCATGTAACCTGCTTAAACCCTAATCAGTGGCGGCTGGTGCTCAAAATTTTTGGGGGGGCGCAAAGGAAAAAAAAAATTGCAGTCTCACTGTGCCCAAACGCAGCCACTGTTACATGCCATCAAACGCAGCCACTGTTACATGCCATCAAACGCAGCCACTGTGCCATCAATTTGCACCACTGTGCCATGCCATCAAATGCAGCCACTGTGCCATCAATTTGCACCACTGTGCCATGCCATCAAATGCAGCCACCGTGCCATCAATTCGCACCACTGTGCCATGCCATTAAACGCAGTCACTGTGCCATGCCATCAAATGCAGTCACTGTGCCATCAATTCGCACCACTGTGCCATGCCATCAAATGCAGCCACTGTGCCATCAATTCGCACCACTGTGCCATGCCATTAAACGCAGTCACTGTGCCATGCCATCAAATGCAGTCACTGTGCCATCCATTGTCACCACTGTGCCATGCCATTAAACGCAGTCACTGTGCCATCCATTGTCACCACTGTGCCATGCCATTAAACGCAGCCACTGTGCCATACATTGTCACCACTGTGCCATGCCATTAAACGCAGCCACTGTGCCATCCATTGTCACCACTCAGTGGCGGTGAGAGCCAGAGGGGGCGGCGCTCCAGCCCCCTCTGGGGGTTTTAGTTGATCATAAGCTCAATAATGGCATGCAATGCCAAGCTGCGGTTTCCAAAGCGAGCAAAGTCCTTTCTTGTATTAAGAGAGGTATGGACTCCAGAGACAGAGATATAATTTTGCCCCTGTACAAATCATTAGTAAGACCTCATCTGGAATATGCAGTTCAGTTTTGGGCACCAGTTTTTAAAAAGGACATCGGAGAACTGGAGAAAGTGCAGAGAAGGGCAACCAAACTGATAAGAGGCATGGAGGAGCTCAGCTATGAGGAAAGATTAGAAGAACTAAATCTATTCACTCTTGAGAAGAGGAGAATAAGGGGGGATATGATCAACATGTACAAATATATAAGAGGTCCATACAGTGAACTTGGTGTTGAGTTATTCACTTTACGGTCAACACTGAGGACAAGGGGGCACTCTTTACGTCTAGAGGAAAAGAGATTTCACCTCCAAATACGGAAAGGTTTTTTCACAGTAAGAGCTGTGAAAATGTGGAACAGACTCCCTCCAGAGGTGGTTCTGGCCAGCTCAGTAGATTGCTTTAAGAAAGGCCTGGATTCTTTCCTAAATGTACAGAATATAACTGAGTACTAAGATTTGTAGGTAAAGTTGATCCAGGGTAAATCCGATTGCCTCTCGGGGGATCAGGAAGGAATTTTTTCCCCTGCTGTAGCAAATTGGATCATGCTCTGCTGGGGGTTTTTGCCTTCCTCTGGATCAACTGTGGGTATGGAGTTGGGTGTATAGGATTTTACTGTGTTTTTTATTTTGTTTTTTTTTATTTTTTGTGGTTGAACTGGATGGACTTGTGTCTTTTTTCAACCTAACTAACTAACTAACTAACTAACTATGGACGAACCGCCACTGGTTTGTCAGAACTAATGCCGCGTACACACGATAATTTTTCAGCATGAAAGAAAACGTTGTTTTTCAGCATGTCTAAAAAACAAAGTTTTCCCAACTTC
The DNA here is from genome assembly GCF_905171775.1 of Rana temporaria. NCBI lineage: Eukaryota > Metazoa > Chordata > Amphibia > Anura > Ranidae > Rana > Rana temporaria. The sequence goes on along the minus strand of NC_053489.1, from coordinate 258,607,471 downwards.
ATCATTACAACGATGTTGCCTACACACCATCGTTTTTAAAAAATGATCTAGCAAAGCGCGTGACGTACAACACGTACGACGGCACTTTAAAGGGGAAGTTCCATTCGCCTTTGGGCTGCTTTAGCTGATTCCGTGTTAGTAAAAGACGATTCGCGCTTTTCTGTCTGTTACAGCGTGATGAATGTGCTTACTCCATTATGAAGGGTAGTTTTACCAGAACGAGCGCTCCCGTCTCATAACTTGCTTCTGAGCATGCGTGTTTTTTTTTCATCGTTTTAGCCCACACACGATAATTTTTTACAACCCGAAAAACGACATTGTTTAAAACGACGTTAAAAAATGCAGCATGTTCGAATTTTTTTTTGTCGTTTTTCAGAACCTGAAAAATAATGTGAAGCCCACACACGATCATTTTAAATGACGTTTTAAAAAAAAAATGTTTTTTTTTCATGCTGAAAAATGAAAAATGATCGTGTGTACACGGTATTAGGACCACATATATTATCTCAGTAAGCCACATGTGTCCAATGCATCTTCTAGTTGGTGATAGTCAACCCTCTATAGACCCACAAAATGGGGCTTGGGAGCAAGCATACATGAGTGTTCCATAGCAAGCATTGCTATGGGGGCACTCAGAGAAGAGAAGAATCCAGGAGCTCTGGCGGGGGACCTAAGAAGACGAGGATCGGGAATGCTATGTGCAAAACCACTGCACAAAGCAGGTAAGTATAACAGGTTTGTTATTAAAAAAAACTTTTAATAGCACTTTAAATCTGGTGCCCAATTGAAAAAAAAACACAGGTGCAAAATACATACATCTGTGGTAGATTCAGGGGGATTACATATATTACATGTGAACATCAATGCTAGAACATCTTTAATTAATATCTTACCAGTTACGGTACAAACTAAAACAAAGAGCTACTGGCAGATGGCTGCGAAAATAAAGTAATCTGAAACACAGAGGGAGAGTATTTTGCAGTTTGCAGTATGTTATTGCTACTCTTGCATGATCTTTAGGGGTTCAGTTCTTATTTTTATATTGAAGGTAAACTCAGGTGAATCTGTACTTTGCCCAGAGCAATGGTTCCCCTAATTATATGCCCCCCTCCCCCACACATACTGCTTATACTCACGTTCCCTTTGCTCCCCTTGCATGTATGAACAAAGAGAACAAGTCTTGTGGTGCAAGCTTAAACAGGGCTAAGAGCTCCCCCCAGCAAATGTATCTGGTGATTGATTCCCTCTCCTTGCAGGAGTAGGGAAAGTTCTGAAGGTGAACAAAGCAAGCAAAAGAAAGATGAATATACGCAGTGGATGGGGGAATTTAACTGAAGCCAGGGGCACTACTACGATTGTGAAAATTTTAGGACACATTGGGACACACCTGTCGCAAATGGTGGGCATTAAAATATTGTGGCTATTATTTGGTGCGGCATAGTTAGTTAGATCCCTTTCACACGTCACAGATTCATTTTGATTGATTCCACTTGCTCAGCGGGGATTGTTCCATTGATCCCTACTGAGCAGGCGGATGACAAGTCCGTCTCCACCCACTGTGCTGAGATGAACCTGTCAGAGCCCCACTTTCCTTTATGGGGAGATCGGATGAACACGGACAGCCTGTTTTCATCCGATCCCACCCGCTGGACGGATGGTGAACGTATCGCCATACGTCTGTTTTTAGCGGATCTTGTCAGATCGGATGCCACATTTTAGAGCAGTAGACTAATTCTTCAAACTATTTCTCATATTCTGTCATTTAATATGTAATACATCATAGAAAATGATTGGGAAAATTACATTAAATCTTGTGTAGTATATGTTTATTAAAAGAACTGAGGCAGCATGAAAAGCTGTAATCATGGGGGTTCCACAATAAAAGTTGTCTCCTTGGGGGGAGGGGGGGGTACAAAACTGAAGTATGGTCTTAGATTTAAAGCAGGAATGTAAAAAACAAAGGTATTTGTGCATATTGCAACCAAATAAAGTACATGTGAGAGGGATAGAAAAGAAAAGGTAAGTACTAAAAATGCTAATATGTTTCATGTGCAGCCCACCCATGGATACAGTCTGGTGATACTCTTAGCTATGGGACCCCTCCATGAATCCCCATCTATGTATACACACAGTGGCAGAACAATGAGTGTTATTTATTGCTCAGAAATACTCTGGAAGCCTCTGAAATGAGAGTGCTGAGCTCAATTTTACCGTATAACATGTCACAGTAAAAACAACTTTGCCCAAAAGACCTACCCCTGGAAAGCATTAAGCTAAAGAATAACTACACCTTTCATTAACTTTTCAGTGTGTACCCTGCATCTCCACAAAGTCAAATGGACAATCTCTGTGTTTGCACTCAATAAAGCATTGTTCTGATTGTCCATTTATTATAATGCTTATATATTCATTATTCACTCACTCACTTAATATTTTTGACCACGCAAGGTCAGTGCTCACACCCAATATAGCAAAATATCAGAAATGTATAATACAGATTAGATGTGAAATGTTTCTTCTCTGTATGTGTACAGATTAAACCCAATCACTTAAATCTCACATTCTCTTTAACATGCGAACATCTTGCCGCCCATGTAACTTATATGTGCGGTGGCAAAGAGGGTGAGATTTAATACCCTTAGGCCGCACATACAGAATGCATCCATAGATGGCAGAGGTTTCTGTGCTGAGAGTGCACTCATAGTTTGCTCCTAGCACAGAGAACAAGCTATCAAAGACAGCTCTTGATCTCTATCAATGATCAGGAGTCGGTCCCACCAGCCAATCATATCAGTCCCATGATTAGGCAAAACTTCTTGACCCTGGGACGTAATAGTACAAGTTAAAGGGACACCAAGGTTGGATGGGAAGAGGTTAATATAATTTCAAAGGTAATTTGAAAAGGTAAAAATTTAACATGCATGCAGGAGTAAGTGCACCCTTAGGGTCCTTTCACACATGCGGACCGTTCGTCCGTTTTTTCATACGTCCGTTTACGGACTGCAATGCTTTCCAATGGGATAGCGTACGTTAGCGGATGAGCATCCGCTAACGTCTGTTAACATCCGTCTCCGTTAAGCTCCATTTTTTTGAACTGAAGAAAACCCTATTTTTCTTCTGTTAAAAAAACGGAACGGACGAAAAACGGATGTTAGCGGACGATCCGTTTAACATCCGATCCGCTAACATCCGTTTTTCATCAAAATATGTAATAAAAATAAAGTTCTAACAAAAAAAAAACGGATGAAAAACCGGATGAAAAACCGGATGAAAAACCGGATGAAAAGCGGATGAAAAACGGATGACAACTGATGAAAAACGGATGTAAAACGGATGAAAAACGGATCAACTGATGATAAAAAAGTGATCTAAAAAACGGTCCGCACGTGTGAAAGGACCCTAAGACCCCATTCACACCTGAGCGTTTTGTAGCTTGAAGCCTAAAGCTACAAAACGCTGCAGAGGAAAAAAAATCTATTATTCTCGATGGAAATGGTTCACATCTCCACTCCAAAACGCCTGAAGCCAGAAGCTCTAAAACGCCTGAAGCTCAAACAAGTTCTGGGACTTTTTTTAGGCAGATTTGGGCGTTTTTCTGCTTTTTACATTGGTGACCTTTTGACCTGTACAAAATCGCAGCAAAAACGTGGTAAAAAACGCCGCAAAAATCGCGGCAAAATCGCTGTAAAAATTGCACGACTTTCTGCCTGAACACGCTATGCTTAGGTGTAAATGGGGCCTTACTGTGTTCTGATCAATGCACCCTCTCCTGAATGCATGTCACATTTTTACATGTGGCTGCATCCAGCTGTGTCAGTGCAGCCATTGCGTCTGCATCCACCTCTATAGGCTGCTTGCGTGCAGCTTGGGGTGGATGCAGGAGCAATAACAAATGTGGCCTGCTAGCAGAATGGATGTCAACACCCATCTGGACGAAGCCTTGGACTAAAGGATATCCAATGAGGGTTTAGATCAGTGGTGTTTTTTTAATATAGGGAGCCTCAAGTGCGGCCCTTTAGAACACCAAAGGGCCAAACATAAAATTCAGTAAATATTCAGTGTCAGACACACATTCACACAACAGGATATAGTTAAAGACTATGGGCATGACACAAGAAATGGTGAGTTATGTAGACATAAAACAGGAGATGGTCAGAAACTGCAGACAGATAAAAAGATGGTCAGAGACTGCAGATATGATACAAGAGATGGTCAAAGACTGCAGACATGATACAAGAGAGGGTCAAAGACAGTAGACATTACAAACAAGATGGTCAGAGACTGCAAACGTGATACAAGAGATGGTTAGAGACCACAGACATGATACAAGAGATGGTTAAAGACTACAGACATGATACAAGAGATGGGCACAAACTGCAAATATATTACAGGAGATAGTCAGAGACTGTGGACATGCTGCAGGAGACTCTGAGATTATGAACATGCTATAGGAGTTGTTGGAGATTGTGAACATGCTTCAGGTGACAGTAATGCCGCGTACACATGGCCGGACTTTCCAACGGGAAAAAACTCGTAACTTTCGACGTAAAAATAGAGAACCTGCTCTATATCTAAGTCCGTCGGAAATTCCGGAAGAAAAAGTCGAAAGGGGCATACACACGGACGGAATATCCGATGAAAAGCTCCCATCGGACTTTTTCGGACGGAAATTCCGACTGTGTGTACGCGGCATTACAGTGAAACCTAGATTAGTGTCTGCAGGGGGCCTGAGGGCAGCACAAAAGGTGGTAAAGGGCGCATGTGGCACTTGGGCCGCAAGTTGGGCAACAGAGGTTTAGATAATCAAAGTTGTTGTAAGTGATCAGTGATATCATCTACTTAACCAAGGTATCCCATGCAGTTACACTTTGAAATCTCTCTGTGTCTGGGTAAAGTGGTGCCACAAGCTAACAAACTGAAAATCATCCAGGTGCTTATATTACAGTGTTCTGTGCACCCTGGTAGCCCCATGGTTTTGGGTAGTACATCGAAAAGGCTAATGTGCTTAAGGAATGAATGAACTTACCCCTTGTCGTTTTACAAGTGTGTATGGGACAATACTTTCCTCTGACAAAATCTATTGTCCATAGATGGTGTACAGTGCTGGGGTATGTTTTGTGGTGTGTGTGTGGGGGGGGGGGGGGGGGTTCCTTTATAACCAGATTTTCCTAAGTATTTGGAAAAAAGGTCAATTCTACAGGGGCAAAGTCCTACAATTTGCTTTGTTATTGTTTGTTGGCCCACAGTATTTTTTAAAACATTACACATTTTTCTTTTCCTTTTGGTCTTCTTTTGGATAGTTTGTTGTTGACTCTGGACCAGTGGTGGTGGGTTTGTTGGTGCCAGTTTTCCTCATGCTGCTAATGCCTTTTGTATTTTGTCTTTTGTTTCCCTATACATAAATAAAAACATAAAATCTCTGACCTCAAGTATGACCTCATTAGTGGCAAGGAGCACTGCTGGTGCACTCTATATATGCAATATTATAATAGCATTAGAATTATATTAGTTTGAACTTAAAGTGGAACTTAAAGCGGGAGTTCACCCATTTAAAAAAAAAAAAAAAATCTCCCCTTAGCTTCCTGCTCGTTCGGTCTAGGGGAATCGGCTATTTATATTAAAATATGTGCAGTACTTACCCGTTTTCGAGCTGCATCTTCTTCCGTCGCTTCCGGGTATGGGTCTTCGGGAGCGGGCGTTCCTTCTTGATTGACATTCTTCCGAGAGGCTTCCGACGGTCGCATCCATCGCGTCACTCGTAGCCGAAAGAAGCCGAACGTTGGTGCGGCTCTATACTGCGCCTGCGCACCGACGTTCGGCTTCTTTCGGAAAATCGTGACGCGATGGATGCGACCGTCGGAAGCCTCTCGGAAACCTGTCAATCAAGAAGGAACGCCCATTCCCGAAGCCCATACCCGGAAGCGACGGAGAGGATGCGTCTCGTAAACGGGTAAGTACTGCACATATTTTAAAATAAATAGCCGATTCCCCTAGTAATAACGAGCATGAAGCTAAGGGGGAAAAGTGCCCTCTAAGGGTGAACCCCCGCTTTAAGTCGCTTAAAAACTGGGAGCAGGCAGGCTCTTTATGCAGAAGAGACATGCAACGTTCCTTTTGCAGTAAAAGAAACTTACCTGCCTGCTGACACTCTTCTTTGGAATGTACACTATGCTGCACAAGCACAGCTCAGTGTATATTCCAGCACAGTGCCTGTGCGCCAGGATGACTGTGCATGCACAGGATTGACGTCACCCCGCACCAACCGATGTAGATGGCCACAGCCTGCACCCAGAAGAAGCCAGGTAGAATGGCACTGACAAGGGACATCAAACCTTTGCAGGATAGGTAAGTATTGCAGAGTTTAGCTCCGCTTTAAAGCAGAACTAAACTCATTGATTTAACTGTTTCCCAAAACGGTTACATTTAAAGCATGCCATAAATCATAACTGATCATATGTGCAGCACCATGGCAACTACAGATCAAAGAGAGGCTAAGATGGCAGCTTTCTTAACTGTAAAGGAGAGGAGGGTTTAGTTCCACTTGTAGCGCTATCCCCGAAGGAGCCACTGATCCGTTGTTGGGATCTGAGTTTTTAAGTTACCTTGATGCAGTCTAGGGGTGCAGTTGGAGAAACAGAGCAGTGAGCGAAGGTCCAGACAGTGAAAAAAAGGTTTTCCAATGCTTTATTTCTAGGCCAACACGGCCAACATCAACATCAAATGGGAAAAGAAAAGTGTCATGAATATGCATCAAGTCTGTCCGCTTACCTGATCTCCATGTGTTGTTTAGAGGCAGATCCTGTTCTGGTTTCCCTTTTTATCACTTCCTCTTCCTGTATGGCTCCACCCTAGTCCATCCCAGGAAGCCTATATTAACCTTTGCTCTACAGGTCTGCAGTGCTGTTCAACAGTGTTCCTATGCTTAGTTCCTGTCTGCAGTGTAATCGCTAGTTCCTGTTTGCAGAGTGCTACGATCATCTTCCGTGTACCGTTTTGGCTTGTCCCCGACTTCCTTGTCTGCCTGTGCCCCTGACTATTTGCATGTTCCACGGTTATCCTTGTCTGCCTGTTGCCCTGACCTCGGCCTGTCCATCACCACTGTTTGTCCTGCTGACTGCTTCCCCCTTCTCCCTGCGGAGTGTGACTTGAGGAATCTCGGGGATGCGACCTGGACCCAGTTGCGGCCAAGACCATCCCTACCATCAAGGGCCCTGGTGAATACAAAACTGGGTCTTAGACTCCGCGCCCTGGGTGATCTTAGGTTCACGCTTCGTCTCTGCTAGCAGCAGTCGGCCATAGGATTCACCACCCTGTGGTGCATCCCTGACCCCTACGGGGTGCACTTGTCACCTGGCTACGGGTGACCTGACAAAAAGTTTGATGAAGGAAAAGAGAGAAACCTTGCAGTGTCAGGCCTGGATATCAACCGAGCAGTCCTGCTCTCAGTAGTATCAGATTGTGGTTCGTCGCCACTCTAGCCAGAGTGGGTGAAGCGCCCCCGGGCAGACACCTATCAAAAGCCTGGCAGCCGAGGTGTCACTTTAGATTTGCTGGGAGGAACAGATCTCTCTCACAGGCCTGGCTCTAGGGCCTCTGCCACAGGCCTATTACTTTAAGCGAGCTAAATAGATGAATGGAGCGAATCCTCCCAGTAAGTTTTAGCATAGGTCACCGGATGACAGCAAAGCATACCTGTCAGCATTCCAGTCACCAGATCCCCGATTGGTTCGTTCAAGCCCTGTTGGACAATCTGCCTCCGGGTTCTCCTCAAGCCGACCCCCCAATCGAATGGCACCCAGCCTGGGATCCTCTCAATAGAACTGGGGACCCAGTAAGTCACTGGATGAGGTTCTGTGTAGCCTGCAAATTTGGCCAGGTGGGCCACGCTGGTGGGGTCCATGGATGCGCGCACCCTAAAGGTGGATGCCGCACCTGGAACTGGGACCCCGCAAAGATTTTAGAGCACATGACATCTGTCACAGATATACTCTCCCCCAGCATGCCCCGCGAGGGAAAACTCCTCTGATTGGCTGCTGGGGAAAACTTGCTCTGCCAGAACCCCTCTGGTGCCAACTGCCGGCCAGGGATGGCATCGCATCCCTGGAGCACAGACTGACCCAGTGGACATTTCTGGAACGACAGAAGTCCCAATTTAGCAAATTGTGAATGGGAGCAAAATAACTCTCCCATTCCCCACTAACTTTAGCGTAGTGCCCATACTGAAAGTAAGGGGGCGCTACACACTTTAACTGATTTTAAATGTATTATGTATTTTGTTGGTATGCTTGCTGACTATACAAACCAGACTCTTCCATTGCTTCCCCAACTGTAGCATGGGAGAGTGAAAAACAAATATGGTTTCCATTGACAGCATGAATAGTTCTCTCTATAAGAAAAAGGGAATATACTGTATATTAAAGAATAAGTGTGTTCTAACAATGGAAACAGTATTTCAGGCAGGTCTATACCAAAAAAAAAAAAAGCTATGTTCTATACTGGACTCACGTTTTGGTAATGTAATGGTTGCAGGATGTTGCCTGGAGTAAAGTGAATATTATTGCGCACATTTGATCTTGCGTGACAGGGATATTCACTCAATTAGGAGCTGGACTAGATGAGAAAATCAGGCTATATTTCCCTTCTAAAAGGTATTTTATATATGCAACACCAATGTGAAACACATGTGTATGCTCTCTTCAACTTCAGCACATATTCACATTTATGGATAGGCAGTTTAACCCCTTTATTGACAATGCTAGCTGCAGGTCTTTATAATTCAGTTTTACGGAGAGTGCTACAAGAAAACATTAATTTCACTGGATGTTATAAGCTATTTCATAGTCTCAAAATTACTTTACAAAATGCAACAGACAGTACAGAGGTTTTTCTTAATGATTGCCGATATAAAACAAAACATACAGGCAGATAGCTATTAACCTGGCAAAATAAAATTTACAGTGCCAATAAAATGTCCCGCACTGCTTTCAAAGGCATGGCAGATAAAACAGGCAATTAGGCAATACAATTTGTAGATGGCATGGGCTCATCTTCAAAGAACATAGTAATGAGAAAAAGATGGGCATTTTAAGGTGATGGGTCGGTACAAAACATTATTGTTTCTTTGCAGAGAAATAAATACCCAACTAAAGTGATTTCTTTTCTTTTAAAGTACCGGAAAGAATGAGGAAAAAAAAAGTTAGAGCCTGTCTTGTGTTTATTGCTGACTGTGACTACATTAGGGATTTCCCTTCACATATAATACCTGTGACAACAAAAAATGAGCAGAAAAGGTGTCACTGGGACAGAAGCACAATAAAGCCTCGTACACACGACTGATTTTCCTGGCAGGAAAACTGCCATGACAGTTTTTCGCCAGGAAAAACGGCCGTGTGTATGCTAAATTGCAATTTTCTCAGCAGGAAAACCGCCGGGAATCCCGGCAGGAGAAAAGAGAACATGTTCCCTATTTTCCTGCCGGGATTCCCATCGTTTTTTTTCTCTGCAGTTTTCTAATGGTAAACACTGCGAGGCAGTGCCGATGGAGCATACACACGGCCGGGATTCCCGACCAAAGCTCTCATGGCAGTTTTCCTGTTGGGAAACCCGGTCGTGTGTAGGGGGAAAAAGCTACCAAGCAGGTGCTCGGTTTTCCCCGCGGACATTTTACCGTCTGGGAAAACCGATCGTGTGTACAAGGCATTACATACAAATCATCATCAGGTTATATCCATTTTTTTTTTAAAAAACACTGTCACTTTGCCCAAACAGAACAAAGTGAGAGGCCCGGATTCATGTAGATGCGCGTAACTTTGTGCGGGCATAACGTATCCTATTTACGTTACGCCTCCGCAACTTTTACAGGCAAGTGCCATATTCTCAAAAGAAGTTGCGGCGGCGTAGCGTAAATAGGCCGGCGTAATCCCGCCTAATTCAAATTGTGAAGAGGTGGGCGTGTGTTATGTAAATTAACCATGACCCGACGTGATTGACGTTTTTAACGAACAGCGCATGCGCCGTCTGTGGACATATCCCAGTGTGCATTGCTCCAAATACGCCGCAAGGACGTATTGGTTTAGACGTGAACGTAAATGACTTCCAGCCCCATTCACGGATGACTTACGCAAACAACGTAAATTTTTCAAAATTCGACGCGGAAACGACGTATATACTTAACATTGGTGCGCCGCATGTACGCCACCATATAGCAGGGGTAACTTTACGCCGGGAAAAGCCTAACGTAAATGGCGTATCTGTACTGCGTCGGCCGGGCGTACGTTCGTGAATTCGCGTATCTAGCTGATTTACATATTTCTAGGTGTAAATCAGCGTAGACGCCCCTAGCGGCCAGCGTAAATATGCAGTTAAGATCCGACGGCGTAAGAGACTTACGCCGGTCGGATCTAATAGAAATCTATGCGTAACTGACTCTAAGAATCAGGTGCATAGATACGACCGCTCAGACTCAGAGATACGACGGCGTATCTGGAGATATGCCGTTGTATCTCCTTTCTGAAGCTGGGCCAGTGTGGGCAGGTGGGTAAGAAGCTGATAGCTTTATAAAGGTGCAATATGACATTACGGGGCAGATCCACAAAGAGAGTACGCCGGCGTATCTAGTGATACACCGGCGTACTTTCAAATTTCCCACGTCGTATCTTTGTTTTGAATCCTCAAAACAAGATACGACGGCATCTGGGTTAGATCCGATAGGCGTACGTCTTTGTACGCCTTCGGATCTTAGATGCAATTCTTCGGCGTCCGCTGGGTGGCGTTCCCATCGTATTCCACGTTGAGTATGCAAATTAGCTATTTCCGACGATCCACGAACGTACGAGCAGCCGTCGCATTCTTTTATGTCGTTTCCGTTCGGCTTTTTTCGGCGTATAGTTAAAGCTGCTATTTGGTGGCGTACGCAATGTTAAGTATGGCCGTCGTTGCCGCGTCGAATTTGAAAATATTTTATTTTGTTTGCGTAAGTCGTCCGTGAATGGGGCTGGACGTAATTTACGTCCACGTCAAAACAATGACGTCCTTGCGACGTCATTTAGCGCAATGCACGGCGGGAAATTTAGGGACGGCGCATGCGCAGTTTGTTCGGCGCGGGGATGCGCTTCATTTAAATGAAACACGCCCCCCGATTTGAATTACACGCCGTTATGCCGCGAGAGATACACTATGCCGCCGGAACTTACGGCGCAAATTCTTTGTGGATTCAAAGATTTAAAAAGTAAGTTACAGCGGCGTAGCGTATCTCACATACGCTGCGCCCATGCAATTGTACGAGGATCTGCCCCTACCTCTTTAAAGTTGTGCTCTCTCTCTGTCCATCCCTCTCAACTTTTAGAGACAAGATAGAAAGAGACCTTTTTAGCTGAGAGTTTCTTTCAGGAGGCATCAAGCATTGTTCATTGTGACTGATGTTGATCTGCATAGCTGTACAAGGTTATTGATGATAGATTTACATTTTAGGACATTTTCAGGGTTTTTCTATTAAATAAATCACTTGTCATAAACTGAGTAAGTATATCTATTTACTTTTTTATGTGAATGAGTAGGGGTAATTTGTACCCCTAACCTATTATTCACAGAGGGGAAGAAACAGTATCTGGGGTCCCAGGTTTTTTGTTAAAGGTCCCTCCCCACAGACCCTCAAAAAAACAATGGGTCAGGGTTGTGTGGAAGAAGCTCTTGTCCTCATCAACATGGGGATTGGGAACAAGGTGGTTTGCCAGTGTTAATCCACCCTGGTAAAGTGTCCTCCCTCCACCCATGTTGAGGGCATGTGGCCATGTGGTATGTGACATGTGGCCTGGTATCCCCCCACTCTCCTGTCCTGCCAGGTTGTGTGCTCGCATAAGGTTCTGGTATGAATCTTTTGGGGGAACCCCACACTTTTTTTTGTTTTGCACATGGGGTTCTGTCTTGAAATCCATACCAGACCCTAGTCAAGGATAAGGGTTTGATATGTATTGTTAGGGTATAAATATATATTTTTTGTGGGGGCCCTTTATTAACATCTATATCAGACCCTCATCTAAGATAAGGGTATAAATAAAGTGAATCCCAGCTGTTTGTTTACAAGCAAAAATAAAGCAGTCAGAGCTGTCATTTGCTGGCAATTTAAACAGCATTCCTTTTCCTTGTAAATGTCAGTTTTGCTCCAGTAGGTTGTATAGATCACTTCACAGGCAGGTTAGGGATGCCTCCCAGGCATGTTATTTAAAGTAATTTTGCAATAGTAATGTTGCCCTTAAAGCATTTTTTAAGTGGAAAATTATTTTTTATTATTTTTTGCTTTGGCACATATTCCCCAGGGCAGCACCCAGACCTCATGCCATTTGTCTATTAGCCAAGAAAATGGTCATCGCTGTCTAACATTTACGTAGTTACTTAGTTACATAGTTAGTCAGGTTGAAAAAAGACACAACTTCATCTAGTTCAACCAAAAAAAAAGCAAACAGCCCCATATACACAATCCTATACCCACAGTTGATCCATAAAAAGGCGAAAAACCCCAGCAAAACATAATCCAATTTGCTACAGAGGGATATAAAAAATATTTCCTGATTCCCCGAGAGGCAATCGAATATTCCCTGGATCAACTTTACCAATACATGTCAGTACCCAGTTATATTATGTATATTTAGGAAATAATCCAGGCCTTTTTTAAAACAATCTTCTGAGTTGGACAGAACCAGCTCTTGAGGGAATCTATTACACATTTTTACAGCTCTTACTGTGAAGAAACCTTTCCATATTTGGAGATTAAATCTCTTTTCATCTAGACCTAAAGAGTGCCCCCTTGTCCTCTGTGATTACCTTAAAGTGAAAAACCAAGACCAAGTTCACTATATGGACCCCTTATGCAATGCATGAATCTATCTATTGTTGATTGAAGGGTGCAGGAGAGATGGGACAGCGCTCCTGCACCCACTATGGATGCACCGCCACTGGCTTAGACCATTTAGAGTAAGAATCATTAACCACTACTCTCTGAATTCAGCCTTTTAGCTAGTTTTCTATCCAATTACAAACTGATTTTCCAAGCCTGTAGACTTTACTTTACACATGAGCCGTGTGTGGGGAACTGTGTCAAACGCTTTTGCAAAATCCAAGTATACCACATCCACAGCCACCCCCCTGTCCAAGATTTTACTTAACTCCTCCTAAAAAGAATTCAGATTTGTTTGACAACTTCTGTCTTTCATTAATCCATGCTGTCTGTTGCTTAAAATATTTTTTTTAGCAAGAACTCATCTATGCAGTCTTTTATTAAACTCTCCAGTATCTTCCTGACTATAGGAAGTTAAACTAACAGGTCTATAGTTACTTGGTAAAGACTTCGATCCCTTTTTAAATATAGGCACCGCATTAGCACTATGCCCATACAGTGGTACTATTCCAGTGACTAAAGTGTCCCAAAAAAATTAGAAATGATAACTTTGAAATGACAGAGCTCAATTCTTTTAGGATCCATGGGTGGATGCCATCTGGTCCAGGTGCTTTATCCACCTTATTTCTGTCTAAATATTTCTAGACAATATCACTTTTGAGCCATTGTGGATCATTTGGGGCTGTGTTAATACCATCGCCATTCGACATTATGGACATGAGCTCCCCCATGCTCTTTTGTATACACAGAGCTGAAGAAAGTATATAATACATTTGCCTTCTCTTTGTCCCTAGTTCCCAAATCCAGATTATTTTCTAAAGGGCCTACATGCTCAGGGCTGACCTTTTTACTATTAATATATTTGAAAAAAAAATTGGGGTTTGTCCTACTATCTTTTGAAATCTGTCCTTCGTTTTGAATGTTTGCGCCCTTGATTTCCTTTTTACATATTCTGTTATGTTCTTTGTAACATTTAAACGATGATAGTGTGCCTTTATTTTTTATATTTTTTTAAAGCTCTTTTCTTATTATTTATAGCTTTTTTAACTTTGGCCGTTTTAAACTTATTGCCTATGGGAATATTATTTGCAGTGAGTTTGCATACAGTCTTTTTAAAGAATTCTCATTTCTGTTCTGTGTTCGTGGATGCCAATATTCCTTACCTGTCTAAGGCTTGGAGAGTAGCCCTCATCCTTGGAAAATTTGCTTTCTTTAAGTTAGGTGTATTTATATTTCCAGTTGCTTACAGCTAACATTAAATGAAATCATTTGGCTCCCATCCTTACTAAGGACTAGCTTCAACATATTAAATATTTGTATTGGGTTTAAATACACTCTAATGCCCTGTACACACGATCAGCCAATCCGATCAGAACGGTCTGATGGATTTTTCAATCAGTTAACCGATGAAGCTGATTGATGATCAGTCGTGCCTACACACCATCAGTTAAAAATCCGATCATGTCAGAACGTCGTGATGTAAAACACAACGACGTGCTGAAAAAAAGTTCAATGCTTCCAAGCATGTGTCGACTTCATTCTGAGCATGCGTGGATTTTTAACCGATGGACGTGCCTACAAACGATCGGTTTTTTTCTATCAGTTAGGTATCCATCGGTTAACTTTAAAACAAGTTTCACATTTTTTAACCAATGGATAAATAACCGATGAGGCCTACACACGATCGGTTTGGTCTGATGAAAACGCTCCATCAGACCGTTCTCATCGGATTGACCGATCGTGTGTACGCGACATAATGCTGTAGACTCGTATATTATACCATTTTTTTATAGTTTTAAATAGAGTGGAAATAGTTAGATTACACATGCATACCTACAGTCTATATACTGTGGGCCAGATTCAGATACAAGATATGACGATGTATCTCCTGATACGCCGTCATATCTCTGAGTGCGGGAGGTCGTATCTATGCGCCTGATTCAGAGAATCAGTTACGCATAGATATCCCTAAGACCCGACAGGTGTAAGTGTCTTACACCGTCGTATCTTAGGCTGCATTTTCAGGCTGGCCGCTAGGTGGCGCTTCCGTATGTTTACGCGAGGAATATGCTAATTAGGTAGATACAGCGATTCAGAAACGTACGCCCCGCCGGCGCATTTTTTTACGTCGTTTACGTTCGGCTTTTTTCGGCGTATAGTTACCCCTGCTATATGAGGCGTAGCTAATGTTAAGTATGGCCGTCGTTCCCGCGCCGAGTTTTGAAATTACATACAAAAACATACGTTACGCCGCCATAACTAAGGGCACAAGTTCTTTCTGAATACTGAACTTGTGCCCAAAGTTACATCGGCGTAACGTATCGGAGATACGTTACGCCAGCAGAAAGATCCGCTGATCTTTCTGAATCTGGCCCTGTATGTTCAACTATGTCTAGACAAAATCTATTGTTATGCTGTTCTGATTATCCTGCATTCAGTACAACAATTTGGCTGAAATTACATTGTAACAGGTACATATTTCAAGCATCTTATGCAAGTTAAGAATACACAACTGCTCTTATATATGTGCTTAACAGACAACCAAACTGCCAGGGTTACCCCTAGGGAATAAGACTTTATCAGCATTACAAAATCAAAATCAAAATACAGTAAAACCTTGGTTTGAGAGTAACTTGGTTTGAGAGTGTTTTGCAAGACAAGCAATATGTTTTTATAAATTTTGCCTTGATATACAAGTAGTGTTTTGATATAAGAGTAGCGTCATATCATAACTGAGTATAAAAAAGAAGAGAGGAGCCTCCAAGTGTAGCAAAATGGTTACATTTAATGAAGGTACCACATTTAGCAACTTATTGCTACACTTAGGCCCCATACACACGAGAGGATTTATCCGCGGATACGGTCCAGCGGACCGTATCCGCAGATAAATCGTCTCGAGGATTTCAGCAGATTTCTATGCGATGGCGTGTACACACCATCGCATTGAAATCCGCGCGGAAATCCTCTGGCGATGACGTGTCGCGCCCTTCGCCGCGATTATGACGCGGCGACGCTGTCATATAAGGAATTCCACGCATGCGTCAAATCATTACGATGCGTGCGGGGAATCCCTTTGGACGGATGGATCCGGTGAGTCTGTACAGACGAGCGGATCCATCCGTGGGATCCGATTCCAGCGGATAGATATTCTGTGCATGTCGACAAATATTTATCTGCTGGAATTCGGAAATATCCGTGGATAAATATCCGCCGGAGTGTACACACCATAGAATCTATCCGCTGAAACCCATTCGATGGGATTTATCTGCAGATAGATTCTATGGTGTGTACGGGGCCTTAGAGGTGCCTCTCTTCTCTTGTATACCCTGTAAAAAAAATGCTTTGATATACAAGTGCTTTGGATTACAAGCATGTTTCTGGAACGAATTATGCTTGCAAACCAAGGTTTTACTGTAAGCCATTATTAATTTATCCCTATTAAGCAAAGCCATCTCCATTAATACACACCCACATTTCACAATGCCATACTGTGTGTTCTATTCCTATTCCTTTACTATTTGTTTTGAGGGGAAGCAAGGAACCAGTGGATGAATAAAAGTACCACACCTTTTGAGTCCAAAAAGTTTTATTCAAACAGACAACACGCCAATGCATTTTTTGGGGGGTGGGGCTGTTGGGGAGTTGGTGGGCAGGACACGCTCTGACCTTCTTCAGAGATTAGAATGCTATGTATAATTAATCAGGACTCTGTCTAGTTAGCCTTTTAAACTGGTGAAAACATTTTCCTGAAAAAAAAAAAGACTCTGGCAGCCATCATAACAGCGTCCTAAGCCTTGAAGAAGGGGGACATAGTTTTGCCCCAAATCTCACAGGATTGTTGTTTGATTTAAAGTCAAGCACTGACTAGAATTAGTAGCTGGTTCGGGCAATGATCATCTAATGACAGAATACTATAGGACAGTTTCTGTTGTACAGGGTGCATTCTGCCATTTATTTATAATGGGCCCAAAAATGCAGATCCACATAAATGCATAAACTATGGGCCATATCCACAAAAGAGATACTCCGGCGTAAGCCGTCGTATCTCTGGTTCTAACTTTGGAACTGATCCTCAGAAGCAGTTTTCCTAAGTTAGGCAGAAGATCCGACATCTGTAAGGGACTTACACTGCCGGATCTTAGGATGCAGTACCGCATCCGCCACTGGGGGCATTTCGAGTCGAAATGCCTCTTCTAGTATGCAAATTAGCACTTAGGGCGATCCTCAAAGCTTTTGTGCTTAGTTTTTTCGCCGTAAGTGTTAGTTTGCCTGGTGTAAAACTAGGGCTGCTTTTACAAAGTGTAAAGTTAGTCACACCTTGTAAAGGCCCATTCAAGCGACGGCATTTGGTATGCATTCCCGAGGGAGAACTCCACGGCAATTTGTAAAATCCAAACCGGCATGGGTTCCCCCCCAGGAGCATACCAGGCCCGTAGGTCTGTTATGGGTTGTAAGGAGACCCCCCTACGCCGAAAAATTGACGTAGGGGGTCCCCCTACAATCCATACCAGACCCGTATCCAAAGCACGCTACCCGGCCGGTCAGGAATGGGAGTGGGGACGAGCGAGCGTCCCCCCCCCTCCTGAGCCGTGCCAGGCCGCATGCCCTCAACATGGGGGGGTTGGGTGCTCTGGGGCAGGGGGGCGCACTGCGGGCCCCCCCACCCCAGAGCACCCTGTCCCCATGTTGATGAGGACAGGACCTCTTCCCGACAACCCTTGCCGTTGGTTGTCGGGGTATGCGGGCGGGGGCTTATCGGAATCTGGGAGTCCCCTTTAATAAGGGGGCCCCCAGATACCGGCCCCCCACCCTAAGTGAATGGATATGGGGTACATCGTACCCCTATCCATTCACCTGTAGGCAAAAAGTAAAATGTAGTAAACACACAACACAAGGGTTTTTAAAATAACTTATTATTCTGCTCCGGATGCCCCCCCTGTCTTCGTTATTAGCTCAATTACCAGGGGGGGCTTCTTCTTCCACTCTCCGGGGGTCTTCTCCGCTCTCCGGGGGGGGTTTCTTCTTCCGCTCTCCGGGGGGGGGGCTTCTCCGGACTCCGGGGGGCTTCTTCCATCTTCTCCCCTCTTCCGCTGTTGACTCGGCGAACCCCGGTTCTTCTGCAGATGTCCGTTGCCTTCTTCTTCAGCGCTGGCTGCCTGCTATCTTTGTGTGTTAGCTCAATTTCTAACAGGCAGCCGGCGCGGTCTTCTGTGACGTCAGGGTCTCCTCTTCTGTTCTTCTCCCCTCTTCCGATGTTGCCTCGTCGCCTCTTGTCGCTGCAATGATGGAAGCGCGCCTTGCATCCCATTTATATAGGCATCACCGTCCCATCATGCTCCGGCAGGTACCCACGTGGTGGGTGCCTACCCACGTGCACCCACCACGTGGGTACCTACCGGAGCATGATGGGACGGTGATGCCTATATAAATGGGATGCAAGGCGCGCTTCCATCATTGCAGCGACAAGAGGCGACGAGGCAACATCGGAAGAGGGGAGAAGAACAGAAGACCCTGACGTCACAGAAGACCGCGCCGGCTGCCTGTTACTAATTGAGCTAACACACAAACATAGCAGGCAGCCAGCGCTGAAGAAGAAGGCAGCGGACAGCTGGAGAAGAACCGGGGTTCGCCGAGTCAACAGCGGAAGAGGGGAGAAGATGGAAGAAGCCCCCCGGAGTCCGGAGAAGCCCCCCCCCCCGGAGAGCGGAAGAAGAAACCCCCCCCGGAGAGCGGAGAAGACCCCCGGAGAGTGGAAGAAGACCCCCGGAGAGTGGAAGAAGAAGCCCCCCCTGGTAATTGAGCTAATAACGAAGACAGGGGGGGCATCCGGAGCAGAATAATAAATTATTTTAAAAACCCTTGTGTTGTGTGTTTACTACATTTTACTTTTTGCCTACAGGTGAATGGATAGGGGTACGATGTACCCCATATCCATTCACTTAGGGTGGGGGGCCGGTATCTGGGGGCCCCCTTATTAAAGGGGACTCCCAGATTCCGATAAGCCCCCGCCCGCATACCCCGACAACCAACGGCAAGGGTTGTCGGGAAGAGGTCCTGTCCTCATCAACATGGGGACAGGGTGCTCTGGGGTGGGGGGGCCCGCAGTGCGCTCCCCTGCCCCAGAGCACCCAACCCCCCCATGTTGAGGGCATGCGGCCTGGCACGGCTCAGGAGGGGGGGGGACGCTCGCTCGTCCCCACTCCCATTCCTGACCGGCCGGGTAGCGTGCTTTGGATACGGGTCTGGTATGGATTGTAGGGGGACCCCCTACGTCAATTTTTCGGCAGAGGGGGGTCTCCTTACAACCCATAACAGACCTAAGGGCCTGGTATGCTCCTGGGGGGGGAACCCATGCCGGTTTTTTCTTTGAAAATTGGCATGGAGTTCTCCCTCTCAGGAATGCATGCTGAGCGACGCTGTCATTTTTTTTTTTAATTATTTGTTTTCCCGGCGCGTCTTTGTTTTCACCCGTCGCAACTTTAGTGTCCCGTCGCAATCCACAAAGCCGCCCGGCGTCAATTACGTTCGCGCGATGCACGTCGGGAAAATGACGTCACACGCATGCGCAGTACGGCCGGCGCGGGAGCGCGCCTCATTTAAATTGTAAACGCCCCCCGGAGAGGAGGAACGCCTTACGACGGCGGCACTTAACTTACACGGCTTGAAATTTTTACGTAAGTGCTTTGTGGATCAGGCACTTAGGTAAAAACTTTAAGTCAGTGTAACTTAACTGCTGAAAGTTAAGTTACGCCGCCTGGCTGAGGATTTGGCCCTATGTACCTCACCCTTTAGGTCACCAGCATAGATACAGAAAACACATGCAGTGAGTTGGAAAAGTGGCCAGCTACAATTCTTGTGCGTGGGCACTCATTGAGAACCCCTTTGGAGATAAATGGGCACGGGTACAACTATTAACGCACATATGAACATTTGTAAAGGGGTCCTTCAGGTAAACGTTTTTAAGTTCTGCTCTTTATTCACTTAAATTCTGATCACACAAAAATTATTAAAAGCGTTTAGGTTTTATGTTCTATTTACTAAACAAGACAACGATTTTATGTACAGAGAAGTGAACAGCAAAACTCTGAGGATTCACAGTGTGATTGTTGTATTAAAGATAAATATTTGTCTTTATTTGTAAAATTCTGGAACTAATTTCAGAATCAATGAAACTTAATGACTTGAATCTTTAACAACATGCAATTTTCCGGAAAAGAAAATGGTAAAAAGCTGTTTCCTCTGGGACACATTACTGAACATACTGTGCCTTTCCAGTGCCACTGGTGTGATAATAATAATGATGGCAGCAAGTTTTAATACTTTTCTGCTTGCTGGGGTTTTATGCCATCTTTATTCTTACAGTTAAACATATGTGCTTTCAAAGAAATTACTCATTTACTTAACTGTCTTTTACACGCATAATTAAAGTGAAAACAGAATGAAATAATACAATTGTTACAGCAAACCTTTAGAGGAACTCACAATGTTGTTACCTTTACATTTTAAGGTATCCTATTGTATCTTGTTGTTTAACATATAACCAACAGATATGTAAACCAATTACTTAAATCCTATAGAAGCTTTAACATGTTAAAATGATTAAAAAAATTATTTTAAACTTTAAAACTGCAGCTTTCATTAAAGAGGAAGTTTTTTGAACAATGAAACATTTGATTCTGGTGCATAGATTCATGTTGATATACTTAAACATTGAAATGTTGAATGATTGTGTAGCAAATGCTTTGTTTTGCTCTCCTCTATTAAAGCCCAGTAGCTCCTCCCCTGTTATAAGGCCGATTTTTTGGCTTTCCTATTGCTGCAGAGTTCTCTACAAATGTTCCACTGGGAAACGAGTGCCCCTCCTCCTGCATTCCTATTGCAGACTTCTATTGCTTTGTCCTAGTCCATTCTATTATTCCTGCAGTGTATGGATTGAAGGAAACAGTGCAACTATTGATGCGTTTAATACAATTGCCACCACTCAAGTAGTATTAAACCCAAAAGCAAACATTTATTATATTAGAGCTTAAAGGGTAACGCCACTTTCGTGGGGAAAAAAATTGCAGATAAAGAAAAAATAATCTAGCGCATATAATTGCGACACCAATCGTAATTGAATGTTATTAAAAATTACATTTTCTTTTCAATCTGCAGCCGCTGTAATTTTCTGAGAATGCATTGCAATATGGCTACCTGGAGTTGTTCTGTACACAGAGGGCCAGATTCAGGTAGGGAGCGCGTAACTCTGTGCGGGCGTAGCGTATCCTATTTACGCTACGCCTCCGCAACTTTGACAGGCAAGTGCATTATTCACAAAGCACTTGCTCCGTAAGTTGCGGCGGCGTAGCGTAAATTGGCCGGCGTAAGCCCGCCTAATTCAAATGTGTAAGATGTGGGCGTGTTTTATGTAAAATCATCGTGACCCCACGTAAATGGCGATTTTTACGAACGGCGCATGCGCCGTCCGTGAACGTAGCCCAGTGCGCATGCTCCAAATTAACCCGCAAATAGTCAATGCTTTCGACGTGAACGTAAATTATGCACAGCCCTATTCGCGAACGACTTACGCAAACAACGGAAAATTTGACGCTGGCCTGACGTCCATACTTAACATTGGCTACGCCTCATATAGCAGGGGTAACTTTACGCCGGAAAAAGCCTTACGTAAATGGCGTATCTGTACTGCGACGGTCGGGCGTACATTCGTGAATAGGCGTATCTAGCTGATTTACATATTCTAGGTGTAAATCAGCGTACACGCCCCTAGCGGCCAGCGTAAATGTGCAGTTAAGATACGACGGCGTAGGAGACTTACGCCGGTCGTATCTTAGCAATATTTAAGCGTATCTCAGCTTGAGAATACGCTTAAATATACGACGGCGGGGATTCGGACTTACGACGGCATATCTACTGATACGCCCGTCGTAAGTCTACCTGAATCTGGCCCAGAGTGTGTACTGACCACTCCCCAGAAACAACATTTTCGGAGAGATACTTTCAATAGGAATATGTCTAAGCCCTGGTTCACATTGATGCTACTTTTAAATCGTGTTACTTCACTTGAAGTAGCGCGATTTCAAAGTAGCAAGGTCAACTCGATTTCAGATGCTACTTGATAGACATCTTTGTGGCTTCATGCACAAATGTCTATTGAAGTCGCACCTGAAATCAGCAAAAGTATTGCAGGAACTACTTTTGCAAATCGGTGTGGCGCCGCAAAATCGGAGTTGCACTGATTGGAACAGTGTCGTTGCCTCCAATAGGCTGATATCTCAAATTGCATGACAAATCACTCCAATGTGAACCTAGGCTAAAGGGATGCAGGCACAGCAGATTTCCTCATTCATGCTCTGCAGCTGCACACCTGACAGTTATTTATGAAACCACTCCCATTAGACCCACTCAGAACAGAGGCACAGAGAAGCACAGAGAAACACAGAGGGATTTCTTCAGAATAACAAAATGTAGGAATCTGCAACAAAGGTTGTTATAATCCTTGCAATGTACATAGATCACCCAGAGGGTAATGTTTTTTTCTTGACAAAAGTGGAGTTACACTTTAACAATTCTTAGATGTGATGGCTCCATTATTTGTTAGACTTTATGTCCTTTTTTTTTCATCTGATGATTTGGCCAGTAAAGCCCTGTACACACGATCGGACCTTTGTCCGACCAAATTTATATTGGAATTCCGATGGAATTCCATCGGAGGAAAAGAGAACATGTTCTCTATGTAAAATCTGGTGGAATTCGTCGGAATTTCCGATGGGGCATACACACGGTCGGAATTTCCACTGGAAAAATCCGTCTGAAATTCCGATCGTGTGTACGGGGCATAAGTCTGTTGTTTTTCAACAGAACAGGCTTTCCTGCAAATGTATCAATTATAGTGTTGAGACAAATCATTTACCACTCACAGGAGTCCTTACAATGACCAGCATTTATTTATTCATGTACAACCTTTAACCCAAAAGAAAAACCTGTTGCTGTACTGATTGTGTAACTGCAGTGTGATCTGGAGTTTGGCTTCAATTTCTTTGTTTCTTTTTTTAATCCAACAAAAAAGTTTTTATTGATGAAAAGGTGGTATACAGCGTATGACATTCAACATTTCACAGCAAAACCAAGAATAGAGGGCCAGATCCTCAAAAGGGATACGCCGGCGTATCTACTGATACGCCGTCGTATCCCTGTTTCTATCTTTGGAACTGATCCACAGAATCAGTTTCCAAAAGATAGACAGAAGATCCGACATGTGTAAGGGACTTACACTGCCGGATCTTAGGATGCAGTACCGCATCCACCGCTGAGGGCATTTCTTGTCGAAATGCCGCTTCGGGTATGCAAATTAGCACTTACGGAGATCCACAAAGCTTTTACGCTTTGTTTTTTCTCCGTAAGTATTAAGTTGCATGTGTAAAATTAGAGCTGCTTTTACAAAGTGTAAACTGTTTACACCTTGTAAAAGTAGACCCTTCTTACCCGCGACGCTGTTATTTTTTATTTTTTTTCCGCCGTATCTTTTTTTTTCCCGACGCAATTTTTTTGACCCGGCGCGATTCACGAAGCTCGGCGTAACGTAATTTCGCGCTATGCACGTCAGGAAAATGACGTCACGAGCATGCGCAGTACGTCCGGCGCGGGAGCGCGCCTAATTTAAATGGGACTCACCCCCTTTTCAATAGGAACGCCTTGCGCCGGCGGAATTTAAGTTACACCCCCTAAAATTTCTAGGTAAGTGCTTTGTGGATCGGGCACTTAGGTAGAAATTTTGCGGCAGTGTAACTTAAATCAGAATATTTAAGTTACGGCTGCTCTTTGTGGATCTGGCCCACAGTTCTCATAGACCGATCACACCCGGGTACTACAATCACTGGGCATTCCTCCCTCCCACCATAGTACACATTTCCCCCAAATTATATCATTTATCCCACATTCACTCCCAGCAATCTATTCATAACCAGATCCACTGGAATTTCTTCGTTTCTAAATCTGCTAGTCCATCTAGCACTCCCCTCCCCCCAGACTAACAATGCCGCTGTCCAAAGGTGCCCCTTTGCTCCTTCGTCTAGAGAGGGGGCACTCTAATACAGGAAGTGTGTTACTGGCCTGATCACCAGGCAAACACAGAATGAAAAACCTAAAAAAAGAAAACGAATACAGCCACCACATCTAATGATTGGTAAGTTGCAATATATTACACCTTGTTTGGGCGTTAAAGTGATTGTAAACAATTACTTTGTTAAAAAAAACAATTCAGTTTAAAATAGAAATAAAAGGCAAAACATTTGTGTATATGTAGAAAAAATATTATATATACTGTACCCTTTTTTCCATCATTTTGTAATTATACTCCCTCTGCTCTCAGCTGCATAAGAACTCAGGGAGGAGAAACAGCACTGATTTTTCCAGTAAAAGGCTGTGCGGGGGCATAGATAGAAAACTGACCACAGTGTGTTCTCCTGCTTAGTGTGGTCAGTTTTTTTTAGGAAATCAGAGGGACTGCAAGGAACACCAGAAATTTCACACAAAGGAAGCAATACAAAGAGAACAAGGTACAGCAGACACATATCAGAAATATAAAATCTTGGGTTCACAAATCCTTAAATACCGCTTTCATTTTGGATTTGAACATTTCCTAATGAATTATAGCTAATATGGGCCAGATTCACAGAATAAGTACGCCGGAGTATCTGCTGATACTCCGGCGTACTTTCAAATTTTCCGTGTCGTATCTTTATTTTAAATTCACAAACAAAGATACGACGGCATTTGGCTAAGATCCGACAGGCGTACGGCTTCGTACGCCTTCGGATGCAATACTTCGGCGCCCGCTGGGTGGAGATCGCGTCGTTTTCCGCGTCAGGTATGCTAATTAGCTGTTTACGGCGATCCACGAAGGTACGCGGGTTCGTCGCATTCTCTTACGTCGCCGCAAAGTTACGGCTGCTATTTAGGTGGTGTAAAAATAGACAGCCCATGTTAAAGTATATAAAAGGAAAATGTTACTGCGCTGATATAATTAATAATTGAATCTCTGGAAATGTGAACTGTGGACTGTTATAGTGCACTATCCACCATGTATGACAAAAAATATATCAGGGACACAGTGTACCCAATATTCAGTGTGGATAAACTAAATACAAACAATTAGGGTTGTCCAGATACCGATACCAGTATCGGTATCGGTACCGATACCGAGTATTTGCGGGAGTACTCGTACTCGCGCAAATACCCCCGATACCTAAATAGAATACTTAGCCCCCCCCCCGCCGCTGCCGCCCCATCGAAAGCCGCCGCATGGGTTAAACGCCGTGCGGGAACATCACAGCTTTCATTTGAATAGCTGTAGTGTTCCCGCACGTATAGACACTCCCCCTTGCTCGGGATTGGATGGGTGATCGTGATCTGTCCAATCCCGAGCAAGGGGGAGTGTCTATACACGCGGGCAAAACAGCTATTCAAATGAATGCTGTGATTTTCTCCATGCGGCGGCTTTTGGCGGCAAAGGTATGGAGGGACATGGCTGGAGGGACATGGCTGCATATGTGAGGGACATGGCTAGAGGGACATTGCTGCATATGTGAGGGACATGGCTGCATTTGGGGACACATTTAAAAAAAGTATCGGTATTCGGTATCGGCGACTACTTGAAAAAAAGTATCGGTACTTGTACTCGGTCCTAAAAAAGTGGTATCGGGACAACCCTACAAACAATATGTCTCAATACTTTAAACGTAAATCAAAAGTTTTGGTTAGTGTATCGGCATACACATCAATATGCCATAGTGCTCCTGTGAAGGAAAAAATTGCTACTGTGGCTACTACTAGCCAACTAAATAGTGAAAACAAACAATGCAAAAAATATAAAATATAAAATTGAAAACTATTCAAGAAAACAAACAATGTGTAATGTGCCAGCTGCACTGTGAATAGTCCAATGACAAACAATGCAAAAAGATATATATATAAAAAATAATCAAGAAACCAGTGAAATGTGCAATGTGCCAGCTGCACTGAAAATAGTCCAATGACCGACAATCTTGCTCTTATACAATAGGTTCCAGTATTAAAAAAATTCAGTGTTGGTAATGCTGTATACAAAAAAGTGCAACTGTCTCTTCCACCCGACAAAGATGTGACACGGTCACCAATGGTTAAACTCAACACTCACCAGACCCCAGATAATAATAGGCCCCAAAGTGGTGTCTTTTCTTTGTCCGTCAGTGGGTGTTGCCTCCTTCTCCCTTTTACAAGATATCCTTAAATCCTCAAAAACAAGGGGCTCATCATGGTGTAGTATATTAAAACTTATTTATTAGAAAAGATAAAAAGTTGCACTTACAATAAGGAGTGCCTCTGACCGGCACTGAGTGTCTTTGGCAGTGTCAACCGTTAAAAGCCGCTGACCAGCATTTAAATAGCGTCCTAGAAGGTGTGCATACCCCCCTCCTCTCCTCATGCGTTGCTACAAGGGATCCTGGTATGCTTCCCCCTCCTTGTATGTGTCCAGACAGCCTCTACGCGTTTCGCTATTGCGTCATCAGGAAAGCTGTGGACACAAATTCTTTGGCTGTATTTATACCCCTACATATCACCTGTAAATTAGCACTGTGGTCACTGGATACAGGAAGTCCCCTGGCTAATGGCGCCGGAAGTTCCAGTCCCGCCATTTTGGTTCCTGGATCCCTGATATCATTACAGTCGTATACCATTACGACTATGTGTGCCAAATGTTTATTTGTGTTCCCAGCAGCCAGAGTTATTTTTCGCGCTATGCGCGCTGCTGCCTGCTTCCCTCCCTCTATGTACGGGCGCTTATCGCCCTGTGTACCACCCACTGTCATACACCGCCACAACCGGAAGTTCACATGGCGCCATCTTGCCTGCATCACCGGATATGCCCGTGCCGCCATCTTGGTCCCTGGCGTTCTATATTATTCTATGTGTGTTCCCTATTCCTATTCATTTCCCCACCGGAAGTGCGGCGTTCACCATTTCAACTACTGGCATTAATCCCTGAGTAGCGGTCAACGTTTTTTGGTTGACGCTGCCAGGGACACTTTACATGGGAATAAGATCTCCTACTAAAAATTAATCAGAATCTCTTACTATAAATCAGTCCAGAGCCATATTATAGATAAAAGCAGGGAACAATATACAGTTTTGGTTATTCATACAGCAACATTCCTATACATGAACAATTCTTAGTGTATACTATTGCTGGTGCCTGTCTTGTCCATATGCTGCTATTTCAATTAGCTCAATACATATACTCACTAGATTTAGTGTTATATTAAATACTTGGTGATGGATAATTTAATATTATTACCTAAAGGGAACCAATATTAATCTAATATTAATTCTTAAAGGGGAACTGCACAGACAACATGCACCCATATGGTGCTCATGCCTGCATTTTCAAATTAAACACAAAATACTCAGGGAAATAGAATGTGAAATGCCCAAACCGCTAATAATCTTCCAAGAAACAATTTATGTCTAGTTCCACATTCATTCCCCTGGGTTTGAGCGTGTCCAATCTAAAGATCCATTCGTTCCTCGATACTTCCCTTCTTAGGTTTAAATTCCTCCAGTTCTGTTCGATTTTGTCTATGGCATAAAATGTCATTTTACTAGGGTCTTTGTTGTGTTTATTTTTAAAATGCAATGACACACTGTGGTGTATGAACCCTTTTTTAATATTTCTGATGTGTTCTCTCATTCGTACCAAAAGTTTTCTTGTGGTTCTGCCCACGTATTGCAGCCCACACTCGCACTCCAATACGTACGTGACGTGTGTGCTGCTGCACGTGATCAGCTTTTCTACTTTAACCACTTAAGCCCCGGACCTTTAGGCAGCTAAATGCCCAGGCCAGGTTTTGCTATTCGGCACTGCGTCACTTTAACAGACAATTGCGCGGTCGTGCGACGTGGCTCCCACACAAAATTGGCGTCCTTTTTTCCCCACAAATAGAACTTTCTTTTGGTGGTATTTGATCACCTCTGCGGTTTTTATTTTTTGCGCTATAAACAAAAATAGAGCGACAATTTTGAAAAAATGCAATATTTTTTTACTTTTTGCTATAATAAATATCCCCCAAAAACATATATAAAAAATATTTTTTTCCTCAGTTTAGGCCGATACGTATTCTTCTACCTATTTTTGGTAAAAAAAATCGCAATAAGCGTTTATCGTTTGGTTTGCGCAAAATTTATAGCGTTTACAAAATAGGGGATAGTTTTATTGCATTTTTATTAAAAAAAATTTTTACTACTATTGGCGGCGATCAGCGATTTTTTTCGTGACTGCGACATTATGGCGGACACTTCGGACATATTTGACACATTTTTGGGACCATTGTCATTTTCACAGCAAAAAATGCATTTAAATTGCATTGTTTATTGTGAAAATGACAGTTGCAGTTTGGGAGTTAACCACAGGGGGCGCTGTAGTGATTAGGGTTCACCTAGTGTGTGTTTACAACTGTAGGGGGGTGTGGCTGTAGGACTGACGTCAACGATCGAGTCTCCCTTATAAAAAGGATCACTCGATCGATACGCCGCCACAGTGAAGCACGGGGAAGCCGTGTTTACATACGGCTCTCCCCGTTCTTCAGCTCCGGGGAGCGATCGCGACGGAGCGGCTATAAACGAATAGCCGCGTCATCGTCCTGGATCGCTCCCCGAGGGAATCCGCCCGCCGCACGCAGCGGAGGGAGTTCCGATCGGACCCCCCACCCGCTAGAAGGCAAGGACGTATATATACGTCCTTCTGCCTGTACGTGCCATTCTGTGGACGTAAATAGTCATGCGGCAGGCGTTAAGGGGTTAAATTGTTCATTATTGGTGTGGGATTGGAAGTGATCAACCTTTCTTGGCCCTTTTGTGGTGCGGCATGGTTTACATCTTCCGCACCTGTAGAAACCCTTCTGGTCAAGGAAGGATATCATCTTTTTGGGTGGGTCCGGTACATTTTTGACCAAGGAATCTCGTATTCTTTTTGCCCTCCTATATACAAATTTAGGTCTGGCTGGTAGAATTGTGTTAAGTTGTGGGTCTCCCAAAATAATGCTTCCTGATGATGTTCTCAAACACTCTGTAGTCTGCATTGAAACCCGTTATGAAGGTGACATCATTCTTTTTAGGTGGTTCAGTTACTTTCTCTTTTAGCATATTATCCCGGTTCAGAGATCCTACCTCCAATCTAGTTTGTTCCAACCTGGCTCTATCGTAACCTTTATCAGCAAACCTGTCGATCAAGGTGTTGGTTTGTATCTGATAATCGGTCATAGAGTTACAATTCCGTTTTATTCTAATGAACTGTCCATTGGGTATAGCCCGCTTCCACTGCGGATGATGGCAACTTCCATCTTAGATTGCCACTAGATCTAAAAGCTGTTGCCAATTATTTCAAGAGGAGAGCAATAGCCATAGCAATAGCCATAGCCAATAGCCATAGTTAGGCCTGCCATAGACGGAGTGAATTTCTTTCCTACAACCACAGGTTGCAGAAAAAAAAATTGCATTATTGTCCCATCAACACAGACAGTGCTGACAGGGCAACCCATCCTGCTGAGACATTGTTTTCTCCCGGTGGCAGGGTGGGGGAAACTGTCCCCCTGGGAGTAGACAGTAATTACTGCTAGCGGAAATAGCAGCCACTAGCAATAATCGCAAGTGAAATTTGTCAGGCTGGTTGTACCCAAGTTAATCGATCAACTTAGTACATTCAGCCTGCCCATAAACGGTTCAAATCTCGGCTGGTTCCTTCTGAACCTCCTAAAATTTTAACCGTCTATGGCCAGCCTAAGGGCTCTCAATAGATGTAGTAGCGCAGTAGTCATTTTTGAGAAGTTGGTGCTTAGTCAATATCAGCAAAAGAGTTGATTTGGTTTACAGCCTTTTCAGAAGGACCTGAATTTAACATCTGAAAATATCAAATTCCTCTTATGCCGCGTACACACAATCGGATTTTCCGTCGGAAAAACCTTGGATGTTTTTTCCGACAGAATTTCGCTCAAGCTTGGCTTGCATACACACGGTCACACAAAAGTTCTCAGAATTTTAGACCGTCATGAACGCTGTGACGCTGTGACGTACACAAAATTAAGTTCAATGCTTCCGAGCAAGCGTCGAATTGTTTCCGAGCATGCGTCGGAATTTTGCACGTCGGAATTGCTACAGACGATCGGAATTTCCGATTGGAATTTTTTTTCGTAGGAAAATTTGAGAACCAGCTCTTAAATTTTTGTTGGCGGAAATTCTGACAGGAAGTCCGATGGAGCATACACACGGTTGGAATTTCTGACCAAAAGCTCACATCGGATTTTTCTTGTCGGAAATTGCTTTTCTTAGCTTCCTTGCATGTACTATTAGTATAGTTGTAGGCTCATAAAACAAACAAAATACAAAAATACACTCTCTTCTAATTGGACTATTGTTCGCTTTAAACATAGCATAACTCTCTACATAAAAATTGATAATTTTATTCTACAGTGTCCCCTGTTTATAATACTAGTAAAGATGTTTACAAACAAAATAAAAACTTTTTTTTATTAAAATGTTTTTTGGTATATTACGTTATAAATACAGGCTCAAAAGAATGCTTGCAAAGTGAAAAAATAAGGGACTGAAACATTAGAAACACTCACAGCTTCTTTTAATGTTGTAGTTAGATCCAAATAAATGTTTTGCTTGATATACCACTATAAATCATTAGTCTGTTTAGATATACCTTAGATTGTAAGCTCCTTGAGGGCAGGGACTGATGTTAATGGGCAATATATATGCAAAGTGCTGTGTAAATTGATGGCGCTATATAAGTACCAGTAATAAATAATAAATAAGGTATTGTGCTCAATTAAAGTAAACTATCTATTCCTTAAAGGATGAGGGGAAAGTACCATATATACTCGAGTATAAGCTGAGTTTTTCAGCACATTATTTGGTGCTGAAAATGC
This sequence comes from Rana temporaria, assembly GCF_905171775.1. Classification (NCBI taxonomy): domain Eukaryota; kingdom Metazoa; phylum Chordata; class Amphibia; order Anura; family Ranidae; genus Rana; species Rana temporaria. The sequence goes on along the minus strand of NC_053489.1, from coordinate 258,576,616 downwards.
CCCCCCCCCCCCATGGCTTATACTCGAGTCACCTTTTTGGGCCTGATCTCCTGGACTTTGGTGACCTTATACACATATAGCCACACTCTTCCTCTACAAGTGTGCAAAGTTTGCTGTCCGGGGGACCTGCGGCCGGGGAGCACCGATTTTTCAAAGACGGACACCCCTTCCATAGATTCCCATGTTAAACGGTAATTTCTCCGGTAACTTTGGGGACCCGAAACTTGGCACACATGTAGCCCCAGTTTTTCTCTACAAGTGTGCAAAGTTTGCTGTCTGGGGGACCTACGGCTGTGGGAGCCCCGATTTTTTTAAGCCGGGCACCCCGTATATATAATCCCATGTTAAAAGTAAGTCTAGTCATGGACACAGTAAGGCATGGACACAGTGAGGCATGGACACAGTGAGGCATGGACACAGTGAGGCATGGGCACAGTGAGGCATGGACAAAGTGAGGCATGGGCACAGTGAGGCATGGGCACAGTGAGGCATGGGCACAGTGAGGCATGCACATGGACACAGTGAGGCAAAGTGAGGCACAGTGAGGCATGCAGATGGACACCCTAGGCTTATACTCGAGTCAATACGTTTTCCCATTTTTTTCTGGTAAAATTAGGTGCCTCGGCTTATAGTTGGGTCGGCTTATACTCGAGTATATACGGTAACCCATCCATTATCTGTAGTTTTACAACTTCCCACATTGCTGTATCTTGCTCTTGCCACATGTTGGTAACTGATTCAAAACAACACATCACATAATTCCTTTACTGTGTATTTTAGTTATATCATACATATTATTGCATAATCAGTTAGCGCCCACTTAGACCATGGCATATTGGTGCAGTGCATTAACATGCTTTTTCTTTCCACGCATTAATGTGCATTGCATTAATGTAAACCATTTAATTAATTGGGCTGGCAATGCACCAAAGCATCCAAAAAAAAATCGCACTTATGGCAACGCAGGGCAATACAACATACAATAGCTAGTTATTGTGCATTGTGGTGTGCCAAAATGTGTGCGCTTGGTGTGTTATGTGTATTGTGAATGCACAGAATAAGAGTAATTATCCAACATGCAGCTTATTGCACTGAAAAAGATGGGGGACCAAGCAGTGCATGGATCTGCCTCTGGATCTTATGGGGAGGGCCAACGTCCTCAAAATGATCTACCTACCGAGATTACTCTATATCCTTCCAACTCCCCTTGCAAAATACCTACATTTATTTTTAAACGCATAGATTCAATATGTACTACTTTCTTGTGGAAGGGTGGTAGCACTTGAAACACTACGGTTGCCCTTGGCAGGCCTATTTGGCATCCCAGTTGGTGCACATCCACGATTGGCTGTGCCCGGTTCCGGTCAATGCCTGTACCTCCACAGAGGGAGCCATCGCATCTTCTCTGGAAACCCTACATAATATTATCTACAGAGGCCGGGTCCCTGATCGCCCCGGAACCTCCTTACTTGCCACTTCCCTTTCCTCTTTCCGTTATATTGTCACAAAATTATCCAGGCACACCTGGCTGAAATCTCCCAACAACCCCCTGTGGTTTAACCCTAATCTGCAGGAACTATGGGCCTGATTCTCAAAAGAGATACGCAGACTTAAATATTGTATCCATGTGTAGCGGCCTGGTACTTTTTAGCCGGCGCTGCTTTAAATTTAGAGGGTAGTCTGAGAGTTAGTTGACTCAGACCGTATGATTATTTCCAGATTTTGGGCCTCTGTTCCAGCCATGCCTTTACTGTGAGTGACCACTATTGTTGTCTGGGGTGCCATTACCACCCCAGGCCAAGGGTGGCAGCAGTCAGGTCAAGGTGTTTTGGGTGTTCCCCTTCGGCAGCCAATCAGTGGGGGTTGATCGTCCCACTGTGCATGCTGGGGAGGAGTACTTGAGGGACAGACGCCATTGGACCGGGGTCGTCGATCGCTGGTCCGTCGTCCCACCACCCCCCGTGAGTGGCCCTCCTGGCCGGGGGTGCGTGTTCATGTGTTCCTGGCTCCGGGACCACGTTGATCCGGGGTTGTTATCTACTAAGTAGGCCTGGTAGTCAGACTGGGTCTACGTTTGCGAGGTGCTGTCCATCCTGAGGGAGGAGGCCACTCGATGGAGAACCTATCTTGGAGAGCAGAGAGCACCGAGCATGAGGCTGGTATCTCAGGAGAGGCCTTGAACTTCACTTCACTGATCCGGGTGCTGAATCCTGTGTTGAGAGGATTTTGGACCGAACATATCACCATCTGAGAGAAGGTCTGTGGCAGAGACTTTACCAAATTTCCGTGTGCTATCCTGGCTGCTAGGCTAGTGAGAGAGGCCTATACAGGTGCGCAATGCCCACTCAGGCTGGAGTGGCAACGAAAACTGTCTTGCTGGAAGCAGGAGTATTTCCGGACAGAAGTTGTGCACCTGAACCTGGTACCTGTTACCCTTCCACATCTTCAACTACTTATTTTATTCTTTTACCAAGTTCAGCAAATAAATCAAAGAAAACGAAGTCTAAAGTGTGGACATTGAACTTTTTCTCAACTCTCATCTGATAACCTAGATGGCGAGGAAATAGAGGTAATATGCCACCCAAAACTAACCAGCAGCTCCTTCGGGGGTAGTGCTACACGTGCATCAGAATTGCAAAGGATACAAGTAATTCTATCATTAACCAGTTAAGTTTATTCTGCATGTAAAAAATAGGGGAGTCATCGAATGCTTCCAATATTTAGCAATAGTTATTCTAGTTGCCAAAAACATACATGTAATTCGTTTTGCTGATTTTTTAATTCTGGTTTCCGGGGATCTACGAATATTAACTCCCGTCACTGAATACACCAGATTAAATATTCAAAATCTACTGACTACAGAACATTGCCACCAAACATGATACATTGTACCCATCTGGCCACAATGTCTAATGCAAGTGGGGGATGCAGATGGGTGCTTCCTTGCAACTCTGGTCGGAACCAAATACCAATGTAGGAGTGTTTTGAAGTTTTCTTCAATAAATACAACAATTATAATAGCTAGTTATCATGTTTCAGGCCTAGTACACACGAGAGGATTTCTCCGCGGATACGGTCTAGCGGACCGTTTCCGCGGATAAATCCTCTCGAGGATTTCAGCGGATTTGGATCCGATGGAGTGTACTCACCATAGGATCGAAATCCGCGCCGAAATCCCCTCGCAATGACGTGTCGCGCCGTCGCCGCGATGATGACGCGGCGACGAGCGCGACGCTGTCATATAAGGAATTCCACGCATGCGTCTAATCATTACGACGCATGCGGGGGATCCCTTCGGACGCATTGATCCGGTGAGTCTGTACAGACCAGCGGATCAATCCGTTGGGATCGATTCAAGCGGATAGATTTGTAGACATGTCTACAAATTTTTATCTGCTGGAATCGTGAAATTTCCGCGGATAAATATCCGCAGGAATGTACACATCATAGAATCTATCCGCTGAAACCGATCCGCTGAGATTTTTCAGCGGATGGATTCTATGGTGTGTACGGGGCCTAAGTCTAGTCCATCACATATATATTATTGAAATATAAACCACAGTTAATAAGCATGTTGATGCAGGTCACAGTAGTTAAAGAGGAACTGCAGTCTGCTCACATAATTTGTAATAAAAAAATCTTTGTCATTCTGAAGCTTCCCTCCAACTACTTTGCATATTATTTTATATATACTATGATCCTGTACTTGCCAAATATGCTGCAGAAATCTCCCTCCACTGAGTCTGGCTCCATCCATTTTAACTGTGGGCAGCTGAAACTGCTGCCTATTCACTTCCTGGATTTACACAGCTACATAGAGGCACACCCCCAGCTCTGCAGCTCTCATTGGCCCTCTTAGGACTTATTCCCTCTCCCTTCCTGGCAAACTCTCACGAGAGTGAGAGAGAGAGCTGTGTATAATGTCATAAGCCTAGGCTTTATACCAGACAAGAAACAGGAAGTGTGCTTTATAAGGTATTTACTGGCAGAAAAAAAAAGTTTTACTATCCAAAGTTAAAACAACAAGGGCTTTAACCTACACCAGTGGTAGATGTGGTCCAGGGGCACATAGTCTAAGGAGAGTCGGGCGTTCAACTTTGTGCACACACCTGAAATTGTCTGGTAACTCGCAATCCTCCATGTTTGCCCCACTGGTAACAACATTTGATCAGAAATATAACCAGAAGTACAAAAGCTTACAGGCTCTAAAAAAATGTTTCCGTTCAGTCACTGATACCGAGCAGATTTTAAAGATAACACATACTTAATAACTAAATAACATATACTCCATTAACTCAGGTTTCTTTGCCCCTTTGCTTTAAAAGTATTCATCACAGATCTTGTAAATATTGCTTTGTTTACATTCACTGTTTCTAAAGTGTCCAAAGTACATTTGCAGACCACCATTAAGCCATCATGGAATGCATCTGTTCCACATACCTATTTGATTAATTGTCTTTAGAGCCAAGAGTTACAAATTTAATTTGGAGAGACAAATTGCCAACTTTATGCCGCGTACACACCATCACTTTATGTGATGAAAAAAACGACGTTTTTAAAAACGTCAATTAAAATTACCGTGTGTGGGGGAAAACGTTGTTTTATGTCTTGTGAAAAACGACAAAAAAAGTTGAAGCATGCTTAAATTTTTTGTGTCGTTTTTCAAAACGTCGTTTTTTGTGTCACAAAAAATCACTGTGTGTAGGCTAAAGCGACGTTTAAAACAACGTTTTTAAACCCGCGCATGCTCAGAAGCAAGTTATGAAGCAAGCTTCAATGGAAAAGAGTGCTGAACGTAACCGTGCTTTGCTAGAGCATTTTGAAAAAACAATGGTGTGTAGGCAACGTCGTTTTTGAAAATGAAGTTTCAAAAACATTGTTTTTTTACTTCACAAAAAATGTCGTTTTTTTTCATCACATAAAGTGATGGTGTGTACGCGGCATTAGGCCGCGTACACACGGTCGGTCCAAACCGATGAAAACGGACTGAAGGACCTTTTTATCGGTCCAAACCGATCGTGTGTGGGCCCCATCGGTCAGTTATCCTTCGGTCAAAAATTTTAGAACTTGCTTTAAAATTGAACCGATGGACGCCTAACCGATAGGTCAAAACCGATGGTTAGTATGCAAAAGCATCGGTTAAAAACCCGCGCATGCTAACAATAAAGTTGGCGCATGCTTGGAAGCATTGAACTTCATTTTTCTCTGCTCGTCGTTAGGTTTTACGTCACCACGTTGGACTCGATCCTTTTTTTAACTGATGGTGTGTAGGCACATCAGACCTTCTCATCGGATGGACCTATCGTGTGTACGCGGCCTAAGAAGAAGGCAGCCCATGAATACATTTTGTTATTACCTACCCAGTCCCTCCTTCCTCGTGACCAATTGTAAAAACCAGAATGCCTTCCTTGTTATCAGTTCTGTTTTGCAGATGTGTGTCAGTTCAGCTTACAGATAGTTAAAGCAGTGTTTACACATGGCATATGAAAACAGTTCTGAAAACCACAAATTATAGGGTAAGTTAACTTTTCTAAAAATAAATAAATAAATTCACATTCTTTTGCAGGTAAAAAAATGTGCATTTATTTATTTTTATTTCTTTTTTGGTGAATGTAAAGCATTGCACCAGCAATCAGCAGATTGCTGGTGCCATGTAGGTCTCCTGCAGATCTGTCAGTGTATCTGTGTGACCCTACATCCCATTTGGGCAAGCAGATTTACTGACAGGAAGAATCAATTAACTAGCACGGCGCTCCACAGTACTCTAGTAGCTCATTGAGAACTACAAGCCGACAGCTGCTAACGATGTTGGGACTTGTAGTTCATTCACACACAGAGCTGTGTGAATGAATGACGCGGTTGCGTAGGTGGAGTCCCACACAGACACACTGATTTAAAAAAGTGACAGCTAGCACGGGGATCTTCTCTATGTACTGAATAAATGAGCTTCTGTGCTACTAAATAATCAACCAAAAAATACAGTGTAAATAAATTGCAGCAACGACTACGCAGTGTATACACAACAAAGATAGGTAAATAAATAGTGAATTAGGTCATTGCGCAAAAATACAAAGACACATAATAATATAGTGAAATAGCTGTGAAAAAGTGGAAAAAACGTGATATAAAGTGACCAAAGGTCTAAACTAAACACAACCAAAAATGAAGTCCATAAGTGATAAACTGTGAAATGGCAGTCCACTGCAAAAAGAGGAAAGGAATCCACTACTCCCAAAGAGGAATGAGAAACTCCACACAAGACACCGTTCTAGTCTCCCAGAACTCTCACCTCAGCTAGGGGTTAAAACAGCAGTACAGCGCCAAGTGTATCCCTCACACACTGGTATCCTTGGTATCTCACGGTCCAAGCAATAGGCCTCCAATAGTGTAGTATAAAATTACTGTCACATTTATTAAAGTTAAAATTGCACTTACATGTAAAAAATATCAATCAATGCAAATAGTAAACAGTGGCAGACGTACACCGGTAGTGACGTGAGACAGCGCAGAATACGCCACTGTTTACCTTTTACATTGATTGATATTTTTTACATGTAAGCGCAATTTTAACTTTAATAAATGTGCCAGTAATTTTATACTACACTATTGGAGGCCTCCGTTTGTCCCCCTTCTGTTCCCTGGTACGGAGAACATATAGGTATTGGGACTAAGGACTGTGTGCGGTTTGGACCTTGAGATAACAAGGATACCAGTGTGTGATGGATTCACTTGGCGCTGTACTGCTGTTTTAACCCTTAGCTGAGGTGAGAGTTCTGGGAGACCAGAACGGTGTCTTGTGTGGAGTTTCTCATTCCTCTTCGGGAGTAGTGGATTCCTTTCCTCTTTTTGCAGTGGACTGCCATTTCACAGTTTGTCACTTATGGACTTCATTTTTGGTTGTGTTTAGCTTAGACCTTTGGTCACTTTATATCACGTTTTTTTTCCACTTTTTCACAGCTATTTCACTATATTATTATGTGTCTTTGTATTTTTGCGCAATGACCTAATTCACTTTTTTTTCTCCATGTACTATTGCCACAGGGAGGAAGGGGGGATGGGGCAGCAGCTGCAGTATTGGGAGCAAGTTACATATTCCAAAAGGTGAAGCTATCCTTTTAGAAAAGTCAAAAATAAGATGTTATATTTGCTCTATATATACCAATGACTGTGCTGTTGTTTTGAACCCAAAATATGTAAATTTTAATAGTAGTTTCTGGAATAAATAAGAACCTGGGGACCTCAACAATTTATTTTGGGATTGTCACATACCTGCTGGAGATCAAGCTGGAGAGGGGGCTTCTCTTGTACCTCTTGTCCATCAACCCTGACAGTGATGACAGGTGGTGTAAAGACACAGAGTGGCACAAGGGTCAGTGTAAAAGGCAGCGCCAGCTAGTGTATGCAGGAAGCAAATGACCACCAAGCAAGAACCAGGAACCAGAACACGATGACAATTGATCGACAAACAGGCGTGTAGCCAGGACACATGCCAAAAGGTCATCAACAGCCGGGCAGCGAGGTGCAAGAACATCAGGCAGAGGAGAAGTCAAGATACAAGCCGGGATCGTTACACAGTTGGGAAGTAAAGTACAGTCACACAAGACAGGAGCAGAGTCAGAATACAAGCCACGATCACAGCAGGCAGGCAGAAATCCAAAGGCAGGTCAGAAGCACCACGGGTAGGCAGGTAAGGCAGGTCAAGGCTCAGGTAAAGCAGGACCTAGTGGAAGACCACTAAGGAAGCCATGCATGTTGTAGTCCAGCTTAAATTTGGTGCCAGTTCCCGTACAGTTTTGTCTGCACGCTAATATGTTTGGCCAATGCCTATTTTGCAGTGATCTTTTGGTCAGAATTATGAGCATGTGCATGAGCATGTAGTAGCCTTCTTCTTCCAATACATACTGAGCTTCCCTTACAGAGATCCTGCTTATTGTGCCAGGCCACAGTTTGAGTGACAAGGTTCTAAACCATCTAACAAAACTGATTAAGAAAGTACGGGAGAGTAGCCTAAGGGCAAGTAAGAAGTCAGTATACTAGAGGTTGCTGAGTTCTTATTTTATCAGTCTGTCATGAGTGAACTTCTGTTATACTCTAGTACGGTATGACTGTACTGAAATGCAGATATTTCTTCCCAAACAATAAAAAATGGTATGTGTCTGTCTAAGGGACACTAAGGGAATATGAAACAATATAAGCATAATATTTGACCTATTAAATGTGACGTTATATGACACATGTAGGTATTAGTCCTGTGTTTCTATGAATGACATAATCAGTGTGTGTAACATCTGACAGACAATGAGCAGTGTTCCAAGATGAATGATATATTTCAGGACAGAGCTACATTCTGGCAAACACTTCTTCCAGTCCTCCACTGGTACAGCAGGAATTCATTAAAGAGCTGGTTCTGAGCCAGTGCAGATAATTCCTAGTCAGTGTTGGTCCTTCTCAGCAGGTAATATTTTCTGGTGAGGCAGTAATCGGAGGAGGCCAATCAATTTTTTGCTGTAGATGCCTGCAGCTAAATGATTCCTTAATTTGGACCAGATCTGACAAGTCCTACTTAGCAAACAGTACAGTCTCCAAGGAGAGATGGGGACTTTTACTCCCTTGTGTAGTTTTAGTAACTGATTCACTAGCATACTGTACATAACTCTGCCTTTCTTAGAAAGCTTTCTTCGTTTGTAAATGAAGATTAGTAGAGATCAATGAGAAGATAGTGTGGGTGGGGATTCAAAAACCTCCGTAGGAAACAAGTTCTTTTTAACGGACAGCATGCTTTATCCTGATATATTTAAATAAATTTTCACTTTATGCAGCAGAGTTAAATCCCCTAATGCCTTGTACACACAATAGGAATTTCTGATGAAAACAGTCTGATGGAATTTTTTCATCAAAAATTCCTATCGTGTGTGGGCCCATAGGGCCCGATCCACGTACATCGGCGCATATATAGGCCGGCGTAGCGCATCTCATTTCCGCTACGCCGGCCCAACTCAGAGAGGCAAGCACCGTATCCTCAGAGCATTTTCTTCCAACGTTGCGCCGGCGCAATGTAAATTCGTAGGTGTAAGCCGGCGTAATTCAAAGTAGGAAGGAAGTGGGCGTGTTCCATTTAAATGAACCGTGACCCCCATGCAAATGAAGGGCCGAATGACCGGCGCATGCGTCGTGACGTTGACGTCTGTCCCGCACCCCTCAGCGCATGCTCACAACTCGGCCCGACGTAGCCCCTGATATACGCCCAGGGTTTAAATACGCCCAGACATGCGCCCATCGAGCGCAAAAGTACATCCGCTTCTTTTCCCCCCTGAAGCAAGGTACTTTTGTTTGGTGTTTGTTTTTGAGCCATGTCTGCTCCAGCTTCTGGGAAGGATAGGAGGAAGAGGAATTTTAGGGACCAGGAGAAGGATGTGATCATCAGGGCCATGTCCAGGTATGATGTGTACCTCCATGGTGCAGAGAGTGGCAACACCACTAAGGCCAGGAAGGCGGAGATCCTGATGCAGATTGCGACAGAGGTCAATGCCCTGGGATCCGAGGTCAGGTCCTCCAAGGACATCCAGAAAAAGATCAATGACCTGCGTCGCCTGGTCCAAGGTAAGCTGGCCAAGATAAGGAGTCATGCCAGTGGTACTGGAGGGGGACCGGCCACTACTATGACGCTCACTCCTGATGAGCAGGTGGTTGCCCAGTGTCTCCACATCAAGTGGAGAGAGTGGAGGGTTTTGACTCCATTGAGGATGCCTTGAGGACAGGTAAGTGTGTTTTATCTCCTATCTGGTGTGTAGCATGTGAGGGGGTGCAAGGGAACATGTGACAAGTGTGTGGCTCCACCAACATGTGAATGTTTTGTGTCACCCACAGATGTGCAGGAGGGAGCTGGGCCATCTGATGCCAGTGGTCATTCCACACCATCCCCCGAACATCATTCCGAGTCTGACCCCCTGGGAAGCCATGAATCATCGGTGGAGGGGAGTGGCCACACCTCTCCTCAGGAGGTGGTTGAGGAGGAGACGGTGAACAGTGACACGAATGTTTTCCTCTACTTGGAGGAGTCTCCCCTTTGGCCGGGCCCTCTCAGACCTCCACCTCCATCAGGGGAAGCCCCTCAGGGTCCTCCTCCAACAGGTCTACCCCCTCAAGAGGCTCCCCTTATAGACGGCCCCAAGCCTCTCCTGGCCCCAGGAAGGCTACCAGGAAGACTAGGGGGGTTCCTGAGTTCCTCCCGGAACATCTCAAGAGGGAACAGGTCCGCCAGACCCGCCAGCTGGGTGAGGTTGCCGTCCAGATGCAGCGAGTGGCAGACAGCATGGCCTCCTCTGCCAACATCAATGACAGTGTCCTGGATGTCAGTGCCAACTGTGCTGCTGTTGTCACCTGCCTGGGGGATCTGCAGGCCACCACAGCAGGCCTCGTGGCAGAGGTCCACACCCTGGCAGAGGCCGTATGGGACAATACTGCTGCCATCCAGGAGGAGGGGAGGCAGTCAAGGCTGCTGCAGGCCGAGACCAATGCGGTCCTCACCCGCATTGCCCTGGCGTTGGAGGGCAGGCAGCCAGCCATGGAGAGACCAGGGGATGCTCCTCCTCCTCCTCCTGATTCCCCCCTCCCCACCTGAGGCTCCCACCATGCAGTTAAGGAGCCGGGGCTGTGGCCGTGGCACCAGTCGTGGGCCACGACAGCGCAGATGAGTGCTTTTTTTTTTTTTGGGATGTTCAGGTTATGATTTTTTTTTTCTCTTTTATACATGCTCAGGTTATGAGTTTTTTTTGTTTGTAGACCCAGCACACGGTCAGTAGTACAGGCTACAGTATGACTGGTGTGTGAATGTGGGGATGACACTCCTGCCGGCAAAGGGGTGTCACCCTGGGTCGTCGTGGAGAAGTTTTCCCCACGACCGTGTGAATGTGGTATGAATGAACAGCGACATAATTGGGGCCTTGGCGTGGCGTTGCTGCTCCCAAGTCCTGCATGGTGGACTTGGGCTAATCCAATGTGATATGGATGTGGGGTGTGTGAGCTAGGGACCACAGTGGTGTGCATGCGTGCATTCTCCTTGTGCCGTGATGAATGTGTGTGTTTAACGTGCAAAGAAACATTCCACGAGCCATCTCCTGACTGCTGTTCCATCAGCAGAATGGGTAGCCTCGGTCAGGGGGGGACTGTGTGGTTCGGGGGTCAGGTCATCACGTATGTCAATCTCCAGGCCCTTTCTCACGGCGAAGTTGTGCAGCATGCAACATGCACCGATGATCTGGCACACACAGTTTGGTGAATACAACAGGGTCCCCCCGGACTTATCCAGGCATCGGAAACGGGACTTCAGGAGGCCAAATGTGTGTTCCACCACTGCACGGGTACGTATGTGTGCAGCATTGTATTTTATCTCTCCTCTGGTTTGGGGATTCCGGAATGGAGTCATGAGATGGGGCCCAAGTGCATAGGCAGAGTCACCTGGAAGGGAAAAGACAGGAGGATTTTAGCCATGCATGTGCCCCTCGTGATGTCTGCATCATGGGGTCGGACAGTCATGCCTGACCAGGGCCGTCTTTAATATGGTTTGGGCCCTGGGCAAACATTTTTTTTGGGCCCCCCTCCAGCTTATTTTGGGCCTGGCTGGTTCACATGTATGTGTTTTGGCGGCCCTCATTTGTGCAGGCACAGCAGCCCATTGATTTGAATGGGCTGCCATGCCTTAGTTTCCTGCAGAAAAAAGGTGCATTCAGCATTTTAAAAATACAGTTGCCTTGAAATCCATTCTGCTTTTGCACCATGCTACTTACCTGCAGTTCTTGCACACACAAACGCACTGTGTTTTTAAAAGCGTGACCTAAACGTCTAAAAGTGCAGCAAGTTTGACAGTGTGGGAACTGCAGATAAGTCACAGCAGACAGCAGAATGGACAGACAGTGCTGTATTTCAGTGCTTGATGGGCATAGGTGTGCCGTGTGCGCAGCCTATTACATGAGGCATGCGCTTTTCTTTGCAGGAAACGCAGGCATGGCGGCCCATTCAAATGAATGGGCTGCTGTGCCTGCGCAAATGTGGGCCGCCGAAACACATACATGTGAACCAGCCAGGCCCAAAATAAGCCCATCAAGCAGTTAAATACAGACAGTAATGCCATATGCTCTGAGGCCTTACTCAGCCTGGACTGCAGGTCTGGTCTGTGATTTAAAGAGTTCCTCTATTTTACACATGGCATGGCATGGGGTCACATGGTGCTAAAGCAGAATGGACAGACGGTGCTGTGACCCCATGCCATGCCATGTGTAAAATAGAGGAACTTTTTAAAACTCTGACCAGACCTGCAGTGAATCATCAAATATTATAAAGACTTTGGGCACACTCTACAGAAAAATTCTATTTACAATGTAGAGTAGCAAACAGTGACATACCTTCAGGAGCAGGACATGAAGAAGTCAGCCTCAGGAAGAGCAAACTGGGGATGTTATAAAATCACATTCTAATTCATTTTTATATACAAGCAGCACCCAGTGGCAGGAAGGGAGAAGTGCACGTGTAAAGGGAAGCCAGGGGTGCTGTACATTTTAAAACACTGGGAAGGGAAGCAGTACTGTCATTGCCTGCGTGCCGTGGATGATTTTCAGCCTGATTTGTGGGCAGCACAGGGGCTTAACGGGTGGCATCAGGAATTATGGGGCCCCTTACACAGCTTTAGGCATGGGCCCCCTGGAGCAGAGAACCGGGGGGGGGGTGCTGCTGCCTGAAATTGAGAAGCGGGGGGGCTGCCGCGAATTTAGAAGCGGGGGCCCTTTAAAAAAAAAAGAAGAAATAAAGAAAAATATATATAAAAAAAGTGGTGTAGCCATCCGAGGCCCTGGGGACCTCTGGGCCCTTTAATAAAAAGAAATAATAAATATATATTTTTTTTTTTAAAAAGGGGGTTGCCATCTGGGGCCCTGGGGAACTCTGGGCCCTTTAATATTTTTTTTTATAAAAATAAATTACAAAAAAAGGGGGGTTGCCATTCCGGGACCTCTGGGCCCTTTAATAAAAAAATATATATAAAAAATAAACATTTATAAAAAATAAAAAAAGGGGGGGTTGCCATTCAGGGCCCTGGGGACCTCTGGGCCCTTTAATAAAAAAAAATATATATATAAACAAAAATAAAAAAATAAACATTTATAAAAAAAAATAAAAAAGGGTGTTTGCCACATGGGGCCATGGGGACCTCTGAGCCCTTTAATAAAAAAAATATATATATAAAAAAAGAAATAAAAAGAAAAGGGGGGTTGCCATCCCGGGCCCTGGGGACCTCTGGGTCCTTTAATAATAATAATAACATTTATATTTTATATAAAGAAATAAAGAAACATATAAAAAAGGGGGGGTTGTCATCCGGGGCCCTGGGGAACTACAGGCCCCTGGGGACCTCCAGACCTCTAAGAAAAAAATTTGTCCCTTTAATAAAAAATAAAATAAAAATATATTAAAAAAAAATATTATTTTTATTTAAAAATAAATAAAAAAGGGGGGTTGCCATCTGGGGCCCTGGGGGCTAAAAGGGGATTGCTTTGGGCCCCCAACAGTGACAGGGCCCTGGGCAGCTGCCCCTGTTTGTCCTATGGTAAAGACGGCCCTGTGCCTGACACCCATGTCACTCACCAACCAGCCAGCTGTCCCCGTACACATTCTGTTCAAATTTCGTTGGGATGTTGCTTTGACGGTATATGTAGCTGTCGTGGCTGGCCCCGGGGTGTTGGCATGGACGTGCCATATGAGGCATTGGGCATCGGCTATCACCTGTACGTTGATGGAAAGCCAATGCTTACGATTGCGGTATATGTGCTCTGTGTGACGGGGGGCCGTAGTGCCACATGTGTGCAATCAATGGCCCCCACGGTGTGTGGGAATCTTGCAATTCTGTAGAAATCCGCCATTGCCTTCTGCCGCAGATGCTCCTGGGTGGGTCTGATGAAGTGGTGGGACATGCGTCTGAGTATTGCAGGGACAACCTGGTGCACACATCTGCTCATGGAGGATTGTGCCATCCCAGCCACAACTCCACTTGTACACTGAAAAGATCCACTGGCGAGGAAATGGAGTGTTGCCAGTACCTTGACCAGTGGCTGCACTGCTTGTGAGCGATCTGTCTGGCTGGTGAGGTCATCACGCAGGGCTGTGGCTAATTCCAGGATGGCATCAGGGCTGAATCTGAAGATGCGATACACCTCCGAATCCCCCATGCCAAAAACGTTTATGCGCGGTCGGTATATCCTCTCCCGTGCCCTCCTCCTACGCGCCTGTGAAGCCAGTAGTATAGCTATGACCATGGCTGCCCCTGGCATGTTGGCATACAGATTGTTGTCCTGCAAGTGTGGATGCTCAGCTCGTCCGTAACAGTGCTGCTGTAGCTGCTCTCCAGCTGACCTGTGCATGTCTGCTGCTGACTTACCCCTGCTTTATGAGGGGTAACTTTAGGCCGGACGTACAGCTTACGCGGGGCGCGAGTAGCCGGGGTCGGGCGCACGTACGTTCGTGGATCGCCGTATCTCCCTCATTTGCATATTTGAATAGGAAATCAATGGGAGCGCCAGATGCGTCCAGCGTATATATGCGCCCACGCTGCGCCGGCGTAGGAAAGTTACATCGGTCGGAAGAAGCTTAGGGCCAGATCCACAGCCAGCCGGTGTAACTTAAATATTCGGATTTAAGTTACACCGCCGGAAAATTTCTACCTAAGTGCCCGATCCACAAAGCACTTACCTAGAAATTTAAATCCGGCGCTGGCCGTACTGCGCATGCTCACGACGTCATTTTCCCGACGTGCTTTGCGCAGTTTTACGTTGCGCCGGGTTTTGATAATCGCGACGGGCGTAAAAATAAAAAATACGAGTTGCGGCAGGAAAAAGAAAAAATTGAAAAAAAAAAGACGGCGACGCGGGATAGAAGGGTCTACTTTTACAAGGCCTAAACAGTTTAGGCCTTGTAAAAGCAGCCCTAATATTGCGACGGCAAACTAATACTTACGGAGAAAAAACGAAGCGTAAAAGCTTCGTGGATCTCCGTAAGTGCTAATTTGCATACCCGAAGCGGCATTTCGACGAGAAATGCCCCCAGCGGCGGCTGCGGTACTGCATCCTAAGATCCGACAGTGTAAGTCCCTTACACATGTCGGATCTTCTCCCTATCTATGAGAAACTGATTCTGTGGATCAGTTCCATAGATAGAAACAGGGATACGACGGCGTATCAGTAGATACGCCGGCGTATCCCTTTTGAGGATCAGGCCCTTAGTTTCAGACGTATCTAGTTCTGTGGATACGGCGCATAGTTACGGCGGCGCATATATACACTTACGGTGCAAGTTTCGAGGTAAGTGCTTTGTGAATACTGCACTAGCCTCGCAAAATTGCACCGGCGGATCGTAAATCACATAGATTACGCGGATCTAAAGATCCGCTAATCTATGTGATTTACGATCCGCCGGTGCAATTTTGCGAGGCTAGTGCAGTATTCACAAAGCACTTACCTCGAAACTTGCACCGGCGGATCGTAACTCCCCCGGCGGAATTCAAATTCCGCGGCTAGGGGGAGTGTACAATTTAAATCAGGCGCGTTCCCGCGCCGATTTAAATACGCTTGCGCCGCCGGCGAAATTTCCCAGTGCGCATGCTCCAAATGACGTCGCTAGGACGTCATTGTTTTCGGCGGCAACGTCAATTGCGGCCATCCGTATTCCAGACAGACTTATGCAAACGACGTAAAAATTTGAAACTCGGCGCGGGAACGACGGCCATACTTAACATTAGCTACCCCTCATATAGCAGGGGTAACTATCTGCCGGAAAAAGCCGAACGCAAACGACGTAAAAAAAAAGCGACGGGCGGGCGTTCGTTTCTGAATCGGCGGTTCTCCTCATTTATATATCCGACACGTAAAAGACAGAGGCGACACCTAGCGGCCGGCGGGAGATTGCAGCCTAAGATCCAACGGTGTAAGTCACTTACACCAGTCGGATCTAAGGGAGATCTATGCGGAACTGATTCTTATGAATCAGTCGCATAGATCCGACCGTCAGATCTCAGAGATACGACGGCGGATCAGGAGATCCGCCATCGTATCTCTTGATGAATCTGGCCCACGCCGCGCATCTCGAGATACGCTGGCGTAAGTGCTTTGTGGATCTGGCCCTTAGTTTTTTTTTCTATCAGAGTAAAAAAATAGGACATGTTTTAAATTTTCGAGATGGAATAAAATCCTATACGAAATTCCGATCGTCTGTGTGGAACTCCGTCGGAGAAAATTCCTACGCATGCTCAGAATCAAGTTGACGCATGCTCAGAAGCATTGAACTTAATTTTTCTCGGCTCGTCGTAGTGGTTTACGTCACTGCGTTTTGTACGGTCGGAATTTTGTCTGACAGTGGGGCAGATTCAGGTACCTGCGCGCCTAGTTACGGCGGCGCAGCGTATTGTATTTATGCTACACCGACGCAACTTACAGGAGCAAGTGCAGTATTCACAAAGCACTTAAATGGGGCCGGCGTAAGCCCGCGTAATTCAAATGTGGAAGGGGGGGGGCCTGTTTTATGCTAATCTGTTATGACCTGACGTGATTGACGTGTTTTACGAACGGCGCATGCGCCGTCCGTGTACATATCCCAGTGTGCATTGCTCTCAAGTACGCCGCAACGACGTATTGGTTTCGACATGAACGTAAATTACGTCCAGCCCTATTCGCGGACGACTTACGCAAACGACGCAAACAATTCAAATTTCGAAGCAGGAACGACATCCATACTTAACATTGGCTGTGCCACCTAATAGCAAGAGCAACGTTACGCCGAAAACGACTTACGCAAACGACGTAAAAAACTACCGCCGGGCGCACGTACGTTTGTGAATCGGTGTAACTAGGTAATTTGCATAATCTACACCGAAAACGACGGGAGCGCCACCTAGCGGCCAGCGTGAGAATGCACCCTAAGATACGACGGCGTAAGAGACTTATGCCAGTCGTATCTTAGGCTAATGTCGGCGTATCTTGCTTTCTGAATAGCCGGCGCAGATTTGAATTTACGCGGCGTATCTATAGATACGTCGGCGTAAATTCTCTCTGAATCTACCCCAGTGTGTATGCAAGACTGATGGAAGACAGCTTGATCGGAATTCTGACGAAAAATTTCATCAGATTTTAGACCACCAGAAATTCCTATCGTGTGTACAAGGCATTACAGTTTCATATGTCAAAGAGAAAAACACAGCAACAGACGCCTCTTAGGCCCCATACTCACGACCAAACATGTCTGCTGAAACTGGCCCGCAGGCCAGTTTCAGCAGACATGTTTGGTCGTGTGTGGGCGCGAGCGGGCTGAATTCCAGCAAACATTTGCCCGCCGGGCCTTTTCCCAGCGGACAAATATTCCTGGACTTGTTTTAAAACAGTCCGCTGGAATTCAGCCCGCTCGGACATGTACGGTCGTCAGTACAGACCTACCGTACATGTCCAGGCGCCCGCCGTCCCTCGCATGCGTCGAATGACTTCGACGCATGCGTGGAAGCATTTTAAAGGCGGGCCGCCCACGTCGCCGCGTCATTGTCGCGGCGACACCGCGTCATCGACGCGGCGACACCGCGGACACGCCCCGCGTATTGTTTACGCGCGGACTTCTGTACGATGGTGTGTACAACCATCGTACAGAAGCCCTCTGGCAGACATGTATGGTGAAAACGGTCCGACGGACCGCTTTCACCATACATGTTTGTCCGTGTGTACCCGGCCTAAGTAAGACTGTTTAGAATTTAATAGCCAGATGCATTAAAACACTCACATTTAAAATTCTTTATGTTCAGCGCAGGGGAGTCCAGTGGAGTCAGATATAGATCTCTGCATTTCTCCATGCTGTCAGTGTCCTGTATCACAGGCGACTTCCAGGATTCATGCAGGATCCAGAACGAGGCTTGGGGTGCATTCGGCCAGTCACAGAGGAGCATTCTCTAAACAGTCTTACTAAGAGGAGCCTGTTGCTTTGTTTTTCTCTTTTACATATCTGGAGTGGCTTCAACTCCCTGTACAAGGCTGCTCTACCTACATAGACTGTACATCTTCACACAGAGCTATATATGCTCAAAGGACTACCTTATAAACTTATGCCGCGTACACATGACCGTTTTTCAGGTTGTAAAAAATTCAGAGCATTTTTCGGGTTCTGAAAAACGGCACAAAAAAAAATCAAACATGCTTTATTTTTTCACAACGTTTTTAACGTTGTCGTTTTTCGGGTTGTAAAAAATGGTCGTGTGTGGGCTTTAACGTGAAAAATCTGCGCATGCTCAGAAGCAAGTTTTGTGACAGGAGCGCTCGTTCTGGTAAAACTACCGTTCATAATGGAGTAAGCAAATTCATCCTGCTGTAACAGACAGAAAAGCACGAATCGTCTTTTACTAACACAAAATCAGCTAAAGCAGCCCCAAGGGTGGCGCCATCCGAATGGAACTTCCCCTTTATAGTGCCGTCGTACGTGTTGTACATCACCGCGCTTTGCTAGAGCATTTTTTTTTCACGATCGTGTGTAGGCAAGGCCGTTTTAATGATCAAGTTGAAAAAAACTTCGTTTTTTCTAGAGCCTGAAAAACGTTGTTTTTTACAACCCGAAAAATGATTGTGTGTACGCGGCATTACCGTTTGCTTCTTAATATACTATAACCTGCGCCACCACCTGTTGTTGTTGTTGTTCACAGTTTCATATGTCTCCTAGGGACCAAATCTGTACAGTGGCCATGGTGAGTCACTTTTCCTGCTGGATTGTTAATTTACTTTATGATGGGAGAACACAATAGAAAATGTGGGCATAACAAGGATGCTCCTGTTGTACCAAGAAGAGTGAGATTCCTAGATGAGAGAGCAGAAAATTAGAATTATGGTGGTAAGATTTTACTGCTGGAGCATTCAATGACTGGTTTAGTCTACCAGCTGTGATTCAGATTTCACCTTTTGGGGGACTGACCCCCAAACAATGCAAAGATGTATTAAATAATGTGGTGGCATACATCAATGAGATTTTGAATAGTTATGTAATGTAAACTAACATATATATCTGATCATGCTTATAGGTAGCATGTTTTGCTAGCTGTTCCATAGGAGAAAGTGAATAGGGCTCTTCTGACAGGTGGACCAGTCCAGTATGGATGTAAAATGAGTCACAAAGCTGGAGATAGCACTACGGCAGCTCCTCAGAAGAGTAGAAGCAGCTCTAGCAGGACAAGGAATGCCAGCAGTTTATTAAAAAGCACAGGTTAAAAAAATAATGATAATGGGCTTATCATATCAGGACATTACTGGTGGGGCTCTTGTCAATGTATCCCTATCTCCCTGTGCCGACTAGAAGCTGAGAGGGAGGGTAAGGTCACCTAATCAGGATGACCACTCTTCCTGAACCACGGTGGAATGCATGCATCTGAAGTGACATCAGGATAGGGGCAGTGACGCGTTTCGGAGCATGTGCACAAGGCTCCTTCTTCAAAACCTGTTAAAAGAAATACATTAAAATAATTGAAAATAATTGAAACATTGTTTTTTGTATCATAAAGTGAATAATAAAGCTAATGCTTTGAATTAAAAAAAAAACATAATGTAGTCGACCTCGACCAATCATGGATTTGTACAATTGTTTTGTTTTGCAATTTTTTATATTTCAATACATTTTTTATATTTATGTTTATTGTATTCTATCAGTACCGAGATAGTCCCCTCAAACCTACTGAGCGGGTAACGTTGGGTTTAGCTTCAGCTACTATTCCCTTGCTCTCCCTCTCTCCCCTTTTTTCTATTGTAACTGGGATGATGGTACATTTTTATTTATACTATTTAATTCTATATGAGGCTATACTCCCCCTTTTTTGTTCATAATGTAGCCTCAGGGCCAATAGATTAATAGGGGCTTCCCTAACCATACCCATAGTTGGACAATTTTGGTTGCAGATTATCTATAATCATCATTGGTGTGGGGCAAAACATTAAATCTAATGAGCCAAAGCAACAGGTTTGTGCTCAAATTCCCTCCCTATGCACCACATACTTACCTTTCATTCACTCCCCTGCTGCTCCATACAGCTGGCAAGAACAGCTGGCAAGAACCTAGAAAATACCAGGTACTTCAGAGTAGGGACTCAATACATGTGAAAGTACTGGGTCAATCACCAAGCACCAGCACTAACTTGTGTAAGTAATGACTTTATCAACTTGCTTGAACAGGGCAGCTTCTCCACATATATAAATACACATAACAAACTAGAAATGAACTACACTGCTCAAAAAAATGAAAGGAACACTTTTGAATCAGAACTCCTGGGAAATTGATCTGGTCAGTTAAGTAGCAGAGGGGGAGGGGTGTATACAGAGGGGGTTGTTAATCAGTCTCAGCTGCTTTGCTCTTAATTGAAATTAACAACAGGTGCACTAGATGGACAACAATGAGACGACCTCCAAAACAGGAATGTTTTTTCAGGTGGAGGTGTCTGCCATTTTTTTTCCCACTCACCTTTTCTGACTGTTTTTCACTAGTTTTTCATTTGGCTAGTGTCAGTATCACTACTGGTAGCACAAGGAGATACTTGGACCCTATAAAGGTTGTACAGGCAGTCCAACTCCTCAAGGATGGCACATCAATACATGTCATTGCCAGAAGTTTTGCCGTGTCTCCCAGCACAAACTCAAGAGCATGGAGGAGATTCCAGGAGACAGGCAGTTACTCTAGGAGAGCTGGACAGAGCCGTAGAAGGTCCTTAACCCATCAGCAGGACTGTTATCTGCTCCTTTGTGCAAGGAGGAACAGGATGAGCACTGCCAGAGCCCTACAAAATGACCTCCAGCAGGCCACTGGTGTGAATGTCTCTGACCAAACAATCAGAAACAGACTTCATGGGGGTGGCCTGAGGGCCCAACGTCCTCTAGTGTGCTCTGTGCTCACTGCTAGACACTGTGGAGCTCGATTGGCATTTTCCATTGAACACCAGAATTGGCAGGTCCGCCACTGGTGCCCCATGCTTTTCACAGATGAGAGCAGGTTCACCCTGAGCATATGTGACAGACGTGAAAGGGTCTGGAGAAGCCGCGGAAAACTTTATGCTGCCTGTAACATCGTTCAGCGTGACTGGTTTGGTGGTGGGTCAGTGATGGTCTGGGGAGGCATATCCATGGAGGGACGCACAGATCTCTACAGGCTACACAATGGCACCCTGACTGCCATTAAGTATCGGGATGAAATCCTTGGACCCATTGTCAGACCCTACGCTGGTGCCGTGGGTCCTGGGTTCCTTCTGGTGTACGACAATGCCCAGCCTCATGTGGCGAGAGCATGCAGCCATTTCCTGGAGGATGAATAAATTGATACCATTGAATAGCCCCCAAGATCACCTGACCTAAATCCAAAAGAACACCTCTGGGACACTATGTTTCGGTCCATCCGGTGCCGCCAGGTTGCACCTCAGTCTGTTCAGGAGCTCAGTGATGCTCTGGTCCAGATCTGGGAGGAAATACCCCAGGACACCATCTGTCGTCTCATTAGGAGAATGCCTTGATGTTGTCAGGCATGCATACAAGCACTTGGGGACCATACAAACTAAAGAGGACCATTTTGAGTTGTTGCAATGAAATTTCAGCAAAATGGACTAGCTTGCGGCATCATTTTTTCACTTTGATTTTCGGGGTGTCTTTGAATTCAACCCTCTGTAGGTAGATAGTTTTCATTTCCATCAAACGATGTGCCATCCTTTCATTCCTAACACATTACCCAGTCCATATCAGTATAGATATCCAGCATGAGATTTTTGCCTGTTGAGATCTGACATGTTTTCAAAGTGTTCCTTTAATTTTTTCGAGCAGTGTATATAAACTAAGAATATGTGTCACATAAGCTATGTCCAGGGACTTACTCTGTGTGCGTACATCCGAGCTGCAAATGCAAGTATATCATAATGATGATGTATCCCTGCTCTTGTTCATTTGGATTAGTCAAATGTTGTAGACCCAGTGTAACCCCATCAATTGACTAGGACTTCAACAATCATGCTTCATATGATCTCTGACCCCAGATACTCACTAAAGTGTCAATCAGAGTATGTAAAGCTAAATAAAAGAGGAACTATTTCATAAATATGCCTGTGCATTTTCTGTATAATAACTGAAGGCTGAATATTCCGATTCTTGCATGACCCCAGCCAAGGCTACTTCCTTTACTTTACTATAGCATCAAATCATATGAACAAGTGAGGAATGGAGGATTGATTTGTAAGACTGGTGATTGCACAGGAGGTATCCAAATTTTTTTCCTTGAGCATCCAACATTGTTTCAGCTGATTTTGTAACATGCCTGTCTGCACGGCTGATTAGTAGATAGGACATACTGTTAACATAAAAATGTGTATCCCAGCATCTAGTGCCACGCAGCTGTGAACATCTGGATATAGTTTGATAATTCTTTGTCTATAATGATGAATGTGACCACAAAGCTAGCTCAGCAGGTACAAAGAATCACACTATACTTATTTTCACAGACTAAAAAAACTGCATTCAACAACCTGTCATATTATCACTTTCACTGGGTGTAGGCAATCTAGAAGGGTGGCACACCTCCAGGAATAATTTCAACTACGTTTTATTAAGTCTTAAGCCCTGTTTTCTCGGCGGAAAAAAGTCCACAGAGAAAACCGAGGGGAAAGCCGAGAACCCGGCAGGAAAACTGCCATGGAGCTTTGGCCGGGAATCCCGGCCATGTGTATGCTCCATCGGCACTGCCTCACAGTCTTTCCCATACCATAGGTAAGTAGTAGATCTGGCAGGAAAAAAAACGATGGGAATCCACACGGGAAAATAGAGAGCAGGTTCTCTATTTTCCCAACGGGATTCCTGGCTGTTTTCCTGATGGGAAAACTGCAAGGAAGCATACACACATCTGGTTTTCCCGGCCAAAAGCTCTCCTGGCTGTTTTCCTGCCAGGAAAACTGGTCGTGTGTACGAGGCTTTCAATGTGATTTTGTTATTTTTTTTTTTGTATTAAAAGGATGCAATTTTACATAAATAAGTTCATACAGAATAATGTAACCATTTTATTACTACTTAAAACAAAAACTTTGTTACAAGTTGATATATGCTTACAGTGATGAGCAGTGTGCAACCTAATGGCTTTTGCATTTGGTTATCAGCTTCAGAACTATCCAAAAATGGATCTTGGGGAAGCATAACCCTAATGGACCGCTGCCCCATCGGACCAAACCCATGGTTAGTACAGAAAAGCATCTGTTCAAAACCCGCGCATGCTCAGAATCAAGTCGACGCATGCTTGGAAGCACTGAACTTCGTTTTCAGCACGTCGTGTGTTTGACGTCACCGCGTTCTGACCCGATCGGATTTTGGACTGATGGTGTGTACACATATCAGGCCGTACGGCCACTTCAGAGGTGAACCGATGAAAACGGTCCGACGGGCCAGTCTCATCGCTTTGGTCCGACCGTGTGTACGGGGCCTAAGAGTGTTTTCTGTCCTCCTTTCTTATTTAACCACTTAACCACCAGCCGCCGTCATATAACGGCGGCAAGGTGGTTGCTTAACTGGGGGTTGCCGTTATTTAACGGCGCCCTGCAGAAGCAGCAATGCGCGCCGCCTCGGGCGCGCACACAGAAGATTCTACACAGATCAGGGAAATTGACCAGTAACAGTGGTCTTTTTCCATGACGGCGCGATCACAATGTAAACACAAGAAGGTCAGGGAAAGTTTATCTCCTCTCCTCTCCTCACACAGTATCAGCGAGAGAGAAGAGGAGATAAACTGTGAGTTTTAAAAGCCATACCAGTGCCCCATAGTGCCAAATCTGTGCCCATATTGCCCCATAGTGCCAAATCTGTGCCCATATTGCCACATCAGTGCCAAATCTGTGCCCATAGTGCCACATCAGTGCCACATCTGTGCCTAAAGTGCCACATCAGTGCCACATCTGTGTCCATAGTGCCACATCTGTGCCCAGTAGTGCCACATCTGTGCCACCTGTGCCAAACCAGAGCCGCACCAGTGTCACCGGAGCCGCACCAGTGTCACCAGAGCCGCACCAGTGCCACCAGAGCCACAACAGTCCTATACCAGTGCCAAAACAGTGCCGTACCAGTGCCGCCTGTGCCCACCAGTGCCGCCTGTGCCCACCAGTGCCGTCTGCGCCCACCAGTGCCGCCTGCGCCCACCAGTGCCGCCTGCGCCCACCAGTGCCACCAGGGCCACCTGTGCCCACCAGTGCCGCCTGTGCCCACCAGTGCTGCCTGTGCCCACCAGTGCTGCCTGTGCCCACCAGAGCCACCTGTGCCCACCAGAGCCACACCCGTGCCACTACAGTGCACATAAGTGCCGCCTTCTGCTAATCAGTGCACACCAGAGCCACCTGTGCCCACCAGAGCCACCTGTGCCCACCAGAGCCACCTGTGCCCACCAGAGCCACCTGTGCCCACCAGAGCCACACCCGTGCCACTAAAGTGCACATAAGTGCCGCCTTCTGCTAATCAGTGCACACCAGAGCCCCACCAGAGCCACCTGTGCCCACCAGAGCCACCTGTGCCCACCAGAGCCACCTGTGCCCACCAGAGCCACCTGTGCCCACCAGAGCCACCTGTGCCCACCAGAGCCACACCCGTGCCACTACAGTGCACATAAGTGCCGCCTTCTGCTAATCAGTGCACACCAGAGCCCCACCTGTGCCCACCAGAGCCACCTGTGCCCACCTGTGCCCACCAGAGCCACCTGTGCCCACCAGAGCCACACCCGTGCCACTACAGTGCACATAAGTGCCCACCTGTGTCCATCAGTGCCACCACAGTGCTCTGCAGTACAGCCTCACCAGCCACCAGTATGGCAAAAAAATTATTTACCGGTGAGCAGGCCGTACATCTTCTACTTGCCATGAGCGATGAGAGCAGCGAGGAGTCTCTGTCCGATTCGGATTCGGCCTATGAACCCGTTATAGACAGTGGGTCGGATTCAGAATCTGAAGAGGAACGTGGGCCCAGGAAAAGAAGGGGTGCTGGCGTGGAGAAGCGGCCTACTCCCAGACGCGCAGGGCCGTCCACCTCAAGCGATGTGCCGTCCGCCTCAAGCGATGTGCCGTCCGCCTCAAGCGATGTGCCGTCCGCCTCAAGCGCTGTGCCGTCCGCCTCAAGCGCTGTGCCGTCCGCCTCAAGCGCTGTGCCGTCCGCCTCAAGCGCTGTGCCACTGCAACAAAGGGGCCATGCCAGCCTTCCCTATGGCCTTCAAAACCCCCTGTGGCTTCCCCCTAATTCCGGAGCAGCAAATATCCCCCCTTTCACTGCCCAGCCAGGTGTCCAGGTGAACACCGAAAACTTTTCAATGCTTAATTTTTTTAATTTACTTTTCACCGAAGATTTGCTATCCTTCATTGTGGCCCAGTGCAATCTCTACGCACAACAGTACATAAGAAGTAACCCTGGTTCCAGATATGCCCGCCCCTTTGAGTGGAGAGAACTAACCGTGGACGAATTTAAAATGTTCTTAGGCCTAACCTTTACTATGGCACTTTCAAAAAAAAAACAATTGTACTCCTACTGGTCCACCAAACCCATTCACCACATGCCACTCTTCTCCTCCCTTATGCCAAGATCCCGATATTTAATAATTATGCGGTTCCTCCACTTTAACGATAACGCCCAGTGCCCTCCCCGAAATGACCCTGCTTTTGACAAGCTATATAAAATTAGGCCACTTCTAAATTTTTTCGCTCAACGATTTCCCCAATTATATACCCCTGAACAGAACATATCTGTGGACGAGTCCCTTGTCAAATTCTCAGGCAGGCTGGGCATCAAGCAGTTCATCCCCAGCAAAAGGGCCCGATATGGGGTCAAAATGTACAAGCTTTGCGACAGAGCCACAGGGTACCTCTACTCATTCATGGTGTATGAAGGGAAGGACTCCCAACTGCATCCCCCTGAATGTCCAGAGTATATGGGAGTCAGCGGAAAAGTGGTCTGGAATCTGATGTATCCACTCTTTGGAAAGGGATACCACCTTTATGTGGATAATTTCTACACCAGCTTGCCCCTGTTTCGCTGTCTTTACCTCCGGAATACCCCAGCATGTGGCACAATAAGACCCAACAGGAAAGGCTTCCCGCAAAAACTGGTGGATCAAAAGCTCAGACGAGGGGAGTCTGCAGCATTGAGGAACCAGGAGATATTGGCTGTCAGGTGGAGGGACAAACGGAACGTCCACATGCTTACATCAATCCACGACGACACCTGCGTGGAAGTCCCCCAAAGAACCGGCCCAATCCAAAAACCAAAGTGCATCTATGACTATAATTTGTTCATGGGGGGAGTGGACTTCAATGACCAGATGATAGAACCCTACCTGCCCACAAGAAAATCCCGCCACTGGTACAAGAAAGTGTCCATTTATTTTTTTAGTTTGGCCTTTTATAACTCCTATGTAATCTACAAAAAGTCATCAGAGAACCCCATATCATATCTGGACTATCAAGAAGAAGTCATCACCGCCCTTTTGTACCCTGAAAACCCACCGGAAAATATTCGCTCTGATTCTGTGAGCAGACTCCACGAGCGTCACTTTCCTGAGAAAACCCCCTCCCCTGAAACAGGCCACAGAAATCAGAAGAGGTGCCGGGTGTGCTCCAGAAGAGGAATTCGAAAAGACACTGTGTATTACTGTCCCGATTGTCCTTCCCAACCAGGCCTCTGTATTGGAACATGTTTCCGCCGTTACCATACGTTTCTTCATTATTAGGGATGTATGGTAAACGCAATTCTAATTTCCTGTAATTTCCCCCCACACCCCTTATGCCACTGCACTCATACCTCTGCCTTCTCCGGAACCGACCATGGCCTGTTATACGACCACTCTTTTGCCTAACCCTAAACATACTTCTGCCTTCTCCGGAATCGACCATGGCCTGTTATACGACCACTCTTTTGCCTAACCCTAAACATACCTCTGCCTTCTCTGGAACTGACCCTGGCTTGTTATACGACCACTCTTTTGCCTAACCCTAAACTGTACCTACATCTGCCTGCTCTGGAACTGACCCTGGACTGTTTGACCACGTTTTTTGCCTGCCCCTTGGATTGATCTTTTACCC
This sequence comes from Rana temporaria, assembly GCF_905171775.1. Taxonomy (NCBI): domain Eukaryota; kingdom Metazoa; phylum Chordata; class Amphibia; order Anura; family Ranidae; genus Rana; species Rana temporaria. The sequence continues at coordinate 258,549,495 of NC_053489.1, read as the reverse complement.
TGCTATACTAGTGGGAACACAGGGGTCTCACATATGTGAGGGGCTCCAGAATTGTTTTTCTGGATGAAAAAACTAATTTTTTAGTTTTCTTATTCTTATTCCCGGATTAGGGTCTGGTTGCCCGGAGGCTTCAAAGAGATTTGGGTGGGAGAAGCCTCTACCCCTGTCCCCATTCCCCTACCCATGGCCCGCTACTTGGACCATGTTCCTACCAGGACGAATATTTTGCCTGACTATGGACAAAGGGCCATATTCTTAAACAAGTTACGTAGGCGTATCAACAGATACGCCTACGTAAGTCCCTTTCCTATGTTTAAGTGTATTCTCAAACTGAGATACACTTAAACATGCCTAAGATACACCAGCCTGCGCCGTTGTATCTTAGGCTGCAATATTTACGCTGACCGCTAGGTGGCGGTCAGCGTAGAATATGCAAATGACTACTCACGCCGATTCTCGAACGTACGCTTGCCCGCCGTAGTGTTTTAACGTCGTTTCCGTAAGCGATACGCGGCGTAAAGATAAAGATGCCCCCTAGGTGGCGTACTCAATGTTAAGTATGGCCGTCGATCCCGCGTCGAAATTTCAAAATTGAACGTCGTTTACGTAAGTCGTCCGTGAATGGCGCTGGACGCCATTTACGTTACAGTCAAAACAAATGACGTCCGTGAGACGTCATTTAGCGCAATGCAAGTCGGGTAATTTACCCGACGGAGCATGCGCATTACGATCGGCGCGGGAGCGCGCCTAATTTAAATGATCCACGCCCCCTGCCTGGATCATTTGAATTAGGATGGCTTACACGGGTGGACTTTACGCGATGCCGCCGCAAGTTCACAGGTAAGTGGTTTGGGAATCCGGCACTTGCCACTTAAACTTGCGGCGGCGTAACGTAAAGTACATACGTTCCGCCGCCTGAAATGTATGAGAATATGGCCCAATATTCCTGCCTGCTGCCTGCTGCCTGGACAATTCCATTCACTGTCGCTGACCAGTGACCACGTCCCTGCCTGCTGCCTGGATCGGGGCTCTCCTTCTGTGGACAATTGCACTACTAAAACCACAGGTAATCTTCTTTTTTTTTTACCCATTACTCAGCAGAATGTATTTTAGGGTGTAATTCTTGGCATGTACATGCTGTGTTAGAAATATGAAGGCCCTTCAAAAATGTGATAGATTGTAAGGAAATTGGATGTGTAATTTATGTCCCTAGAACACCTGATGGTGCTTCTTGGATGTTGGGCCTCTGTTTGTGGCCACGCTGTGTAAAAGTTTCACACATGTGGTATCGCCATACTCAGGAGGAGCAGCAGAATATATTTTGGGGTGTAATTTTTTCTATGTACATGCTATGTGTTGGAAATATCCTATAAATGGACAACTTTCTGTAAAAAAAATGCGTTTTTATTTTTTTCCACATTTTCCAAGAACATCTGGAAAAAAATGAACTGTTCAAAAGACTCATTATGCCTCATAGATTATACGTTGGGGTGTTAGCTTTCCAAAATGGGGTCACTTTGTGGGCGTTTCCATTGTCCTGGTGCTCCAGGGCCTTCAAAAGTGTAATAGGTGGTTGAGAGATTAGATGTGTAATTTATGCTCCTAGAATGCTTGAAGTTGCTACTTCGGTGTTGGGCCTCTGTATGTGGCCACGCTGTGTAAAAGTCTCACACATGTGGTATCGCCATACTCAGGAGGAGCAGCAGAATATATTTTGGGGTGTAATTTTTTCTATGTACATGCTATGTGTTGGAAATATCCTATAAATGGACAACTTTCTGTAAAAAAAAATGCGTTTTTATTTTTTTCCACATTTTCCAAGAACATCTGGAAAAAAATGAACTGTTCAAAAGACTCATTATGCCTCATAGATTATACGTTGGGGTGTTAGCTTTCCAAAATGGGGCCACTTTGTGGGCGTTTCCATTGTCCTGGTGCTCCAGGGCCTTCAAAAGTGTAATAGGTGGTTGAGAGATTAGATGTGTAATTTATGCTCCTAGAATGCTTGAAGTTGCTACTTCGGTGTTGGGCCTCTGTATGTGGCCACGCTGTGTAAAAGTCTCACACATGTGGTATCGCCATACTCAGGAGGAGCAGCAGAATATATTTTGGGGTGTAATTTTTTCTATGTACATGCTATGTGTTGGAAATATCCTATAAATGGACAACTTTCTGTAAAAAAAAATGCGTTTTTATTTTTTTCCACATTTTCCAAGAACATCTGGAAAAAAATGAACTGTTCAAAAGACTCATTATGCCTCATAGATTATACGTTGGGGTGTTAGCTTTCCAAAATGGGGTCACTTTGTGGGCGTTTCCATTGTCCTGGTGCTCCAGGGCCTTCAAAAGTGTAATAGGTGGTTGAGAGATTAGATGTGTAATTTATGCTCCTAGAATGCTTGAAGTTGCTACTTCGGTGTTGGGCCTCTGTATGTGGCCACGCTGTGTAAAAGTCTCACACATGTGGTATCGCCATACTCAGGAGGAGCAGCAGAATATATTTTGGGGTGTAATTTTTTCTATGTACATGCTATGTGTTGGAAATATCCTATAAATGGACAACTTTCTGTAAAAAAAAATGCGTTTTTATTTTTTTCCACATTTTCCAAGAACATCTGGAAAAAAATGAACTGTTCAAAAGACTCATTATGCCTCATAGATTATACGTTGGGGTGTTAGCTTTCCAAAATGGGGTCACTTTGTGGGCGTTTCTATTGTCCTGGTGCTCCAGGGCCTTCAAAAGTGTAATAGGTGGTTGAGAGATTAGATGTGTAATTTATGCTCCTAGAATGCTTGAAGTTGCTACTTCGGTGTTGGGCCTCTGTATGTGGCCACGCTGTGTAAAAGTCTCACACATGTGGTATCGCCATACTCAGGAGGAGCAGCAGAATATATTTTGGGGTGTCATTTGTGGAATATACATGCCATGTGAGAGAAATAACCTGTTATAATGACAATATTGGTATGAAAAAAAAAAAAAAATCTTAATTTTGCAAAGAATTGTGGGAACAAATGACAACTTCAAAAAACTAACTATGACTCTTACTAACTACCTTGGAATGTCTACTTTCCAAAAAGGGGTCATTTGGGGGGTATTTGTACTTTATTGGCTTGTTAGGGTCTCAAGAAATGAGAGAAGCTGTCAGTACTTCAGGTGTGATCAAATTGTTCAATTTTCAGAAATTGGTACCATAGCTTGTAGACCCTATAACTTTCACCCAGACTAAATAATATCCAAATTTTTTTTTTTTTTTTACCAAAAATATGTAGCAGTATGCATTTTAGGCCAAATGTATGAGGAAAAATTACTTTTTTACAAAATGATATGATAGAAATGAAGAAAAATGCATTTTTTTACAAAATTTTCGTTCTTTTTTCATTAATAGCGAAAAAAAAAAAAAACGCAGAGGTGATCAAATACCACCAAAAGAAAGCTCTATTTGTGGGAAAAAAAGGACAAAACTTTCATTTGGTTACAATGTTGTATGACTGAGTTATTGTCATTCAAAACGTGAGAGCACCAAAAGCTGAAAATTGGTCTGGTTATTAAGGGTGTTTAAGTGCCCAGTTGTCAAGTGGTTAATCTCATCAGATTGTATATTTGGCACATTTTGAAACATGTACAGTAACTGAAGGTTACGTGTATAGAACTCTATATAGAAAAAAATATTTATGGAATGCTGATATTGAATCAATTGTGTTGATTTGTTTAATGGTAGTTAATAATTTTTATGACAAAGATGCTTCTTTTTTCCTTCATTTTACCTAGACAAGTCGGGAGTCTTTTTTCCCTTATTACCTACTGTATGGCCTCTGTCCAGCAGTGTATCTGAGGAACGGTGGCAACATAGGAGAGAGGGAGAGAGGAGGGATGTGAGCGATTCTATGATATTATGATATTAAAGCGGAACTTCAGTAATTTTTTCATCTTTCCATATATTAAATCCTCTGCCCTTGTTGTTTTAACTTTGGATAGTAAAAGTTTTTTTTTCTGCCAGTAAATACCTTTTACAGCCCACTTCCTGTTTCTTGTCTAGTAATTACCTAGTCTTATGACATCATGCATAGCTCTCTCACTCTCGTCAGCGTTTGCCAGGAAGGGAGGGGAATGAGTCATAAGAGGGCCAATGAGAGCTGCAGAGCTGGAGGTGTGTCTGTGTAAATCCAGGAAGTGAACAGGCAGCAGCTTCAGCTGCCCACAGCTAAAATGGATGCAGCCAGACTTAGTGGAGGGAGATTTCTGCAACATATTTGGCAAGTATAGAATCACAGTATATATAAAATAATATTCAAAGTAGTTGGAAGGAATCTTCAGAATGGCAAAAAAGTTTTTATTACAAATTATTTTTTTTTATTTTTTTTCCACCTCAGAGAACTCTAACAGGAGACTTAATCAGTTTTGCGTTCATACGCTGTCTCCATCTTGGTTCACATCATAGTAGGAAATTGCTTCTTTGCTTTGTTTATTATATAAATATATATGTAGGTATAAATATAAAGAGCCTGTTCAGGCCATGGAATGTAGAAATACAAAAAGTGCTAGAGTTTTCCCTAGTGATTAAAGGTGCCCCTGCCCGCATCCTCCCACCCAAACATTATCCCCCCCCCCCCCTTTATTACAAATTATGTTAGCAGACTGCAGTTCCTCTTTACCACTTGCTTACTGTGCACATATACCCCCTTCCTGCCCAGCCAAAATGTCAGCTTCCGGCACTGCGTCGCTTTAACTGACAATTGCGCGTTCGTGCGACGTGGCTCCCAAACAAAATTTACGTCCTTTTTTTCCCACAAATAAAGCTTTCTTTTGGTGGTTTTTGATCACCTGTGCGGTTTAAATTTTTTTGTGCTATAAACAAAAAAAGAGCGTACATTTTGAAAAAAAAACACAATATTTTTTACTTTTTGCTATAATAAATATCCCATTTATTTAAAAAAAATAATAAATAAAAAATCGCAATAAGCGTATAGTGACTGGTTTGCACAAAATTTATAGCGCCTACAAAATAGGGGACATAATTATGATTTTTTTTTAATTATTTTTTTTTTACTAGGAATGGCAACGATCTGTGATTTTTATTGGGACTGCGACATTATAGCAGACACATCGGACACTTTTGACACATTTTTGGGACCATTCACATTTATACAGTGAACAGTGCTATAAATATGCACTGATAACTGTATAAATGTGACTGGCAGGGAAGGGGTTAACACTAGGGGGCGAGGAAGGGGTAGCCTAGTGAGTGATTCTAACTGTAGGGGGAGGGGACTGACTGGGGAGATGACCGATCTGTGTCCCTATGTACAAGGGACACAGCATCTGCCTCCTCTCCCTGACAGGACGTGGATCTCTGTGTTTACACACAGAGATCCACGGTCCTGCTCAGATACTGGGCAATCGTGGGTGCCCGGTGGCCATGACGGCCGCCGGTGGCGCGCACGTGCCCCCTAGCTGCTTTAAAAGACGAGGACGTCATATGACGTCCTGTCAGAACAATTGAGCTACTGTGCCACCGTCAATTGATGGCGGCCGGTAGTAGAGTGGTTAAATTATTAAGGATGGAGCTGTTAAGATTGGAAAAGCTTATATACCAACATAGGGCAAACAAGCATAGATTTGGGAAGCTATGGGTGTTCCAGGGCTAGCTAGGTGGATTTGACCATGGATAGGCTACTCCGGCTTAATGTTGGCAGGTGTATCTCCGCATGATGTATTACTAGATTGCTCGAGAGGGGATATCTGGTCTTTTTGCATGATGTAAAACTTCCTGCAGTTTGGTTACGCTGGTTAGATAAATGGGTCTTAAATTTATATGTACCGTTGGCAATGTATGATAATGCATCTTCAATAACAAAACATTTTGGATAAAAAAAATAATAAATAGGAATCAGAGGGCCCTTGCTTGTTAGAGCTTACAATCTAAAAGGGCTTTATTGCTAAACATTTGCACATATTCTTAATGGATATTGAGAAAGTATAAAGAAAGTTTGATCAATCTATAGGTTTTTTCAGAAAATTCTGCTTTTGTATTTTATGTTGAATTGTTTTTTTTTAAATAGTGACCTAATTAGTAATATTAATGATACTAGACTAACAGAAAAAAGTAGCATAATACCTTAAACATGCCCTGTATAGCCTGCAAAATGAAATGTGTGTCATGGGGTTTAGCTGACAAAATAATAGATTTCCAGTTATCTAATTTGTAATTTTATTTTAAGTGTGGTGTTTGATGACACATCGAGTCTAACTATTTACATGATTCAAGAAAATCAAGTAAATAACAGTTTATATTTTAGATTCCCTTTAGATTTATTATAATCATTGTCTTTGGATACAGTAAACTTTTTACACTTGTTTATCGAAGTTGGAATTGGGATTTAACTAAAAAAATTGAGAAACATAAACTGTTCTGTCAAGAGAGGTAGGAAAGGTTTGTTATTATTACTACCTAAAGTTTGTCTATTCCTTGAAAAGAAGGTAACTTGGAAAGCCAGGGGATATTTACCACATGTACCATTTAGCTTATAAACTAACAATAAGAGGATTTACCAAATAGTCGGTTACTGACAGTACCACTAGAAGCAACATTTATATAATCTCATGACATATTGCATATAGTTTTATAGTGAATGACTTCCTGTTTTGTGCTACACAGTACTGACAGAAATTTCTTGGGTTGATCCATATTAATCTCTTTTGAGACTACTTCATCACCGAATCTTCCTATTATTCTGATTATTATTTGAACCAGGTAACAATTATCTTTTATACATATCTTTTCTACAGATGTCTATTCATCACAATTTTGTTTTTTCTTCATTATACCTCTTTCTTCTCTCCTTATCTGTTAATTTTTAATATCTTCATTCTGTACCTACAGTACCTGCTTGCCTCCGGCTCCTCTTCCTCTATAGGCTTGCATCCAGGCTCTGTGCGGTGCATGGTGTTCCTACCCGCATGCATAAGAGGATTATTTCCTCTTTTTCCCATCCCTCCTTCCTTCCATCTGGGATCTTCCATCTGGGATTCTGAGCCAGTTACGGCTAACTATTCAGGTTTTTCAGTCCATTCTTTCAGGTAAATATTTTTATCAAAGTCCACAGTTATCACAGACACTCCATTCATTCGATTTTTGTCTATTTAAACTAATACATTCTTTTTATGTTTTACAACAAACTATGATTATGTCAACATCTATGGTCAATCAGACATTTTTGTATGTACTGATACAACAAATTTATGTGACTATCTGTGTTATTATTACATATTTCTTTCCGTTTATTGATATACTTTTTGTTTGCTCAGACTACTGCCCCCTATTGGTTCCTGACGAAGCCCTCTTGGGCGAAACTAGTAGAACCGTTATATGCGGGATGAAATGAAGATCACCTGCATCTTTATGCACTTGAAGTATCATTTTATTTGTTAGTCTGGAATTTGTCTATTATGCATTCTAAAGTATTTATTGTACATCTTTCTTCTTTTTTCTATGTCTTTTTATAACGAATTTTTTTTATAAAATAAATCTTTTTGATATCTACATTGTTGTTGTGGCTCTCATGACTGAGGTTTGACCAGGCCCACATATCTTCATACCATACTACTGTTCATGCTTTAATAACAGTCCCCACATCTTTCCTGTCCAAGGAAATCCCCATAAATCTTCTTTTTTAGAGGGACTTGAAAGCTGACAGTCAATCTTTTACATAATTAATGTTATGCTCTGTCAATCCACTTATATTTAACAATAAGAGGAATACTCTAATCCCTTTTTAAAGATGTATTTTTTTCCAAATTGTAATTATTTTTGAATCATCTTGATTATGTCATTCTATGTTTTGCTATAGTGCAAGCTGATCACTGGATGGGGTTGTCCAAGTGTCAAAGTGAAAGGACCAAAACAATCAATGATTTTGTATGACTAATTTGACTAATTGATAAAATTCCTCACACTTTTGCTTTTGATTCTTAACACCTCAAAAAATTGTCCGGAACCTGACGATCAGGAATGACAGAAGAGAGCCCTGTGTAGGTAAACAACACAGGGCTCTCTACTGTTTTTTTTATTATTATTTATATTGCAAAAAATAATAACCCAGATATCACCAAAAGAAATCTCTATTTGTGTGGAAAAAATTATATAAATTTCATTTGGGTACAGTGTTGCATGATTACACAATTACCAGTGCCCAGTGCTAAATAGCAAAAAATGGCCTGGTCATGAAGTGGGTAAAATCTTCCAGAGCTCAAGTGGGAAATTCACATTGAATTTGGTTTAAAAAATAATTATATAATAGTTACCGTATTTATCGCGGTATAACGCGTTCCCGCGTATACTGCGCACCCCCAATGTTGCCCCCGAAATTCCTGTAAAAAAAACAGTTATATGATTTTATTACTTACAGTTTTGGTGTCTTTTCCAGCGTCCATCGTCCGGTCCGGCGCTGTCTGCGGCCTCGATGGTGTCCTCCCGGCTTCTCCAGCGCACGCCTCACGTCGAGTCCCCGCTTCCCGCGCTCAGTTCGAACGCCTCCGCCGACATATACCGAGTGCAGTACACTCGGGTACATTGGGCAAGGCTCGGCTTAGCTCGCGCTCACGCTCTGTGACGTTTATGCGTGAGCACGAGCGGAGTCGAACTGGCCGAATGTACCCGAGTGTACTGCACTCGGTATATGTCGGCGCAGGATTTCAAACAGAGCGCGGGAAGCGGCTATCGGCGTATATCGCGCACCCACGATTTTCCCCTTATTTTAAGGGGAAAATCGTGCGCGATATACGCCGATAAATACGGTATTTATTTTAGGTAGAAAAATATGGCACCTACTGCAGTTTAAATTATCTACCATCTCTATTTTCAAGACTGGGGAATATTACTTGTATCAGATAACATAGACAACATAAAACGTTTGTACTGCAAGACCATGGCATGCACCATTCATTTTTGTAACACATCCAAAACACATTCTTAACCTGACATGATAGTTACATGTGACTTTCAGCAACATGCATTTGTGATTACACAGATTCTGGTATATTCTGAAAGTTCACTGTTGTGAGTTTCTGGAGGGCTACTGCTATGCTGTGAGGATGGGGCTATATGTGGAGGTTAAAGGTTGGCTGCTGTTTCTGGGGATTATATCTGCAGTATGTGCATTATAGACATGCATTTCTCATTGCACTGCATTTGGGAGCTTTTAATCTCTTTGTTTTAGGTGGCCGGGACCTTCAGCCTACACCATAAGTTTAAACTTCCCACCATCCTGTGAACCACTTGCTTTGATATGCGCACACACACACACACACAAAGGTCATTAGCTTGAGCGATTTTTGTGTCCCACTGCCCTTCTTCTGTGGTTGGGACATGGTTACACAGTGGCAACAGACTGTGCATGCATGCGTGTGCATCGGTTGCTGGCTTCCTGTGTTTTTCACTTCACAGAAGCACTGACTGACTCTCCCACCAGAAGCATCCCTCCTACGCTACCCACAACTTTATGACATTCTGGGTTTTCCCTACATGCTGGCTGCAGTTAACAGTAGTTACAGACTCATTGCTGTTGGTTAATCCCTGACTGGCCGACTCCAGTTTGGGTTTAGGTTATCTATAGCTGCTTTTCTTAAAGGTATACTTGCTTTTGTTAGTTAAAACATTTCTACATCCAAACCTTTGTCATTCTCACACATCTCAGTCGGAATTGCCTGTGCTGATGAAAATTTCTGAAGCCCCCCCCCATTCTTCAGATGATCCTTCCTATCTCACTAAAGTCTCAGTTAAAGGGGTTGTAAAGGTTAGTTTTTTATTTTCTAAATAGGTTCCTTTAAGCTAGTGTATTGTTGGTTCAATTAACTTTTCCTTCGATTTCCCTTCTACAGTAAATGGCTTTTTTCTTTGTCTGAATTTCTCACTTCCTGTTTCTCCTCAGTAAGCTGTTCAGTAAGCTGTTCTGGCTGACTATCCACCGCTTGGATGATGGTGGAAATTCAGATACAAAGATATATACCATTTCTGAGTCTGTTAGATAGCCTCCAGATCATTTGTTTTCATATGCATAGTCTCTCTCTTCCCAGGAGGAGGAGGTGGCACTGTCTGCTAACTTTCAGTCAGAAGTTATTTAATCAAAACAAAATGTTTCCTTTCTCATTAAGGCTGTACATTCCACATTAGAATTAGAGGATTCCACCATTACTTGACCTACTATGGTGTCTGGTCTTAGTTTTCATAGACCTAACTGTTTCTTCAGTGAGTTTCCTCTTCATCCACTATTCAGTTAATTGATCTGCAAAATATGTGAATAACCAGACAAAAAATCTCTATCCCTTTGCTGAGGATTTTGTCACCAATTGGTTTACTCCTCCCCAGATTGACTCCCCAGTGTCTTACCCTAACAAGGTTGTGATCATTCCTTTCAGAGATGTTCCATCCTTTAAGGACCCTACTGATATATTATTGAATCACCCTCTCGATCTATCTATTTTTGGATTTAGTCCTCCAACCTTTCTTGACACCTTTCATATTCCCCAGACTTTAGCTGACTGGTGTAAATCATTAAGTAAAGATCGGGCAGCAGTTGGAATTGAACAATGCCACAGTCATGGTTTACATCAGTCATAAGGAGAGGACAAGGAGTGCTGTGGTGGTGAAGCAAGTAGAAGCCAACCTGTCCTGGGTGGAGCTTCATGTTCTGGTAATCTTGGAGATGTACAAATTTTCTCAGCAGACAACTTCTTGATCAAGGAGAACAAACAGCCTTTCTATTAGGAGGTGTTCCAGGACATATGCCTGTGTTGGAGGTTTCTGGATGTGGATCTGCTAGCATCTCAGTTCAACAAGAAGCTGGACAGATTTTTCTGCAGGACAAGGAACCAAATGGCAAATGCAGTGGACACCCTGGTAGCACCATGAGATCAGTATGCCTTGATATAGGCCTTCTCCCTAAACTTCTTAGAAGAAGTGAAAGCAATGGCATTACAGTCATTCTCATCAATTTGGATTGGTCTTTCAGAGTATGTATAAAAGTGACACAACAGTCTAGTTGATTAAGCAAGTGCTGTCGCCCTAGGCAAAGTGAATACAGTTTATTGGTTTGACCTATTAAAAAAAAGGCTTAACGCACCAGAAGTTACTCCTTCACTGGTACCTCACTCCGCATCGTTTGTCAAAGATATTCTCGGACACCTCCTCAGAGTGTTGGCGATTATTCGGGGGCAGGGGCACACTGGTCCACATACTATGGGGTTGCCTAAAAATTAAATCTCTGTGGGTCCAGGTGGAGAGGCTGATAGCTGATATCTCACCCTTCAATCAACCACTGCAACCTAGTATGACCATACTCTCCTTAGAACTGGGTTCAGTTCCCATACTCTATCAAACTGTAGTTTCACACGTATTGATGGCCACCCGCTTAGTTATTCTTAGACACTGGAAAAATATTGATGCTCCCACAATCTCAGAAGTTATAAATACAGTACAAACACATAGTACATACGAGATACTCCATGCATCGGCAATGGGAAAATTTGAGAAAGCATCCAAACTGTGGGCACCTTGGTGAAATTGGAGATCAGAAAGGAGGGATATCTGGTTAGTGTTATATTGCGGTTTACCATGTAACACCATATTGACTGAAAAGGTTACTGTTACTGTTACTTTAATTTTATTTTATGTTACTTGTTATGTTTGATTCTTGATACAAAGTTCGAATTTATCGGATGTCTTAGAATGCCTAAGCTGTTACTATGCAAACACAGGGATCATTTTGGAGTTGATCACTGCGACCAGATAGAGAGATCGTACGTGATTGACCATAGCTAGTACCCCAATGAGGGAGTCAACCACTATCCTAATAAATGTCTTGATGAGAGTTGCTAAGATTGTACAACAATGAAACTGATCAACTTATTGTGTCAAAGGAATGCGTTCCTTACTTTATTTTCTCTTGCTTTATTTTATTTAATTTTCTGTATAATGGAAAATGTTATAAAAATTATTGAAACTAAAAAAAAGGATTAACATTTTTGATATTACAGGAAGATCTACAGCAACATTTATGTTTTAAGTGTATGGGTTTGGAAAGATTTTTAAGCCTAACTGTAGCCAAAATGTTTTTGTTTTAATTTGGCCTGAGTGGTGAAAGAGTTTTTGTTGTCTGTGGCTCAGCTGAGAGGTAGTCCTGTTACATCTTGACCTACTGACAATGTTGTTACTAGACAAAAGAAATTTCCTGAAAAGGCATACTGGGCCAGATCCAGAGAGAGAGTACGCCGGCGTATCTACTTTCAAATTACCCGCGTCGTATCTTTAGTTTGAATCCTCAAACCAAGATACGACGGCATCTGGGTTCGATCTGACAGGCGTACGGCTTTGTACGCCTTTGGATCGTAGATGCAATACTTCGGCGTACGCTGGGTGGAGTTTGCATCGTTTTCCGCGTGGGGTATGCAAATGAGCTTTTTCGACTATCCACGAACGTACGCGCGGCCGTCGCATTCTCTTACGTCGTCTCTAGTCGGCTTTTTCCGGCGTATAGTTAAAGCTGCTATTTTGCGGCGTATAGATAGACTTGCCATGTTAAGTATGGCTGTCGTTCCCGCGTCGAAATTTGAATTTTTTTTTTTTTTGCGTAAGTCGTCCGTGAATAGGGATGGACGTAAGTCACATCTAAGTTCAAAAAATTATGTTGTTGCGACGTCATTTTGCGCAAAGCACGGTGGGAAATTTCAAAACGGAGCATGCGCAGTTCAATCGGCGCGGGGACGCGCTTCATTTAAATGAATCATGCCCCCTAATCACCGATTTGAATTCCGCCGCCAGAAATACACTACGCCACCGTAACTTACGGCACAAAATCTTCCTGGATTCGACTTAAAGCCAGGTAAGATACGGCGGCGTAGCGTATCTCTGATACGCTGCGCCTATCCATTTCTATGTGGATCTGGCCCACTATGTTGAACTGTTTTGATTGGTGTTACTGTGCAAATTTTGCTCTCTGTATCCTTTTGGGGATGTTTTAACTTTCACTTCCTGTCTCAGAGATGCAACATGAAGTGATACAAAATCTCTGCAAAGTGAGAGCATATCCCCTTTTAGACAACTGTCACCATTGGAAGATTTTCTCTCACCTAACAATTATAAAACTTGAAAAAAATACTGACTGCCTGACTAGCTGACTGAAATATATGTATTTTTGGAATAGTTTTCCAAAACTCAAACAAATTTTAAAACCAGAAGGGTTTCCAACCCCTCTCCACTCTACTGAAAACCAAAACAGTTTATATATAATTATACTCTCACTTTAAACAATTTAAACACAATATTGTATTGCACATGATTAATTGGTCAGAGGAGATCTCATAGGCACTGCATCCCAATCAGTGTTTTTATTTTATTCACTTTACACTTGTCTTCTGATGAGTTTGGATTTCAATTCTTCTGTCTAAGCAATGTTTTTGAAATTGGTAAGATGCCCTTCATCAACCTTTCTGCTTAGTTTGGTACATTGATAAGATGAACTTTGTTGATGTTTCAAAATCTCCATATTATTATTAATGATCTGAACAAAATATGTGGGTATATTCATGTTTTTACAGGATATTACCCCTAGTACGTCCTTTTTATCAGATTTGTAATAAAACCTTTTTTATCTTTATATTTTATCTTTATATGTGTAGTAATATTCATTCTGAGAGGTTTGTTGGCACTTATAAAGTCCCACTTCTATATTGACTTGTTCTTCTATTACTAAAGGGATGTGATGCTGATTTTTCAGCCATAACTCATCTTTTTTTTTTTTTTTTTTTTTTTTTTTTTTTCAATATTTTTTATTGAGAATTTTAGAAAACATAGCACTAACAATTAATGTTGTAATAATACAGATATACAGATATTAATAATTATTGCTTATTAATCATGAAAAGAAAAATGAGAGACAAAAACAAAAAAACAAACATATTTTTAAACATTAAGTGAGTACGAATGAGGATATATGTATTATAAAGTATTTTGGCCATATAGACCAATGTAAGAAATAGAACATTCCTAATAAACTGTAAGAAAAAACAACATATATTATTAGCATAGAACAGAGAAAAAGAAGGAGGAGGAAAGGAAAAAGGGAAGCAAGAAAGGGAAGGGAGGGTGGGTCAGGAAAACGGTAAGAGTGCTCTCCAGTTTAGTATATATCATAAACTCCAAAAGATCACAGATGAATTTAAGTATTTATATTATAATTAATCCAGGGTTCCCATACAGTTTCAAACCAATCAATTTTATCCTCCTTGAGAGCAGATATCCTTTCATTAATCATAATCCACGATAGTTTACTTTTTAATAAACTAAACGGTATCGTAGATGTCTTCCAGGATTTGGCTATAGAAATTCTAGCAGCAATAAATATGAATGTTATAAATTTTACCATTTGCTTTGATGTACCTCGTACTTGTAATCCCAATAATGCATTCCATGGTGATTTCCTGAGATTCACATTAGTTAAGGAAAAAATAAAGTTATATGTACGAATCCAAAATCTCCTTACTTTTTGACAGGTCCACCATATGTGGTACATAGTCCCTTCTGCGTCACAACCTCTATAACATTTAGGTGAAGCATCTTGGACAAATGTAGCTAAACGAGCTGGAACCATGTACCATCTTAATAACACTTTATAATTTGCTTCAATCATTGAAGTATTAATAAGAGATTTAGAAGCATTCAAGGCTAATTTGTTCCATTCAATAAATTCCATAGAAGAACCAATATCTTGTTCCCATTGTTTCATATAAAATAACTTGTTAGAATTCAAGGACAATACGTTATATATTGAGGATATATGGCCAGATTGTTTATCAAAAGATTTACAAAGATACTCTATGGGAGTGAGTATAGATAAATTAGAGACGTGCTGTAATTTCAACAAGAATTGTTTAATAAGAGTATAACGGTGAATTTCTGAGTCAGGTAGATTATATTTATCTCTCAGAACCGTTTCCGTTAATACGCCATTGCGATCACACAGATCTGCAATCCTTATTAATCCTTTATTGGTCCACCATGAAAAGTCTTGCGGACGCAATCCAGGGAGAAAGGAGGAATTATGAAGTATTGGAGCCAAGGGAGTATGAGGGGACTTAAGTTTGTGAATATTGGAGAGTCTGTCCCATAAATGAAGAGAAAAAGATAAAGACGGGCATAAAATTACTGGTCTATCTTTACATTTCATCCACATTAAATGACTAATATCAGGATATAGGAAGGATTCAAGATTCATCCACACAGGCCTAGCCTGTCTAGTATGAAAGCGTATCAATTGAGATAGTAGTGTTGCTTGAAAATATTTTAGTAGATTGGGCATACCCAAACCACCTCCATTTTTAGGAGTATATAGCGTTTGTTTATTCACTCTAGATTTTTTACCATTCCATATATAATTTAGTAATTTTGCTTGGAATTTCTTCAAATCACTATTAATTATTGAAATCGGAAGGCATCTAAATAAGTACAATATTTTTGGTAAAATTATCATTTTAATTGAGTACAGTCTTCCGAAACTCATCTTTTTTGACAAAATTATTATTAATGGATATAGAATTTATTTGGTGTTTTCCTTGATGAACGTTTGTTATATTTAAGTTTATCCATGTGTTTGATTTATTTATTCAGATGTGGTAGCACATATCTCCTGAAGAAACCTTTTAAATGGCGAAACATGTCAGGATTGCTGCACCATGACAAGCAATTGTACCCAATTTGTAATGTGGATATCAACCATTAAATGATCCAATATTTTTTAATTTTTCTTATTCTCTTTACCTGTTTTTTTTTATCACATAATATATGAATAAACTGATTGATTTTTATCAGATGCTGTGACCTAAGTTATTGGCACCCAGAAAATTCCAGCTCTCCCATTAAGCGTTTTCTAGTGTCTTGTTCAACTTAAAGAGTAACTGCAGTCTGCTCAAATAAACATTTTTTTGCCAGTATGAAGCTTTCCTCCAACCACTTTGCCTATTATTTTATATAGAGTATACTGTGATTCTGTACTTGCCAAGTATGCTGCAGAAATCTCCCTTCACTTAGTCTGTCTGCAACCATTTTAACCGTGGGCAACTGAAGCTACCTGCCTGTTCTTATCCTGGATTTACACAGACACACAGAAGCACACTTCCAGCTCTGCAGCTCTCATTGGCCCTCTTTTGACTCATCCCCCTTCCCTTCCTGGCAAACTTTCACAAGAGTGAGAGAGAGAGAGCTGTGCAGGATTTCATAAGCCTAGGCTTTTACCAGAAAAGAAACAAGGTATAAGGTATTTACTGGCAGAAAAAAAAATGTTTTACTATCCAAAGTTAAAACAAGGGCAGAATATTTAATAGTTGGAAAGTTGAAAACAATTACTGAAGTTCCACTTTAAAAACAAGCTAAACATGAATGGTTATTATGCATAGTGAACTTATCCAATATTTGTCAATGTATGATCCCTTACATCTAATATGTCAGATACAGCATTTAACAGAAAAAATTGTTAGGTTATAGCTGAATTCGAACTGAAAGGACAGCTGCCGGACAGCACTGTACCCTATGGAAGCTGTTTGTTCAGACCCGCAGTAGGAGGCGGTGTTGTGCGTGATACAATGCATCACAAAACTCCCTTTTTTTTTGTTGAAACTTTATTTGAAGTGCATAAAGTTGACACCTGCACTGCGCTGCTGTACAGTGTCATGAGATCCTGTATGGTGCGCTGTGAAAAAATGCAGCATGTCTTCATTTTTATGGCAGCTCACTGCAGTGCAGCTCTGGAATACATTGTAGTGTAAATTGGACACACAGAAAACAATTGTTTTTTGTGTGTCCTAGAGGTGACCGCAGTAAAATGTTGGTTACCACACATAGGGATTGATTTACTAAAGGCAAATAGACTGTGCACTTAAATGAGCTGAATCTCTGCTTACTTTAATCATCCAATCGTGTGCAAGCAAAAATGCTGTGTTTTTATTTTCTTTGCATGTGATTGGGTATTCTTTGTAAAGTGAAGCTTTACATCATTTACTAAACTCTGGAGCAATTGCACTTTCAGAGTGCAACTGCACTTTGAAAAGTGCACAGTCTGGGCCAGATTCAGATACATTTACGTTGCTCCACGGCAGCGTAACGTATCCCATTTACGTTACACCGCCGCAGGATTACAGCGTAAGTGCCTGATTCACAAAGCTCTTACCTGTAAACTTGCGGCGGTGTAACGTAAATTCGCTCGGCGCAAGCCCGCCTAATTCAAATGGGGCGGGCACCATTTAAATTAGGCGCGTTCCCGCTCTGAACGTACTGCGCATGCTCCGTCGGGAAAATTACCCGACGTGCATTGCGCTAAATGACGTCGCATGGATGTAATTTGTTTAGACGCTAACGTAAATGGCGTCCAGTGCCATTCACGGACGACTTACGCAAACAACGTGATTTTTTAAATTTCGACGCGGGAACGACGGCCATACTTAACATTGCTTAGAACACCTAGGGCTCAGCCCTAATTTTACGACGCATATCTCGACGGAAACGACGTAAAGTTAGAGCGACAGGTAACGCGGACGTTCGTGGATCGCCGTAAGTAGTCATTTGCATATTCTACGCCGACGACAATGGCCTCGCCACCTATGAATCAGCCGCATAGTTAGGATGGGCGGATCACAGAGATACGAGGGCGTATCAGGAGATACGCCGTCGTATCTCTTTTGTGAATCTGGCCCTCTATTTGCACTTTGAAATAGCCCTATATGAACTAGCCCTAAAAATCTGACAAAACCACTGTCAGTTTTTTTTTTGTGCCTCATTAGGGAGTCTTTCTTTCATTTCCTGTCTACTAGACTCAACAGGAAGTAGAGGATATCTTTTCAATGTGAGGGATGATTTCCCCTCTATTTTTGTTTTGGTGGCAATTTAGAATTTCGGACTTCCCCTCACTTTCATTTCTGGTGACATTGGTGAGCAGGACAGTGAGACAGAGCAAGGAGCAAAGGCAGCAAAACAAACCTGCCAGTGGTTCTAACCACCCTATCCAAAACGAAACAAACGTTCTGCCTTTTAGTTACACTTTAAAACAAAAGACTGTTACCATCCAGATGGCCTTATTTGGGTAAACAATGTATCTTAAATCACTTGCCAGCTCTCCTGTTCAGTAGTACTAGCAATAACTGACAATACAAACTGTAGTTTTTACACATCTGCTAAGCAACACAGTTTTAGGAGTTATGACCAATATCCTCCTGCTGATAATATTTACATTTCTGAATTAATGATCCATGCAGGCCTGAACTGGCAGACCCTCTGTTTCTGATTATGAAAGAAAAAAAAAAACCCTTAAAGTTGTAACCTAGACTAACTTAAAAAAAAGTGATTATTTTCTTTACGTTTCACACGGCATCAAGTTTCTGTATTCCTAAAGCAGTTTAGATCTATGTAAGAAAGAGATCCCTGGATAGTTACTGTGCCTCGGACAAACAAGATGGCTGACTAAGTCATAAAAAATGCCCTTGGTATGAGGCATGAAATGAAACCAACATGTAACGATTGTGTTATTTAAGGGAAACTGAAGTCGCATCTTTAAAAACCCGATAACAGTTAGTGTTTTATGGAAGAAAAGGCTCTTCTGAAATACAATATTGCATGTCTCTTCTGCAATACAATATTGTGCTGTGCATACTTGAACTTTATCACAGGGGCCCAAGGGACCCGCTGAGGCAAAGATCCGCTTTAATTAAGTGTCTCTAGATTCTGTCAAAGACGGCTATCCTTGTTTTTTTACTTTCTGAACACTAGTGGTCAGATAACGTTTGAAAAATGAGATTTCATTGCATACAGACCTCTAGCACAGGGGCATCTGAGCCTATTTGGGTGTATTTATCTGCCTAATGCTCTATACAGCTGCCCATAGATATGAATGGCCCTGTGCGGCTGTACTCAGGTATAGGCTGGTGCTCACGAAAACGCAAGTGTAGCTTACAGGCCTATGCAAAAAATAGTAGTCATTCTATTATTATTATTTTTTACAGACATATGTCTGTAGGTGTACTTACTCGAACTGGTGTATACCCGAGTATTTATGTCTATTCACCATTCTATGGGTGGCTGTGATTCATTCACCACTGCCAGACAGCACAACCGGGAGGGGTGGCACCACTTTCTCTTTTAAATACAGCTGCGTCACACTTGTCAGCCTTCAATCAGCCTTCTGATTGGACAGTGAAGGAGCAGGAACACTGCAATAAAATATCAATACTTCGGCAAGTTCCCTGTCAGCATATGCGCATGCAGCAGTGCTTGACTGGCTCCCACTGCTGCCTCTCCCTCTCCCAGTCTGAGTGCTAATGTGAAAAGGATTGGAAGGAGATTGATATCTAGATGATTTTTAAAGGAATGATTTTGTTATGAAAGATCTTTCTGTAAACATTCATATTTGACCAAACATACAAATTCCTGTACTAAGCAGACTACTTTGGTGTTAGTGTTATTTTGGGGAAAAGATGGCAACTGACCCGGAAAATCTCCCAAAGACCAACCTTCCTGTGTTGAAAGGCAGCAGTGCCTAGGTCAGCCTGTGAAAGTTTATTTCTTTGGTATATACAGGGACGGACTGACCATTCGGGCACTCGGGCACTGCCCTAGGGCCCCATACCACTAGGGGGCCCCCATCAGGGTTGCCAGCCTCAGTAAAACCAGGATAGTATGTAAAAATCTGTGTTTTTTTTTTTAAATCCCAGGATTATAGCTGCCCCGCCTCTCCAGTACCTTTTCAGTGTGTGTATGTGTATTCTGTGTGTATGTATACTGTGTGTCTGTGTATGTGTGTGTCCATGTGTATGTGTGTATACTGTGTGGCCCCATAATCTATTGCCTGGGGGCCCCATAATCTCCTATTGCCTGGGGGCCCTATAATCTCCTATTGCCTGGGGAGAGAGGAGACCGATCTGTGTCCCTTGTACATAGGGACATAGATCGGTCACCTCCCCCAGTCACCCCCCCTCCACATACAGTTAGAACACAATTTAGGGAAACACATTTAACCCCTTCCTCACCCCCTAGTGTTAACCCCTTCAATGCCAGTCACATTTATAAAGTAATTAGTGCATATTTATAGCACTGAGCGCTGTATAAATGTGAATGGCGCCAAAAATGTGTCAAAAGTGTCTGATGTGTCCGCCATAACGTCGCAGTCACGAAAAAAATGATGATCGCCGCCATTAGTAGTAAAATAAAAAATAATAAAAAATAATAATAATTCTGTCCCCTATTTTGTAAGCGCAATAACTTTTGCGCAAACCAGACGCTTCTTGCGATTTTTTAAAAAAAAAATCCCCAAAAATATGTAGAAGAATATGTATCGGCTAGACTGAAAAAAAAAAGTTTTTTTTAAAAAAATGGGCTATTTATTAAAGCAACAAGTAAAAAATATTGTTTTTTTTTCAAAATTGTCGCTCTATTTTTGTTTATAGCGCAAAAAATAAAAACCGCAGAAGCAATCAAATACCACCAAAAGAAAGCTCTATTTGTGGGGAAAAAAGGACGTCAATTTTGTTTGGGAGCCACGTTGCACGACCGCGCAATTGTCAGTTAAAGTGACGCAGTGCCACAAGCTGAAATTTCACCTGGTCAGGAAGGGGTATATGTGCCCAGTAAGGAAGTGGTTAAAAAAAAACAATAAGTAATGCACTCAACCGCCATGACCTGTATGCACGCTCACCATGCAAGACTCCATTGCACTCCATTACATTTAGACAAGCCTGTGAAATACTGGGAGAATATAGTCCTGTCAGATGAGACCAAAATCGAGCTGGATGCCATAATACACACCATGTTTGGATGTTAAATGGCACTGCACATCACCCCAAAAAACACCCCAATACCAACAGTGAAGTTTGGAAGTGGGAACATCATGGTGCAGGGCTGTTTTTCAGCATACGGTACTGACATGATAAAAATCTGCTGCCATCTACCAGGATGATGAAGATGAAACAAGGGTGGATATTTCAGCTAGACAATGATCCTAAACACTTATGCCCGGTACACACGATCCGATTATCAGACGAATGATCGTCCGGTTTTTTTTTGTATGCTAATCTCACGTCGAATCTGATGAGTTTACTAAAGTCACGAAAATTCTCGTACGGCAGAATAAAAAATCGGAAGTGATGTCATGTGTTGTAATGCATTTGTATTGCATTTTCGAACGACAGCTGTACTGATTATACGAAAATCGGACGATCTGGCATCGTACGAAAATAAATTTCGTGCATGTCCGATAAATAAAATCGGATGAACTGTCCTGATCGGCTCTTGGAAGCGCTGTACCAATGATCCGATTATCGTACGATCGTTTCGAAAGCGGCATTTTCCGTACAATTTTCAGATCGTGTGTACGGGGCATAAGCCAAGGAAACTCTTAATTGGTTTTAAAGAAAGAAAATAAAGCTGCTAGAATGGCCCAGCCAATCACCTGACTTGAATCCAATAGAAAATCTATGGAAAGAACTAAAGATCAGAGTTCATAGAAGAGGCCCACAGAACCTTCAAGATTTGAAGACTGTCTGTGTGGAAGAATGGGCCAAAATTACACCTGAGCAATGGATGTGACTAGTTTCTCCATACAAGAGGCGTCTTGAAGCTGTCATTACCAACAAATGTTTTTTTTTTTTACAAGTATTGAATACATTTTAGTTAGCATGTTCAATACTTATTCCCTGTGTCATTGCATTTCATTACACAAAACATAACTTCTGAACTTATTTGTTTTTGTTTCTTTGTATGAATGGATTACATGGGTTGTTACAGACGTGGTTAACATTTCATGTCCATAGCACCTTTAGAAATATATTTACCCAGAAAAATGTTGACATGTTCAATGCTTATTTTACCCGCTGTATATACTGTAGCTCAAATTTATTTTCCACTGTCAGCACCACGGGCATTACTACGCAGATGCTTTTTCTTTTCCAGGCAAGAGAAAAACCTAGAAATATGCAACAAATATGTGACAAATTTACATGTCCTGCGAGGGATCTTCTTTGTTAAAAAGAAAATAGATTTATAGACAATTAGTCACGTATGTTTAAATACAGAAGAGTGTTAACAAATCATCTGTCAGTTTAAGGGCAGTAGCTGAGTCACTGACTGTGTGGCATATTTAAATAAACTGTCAGAGGAATCAGGGAGAGCAGTGAATCTGTTTTATAGAATGCAGCATGGAAAGTCAAGAAGAAAGAATCTAATGTCTGAAGTAGAAAGAGACTGCCGGAAATTCCTTTTCATTTATATTATCTGTGTAAAGCATACACTATATTTAAGTCCACGGCATAGCTAGCCATGTACAGTACGTGCTGTTTTTATCGTAGACTTAAAAACATAATACATTTCTTATTTTCTATATCACACAAGAACGATTATGTATGAATTAATTCCAACACAGAGGTTTTATTGTTCTACACAACAGTAGGAGAGGGGTTGAGCACGGCACTTCTAACCCAGATAGGATGTCCAGCCGAACTGAAGATATCTACATTTACAGTGTATTTAATTTTACACAAAGCGCCTATTTTTTTTTTTTTTTTAAGATCTTCAGGAATTATTAAGGTAGTTTTGCTCATAAAGTTCAAACTGCAGGGTTGATTTACTAAATGAATAGTGGTGGTTCATTGGCAATATTTACAAGGGGTGATCAAGTCAAACCTGGACTTTTGAGTTTTTATAATAAAAGAACAAATTTCAAGAAATGGAAACTCTATTTATATTTCAACATACTCCCCTGTTACATTTATACACTTATCGCAGTGTTAACTAATGCCTCAAAAGCTTCGGCATAGAAAGATTTGTCAGTATGGCTGAACCATCCTAGGACTGCCTGCTTCATTTCCTCATCAGTGCTGTAATGCTGATCTCCAAGGAACTCTTTTAGGGGTCCAAACAGGTGGAAATGACTTGGAGTGAGATTCGGCTGTAAAGAGGATGTCGCAATACCTCCCAGTCGAGTTGCTGTAATGTGCATGTAGTGCGGTGAGCAGTATGAGCTTGTGCATTATCCTGGACATCCTTAGTGATCAAACCAGGCTGTTTTTTTTCACAGACACATATGAATGAATGAATGAAAAACTTATATAGCACGGCACATGCGAACTGAATCGCCTCTGGGTGTTCCACGCACTGAATGTTCATAGGAATGGCTGCTGTGGGCAAGGAATCACCACGGGCGTCTCTGACTAATGTACGGACATTCTTGAAATGTTTACATCATTTAAATGTCTTACTGCGGCTGAGCGTTTCATCGCCGTACTTTATGCCTTCATTCACAAGAAACTACATCACCACATGCTGTTCCATGCACGCACCAACACTGTTGCCTGCCATTTTGATTTACAGTCTCTGGACTGGCCCGTGTTAGTGCATACCAGTGGGGTCTCCAGCTTTCATATTTAGGGGGGTCACATGGGGGGACAGGGACAAAAGTAGGGGGGCCAACTATAAAATGCAATTTTATATATATATATATATATATATATATATATATATATATATATCCTGGGGCCCTTTACTACGATCCACAACGGGCCCTTTCACATGTTCTGCAGTGAGCTCCCTTCCTACTATACTGGGGCCCCCCAGGGTGGCAGAAAACAAGAGATATATGTCACCAGCACACCAATAAAATATAAGGGTCCAAAGCAGTGGGAGAACTCTCAGGGTTGCAAAGGTTGTCTTGCCATTGGGCCCTGGTGTTCTGCCACTGTGGGGTTCCCCAGCTGTCATGTCCCTGCTATTGACAGCGCTGGTCTGGCATCTGTCTCCTTGGCAGCGGCGGCAGTCTATTAGGACCTAGTGCTGGTGACATTATGGGTGCATGCAGGGGAAGGCTGGCACTATTGGTTATAGAGAGCCAAGCCCCCAGCTGGTCACCTAGCAGCAGTAATGCTGTATAACCTTCTCTGTTGACATGCTGAACGGCATGTGATCCAGGTGATGCTCCCAGACAGATCTAATAAACACAGTATTTATTAGCATCAAGAGTACAACCACATAAATATAATCAACCATATGATCAGCAGCCATGTGGGCTCTATGCCTGTAAAGTGGGCTTTGATCAATAAAATCAATGATATTTAACACTAGGATTTGACTAGGAGCATCACCTGGATTGCACCCCGATCAGCATGTCAGAGAAGGCTCCACTTCTGCTAAGCAACCTGCAGGGAGCTCAACTGACTACAACCAATAGAGATGGGCTCAGGTGTGTTTGAAATCCCACATGCCCGATCCCACCAGTAAGCCGACACTCCACAGTGCTAATCACAGCCAGTGAGACATTTCCTGATCTGTGCAGCTGCTGTCTCACTGTCTGTGATTGCCGCTGTGCAGTGTAGGCTTCCTGGCAGGCTCTGGCATGTGGAATTTTGAACATGCCCAGCCCATCTCTAACAACAAATTGTGCTGGCCCTCCTGTACATCAGCCCCATAAAGTACCAGCTCTGGGTTCCAATGTGCTGCCGCCGTTGCCATGGAGACAGAGGCCAGCGCTGTGAATAGACAGGACAGCAACTCTGATTGTTCCACCACTGGTCCACACTGGGAGGATTCCCCCATCCACCTATAACGTGTAGATGGGGGAATTGGATAATTTTTTTTTTTTTATTATTCAACCTAATAGTTGAATGAAAAAAAGTGATCAATGTATGGGCTGCCTAAGAGCTAAGACCAGCCATAGACAGTGAACCATTAATGAGTAGATTCTCTTATGATCATCACTAGTGGTTGCTGTATAGCCACTAGTGATATCACTGTTTTTCAGGAGAATACAATTGCTGGGCAGGAGGGATATTTCCCTGTCAGCACTGTATGTGTTGATGGGGGAATCATGCAAGTTTATTTCCTGCAATCTGTGGACCGTATATTACCTGCCTAACTGAAAGTGAAAGTAAATTGTGAATGTTTTGAAAGAACAGGAGTGGAGGAGGGAGACAGATGGGGGAGAGAAGGGATGGAGATAATGCAGTTCCGTGATTACAGTGTACTGCAGTCTGCAGTGCACACACTTACCCACGGTCCAGGCTAGAATCTCAGGCATCATTCACACAAAGCCAGGAATACTGCTGATTTTCATATTTCCCGCCCACACATCTCCTCTCTTCAGATACAGCACGTCGGGATAGTGTGGGTGGGACTGGAAGGAGGAGGAGAGCTGTATTCCTCCCTGCTCGTATGTGAGGAGAGTGAGGGGGGGGGTGGCTGGAATCACTGGGCTGTGAAAGAGTGTCATAGACTGACACTCGGCTCAGCTTGCAGTCACCACTCTCGGAATTTACAGGCTGGTTCTCCTGTGCTAAGGACGGGAGTAATCAGTCTGTTTTTTCAGTAACTGAGATGAAGACCCCCACAGTGCTCGTGGAGTGCTTCCTGCAACTCACTCTTCTCCGTGTCAATGAGGATGCAGGATCGGGCGGCTGTGGTTGTGTGAGCGCTCGCATTATGCAGTGTCAGCGAGCAGATGGAGGGGAGAGGACTGACTGGGGACGCTCTCCCTCTCAGGAGAGACTGTGTTATTCCAGCGGCGGCCCGAGCAAGATACAAAAAAAATGCAAAATTTTTTTTTGGGGGGGGGGCACATGGTGGGGCACAGCATAATGTTAGGGGGGTCAGGGCCCCCTCTGGCCCCCCTAGGGACGCCATTGGTGCACACCTATTAGAGCTGCGCGATTAATCGTTAGAAATCGAAATCGCAATCTCTTTCCCTTTCGGATCTTCAAAACAGCATGTCACGATCTTTCTAACAAGTGCAGAGAGTTCTCACAGCTGGGGAAAAAAAATCCAGGCAGCCTGCCAAGTTTTATTACAACAGGTAAATAAGTATAAACAAAGTATCTCTTTTTCTTTCAGAACTCCAGCGTTTAGATGAATGAAGTTTAACCATTTAAAGACAAAACCTTTTCTGACATTTGTTGCTTACAAGTAAAAATCATTATTTCCTGCTACAAAATTACTTGGAACACCCAAACATGATATATATATATATTTTTTAACAGAGACCCTAGAGAATAAAATGGTGGGTGTCGCAATATTTTATGTCACGCATATTTGCACAGCAGTTTTTAAACGCATTAAAAAAAAACTTTACTGAATTTAAAACAATAAATAAACAGTAAAGTTAGCCCAATTTTTTTTGTATAATGTAAAAGAAGATGTTACACCGTGAGAATCTTGATCTTTATTCTAAGCAAAAAAATTGTGATTCTCATTTTATCCAGAATCGTGCCGCTCTAACGCCTATCAGTAATAGGACACACTTGCCACATACTACTGTGTGTAGTACCACCACGCTTTAACCCAACTGGAGTGGACCCAACTGTACACCAACAATAGTAATATTAATGGGCTTTATTAAAACAGAGATACGCCCCGCATTAAAGCACAGTGGTAAAAGCAACAGTTCAACAACAGCATTAAAGTTCAATAACTTTTCTTTTTTCTTGTTAAAAAAATTCAATAACGCGACAAAAAAAATAGGACTGCTGCTTGTTCTCTTTACCGTCAGTGAAGCCTCGTACATACGACCGAGAAACTCGACGGGCGAAACACATCGTTTTGCTCGTCGAGTTCCTTGTGAAGCTGTCGAGAAACTCGACAAGCCAATTTTCTCCATTCCCGTCAAGGAAATAGAAAACATGCTCTCTTTTTGGCTTGTCGAGTTTCTCGACAGTTTCCTCGACGAAAATGTACATACGACCGGTTTCCTCGGCAAAAAAATATCTCCCAGCAAGTTTCTTGCTGGTTTTTGCCGAGAAACTCGGTCGTGTGTACAAGGCCTGAGAGGTATTGCTTTAAATGCACTGGGCAGGTGAAAAACAACACTACAAAACAATAATAAACACCAATAATGCAACAAATATCTCCAAACTGGAACAAAACAAATATCTCCAATCTGGGCCACAATATCTGGGTCTCCCCGAAGGATCCAATATGTCTTTCTTGCAGCTTACATCATCCTTTCTTACTAGCATTCTGCTCTTGGTCATGTGTTTACCTGGGGTTCTTTTTTCACCCCACACACAGCCACCATCGTACTGCTCCCTTGTGGGCCTACTGATGCAACCAATTGTATCTCAATTCTCCTCCCTCCCTGATCCTGTCAGCAGCATTGAGGAAACACGGACTGCAGCACAGATACAAGTATGTGCAGGCTGCTTTTGAAAATTCTAGTTGCCCAGTAAACGCAAAGTATATTGATATTATTAATGTTTACATCTTGTTTCTGTACCGTTCCTACCTCTCTTGTTCTATCAAAATTTTCAATAATATTTCAGTAAATTAAAATTCTAGTTGCCTGGCCTATTGTGCTGATTCAATTGCTGATTGCAATGGCTGATTGCCAAACATGCTGATCAGTCAAGTCAAAAAGTCCTGTTCCACATGGGTCTTGTGGATCAGGAGGTGGAGCATGATATTTGTGCTTCCCTAGATTATTCCTTTTGTCTTTCTTGCACTCTGCTCCATGCTCCTCTCTCCAGCCTGATGGGCTGGGCTTGGGTCTGGGTCTACTAGTCACACCAATTGAATGTTATTATTTTCCTTGCCACACTGTCCTGGCAGTAGCAGAGAGGAAACACAGACTACAGCGTGGGCACAAGAAGGCCCAAGCTGAGCTACTCTCATGTAAAAGGGGCCAGCACCTGGGCTACTTACTTACTTAATTACTAAGCTCAGTGAAGGCCTTGCTAAGTGGCCAGACACAATTCCTTTGGAAAATCATCTCCAGTGTGTCTTTGTCATGAAAGAAATACAATAGCTGTTAACTCTTTTTTGAAATTTCTATGCTGACCCACTAGCTTTATTACTTGCTGATCCACTAGCTTTATTACTTGCTGACCCACTAGCTTTATTACTTTCTGAATTGCTGAGTCGGGACAAATATGCAGTCAAGTCCTAGAAAAGTCTGTATCAGCTTCTTTTCTCTGGATCAGTGATTCAGATTATTGAAGAAAAAGGGTTTGCTTGACAGCCATGTAAGTAGCATTTTTAGAAGGAGTTACCTATACAGTCATGGCCGAAATTGTTGGCACCCCAGATTTTTTTCCAGAAAATCAAGTATTTCTCACTGAAAAGTATTGCAGTAACACATGTTTTGCTATACACATGTTTATTCCCTTTGAGCGTATTGGAACAAAACAAAAAAAAGGGAGGAAAAAAAGCAAATTGGACATAATGTCACACAAAACTCCAAAAATAGACTGGTCAAAATTCTTGGCACCCTTAACTTAATATTTGGTTGCACACCCTTTAGAAAAAATAACTGAAATCATTCACTTCCTTTAGCCATCAATAAACTTCTTACACCTCTTATCCGGAATTTTGGACCACTCTTCCTTTGCAAACTGCTCCAGGTCTCTCTTATTGGAAGGGCGCCTTTTCCCAACAGCAAGTTTAAGATCTCTCCACAGGTGCTCAATGGGATTTAGATCTGGGCTCATTGCTGGCCACTTTAGAACTCTCCAGCACTTTGTTGCCATCCATTTCTGGGTGCTTTTTGACGTATTTGTGGTCATTGTCCTGCTGGAAGACCCAAGATCTGGGGCGCAAACCCAGCTTTCTGACACTGGGCTCTACAGTGCGACCCAAAATCCTTTGGTAATCCTCAGATTTCATGATGCCTTGCACACATTCAAGGCACCCAGTGCCAGAGGCAGCGAAACAGCCCCAAAACATCATTGAACCGCCACCATATTGCACTGTAGGTACTGTGTTCGTTTCTTTGTAGGCCTCATTCCGTTTTCAGTAAACAGTAGAATGATGTGCTTTACCAAAAAGCTCTATCTTGGTCTCATCTGTCCACAAGACATTTTCCCAGAAGGATTTTGGCTTACTCAAGTACATTTTGGCTCCTGGTTCTTAAGTCCTCAGACAGTTCTCTTCTCCTATTTCTGTTGTCCATGCTTAGTGTGGCACACACAGACACACAATGCAAAGACTAAGTGAACTTCTCTCCTTTTTATCTGCTTTTAGGTGTGATTTTTATATTGCCCACACCTGTTACTTCCACCAGGTGAGTTTAACCACTCAAGCCCCGGACCAAAATGGCAGGTAAAGGACCAGGCCCCTTTTTGCGATTCGGGACTGCGTCACTTTAACTGACAATTGCGCGGTCGTGCGACGTGGCTCCCAAACAAAATTAGCGTCCTTTTTTCCCCACAAATAGAGATTTCTTTTGGTGGTATTTGATCACCTCTGCGGTTTTTATTTTTTGTGCTATAAGCAAAAATAGAGTGACAATTTTGAAAAAAAATCAATATTTTTAACTTTTTGCTATAATAAATATCCCCCAAAAATATATAAAAATATATAAAAAACATTTTTTTCCTCAGTTTATGCCGATACGTATTCTTCTAGATATTTTTGGTAAAAAAAATCGCAATAAGCGTTTATCGGATGGTTTGCGCAAAATTTATAGCGTTTACAAAATAGGGGATAGTTTTATTGCATTTTTATTATTTTTTTTTTACTACTAATGGCGCCGATCAGCGATTTTTTTTTGTGACTGCGACATTATGGCGGACACTTTGCACAATTTTGACACATTTTTGGGACCATTGTCATTTTCACAGCAAAAAATGCATTCTTTATTGTGGAAATGACAGTTGCAGTTTGGGAGTTAACCACAAGGGGGCGCTGAAGTGGTTATGTTTCACCTAGTGTGTGTTTACAACTGTAGGGGGGTGTGGCTGTAGGAGTGACGTCATCGATTGTGTCTCCCTATAAAGGGGATGACACGATCGATGCAGCCGCCACAGTGAAGCACGGGGAAGCCGTGTTTACAAGCGGCTCTCCCCGTTCTTCAGTTCCGGGGGCCGATCGTGGGACCCCATCGGCGATTGGGTCCGCGGGTCCCGCAGTCCCAGTCCCGGAGCTTCGGACCGGGTCGCGGGCGCGCGCCCACGACCCACGGCTGGGTAGATGGACAGGACGTGCCGGTACGTCCATCTGTCCAGCCATGCCATTCTGCCGACGTATATGTACAGGCGGCGGTCCTTAAGTGGTTAAAGGAGCATCACATGCTTGAAACAATCTTATTTATCCACAATTTTGAAAGGGTGCTAAGAATTTTAACCAACCCATTTTTGGAGTTTTGTGTGACATTATGTCCAATTTTCTTTTTTCCCTCCCTTTTTTTGTTTTGTTCCAATACACACAAAGGGAATAAACATGTGTATAGAAAAACGTGTTACTGCAATACTTTTCTGTGAGAAATACTTGATTTTCTGGAAAATTTCTGGGGTGAAAAACAATTTCAGCCATGACTGTACATAGTTACATAGTTAACCTGGTTGAAAAAAGACACAAGTCCATCTAGTTAAACCAATACAAGGGAAAACAAATCATACCATCCCATATACACAATGCTATACCCACAGTTGATCAAAAGGAACACAAAAAGACCCCAGAAAAACATGATCCAATTTGCTCTAGCAGGGGGAAAAAATCCTCCCTGATCCCCCCGAGAGGCAATCAGATATTCTCTGGATTAGCTTTACCTACAAATGTTAGTAGCCAGTTATATTATGTACATTTAGGAGAATTTAGCAATGGCAGCATCAGTTTTTCTGTTCGTGACAGGTTTTTTTAGGCAACTATTTTGGTATCTCTATTGTATGCTGACAGTAATTTAGATGATCATTTAGTGTTCATAGAGAGGGCAGGAAACTCTTACATAGTTGGGGCTGTTATGCTTCTGCCTATTTGGAGAAGATATTCTTTGGAAACATATCTACTCTGTTGCCTTAAAATATTAACAGTCCCACATGATGACACAAGATTCAGTGTTGGCTTTTGGTTTCTCAGTGTCTGTGGCCTTCTCAGGCCTCGTACACACGGTCGGACCGAACCGATGAGAATGAACCAAAGTTCAGTTTCATCGGACCAAACCGAACGTGTGTATAGGCCATCGGTCTGTTTTCCTTCGGTCCAAAATTTTAAAACATGCTTCAAAACGGAACTGATGGACCGCTGCCCCATCGGACCAAACCGATGGTTAGTACAGAAAAGCATCAGTTCAAAACCCGCGCATGCTCAGAATCAAGTCGACGCATGCTTGGAAGCATTGAACTTTGTTTTATTCAGCACGTCGTGTGTTTGACGTCACCGCGTTCTGACCCGATCGGATTTTGGACTGACGGTGTGTACACATATCAGGCCGTATGGCCACTTCAGAGGTGAACCGATGAAAACGGTCCGACAGACCAGTCACATCGGTTTGGTCCGACCGTGTGTACAAGGCCTTAGAGACCCATGTCTACAATAAAGAATTCTTCAGGCACATGTAGGAGCTTGAAGGGCCCAATACCTAAATGTTTTTCTTTTTTATTATACAATCCTTTTTCAACTTTAACTCCAAAATGTTTTCATCATGTTAGATTAAAAGATCTGTTTTCTTACATCCTGTCATACCCCAGAAACACAGTAACTTAATTTTTTTATGCACATGCGGTAGACTTACAATATGTCTGACATATGTGTCTCTAGACAGTTACGTGCTTTAACTATGCTTTCATTCTTTATGCCTTCATTCTTCAGTTTCCTAACCTCTTACAACATTGTGCAATTTACCTCACACTTGAGATCACTGTACTAAAATCTTTGTTTACTGTTGGCCTACATTTTATTGTTACAGCTGAAGGCTGACTCACAGCGAGTCTCAGATGTTGAAATACTGTACAAAAAAGGCAAATTTGTTCGAAGTTGACAGAACAAAGAACTGACCGTTTGGAGATTGCAAATTCCAGACTCGGGGTTAATGAAGACTATGTCACATATTTGGGAGTTAGCTGTGTATAGCTGATTTTACATATTCCATTACATAAAAAGCATCTCTGAGAAATTGAGAGTGAGAAAATAAGTAATCGTTTTCCTACTGTAGGTTGCAGACACACAATTTTAGTGCTATAGGGACCGGTTGGAAAGGGGAATGGAAGGCATTTATTTACAGGGCTGGCATCCGTTCTTAACCTCTTTCCGACCACGTAACACATATATGCAGGGGTAGGAAAAGTGGGCTTTAACACTCAGTGATAATTTGTAGGATAATATTAAGGATTGCCAAAAGGCACCAACATCCTACATTATGGTCAAAAGGAGAAGAAGAACAAGATGGACTTTTAGGAAAACTCAATTAAAATCAATACATTTTATTATTCGAACATATATAAAAACATTCCTATAAAAGACAGAACCAATATAATAAAACGGACATCCCTAAGTACCTCCCCCAGAGTTACATGTATTAGTAACCTAATACATCAAATTAACAGCTCCCAACTATAAAAAAAGAATAACAGGTAGGGCCCTTTCACACGTGCGGACTGTATGTCCGCATTTTCATCCGTCCGTTGCGGATGAAAACGGGACATACATTGGTCCCTATGTGATTACGGGTGTCAGCGGATGACCATCCGCTGACACCCGTAATCGTCCGCCTCCGCAAAGATCCACATTTGCGGACGGAAGAAAATCCTATTTTTCTTCCATCTGCCGGATCGGATGAACACGGACATACGGTCCGTGTTCATCCGATCCCCCATAGGGGAGAGCTGAGGAAAGACAGGGTGGTCCCTGCACAGTGTGCGGGGACCGCCCTGTCAGCTGCCAGCTCAGCGGGGATTTTACGGAGGATCCCCGCTGAGCTTTTGCGGACACACGGAGCGGATCATTACTGATCCGCCCGTTTGAAAGGGCCTGTAAGGTGTCTTGCGTGGGTGGCTAATCAAGCTCAATCTCAATGCGCTTGATTAGCTTCATCAGGAGGTGAGGGGAGCTGAAAGGTAAAATATAATGATTTACAGCACAGAGAAGGTGATTTTCAATAGCAATAATAATAATACCACTCAAACATCATAGAATTCTAACCAAGGTATATAGGTCCAAACAAGAACAAGAGGTGGTGCAGCCTGGTCAGAGGCATGTATTATCTCTCCCTGGGGGCAGGTGTAGGAGTCAGGGCAAGGCCTGGTAGGATAGTGATAGGATAATGAGTTTTGCCACTTTGTCCGGACTCCCACACCTGGCCCCAGGGAGAGATAGTACACGCCTCTGATCATGCTGCACCCCCTCTTGTTCTTGGTTGGCCCTTTATACCTTGGGCCTTTTTCAGATTACTATGATGTTTGTGTGGTATTATTATTGCTATTAAAAATCATCTACTCTGTACTGTGAATCATTATATTTTACCTTTCAACTCCCCTCAACTCTTGAAGAAGCAGGGTTGAACGTGTTGAGCTTGACCAAGATTACCCCCTCATGGAAGACACCTTATCTGTTATTCTATTTTTGGTTGGGAACCATCTGTCCATTTGATGGCCTAACTACTCTGTAGGAGGTTTATTTCATTATATTTGTCCTGTCTCTTAAGAGAATGTTTTTACACATGTTGAAATAATAACATGTATTGATTTTATTTGAGTGTCTTGCTGGCACCTTAAAAAAACATCTTGTTCCTCTTCACCTTTTAACACCCAGTGGTTGCCCATATGTGACCTTGGTGGCCTGAAGTTGTATGCTGAGCCAGCACAATAACCGATCTCTGTCCAACAGTTCTCAGTCACTGCTTCTGATCAGGAGCCAACAGAGTGAGCTCCCCATCATGTGACAGCTGTAAGAGACAATTATTACAGTCACATGATATAGAAGCCACACTATCCACCGCCATTAAACCCCACTTAAAGGGCTGTCGGGAGGCAGTGTGAAGTTGTGAATAAAATAGGAAAGGGGTAAATTCCCTCTAAGTAAATTTTTTGCTGTCTCAGTTTCATTGGAGAAATTCATCTTAAAAGAGAAGTATGGGATTTTGTTTTATTTTAGAATCATACTTACCTAGGTGGGTGCGGCATCTTTCCCCTGCAGGCTCTAAGGCCAAGAACCTAGCAATCAAACACCACTGATCGCTCTGTTCTCAAAGCTCCCTGAGCAGAGAGCTGTTGACTCACTCACTGGAGTGCTGGGCTGTGGGGGGGGGGGGGGGAAGCTGAGAGGCTGAGCCAGATGCCGGTCCAGGCATGTGGGAGGATCCCGACCACATGGTCACGATCTTTCCAAAGCCTGGACTGGCTCTTTGACGTCAACCGACAGCGGGCTTTGGCCTGCTTGTCTGCTGAAAATGGGTCACAAGAGAGCAGAAACAACTGCACTCCTGTGATTAACAGGAGAAGTACAGCCAAACAAACTTTGACTGTACATCTCCTTTACCTTTAAATTTCAAGATGCAACAGGAATTAAGAGGAAATCTCTACAAAGGAAGTAGCATGCATAGGTGTTCCTATTGGAAGATTCTGCCTAACCTGTGCTGGCTACTGTATAATCTTGTATTCCCCCCCCCCCCCATTTTTTGTCTCTGACAGAGGAATGTAATCCTCCCTCTCTGTATCCAAATTGAAATAAAAAAGTTTTGGCTTGCATACACGTTAATGCAGCAATTTTTGAAACAAAGTCAAATCCAGAAATAAACTGTTTATATAATCAGTACTGCAGGGTTGTTTCTGCAAGAACTCAGAAGAAGTAATGACGGTGCATGGAACAACACAGCACTTCACACATGGTGGCTGAGAATAATGTCTTTCTCGCGTACATTTTTCAGGAACCTCCCCACAAGGGTAATTCTGCTAAACACAGGTTAGAGAAACAAGGAAATCAATGGATCACAAAACAACTAGGACAAACAACTGTTCCAATGAGACTATTCAAAAATCCTCCTCTGGTGCATCAGGGACGTGGTTGCAACTTGTCCACAAGTGACTGGACAGTAAATGTTCTACTTGCTGCCAGAGACACTATAATATACTTTCCTGTGGTCCACCAAGCCAGACAATTTCACACATCCCACATTCCCAAGTTAGAAAGTTGTTCCAGCGGAATTACTCTCATTTTGTGGGGTAAAGAAATGAGGGCAATATGAACACATTTTGTTTACTAGGGTGCTCTGAGTGCTACTTTCCCCAGGTCCCTTTATTCCTGTACATTAAAATAGGAAAATAGGCTCAATATATCAGTCGGAATATCGCTTGGTAAGGCTTTATCGGGTTTCGGATGTTGGGGAGCAGGGATATTTGTTTTGTGTAGGACGACCAGGATATTTGCAGGGTCTCTGTAGAGAGTGTCAGCCACCGCACCAAAATGAGCTGTTCAGCCTTATTTAAAAGGGTTGCCTCACCCAAGATGGTCGCCGAAGGTCACCAGAGGTTGCAGTGTCCAATCAGACAGCTGTTCCCTCTGTAACACCTATGATGCCTGCAAATGAACAATGTTTCCCTAAGCCTCTGTATAGTAGTACAGAACCACCCACTGGAGGAAATACTGGGAAATGACATGCTTGCAGTAGCTCAGGGTCCATATTATATCTAATTATAAAACATTATGATTGGCAAATATCCTGTCTCTCCTTCAACAAACTCAGTAATACCCTGAATCCTGGAAATGCTACCACATTTCATGGCTTGACTGTATTTTTACACTTAAAATGTCCCTGCTCCCTAAATTCCAGAACCCCATTGGGCCTATTTTAATGTGCTTTCATGCACTTCAGCTTCTCTTTCAGCACAGATGATATGGACTCAGGCCATATAGCTTTCATACCATTCAAGTCAGCCTTTTTGGGTAAGCCTTAAAAGAAATGAAACTACCAATACTGCTTTGTATACCTTATTATGGATCCTAAAATCTCAATGTAAGAACCAACAATTCCATTCCAAAGTATTCATTACAATTTAGGAAAGGGTCAAACACTAAGGCAAACTAATTACCCCACTATAGCAACTAGTACATAATCTTGACTCTTCCCCATGGATTTGATTCCAGTGTTAGTCAATGAGTGATTCAAATATCAGTTCCTCTCCTTCGGTGGGACCTTACCCTTTGACAAGTGGAGGATGTCCTGGTACTTGATAAATAAACAACTTTTATCATTATTACATGACTCTTTGCACAGATTTCAAAAGGTCAAGACACCATAGAAAACACAGTATGTTTTTACTAAAGCTAGAGAGGGCAAAACTACCGGGCGTATAAGACGACCCCCTAATTTTACGTTTTTTTTAAGATTTTTTTGCCTGTACTCACTGTATAAGACGACCCCCCTTCTGAGGCTTCCGAGGCTTCCCGCGCTTCATATTTCTTCCTTCTTGCTGGAGCTGGAGCCGGAGCCGGAGCCATATCCTTCTTCATTCTTGCTGGAGCTGAAGCCATATCCTTCTTCCTGGAGCTGGAGCCAATCATGGCGAGTGATGTATTCTAATAATGAATACAAAGCCTGTATGGATTGGCAGAGGCTGTAACATCATCAGCCCGCGCCTTTCTGCCTCTCAAAGCCAAGCCCAGCAGGCTACTGTATGTAGCCTGCTCAGATTGGCAGAGGTTGTTACTCCAATCCGAGCAGGCTCTGTATTCATTTGAATACATCGCTCACCGGGATTGGCTCAGTGGTATATACTGTATGTAGCCGAAGCTACATACAGTATTACCGCACATCCAGCAGGCATCCGAGCAGCTGACCCGGCATATAAGATGACCCCTGCTTTTTGGCCATTTTTTTAAAGCGGAGTTCCGGCCACAATTTAGCTTTTTATATATAAATACCCCTGTAATACACAAGCTTAATGTATTCTAGTAAAGTTAGTCTGTAAACTAAGGTCCGTTTTGTTAGGTTGTTACAGCATTTAGACACTTTATAAAATAGAAATTGACTGGGGCCATCTTAAGTGTGGGCATCATGAAGCCAGACTGTATGACTTCCTGGATTTCAGCCTTGCAGATCTCGCACATGCTCAGTGCTGCACAAGCAGTGTCAGATCAGGTTTCAGCACCTGTGCTGTCCAAGTCACATGATTCTTTGAGACTGGGGAGTGCACAGACTCCTGGAAAGTTACACCCACTACATTCCCAGGAGTCTGTGCGGTGAAGGTTAGTAAGCTATAAACACCTAGGTGCAGGAAGTGGGAAGATTAACTATTCTGCCTAGCAACAACACTTTGAAGGCATCTAAAAAAAAAAAAAATTCGTAAAGGACTAATGACATTTTTTTAAAACTACTGATGTAATGTTATATTTATGGGTGGAACTCCACTTTAAGTGTAAAAGGTCTTCTAATATGCCGTAAAATACAGTAGTCACAATTCTGCAGAGAAACCATTCAGCTTCCAAGTTTTATTGCTAAAGCTTAAAATGGAGTTCCACCCAAAAGTGGAACTTCCGCTTTAAGCACTCCTCGCCCCCTTACATGCCACATTTGGGGGGTACCTAGTTTTGACAGGTAATTCCTGTCCCACTTTCTTCTTCCGTCACCTCGCCACCTAGGCGACTTCTCCTCTCCCCCTCCTTTTCTGCAATCTTCAGAGAATTTTTTTTTGGAAGGTGCATGTGATTGGCACAGGGTCAATCAGCACTGTACAGGCAGAGGGTCAGCGGTTCAGCAGCCTCATAGGACATAGTTAGTCAGGTTGAAAAAACACACAAGTCCATCAAGTTCAACCATAAGAAATAAAATAATAATAATATCATACAATTACATATACCCAATTCTGTACCCACAGTTGATCCAGAGGAAGGCAAAAAACCCAGCAAAGCATGATCCAGTTTGCTACAGCAGGGGAAAAAATCCTTCCTGATTCCCCATGAGGCAGTCTGATGTTCCCCAGATCAACTTTACCTATAAATGTTAGTACTCAGTTATATTATGTACTTTTAGGAAAGTATCCAGGCCTTTCTTAAAGCAATCTACTGAGCTGGCCAGAACCACCTCTGCAGGGAGTCTATTCCACATTTTCACAGGACAATCAATGGAGAATGAAAACTCCTCCTACAAACTTTAACCAGACACTGATAGAAGTCACAATACTGCTCTAACTGCTGATAAGAAAAGGTAGTTTATATTTACTAAAATAATTGCATTTCTATGTTCTGTGTACTGTGGAAGACCAGAGGTAGTGAATGCAGGGCTCTGGGTTTAGCAACACTTTAAGTATATGTGTTCAATCATATTAGGGAAATGTTTTCATTGGATATCAGTAGTATGTATTAAGAACAAAAATAATGCTACAATATATTTTGAGCATACAAATGAAACACTGGAATGCACTGACAGAGCTACTGTCCCAGCATCCATCAATATTACATTCATTTTCTATTTCTACATTTTCGATCCAAAACAAATACATTTATTTTTGGCTTTCTGAAGAAGAGAAGAGAAGAGAGCTGCCAAGTGCTGAATATTCCAATGCCTAGAGCAACAATCAGGAAAATAACAAAAATCCAGGTGGGGGACCTTTTACAACCGGGGAAGAATTGCTTTTCAGCTTTTGCAGTAAAGCTTGCCATACACTGTTAGCTTTTTCTATGCTTTGTTTATAAGAGTGGAAGCACATTCTGAAGCTATACCTTCCATGAGCAGTGGCAGGGAAGCTGATTTTACTAAAAGAATCTTCACTTAATACTGTACAGTGTGTTATATTTTGCCTCAGTTATCCAATCATGTGAAAAAATAAATAAAATTGAATATACCATTAAGGGTACATGCATATGGATGTATGCTGGCGCGAATGTCCACTAGTGTAAAATTACTGTGCCCGTGAAGCTGCAGGTGGTGCATACAGTCAGCCATAGAAGTAAATGGCTGTATGCACTCGTACTAATGTAAACACTGATTTCCTTTTGCATCATGTTTACCTGTGTATGTGTCAATCACATATTCCCTGAACATGAAACGTCCGCATTTGGGAAATTTGGCAAATGCAAATGCTCATGTAAACATGTAGGGCCAGATCCACGTAGAGCGGCACATTTGTAAGTCCGGCGTAGTGTATCTCAGATACACTACGCGGCCGTAACTTACAGCGTATTTCCTGTATCCACAAAGAATTTGCGCCGTAAGTTACGGCGGCGTAGTGTAAATTTGTCGGCGTAAGGGCGCGCAATTCAAATCACTAAGTTGTGGGCGTGTTTTATGTTAATACATCTTGACCCAACGTAAATGCCTTTTTTTTTTAACGGCGCATGTGCCGTCCGTGGGGGTATCCCAGTGCGCATGCTCCAAATTAACCCGCAACAAGCCAATGCTTTCGACGTGAACGTAATTCTACGCAAAGCCCTATTAGCAAACATTTTACGCAAACAACGTACACGACGGAAAATTCGACGCTGGCCCGCGGTAACCTTACGCCTGGAAAACGCCTTACGGAAACGACGTAAAAAAATGCGCCGGCCGGACGTACGTTTGTAGATTGGCGTATCCAGCTAATTTGCATACTCGACGCGGAAATCAACGGAAGCGCCACCTAACGGCCAGCGTAAATATGCACCTTAGATCCGACGGCGTACTAAGACGTACGCCAGTCGGATCTAGCCCAGCTTCAGGCGTATCTTGTTTTGTGGATACAAAACAAAGATACGCCGGAGCAACCTAGAAGTTACGCGGCGT
Source organism: Rana temporaria (assembly GCF_905171775.1). NCBI lineage: Eukaryota > Metazoa > Chordata > Amphibia > Anura > Ranidae > Rana > Rana temporaria. The sequence continues at coordinate 258,510,024 of NC_053489.1, read as the reverse complement.
ATCAATAGATACGCCAGCGTAACTGCTTCGTGGATCTGGCCCGTAGTGTGTAAAGCCATTCACTTTTATGAATGGTTGTGCGTGTCACCTGTAGCTACCTGGGCACAGGAAATCACTGGGAATTTTACATTAGAGGACATCTGGGTCTGAAAATGTTTGCGTGGTTGTACACTATAAAGCTCAATTTAAAAAAAATCTACTTTTGTTGCAATATTTACTTTAAATTTGGCATCCTCCTCTGCAATTGTTCTTTTCCATCACATTATAATTGCCAGCAGTATTCAGTCGACTTCCTCTAAATCCAGGCTGTGCTGGATCCACCCCTTGACAGATGATGGGCAAATTTGTTTGGATATGATCTGAAGGCACATTTGGCGAAAGTCGCTTGCAGCTCGTACAGTGGGAAGTTGTTATTTAGCGGTAGAAGTAACATTGCCACTGAATTAATGTCTTCCGGTTGCAGAAGCAGCCAGAGATTTGTGTAGGTGAACAGGCCAAATTTGGTAATTTCAGTCAAATGCTCTGTGCCCCATAAACAAGTAATGGTTTACTTACCTCTATCCTATCCTATTCCAATGCATTTGCCATACATATATTTACCCAAATATGGACACTGAGTTATGTGCCATATTGGTTTACATTTGGCAATGACTAATTTAGCTAAATAGATCCTGGCCATATTTATTTTTGTATGTAAGTCGTACTAACTTAGGTGTGTGTATCTTACCATGTTAATCATTAGCTAGATTCAAAGAGAGTTAGGCCGGCGTATCAGTAGATACGCCGACCTAACTCATAATCTGCGCCGTCCTAAGTTTAAGTGTATTCTCAAACTGAGATACACTTAAACCTAGCTAAGATACGACAGCCTGCGCCGTCGTATCTTAGGGTGCAATATTTAGGCTGGCCGCTAGGTGGTGCTTCCGTTGAGTTCGGCGTAGAATATGTAAATGACTAGATACGCCTATTCACGAACGTACGTGCGCCCATCGCAGTAAAGATACGCCGTTTACGTAAGGCGTTTTCAGGCGTAAAGTTATTCCATCAAATAGCTGGACTAGTCAATGTTAAGTATGGCCGTCGTTCCCCCGTCGAAATTCGAAAATCTTACGTTGTTTGCGTAAGTCGTCCGTGAATATGGCTGGACGTAATTTACGTTCATGTCGAAACTAATACGTCCTTGCGGCGTACTTTGGCGCAATGCACACTGGGATATGTACACGGACGGCGCATGCACGTCGGGTCACCCCTCATTAACATAAAACACGCCCCCAGCCTAATTTGAATTAGGCGCGCTTACGCCGGCCCCATTTACGATACGCCGCCGTAAGTTAGGAGGCAAGTACTTTGTGAATACAGTACTTGCCTCTCTATTTAAATTAAGCGCGCCCCCGATTCTAACGAACTGCGCATGTGCCGGGCTTAAAATAGCCCAGTGCGCATGCTCCAGTTCTCGGCGTAAAACGTCAATGACGCCGACGTGTGCGTCATTGACGTAAAGTCGTATTCAAGAACGACTTAGGGAAACTACGTAGCCGACGGAAAAACACGACGCGGACCCGACGCCATACTTAACATGGCCTACGTGGGACTTGCGTAAACTTACCCCTCATATAGCAGGGGTACGTTTACGCTTACGCAAACGACGTTAGCGACGGTTACGCGACGCAAAATCGTTCGGGAATCGGCGTATCAGGCTCATTTGCATAAACAAATGAGACCTGAACGTAAACGCCATCTAGCGGCGGCCGGCGTAATTACATTTAAGATCCGACAGTGTAAGTGACTTACACATGGCGGATCTTAAGTGTATCTATGCGAAAATGATTCTAAGAATCAGTCGCATAGATACACGGGCCAAAAAAGAGAGATACGATGGAGTATCCTGAGATACTCCATCGTATCCTTACTCAGAATATGGCCCATACACTTTACCTTATTATCTCGTATTTTATAGTTCACAGACGATTGTCTGGTTGCCGGGCTCTCCAAACGCTCTAATATCCGCACATCTTCTGACCTAGTGGATCTGACTACCACTGGTCAGTGTCTTGGCAGTCTGTCCGTCTTGCCAATAGGACTTTTGGGTTGCGTTCTGGTACATCTGACTCAGTATTTAGCAGAATTGGTGAGCACACAGTAATTCTTTATCTACTGATATAAATATGTAATGTACTATGTAATATTATATGTTGTATATTAATGGCGTATTTTTATGTCATACACAGACCACACTATTCAAAAGAAAAGTTGCAAGGCCCTGACGAAGCACGTCTGTGCGAAACTTGTTGGCTACCTGCACACTGTCATACACTCTGCTTTTGTAACTATTGTGGTCTATAATTACCGTTGGAATCTGTTTTTAACAATTATAAAATTTTTATATTTTTTCATTCATTCATTCATAAAACAACCTGTGTTTAGTGTGTTTGCCTTTTTATAGCAATTGACACCTCTCACATTAAAATCTCCAAATTTGGGGTCTTTCCCGGTCTTTCCCAGTGACGTACGAGGGGTGCGTCAGAGGGGGCGGGGTCACGTGACGGGTGGCCGCTTCCCCTATATAAGAAATGACACAGCTCCAGCGCGTCATTCCGCTGGGCTGTGTCCAGCGGAGAGAGGAGCTCGCCTGCTGCGCTCTGGACGGATGGATCTTTTCATCGCTGGACCGGACCGCTGATCACCCGTCGCTGGAGAGATCATGCGTCGCTGGATAGAAGACAACGTTGGAGCGGGGGGGCGGGCCGAGAGTGGATTCACATCGCTGGATTTTTTTATTTTTTTTTATTATTAAAGGATTATTTTCTACGGTGTCTGTGTGTTTTTTTTAACTATTTACACTTTCTTCGTGAAATCGTAGAGGTACAGTGTACCCCATTACCAATTCACATGTGGGGGGCAGGATCTGGGGGTCCCCTTTGTCCAGATTCTGATAAGCCCCCCGCCCGCAGACCCCCACAACCACCGGGCAAGGGTTGTGGGGATGAGGCCCTTGTCCCCATCAACATGGGGACATCCTCCCCATGTTGAGGGAATGTGGCCTGGTGCGGTTCAGGAGAGGGGGGGACGCACTCTGTCCCCCCTCTTTTCTGCGGCCGGCCAGGTTAACGTGCTCGGATAAGGGTCTGGTGTGGATTTTTGGGGGAACTCCACGCCATTTTCTTTTTAAATTTGGGGTGGAGTTCCCCTTAAAATCCACACCAGACCTGAAGGGTCTGGTATGGATATTTGGGGGGAACCCCACGTCATTTTTTTTTTAAATTGACGGCGGGGTTCCCCTTAATATCCATATCAGACCTGAAGGGCCTGTTAATGGAATTTGGGGGGACCCCCAGCTTTTTTATTTTTATTTTTTATGCATGAATCATCTCTGTAATTGCCAGCGCCGACAATTCATTAGAGCTGCAAAGCCGGTTTTAAATGCCTTTTTTTCTTTCAGAAATTACACTTTGTGCAGGGACAGTTCTATGTACTGGAAACATGCGCTTTTTCACATGCTGACTTTACACCCCCCCTAGGTACGAAATTTAATGTAATATTACACTTTTATTGTTTCACTTTTAGCATTATTAAATTCACTGCTCCTGAAAAAACGGCCGTTTTTAAAAACTTTTTTTTGCATTAATACATGTTTCCTGGGACAGGACCCAGGTCCCCAAACACTTTTTAGGATAATAACTTGCATATTAGCCTTTAAAATTAACACTTTAGATTTCAAATGTTCGAGTCCCATAGACTTTAACGGGGTTCTAAAGTTCACACGAACATTTGGTGTGTTCACAAGTTCTGATGCGAACCGAACAGGGGGGTGTTCGGCTCATCCTTAGTGCTGACCTGTTTAGTGCTGTAAGACAAAAGTGCTAACCACTAAACCACTGTGCTGCCTTTTCATATCTACCCGTGATTCAGTGTTTTTTTTCTTTGTCTGAATTTCTCACTTCCTGTTCCCCCTTAGTAAGCTTGCCCCCATCATCTGAGCCGTTCTGACTGGGGGTTAGTCAGCGTGCTCGCCCCCTCCCTTGGGACTACATACCTGCGGGGAGACGTTGTGCATTCACAGCGTGAACGGCTCGGATGATGGGGGCAAGCTTACTGAGGAGGAACAGGAAGTGAGAAATTCAAACAAGGAGAAAAAAACATTTAGAAGGGAAATCGAAGGAAAAGGTAAGTGAACTAACAATGCACTAGCTTAAAGGAACCCTTTTTAGAAAATAAAAAACAAACCTTTACAACCCCTTTAACTTCAATCATCCAAACATATGAAAAGAACATTTTTGTTCACTTTGAAAACACAATCTTTTCCAGATGAAATAAGTAAATTTGCTATTTACACAATTTCATAATTAAAGCGGAGGTCCGGCTTAAAAAAAATAAAACATAAAAGTCAGCAGCTACAAACACTGTAGCTGCTGACTTTTGATAAGGACACTTACCTGTCCAGGGTGCCCGTGATATCAGCAGCCGAAGCCGAGCAATCGATTGGGTCTCGGCTACCCCGCCGCCATCCTCAGTGAGGAAATCAGGACGTGAAGATTTGTGGCTTCACTGCCGATTCCCTACTGCGCATCATCGAGCCGCGTGGCGCTATGTGAATGGGCGGATGTCTCCTGGGACACACACAAGGTCCCAGAAGATCCAACGCGGACAAGGACGAGGCAGATTAGGACATCTGCCTAGTAACAGCCACTTCTGGTAAGTATAAAAAATAATAATACAATTTCAATTTTTTTTGTAGCTTTTTTTTTTTTTTTTAGGGTGGACATCCGCTTTAAAGTAAATATTCACTCCATAGTTTGAAAGTGGTAACGGGGGTCTCACACAATCTAAAGGACCTGCATATCTTTTGTTTCTTGGGGCTTTCTTGGGGGATGTTTTATTTAAAATGTTTTATTACATTGTTTTTTCTGGGTTGAGTTAAATCTTAAACCTTTAAAATGCTTACTAGGCTAGGCGGGATACATTTCGTCCAAGTTTACTATTTTGGGTCTGGATTTTGTTTTTTTTATGTCATGCACATTGTGTAACAATTTTTGGATGTATTAATGCCTTTTTGTACTTACATTTCTATGTAACTTATATTGTTTGTACCTGCCGATGTCTAGTAATACAAATTTCTAGCAAAAAAAAAAAAAGTGCATATTCACACAATTTATAGTGTGAGGATTCTCAACTTCTTCAGTAATCAGATTATTAAGACCTTGGCAATTAGCTGGGCATGGCTAGAAAATTACTTAAGCTGGCCATACATTATACAATTTTCTTATTCAATTGCCTTTAGATTGACCTTTAACTATGTAGTGCAAGGACATGCCGATTGCATTTAAATTAAAAGTGTTTAGGATTGACCTCATATTATATGGTTTTGGTAAACCTAAAGAAATGTTTTACAAGAAAATTGTGTTTTATATGGCCAGCCTTACCCACTAGTCCAAGCAGCTGCAAAGAATGGCAGCTGGAGAGAAAGCACAATGGCGCCACTCTAAGTGCAATATGTCATGTTACATTTATTGAATAAAAACAACAGCAAGCTTACTCACAAACATAGGTGAGATTGTGGCATGTATTATCATCAGAGGAACGTCCACAGGGGTCACTGCATGCAGCTGTGTAGTGGAGCGGGTGGCGGCGGTGGATGCCGTCGCTTCCTATGTCTCTGTCACACTGGAAGCCGTGTCTGTGACGTCACCTCCGGATGGACACTGACTCAGATGGATGACGCTGCTTCTGGGTGATACGGGGGAGCCAATAGGCGACGCGTTTACGGAGCATGCGCTCCTTTCTCAAGCCTCTCAAGAATGACAGCACTGGAATGAATTTATAAAGTATTGTAACCCTACTAAAGAAATTGTTCAATTAGGAGATCCACTACCAGTATCAAATTGTGGGTACCCTACATAACATACATTATTTTATCCTTTGTATTCCATAGTTCTAATGTAACATCCTCGTTAAAAGTTGGCTAATGACTTATCATGTACACACGATCGGTCTTTCCGATGAAAAAGTCAGATGGACTTTTTTCCATCGGTGTAAAAAAATAAAACATGTTTTAAATTTTTCCGATGAAAAAAAAAAATGATAGTAAATTCCGATCGTCTGTGTGGAACTCCATCGGAGAAAAATCCACTCATGCTCAGAATCAAGTTGACGCATGCTCGGAAGCATTGAATTTTTTTTTAGGGTCGTCGTAGTGTTTTACGTCACCGAGTTTTGGCACAGTCGGTATTTAGTCTGATAGTGTGTAGGTAAGACTGATGAAAGTCAGCTTCATTGGAATTCCGATAGAAAACTCGTACAGGTTATGCCGGCGTATCTATTGATACGCCGCGTAAGTTACAAGATGCGCCGTCGTATCTATGCGCAGTATTCTTGAACGTAGATACGCCTGAAATCTGGCTTCAGCCGACCGACGTAAGTCTTAGTACGCCGTCGTATCTTGGGTGCATATTTACGCTGGACGCTAGGGCCGCTTCCGTAGATTTACGCGTCGAATATGTAAATTAGGTAGATACGCCGATTCACGAATGTACTTGCGCCCGCTACGCCGTTTACGTTAGGCTTACGTCCGGCGTAAAGTTACCCCTGCTATATGAGGCGCAGCCAATGCAAAGTATGGACGTCGTAAAAAGCGTATCTTTTTACGTCGTTTACGTAAGTCGTACGTGAATGGGGATGTGCGTAGGTTATGTTCACATCACAGGCATTGAGCCGGCGTATCTTAGGGAGTAAATTTGACGTGATACTGAGCATGCGCGCGCATGCGCCATACGATCTGCGCTTTATTTGCATGGGGTCACGGATCATTTTAATAAAACACGCCCAACTCTTCCACATTTGAATTACGTGGGCTTACGCCGGCCAATTTACGCTACGCCGCCGCAACTTACGGAGCAAGTGCTTTGTGAATACAGCACTTGCCTGTCTAAGTTGCGGAGGCGTAACGTAAATAGGATACGCTACGCCCGCAGAAATATACGCTCTCCTACGTGAATCTGGCCCCAGGTGGTTTTCATAAATACTGCAGCTGAAATCTCTCACGTCCCCTCCATTAAATAGTGCAGAATATGTCCAATTTTCTTTTATTATAGATATTAGATTATTTTAAATATGGAATCTGTTAAGTAATCTGTTTGACACAGGGTACAGTAAGAATGCTAATGTCCTAAATATTTACTTCTGGAACATGAATGGTCTGCATTTTTCTGAAAGTGACAATGAATAGTTCTGGTTATCATCACTTTACAAAACTAGAACACATGTAAACTTTGCAGAGAGGCAAAATTTAGCAGTGCTTCCACAAGTGGAAGTATTGATTTATATCATTTTTCCGCAAGAATCCGTTCTACAGAGAAGTATGTTTTAACTGCGGTCCAGCTGGGCCGTATTTGTTCTAAAAGCCAAAGATAATGATTAGAAATGTTTTCCTAAGTTAGCATAAAAAGTAAAAGCAGACAAAGTGGATGAAGAAATCAATAATTAGACAGATGTTCATTATAACAAGATCCCTTTTACCCCGACTTTGAAATTCATATTGATTTTGTGTTCCACCTCAAACATATGGCAGCCACTTTTTCATAGGACCATGGGACAGTGAAGTTTTCGAAGATTTTCTGTATTCAACAATAAGTTCTTCCAGCATGAACTGGCAGCGGCAGTTAATCTGGTGAATAACATACTTCCTGTGCCTTGACAGTCTGAACAAAAAAAAACTTGGTCCCGGCCCTGGTTTGGTGTTTAGACGAGGTGGTGAGAGGGAGAGGGCTGAGATACTGTTCACACACATGGTGTACCCATGCAGATAACCGGGCACTGGAGGTCCTATGGGGGGGGGTTAGACAAAGAAGAGCTAGTCATTTTATGACAGGGGTGTGGTAAAGGGGTCCATTATTCCACTTCCTTTCACTAACTTTGGGGCTGATTTTCTTGCAATAACCAGGAGTAAGGGGCACAGTATTTTACTGACTACTGCATTCTGTACAAAGTCCTGTATCTTACATAGTGCTAAGCTCTGCATTGCATTCACTATTTTGTACTAATAATTCTGACCTCTGCATTGCATTGACTATATTGTACATTATATTCCTGACCTCTGCACTGCATTGACTATATTGTACATTATATTCCTGACCTCTGCACTACATTTGACTATGTTGTACATTATACTTCTGACCCATGCCTTGTATACACTATGGGCCAGATTCAGGTAGACTTACGACGGGCGTATCAGTAGATACGCCGTCGTAAGTCCGAATCTCCGCCGTCATATATTTAAGCGTATTCTCAAGCTGAGATACGCTTAAATATTGCTAAGATATGACCGGCGTAAGTCTCCTATGCCGTCGTATCTTAACTGCATATTTACGCTGGCCGCTAGGGGCGTGTACGCTGATTTACGCCTAGAATATGTAAATCAGCTAGATACGCCTATTCACGAACGTACGCCCGGCCGTCGCAGTACATATACGTTGTTTAAGTCTTTTTCCGGCGTAAAGTTACCCCTGCTATATGAGGCGTAGCCAATGTTAAGTATGGACGTCGGGCCAGAGTCGAATTTTCCGTCGATTACGTTGTTTGCGTAAGTCGTTCGCGAATAGGGCTGTGCGTAATTTACGTTCACGTCAAAAGCATTGACTATTTGCGGGTTCATTTGGAGCATGCGCACTGGGATACGTTCACGGGCGGCGCATTCGCTGTTCGTAAAAAGCGTAATTTACGTGGGGTCACGATGATTTTACATAAAACAAGCCCACATCTTACACATTTGAATTAGGCGGGCTTACGCCGGCCAATTTACGCTACGCAGCCGCAACTTACGGAGCAAGTGCTTTGTGAATAATGCACTTGCCTGTCAAAGTTGCGGAGGCATAGCGTAAATAGGATACGCTACGCCTGCACAGAGTTACGCGCTCCCTACCTGAATCTGGCCCACTGTTTTAAACTATACTCCTGAACACTGCACCGTATACACTAAGTTGTACATTATCACCCTCATCCCTGCACGGTATCTGTTATGTGGTACATTATACTCCTGACCACTGCACTGTATACACAATGTTGTATGTTATACTTCAGACCCCTGCACTGTACATGGTATCTTGTACGATATACTCCTAACCTTTGCACTGCATTCACTATATTGTACATTATACTCCTGAAATCTGCACGGCATTCATTATGTTGAACATTGTTGTACATTATTCTCCTGACCCCTGCAATGTATATGCTATGTTTTGTATTTTACTCCTTACCCCTGCACTGCATATACTGCATTGTACATGTGGTGGGCGTTGACCTAGACCTGTGACTGCAAGCACACACACATATATCAAGGGGATCTGGAGAGGTCTGGATGCTATTGCTTTGGCTCTGAGGACGAGGGTTCGCCTTCGCAATGCATCAGCCATATTTTAAGCCATCTGGACTCCCCAGCCATCAGGTCCCAGTCAAAAGCGTTTGGTGACATCCATTTCCATTGACGGAGTGGTATAAACGCTAGCTTTTTTAACTTGTTTGTGAGTAGCCAATATCTCTGTACATTTTAATTAAACCTTGCAATTGGTAATGCATAAGGTCAGTGCGCCCTTCTTTTCCTTTTGTTTACATTACAGTAAAATCTTGGTTTGAGAGCGTTTTTCAAGATGAGCAAAATGTTTTAATAAATTTTGCCTTGATATACAAGCGATGTCTTGATATAAGAGTAGCGTCATATCATAACTGAGTATAAAAAAGAAGAGAGGAGCTTCTAAGGCCTCGTACACACGACAGGTTTCCTCGGCAGAATCCATCAAGAAACTTGGTGGGAGAGATTTTTTGCCGAGGAAACCGGTCGTGTGTACATTTTTCATCGAGGAAACTGTCGAGGAAATCGTCGAGTCAAAAAGAGAGCATGTTCTCTTTTTCCTTGACGGGAATGGAGAAAATTGGCTCGTTGAGTTTCTCGACAGCCTAACAAGAACTCGACGAGGAAAACGATGTGTTTCGCCTGCCGAGTTCCTCGGTCGTGTGTACGAGGCCTAAGTGTAGCAATAAGGTTACATTTAATGAAGGTACAACATTTAGCAACTTATTGCTACACTTAGACACTAAGAGGTGCCTCTCTTCTCTTTTATACCCTATAAAAAAATGCTTTGATATACAAGTGCTTTGGATTACAAGCATGTTTCTGGAATGAATTATGCTCACAATCCAAGGTTTTACTTTATACTCCTGATCCCTGTCCTGTATTTACTATGTTGTACAATTTAGCCCTGCCCCTGCACTCTATACACTATGTTGTATGTTATATTCCTGACCCCTGCATTCTATTTGCTATGTTGTATGTTATACTACTGAACTGTATATGCTATGTTGTATGTTATGTTCCTGACACCTGAACCGTATACATTATGTTGTAAGTTAATCTCCTAAGCCCTACACTGTATTAACTATATTGTAAAGTATACCTCTGACCTCTGCACTGTTTATGCTATGTTGTACATTATACCCCTGCACTGTATACACTGTCACTGTAGTAATGAAACTAGCTGGGAAGGGGTTAACATCTTGGATAATCATCTAGTATTAAAGGTAATCATACGTTTGGATCAAATTATTTAGGCTTTACTATAAGCTTGAGAGCAACTTTAAGAGGATAAGGTGGCACAGTACGTCAGACAGCACCATAAACAAGCATAACTGTACAGTATGCTGCATTGCCAGTTTTAATATCAGAATTCTCAAAAAATTTTGAAATGAAATGAAAACCACAGAGAATACTTGGACTGCAGAGAGGTTATAAAATATTCCTTTGTTCATTCTTACTGATCATTATCTGTTTTTTTTTATTAAGTGCAAGCACTGATTTGGTTGTTTTTAAAGAACTGAACGCCAAGGAGTTGTCAGCTTCGATGTGTGCAGTAATTCATTGAAATGTATGCAGCCTGTAACGCACTCTTTATAGTAAAGCACTGCTGCAGCTTGTAACCACGTACTGGCCCAATGATCTACAATGTACTAAACTCATGTGGATTAAAGATATTTGCTTTGAACCGAATTCTGTCTGAAAGACTTGTGCATATGTTGTGATCTATTCCAAAGCAATGAATTCACTTACTGTACTGCCCAGTCGATTGTTCTAAGAGAATCATTTTATAGAAACAATATGATATGTAACTCTGTGTCACTGTGGGGTTGATTTACTAAAGCTAAATAGACTGTTTCACTTTGGAAGGGTATCTTTCACCAAAGTTTAATGAATGAGGTGAAGGTCTGACTTCATCATCCAATCATGTGCAAGTAAAAATACTTATTTTTTATTTTCCTTACACATGATTGGGTATTATTTGCAATATGCAATTTCACCATATTCACTAAGCTCTGGGGAAAATTCCCTTCCAAAGAGCAACTTCCCTTGCAAAGTAAACAGTCTATTTCTCTTTAGAAACTCAACCACAGTGGGCCAGATTCAGATAGGTTAGTGGATCTTTAGATCCGCGTAACCTATCTGATTTACGTTACGCCGCCGCTATTTTTTGAAGCAAGTGCTTTATTCAGAAAGCACTTGCCTCTAAAGTTGCGGCGGCGTATCGTAAATCCCCCGGCGGAATTCAAATTCCGTGGCTAGGGGGCGTGTACTATTCAAATCAGGCACGTCCCCTCGCCGATCGAACAGCGCATGCACCGTCCGCAAATTTTCCCAGCGTGCATTGCTCCAAATGACGCCGCAAGGACATCATTGGTTTCGACGTTAACATAAATTACGTCCGGCCGTATACGCAAACGACGCAAAAAATTCAAAATTCGGCGCGGGAACGACGGCCATACTTAACATAGGATACGCCGCACTTACCCCTGCTATAGCAGGAGTAACTTTCCGCCGGAAAAAGCCGAACGCAAACGACGTAAAAAAAAAGCGCCGGGCGGTCGTTCGTTTCTGAATAGGCGTAAATGCTCATTTGCATATTTGACGCGTAAAAGACACGGAAGCGCCACCTAGCGGCCGGCCTGGAATTGCAGCCTAAGATCCGACAGTGTAAGTCACTTACACCTGTCGGATCTTAGGGATATCTATGTGTAACCTGATTCTATGAATCAGTCGCATAGATACGACCGGCCGGCCTTAGAGATACGACGGCGTATCAGGAGATACGCCGTCGTATCTCCTATCTGAATCTGGCCCAGTGTGTCTGTACAGGTGTACTATATTACACCCATAGGTATGCTCCCCAAAGTTTAAATATGCACACGTGTGTGTGCGTGTGTATATATATATATATATATATATATATATATATATATATATATATACACACACACTTTCTTATAAAAAAATGTAAAAAACATTTTAAAATGTATTAATACATGGACGGTGTTAGTAGGGCAGTGGATAGTGTCAGTAGGGCTGTGGACGGTGTCATCATTTATTTTTTTCTATTTTACTATTATTTTTTAAAGTTTTATTTTTTACAACTTTTTAGGAACCCTGTTAGGGTGCTTTGGTGAAATATCAGGGGTGATCTGTGCTGCACAGGGCGGTTAGGGTGTGCCCAGGCACACCCCCTGCACACGCCTATGATTAAACCAATAATATTCTCAATTACAGACATCACAAAAAGAATTAGAGATGCTGCAGAGTGCTTCTAAAGTGATTTAGGCTTCTCTACTCAAAGATGTACGAATTAGTCATGTGCTGAGTAATTCTGGCAATACACAAATCCAGAACCATGTTAATAAAGCTAGCACTCAAACCATCTTGTTGGATCCAAGGTCATGTGATTGCTGTCAGGTCCAGGACTAGAAAACTACTGGCCTTGGTCAGACCCATAATACTAGATGTCACAGTCCAGGAGAGGACTGGGAATTTTTTGCCTGAGAGGCAAACACAACAAATTGGCCCCTTCATGGGATTGACAGATTTCTGTGGGCTAAAGTGTACTATGGAAAGGGTGTCATAGTGACGGCGTCCAGTGAAACCCCGCCCTGCCTCCTCCTCGTCCGTTATAGGCGAAACACTGAAGACTGACTCACTGCTGGGAAACTGAGTTTTCCGTCTATCACGGACGAGGACAAGGAGGAGGCGGATCGGGGTTACACTGGATGGCTGCCGACTGCATGACCGACTGCAGATCAGGTATGCAGATCGGCACAGTGAGGCTTGCAATGGGAACAGTGAGGCTTGCAATGGGTAAGTTACCTCCCACTGGCTTCTGGAGGATTCTAGAAAAGAGGAGGGGAAGAGAGGTGGAGCTGTCTGAGGTTTCTCAGGGAGCCCTGACCAATCCCCATTTAGGCAGGCCTCCTCGATATACCCAGGGTCAGTCCAGCAGATGAGAGTTGTCGGGTGGAAGAACTGAGGATGGAGTGCTAGGCTGTCAGGGCCTTTGAGGGCACTCCCCAGTCTGGGGGGGAGGGGTGACCTTGGGCCTGGGACTCGGGTGCAAAAAGGATCCCTTCAAGAACGCATGAAGGATCTGGACAGGAGGCACAGACTGAAGTCCGAGAGGACAGTGGGAGCTAGTACTGCCGGGCAAGTCTTCTGGAGGGAACCACCGCTATATGTGTGGCCAGGAGGGTCGGAGAGTGACAGGCACAGTCGGGAGGAGGACTGGGGAGGCAAGCCTGAGAGGACTGGGAGTGTGTAGTCTGGGATGGGTGCAGAGCCAGCAGGACTGTGATGTCATAAGCAGCTGCATCCAGGAGGGCTGGCAGGGCCTGAAGAGGACTTACTTGGAGCAGTAGTCCACTATAGGACAGCTAGCATTAAAAGACTTCCTATTTCAATTTGTTCTACATCAAAGGGACCCGCGGTTCCTGCCTGCAAAAGGCAGTTGCTGAGGCCTGACTGAGTTAGAGTTAGGCCTAGCCACATGCTAGGTGTGCCTGGAGTTAAGTGATGTGCTGGAGAGAGAGTAATGCCGCGTACACACGATCGGTTTGTCTGATGAAAACAGTTTGATGGACCGCTTTCATCAGACGAACCGATCGTGTGTGGGCCTCATCGGTTTTTTATCCATCGGTGAAAAAAATAGAAACCTGTTTTAAAATTATCTGATGATTAAAAAACGATCGTCTGTGGGCACGTCCATCAATTAAAAATCCACGCATGCTCAGAATCAAGTCGACGCATGCTTGGAAGCATTGAACTTCATTTTTCTCAGCACGTCGTTGTGTTTTACGTCACCGCGTTCTGTCACAATCGTTTTTTTTAACTGATGATGTGTAGGCACGACTGATGAAAGTCAGCTTCATCGGATATCTGATGAAAAAATCCATCAGACCGTTTTCATCGGATGAACCGATCGTGTGTACAGGGCATAAAAGTCTGCAAGCAAGTGATGTGCTGGAGTAAGTCAAGTGTATATAGTTGTCCCATCTGATTAATATACAATTAACCAATTGCTTGTTCTACTGGGCATCCCATATATCCATATCCAAGTTCAAATCCCTCAATAAAAATACAAAACAACCACATGGACTCAGAGGCGTCTCTAGGGGGGGGCCAGAGGGGGCCCTGACCCCCCCAACATTATGCTGTGCCCCACCATGTGCCCCCCCAAAAAAAAAAATTTTTTTTTTGCTTTTTTTTTTTTTTTTTTCGGGCCGCCGCTGGAGTAACAGTCTCTCCTGAGAGGGAGAGCGTCCCCAGTCAGCTCTGCGGGGCATTCCTCCCCCCTCCCTCTGCTCGCTGACACTGCATAATGCGAGCGTTCACACAACCACAGCCGCCCGATCTGCTCCTTCACCTGCATCGTCATTGGCACGGAGAAGAGCGAGTTGCAGAAAGGACTCCATGAGCACTGTGGGGGAGGGGGGCCCAAGCCTTCATCTCAGTTACTGAAAAAACAGACTGATTTCTCCCGTCCTTAGGACAGGAGAACCAGCCTGTAAATTCCGAGAGTGGTGACTGCAAGCTGAGCCAAGTGTCAGTCTATGACACTCTCTTACAGCCCAGCGAGTCTAGCCACCCCCCCCACTCTCCTCACATACGAGCAGGGAGGAATAAAGCTCCTCCTCCTTCTCCTTTCAGTCCCGCCCACACTATCTCGGTGTGCTGTATCTGAAGAGAGGGGATGTGTGTTCAGGAAATATGAAAATCAGCAGCATGTGTGTGAATGATGCCTGAGATTCTAGCCTGGACCGTGGGTATGTGTGTGCACTGCAGACTGCAGTACACTGTAATCACTGAACTGCATTATCTCTATCCCTTCTCTCCCCCATCTGTCTCCCTCCCCCTCTCCTGTTCTTTCAAGACATTCACAATTTACTTTCTGTAACGGTCACCACCGTTTACGATATTCCAATCCATCGCCCCACGACAGGTTATCCGACAGTCCGACAGACATCAGACACGACCCATTTCATTTCCCAGAATAAACGAGACAAAACAAGCTCTGGTACTGGCTCCAAAATGAATGAATGAATCCTTTAATGGTAACTTAGCTTTGTTATATACAGTACAAGCATGTTACAGTTAATCACAGGGACAAAGACACACTCCACCCACACATCACACAATGGGGGGGCTTCATACACATTCTTTTAGATAATAACATTACGATGAGTTAATTACTACTTATTACCCAGACGGTCTGGCACCGCATTTAGAGGGGTTAATTACTACAGCTTGACAAGTCACATTCCACACCTTAACAGTGTCATTAGCATACACAATGAACAGGTCTTAGGAGCAGACCTAATTAGCACAATGGACACAAAACAGTATTAGCATCACACAAAGGAATGTCTAGGAGCAGACTCAATTAACACCTCAAAAGCATGTGTCCCCCCATTGAATGAAAACACTCTATTGACCTGTCGGAGTCAGACTTTAACAACTTGTAATATTTCAAGATATCCTGCAATACATGAATTATCAGTAATGTCCCATCTCATGTAATTTATAATTATCATTTCTCAGTCACCCTATGCCCAAAAGGGCATAGTGACGCTGGCACAGGAGTAAACCCCATCCTTCAAAAGTCTCTGGGTGTCACGGGCCATTCTGTTACACTTTCACTTTCGGTTAGGCAGGTAATATACAATGCAAATTTTTTTCCTACATCCACAGATTGCAGGAAAGAAACTTGCATGATTCCCCCATCAACACAAACAGTGCTGAAGGCAATATCCCTCCTGCCCAGCAATTGTATTCTATACAGCAACCACTGGTGATAATCATAAGAGAATCTGCTCATTAATGGTTCAAATCTCAGCTAGTTCCTGCTGAACCAGCTGAGATTTAAACTGTCTATGGCTGGTCTTAGCTCTTAGGCAGCCCATACATTGATCACTTTTTTTCATTCAACTATTAGGTTGAATAAAAAAAAAAAAGAAATGATCCAATTCCCCCATCTACACATTATAGGTGGATGGGGGAATCGTCCCAGTGTGGACCAGTGCTGGAACAACCAGAGTTACTGTCCTGTCCCGGCTATTCACAGCGCTGGTCTCTGTCTCCATGGCAGCGGCGGCAGGACATTGGAACCCAGAGCTGGTTACTTTATAGGGCTGATGAACAGGAGGGCCAGCACAATTTGTTGTTAGAGATGGGCTGGGCATGTTCAAAATTCCACATGCCAGAGCCTGCCAGGAAGCCCACACTGCACAGCGCTAATCACAGGCAGTGAGACATTTCCCGGTCCGCAGCTGCACAGATCAGGAAATGTCTCACTGCCTGTGATTAGCGCTGTGGAGTGTCGGCTTCCTGGCGGGATCGGGCATGTGGGATTTCAAACACACCCGAGCCCATCTCTATTGGTTGTAGACAGTTGAGCTCCCTGCAGGTTGCTTAGCAGCAGTGGCGCTTCTCTGACATGCTGATCGTGATGCAATCCAGGTGATGCTCTTAGTCAAATCCTAGTGTTAAATATCAGAGATTTTATTGATCAAAGCCCACACTTTACAGGCATAGAGCCTACATGGCTGCGGAACATACATTTGATTATATATATATATATGTGGTTGTACTCTTGATGCTAATAAATACTGTGTTTATTAGATCTGACTGGGAGCATCACCTGGATCACATGCCGATCAGCATGTCAACAGAGAAGGTTATACAGCATTACTGCTGCTAGGTGACCAGCTGGGGGCTCAGCTCTCTATAACCAATAGTGCCAGCCTTCCCCTGCATGCACCAATAATGTCACCAGCACTAGGTCCTAATAGACTGCCGCCCCTGCCAAGGAGACAGACGCCAGACCAGCGCTGTCAATAGCAGGGACAGGACAGCTGGGGAACCCCACAGTGGCAGAACACCAGGCCCCGGTGGCAAGACAACCTTTGCAACCCTGAAAGTTCTCCCACTGCTTTGGACCCTTATATTTTCTTGGTGTGCTGGTGACATATATCTCGTGTTTTCATATATATACTGTATATATATAAAATTGCATTTTATAGTTGGCCCCCCTACTTTTTTCCCTGTCCCCCCATGTGCCCCCCCTAAATATGAAAGCTGGAGACGCCACTGCATGGACTGTTCCCAGTCACTTTTGAGACAATGAAGTGAATGCTGGGCTGCGCAGGGTGACAGGTGGGCCACAACTTTCAGCAACCCCTACAGGGGTCCCGCTCCACTTTTTTTTTCCTTGCATGTGATTGGGTAGTTTCAGTTAAGTGCATTTTCACCACATTTCACTAAGCTAAGGGAATATTCCCTTGCAAAATGAACAGCCTATTTGTCCTTAGTAAATGACCCCCCCCCCCATGTGTCACTGGCTGGTCAATGTCTAAATGTAAAGTATCTTGAATTAGGGCCACCGGCCCAACATATCAGTATAGGTACTGGCCTAAGGGGCAAATGCCCTCCTTCTCTGTAAGCCCAAACTTCTTTGTTAGAGTCAAATTACCAGACACAATCCCATGTAATGGGATACAGAGGTCTATTATCTGAGTTAGGGCTTGTTCAAACATGTAGCCAGGGGGTGGTAAAAGACAGTGGTTAGGACACCGTTTAATCACCCCTGACTACCCACCTAAACAAAAAAAAATGCAGAGAGTTGGTCTTCCCTTCTCTGATCCTACCCACCTTTCTCCCTTAACATCTGCTTCTGGATGCCTAATGTGGAAAGAAAGGTAGAAAAATAATCTACACATAACACATGCAATTTTCAAAACCACATTTAGGCACATGTGTAAGCAGGTATTACATATTTTCTCTGATCTCAATTTTTTTTTTTTAAATGACTGCTTCTTCTTCATGGAAGGAAATGCACCAACTGTTGGCAAATATGGCAGCCATTATTTATTCATTGATTGTGTTCACATGGTTGTAACATTCCTGCTTAGGATATCAATAACAGATGTAAGTAGTTCATGTCATCTACTGATTGCCAGTAGAAATCAAACTTAAAAAAATGATTACATTGTGTTCTGGAGTAAATTTCCTGATTGTGTTTTTTACCTATTTATTGAACGTTTTTTTGTCTTTTACTAATGTCCAAACTTCATACATCATTGGAGTTTTATGTGGGATTATTACCAGAGAGAAAATGATAAAACATAGGAATGCTAACAATGCAGGGTTTAATTGTTGCCAGAAAGAATAGGAAATATTTTTAATGATTTTCTATTCCTTAGGCAGGCCATACAGAAAAAAAAAAAGAGGGAACGGATGTGGTCTTGCACAAAACAACATATACACTACCGTATATTGTCAAAAGTATTGTGACGCCTGCCTTTACAAGCACATGAACTTTAATGGCATCCCAGTCTTAGTCCGTGGGGTTCAACCATGAGTTGGCCCACCCTTTGCAGCTATAACAGCTTCAACTCTTCTAGGAAGGCTGTCCACAAGGTTTTGGAGTGTGTCTATGGGAATGTTTGACCATTCTTCCAGAAGAGCATTTGTGAGGTTAGTCACTGATGTGGATGAGAAAGCCTGGCTCTCAGTCTCCGCTCTAATTCATCCCAAAGGTGTTCTATCGGGTTGAGGTTAGGACTCTGTGCAGGCCAATCAAGTTCCTCCACCCCAAACTCACTAATCCATGTCTTTATAGACCTTGCTTTGTGCAAAGCTCCTAATTGTATGTGATGCCTGTAATGTAACTTCTAGTTATGTAAAGACTTAGGAAAGCAGTGAATCAATGACATAACAAAAAAAATAAGAATTGCAGCTAGGCAACTAGCATTTTCAAAAGACTATAGCAATTGCAATCAACATATTTATACTGTGACAGATTTCCTTTAAAGTGTGTATAGTCAAAACTTTTCTTTCGTTTTTGATATAGTAAAGATGGGTAAAACGTGTCAGTTTATATTTTACTGTATTTGTCTTGTTGGGACTAGGGATGTTTTTAATCGACTAATTTCGATTAATTATAACGCACATACAGATCCAACTACTTTTAGCTGATCTCCCCACAGGCTGATTACCAGTGCAGCTACCAACCACAGGAAAAATGGATAGCAGGATACAAAACACACACAAAGGCAGCGCTCGATGGGAATAGCATTAAAACTTTTATAGTCTTCTAGTAGGTAACAAAATAAATATTGCACTGGAGATAAAATCGATGTAGCTACATAAACTGTAAAAATGGTGCGAGTAATACCAAACGGTAGCAAAAGCAGTCATAAAAACATGTAGCCAAGTATGAGGCCACGTACACACGGTCGGTCCATCCGATGAGAACGGTCCGATGAAGCTGACTGATGGTCTGATGTGCCTACACACCATCATTTAAAAAACCGATCGTGTCAGAATGCGGTGACATAAAACACGACGTGCAGAAAAAAACGAAGTTCAATGCTTCCAAGCATGCGTCGACTTGATTCTGAGCATGCGCAGGTTTTTAACCGATGCTTTTGCATACTAACCATCGGTTTTGACCTATCGGTTATCAGTCCATCGGTTAGATTTTAAAGCAAGTTCTCTTTTTTTTGACCGAAGGATAACTGACCGATGGGGCCCACACACGATCGGTTTGGACCGATGAAACGCTCCTTCAGTCCGTTTTCATCGCTTTTGACCGACCGTGTGTACGTGGCCTGATACCGCTATAAAAATGTGTACAACGATACCACTGCTGAATCCAGATGAGGAGGGGTTAACATCAGTTCGCCGGTATGTAGATGTCCCGTGAAGGGAACTATCACAACTCCCAGTGGATGGTTGTAGAATCCCAGGTTGATAGAGGGAAGTGATAGAGGGAAGTGTAACAGCCCTTGCGTGTGGCAGATAGTAAGGTCCCGCCGGCATGCAGATATGAAGGCACAGCAAAGGAGCCCTTCAGATGGACACGGCAAGCTCCCCCGGTGTCCGTGACATCACCGGATCTCCGACGAAACTCCCTAAAGACCCATAAGCTGGCGGAGAGGTGAGTACCAATCAAAAGAATTTTGATCGATCAAAAAAATGTACGATTAATCAAGGAATTAATAGTTAATTTCCACAGCCCTAATTGGGACATTTCATGTCGATAGATTTCACTTTACTTCCTGTCTTAGAGATGCAATAGGTAGTGAAACGAAATTTAAGCAAATAAAATGGAATTCCATTCTTTAAAAATGATCACCCAAACATTTATCCAGACTGGAAAATTTACTCTCACCTCCTAAACTGTTACTGCGTCCAAAAACTAAAAAAGAAAGAAGTTTTGGCTATGCATAGACTCATTTTGTTAGAGTCTACATTGAATAGAGCTACTGGATGAATGTTCTGTACTTTTTCCAGTCCTTAAGAGGAGCTCAGCATAACTTATAACTCGTGCTGTACACACCGCCTTGAACATATGCTCTTAGAGGGGATTTTAATACTTGTGTGTTGGCAAACTGCACCAGCGTGTAAGATATTCATTAGCTGCAACAGAACTCCTTCTTGGTAATTTTATGGTTCTCTAATATTTGCTATTTTTAAAATTTCCTTTTTTTTTTCAACTTTTCAGGAAAGTTCCTATTTCAACTTGTTTTGTATTCTTGTTTTCTTTTTTTTGTGCTGACAACTGTTTTCTATTTTCAATTTATTTTGTGCCGACTGAGAATGTAAATTGAATTTTAATGCTATTGTCCTTTGTTCTTTCGCTTTGGAAATATGTTCTGCATTAAAGAGCACGTATAAAGCAGAACAGTCCTGCGTATTACCCTTCAGCTTCTTGTGTAGTGAAAGAGCCAAGGAGAGATAATGTACATGATTTTATGGCCAACAGATGGTATAATTGGTATCATAGATTGTTTTTATGCAAAGAGGTCACAGGTTCAGTCTCCATCTGGAGCCTTCTTGGAAACCAATGTGTTCTGATTGTCCTGTTCAGGACTGTAATCCTAATACCGTTATTGACTATATTCTTCATTCAAGTAAAGGCCAAAGGATATTTCACATGCTTAATTTTTTTTTTTCATTTGCATCAAGCTGTCTGTCATTCCAACTTAAAAATCTGCTGTAGTTTGCACACCCAGTTTAAAGCTTAAAGCGGGGGTTCACCCGAAAAACAAATTTTTAACATTAGATTGAGGTTAATTGTGGGAAGCACAATCGTGTGTTTTTTTTTAAAATCAATGCAGTACTTACCGTTTTAGAGACAGATGTTCTCCGCGGCCTCCAGGTATGGTCCGCGGGACTGGGCGTTCCTATTTGATTGACAGCCTTCCGACCGTCGCATACAGCGCGTCACGAGTTGCCGAAAGTAGACGAACGTCGGTGCGCAGGCGCCGTATAGAGCCGCACCGACGTTCGGCTTCTTTCGGCAACTCGTGACGTGCTGTATGCGACGGTCGGAAGGCTGTCAATCAAATAGGAACGCCCAGTCCCGCAGACCATACCTGGAAGCCGCAGAGAACATCTATCTCTAAAAGGTATGTACTGCATTGATTTAAAAAAAAACACCCGATTGTGCTTCCCACAATTAGCCTCAATCTAATGTTAAAACATTTTTTTCGGGTGAACCCCCGCTTTAAGTTTAGTCAAAAATGTTGTAAAAATCTGCATATTTCTTAAGCAATAATCTTCTGGTGTCATAGGGGTTAATAGAGCTAAGGGACCTGTGAAAGGCACCCATCAAGAGTGCCAACTATATCCACCCTTTCCTCCCAACTCCTCTATTCATAGAAGCTGTACTATAGTTTCTAGGAATGAAAAACAACCGATGAATGGAAGACAGGCAGATGAATGAAAGGTCCACCTCCTCATTCATAGATTGTTGTTCATTCATGGTAGCTATAGTATGGCTTCTATGAACGAAGGAGGTGGTCGAAAGTTCTGTTGTGGAACTGGGAATATTACTGCTGTGGGGGGTAGGGGATGATCGAAGGATGGAAGAGTTCAGCAGCACAAGACACACATCGCATTGAATGTAAGTCATTTCCCTTATGCTCATTATTTAAAACATTGTAGCGCTATGTGGGGGGCAGAAGCCACTTCTGTGCTTCAATTCCAAGATCACCCTCAGGCCCTCTCCCACACCTGGTTGAAGGAAAGTTACTGTAAGCAAGTATAAGAACAATGAATATAGATATCTTTTTTTCACAAGAAAATAATATAGATATCTTTAACTTGTTAATTAGCAGGAAATAAACAAATGACCAATAAGTGTTAAATTAATTCAAAGTGTTGGTACAGTTTAGAATAAATGGTGGTTTGAGCATAAATGAAGACACAGAGGGTAGGTACAGACACACTCTGGTAAACAGTATAATCGCTATGCCAAGGTAAGAATAGAGTTCTGTCCCACTAGACTGAGATTAACTCATGAATCAGCAAAGACTGCATTAAACAGTGCATAGGCATTAATTGCAATGTAAATACTATAACTAGTCTTAGGTGCATTCTTGGAGAATGGCTAGGATATGGTGCAATGTTCCCTGAGAGGTATCTCTTAGCATAAGAAATAAGTGAAAGTCTCTGTGTAGCAGCTGTAAAGGCAGAGTCTTTAGTCTTACTTCTTCAGCTGGCTGGTGTTGGGGCCAAGTTGTACCGTTGGAGAATAGACCTAGTAAGGCCTGCAGTCAGCAATAATGCTACTAAATGGTTGTATGGTCAGTTCCTAAAGAGTTCAGTCTCTAGAAGCAGATAGTAAATGCCCACAGCAGCAGCTCACCAGTATCAGCGATGCTACAGCTCACCATCCGGTCACACAGCAATTAGTCCACTTGCCACATGCTGGCTTCCATCTACTAAGGGGAACCACTGCTTCCCAAAACATATTTCAGTTGGGTTCTGTAGAATGCACTCACCTGAACGATAAGCTGGTTAACATTAGCTGACTGCCAGGTGTTAAAAGTGCGGGAGCGGTGAATACAACGCTCCTAAACCACCCCAAAGATGCTGCTTGCAGGACTTTTTCTAACATCCTGCAAGCACTTGGGCTTTTCACACTGGGGTGGCAGGGGAGGCAGTTTGAAAGGGGTCTTAATGTGCAATGTGTTAAGGTGACCTATTCATTTTGAATGGGCTGCCAATGCACCAGTGCAGGCAGGCTAAACGTACCTGCAGTATTTTTTTTATTTTTTATGATGCAGCGTACAACAGCAACAAAGGTGTGTTGTGGAGGTGCCTTGGAGTGCCATTTGAGTGAAAGGCACTGCAATGCACATTACCACAATGCAAAAGTGTGAGTGGGCCAAAAATATGAACACTTTATTTTTTTAGATACTCCATTCATTTCTTTTCATGCAACACAATATACTTCTTTTTGTGTAGGCTTTAGTGATTTCCTTGGTTGCCCTTATATAGCCTTACGTGAATGTGATGATTATTTTCAGGTGTTTTCATATCACAGTGATTCCATCTTGCATATTCTGGTAATGTCAAAATGAAATTCCAGTTTTAATGCTGCATACACACCCTGTTTGTTATGTCAGAACCATACCACAATGGATAGCGGTTTGGAAAATATGCTTTTATTAATGTCACTAGTCAAGCACACAGTCTTTTTCAAAGAAAGCCAACAATGGCAATGCATTCCTCCCCGCTTTTGGGACACATTGAGACTTGTGGGCACACACATTCTTTCATACTTTACCAATGGGTTCTTTACTTTAAGCAGCATTTATAGTACATTTATATGGATTTCTGAAGTTACGTTAGTAAATTAGGAGACCCGACACTTCATAGATCACAAGATGCCAGTTTCCTACGAGTGGAGTAATCATGTCCAGATGTAGTGACAGAAGGAGAGACAATACACCCTTTTGTGATTGGGCCCAGATCAGATTTCAAAAGTGTAAAATCAAAGCTAAAACAACTGTTCCTTTTTAATAAATTCCTCATGCATTTCTTCTAAATAATCATGTCTCCCAATGAAAACTGCCTAAACATACTTGCAAGAACTATGGGAAATGCACTGGATTAACTGAATTGAAACAATTGCTCATAATTTGGTGGTTTTAAAAGACTTTCTATGCTGGGTTAGCATTTCTAGCGATTAAGCAATACATGTAAAGCTATCAAGTTATTTACCGTCTTATTATGATTTTAATGATGCAGTGGAACTGGTTTGTTAAAATTGCTTTGGTAACTTCCAAGAAGCAGAATTGTATGGAGATTTTCTGAGCAATTAAAGTATCTAATTTGTAACCAATGGCATTCGTGCAATGAACTGTGGTAAGCATAGTACCATGCTGTGCAAGAACCAACTGTCAGAAAAAAGAAACAATCATACAGAGGAGCTTGCTGCTAATAAAACAGAAAATTGTATACTAACCTTTCCATAATATTTCTTTCCAGGTTTCTATACTATGATTAAGCACTAATTTATAGTGCGAAACGCGTCAGCTGTTTTACTCCTGTGTAGTGTGCTGTGACTTGTAGTGCATTTTTCCTTTTTTAAATAAAGACAACCATCAAGGTTTTTTGGAGTGCGGCTGTCCATATTTTCTTTTTTCATTTGTTGCCTTGTGCATTGCCAGCACCCTTGATCTCCCGAGACCATACCGATCATCCTAACACAATCCACCTGGAGCGGTAACTTTCTTTCAGGTTTCCATACACTAGGACCCCTCCAAACAATCTGATAGGACTGCTTAACTATACATTTTCAGCTAGGCCCCAGCCCAGCATTCTCTGTAACTATCACCTCAAGAGTGGGAATCTGTATGCTGCCATGAAGACGTGCCAGGAAAGGAAAATTACGAAAGTATACAATTTTCCGTTTTCATGGCCCATCATGGCAGCATACATTGGGAAAAAACTCACCAGTCGGGTGGGTGCAAGAATGAAACTAAAATGTATCACCCGTGACCAGCCTAGTCCGCTTGGATAACAGATCTGTCAAATTGTTGTAAGCTGTGCCAGATCCACACGGTAGTGCGAAATGAGCATATTCCTGGACGACCATGTTATCGCCCTACAGATCGTTTCTGGAAAGACTCTGCAATACGCTGACCAGAAGGTTGCCACCCGCCATCTTGGAAAAGGGCAGAGGAAAACAGGGAGACTTCATGGCTCAGAAGAACAGCAGAAACTTAAAAAAGGAAGGAAGTAAAGAAGAACCACTGCAGTGAACCAGGCTTGTTTAACCACTTCAGCCCCCGGAAGGATTTACCCCCTTCCTGCCTGGGCCATTTTTTTGCGATACGGTTTTGCGTCGATTTTACTGACAAATGCGCCGTGGTGCGAAGCTGTACCCAAACAAAATTTACGTCCTTTTTCCCCCACAAATAGAGCTTTCTTTTGGTGGTATTTGATCACCTTTGCGGTTTATATTTTTTTAAATGTACAAAAAAAGAGCGACAATTTTGAAAAAATAATATTTTACTTTTACTTTATTTTTACTATAATAAAAAACCCTCAGTTTATATTCTTCTACATATTTTTGTAAAAAAAAAATGCAATAAGCGTATATATTAATTGGTTTGCGCAACATTTATAGCATCTACAAAATAGGGGATAGATTTATGGCATTTTTATATTTTTTTATTTTTTACTAGTAATGGCGGTGATCTTCAATTTTTTATTGGGACTGCGACATTGCGGCGGACAGATGACACTTTTGACACTTTTTTGGGACCATTGAGATTTATACAGCGATCAGAGCTAAAAATAGCCACCGATTACTGTAAAAATGTCACTGGCAGGGAAGGGGTTAATACTAGGGGCGATCAAAGGGTTAAATGTGTTCCCTCAGGGTGTTCTAACTGTAGGGGGGATGGGACTACCTGGGGGAGGCGATAGATCGTTGTTCCTATATATTAGGAACACACAATCTGTCTCCTCTGTCTCCCCTGCGAGAAGGTGGATTTGTGTGTTTACACACACAGATCCTCATTCTGACTCTGTCAAGAGCGATCACGGTGCCCAGCAGACATCGTGGCTGCCTGGCATGTGCATCGGCCCCTCAGTGACGCGGCCGGAGGGAACGCACGTCCCCTATACAACTTAAAGTGCTCATCGTACAGCTACAGCGATTCGCGCAGGGGAGCCTTTCTGCCACCGGCAAATGATGGCGGGTGGTCGGCGTGTGGCCAAAGCACTTTGCAATGCCGGCCAGCACACACCCGAGATCACCAGACTGGTGTTCCCTCCATAGAGCTAATTTAGAGGCTGTACAGGACAGGGACTTTCACCCAGGAGAGGCTAAGCCTGGCTGGGGCAAATTCAGTAAGGGGTAGTATGCGATCCATCCAGTCCCAATCAGGTGAGAACAAAAAGGAGAATGCTGGGCTGGGGCCTAGCTGAAAATGTATAGTTAACCAGTGCTATCACGTTGTGTGGGCGTCAGGGGCGGATCCAGGGGGGGGGGCAACAGGGAAATTGCCACCCCCGAGAAATTTGTTAGTTGCAGAATTCATGGGCACCGCAGAGTCTGAGCGGGCGGTAGTTGCAGAATATGCGGGCGCTGGAGAGTCTGATCGGGTGGCTCCGTGGCGAGTGAGAGTCAGAGAGTGGGCGGTCAGCTGGTCGGCTCTGTGGGTGTGAGGGCAGCTGGCCAATCAACAAGCCGGTGGTGGGGGGGGGGGGTTGATTTAGCAGAGAGGTGACATCATCTCTCACCGCCCTCGCCCGCCTTGCATCACTGCAGTAACTTCCGCCCTTACTGTGCAGGCAGCAGAGAGATTACATCATCTCTCTGCTGCTTGACACGGACAAGCAAAACACCACCTTAGCAAGTGACAATCCGCAAGGTGTGGCAGGTGAGGTGGCAAGTGTCAATCTGCATCTGGTGGCAGGCAAGTGACATTCCGCAACTTGAGGCAAGTGACAATCTGCAACATGTGGCAGGTGAAGTGGCAAGTGACAATCCGCAACTTGTGGCAAGTGACAATCCGCAACTTGTGGCAGTTAACGTGGCAAGTGACAATCTGCAACATGTGGCAGGTGACGTGGCAAGTGACAATCTGCATCTGGTGGCAGGCAAGTGACATTCTGCAACTTGTGGCAGGTGATGTGACAATCTGCAACATGTGGCAGGTGATGTGACAATCTGCAACATGTGGCAGGTGATGTGGCAAGTGACAATCCGCAACGTGTGGCAAGTGACAATCTGCAACGTGTGGCAGGTGACGTGGCAAGTGACAAGCTGCATCTGGTGGCAGGTGGCATGGCAAGCGACAATCTGCAATATGTGGCAAGTGACAATCCGTAACATGTGGCAGGTGACGTGGCAAGTGACAAGCTGCATCTGGTGGCAGGTGGCATGGCAAGCGACAATCTGCAACATGTGGCAGGTGATGTGGCAAGTGACAATCTGCAACATGTGGCAGGTGACGTGGCAAGTGACAATCCGCAACGTGTGACAATCTGCAACATGTGGCAGGTGACGTGGCAAGTGACAATCCGCAACATGTGGCAGGCGACGTGGCAAGTGACAATCTGCATCTGGTGGCAGGTGACGTGGCAAGTGACACACTCGGGGCTCCCACTGATTCTGCATTATGGTGAGTTGAACTATTTCATTTTATATTACAATGTAATAATAGAAATAATGCTTTTCAATCATCCTGACACCAAAACAACCATGGTGCCGTGATCATTGAGGCGCTAACACCAGCCATTTCCCTGATAAATTGCCCCCCAAAAAAAAATATTTTCTGGTAGTGCCCCTCCCGAGACTAGACTCTGGATCCACCCCTGGTGGGCGTAACCACCACCAAAAATTGTTTGTGATAAGCAAATGTGATAACTTTTGCCTTTACTCTAACTTTCCTGATCTGCATATGTGTTGTGCGTCAGTTGCTCAAAAACGAATAAAGGATAACTAAACTTCTGTATAGTTATCTTTAACCGATTGATGCCCGCCGCACCCAGATATACGTCTGCAGCATGGCACAGGCAGGCAGGCAAAAGGACGTATATATATGTCCCATTTAAGAAGCGGCATTGTGGGCGCACGCCTGCCGCGAGCTCCGTGACTCCGACCGCGGGTCCAGCGGACTTGGTGCCCGCGGGCATACCTGCGATCATGTCACGGTGAGGAAGAAGGGGGATATGCTTATGTAAACAAGCATTTCCCCAGTCTTCCTAGCGACAGGACAGTGATCACAGCTTTCTGTATTCGGAAGCGGTGATCACTGTCCTGTCACGTTTAGCCATGCCCCCTAACAGTAAGAATCACTCCCTAGGGAACACTAAACCCCTACAGCGCCACCTAGTGGTTAACCCCTTCACTGCCAGTGTCATTTTCACAGTAACCAGTGCATTTTTATAGCACTGATCGCTGTAAAAATGACAATGGTCCAAAAAATGTGTCAAAAGTGTCCGATGTGTCCGCCATAAAGTCTCAGTCACGATAAAAATTGCAGATCGCCGCCATTAGTAGTAAAAAAAAAAAAAAAAAGCCATAATTCTATCCCCTATTTTGTATACGCTATACGTTTTGCTCAAACCAATCAATATACACTTATTGCGTTTTTTTTACCAAAAATATGTAGAAGAATATGTATCGGCCTAAACTGAGGAAAAAAATAGGATTTTTTGTACTCACCGTAAAATCATTTTCTCTGACATCCATGGACGGACACAGCTCCTTAAATCTTTAAGTGGGTTATGTTCTTGTTCACAGGAGAGGACTAGGCAGAAACATGTTAGATAATTAAATACATGTTACTTTAACAGAGTTGAACAGCCCCGTCCAGGGGGCGGTCCCTCCAGACATAACCCACTTCCCTGCAGTATGCAGCCTCAGTTCGTAACACCCACCCCTCCTAAAAAGGAGGGGTGGGTGCTGTGTCCGTCCATCGACATCAGAGAAAAGGATTTTACGGTGGGTACAAAAAATCCTATTTTCTCTTATCGTCCATGGACGATAAATCTTGACAAGTGGGACATCCCCAAGCAGTGTAAAAAACGAGGGGTGGGAACAGTATCAGTAAAACCAATTTAACTTCACCCCAAAACAAGCAGAGCTCCTCAATGGAGGAGGTGCAACTTTAAACAGCCGCCTGCAAAACCTAGTGGCCGAAAGAAGCATCAGAAGATGCACTCACAGCAACCATGTAAAATTTGGAAAAAGTTGGACAGAAGCTGCTCTCAGAAGAAGGTCGTCTAAGTAGCCCACGATGGCAAAGCCTCGCTGTCCCAGCAAAGCTAGGATAAGTGCGAGCACCCTGGTGAAAACTCTTGGTGCCGACGACAGATCAAAAGGAAGGGCCACAAACTGACAGTGGGCCTCCCCAATCGCGAAGCACAGAAACCTCTGTGACTTGTGCAAAATGGGACATGGGCAGCTACCACCAAACTAATGGATTTCATGCGGAACTACCCAACGTTCACAAAGGCATTTAGGGCTTTGAGGCCCAAAATCGGACGGACCCCGCCCATATGCGGGACCGAGAACAGATTCGAATAGAATCCCTCAAACCTCTCGTCCTGCAGGACAGGTAAAATTACCCCGCAGCTTAGCAAGTCCCACACTTCCCCAGGGCAAGCCGACGAGCCAGAAGGAGAGGGAGACTCGAGGGAAAAAATCTGTTCGTGGATAGGAAGGAACCCTATCTAGTAGGGGTGTCAAATTTAATCGCTGCATCGCGATTCGGGTGTCCTCGATGCGGCACCGATGCATGCGATCGTAATAATCGATGCCTAGCCCCGCCCCCTCCCGGGAGAGCGCTCTGTGCAGCCTGTACCTAATTTCCTACTGTTTCCCACTTCCGCGCTCATTTGACTTCCCGACCCGCCTCACTCCTCTTTGCTCTGAGCTCTTACGTCCCTCCAGCCCGCCCATTGACTGTAGCTTTCGAGCTCAGAGGAGAGGTGGGAGGGGCTGAAGCCAGGAGAGATGTGAGACGTGAGAGATGATAGGAGAGAGAGAACGTCCACATCAAACAGATCAGGGGGCAGAGCCGAGTGTTTAACTATCAATCTGCTGGCTTCGTCCTGTATCCCGGGACAAGCCAAGAACAGAGCTGCATTTCAGTTACCTGCTCTCTCAGCTTTATGGCCACGTTCGGGGGCAGCGTGACATAAGAAGAAAGAAAATATTGCTGGGTGTATTGGTAGAAGCAAGAGCTACGTTTTCAAGGTAATGAAAATGTTTAAAATAACATGTGTTAGGAATCACAGACCCAGGGAAAGTTTCTTCTACTGCAGTTTAACTCAGAGACAAACTTTTTTTTTTTTTAATGTGACTACAGACAAAATAGAAGAATGAAAATGATATTAAATATTTCATACATTCACTGTTGTGTAACACTTTCTGCTCCCCGTGCTGTCTCCCAGCTCCACCATTAATAGAGTAACCATAGCCAAAGCAGACCATGCGATAGGGTTGGAGCTCAAAGAACAGGGGTCCCAGTACTGTCTGGCTACACAGTGGTTTAAGCAGGTAGAAAACACACTCTAATGTGGACAAATGTTTATATATATATATATATATATATATATATATATATATATATATATTAGGGGTGCCGAATTGGCGGGCCGTTCTGGGCAGTCACATGAGCGCGGCATATACAAACACTGAGATCATCTCCTGTACTATGTCTGTCTGCAGTCTCTGATAATCTCCAGTATTATGTCTGCAGTCTCTGATCATCTCCTGTACTATGTCCGCAGTCTCTGATCATCTCCTGTACTATGTCTGCAGTCTCTGATCATCTCCTGTACTATGTCTGCAGTCTCTGATCATCTCCTGTACTATGTCCGCAGTTCTCTGATCATCTCCTGTACTATGCCCGCAGTCTCTGATCATCTCCTGTACCACGTCTGCAGTCTCTGATCATCTCATTTAGTATTTTGGGGGAAGAGCCATGCGCACTTGCGCTGCAATCGTGATGCATCGCGGAATCGAATCGAATCGTGGACTTGATAATCGTAATCGCATCGAATCGTGAGACCGGTGAAGATGCGCAGCCCTACTATCTAGTACTCCAAAGAGACCACCTCGCAGACCCACTGGTCGGAGAGCAGGAAGGTTCACCGAGCTGTGAACCTGCAAAGCCGTTCCCCCACCCAAGAGACGGGTAGGGGAAGGCTACATACATTGGCGGGTTAGGGTGCCGGCGTGTTCGGCTTACGCACCCAGGGACGTTTCAGTCCCCCAGTTGAGCCTTTAGTCGGCCTGGGAGGGTCAACCCGCGGGCCCTGAACGACGAAAAAATACCGCTTCTGAGCGGGGAATGAAGGACCTGGCCCACGGCACAGCTCCTTTCCTCTGGTGGACTGAGGGAGGAGAGTGCTATCACCCCCAGTGACATCCTTGATGTCATCCAACGTGGTACCAAAAAACCTCCCACCCCTAAAGGGTAAATTAACCGGAGGCTCTGGACATCAAGGATGCAGCATCCCGTGTAGCATCACAGACATATAGAAGGCCCTGGACCAACTGGTCAGCCAGTCTAACAAATTAGGGAGGGAGCTGGTGCTCCTCCACAGTCTGGTGCAAAAACTTGCCCATTCAGAGAGTGTCAGAGACACCAAGGTTGCGGCCACAACAGGCCGCAATGCATACTCCAGAATGGTAAACATGGAGCGGGTCAGCGACTCGGACCTCCTATCAGTAAGGTCCCTGAAGGCAGGGGTCCCTTCTATAGGGAGAGCAGTCACCCCCCTTTTCAAACTCTCCTCAAAAGGGGGAAACCCCAGGCGCTGAGGAACTACAAGGACGTCTGCGGCATTTCCCATTCCTTATTAACCACTTCATCACTGGGCACTTAAACCCCCTTCCTGCCCAGACCAATTTTCAGCTTTCAGCGCTGACACATTTTGAATGACAATTGCGCGGTCATACAACACTGTACCCACTGTTTCCCACAAATAGAGCTTTCTTTTGGTGGCATTTGATCATCTCTGCGATTATTATTTTTTGCGCTATAAACAAAAAAGACAAAAAAAAATTGAAAAAAAAACACAATTTTTACTTTTTGTTATAATAATATCCCAATTTTTTTCCTCAGTTTAGGCCGATACGTATTCTTTTACATATTTCTGTTAAAAATCGCAATAAGCGTATATTGATTGGTTTGCGCAAAAGTTATAGCGCCTACAAAATAGGGGATAGATTTATGATTTATTTTTTACTAGTAATAACGGCGATTTTTTTTTGTCAGGCCTGCAATATTTTGGTGGACATATCGGACACTTTTGACACTATTTTGGGACCATTCACATTTATACAGCGATCAGTGCTATACAAATGCACTGATTACTGTGTAAATGTGACTGGCAGGGAAGGGGGTTAACACTAGGGGGTGAGGAAGGGGTTAAATTTATTCCCTGGGTGTGATTCTTACTGTGTGTGGAGGGGACTGACTGGGGGAGGTGACCGATGCTGTGTCCCTATGTACAAGGGACACAGCATCGGTCTCCTCTCTCCCTGACAGGACGTGGAGCTCTTTGTTTACACACAGAGCTTTGCGTCCCTGCTGTCACTGGCGATCGCGGGTACCTGTCGGACATCGCGGCCGCCAGGCACGCACATCGGCATCTTAGCGATGCGCTGGGCACAGTTTTTCCCCGCTGCGTGCCCCCCAGCGGTGCGCGCGGGGAATGCAAATAAAAGGACGTCCACCCGGTAGTTGAGAGCCGCGCTGTGGACGTCTTTTGTCTACAGCGCGGGTCTCAAGTGGTTAATGAACTAGTGAAATAAAAAATAAAAAAAAGCTTTCACAGAGCAGTCTGATTTGCACAAAAAAGACCGAGCCCTCAGAGGAAACCTCCGCTGCACAAGACAGCATAAGGGAGTTCCATACAGTGCACTGACAAGTGCTCTTCACACATGTCACAGGAGCGTGGGAGGAAACCGGATTACCCGGAGAAAACCCACGCACACACAGGGAGAGAGCATGCAAGGCAGTTTGGTGTTGGAGTCAAGATTCCAACCGTGACTCTTGCTGCCAGGTGAGGGAGTGAACCACTACACCACCATGTACCCAGGTGAGGAGTCCTCCTCACAAGGAAGGTTCTGATCCACATACACAGGACAACACAGAACCAGGGACGTGACCGCCAGGTCCTAGTCTGCGACAGAGCAGACCCCAGGGGATGGTGGGGGAAGAGGGCACGTTTTAACCCCCCCTAACACCCACACGCAGCTCCAACAAAATGTCCATGAGCCGCAGGAGCCCCAGCCGCCACCTCTGGCATATTTTGTGGAGGAAGAACCAGACACTGACTCCATCTGAACAGCTCTCAGGGACCCATCAGAGACCTGAAAAAATCCCACCCTCCGTGCTGCACTGACCTGGGGTTACCCAGGGTCAGTGCAGTCACAAAAAAAAACAAGAGGAGACCGTTCAGCGCCGCTGCCTACCCTCAGAACACAGCGTGTGTGAAGAGAAATGCTGTGAGGTAAAGCCTAATCAAGAAATCATGAGGAGATCTGTGCTGCGCGTTTAGTAAGCCCAGCACAAGAGGCCAAAGCCCCCTTCAAAATGGCCACCGCAAAAATGGCGGCAAAACGCTGCAACGTGGCTGAAAAGGCCTAATGAGGCCTTTCTGAAGCAAAAACACCCCCACAGATAAAACACAGGCCCAGACACCCCACAGTCCCCTGGGTGTAACTTGGATGCTACTTTGGCGGTTGCCCTTGACTGTTGTACAACCGTCGTATTGATACCATACAACTACTTTGATGCAACTTTCATGTGACTTTTGAGAGTTTACGGCATTCAAGTTGCATCAAAGTAGTGCAGGAACCTTTTTGAATTTGCTGCGACTTAGATTTCAACGTTCTTCTATTTAAATTACATAGGCTGCGACTTTATGTGTCCAAAATCACACAAGTCATATAAGTGTGAATGGAGTCTTAGGCCTCACACAGGTGCATGAGGCTCTGGTAATTAGCTGCAGGTGGATGGCACGGGCCCACCATCAAGCTCCGCTACTGGCAGCCTGATAAGCTAACACTCTGACAGCTGCTGCGACTGGACAGTGGTAGTTCTGTTTAGGGCAGTATGCCCCCAGGGGTGAATGCCTAGAACAGGGATATGCAATTAGCGGACCTCCAGCTGTTGTGGAACTACAAGTTCCATGAGGCATAGCAAGACTCTGACAGCCACAAGCATGACACCCAGAGGCATGATGGGACTTGTAGTTTTGCAACAGCTGGAGGTCCGCTAATTGCATATCCCTGGCCTAGAATATGAACCCACACTGCTTACATTCCATGCATTTGTCGCTAGGCTTATACTGTCCTAAAACTACCACACTGACAACTAATACTGTGATAATAACAACCACCTATTGTTTGAAGCATAACAAAGGCCATAAACTCTATGTGTTGTCGAGCCTCTAGTTCTTTGTTCATGGTTATTGAAGAGCAATATTTTGGAAACAATGTATTATTTGCAGAAATACATGTAAAAAATGTACATTGCATATACAGTGAAACCTTGGTTTACGAGTAACGTGGTTAACAAGCGTTTTGAAAGACATGCAACTTTAAAAAAAAAAATCTGACTCGGTTGTCTCGCAAAACTAGCAGAATTCAAGCTAATGGGGCATGCAGTACCGGCATTTGGCCAGAGGTGACACTCGGAATGGTTCGGAGCCATTCGGAAATACTCAGTTCCTGAGTGTTTGAGCCTTTCCGAGGGTTTCCGGGATCAGCTGAGCTGTCCCAAAGTACTTCAGAGGCTCTCCAGCGCCCTCCCACCTCTGGTCACATGCAGTATTGAATGCCATAGAAGTCAATGCGGAACAAATTATCTTTGTTTCCATTGACTTCTATGAGGAATCTTGCTTTGATATGCGAGTGCTTTGGATTACAAGCATTCTCTTGGAATGGATTATGCTGGAAATCTAAGGTTCCACTTTAGGCGCAAATGAAATTATAAAACAATACTAATACTATAGACAGAACACAATTGGACATTTTTCATCCAAGCTTTGAGAGAAATCCAGTAAGATGTGGAGTTTTTACAGGCTGAACTATAATGACTTCCCTAACCTTCCCCAACTCCAGGCTGTGTTGTCTAGGAGTGTGTGCCAAAGTGTAGTATTAGTACATACTGCTCCCTCTAACCTTCCACACAGCAGGAGGATGGGAAAGTAAACTGCATACTGACACTGGATGTACTCTTGTAGTAAACATGACCTTTTCTCTGTCCGTTGGGTAAATTTTAGGATTTATGTAAAATAGATAAGGTGATGTTATAAAAAAGCAGAAATTGGGTTATGATGTTAGTGAAACATCTACCCAGGCTTTACAAATTACAAACACTTCCAATTTAAAGGATATCCGAACCTAAAACAAAATATATTATATATTTCAGGTTACCAGTAGGGATGAGCAGTGTGTCTGAGTTTGGCTTGCAAGGCATTTGTTCAACCCCCATATTGAGGTCCAAAAATTGCGACCCTAAATCCAAACCCCATGAAATTCTTGGGGGCAGGTCAGACTGGGATTCCCCCATTCCAATTTGTTTTTTTTCTTTGTCAAATTTGTTTATTGAATATTAAATAATAAAGACCGTTACAATTAGTAATAAATAGTTACAACAAATGGTAATATTAGTTAAGTATATGATAATAAATTGGATGGAATTATACAGATCTGAAGATTAGATATCCCCCATTCCAATTTGTTCCCATGCAGTGCATTTTGACAGCCTATTTGAATGAGCTTCAAACGTGGCATGGGCCACGCAAAAAGTATTGCTTGCAGTAAATTTAAAAACACACTGCACCAAACCACATAGTACTGCGGTACCATGCAATTTGGTGCCTGCCTTGCAATCTGCATTTGGGGTGCCATTAATACATTAGCACCCGCATGCAAATCGCGAAGGCATCAAAATCACTTATGGGACGGGAAACACATGTATTCTGGTGTGACCCAGCCCTTATTAGGGAAAATCTTAGAAATCAGTTCTGGCCATTTTCTACCTAATAAGCAATAGCTTTTCAAACAAAGGACAGAGAGAGAAGAGGACTGGCAAAGTGTAGGTTTACATTTTTTTTAATAAATATAATATATATATATATATATATATATATATATATATATATATATATATATATATATATATATATATAAATAACTGTACAGAAGGAGCCATTTTTCTGAGAATATGAATGAGAACACAAAAACTTTTCTTTCACTCATGGTTAGTTTTTGGCTGAAGCCATTTATCCTCAATCAACTGTGTTTACTCTCTTTTTAAATCATAACAGCAACAGAAACTACCCAAATGACCCTGAAGAAAGGTTTACATACCCTGGTTATTTTGGCCTAATAACATGCACACATGTCAACACAAGGGGGTTTGAATGGCTATTAAAGGTAACTATCCTCACCTGTGATCTGTTTGCTTGTAATTAGTGTGTGTATATAAAAGGTCAATGAGTTTCTGGACTCCTGACAGACCCTTGCATCTTTCATCCAGTGCTGCACTGACGTTTCTGGATTCTGAGTCATGGGGAAAGCAAACAAATTGTCAAAGGATCTGCGGGAAAAGGTAGTTTAACTGTTTAAAACAGGAAAGGGATATAAAAAGATGAGGAATTGAAAATGACAATCAGCAGTGTTCAAACTCTAATCAAGAAGTGGAAAATTTGGGGTTCTGTTGAAACCAAACCACGGTCAGGTAGACCAACTAAAATTTCAGCCACAACTGCCAGGGAAATTGTTTCGGGATGCAAAGAAAACCCCACAAATAACTTCAGGTGAAATACAGGACTCTCTGAAAACATGTGGTGTGTCTGTTTCAAGATGCACAATAAGGAGGCACAGGAAGAAAGATGGGCTACATGGTCGTGGATCGCTAATGTTTTGGGGATGTGTGAGCTCCACAACTGCCAGGAAAAATTATTTGCGATGCAAAGAAAAACCCACAAATAACTTCAGTGAAATACAGGACTCTCTAAAAACATGTGGTGTGGCGGTTTCAAGATGCATAATAAAAGGAGGCACTTGAAGAAAGATGGGCTGCATGATTAAGTCGCCAGAAGAAAGCCATTACTATGCAAATGCCACAAAGTATCCCGCTTACAATACGCCAAACAGCACAAAGACAAGCCTCAAACTTTCTGCCACAACGTCATTTGGAGTGATGAGACCAAAATATAGCTTTTTGGCTACAACCATAAACACTTCATTTGGAGAGGAGTCAACCAAGCCTATGATGAAAGGTACACCATTCCTACTGTGAAACACGGAGGTGGATCGCTGATGTTTTGGGGGATGTGTGAGCTACAAAAGTCACAGGAAATTTGGTCAAAATTGTTGGCAAGATGAATGCAGTATGTTATCAAAAAATACTGGAGGAACATTTGCATTCATCAGCCAGGAAGCTGCGCTTGGGACATACTTGGACATTCCAAATGATCCAAAACACAAGGCCAAGTCTACCTGTCATTGGCTACAGCAGAATAAAGTGAAGGTTCTGGAGTGGCCATCTCAGTCTCCAACCCTCAATATCATTGAGCCACTCTGGGGAGATCTCAAAACGTGCATTACATGCAAGACAGCCCAGAGGAATGGGCAGCTTTACCATCTAAGATAAAGAGCTTCATCCACATATACCACAAAAGACTTCAAGCTGTCTGATGTGGGGGCAATACACGGCATTAAGAACTGGGGTATGTAATCTTTTGATCAGGGTAATTTGGGTAGTTTCTGTTGCCATTATGATTTAAAAAGAGTAAACACAGTTGATTGATAATAAATGGCTTCAGCTAAACACTAACCATGAGTGAAAGAAAAGTTTTTGTTATTCATATTCTCTGAAAAATGGCCAAGAAATCAAATTCTGCCATGGTATGCAAACTTATGAGCACAGCTGTATATGCATTATCCTTCTACAGGGTAGTTCGTATAGGAGTTAGAAGGAAGCTTTATACCAGAATACCAGATACCACAGCATACCTTCAGTGGTCTAGTGGAGTCCATACCTTGATGGGTCAGGGCTGTTTGGGTGGCAGAAAGGGGACCTACTCCAATATTAGTGGGTGATTAATAACGTTGTGGCTGATCAAACAGTGATTTGCAAAATTATAGGATTGATGCGATACACATCTGTAAGGGCTCGTTTACAATTTCTTCCACTTTAACACACATTAAAGCACCTACCGTTTCAACAAGCTTTTTTTATGCTTCAGTGATGCTTTTTTTTAAACTTGGAAAATGCCCCGTGTGTTAATTTTCTATTTGTTTTAAAGGGGCACGTTAGTACCCCTGTTTAGCAGATCTCCAGCTCATTAGTATCCCTGTTCAGCAGATTTGCAGCTCATTAGTACCCTCGTTCAGCAGATCCCATTGTCAGGGCACTAACCTTTCACGGTCACATTCCCCAGTTGGCTCTGGGTGGAATCGAACCCAGGACCTCTCCATTACTGGTCCAGGTCTTTGCCTCTGAGCCACTGCTCAGTGTTATTTGTCTTGCTGTCCGTTGGAGCCTGGTTCTGAACCTGTGCTACTTTGGACCAATCAGTGGTCTGAGCGGCCTATTTAAGCCAGCCCCTTCCTCCTTGCAAATTGCTGGTTCGTTGTCAGTGTTTGGAGTGTTTGCTACTGGAAACCTTGTCTGTGGATATCCTGTTTACCTGACCTTGGCTTGCTCTCTGGATTGCTGCTCTCCCCAAACCTGTGACCCCGGCTTGAAATTTGGACTGTCTGACTTCTCTACCCCTGACCTTGGCTTTGAACTTCGGATACCCTACCTGCTCCAACCCCTGACCTCGGCTTGTTTTCTGGATTACTCTTCAGTCTTGTTCCTGTTTGAGCACCTTCTGTTTGGACTATCTCCTGTGTGCTTCTGAACAGCCTCCGGTGAGCTTCGGCTATCCAGTTCCCGGTTCTCCTTGGATTCCCTCCTGCCACTGGACCCGGTGCCTCTTGGTGCGTCCTTCCTTCTGTCTCAAACCCCAGCGGGTGGATCGCATCGAGTCGCAAAGGTGAGCCGCCCTTGGCATCTCGGCATCAGTAAGTAACGTTCCTGACATTACGAACCAGCCAGATGTCTGAGGCCGACAGGGCACGCTCACCCTTTGAAGCCCTGTGTCAACAGTTGTCTGTATTGACTGATGCCGTTCAAAAACTGCAAGAAGTTAAGCCCTTACATCATGGACTGACCAATAACATGGAGTCCGCAGACTTGTACAAAATGCTCACCTCCTTGGCTCTGCAAGTCTCCAGCCTGAACCATACCATTCTGGAACTACAACAAGAAGTTCAAATATTTAAAGGGACAGCACGCCCAGCCCCGGAACCAGCATATTCTGAGCCGTTTGTTGTCATGCCAGAGAAATTTGATGGTAGCCGTGCATCCTTCTTGTGTTTTAAAACTGATTGTGAGCTCTTTTTTTCCCTTAAACCTAGGACCTATGCCACGGACTATGTTAAGGTTCGTGCTTCCATCAACTTGCTAACAGGGCAGATCAAATCATGAGCTCATCTGCTGTTGCAGGAAAAGAGTCCAGTCTTGGACAGCTGGGAAACGTTCATGTCTGCTCTGAACTCATACATTCCTGTTTCCAAGAGGACCAGCGCTCCCAGGTCTGCTCTCAGTTCACGGGGCCTACGGGTACCCAGGGACAGGAAGCCCCAGTACAGTTATGACATCCAGCCAGCCCAGTGTGTGCCAAGTTATGAAGCTCTGTATGTGCCCAGCCATGAAGCTCCCCCACCACAAAGTCTTGACATTCCTGTGGATGCACACACGCCTACCTTGGAGGAGGAGGAACCCATGCAGATCGGGGCCATCCGGTCCAGCCTATCTGGGGTAGAAAGAGAGCGGAGGAGAGGCTATGGACTTTGCTTTTATTGTGGTGCTAGCGGGCACCTTATATCGCTTTGCCCAACTCGGCCAAGGGTTCTTCAGGTGGGTACTATTGGGAGTTTTTTCTCTACCCCAGAATCTTTACCTGCTATTCAGCTTGAAGTTCCTTTGACCCAGTCTGACATTCCGGTGACTACTGTCCAGTCCGATGCACCTGTTCTTCAGCTTGCTGTACCTACCTTCCCAGTTGAAGTTCCGGCTCCAGCTCCAGTTCCTGTGTCTCCAGTTGAAGTTTCTGTGTCTCCAGTTCCGGTGTCTCCAGTTCCTATGTCCCCAGTTCCTGTGTCTCCATTTAAAGTTCCTGTGTCTCCAGTTCCGGTGTCTCCAGTTCCTGTGGCTCCAGTGTCTTCAGTTCCTGTGTCCCCAGTTCCAGTGTCCTCAGTTCCTGTGTCCCCAGTTCCAGTTCTTGTGTCTTCAGTTCCTGTGTCCCCAGTTCCAGTGTCTTCAGTTCCTGTGTCCCCAGTTGAAGTTCCAGATCATATCTCCCCAAGTGAAGTTCTCCCTCCAGACTGCACATATGCCTCAAATGGCACCATGGTTCGTAAACAGGATCTGGTGACATTTGAACAGGCTTTACAAGCGATGAGGGCACCCCCTACCAGAACTATAAGATCAACGAAGTCCAAAAAGAAAAAAGTAAAAATCTACATACTCCCTGTTTAATCCGAGCTTTCCATCAGGAGCATCCGGAACTAATGGACAGTTTGGGCGTCCGGAGTCCGCCCCTTGGGGGGGGGGGCACTGTCAGGGCACTAACCTTTCACGGTCACATTCCCCAGTTGGCTCTGGGTGGAATCGAACCCAGGACCTCTCCATTACTGGTCCAGGTCTTTGCCTCTGAGCCACTGCTCAGTGTTATTCGTCTTTCTGTCCGTTGGAGCCTGG
Organism: Rana temporaria; assembly: GCF_905171775.1. Taxonomy (NCBI): domain Eukaryota; kingdom Metazoa; phylum Chordata; class Amphibia; order Anura; family Ranidae; genus Rana; species Rana temporaria. The sequence goes on along the minus strand of NC_053489.1, from coordinate 258,469,071 downwards.
TTCTGAACCTGTGCTACTTTGGACCAATCAGTGGTCTGAGCGGCCTATTTAAGCCAGCCCCTTCCTCCTTGCAAATTGCTGGGTCGTTGTCAGTGTTTGGAGTGTTTGCTACTGGAAACCTTGTCTGTGGATATCCTGTTTACCTGACCTTGGCTTGGCTTGCTCTCTGGATTGCTGCTCTCCCCAAACCTGTGACCCCGGCTTGAAATTTGGACTGTCTGACTTCTCTACCCCTGACCTTGGCTTTGAACTTCGGATACCCTACCTGCTCCAACCGCTGACCTTGGCTTGTTTTCTGGATTACTCTTCAGTCTTGTTCCTGTTTGAGCAACTTCTGTTTGGACTATCTCCTGTGTGCTTCTGAACAGCCTCCGGTGAGCTTCGGCTATCCAGTTCCCGGTTCTCCTTGGATTCCCTCCTGCCACTGGACCCGGTGCCTCTTGGTGCGTCCTTCCCTCTGTCTCAAACCCCAGCGGGTGGATCGCATTGAGTCGCAAAGGTGAGCCGCCCTTGGCATCTCAGCCTCGGTAAGTAACGTTCCTGACACCTATGCTTAGTAGTACCCCCAGCTCTGCTGATGTCCCACTCCGTAGTACCCCCAGCTTTGCCGATTGCCCACTCAGTAGTAACTTCCACCACTGCTGATCCCCCCACTCAGTAGTAACCCCTAAAGCCCTGTACACACGATCAGTTTGTCTGATGAAAACGGACCGATTTCATCTGCAAACCGATTGTGTGTGGGCCCCATCGGTTTGTTTTCCTTCGGTGAAAAAAAATAGAACATGTTTTAAAATTTTCCTATGGATAAAAAACGATAGAAGAAACCGATCGTCTGTGTGGAACTCCATTGGAGAAAAATCCACGCATGCTCAGAAAGTCGACGCATGCTCGGAAGCATTGAACTTAATTTTTCTCAGCACGTCGTAGTGTTTTACGTCACTGCGTTGGACACGGTCGGATTTTTGACTTATGGTGTGTAGGCACGACTGATGAAGGTCAGCTTCATCGGATATCCGACGTCTGCACCAGACACTTCCAGAATATATACACGTGAACTGGAAGTGACTGCTGATGACAGCTTCCCTAAACTGGAAAGACAAAGCCGAATAAAAGTCTCTCAGAAGCTTCAGGTGCTGCAAAGCAAGCTTTGTTATAAACTACTATGGCAGATTTGAAGCGCCAAGAAAGGAGACATGGGGGTATAATTTTGGAAGCAAAAGCAAACAACATGTAAAAAGGACTGTAAGGTAACAATTTTATTTACATGTACTTTGACTGGCATTCAGAGTGCTTTAAAAAAGTGTGTCCAATGCCACGTTTTGAAATAAGTGTAAAAGAGCGCTAATATTGGCGAGACATCAAACCCATATATGCAAAAGGTAGAGACAGATTTGGATAAATACTGGGCTGTAGGGACAGTTATAAATATAAAACCCAGGACCATACTTCACCACCTACACATAAAAGTACTAGGAGTATTCCATTTCAAATCATCCATACAATCCTGCTGTGACTACCATTTGCTGCAGTAGGAACCAGTAAAATGCCATAAACTAGGGTCTTTCTGTTTATATTCAAAATTATAAAAACCACAGACATGACATTCACCCTATGGGGCTAGTTTTTGGACTTGCTTACCAACAGCTCACAAAAGGTATATGAACATTCTCATCAACACCTGCAGATCTGAAGATTACTATAAGATACTTTAATTAATATTTCCACCATTAAAAACTACAGCAAGGTAGTTAAAAGTAAAGACAAAAAAACTCATAATAGGTTTGTAACTGCTTTATTTTAACAAAGTTCTATCTTATTTATAGCTAGTTTTTAGCAGCAACAAAAGGCACATGATTAAAAAAAATTAAATAAATCAAACATATATACAGTACAAAACAAACTCAGTCATTTCAGAAAGCTTTTTTTGGTGGTTTGTGTTGGGATACCACATATTGCAATTATTTGTGATCAGGTGCCAGTCTAATTATATTTAAAGTCCTCTTCAGCCATTTTTTTTTTAAAACATTTTGGACATCGCATAAAAGTGTAATACCTGTGTCAGACTGTTATTACTTTCTCTGTATTCATGTACAAGTATCCCTCACTTCCTGTCCCGGTAACACTCTGTCACAAAGCGTATCAGGATATAAGAGGAATCTTTGCATTTTAATACAGACAGCAATGAAAATTTGATTTGGGTTTTATTGCGGTTTGTGTTTTTAAAGGGAGAGTGGATAGGGCAGAGAGGGGACTTCTCACAGGCAGAGATATAGACTGCTATATAAAAAAAACAAACAAAAAAAAAAAAAAAAAATGTGTAACCCTCCACACAAGCCAATACTTAAACAAAAAAAGTTTAGCTGGATTAGGACTTCATAAGTATAAGCTTTACCTTTAATTTACCACATTTGGTTATAAACTAGGAACGCACATAATAAAAGAAATTTAAACAAAGTCAACGTCGCCAAGAAAAAACGGCACCCTTTCTTACTTTTATCATAAAAAAAAACAAAAAAAAAAAAAAAAGTAAAACGTGGTTTGATACAATATTTAAAAAAGTATAGTGTAATGGAACAAATTATATTAAATAAATGTTGTAACCAATGGCTTTTACACATTACAAGATTCTAATGATGGCCAAAGTGAAGGACTATCATAAGAAGCAAGTATCAAAGTGGCTCAGCACAAATGCATAAATACGGGTCATTAATTATAAGATCCCCTTACAGTTTATTTAAAATCACTTGTGATCATGGAGAATCTCCATTTATATGAAAATTCAGAGCCAACAACAATAGTTTACACAGAAAAAAATATTTGCAACTTGTCGTTACACATTATAGTTCCAAAATCTCTGTGCGAAGGAGGCTTTCTAGACTGTCCTTCAACAAAATTTCAAACTACAGCATATACATTTTTCACCTCAAATGTACATCTGGCATGAAGTACTGGTTAAAACAATGTGTACTAAAGTAATAATTAGGCAATATCGCTAAAAACACATAGGAGTACTATTTGCCAGTGTATGCTGCAGTCCGCGCACTTAGTACCCGCTGACTTGGCATTTTTGGTCCCATGACTCCGGCGTAGTGATCCAACAGCCTCCAATACAACAGACCACATCCCAAAATCTTTAATCTTCTAAATGTATTTAGAGACGTCAAAGTCTTAATATATACTGCTACAAGCTATTTTTCTTTGAACAAATGACCCTCCTAGGTATAGCTTTAATGTTCCTTCCATCACGCATTTTCAGGTCTGGGCAATGACCATGAAAACTGTCAAAAAGTAACATATTTAGACTAAGCTTTTTCCCATGATTTGTACAAATATGACAAAATAGTTTGGTTTGAAATATTTTTCTCAAAAGGAATCAAACATCATAAAGGCCATCTTATATGTCAGTTACTGAAGTACTTCCCTGCCATAATACACACAATCCCTAATTAAAGTTTTGCACTGGCTCACTCATATACTCTCTTTCTTCCCTGTGAACATTCTCTCAAAGCTACCCAACAAAGCAAACAACTTTTCCGGTAAAGGATAACTGTACTTTTAACATACATTAGCGCTTTTATTACAGCCAGGGACATTTAGCGATGTTGCAGATATAGACTTATACCTTTAACTGTTCTTCCCATGTGTGACTGGTTTAGGCCATTGTAAACATTGCCTTCTTACATATAGCTTGTCTATTTAACAGTACAGTGTATATTACCAGATTCAGCGTTTTCAATGCAAGAAGTCCATTTTGTTTTTAGGAGTATTCTGTGTATTTTTATGTAAACACTAAAGCAGGGGTGTCCAACTTGTGGCCCAAGGGCCACGACTGGTCCTACACAAAATTGTAAACTTAAACAATTAAGGACCGAGCCTCTTTCTGAGATTTGGTGTTTACAAGTTAAAAAAACATAATTTTTTGCTCGAAAATTACTTAGAAAAAAATATATAATGTTTGGGGGTTCTAACACGCTAGAGAATAAAATGGCGGCCGTTGCAATACTTTTTGTTACACCGTATTTGAGCAGCTGTCTTAAAAGCGCACATTTTTTTTTTTAAATAAATAAAAACTTTTTGGAATTAAAAAATAAGACAACAGTTAGCCCAATTTTTTTTTTAATGAAAGATAATGTTATGCCGAGTAAATTGATACCCAACATGTCACGCTTCAAATTTGCACCCGCTCGTGGAATGGCAACAAACTTTTACCCTTAAAAATCTCCATAGGCGACATTTAAAAAATTCTACAAGTTGCATGTTTTGAGTTACAGAGGAAGTCTAGGGCTAGAATTATTGCTCTCGCTCTAACAATCGCGGCAATACCTCACGTGTTGTTTGAACAGGATGGGCGGAAGGGACGTTTTGACGTTGCTTCTGCCCTGCAGTGGTATGGAGACAGGTTGGGGCCATCTTCCCCTTGCTCATCTCCAGGCCACCGACGTAAGAGGGTCCAATCACCTCCCCCGCTGCCGACAGCTCCGGTAAGTTTTATTTTTATCTTTTATAAAAGGAATAGTACAAAAAAAAAAAATGTATTACTCAGATAAGTACATTATCTAGATCGGTACTCATTAATTTGATCTGTCCGACTTTTTCTGCTCATCAGCCATCCTTTTTTTTTTTGTGTATTTTATGTGTTGCCCAAGACAATTCATCTTTTCCCAATGTGGCCCAATAAAGCCATAAGGTTGGACTCACCTGCGTTTAAATAAACTAGGCCAACCTCCTTGGGATCCCACATCCTATATTTTTCAAGATAGCCAATTGTGAAAAGCAGAATGGACAACCATATGTATTCTTGATGACTTGTATATGTCATGGTCTGAGGCACGCTGAAGCTTTTGGATACTGCAGACAGACAGACAGACAGACAATGTATACAAACCAGTGTTTACAGTGGCCTGGGTCTGTGATGATAGTTATCAAATCACAGTTAAAAGAATATAGCGTCAAGAGTTTCTACCTGTAAAAGTAGCTTAGAATCCCTGGGTACATTAAAAAGGCTAATGCTTTTAAAGACACGCTTCTGTACCTTTTAGGTGTGTGGATGTAAACCTGTGTTTTGTTCAGACAGGAAGTCCTATTACTGCTTAGAAACAGTTCAATTGGTACTGCCCATGTCTTGGAAGTCCTCATTGTTAAGGAATGTTCCATTTCAATGCTGAAACAGGGACAAAAAGTCTCTACATCATTTTGTTTGGTCAAAGTGTATTTCCATGTTTGCAGCTGAATTGGGATGGCACCTACTTTCTATTTGTTACATATTCTCATAGCATAACTTATTTTAAACATTTTACTTGCTCTTCTGAAACTCCAAAACTTAAGGCGTTGTAAAGGTAAGTGTCAGGACGCCCACTGACACACAGCTCCTCTCAGAGAGAGCCTGGAAATTAATGTTAACTCTGTCTGTACTGGGGTAGCAGAACTCATGATCAATTGTAAACGATATTTGTCCATTGTCTGCCCTAACAAACGTTAAAGATCTAGAAGCTGGGCTTCTACATTTTACATTAATGAGGGGAAACTCAGTGGGGTTCATTTACTAAACCTGGAGTGTGCAAAATCTGGTGCAGCTCTGCATAGAAACCAATCAGCTTCCAGATTTTATTGTCAAAACCTAATTGAACAAACTGAAGTTAGAAGCCGATTGGCTACCATGCACAACTGCAGCAGTTTCACAAAAAGATTTATTATTTTTTTCCAAAAAAATACAAAAAAAAGGGATGAACTGGAAGCGCCACACCAGAGTCTGAGTGCGTGAGTTTTAGTAAAGCTCCCCTCAGTGTGTTCCTCTGTCAGTGGAGACAGACTGAGTTTTTTCATTTCAAATTGCTCAGAATAGATAGTTGCTTATAGTATGCCCGATGCCTGCTCCAAGCCAACTAGAAAGTTTTAACTAAAAAGTAAAAAAATATTTAAAAGAAGATACTTTTAAGTATGGTAAGTGAATAGGAACACATAGCAAACATATAACTGTGTTTTCTGAAATTTGGCTGCAAAAGTGGAAATACACTTAAATTTTCCCTAGATTGGGTTTAACAAAAATCTGTGTAGTACAGACTGAAATCTTTTCCCAAAACATCAACAAATTTTAAAAAAGGTGCACAGATACCAACAGAACACCTTTGTGAAAATATTATTTGCAGGATGTTTAAGTCTGCTATTCTAGGTCTTCCTTATAAGATTGACTGGGTCGGCAAACATTGATAATTCACACTTATTGCATTCAATAATTATCTTAAACGTTTCTGAATAGAATACACTTTCTCTCATTGGGTTTAATCAATACAACTCAGGTTTGTAAAAAATAAAAACACTGTTTGGTTCCTATCACTTGCAGGAAAGCCCAGTGCTATAACCTCAGACTCTATGCTATACTTTGTGTTGATGGAATTGTAAATTGTTCACTGAAAGTTTATGGCAGCGACATATTGTCGCTTTCAAGCGTAATGAAATCACAGTGCTTTACACCAAAAAAATGGAGCTTACAGTAACATTAAAAAAAGTGATGATAGAAGACTATGATGTAGGAAAATGCATTAGTTTATAAAAGTGTGTAAATCTATATTTTTATACACAAATAAAATTAACATCTCAAATTATTCTTGGTTTTAATTGGAAGCAGTGAATGAATACACCCCGAAATCAGTGCATTATGTATATCCAAATGGGTATATATCTGTATATTAATATACAGCTGAAATATTTACATCCCCACTGACTGCTGACACATACAGTTTGCATTTTGTAATAAAAGAAACATTAAAATTTCCAAAGTGATGCTATCGTGCACTTGCAGATATACGACAGGGAATAAGTCACCTTTTATTTCTGTAAACAGTTCTTAAAAAAGTAGAAAAATCACAGCGCAACAGCAGTAAAAAAAGGCACAAAACAACATAAGTGCATGTACCACGATTTGGTTTTCTGCTATATTTGTTCGGCAGTTTTCCTGCCTATTCTCCCCCTTAGTCCCGGAATGTACGCTGCTCTAACATTTCATCATTAGATATGCAAGCACTTCGGTCTGGATTCGTTATACCGTTGAAGACATTACCATCGTCAGGACAAGCTCAAAATTACGAGAGATGCATTGTCCCCAGAAAAATATTTAATTTAGTATTAATGATGTAGCTTGCTTGACCACAGAGGCAGCTGTTTTCAGTTCTTCATCGGTTTGTTCTACGGTGACTATCACTCTTATGCTGCAAAACACACAAAAAATAGAATGTTTTAAGATAATATAAAATAGATGTTTAAATATGTGATGTGCACAGACTACAGGAGTTTACCTGTCCAGAAGATTTTCTAGTACAGGGCATTTGTTTTTGTATAGGTTTATGATGAGACAACTCTGAAGATAATCAATACTGAACTAATACTGAAGTGTCACTCATGTATTGAACCCTGGTGTTTAAACATCCAGACTACCACTTTAGACATTAAAAACATTTTCTTCGCTAGCATTTAACCACCTGCCCACAATGTACTGTAGATGGGCAGCTCGTACAGGCATGTTAGGGCGTGCACATGTGAGGAAAAAAAAAAAAATGAGGCTGGCGTGGACTTTGCTAGTTTGAATCTTGCGTCAGTTTTTAATTGAAAACATCAAATTTATTGGTCCAAAGATAACCTGTCACCTACATTTTCCAATGTTTCCCATTTTCATAGACAGAATAATCAAAACTATGGTGGAAATTTACAGAAAAAAAAAAAAACTTTCAGCTGGCATTATTCCCAGAGGTGGGAACGGTTTGGTTGCTTGAACATGAGAAACAAAAAAGCAGGTGACTGCTGAAGGTAACTGCTGAACCTTTGTTTCCATTGGAGCGATTTGTCATGCGATTTGACAGGACTAGTCGCAGCCTATTGCTGACAATAGCACCGTTTCAATCGGCACCGTACCCATTTGCAAAAGTAGTTCCTGCACTATTTTTGCCAATTTCGGGCACAAATGCCTTTTAAGTAGGGCCTGAAATGGCGCCGATCTGCTACTTTGAAATCGTGTTACATTACTTGAAGTAGCACAATTTGAAAGTAGCATCAATGTGAACCAGGGCTTAATCTTGAATATTTGTTTTTAGCATTATTGTAAAGTAGTAACAATCCCTACTGAAAATACAACTACTAAAAGTACAAATACTAACCTTGGTGGTGGAAGATATTTTTCTTCTTTTTCCAAATAACGAGCTTGGGTTAAGGCAATTTTTCTATTCATGCACTGCAAAACAAATTAATTAATTATGATTAAGGTATTCTAAAAGATATTGCATAGCAAATAGAACAATGCATCATATAAGCAATATCTATTTTTCCTAGGGCAAGAACTACTTACTGTCCCTTCTACTCTAGATACGTGATGAGAGCATCAATCATACACTTGTGCTGCTCTCTCTCCATGCCAATTGCTTGTTTATTGAGTGACCTTGGGATAGATATTGATGTCTATGAACACCCTAAAACTGGCCATACTCTCTTACATTGTAAGCTCTAACAAGCAGGGCCCTCTGGCGGGTGCTGCTGTCAGAATACAGTGTCATTAGGGGGTGATGAAGGAATTCCTCAATCCACCTTGTTTGTGGAGAACCTAACAGTGTATGGCCAGCTTTAGCAACCACAGACATCTTGGAAAGAGAGGGGAAAAAAATAAATAAAAAAATCCACAAAGAAATCATTCAAACCTGTTCTCTTATGATGATGAATACTGCACTTCATTATTGTAAACTGAAGGAGCTCTAGATAATATCTTAGTTAACACATAGTATAAAAATTGTGAAACTACTCAAAATTATTATTTTTTCTTTTAAACGGTTTGTCAAATAAATTTTGAGGCAGTACCAATAAAAATAAAAAAAAAGGAGTAGAAGAATCTGAGCTCCCCCAGCTGTTACCCTTTGCCTTACCCAGGAGGGACAACTCCCTGCCCAGCTCTCCTTTGCCGGTTGTGTAAATGCTTGAAGGGCATTACAGGAATTTGCTGCTGAACATTAGAGGAGTCTGATCAATAATATACATTGATTCTTTACAGCATGCTATGGACCTGTTGTGAAGTTATGTAAATAAAAGTCCCAGCAGGCCATTTAAAATTTTATTAAGCTCCAATACTGCTCAATAATTATGGCTGTACTTATATAAAGTCTATTTCCTCAGTGAGAGCAAAATGGTCTTCATTTGTTATTTAGCCTATAGTCTCTCTGCCCAGAGCATGCTGGGACTTATTTTACAACTTTGAGCCCTACATTGGATTTGTCATATACTGTACATCACTGCCCTGGAATTAGAATGAGACAATAGTAGCCTTTATCGGAAAGGTATCTGGCTGACAATATATTCCCTCTAACCACCTCCAAAAACCAAACCCCATAATCTACAACCTTCAAGGAGGGGGACACATTTTAAGAAAAAAGATCTCAATCCAAGATCTTGGGTATCAGGAGATTCACTGCACACTTTGTGGACTTACAATAGAGAGACTAAGAATTTGAGGTCCTCTTTTGGGAAGTTAATGACAACACTAAACTCACTTTCACATTAATCCTTATACCCAGTTTCAATAAAACAATGTTGCGGGTGTGTACTGATCCTTATTCCTAGATGAAGTCAACAATGATTTAGCCAAGCCATTTATTAAAGAAAACCACAGTATGACACAGAAACTACAGCCTATGTCACGGGAGAGGGATCACATTTCATCATCCTATGGCAAGGGGTATTTCTGTGTAAAATCACAACACTAGTCCCAAAGGATATGGTTGAAAGGGTCAAGGAAATGTCTGCTGGATCTGGCAATGATTAGTGTCAGTTATTATAATACTTTGTCTTTGTACATATGTGGGAGTTTACAATCAGTCAGAGCATAAATCAATGGTCATTTACAGCACTTACATGATCTACAATATCTTGTAGCAGTTTCACATCTTTTTCCCGGCATCCGGTGCTGTTCTCTAACTGCAGGTGAAATGCGGGGGAGAAGCTCTCTCCCACAACTTTCAAACCCTGAATACTGAATAAAACAAATATAAAAGTCAAAAGGATTATTTACAGAAAAACTCAGTTTACTGAAAGACAAAAAAAAAAAAAAGTGTCATCTAGATGTATGGCAAAGCTTATCACTGGACAGATTTTCATGAAGCGGTAAGACATTTTTTTCTACGAGAGCCTTCTGGTGTTAAGCCCCTACAGTGAGGGGAAAAAAGTATTTGATCCCCTGCTGATTTTGTATGTATGCCCATGACCAAAAAAATTATAAGTCTATAATTTTAACGGTAGGTTTATTTTAACAGTGAAAGACAGAACAAAAATATCCAGAAAAACGCATTTTTAAAAAGTTTTAAATTGAATGGCATTTTAATGAGTGAAATTTGTATTTTCTCCCTTATCAGCAAGATTTCTGGTTACTGGGTGTCCTCTATACAGGTAACGAGCTAAGATTAGGAGCACTCTTGTAAAAAAAAAAAAAAAAAAACACCCAAAGGCCGGGTTCACACTAGTCCGACAAACGCTCCGACATTGGGAGCTCATGTCGCATGACTTGTGAAAATTAATGTTTCCATATGGGAGCCGTCTTAACTGGTCCGACACATGTCGGAGCGACTTTGCAAATGCTCCCTGTACTACTTTGGTCCGACTTTGATCCTACTTCACTCCATTGAATATCATTGAAGTAGGATCAAAGTCGGATTGCAGTCTTGCACGCTCCGACTTTGGCATGCGACTTGTACTCTGCTGATCTTGAGGGGGAACTCCACGGCAAATTTTAACAAAAAAAAAACGGCATGGGTTCCCCTCTAAGAGCATACTAGGCCCATGGGTCTGGTGCGAATTTAAAGGGGAACCCCCTACGCCGAAAAAACGGCCTGGGGGTCCCCCCAAAATCCATACCAGACCCGTATCCGAGCAGCAGCCCGGCCGGTCAGGAAAGGGGGAGGGGACGAGCGAGCGGACCCCCCCCATCCTTAACCGTGCCAGGCCGCATGCCCCCAACATGGGGAGGTAGGTGCTCTGGGGCAGGGGGGCGCCCTGCGGCCCCCCCCACCCCAAAGCACCCTGGCCCCCATGTTGATGAGGACAGGGCCTCTTTCCGACAATCCTGGCCGTTGGGGTCTGCGGGCGGGGGGCTTATCAGAATCTGGGAGCCCCCTTTAACAAGGAGGCCCCCAGATACCGGCCCCCCACCCTAGGTGAATGAGTATGGGGTACATCGTACCCCTACCCATTCACCTGGAGGAAAAGAGTAAAAAAAAATAAACACACTACACAGGTTTTTAAAATATTTTATTAGTCATCTCCGGGGGTCTTCTTCCGACTTCGGGGGTCTTCTGTCTTCTCCGCTCTCTTTTTCTGCTCGCCGCGCTCCCCGGTTCTTCTCCCGCTCTCCGGTGCCTTCTGCCGGCGACGAGGAAGAAGACGATGGAGGAAGCCCGGGCTGGCTGCTGCCGCTAGTAAAAGAACTACAAAGAAGATGGCAGCGGCGGCGCAGCCCGGCAGAAGGCACCGGAGAGCGGGAGAAGAACCCGGGAAGCGCGGAGAGCAGAAGAAGAGAGCGGAGAAGACATAAGAAGACCCCCAAAGTCAGAAGAAGACCCCGGGAGAGCGGAGAAGTCGGAAGAAGACCCCCGAAACTGACTAATAAAATCTTTTAAAAACCTGTGTAGTGGGTTTATTTTATTTTTGACACTTTTCCTCCAGGTGAATGGGTAGGGGTACGATGTACCCTATACTCATTCACCTAGGGTGTGGGGGAGAGCTGGATGACAGAGGGTGACCTCATTCACCTAGGGTGAATGAGGTCAGATTACGTGCTTCTGTCATCCAGCTCTCCCCCACACCTTCCCTCTCCTCCAGCCTAGAAACAGCAATGCATTTCCCCTGAAGCTGCTCCTTCCCTCTTTGTTTAACCCTTTCGCTGAATCGCTGCCAGAGTAGTTTTTGCGTTTTTTTGCACACGTTTAAAAAAAAAACACTTTCAGCCCTTCATTTTACACAAACCCCCAAAACATTATATATTTTCTGAAAGCAGATATCCTATAGAATAAAACTGTGATAGTACCAAATTTTTTATGTCACACAATATTAACGCAAAGGTCTAGGAAATGCAAAATTTCTGTAAAAAACACATTAATTTTAGGGCAAACAAATGCAATACACTACCCAAATCTTTTGTAAAATATAAAAGACAATGTTGCACTGAGTAAATAGATACATGTCAAACCCTAAATTTGCATGCACCATGAAATGGTGAGAATTTTTAGTACCCTATATGTTCTACAGGTGACGCTCTCAAAGCCCCCTGTAGGTCATCAGTTTAGTGTTATGGAGAAGGTCCAATGCTAGAATTACTGCTCTCACTTTGGCATGTGCAGTGATATGATTCAATGTGTATTGCAATCAAAATTGTGCTTAGATGTAAAAAAAAATTTGCAACCAAAATGTTTTACTTAACTTTTTTTCCCCCATTACATAGGGGACAAAAAATTCCCTATGTGATGATTTTTTTAGGCGACGGGTTCTCTTTGATGACCCTCTGGGCTCCACTAAATGTTTTGCAATGCAGATGGCATTGCAAAACATTGCTTCTCGGCTATGCTAGCCAGGGACTGACCCGGGAAGTGATGTCATAGATGTCACTTTCCAGGTCACAGCAAGAAGGGGAGGAGAGCAGACTTGTCCACTCTTCTCTCTCCCTCCACCTGCCATGTCGGTCCTGGACCCACAGATGAGCAAGCAGAGCCTGGAAACCATGGCGGGCACAGCAGCGATGGTAAGGGGGGTGTGTGTGAGAAATTGGGCGGCAGCGTAGCCACCCAAAGGCTCCCACCTGACAAGCAAGAGTCTGCCTGTCAGTTTTACACACTGGACCGGTGGCTGCAGCCACCGGATTTTGTGTAAAATCCACCGCTGTAAGGTCTGTATTGGGGTTTATATGCACCTTCACCTGTACAGACAAACATCCTTGCACCGGCCCTGACAGCCAGCGATGACAGGAGGGGTTAAGCAATGTTAGCCCATCCTCTATGCTGCAATAATTTTACGCATTGCCCGCGGAAGATGCTCTGCCTTCTGCATAGCCCACAGGTAGGTGTGTCTGACAGGTGAGCATTACCAGCGGCAGGAAAGATAGGTCACCAGTTGGTCCGGAGTCCAAGGAGCCACAGACTGGCAGGGGAAGCCCCGCTCCCACATGTGTTGCGATTTCTCCCACCAGTGCAGAATCTGTTCAGGGTGCTGGTGATGATGGCGGTCTGAGGTCCTGTGATCAAGGCGACACCAATGACTGCACACACGCACTTGCAATGCAAACTGACACATGACCACTCTTGTCCATCACTCAGCCGGTACATGCACACAACTAGTCTTCCATATGGCCGGACCAGCTGTTTAATCTGTTGACACTTAGATGCACTTGTCTAATAAAAACCCAGTGTATTTATAAATGATTTACTTTTATTCCTGCACACATTGAATGCATTGTAAGTGTTTAAATGTTTTTATTCACATTTGAGTAGTACCCATTAAAATAATTTTGGTCAGTAGTTTTCTATAATTGGAACTGGTACTTAAAAGAAAAAAAAGAAAACGAAAAAGAAAAGAAAAAACAGGTTTATATCTCCTGTTTTTTCCATTTGAATTTTTTTTTTTTTTTTCATGTTTTGAATAAAGACATCGTTTTTTGAGGAGTGCGGCGATCCAGGATTTTTCTTTCATCTCATGGTAATTGAGCACAGCCAGCACCCTCTTGGTTTGTTGGGACGGAAGCAATGGGGATTGATTGTTTTTAGAGCGGTATACTTTTCTTCTTTATATCTCCTGTGATGCTGCCCCCTCCTGTCCCCCTGCCCCTTACATGACAGCCCCTACCTAGGAGGATTGGTAATTTCCAATGTCTGTGTGAACTGAGTGACACTGCCCCCCTCCTGTCCCAATGCCCAGATGCCTCTCTCCTGTCACAATGGAGGGTTTGGCAGGAGGATTGGGGGGGGGGGGGGGGAAGTGCGTAAATTTTTTTGCCTAAGCAGACAAAAATCCATGCATCAGCCCTGAACGTGCCAATGGACCTGGTATTAGCTGTTGCAGCAGTGAACACAACTGCCAAGAGAAAAACTATTTGCCATAAATGTATATACTTACAAACAATAGTAAAATGGCATCTTTTGGCAAAGAATTATGCATGTAGATTTCTTTTAATATACCAGAAAAAAAAATAAGTCTGGCTTTGTTTCAATATATTGTAATTTGTGCACATCAGGAGTAAAGGAGGTCATGGCAATATCCCTCTACAATGAAAGGAGTTGCCAGTTGCATTAAAGGGGTTGTAAAGGTTTGTTTTTTATTTTCTAAATAGGTTCCTTTAAGCTAGTGCATTGTTGGTTTACTTACTCTTTCCTTCGATTTCCCTTCTAAATGTTTTTTTTCTTTGTTTTCTTTGTCTGAATTTCTCACTTCCTGTTCCTCCTCAGTAAGCTGTTCTGGCTGACTAACCCCCATGGATGATGGGAGCAAGCTTATTGAGGAGAAACAGAAAGTGAGAAATTCAGACAAAGAGAAAAAACATTTAGAAGGGAAATGGAAGGAAAAGGTAAGTGAACCAACAATGCACTAGCTTAAAGCAACCTATTTAGAAAAAAAACCTTTACAACCCCTTTAACTGGCTTTCCTCTATTTGGGGTTCTGAAAAAAAATACTGTTAAAATAATCACTATTTTTGGTAATGGCAAACCTGAAGGCAAGAAATATCCAGCACAGTTATGGATGCTTGTCCCTTTCAAATGCCTCTGTTTAATAATGTGTTACCCAGTTACGAAGTTACATTCAGTACAGTGAGTCCCCTACATATGATCCTTCGAATTGCGAACTTTCAAACACACGAACATGTCTTTGCACAGTTTTTTTTTCATTCAACCAAGCGGGCTGAACGAAAAAAAACTGACAGATCGCCGTACCGAAACAATGTTGGTGTAGGGATCTCCCCAGCTGTGCTATGGTTTTCTGACAGGGGGACGCCCCAAGCCAGAACACACTGATCAGCGCTCGTAGCCTTTGTCTGCAAGCACAGATCTTTGTTGGACTTACGAATGAGCTCTTGGAACGGAACTCGTTCGTAAGTAGAGAACTTACTGTAGTCATTTAATGGAAATTCTAAGTATAAAATTCAAAACAGGTAATTTTTACGGATTTATTTTATAGCTCAAACTTTGACCATTACTTTCTGAGGTTTGTTATGTATGTTTCAAGCTGTTAACATGCAAAACTTTTAGAGCTCCTGTACTCCCTGGAGTGTCCAAGATTACAATGATTACAGAATCCTGCACAAGGTCAGAAGAAATGCGATGATGACTGAACAGTGACCTCACCAGCAGCCTTAAAGTGAGGATAATGCTGCTGGACCATTATTGCTGTAAGTAGTCTGAAGTTTCCCACAACCTCCAGGCAATCCCCAGTCATTAATGAAGCGCAAGGAAAAATTACAGACAGCTAGAAAAGGATTGCTGAAGGTTTTTGGTTGGTCACATGGGATTGGAGACATCTGCCACATTTTTTGCGAAGACTGCAGTTGCCTAAGGCTTTGAGCCAAAACAATCTCAATGAGAGAACACCACCACTTACACAGATGAACTTGCTTTTAGTTCAAAAGGATATGTGAAAATCTTGTGTCTGCAATCTAAGACCCTGTTGCTGTTAATTACAGATAACAGAAGGTGTAAAAAAAAAAAATGAAAAGGAAATATGCTTAACCACTTCAACTCCGGAAGGTTTTACCCCCTTAACGACCAGAGCAGTTTTTACTATTTGGCACTGCGCTAAATTAACTGGTAATTGCGCGGTCATACAATCCCAAACAAAATGTATGTCCTTTTTTCCCACAAATATAGCTTTCTTTTAGTGGTATTTGATCATCTCTGGGATTTTTATTTTTTGCAATATATAAAAAAAATATTTAGTCATACATTTAGGCCAAAATGTATTTAGCCACATGTCTTGGGTAAAAAAAAAAAAAAAAAAAAGAAATTCAATAAGCGTATTTTTATTGGTTTGCGCAAAAGTTATAGGGTCTACAAACTATGGTACATTTTCTGGAATTTATGTAGCTTTTAGTTTATGACTGCCCATCTAATTTCTGGAGGTGCTAAAATGGCAGGGCAGTACAACCCCCCCCCCCCCCCAAATTACCCCATTTTGAAAAGTACACTCCACAAGGAAATTGCAGAGAGGCATGTTGAGCTCATTGAATATTTTTTTTTTTTTTTTTTTTTATCACAAGTGATTGAAAAATGACAACCCCCCCCCCCAAAAAACAAAAAACACACTGCTGTATCGGGGATACCACATGTGTAAGACTTTTTGGGTGCCTAGTCATGTACAGGAAACCAAAAACGTACATTTCTTTTATTGGGATTTTGTGTGATAGATGAACATAAAAGTGGCAGGAAAGGGATAAAGGTTTTTCAAAATATTTTACAAATATATGAAAAGTGTGGTGTGCATTTGTAATCAGCCCCCTGAGTCCACTTTGTAGAACCACCTTTCACTGCAATTACAGGTGCAAGTCTTTTTGGGGATGTCTCTACCAGCTTTGCACATCTAGAGAGGGTGACATTTTTGCCCAAAATAGCTCAAGCTCTGTCAGATTGGGTGGAAAGTGTCAGAATAGCAATTTTGAAGTCTTAACACAGATTCTCAATTGGATTCAAGTCTGGACTTTTACGTTTTCGGTTGCACCATGACAAAATGAGAAAAATGTCAAGGGGTATGAATGCTTTTTCAAGACACTGTATCAACTGGAATACACCAAATACCGCAGCATATACTCACCCTTGCAATGCTTTGTGGATGCGCTTGCACTTCTCTCTCAAAGTATAGAAGATTTCTGTTGAAAAATCAAGGTGATGTGTTAAAATGTTCTGGCAACAACACACCAGCATAAAAACAATGTATATAAATACTGTAAAAAAAAAAGCCTCTGCACTTATGCATACCCCAATATTGGAGTTTTAAAATGGCAAAATTAGGGTCTCCAAACCCAAGATTAAAAATGTATAATTGCAGTGTATCAGTCCTTATATGAGGACTACATTTGTTTTTTCCTTTATATTCTTACCTGATAATCCTGCCAGGAACACAATTGTCCTGGGGTGAAAACACTCAATCGCTGTACTGAATCTATGTACCGTATCTATGGAGGAGCAACATTGTCACCAGAAGACAGATGTGTTCGGACTAAACAACACCTCCTCTCCCTAACATATAGGGAAGATGCCATGTAGTTTACACTAGGAAGGCTGATAACACTGCTTAACCACTTAAGCCCCGGACCAATATGCTGGCTAAAGACCCAAGGTGTTTTTACAGTTCGGGACTGCGTCGCTTAAACAGACAATTGCGCGGTCGTGCGACGTGGCTCCCAAACAAAATTGGCGTCCTTTTTTCCCCACAAATAGAGCTTTCTTTTGGTGGTATTTGATCACATCTGCGGTTTTTAGTTTTTGCGCTAGAAAACAAAAATAGAGCGACAATTTTGAAAAAAATGCAATATTTTTTACTTTTTGCTATAATAAATATCCCCCAAAAACATATATAATTATTTTTTTTTCCCTCAGTTTAGGCCGATACGTATTCGGCCCCGTACAGACGACCAAACATGTCTGCTGAAACTGGTCTGCGGGCCAGTTTCAGCAGACATGTCCGGTCGTGTGTAGGCCCGAGCGTGCAGGATTCCAGCAAACATTTGCCCGCCGGGCCTTTTCCCAGCGGACAAATATTCCTGGACTTGTTTTAAAACAGTCCGCTGGAATCCTGCCCGCTCGGACATGTTCGGTCGTCTGTACAGACCTACCGTACATGTCCGAGCGCCCGCCATCCCTCGCATGCGTCGAATGACTTCGACGCATGCGTGGAAGCATTTAACTGGCAGGCCCGCCCACGTCGCCGCGTCATTGTCGCGGCGACACCGCGTCATCGACGCGGCGACACCGCTGACGCGCCCCGCGTATTGTTTACGCGAGGCTTTCTGTACGATGGTTAGTACAGCCATCGTACAGAAAGCCCCGGGCAGACATGTACGGTGAAAACGGTCCGGCGGACCGGTTTCATCGTACATGTTTGCTGGTGTGTACACGGCCTTATTCTACCTATTTTGGGTAAAAAAAAAAAAAATCGCAATAATCGTTTATCAGTTGGTTTGCGCAAAATTTATAGCGTTTACAAAATAGGGGATAGTTTTATTGCATTTATATTTTTTTTACTACTAATGGCGGCGATCAGCGATTTTTTTCGTGACTGCGACATTATGGCGGACACTTCGGACAATTTTGACACATTTTTGGGACCATTGTCATTTTCACAGCAAAAAATGCATTTAAATTGCATTCTTTATTGTGAAAATGACAGTTGCAGTTTGGGAGTTAACCACAGGGGGCGCTGTAGGAGTTAGGGTTCACTTTGTGAGTGTTTAGGGGGGTGTGGCTGTAGGTGTGACGTCATTGATCGTGTCTCCCCTATAAAGGGGATGACGCGATCGATACGCCGCCACAGTGAAGCACGGGGAAGCCGTGTTTACAGATGGCTCTCCCCGTTCTTCAGCTCCGGGGACCGATCGGAGCTTCGGACCGGGTCGCGCGACCCACGGCTGGGTACAAGTACAGGACGTGTGTATATATACGTGCTTGTGCCCAGCCGTGCCATTCTGCCAACGTATATGTGCAGGAGGCGGTCCGGAAGTGGTTAATGCAGCGTGCACCGAGGACACAAAACAGTACTGGATTTCTGGCAGGATCAGCAAGTATTTTTTTGCACCTGTAAAAAACAAATAAGAAAACATTTAACCACTAAAGGACCGCCTCCTGCACATTTACGTCGGCAGAATGGCACGGCTGGGCACATGCACGTGCTGTGCCATTGTCCAGCCGTGAGTCTTTGCTGTGAAAATTACAATGGTCCCAAAAATGTGTCAAAATTGTCCGAAGTGTCCGCCATAATGTCGCAGTCACGAAAAAAATCGCTGATCGCCACCATAAGTAGTAAAAAAAATAAAAATAAAAAATAATGCAATAAAACTATCCCCTATTTTGTAAACGCTATAAATTTTGCGCAAACCAACCGATAAACGCTTATTGCGATTTTTTTTTACCAAAAATAGGTAGAAGAATACGTATCGGCCTAAACTGAGGAAAAAAATACCAGTTACACTTACGGTAGCTGTTTTTCTGTAAGTCTTACAGGACGGCACCTTGAGAGTAGACTGGCTCCACCTGACAGGAAACACAATCAGAAAGAGGTTTAAAAGCCCCGCCCCTCCCCGTGCACCTCAGTTAGTGATAAAGTAACCACCATAAGAGCACGGGAACCAGTATATAAAAATACAAACCATATAAATTCCTCAGGGTGGGAAATAGGCCTGCCGTCCTGTAAGACTTACAGAAAAACAGCTACCGTAAGTGTAACTGGTATTTTCTCAAGTCGTCTTCCAGGACGGCACCTTGAGAGATAAGCAAGTAACCCTCAGGCCTACCTTAGGGCGGGACAACTGCCTGCAGGATTCTTCTGCCAAACGTCAAGTCTTGGGGTGACAGAAGTTCCACTCGGTAGTGTTTGAGAAAGGTGTTCTGGCTTGACCACGTTGCTGATCTACAGATTTGTTCCACTGAAACTCCTGCTCTCTCTGCCCAGGAGGTTGCTATAGATCTCGTGGAATGTGCCTTGACTTTAGGTACTGTTTTGCCAGCTTTAATGCATGCTAATGAAATTGCCTGTCTTATCCACCTAGATATAGAGGCTCTAGATGCTTGGCAACCCTTTTTCTGTCCTGAAAAATTAATTAGCAAGTGAGATGAGCGTCTGAACTCGCTCACCCTTTCCAAATAACTTAACAAACAGCGTCTTACATCCAAACAGTGGAAGGTCTCTTCCCTTTCGTTCTGTGGATTTGCGCAAAATGAAGGAAGAATAATTTCTTGTGACCTATGAAATTTCGTTGCCACCTTAGGTAGGTACAGGGGATCCTGACTTAGGACTACCCTGTCTTCAAAAAGACGAAAATAAGGCTCTTTGATTGAGAGCGCCTGCATGTCTCCTATTCTTTTGGCCGTAGTAATAGCCAGAAGAAAGGAGAATTTAAATGTCAACAGCCTAACCGGAATGCTGTCTATCGGTTCAAACGGAGGTTTGGATAGATGGTCTAGAACCAAGGTGAGGTCCCAGGGGGGAACCCTGGAGATTTGAATAGGGGATAACCTATCCCTAGCCGACAGGAATCGCTTGATCAGCGGATCCAGGGCCAGCCTCTTGTCTAAAAAGTAGGACAAGGCGGCTACCTGTACTCTTAAGGTTCTTGTGGCTAGTCCTAGATCAACTCCTTCCTGGAGAAATTCCAGGATGACAGATATTTCAGGTAGTGGGGCTTGCCTGGCTGCACACCAGCGTGAAAAAACCCCCCAGGTCTTAGCATAGATTTTCCTAGTGACCTCCTTATGACTAGCCAAAAGGGTATTTATTACCTTCTCCGAACAACCTCTCCGCTGCAGGTTCCACCTCTCAAGTACCAGGCCGTCAGACTGAAAAAGTCGGGCTCTGGGTGAAAGATCGGTCCCTGCCGCAGAAGGTCCACTCGGACCGGGAGAGGAAGGGGGGGGAAGAACTGACCAACGTTCTAACATTGGGAACCAAGCTCTTTTGGGCCACTGGGGAGCGATCAGGATCAGCTTCCCCCGTGAGCGACTCAGTTTCTGTAGGACCCTTGGGATCAGACTCAGGGGAGGGAAAGCATAGGCCAGCTGAAATGTCCAGGCCTGGGCCAACGCATCCACACCCTCCGATCCCTGATCCCGGGAGAGGGAGAAGAACCTTTCTACCTTCCTGTTCTTCCTGTTCGCGAAGAGGTCTATCTCTGGGTTGCCGAAACGATGTCGAACCCAGACGAAGACTTCTCGATTTAATTCCCACTCCCCCTGGAGGATGGGTTGGCGGCTTAGAAAGTCCGCTTCTAAGTTTAGGACTCCCCTGATGTGGATTGCTGAAAGGGAGAGGACTCTCTGTTCTGCCCAACTCAGAATTTCTAAAGGACAGCCTTAGGAGGGAACGGGACCTGGTGCCTCCCTGGTGATTTATGAACGCCACCGTGGTTGCGTTGTCGGAGAGAATCTGTATTTCTTGGTTTATGACTCTCTCCTCGAACGCCTCCAAGGCCTTCCCGACCGCTAATAATTCGCGGAAGTTGGAAGAGGACCTGCTCTGTTGTCGATCCCAGCACCCCTGGGCCTGGAGACCCGACATGTGGGCTCCCCACCCCCAGGAGCTGGCATCCGTGGTTATCCTGAGAGGATTTGTCTGGTTCCATGGGAGGCCTTCCTCCAAATTCTGAGGAATGAGCCACCACCCCAGTGTGCATTTTACTGACTCCGGGATGCTGACCCTGGAGTCTAGGGATGAGTCCTTCCCGTCCCAGGAGGAGAGCAGGAAGGCCTGCAGGGATCTGTAATGAAGCTGGGCCCATGGGACCGCTGGGATGCATGAGGTCATCAGTCCCAGTAACCTCATGATCTGTCTGAGGGAAATTTCTATTGACCCCATGACGGACCTGACCACTGACCCGAGTCTCTGGATCTTGTCCTCTGGAAGAACCAGCTTTTTCTCTATGGAATCTATCAGGAATCCCAGATACATTTTTCTCTGTTCTGGGAGGAGAGAAGATTTTTCTCTGTTTACAATCCATCCCAAAGATTCCAGAGTAGTCAGGACGGTGGCCAGATCCGAGAGAAGGAGTTCTCGGCTGGGGTTGAAAAGCAGTAGGTCGTCCAGGTAGGGGACAAGGGAGATCCCTTTCAGATGTAGAAAGGCGACCACCTCTGCCAGGACCTTCGTGAAAACCCTTGGGCTGGAGGCCAGACCAAAGGGGAGTGCGGTGAACTGCCAGTGCTGAATCCCCTGAGGGGAGGCAATGGCAAATCGGAGGAACCTTTGATGGTCCCTGAAGACTGGGACATGGAGGTAGGCGTCCCTCAAGTCTATGGTTACCATAAAGACTCCTTCTAACAACAGTCCCTTGAGACTGTAAATGTTTTCCATGCGGAATTTCTTGTAGAGGAGAAAGGTATTTAAAGGTTTTAAATTTATGATCAATCGGAATTTCCCCGAAGGTTTGGGCACCATGAAAATATGTGAGTACACCCCCTGACCCTGTTGTCCTGGCGGAACTGGGATTATGACTGCCTGCTGAGCTAGATCTGTGACACTTCCCAGAAGGGCAGCTGCCTTGAGGGGATCTTGGGGTAGATGAGTGAGGAGAAATATTGGGGGGGGAAGTTGGCGGAATTCCAATCTGTAACCCTCCCTCACTATTTGCAGAATGTGAGGACTCCGTGTTATACTCTCCCAGGCTGGAAAAAATTGGGAGAGTCTTCCCCCGACTCTTAAGTCACTTGGAGTCCTTACCTGCGGGTTTGGGATCGGGGAAAAGGATACCCCCTTTTGGCTTATCCTTTCCCGCGATCCAACGCTTATTAAAGGCCGATCTTCGGTCAGAAGGTCGGTTTTTATTCTGGGGGCCTCGAAAAAATCTTCTCCTGTTAGGTCTAGGTTTTGGGGGGAACCGTTTCCCCTTTTCTGAGGCCCTAGTTAGAGCTTGATCAAGTCCTGCCCCAAAGAGAAGAGTACCTTCAAAGGGCAGGGCACATAGACGGGTCTTGGAAGCAAGATCACCTTCCCACGTCTTGAGCCATACCGCCCTTCTGGCGGCGTTGACGAGAGCACCCGTCTTAGCAGAGGATCGGACTGTTTCAATCGATGCGTCTGCAAGATAGGCAACCGCACTGCCTATGACTGTAAGAGAATCTCTAATTTCTTTAAACTTGGAGGTCTGAGGTACATGCTCCAGAAGTCTGGTTAACCAGGTATCTGCATTCCTAGCGATGCAGGAAGAGGCTAAAGCGGGTCCAAGGGCGGCCGTATTAGCCTCCCAGGCCCTGCGAAGGGAGGTGTCTGCCCGCCTGTCTAAGGAATCCTTTAAGTTCCCTGCATCTTCAAACGAGAGGTCAGACTGCCTGGAGAGTTGGGCTAGAGATGCATCTAGTTTAGGAGTTTTAAACAAAGTATTTTCTAACTCCTCCTTAAAGGGACAGCGCCTCTTCCAGGTCTTGTACCTTAGTAGTTTCTTTTCAGGCTCAGCCCATTCCCTCAGAACTATATCTTTAAGTGACTGATGGACTGGGATAACCTTTGGCTGGGGTTTAGCTAAACCCTGGTACATTCTGTCCTGAGGTGACACCAGCTCTGCTGGCTGCTGGATCCCCTCAGAGGCATAGACAGCAGACAGCAGACCCCCCATGTCATCTGTAGAAAAAATATATTTGCCTGATCTGGCATCCTCATCCTCATCCTCAGAATGACTATCAACTACCCCATCTTCTGGAGCCTCTGAATCTTCGGTGTCAGATAGGAGAGACTCCCTAGCCCTGGAAACTCGTGGCACTGGGGTGGATGAGCTCTCTTGAGAAGAGGGGCCGGCTGCTATGGGCTCAGGATCCCTATTTTTTAAGGTGTCCTTAAATTCCTTTAATGTGGAGAGCATTTGGGATTAGACAGCTAGGAATTCTTTCATAATCAGGGAAGTTTCCTTTGCTGTCAATTTTTGTATGCATTTGGCACAAAGAAGTTTGGAGTAATCTGCAGCCAGCTTAATGCTACAGTTACCACACCTCTTGGTTTTGGAAGTGTGTTTTAGGGAGAGAATAGCAGCTTCCCCCTGGGCAGAAACCTCCTCCCCTGTAAGGGGAGAGAAAAAATATATCACAGTTCAAACATCAAGTGTGAGAGGAGAGGAGAGGAGAGGGGGGGGGGGGGGGGGGGGGAGGACCCAGTCCAATATGCCCCCCTGACATTCTGAGGCAGACTCACCCTTGGTGGTGTCCTCGGCAGCGGCTGCTAGCGAACGATCCTCGCGCTCCATAGCGAAGTCGTGTAGGCGCCACTCTCCTCCTTGCTGCAGTGAGAACAGCGAGGAGCCGACGCCGCTGGCGGCCGCCATTTTGGTGAAGACCGGAAGCGGAACTTCGTCATCACCGCGCGCCGCCTGTGACGCGGCGTCGACTGCTGGCTCCATTCGAAAATGTCCCCGGGAGGACAGTACACCGGAGCCACGCTGAGGAAGCCCTCACACCCGCCCAGCAGGTAAGGGGTCCTGGAGGAGAGGGAACATGGCCACATAGGAGTACTGGAATAGCCACTATCCCAGGGATTCCTACAGAAAGGAAAGAAGGGGGGTATTGTTTGCAATCTTCCTCCCCCCCCCCTATCACACGGGGAAAACCCCCCGGGACAGGCATTACACCTTTTAGCTGAGGCAGGGACGGCCCCCAGGACCCACTGCTCAGTACCCGGAGGGGGACCACCAGCCCCAGGCCTTAGGTCTGATAAAAAATAACAAACTGTTTCGCTGGTGGGAAACACAATCAATAACTGAGGTGCACGGGGAGGGGCGGGGCTTTTAAACCTCTTTCTGATTGTGTTTCCTGTCAGGTGGAGCCAGTCTACTCTCAAGGTGCCGTCCTGGAAGACGACTTGAGAAAATGTTTTTTTTTATATATTTTTGGGGGATATTTATTGTAGCAAAAAGTAAAAAAAAAAAAAGATTTTTTTTCAAAATTGTCGCTCTATTTTTGTTTATAGCGCAAAAAATAAAAACCTCAGGAGGTGATCAAATACCACCAAAAGAAAGCTCTATTTGTGGGAAAAAAAGGACGCCAATTTTGTTTGGGAGCCACGTTGCACGACCGCGCAATTGTCTGTTAAAGCGACGCAGTGCCGAATCGCAAAACCTGGCCTTTAGCTGCATTTTGGTCCGGGTCCTAAGTGGTTAAATGGTATATTTACCAGATTAAAACTGAGCAAATGAGAAGTTTGTGGTTAGGGTTTTCATATACCTTAAGTTAGCCAATAAAAGGGAATCACAAAAGTACAACGTTCTACATACTAAATGTCTATTTTTTTAAATATTATTATTGTATATTAGCACTGCTGCAATATTCCATGGCAATGTGTCTAGAATTACAATTTTACCAAAACCAAACAGATCATGCAACAATGACCAGCGTATGCCCCACCATGTCTGTCTTGCCTACTTGGCTTCCAAGCACATTTTTTATTTAAAGAGGAGGTCCGGGGGAAAAAATAAAAAAAATTAAAAGCCAGCAGCTACACATACTGCAGCTGCTGGCTTTTAATAAATGGGAGGTAGAGGAAAGAGGAGAGAGGAGGCACAGCGGTGACGTCACAGCCGCGGCCAGACTCCCAGGATACCTGTCAAAAGGTATCCTGTCCCCCCTCCCCCCCAAAAGGTGCCAATTGTGGCACCGGAGGGGGGGGGGAATCTGATGAGCGGAAGTTCCACTTTAGGGTGGAGCTCCGCTTTAAATATCACAAGAATGGCTAATGTAAGTAATACATTGTAGTTTTTATGGCAAAATCTATTACCTGAAAAAGTAGAATTTTAAATTTACTTAATTATTTGCCTAAACTTTAGGACCCAACTTCAGTGTTTTTTTCCCTGGGTGGATTGACTAATTGGGGAAGAGTTTTACTTTTCCGTTTTGATTTTCACCCTGTCGGGGTGATCTTTCCTCTCTTCCTGTCCCACTGACGCTTGTATAAAAACAGTGGGGGTGTCGTCACTGGGACAGAAAATCACTGACAGCTATAAAACATTATAAAAACAGCAATCACACGCAAAATGTGTTTTTATCTGCACCCCTGTTATATGCAGAGATTTTCCATAATTTCCTGAGGAGACTGAAAACAGCCATATATTGATATACATTTGGCCAGTTAAGTAGGGACTCTCTTAATTTCGATCCATGTATGGGCAGGCTGGTTGTACGGAAGTCATGTTTTTGCTGAACAATCGGCACCACCAGCTTTATCCGGCAACACTGATCAGTGTATTATGATGGCAGGGAAGGCATCCCTGCCATCAGAACACAATAGCACAGGGAGCGATTCCCTCACCCATATCAAGTGTGTGGATGGGGGAATTGGGTCACTTTTTTGTTGCCCTTGGTTGAATGAAAACAATAAATCAATTATTAAATGTATGGCCAGCTTAAAAAGGAAATCTTAATAGGTACATGGATGGCAATAAAACCCTGATAACAGCTCTAAAAGTTCCCCGTTCCATCATAATCAAAGACTCTGGCTGGAGTTGAAGCTCAGAATGTATTCGATTAATTCACTTGATCAAACCAAATAACAAAAAAAAAAAAAATCAACCTGTGTGTAAAGTTATCAGTTTCAATCCATCTTTATTATTTGTTGAATCTAAAAAGCAGCCATAGGGCAGCTCAATTTTTTTTTAATCAGGTTTTAAAATGGTTTAGTGTATTAAACAATAGGACTTAAACAAAAAATAAAGAAACAAGAAATAAACAAATATTTATGTGGCTTCCATAAGATTCCCTTAAATGTACATATTATAAACACAAATATACAGTATATGCCAAGTGTGCCAACATAAAAAATGCTAGCTGCCTGGCTGACAGGCCGATGCGCTGCATTCATTATTTATGGAGTCACCGACTATGAACAGGTATTACATAAACTTCCTGATCTGCTTCTGTCCCAGTGACTTGTCCAACTGAAATCAGAGTATCAGCATGATGGCTAAGCAACAGGAATATTCAATTTTGAATGTTTCAATTGTGATAAGTTCCCTTTGAATATGTTATATAAAATACTACAATTAACTGGCTCATAAAACAGAAACAACTTGTTAAAATGTTGAATGTATCAGGTACTTGATATCATGCACTGATGCAAAATAAATACAATTACTAAAATAAAAAAAAAATAAAAAAAAAAAGGTACCTGAGTTTTCCTCCATAATGTTAAGACCTTCAATGGCAGCTGAAGCCAACAAAGGAGGCAGAGAGGCTGAGAAGCAGTAGCCTTGTCCAGAAAGTCTCTGCAACAATTGAAGTTTAAACATTACAAGTCAAATTCACAATGTGGACATTTAAGATGCTGTCCATTGCCCTTTATAGTAGAAGTATTAATATTGAGGAATAGGATATACATACAGAGCCTAATCAAAGTGCTCATACGATGATCTCCCAATAAATAAAAAAGGGAAAATGTATTTCTTTGCTTACTAGGATAAGGCTGAATAAAAAGAAAAAATGACTGAAGGGGTTGAATTCCTAAAGGCTAACAGGTTGTTCACTTTGCAAAGGAATTTGCCCAAGAGCTTAGTGAATGAGGTGAAACTCTGCTGACTTCCATCATTCATTTTTTTTTCCTCACATGTGAATGGGTATTCATTGCAAAGAAAAACCTCACCACAATTATCAAGATCTGAGACATATTTCATTGCAAAAGTGAAAAGCCTCAATGCCATATACTTTAGGCTGCTCTGACAGCAGGGGACCACAAGCTGGGCACCACCATCATCTAGGAACACAGGTACTCAACCGGTAGTCTGTACCCAAGGGTGTGCCTCTATTGAGTTCAGGGGTACTTCTGTTTGTCAAAATATTTATCATTATGGCTTTTAGGGTATACGGGAAAAACATAAGAGGCCTTAGTAACAATTGGGGATACAGCTATAACATGAACATATGCCAAGAGGTTTTGGATTTGAATGACCTTCCCCCAAAAGTATATGTAGTCACTGGCTTTTACAAATGGGTGTACACTTTAAAAGAGAAATGCCACTTCTGCCACTTATAATCTCTGATATCTGTGTGGTTTTTCATTGGTTTTTGTATATTTTGTCAGTTACTAGTCTGGACAACAGTATGCCTTTGTAATGGTATAACATGTGTAGTTTGTAAATGCATATTTTCCCCCCCAAAAAAAGTTTAAATAAAAAATAAAAAACCTTCAAATGAATACAAACCTGGTGATCAATAACAAATGATCGGCCACAGCAAAAACCTCCAATTGAAGCCAAAGCATTCTCCATGTTTGCACTGATCAAATCAATGTCATCAATCTGTAGAAATTAATAAAAACAGTTGATATCTTTGATACAATCAACGGATTAAGAAGATCACAGGTCTTTACTACTCAAAATCTATATACTATTCATGCAGAAACTGGTGCTTTGAACTCCTTTTAATACAGGACATATGAACATTTAGCCAGACAATGTCTGCTGAAGGGGAGAGTAAAGCCTCGTACACACGATCAGTCCATCCAAAGAGAACCGACCGAAGGACCGTTTTCATCGGTTAACCGATGAAGCTGACTGATGGTCCGTCGCGCCTACACACCATCGGTTAAAAAAACGATCGTGTCAGAACGCGGAGACATAAAACACAAAACGAGGTGCTGAAAAAAAAACGAAGTTCAATGCTTCCAAGCATGCGTCGACTTGATTCTGAGCATGCGTGGATTTTTAACCGATGGTTATGCCTACCAACGATTGGTTTTGACCTATCGGTTAGGTATCCATCGGTTAAATTTAAAGCAAATTGGCTTTTTTTTAACCAATAGTTAAATAACCTATGGGGCCTACACACGATCGATGAAAACGGTCCATCATACCGTTGCCCTCTGTTTAACCTATCGTGTGTACGAGGCCTAAAGGTTCAGGTAGGCGAGGATGGGTTACGTTTTCCCAAATGTCAAAGTGCTGAGCTCCCTGCAGCAGATATCACTGGTGGTACGGTTTCAGTATGGGTCAATTTTAAGGGATCACCAGATACTTCTTTGTCAAGGCCAAAAACAAATTACAGCAGATAGCATGGTGTTCAGAGCCTGTAAAACAAATGCAAATCCATGAATTAGTCACATGGGGGATGCAAGACAGGATTGGCAATTTTATGGGTTTTTTTCTATTTTTTTTCAGTGGCATACATCTTTTATTTCAGATAAAGAGTAAGGAAAAGTGAATTATTGTTTTTATTCCTATTAGTGGATTTAAGTACAATACACTGAAAACAGAACAGTATTCTAAAGCAGCTTAAGTTTGTACAGTAGATCTATGAAATCACGTTCCACAAAAAACAGACCCAACAGTTTGCTGAAAAGGAAATTTGTGACAATGCCATACGACCGGAAGCTTTCTACTGCAAATAATAACTCTATAAATCAGCTTTAATTGGCTAGGGATCAATGCTGGCAGCTTTGGATTACAGATTTATAGAACACTTCTTTTGGAGACCCCATCGCTTACCTACACTTAGTAAGGATTTATAACTAGGGTTCATACGTTAAATAATGACTGTTTTGTGTAAAAGTTCCAGAGAGCACTGAACCAGTTTCTCCAGCCAGTTTCAAGGCATATATCGGTCTACACTATTCTTCATGAGAACACAAATGAACTGAAAAGTAATTTAATGGCCATAAAATTGATATCAATTTCCTTTGCTGAAAGAAAAAAACAAAGTCACGTTCTTTAATTTGAAATATTTCTACTTTGTTAATGCCGGGGAACACGTTTTAAAAGGCAACAGTTTTAGTAGTCTTTTCTAGAGGAACATAGATGCAAGAATTAGATTAAAAAAATTACATCAGTTGTTCCCACTGTTTTATTCCTTTTTAGGCCCCTTTCACACTGGGGCGTTTTTCGAGCGAAGCCCCATCTGCAATCCCAATGTGCTGGTTAAGCACCGCTAAGACCCTAACGTTTTAGGGCGTTTTTGCAGTGCCTCAGTGTGAAAGGGTGAGGCGTTTTTACAGCACTTTCAATTCATTTCAATGGAGAGGAGCGTTTTTGGAGCGTTTTTTTTTCAATGCCCAAATGCTGTTCCAAATATGCTGCTTGCAGGACTCCGTGTGAAAGGGTCCATTGAGATGCATGGAGAGCGTTTTAGGAGCATTTTAATAGCGCTATTTTTAACGCTAAAACGCTGTAAAAACTCTTCAGTTTGAAAGGGGTCTAACGAGAGACCAGAAACTGTTACAAGAAGCCAAGACCAGTATTTCATTATTTCACTTTCTATTCTGTCACCCGTTTGCTTGTTTCTTGTGTATACATATCGTCAGCTGTGTTTAAACTGATTGTTTGCAGTAACAGGTCTCAATGCTGCAAGCATATACAAAAATGTTAAAGTGGAGTTCCACCCAAAAATGGAACGTGCACTTTTTGGAATCCCCCCCCCCCCCCCCTCTGATGTTACATATGGCACCTTTCAGGGGGAAGGAGGGAGCAGATACCTGTCTAATACAAGTATTTGCTCCCACTTCCTGACATAGATCACTGCAGTGATTGCAGTGACCTATGCCACTTACTGCGCCTACACTGTCCTCCCCTGCTGTCTTCTGGGAGAAACACAGGCCCCAGAAGACAGCAGGGACCAGTGAGGACTCACAGCACGACTTGTGCATGCGCACAACGGAACCAGGAAGTGAAGCTGCACGGGATGGTGGCGGAGCAGCCGAGAGCCAAACGACTGTTCGGCTACGGCTGCCGTCATCGTGGGCGCCCTGGACAGGTAAGTGTCCATGTATAAAAAGTCAGCAGCTGCAGTATTTGTAGCTGCTGGCTTTTAATATATTTTATTTTTTATTTTTTTTAAGGTGGGCCTCTACTTTAATGAGGATGCAAATATGTATATACAGTGCTGTGCAACAACAACAAAAAAATGCTGTAAAGTACGAATGCTTTCAAAAATAGGTTTTATTTATTTTTATTAATTTAGAAAATGCAACATGAGTGAACAGAAGAAAAATCAAAATTTTATGTTGGCTTCAGCCCTGGTTCACACTGGTGCATTTTGACATGCGATTTGACATGTCGGCACCACCCTAATCGGTGCGACGTCGCATCTGCGGCGCTGCACCAATTTCAGAAAGTAGTTTCTGTACTACTTTTTAGGATTTTAAAACCTGCACAGATGTCTCTGTAATCGCGGTCGAAATCTGACAAGCGGGAGTGAAACCGTGCGCGTTCTGCTGAACTCGCATGGCTTCATTCCCGCAGCCCAGTTTGAACCTGGGCTCAAACCAACATCAATTCTTACATATGCACAAAGTCAGAGATTTTGTAGGATCAGAGTCAGGTGTATGATTAAGCAAATGCACTAAGCAGGTGCTAGTAATCATCAATTTCATATGCAAGTTGAAACAGTCATTGACTAAATCCTCGTGCACACAATACGATTGTTAGCAGGGGATTGTCTGTTGTCATGAACTCTTACTTGTAGTATGATCCTTTTGACAATTGTTGTCCAACTTTCGGCGAACAAATGTTGACAGGCTAGTACATTTTTGGCGGACAACGGCTGCACGTCCGATTGTCGCATTGGTCAGTACACAAGTCCTTCACACAAAAGTCGAAAGTACAAACACGCATGCTCGGAATTAATGCTCACCAAAACACGAAATTAGCAGAAGGGGCACAAAGAATGACGCTCAAGAGCTGAAGTTCCTCGTAGTACGTCACTACGTTCCTGTTTGTGGCACGACAATTGTGTACCAGACAAGCTCCTGGCACTCGCCCATTTGACAAAAATCAGATGCTCGGGTGGCTATCAATCGCACCGTGTGTACGAGGCTTCAGGTTGGGTTCACACATATGCGATGCGGGAACCAGCGTGATTTCTGTGCGGGTTCCCGCATCCAATGTCTCTCGCAAGCAGTTCACACTGTCCTATGCAAACTGTTGTGGGTGTAAATACAAAAGTTATTGACAGATCGATTCAGTGATTGCAGTCCAAACTGCAAGATGGTGCAGGAATCTGATCGCATAGGATCTGATTTCAGTGCGGACCAAAAATGGTCCTGCACAATTTTGGTGTGAATTCGATGCAAATTCAGCCATACAGTCTGTATGGCTCAAGTCACATCACAGACATCTCACGTGATCTGCACATCAGTGCGGTGCCAATCACATACAATGTCTAACCTCGCACAAGTGTGAACCTCACTTAAAAGAGAAACAGCTGTGAAAAAGTTTTAAAACTGGGCGAGGAACAGCCAAACTTGGCTACTAAAAGGTGAGGTTGTAGAAGACAGTAATAAGAGGGTGTGCACTGGGGGTCACAAAAGATATATACCATATTTATGGTTCAGTTCTGGCAGCCTGGGAGGGGGCAGGACGAGTGCAGTCAGATTACATACAGGAGAATCTCCTGTTTATTTGGCGGCCTCTGTAATAGGAAGTCCTGTCTCCTGGGCTGGCATTGGACAACTGTTCTGTCTATCATAGGAGGCGGGACTTTGTAATAAAGAGACCACCAAGTAGATTCTCCTGTATGTAATCTGACTGCACTCGTCCCACCCCCCTCCCTGGATCAGGCTGCACACATGGCACTGGCAAAGCCCCACACATGTTCACTTCATCAAATCTGGCCCTCTTTGAAAAAAGTTTGGACACCCCTGGCCTAGACGAACCTAGGTATTTATGTGTTTTTATTTTGTTTACACTTGCACTGTACTGCACAGGAACCAAGGGCCCTTGGAATATATGGCAAATACTGTGCATGCGTTCTTATTGTAGATTACAAACGTACTGGACTGCATTTGGTGTGAACGAGCCCTTATAACAAACATATGCTCTATTGTAGTTTATAAAGTAAGTTGTGTAGAGTATGCCCTTGGGAACAACAAACTTACCTTTTATTCGTCAAAAAAAAAAAAATCTGTGCCACTATCCAATTTAGTTCATTTTTATTTATTTAACTTCATGACCATTCTCCACTAGGTGCCATCTACTGGCAGGATGTTTACCTTCTAAAAGTTTAAAATGGAGTAAAGTTCACTTTAAAGTGGTATATAATAATAAAAATAAACCAAAAGGTCTCAAATTCAGAGCAACAAAAATGCATTTTTAGTAAGGGAAGCTTTATCAACATACAGCCATCTGAGCTGAAAAAATAAACTGACACCATGTCTATTCGAAGGTGGTCACCATGTCTGAAGGAGGTCAACTGCACCTGTTAAATTCTGAATGATCTCAGAAAAGTGTCAAATTGAAGCCAAGAAGACGCCCCAAAGCTTGTCAACACAGACCATACAAGCTGTCAGATATGCTTTCATGTCAGTACTCATGACTAAAAAAAAAAAAAACTGTGACCAATAATCTATTTCCCCGCTGCACACTTACCTTGATGCCAAAATGCTCAGTTACTCCTCGTCCAT
Organism: Rana temporaria; assembly: GCF_905171775.1. Classification (NCBI taxonomy): domain Eukaryota; kingdom Metazoa; phylum Chordata; class Amphibia; order Anura; family Ranidae; genus Rana; species Rana temporaria. Next base: position 258,436,008 of record NC_053489.1, on the reverse strand, counting down.
GTTCTCCTAGTACTCCAAAGGAGAGGCTTTCTTCCAGGAATATTCTTACTTTGTATTTGTACTTCAACTCAACCTGCAATTTACAGAAATTAAAAACCACAGGTTTCAGAGAACTGAGAGGAAGAGGGATTGCTCTACATGAGAATATGGAAATTATAGGAGAGAGCTAAGCTACTGCCATAATGCACATGTGCGGATTTATATTACAGTTTATTAAATAGGAGGTTTATACTTTGGGACAGCCTCAGCCTACACAGTGAAAGTGGGTAAAGAAATGTACCACACATGCCTTTAGTCTATAAATCCAATTTATATTGGGTACCTAATGCAAGACTGTACCTTTGTTTTTAAGGGATTTGAGAAATAGATGAATATAAACTAACTGCCTTTCAAGGAAAGCAGACCATGAACCCAGCAGGTAACCAAGATAATTGTATGCTACTAGTATTTTGGATTATTTCAGAACATACATGTAATGATTTTGGTTAAATTATTTCAGGCAAAGACCTAAATACATACTGTATATTAGGGCCAAAACTAAGGATTGCTTTCAGAATCAATTAGTTGGCTGATTGGTGTATAATTTAGTTAATATGTAAAGTTAAAAAAGTATTCTTGAAAATCTATATGCAGCGGGAAATATAAATAACCAGCTATATGGCTGGGGAACAAAATATCTAATCCGCTAACAGAAGAGATATACAGTATATCTAGATTTAGAGGTTAAATATGGTACATAGCAGACTCAGGGCTCAATTTTTTTTTATTTAAATAAAAAAAAAAGGATCTAAAACAATGTTTTGCAGATTTTCAGACAGGACTGTAATATTTTATGTATGACAGACTACCTTGTCAGGGCAGGTAGCTTGATACAAGCTACCTGAGAGCAGTAGCATGCTTTTTATATCACCTGTCATGATGGGGGTTAAAAAACTAAAATTAGCCCTTTATAGTACAAAAACAGCAGATAATCACTACTATAAAAAGGTTATATACCCACAATCATCTTACCCCAAGGTCACAAAGCCCCCTTAACTCACCAAACAGTCACAGCACCCCCTCCAATTCTCAGTCACAGCACTCTCCTCCTTCCCATCTTGCCCCTCAGAGACATTACCCCCTTTCCCACACCTACTGTGCTACCAAAATATATACACATACACACACACACACCTAAATATCTCAGATAAGATATAGATGTAAACAAGTCTGTAATCTAGAGATGGAACTTACTTACCAGTTGTGGAAGAGGGCATATGTCACCTGTGTTCATATATAATCCTTCTGCAACAATAAATCTTCTTGTCACTCTGGCCTTGCGTGGATTCTGATTAACAAACAAGCAATTCAGGGCTTAACAGGACACAGCAAAAATACCACAATAAAACAAACAAGCAATACAATATTTTATTATATTCAGTGCCTGATGCATTAAAAAGAGACACTCTTCTCTTATTGGCATTCCTTTAATGTTTATTTTCTATTCTGTCGCATATTTTTCCTGTTTCACGGTTTACTATTCCCATGTTGGGTCTTGTACATTTTTGTCAGCCGCAAACAACGTGAGCTTTCCTAATGATATACATCAGTGTGGCTATTTATCATGCAACACTATGTTCTTGGCACAGGGGTTTCCAAGCCCAGCTTGCAAAAGCCAAGAAAAAAAAAAAAAAAAGAGAGGGAGTGCAGAAATAGCAATAAATCAGCGTGTTTGTTATATTTACTTTGTCAAAGTTCTTTTGCCTTTAAACATCACTCTCCCGAGCACTGGCCCATACACAGGAATGCCAGTAATTATACAAATCTGTTACCCGTAAAGTTTACAAGAACATGTGTGTGATCTCTCTCAGTGTGGGCCAGTAGGCCATCACCACTGTGGTTTCTCTTCATGCTGCAAAGGAGACAAAACAATGCAGATAAGTTTTCATGATAATATCATTATTATTTTTTAAGCTCAGAGTTTTACCTAGTGGGATAATTTACTTTTTTACTGGAGTCATGTACATTAAATCCTCATGTTCCATTTGTATGCAATTTGTTACACCACATTAAAAAAAAAAGAAAGAAAAAAAGAGACTGACCTTGTATCCAAAGAAGTTATTATTACTTCTACTTTTATTGGCCAGTTGAGGTTACTAGGCCTCATTTTTCTAGTGTTGTAAAGTAGTCAAATAATTATCATATACTGCCGCAAGTGAAATTTACATGGATACATGATTTAGCTGTAACTCTTGCTATAAACTGACATCAGTTAAAGTGGGTTTAATATAAAGGTTTCCATAAAAGATCATTTTTCCCGGTGGAACAACTATGAACATACAGATTGCTTCAAAATTATTTCCTATGTCAACAAACTTGCCAATACAAAGTCTACTGCATTTAGGAACCCACGTTTGCCCTATAATTTGATTTCAAAGTCATAGTAGTAAACAAAATTGCTAGTTAAAGCAAATTAATAAGTTGATTATGTAAAAGACTTAAATGGGGGATGAAAAAAAAAAAAAAAAAAGGTGAAAACATGTTCAGTGTAGGGATGAGCTTCGCGTTGAGTCGAACTCATGTACAGCGAATAATTTGGGGTGTTCGCGCCAAAATCGAAAGCCATGGAACACCCTGTTAAAGCCTATTGGAGAAATCTAAAGTGCTAATTTTAAAGGCTAATATGCAACTTATTGTCCCCTTCCCCAGGGGACATGTATCAATGCAAAAAAAAGTTTTAAAAACTGCAGTTTTTTCGGAAGCAGTGATTTTAATAATGCTTAAAGTGAAACAATAAAAGTGAAATATTCCTTTAAATTTTGTACCTAGGGGGGGGTGTAAAGTATGCCTGTGAAGCAGCGCATGTTTCCCGTGCTTAGAACTGTCTCTGCACAAAGTGCCATTTCTGAAGGAAAAAAAATCATTTAAAATCACTCGCGGCTATAATGAATTGTCAGCTCCCGGAAATTCAGAGAAAAGTCATTCATAAAAAATAAAAAAAAAAGCGTGGGGGTCCCCCCAAATTCAATTACCAGGCCCTTCAGGTTTGGTATGGATATTAACCACTTAACGCCCGCCGCACGACTATTTTACGTCCGCAAAATGGCACGGACAGGCAGAAGGGCGTATATATACGTCCTTGCCTTCTAGCGGGTGGGGGGTCCGATCGGGACCCCCCCCGCTGCGTGCGGCGGGTGGATTCCCGCGGGGAGCGATCCGGGACGACGGCGCGGCTATTCGTTTATAGCCGCTCCGTCGCGATCGCTCCCCAGAGCTGAAGAACGGGGAGAGCCGTGTGTAAACACGGCTTCCCCGTGCTTCACTGTGGCGGCGTATCGATCGAGTGATCCTTTTTATAGGGAGACTCGATCGATGACGTCAGTCCTACAGCCACACCACCCTACAGTTGTAAACACACACTAGGTGAACCCTAACTCCTACAGCGCCCCCTGTGGTTAACTCCCAAACTGCATCTGTCATTTTCACAATAAACAATGCAATTTAAATGCATTTTTTGCTGTGAAAATGACAATGGTTCCAAAAATGTGTAAAATTGTCCGAAGTGTCCGCCATAATGTCGCAGTCATGAAAAAAAAAAAATCGCTGATCGCCGCCAATAGTAGTAAAAAAAAAAAAAAATAATAAAAATGCAAAAAAACTATCCCCTATTTTGTAAACGCTATAAATTTTGCGCAAACCCATTGATAAACACTTATTGCGATTTTTTTACCAAAAATAGGTAGAAGAATACGTATCGGCCTAAACTGAGGAAAAAAAAAGTTTTTATATATGTGTTTGGGGGAAATTTATTATAGCAAAAAGTAAAAAATATTGAATTTTTTTAAAAATTGTCGCTCTATTTTTGTTTATAGCGCAAAAAATAAAAACCGCAGAGGTGATCAAATACCACCAAAAGAAAGCTCTATTTGTGGGGAAAAAAGGACGCCAATTTTGTTTGGGAGCCACGTCGCACGACCGCGCAATTGTCTGTTAAAGCGACGCAGTGCCGAATTGTAAAAACGCCTTTGGGCATTTAGCAGCATATTGGTCCGGGGCTTAAGTGGTTAAGGGGAACATGCCATCAATTAAAAAAAAAAAAAAAAAATTACGTGGAGTTCCCCCCAAATATCCATTCCAGACCCTTCAGGTCTTGTGTGGATTTTAAGGGGAACTCCACCCCAAATAAAAAAAAAATGGCGTGGAGTTCCCCCCAAAAATCCACACCAGACCCCTTATCCAAACACGCAACCTGGCCGGCTGCAAGAAAAGAGGGGGGACGAGAACCGTACCAGGCCACATGCTCTTAACATTTGGAGGATGCTTTGGGGGTCTGTGACCCCTCAAAGCAACATGTCCCCATGTTGATGGGGACAAGGGCCTCATCCCCACAACCCTTGCCCAGTGGTTGTGGGTTCCCCCCAAATGGTATGGATATTAAGGTGATTGTGGGGGTCTGCGGGCAGGGGGCTTATCGGAATCTGGAAGACCCCTTTAACAAAGGGGACCCCCAGATCCCAGCCCCCCCCATGTTAATTTCACCAAGAACGTGTAAAGAACTGTAAAAATAAAAACACACACCGTGGAAAAAGTCCTTTATTAAAAAAAAAAAAAAAAAAAAAAAAAAAAGGATGCACCCAGAGGGGGGACAGGGTCACGTGACGGATGGCCCCGCCTCACCTATATAAGAGCTGTCACTGGCTCAAGCCGCATCATTCGCCGGTCTGTCTCCGAGACAGGCGGCCGGCGATGTAGCAGGGACGGAGAGTGGATTACCACCGCTGGATTTTTTTTTTTTTTTTTTATTACTTTTTCCACGGTGTGTGTGTTTTATTTTTACACGTTCTTAGTGAAATGGTAGAGGTACAATGTACCCCATTACTCATTCACATAGGGGGCGGGATCTGGGGGTCCCCTTTGTTTAAGGGGTCTTCCAGATTCCGATAACCCCCTAGCCCGCAGACCCCCACAACCACCCCTTAATATCCATACCATTTGGGGGGGGGGGGCGCACGTTTTTTTTTTTTTATGACTTTTCTCTGATTTGCCGGGAGCCGACAATTCATTTTAGCCGCGAGTGATTTTAAATGACTTTTGTTCCTTCAGAAATGACACTTTGTGCAGAGACAGTTCTAAGCACGGGAAACATGCACTGCGTCAAAGGCATATTATACACCCCCCCCCCAGGTACGAAATTTAAAGGAATATTTCACTTTTATTGTTTCACTTTAAGCATTATTAAAAATCACTGCTCCCGAAAAAACTGCCATTTACAAAAAAAAAACAACAACATTTGCATTGATACATGTCCCCTGGGGCAGGACCCAGGTCCCCAAATACTTTTTAGAACAATAACTTGCATATTAGCCTTTAAAATTAGCACTTTAGATTTCAAACGTTCGAGTCCCATAGACTTTAACGGGGTTCTAAAGTTCACACAGACTTTTGGTCTGTTCGCAGGTTCTGGTGCGAACCGAAAGGGGGGGGGGGTGTTCGGCTCATCACTAGTTCAGTGTACTTTGTACTGGCACAGCAAATGCAGGGAGTCTAAAAAAAATAAAAAAAAACACCACACACAACACTAAAAACACACTCATCCCACTAAAAATACAGAGATTACCAATAACTTAAAGGAGAAGTTCACCTTTTGGAGCAGGTTACATGTTTCACCCGCATTTAGGGTGGAACATGTAACATGTTCCAGCAGCTGCAGCCTTGCTCAGCTGCAATGTGCCAATTGGGGGTGCAATGCTTTCCAAACTTCAAGAAAAAAAAAAAAATTTACATGCACACTTTTTTTTACCTGCAAAAAAGATGTGCATTTATTTATTAAAAAAGGTGAACTTATCCTTTAACCATATATAGCCAGATTCACATACATCGGCGTATGTTTAAGCTGGCGTAGCACAGCTCATTTGAGCTACGCCGATGTAAAATAGAGAGGCAAGGCCAGTATTCACAAAGCACTTGCTCCCTAAGTTACGTCGGCGTAGCGCAAATGGCCCGGCGTAACCCCCGCCTAATTCAAAATAGGCAGGTAGTGGGCGTGCTCCATGTAAAGTACCCGTGACCCCATGTAAATGAGGGCCGTTGGTACGGCGCATGCGCGCTCATGCTCAGAATCACGTCGCAAATACTCATTGCTTTCGACGTGAACGTCACCTACGCCCAGCCCCATTCAAGTATGCTTACGCAAACGACGTAAAATACGACGGCTGTTCCGTCGTCCATACCTTGCATGGGCTACGCCATCTTTTTGGTGGTTTATCTTTACGCTGGCGTATGTCTTACGTAAATGGCGTATCTTACTGCAACGGGCGTACGTACGTTCGTAAATCAGCGTATCTTGCTCATTTACATATTCGACGCGTAAATCCACGTACACGCCCCTAGCGGCCAGCGTAAATATGCACATAAGATATGACGGCGTAGGAGACTTACGTCGGTCGTATCTTGGCCAAATTTAAGCTTATCTGGTTTCCAGAATACGCTTAAATATACGACGGCGCGCATTCGGACTTGCGTCGTATCTACTGATACGCCGTCGTAAGTCTCTATGAATCCGGCTAATACTGCGTCAGGTCAGCTCTATTACGCAAAACGACGTACCTGTACGTCATTTTGTTTAATAACCAGTGGGGGAGCCAATCATTTGAGTACAACTTTGCACAACCTCGCAATTGTCAGTTAAAGTAACAGTGCCGTATCGCAAAAAATGGCCTGGTCATTAAGGGGGTAAAACCTGAAGTGGTTAAAGCATATATTCATATATAAAAAACACACACACACACACACACACACACACACACAAACTATCCATCCGACATCCACCTGGAACAACTATGAAAAAAAAAAAGTGAACAGAAGACCAGGTAAGTGGCTTTACAAAGCCAGGCAACAGAGGCACACACCTGAACATCAACTTAAAAACATAGAATCAAAGTAGTTAATACATGCGACTTTACAACTACTTTAAAAGCATAGGCTCTTGTAATTAAACTCCTTATCCACTGTGCAATAGTGGATTTTACAGCGGGGGTGACCTTTGCAAGGTCTTGAGGAATAACAAAACAGGGAATCAGTATGTCTAATGTAAGGGAGTAGGTTTTGGGTACACTTTAATTGCTCCGACTACATCCAGGTAATGAGACAGCATTTCTTTGGATGCCAAGTAACAGGGCACAATGATGACAGAATAATGTCCTCATGGAGATGGAACGCTGAAGCCACTTTTGGAAGAGAGGATGGTCTTGTGCATAATGCAACCTTGATGTTGTATAGTATGGGGAAAGGGCCATTCGTGACAAATCTAATAGACCTGATAGCTACCAGAAAGGCTACTTTACTGCCAAAAATCTCTATCCGACTTAAGGTCCCAGGGAAGCACAGTGTGCTGCAAGGGGCCCAACATTTATTTTATTTATTATAGGTACTTATATAGCGCTGTAAATTTACGCAGCACTTTACACATATATTGTACAGTCATATCAATCCTTACCCTCAAGGAGCTTACAATCTAAGGTCCCTAACTCACATTCATACATACACAGGCCAATTTAGACAGGAGCCAATTAATCTAACAGCATGTCTTTGGGGTGTGAAAGGAAACCAGTGTACCTGGAGGAAATTGGAAACCCACACAGGCACAGGGAGAATATGCAAACTCTGCAGTTAGTGCTGCGGTTTGGAAACACCTTGAATTAAAAGTTTTTTTTTTTACAAGGAAGTCCAAAGTCAAAGGACTTTGCAAGAAAATGGATAAGACCAATATCTGCCCTTTCAGGGTGCTAAAAGTTAGATTCTGGTCAAGACCCGTAGGAAGGCAAGAATGAGTGGCACGGAGTAATCTCTGGAACTGAACTGACGCGCACACCGGGCAAAGTTTCCCAGTACCACAATCGTTCTTCCTGGATGTGGGCTTTCTTGCTTTCAGCAAGGTAGGAATCACAGACTCAGAAACTCTTCTATCCTTTAAGACATGGGTTTTAACAGCCATGTCGTTAACCACTTACCCCCCGGAACATATTGCTGCCTAAAGACCAGAGTACTTTTTGCGATTCGGGACTGCGTCGCTTTAACAGACAATTGCGCGGTCGTGCGACGTGGCTCCCAAACAAAATTGGCGTCCTTTTTTTCCCACAAATAGAGCTTTCTTTTGGTGGTATTTGATCACCTCTGCGTTTTTTATTTTTTGCGCTATAAACAAAAATAGAGCGACAATTTTGAAAAAAATGAATATTTTTTACTTTTTGCTGTAATAAATATCCCCCAAAAATATATAAAAAAACATTTTTTTTCCTCAGTTTAGGCCGATACGTATTCTTCTACATATTTTTCGTAAAAAAAATCGCAATAAGTGTTTATTGATTGGTTTGCGCAAAAGTTATAGTGTTTACAAAATAGGGGGTATTTTTATGGCATTTTTATTAATATTTTTTTTACTAGTAATGGCGGCGATCAGCGATTTTTTTTTCGGTATTGCGACATTATGGCGGACACTTCGGACATTTTTGACACATTTTTGGGACCATTGGCATTTTTATAGCGATCAGTGCTATAAAAATGCATTAGATTACTATAAAAATGCCACTGGCAGTGAAGGGGTTAACACTAGGGGGCGGGGAAGGGGTTAAGTATGCCTGGGTGTGTTCTTACTGTGGGGGGGGGGGGGTGGCCTCACTAGGGGAAACACTGATTTTCTGTTCATACATTGTATGAACAGAAAATCAGCATTTCCCCTGCTGACAGGAACGAGAGCTGTGTGTTTACACACACAGCTCCCGTTCCCCGCTCTGTACCGAGCGATCGCGTGTGCCCGGCGGCGATCGCGCCCGCCGGGCACACGCACGGGAGTCGGGGGCGAGCGGGGAGCGCGCGCGCGCGCCTCCGGCGGCGCGCACGCGCCCCCTAGTGGCGGCTATACGATAGGACGTATAGCTACGGGCTCTCGCCCAGGAGAGCCGACCTGCCGCCGTATAATGACGGTGGCTGGTCGGCTACTAGTTAAAGTTAGAGACTCTTATTCCTTTATACTCTTTATTCCTTTACACCCTTATTCCCCCTTCTTTTTCTGTTATTCCTGAAAACTACATCAATAAAAACATTGAATGAGAAAAAAAAGTTAGAGACTCTGTGAGGTGAGCCGGGACCTAATTAGATTTACGGAGCATATGGGTGAATGGTTGAATAACTGTGTGTATGAGTGCTGTGGTTCCGTTATGGTTTCCTTCTACTGTATCCTAACTCCTTGTTGGGAGGAGGAATGGGGAGATACCTTCTCAGAGCTCTGGGACAGTGTATGTGCCTATTAAGTCATGTTAATGATTTTACTGGGTCTCTTAGGCCCGTGTGTGTGTGTGTGTGTGTGTATATATATGTGTATGTATGTATGTATGTGTGTATATATATAACAGGAAGTCAGGTAAATCTGTGGGTGTTGTCACAGACGGGAGATACATTTCTGCCTTGTTTAGACAATTCACCAATTACTATCAGGTGTCGGCTGCAGAAGTAGCCAGAAAGGTTTAAAGGGTGTTGGAAAGCTTCAGCTGTTCAGAATGAGGCAATTAAGGCCTCTATAAGTTATCCAGAGGATTACTACTGATTGCTGCATCCTGAGGCTTTTTGAGTTAAGGAGAGCAGTGAGCTGAGAAAGACTTCTGAAGAGGTGAGGTGGTGTTAATTTTTCTGTGTGATAAAAATCAAAAAGACTATTGTTTTTCTGCTGTATGACCAGCAGTGTCTGCCCAGCAGTAGGCTGTGCCAGACTCCATAGATAGGTTCCTGTGTTGTGAAGGTAGACGCCCCAAGTGGCCAGGGTTCCTGTGTTGTGAAGGTAGACGCCCCAAGTGGCCAGGGTTTATTTTATGTTTTGTTTATGCTGCTTGGATGAACTGTCCTTGGCTGTCTCTCTGTATAGTTCAGTGTGTAGTGAACCCACCCAGGGGGTCACACACACCCGCTACTGAGCTAACCCCTTACAAATATTATATAATATTATATACACACACACACACACACACACACACACACACACAGACACACACACACACACACACACACAATGTTTTGTCGGTCCCCTGTGATCCCCCCCTTTCCATGTATTTTTTTTGTATTATAATGTGGATTCTATGTCTAACTGCAACATTTATAAATAGACACCTTTCAAAAAAAAAGTTAGAGACTCTGAAGCAAGGTGGAATAGAGGGTCTTGAAATAGCAGATTTGGTCTGTTGGGAATAAGTTGGGTGCCGTCTGCTGGAAGTTGGAGTATGTCTATGTACTAGGTTCTTCTAGGCCATTTTGGTGCCAAAGAATCACTGTCTTATTGCTCCATGTTATGCTTAGTGGAGGGTTGTTGTTGTTTCTGGAGGCTAGGATGTCCAAATTCGAAGTCTTCAATTTTAGGCATACTGCACACATGTGGATGAGGAGACCGCTTCCCCTTGGTCCAAGAGGTGGTGGCTGAGATAATCTACCTGCCAGCTGTCCACACTCCTGAGATGTGAACAGCAGAAATTGCTGGGTATTGATTTTCTGTCAATAATAGAATCTAGTTTGTTTTCTTCAAGGCAGCCAAGCTCCTCGATGACTGATAAATGCCACTGTGGTGGTAATGTCACTGTACCCGAGTTGAGTGTCCCTTTAGAAGAGGTGTCCAGTACTGGAGGGACAACCTGAGTTCCAAGAGGTTGATGGGAAGTTTGTCTTCTCCTGACCATGTTGCCCAACTATCAAGGATTATAAGACTCCCTAGCCTAACAGATTTGCGTCTGTTGTAAGAACTTTCCAAAATGTAGGGAAGGAAATATTTTCCCACTGTTAGAGTTACAGTGGGGAACCACAAAGACAAAGAAGTTATTGTCTGACTGGATAGGAGCATTGCTAGATCAGGTAAAGAGCATGCTTCGCTTTTCCATGCCGATAGAAGATTTAGTTGGAGAGTACTTTACTGAAATTGGGTGAAAGGTACCAACTTGCAGAAGGCCACCATTAGACCCAGAACTCCCATAGAAAGTCTCACTGTGGGAGTTCTCGTGGATATTAGTTGTTGAGCTTGAGCATTTAGAGAAAGAACTTTCTTTTTCGGAATAAAGACTTTTGCTTGGGATGTGTCCAGGGTTAGATTCAAGTATTCCATGTGTAGGGAAGGCTGGAGAGCAGATCTGTCGAAATTGATCACCCAAACGCCTGGAGCAGCTGAACTGTCTTTTGGACATTTGTAGAGAGATGTAGGGGAGACAAATCCTTCAGGATAAGGTCATCTAGATAACTTGTCACTTAAAAATGCCCAGAGTTATAATGTGGGCAAGCAAGGGTGCCAAGACATTTGTGAACACCCTGGGAAAACAGGGTTGAGCCAAAAGGCAGTGTGACAAAGTGGTGATAATCGTTTGTCAAGGCAAAGCGTATAAATTGCTGATAAGGTGGGTAAATTGGGAACACGCAAATAGACACCTTCGATGTTCATAGATGCAATCTCTTCCCTTTGACTTAGAGAGGCAACTACTGACCTTGTGGACTCCATGAGAAATTTTGGAATAAGAAGGAATTTGTTGAGGGATTTTATGCACAGAATAGGGTGAATACTCCTCTTTGGGGACCATGAACAGGTTTGAGTAGACTCCCCCTAACCTGTCCTGTGATAGTACTGGTACAACTCCCCAGAACAAGAGTTGGTTCAGATTATTCTGCATATCTGTCATTGGAATATTTTTTTGGGTTGATTTGAAAGAAGAAAACAGTGAGGCAATAGAGTTGATTGAACATCTGGTCTGGGATGGGATGTCTGTAACCCAGAATGACGTAAACTGCAACAGACTTCCCTCCACTCTTATGATTAAGGGCTAAAGGCTTTTGGATAGGCTTAGTGGACTGTGTGGGCCAAGTCTTGGAAGTTGAAGCCTGGTTAAAGTGTGCAGGTGATCTGCAAACTCAGGAGATTGAGGCTCCTGATAAGGGCAATTTTGATACTTTCTTCTTATGAAGCAAAACCTTCCTACCCATGACCTAATTTATAAAATTAGCCAAGTGTCTCAGCAAACAGGCATCTTCTCAGGATGGGCAGAAGTGTAAGGCGCCTTTTACAGGCAGCTTCTGTTGCCCAAGCCTTTAGCCATAAGAGTGAAAGCAACTGCTCCATCCTGAAATACAGGGTCGTGTTGGTTATTCATTGTCCCAGTCCAGTTAGATGCAATTTGACAAAAGAAATTACAGCGAGAGTTGATTGCAAGGCTGCACTTTTTTGACAACTCTTTTTAGGGGAGCGAAAATCCTTTCAGGAGTGATCCAAACAATATAAACATGTCCTGTGAGGAAATGAAACACCGCCATCCTGTTCACTGTGTGTGGAAGTCAGCCATTCCAGGGGTCTGGAGGTACACCAATCTCAGCAACATCAGCCCTGCATACTTCAGTGCATGACTGTGCTCACACACTTATTAAACCCACCCAGCTTCATCCCCGTTACCTTCACGAACAAAGAATGTTTTGAAAGTTTTTGTAGGTCTTGGTGCTTAAAAAGGAATGAGGCAGAACGGAGAAGAGGCAGGCTGATAAATGTCAAGACTTCTGCAGATAGAGGCAATGAGCTTAGCAATGTTATCAAGCATATTGCATAAAGCTCCCTCTTCGATATAGTGGCAACGCGGGGGAGAGAAATCTACTGCATCTTCCTCCAACACTGAACTGTTTTTTCTCTGTAATTATGCCTCTACTTGGAGACTATACCTCTAAATATAAAAAAGTATTTTCCTAGCTTTAGAAAATGCAGCTTGGATTTGCATGCTAACATTAAAGTGCTTGTTAACCTCAGACATTAAATATGAACAAAGCATAACCCTCTATATTGAGTACTAGTCTCAATGCAGAGCACCAAGTGTGATTTCTCTCTGCTGCCTCATTCCTCTGCTAGCTGAATGAGTCACTTCTGACAAGTTTACCTGACATCAAGGGTTAAAAAGGTGATGGGGAGGGAGCTGCAAACACCCTGTAACTGGCAGCCTCAGCTCGGTTTCTGTGTGAAGGGGAGGGGGGTGTCCCTTCCTTCCAATCAGTTCCCAGCTCTCCTTATCAAGTGTACCTTCAACCGCCCACCCACTGCTTTCTGAAAAGCTCGGATAATCTCTATGAATTCTGCACTGGCCACTGAAGACATTCTTTGACAAAACAAGTAGGGCCGAGGCCGAGTGGCTGAAACTTCACACTTGCTGGTAGACAGCATTTGGCTGATGCATACAGTATTTTTTATTTTATTTTTCCATGGGAGTACCCATTGGTGCCTTTTATAATTAAACTGTGACAGTATTTCACCAAGAGTCTGTTCTTTTGCTCTCCCCATGGTCCATTTATGATGTTTTGAGGCATTGTGATGCCTGCCTGAGGGGGTTAATTATGACAGTTACCCTGGATTAGTCCTCATGTTTTTATGACCTTTATTTAAAAGAGGTCTAAAATCTCTGGTAAGAGGCTGCGTTTGGTGTTGGATCACGGTAGTGATCACGTGCGATTTCCACTCAGCATCTCTTCACCTGTGGATGTAAATTTCTATTGTGGAATTTTTCATTTATATTATTATATTCGTAGAAGATTGCAGGATATTTTATATGAATGCATTTTTTTTTCACCGATTTGTTCGCCAGTATATATTTGAAACATAATTGAGTGAAGGTATATTTTGGTTGTTTATTGCACTGGTTGGTTTACAGCAAGAAAAAGTATGTGAACCCTTTTGGAATATGGATTTCTGCACAAATTGGTCAAAAAATGCGATCTGATCGTCATCTAAGTCACAACAATAGACAATCACAGTCTGCTTAAACTAATAACACACAAATTAAATGTTACCATGTTTTTATTGAACACACCATGTAAACATTCACAGTGCAGGTGGAAAAAGTATGTGAACCCTTGGATTTAATAACTCGTTGAACCCCCTTTGGCAGCAATAACTTCAACCAAACGTTTCCTGTATTGCAGATCAGACGTGCACAACGGTCAGGAGTAATTCTTGACCATTCCTCTTTACAGAACTGTTTCAGTTCAGCAATATTCTTGGGATGTCTGGTGTGAATCGCTTTCTTGAGGTCATGCCACAGCATCTAAAAATCGGGTTGAGGTCAGGACTCTGACTGGGCCACTCCAGAAGGCGCATTTTCTTCTGTTTAAGCCATTTGTTGTTGATTTACTTCTCTGCTTTGGGTCGTTGTCCTGTTGCAACACCCATATTCTTTTGAGCTTCAGCTGGTGGACAGATGGCCTTAGGTTCTCCTGCAAAATGTCTTGATAAACTTGGGAATTCATTTTTCCTTCGATGATAGCAATCCGTCCAGGCCCTGACGCAGCCCCAAACCATGATGCCCCCACCACAATACTTCACAGTTGGAATGAGGTTTTGATGTTGGTGTGCTGTGCCTCTTTTTCCACACATAGTTTAGTGTGTTTCTTCCAAACAACTCAACTTTGGTTTCATCTGTCCACAGAATATTTTGCCAGTGCTGCTGTGGAACATCCAGGTGCTCTTGTGCAAACTTGCAGCATGTTTTTTTTGGACAGCAGTGGCTTCCTCTGTGGCATCCTCCCATGAAATCCATTCTTGTTTAGTGTTTTACGTATGTAGATTCGCTAACAGGGATGTTAGCATATGCCAGAGACTTTTGTAAGTCTTTAGCCGACACTCTTCTTCTTCACCGCATTGAGCAGTCTGCACTGTGCTCTTGCAGTCATCTTTACAGGACGGCCACTCCTAGGGAGAGTAGCAGCAGTGCTGAACTTTCTACATTTATAGACAATTTGTCTTACCGTGGACTGATGAACAGCAAGGCTTTTGGAGATACTTTTATAACCCTTTCCAGCTTTATGCAAGTCAACAATTCTTAATCGTAGGTCTTCTGAGAGCTCTTTTGTGCGAGGCATCCTTCACATCAGGCAATGCTTCTTGTGAAAAGCAAACCCAGAACTGGTGTGTGTTTTTTATAGGGCAGGGCAGCTGTAACCAACACCTCCCATCTCATCTCATTGATTGGACTCCAGTTGGCTGACACCTCACTCCAATTAGCTCTTGGAGATTTCCATAGTCTAGGGGTTCACATACTTTTGCCACCTGCACTGTGAATGTTTACATGGTGTGTTCAATAAAAACATGGTAACATTTAGTTATTTGTGTGTTATTAGTTTAAGCAGACTGCGATTGTCTATTGTTGTGACTTAGATGAAGATCAGATCACATTTTTTGACCAATTTGTGCAGAAATCCATATAATTCCAAAGGGGTTCACATACTTTTTCTTGAAACTTATATATATATTACACACACACACACACACACACACACACACACACACACACACACACACACACACACACATATATATATATATATATATATATATATATATATATATATATATATATATATATATGTGTGTGTGTGTGTGTGTGTGTGTGTGTGTGTGTGTGTGTGTGTGTGTGTGTATATATATATATATATATATATATATATATATATATATATATATATATATATATATATATATATATAAAAAACACCTCAATACCGGACACTTTCACCCCGTTCCTGCCAAGGCCAATTTTCAACACTGTTACATGACAATTACAGATAGAGCTTTGTTTTAGTGGCATTTACTCACCACTGGGTTTTTTATTATTTGCTATATAAAAAAAACTAATAAAAATAATACCAAAAACTTTGAAAAAAATTATAAAAGTTTTGCAAATGAATCTTTTTTCATGAATTTAGGCCAAATTGTATTCTGCTACAATTCTTTGGCAAACATAACCCAAATCTGTGTACTGTATATTAGTGTGAGACTTTTTCACAGCCTAAATGCGTAGAGGGGCCCATAATCCAAGAAGCACCTTTGGGCTTTTAAGAAGGAGCATACATTACACATCCAATTTCATGACTAACCATCACATTTTTGTAGGCCCTGGAGCACCAGGACAGTGGAACCTCCCAAAAATGACCAAATTTTGGAAATGAAACAATCCAATTTATTTTTCAATAGTCATGGCGAGTCTTTACAAGATTTTATTTTATCACCACAAGATTTTGGATAATACAGAAAAAAAAAAAAAAAAAAAAGTCTGTTTTCCCACATGCAAAAATTCAAAAGTTTACGAAAATGCCAATATAAAATTTATTGAGCTGGAAGCAGAGACAAAATGGAAGGGGTGTACCCACAATAAAGTGAAAAACTGGAGTCTCACAAGAAGATAGCCTACATATAATCCATGGTCTACTGTAGGAGTACAAGTCCTGTATTGTAAAATTAAAGTAGTCTTTACATTTTATTTAAATACTCAAGTGGCTTGTTAATAAACTATTCATCTTCAAGTAGTTGAAAAGGCAGGTTTTATTTATCTTGATGCATTCTATGCAACAAGATAAAAAAAAAAACCTATGTGTAGCAGCCCCCTCAGTTGCCCCCCACCCCCTAAAACTTACCTGAGATCTATCTAGATCCAGTGAAGTTGCACGAGACTTGGCTGTCCGGCACTGCAGTCATCATTGGCTGAGACCGCAGTGAGGCGCCATTGGCTCCTGCTGTTGTCAAAGCCAGTGAGCCAATGAAGAGAGAGGGGTATGGCCAGGCTCAGTGTCTGAATAAACACTGGGAGCTGCGGTTCATAGCAAGCTGTGGGGGCACGCAACAGGAGGGAGTGATCTGGCCCGTTCTGTGCAAAACTACTAAACAGAGTGGGCAAGTATAACATTGTTAACGAAAAATAAAACAAGACTTTAGTATCACTTTAGGCTGGCCATACACTGAGCAAATTTTAGCTGGTTCCTTATGATCCAACCAAAATTCACACAGTTGGTGGCCCAGTAAGCTGCCTCCCGCCTGACATCGCTTGATTGTCAGGGCTGGCTGTCAAAAACAATAGCCACAGTAAAAGATGTGTCCATTTGCACTGTGTAATGGACAGGTAAATCACCAGTCAATCACACCAAATGATTATTGGACCCATTCATACTTTTGTATTTTGGTGTGTTTTTTGCCTGATGCCTTTATCTATTGAAATTTATATACATGTTTCAAAAAGCATTGGAATGCCCTTTACATTGCATATCTCTACACACCATAATGCACATGCATCAGTGTGTGTGTTGTGTTTACATTGATTTCAAATAGAAAAATCATAAAAAGGTAAAAAAAAAAATAAAAAAAAAAAAACACAACAATTGTGATTTTAGCCCAAGAAAATCAAACAGTGCAAACAGACTTCCTGCTTGTATTTAAAAGCTCAGTGTTGTGGGAGAAACGACAGCTGAGAGTTGGATGTTCATATCCTCTATTCCACAAGTTCATAAACAAAACCTTTGAACTGGTTTCTAAAGCAAACAGTTTGAACAATGATCCTCTGAAAAGACATCTATATTTATTCTGATGTAAAAAAAAATCTCAATGTCTTGCAAGTGTTAGTTTAGACACACACACACACACACACACACACACACACACACACACACACAGCATTCCCTGACCCACAGACAAAATGCGCTGCTTTTTTGCAGATGTGCAGGGTTGCTTATAAAATTCCTAATGCCACCCCCAAGGCATTAGAAAACACAGTGTGTATTCAGGCATGCTAAACTGCATAGTGCCATGCGGCTGCGTTTCCTGACAGTGCAGCAGCCCATTCAAATGAATGAGCTGCTGTGACCACACAAAACGCAAGTTGCATGATCCGCACAAGTGTGAACCTAGCCTTAAACAGGCTTTTACATTAGTTACAAAAGAACCACAATTAAAAACATATTTGCAGCACTACTTTAAAATATAATAAATTATTTAAACACTTAAGACCCGGACCTTTAGGCAGCTAAAGGACCTGGCCAGTTTTTGCGATTCGGCACTGCGTCGCTTTAACTGACAATTGCGCGGTCGTGCGACGTGGCTCCCAAACAAAATTGGCGTCCTTTTTTCCCCACAAATAGAGCTTTCTTTTGGTGGTATTTGATCACCTCTGCGGTTTTTATTTTTTGCGCTATAAACAAAAATAGAGCGCCAATTTTGAAAAAAATGCAATATTTTTTACCTTTTGCTATAATAAATATCCCCCAAAAATATATATAAAAAAAATGTTCTCCTCAGTTTAGGCCGATACGTATTCTTCTACCTATTTTTGGTAAAAAAAATAAATAAATAAATAAAAAAAAAAAAAAATCGCAATAAGCGTTTATCGATTGGTTTGCACAAAATTTATAGCGTTTACAAAATAGGGGATAGTTTTATTGCATTTTTATTATATTTTTTTTTTATTCTACCAATGGCGGCGATCAGCGTTTTTTTTCATGACTTGCGACATTATGGCGGACACAATTTTGACCCATTTTTGGGACCATTGTCATTTTCACAGCAAAAAATGCATTAAAAATGCATTGTTTACTGTGAAAATGACAATTGCAGTTTGGGAGTTAACCACAAGGGGGCACTGAAGGTGTTATGTATGACCTCATTTGTGTTTCTAACTGTAGGGGGGTGTGGCTGTAGGTATGACACACGATCGATGACGGCGCCACAGTGAAGAACGGGGAAGCTGTGTTTACACACAGCTCTCCCCGTTCTTCAGCTCCGGGGACCGATTGCGGGACTCCAGCGGCGATCGGGTCCGCTGGGCCCGCGGTCGCGGAGCTTCGGACCGGGTCGCGGGCGCGCGCCCCATGGCTAGGCACTTAAAGAGGACGTACCTGTACGTGCTTGTGCCCAGCCGTGCCATTCTGCCGACGTATATGTGCAGGAGGCGGTCCTTAAGCGGTTAATGGGCAGGCCTCATTGCCACAGTTTAGAAGTTTGTAACTACTGTTAGCTAGAAGCATCCAACAAAACATACAAATATAAGGGTTAAAAGCAAACAAACATCCAACCACAACATAAACATGTAGGTTTATATCTTTTGTGTATTCAATAGATAACTTACCTTTTGGTCTTCCACTTCCTGTTCCTTTAACAATCTCTCCAAGTCATTCATATCATTGTGTTTAAAGTACTTGATGCTACTTCTTGATGCCTGCAGCCCCTTCTGAATTGCAAAGCATGCAGCTTCATCCCTGGAAAAGCAAAAAGGACTGTAACATCAGCACAAGAAGAAGAAAAAAAAAACAAACACACACACACACCTCTAAAGGCCGGGTTCATGCTAGCTGCACACGGCTCACAACAGGGGGTCCAGTGCGTCCCTGACCTCCATTTCAGGTACGAATCAGGTTGGAATTTTTGCCCGAATTCGGACCTGAAAAACGGAGCCAAAGACACACAGGGCCTTTTTCCAGTGTGGACTGCGGAAACCTCGGAGGTGTGTGAACCAGCTCCATTGAGAGCCGATCACATTATTATTATTATTCAGGATTTATATAGCACCAACAGTTTGCGCAGAGCTTTACAACATTGGGGAAGACAGTACAATTACAATACAATACAGGAGGAATCAGAGGGCCCTGCTCATTAGAGCTTACAATCTAGAAGGGAGGGGGGGGGGGGGTCAAGTGGAACAAAGGGTAGTATCTGTGGGGGATGATTAGATGGACAAGATGAAAAAAAAAAAACAACAGTTGCTAGGTGTGGGTAGGATAGGCTCCTCTGAAGAGAAGGGTTTTCAGGGATTGTCTAAAAGCTAATAGAGTAAGAGATAAGCGGACAGATTGGGGCAAGGCGTTTCATAGGCTTGGAGAGGCTCTGGAAAAGTCCTGGAGGCGAGCATGGGAGGAGGCGATAAGAGAGCTAGAGAGCAAGAGGTCTTGCGAAGAACGAAGATAGGTAGTCGTTAGTATTTTGAATTTAATTTGTTGGGTGAGCGGAAGCGAGAGGACAGACAGAGAGGAGTAGCAGAGACAGAGCGATTAGTGAGGTGGATGGGTCTGGCAGCAGCATTCATGATGGATTGAAGGGGGGATAGAGTATGTAGGGGTAAGCCAATAAAGGAGGGAGTTGCAGTAATCAAGGCAAGAGATGACTAGGGAGTGAATTAAGAGCTTTGTTGCATCATTGGTTAGAAAGGGGCATATTTTGGATATGTTGCAGAGGTTAAGGCGGCAAGATTTGGACAGTGATTGGATGTGGGGCTTAAAGGAGAGTTCAGAGTCCACGACTACACCTAGAACCTTGGTGTGCGGGGATGGGCTGATAGTTGTGCCATCGATTTTGACCGAGAGATGGGATAGGATGCACGTGGGGGGAGTAAAAATTATAAGTTCGGTTTGGCTTCCTCGTACAACCCGTGTTGTTAGTTCTACATATTTCGCCCAAATACAGGGCTTCTTCAGGAACACACAGGAAAAAGTGATCTACATAGAGTATATAGGAAAAAAATTATAAATAATAATAGTGACAATTAATTGATTGAACTTGTCTATTAAGGCAGCAATAAACTGTCATCATGAAATACATTTTCTAACATTAAAATATAAATGCACAGTCTATGTTATTGCACTATATAAGGTCTAAGGTCTAAACTGCACCGCTCAGGTAGCAGCCTGAGCGGTGCAGTATATAGCCAATCCCACCAGAGTAGAAGCCTCAGCCTCATGAGGTGGGGTAACAATATATCACATATGGGTCTTAAGTAGCAGCATCCAGTGAACGATCCCAATAAGAGACACACACACAAGTGAGCTAGACCCCAACTTTATAGTGTGACCAAATATAAAATATAATATAGATTATGACATCAATCCGAACACTCAACACTCCAACAAAGTGCATATAATATAAGGCTTGAAAAATAACAGCATCTTACAGCCATAATGCAAAGGGAAAAATTCCCCTATTGATAAACCCTCCTGGCGGTATTCCCAAAAGTGGCTCGGGGTGGATTTTTTGTGCCAAAATCGGTAACCCCGAGTCACGCTCGGGGTAGCTATGCAGAGCCTGCAGCGCGCGCTGGCTTACCTTGTTCACCGGGCTGTGTGAGAGAGCGGGACCTCGCTCGATTCACACAGTGTCCTCCTGTGGCGCCGATCTCCGTTCCCTGCGACGTTACGATGCACGGGGGGGCGGAGATCGGCGCCAAATTCAAAAACGTAAACAAACACTATACATACAGTATACTGTAATCTTATAGATTACAGTACTGTATGTAAAAAATACACACCCCCCTTGTCCCTAGTGTCCTACATGCACTTTTATATAATAAAAACGGTTCTTTCTCCCTGCAAACTGTAGATTGTCCATAGCAACCAAAAGTGTCCCTTTATGTCAAAAATGGTTTTAGATCAGCTAGAAAATAGCGATAATAAATTATAATCACTTGCAGAATTGTGCGATAGCGATTTGTGGGGAAATTCGTCATAAAAAAAAATAATAATGACAGCGACAATTCTGCAACTGAGCAAATTTCAGTGATTTTGAGTTGATTACATTATTGAATAATTTTTATTAGAATTATATTATTTGTTATAATTATTTATAATTATTTATTATATTATAATTTTGTTTTTAAAAAAAAATGTCATACCCGGGATGCCTATTAGACTCTTGTTTGGTCAGATTTAAGTGAGTTATTCCTTGCTTGCAAATAATGGTACCGCTTTCAGCACCTTTTTTTCTGAAATAATCATACCGCCAGGGAGGTTAAAAGGACCCGGATAGAACCTCAGTCCTTTCAAGGGGGACCCCCAAAAATATTCATAATAAATAAGTCATATAAGAAAAAGAAGAAGAAGAAAAAAAAAAAAAAAAAAAAAGCTGCTTACATCTATAAAGGGTGACACTTGTTGGATTTAAAGGTGGTTTTCTACCACACATAGATTGGCTTTTCCTTGGCCTTTAAATCCAACGAGCGCCCCCCCTTTATAGATGTAAGCAGCTTGTTTCTTTTTTTTCTTCTTATACGACTTATTTATTATGAATATTTTTGGGGGTCCCCCTTGGAAGGACTGAGGTTCTATCCGGGTCCTTTTAATCAATAGGGGAATGTTACCCTTTGCATTACGGCTGTAAGATGCTGTTATTTTCAAGCCTTATATTATATGCACTTTGGATTGTTGAGTGTTCGGATTGACGTCATAATCTAGATTATATTTTATATTTGGTCACACTAAAAAAATGGGGGCTAGCTCACTTGGTGTGTGTGTGCCTCTCTTACTGGGATCATTCACTGGATGCTGCTACTTAAGACCCATATGCGATATATTGTTACCCCACCTCATGAGGCTAAGGCTTCTACTCTGGTGGGATTGGCTATATACTGCACCACTCAGGCTGTTGCCTGGTTTCTCCTCTGGAGGTACGGTTTAGACCTTATACAGTGCCATAACAGACTGTGCATTTATATTTTAATGTTAGAAAATGTATTTCATGATGACAGTTTATTGCTGCTTTCATAGACATGTTTAATCAATTAATTGTCACTATTATTATTTATAATTTTTTTCTATATACTTTATGTAGATCACTTTTTCCTGAGTGTTCCTGAACAAGCCCTGTATTTGGGCGAAACATGTAGAACACGGGTTGTACGAGGAAGCCTTATTTACACATGATTGTAGAAGCAGCATTCTTGCTACTTTTTTAAAAATGAGTATTTTTGTAAATTTTTTGTACTAATAAATGAAAATTTATAATTAATTTGACCTTTCCATTGTGTCTTGTGAGCTTGGATAAGGATATTGTTTTTCATGAGTTCAACACTTCAAAACATTCCTGTTTGCATCTTCAAAGTCCCATATTCTACCCCGATTCAGGAACCCTGTCTAATCTTTATTGTACTCAGGGATATAGATGCATCAGGACAATATTGCTTAATCGTGCAGCGCAGAGAGGCAAGCAATGCATTCAGCAAGCCAGTGCTCCCAACGCTGCGCCAGCATGGCGTGGGATTCGAAGGCATACGCTGGCGTAGGTGGAAGTGGGCGTGACCCATGCAAATGAGGCGTGACCCCATGCAAATGGTGGGCCGAGCGCCAGACACAGATACGTATCACGAACTGCGCATGCGCCGTGACGTGGACGCACCCCCCTGCGCCTGCTCACAACCATGTCGGAAGACTGCCTAAACTACGCCGGATCACTGCGTACGGCGTGAACGTAACCTACGCCCAGCCAGACACACGTCCAACGTAAAATACGCCGGCTTGTGTTCCCTGGTGCAGACCTTTGCATGTCTGCTGCTGTGTTGCACCTTCTTTATGGGGAATAACTTTACGCCGGACGTACAACTTCCGTGCACCCTGCGTCGGGCGCACGCAGGTTCGTGAATCGCCGCATTTCCCTCATTTGCATGTTTGAATGGCTAATCAATGGGAGCGGCACCATGCACCCAGCCTAAATGTGCGCGGCGGGGGTGTAGCCTGGTTTTAGGCGCATATCTGTTTGTGGGTATGGCGCACAGATACGACGGCGCACATTTGCAATTACGTTGGCGTAACTTGTTATACGTCGGCGTAAGTTCTTTGTGAATCTGGGCCCTTATCTTTACAGTGACAATGTACATTCACAAGGATATATCTGGATTTGTAAAGACATTTGGTGCACACAAAGGGGATTTACAGTGAATATAAAAAAAAGTCTACACAGCCCTGTTAAAATGTCAGGTTTCGGTGATGTAAAAAAAAAAAAAAAAAAAATTTATATTTTTATATATATATATATATATATATATATATATATATATATATTATATATATATATATATATATATATATATATATATATATATATATAATATTATTATTATTATTATTATTATTATTATTATTATTATTATCGACAGCTGCACAACGATATATGTTGGCAGAATGGCATGGCTGCGCAAAGCAATGTACCTGTACGCCGCCTTTAAAATCACGGCATAGTGGGCACCCGCCACGTGCTTTGTGATCATGCCCGCGGATTCGATGTCCGCGATCGTGTCACGGAGTGGTAGAACGGGGAGATGTAAACAAGGAATTTTCCTGTTCTGCCTAGCAACATGACAGATCTACTTCTCCCCGTCATCGGGAGCAGTGACCTCTGTCATGCTATAGTGAGCCCACCTCCCCTCCCCCACAGTTAGAATCACTCCCTAGGACACACTTAACCCCTTGATTGCCCCCTGGTGTTTTAACCCCTTTCCTGCCAGTGAAAAAACTGCTTTAAAACAGAAACAGACAAAAAAATGATCCAATCATTCCAAAAAGTGTTCAATGAAGTACTACTTTTTGTTCTTCTAAAAGAAGGGGTGCCCAACCAGTGGCCTGGGGGCCACATGTAACCCGCGGAGCCCTCTGATGTGACCCACGACCTCCTATTCTGGGATGGATGGTTGCCAAGCCCAGATAGCAGGTTGCCGACCTGTCATCCAGGGTTGCCAAGCGTCAGTAAATTTACAAACAGTTTGAAAAAAATCCGTTATTTTTGCATCTGTCCATAAATGTCCATTACGGACATACAGACTACACGTCCATAATGGACATTTATGGACAGATGCAAAAGTTACAGGATTTTACAAACGGTTTGTAAATTTACTGAAAGTTGGCAACCCTGCTGCCATCCTAGAGCTTCAGTGTTGTGAATGAAGCCAGCGGTAGAAGAAACAAGCGGCTTTTCAGAAAGTGCACCACACCTGCATGGGATAATAGACATCAATGGCAAAGTGCAGCTAAGCGGCGGGAAAACTGTGCCGCACCCACGGTGTAGGTAGACGGCAGACCATCAGTATAAAAGCCAGGCCTTAGGCTGCTTTCCCATCAGTGAGGGTGTTCCCCTGTGGGGTACTCGAAACAAGGTGCAGACATTAGGTACTGTAAGCATGTCCGTAGAAGCATAAAACAGCAACTTCCTTGTCAACCATCCTCATGGCAAAGGCCAGGAGGAAGTGCCCGGGTAAAGAGCTCCGATAGTGAAGTGGTGGTAAAAGTACAACTAGTGATGTTATGTAACACTTCGTCAACCACCCAAGACTAAGCTCTGCACAGTGGAATTTCCACTACCAGTTTTGAAAGTGTAAAGACGCAAGTGAATAGCATTGACAGTTTTACACAAAGTAAAGGCTAATTAGAGGACCTTTAAATAAGTGTACTGCAATTAATGGAGATATTGAGTCTCATACTTGCTGCAAAGCTACAGTATCGGTCAGCTAACCAGAATGAACCCTTACCTTTCCAAGTTGCTGGTCCCTATATGGGTCAGGGCTTTGTCCATCACAGTGGGCATACCTCTGGACGGTTCACAGGCGAAAATACTGGCGAACCGACTGAAGTATCTCATGCCTCACATCATCCACCCTGACCAAACTGATTAATTACTAGACATGAGGCTAGAGATAATTTTATTAGGGCGATTCAACTTACACTGGTCTAGGCATAGGCAGGAGCCGCCTCCTTATTTGAGATTGTCCACAGACGCAGAGAAAGTGTTTGACCGCATTGACTGGTCCTATCTCAGTGAAGTACTGGAAACCTTGGGGTTAGGTCTAAAACATGCTTGCCTGGATACTATCCCTTTACTCAGAACCCAGTGCACAAGTTAAAATCAACAGTATTTTCTCATCTAGGTTCTCGATCAGGAATGGCACGAGACAGGGGTGCCCCCTCTCGCCTCTCCTTTTCACATTAGCCCTCGAGCCCTTGCTGCATAAAGTGAGAGCAAATACAGACATAACGGTAGGTAATACAGAACAAACTCAGCTTATGTCTTATTCCATTCAATAAATCCAGTGATCTCGGTGCCAGTCCTAATGAGATAACTCCAGTATTTCGGGATGCTCTCAACCTTAAAATTAATTTTACAAAAATTAGACCCATCCTCTGCACGACCAATAGTATATGAAGCGCGTTCCCCTTTACATGGGCCTCGACCTCCCTGCAACACCTAGGCATTCAGTTAACAGACCGTTTTGACACACTGTACACAGCCAATTACCCTTGGTTGGTAACCGCGGTCAGACGAGACCTATTGCAGTGGACAAAGACAGCCTTCACTTGGCTAGGGAGGGTGAATATCATACAAATGAACATCCTCCCAAGGATACTATTTTATATGCAGATGCTCCCTGTCCTCCTGTCCAGAAGCTTCTTCACCCAACTGTCCAGCATGTTTACCGGTTACATATGAAACTTGCGGAAACCGCGTATAGCTCTAAAAAAAAAGTACTGAAATGCCCTAAATGCTTCGGTGGTTTGGGAATTCCAGACATACGATACCACCAAGCTATAGTGCTCCAGGAGAATTCTGAACTGGCGCTTCCATGCCCAGTCTAAACTCTGGGTCTTTATGGAGAAATGCATGGCTGGAAGAAATGCCCCACTTGAATGCAACCAAGAGACTACTTTATATTTACTGGAAGAGAGTACAGGTTCCAAGCAGGGAGGAGTGGGTCCAGAAGCAGGGAGGATTGCTACATGAAAAGGCACAAGAGATGAGCTTGCCAATATATGGTCCTTGTTGATGGACAACATTTCTGGTCCCATCCAAGTTCCCTCGAGCCTAAACATGGCACTGCTAGAACTGGCAGAGCCAGCTCTTAGCCACCGAGACCTACCTCGGTAGCAGAGGAGTGCAATACATGGTTGGTGGTTGAACCCCAGGTATTCCAGCCGCTGAGACGGTACCAGTACTGACTTCTGGGTATTCAATAGCCAACCAAATTCTCGGAGGGTCCGACAGGTGATAGACACGTCCTCTTCTAAATTCTGAGCTTGAAGAAGCTCTCAGAAAAAGGTCGTCCAGGTATCCCACGATAGCGATCCTGTGCTGCCTCAGCGGGGCCAGAATCGGAGCGAGCACCTTGGTGAAAACCCGTGGTGCCAAAGCCAGACCGAATGGGAGGGCCACAAATTGAAAGTGGTCCTCTCTGACCGCAAAACGCAGACATCTATGGTGTTTTGCGCATATGGGTATATGCAAGTACGCGTCCTTGATATCCAAGGATGCTAGAAAATCCCCTGATGAAGCGCTGCTACTACTGAGGCGAATCGACTCCATCCTGAATTTTTGTACTTTGACAAAGCAATTGAGGGCCTTGAGGTCCAGGATTAGGACGGACCTCTTCCTTCTTGGGGACTACAAACAGATTGGAGTAAAAACCCCTGAAACAGTTTCGTTGAGGGAACCGGTACAACCACTCCCCTGACCAGCAGGTCCTGGACAGCCCCTGACAGATCCTTCCGGCGATCCGGAGGAAGCCTGAGGTTGGAGGGAAAAAATCTGTTTGGTGGACAAAATCTACCCCGAGGAAACTACTTCGCAAACCCAACAGTCAGAAAGAAGAGACCTCCACCGAGCCGCAAATTCGACCCCCCACCCGAGAAGCGGGCGGGGGCAGACCTTCATGCAGGAGCCCCTTCCACAGGTAACGTGGTAGCCTTGTTTAGTCTGGACACAGTGGGGGTCCACTGATGGAGGAGATAGGCCGTTTGAGGAGGATTTCCTAAAAAAGTGGGTAACGGACCGCAAAGTATTTTGGAACAGCAAAAACTTGCTGCGGCGATCCCATTCCCTTGTACAACAATTTGTCCAAAAATGGAACACAAGGGAACACTTTCGCGGTGCGGGGTGGCTGCGGAACCAAAAGGGACCGGCATGTCTGATGCCTCTGCCAATCCTCAAGTTTTCGGAGTATCCCGCACCGCAGTGATAAGAGCTCCAACAAATTCCTTATGCTTTGACCCTGAAGCAGAGTCATCCTCACTGTCCGTGTGGGCTAAGCCTGCATCATCTGACACGACGGAACCAGGGCCAGAAGCAGGGCCTGATTCCGTGTCAGAGACATCCCCAGAAGAAGGCAGAGGGAGGTGGCGCTTTTTACCCCCCTTCTGGCCACTCGCCGCTTCAATCCTGGCAACAAACGCCTCAAGGACTGCCGTCATAGCATCCACCGAGGCCGCAGGAACAGGGGCACTAAGGGTCAACTCTGGCATGCTTGGGGAGAAGCTTCCGGGTTTGGACGCCATGCGACCCACTGTATATGCGCCCCTTGTACTGCAAGGCAGGACCCACAGGCCACCCCCTCCCGGCCGCAACAGAGAGCAGGGGACTCCCCAGAGGAGTCCAAAAGTTTTCCAAGATGGCCGCCGACATGCAGAAAAACAGCATGTGGACTACAAGAAAATGTCCGCCGAGTCAATAGAGGCACGTCAGCGGCAAAATGGCGGCCATACACGCGTTTTAAAAATACAGTGACAAACACCGCAGAACACAGTAAAAGCACCAGGCCCCCCCCAGCACACACGGCATCATACAGGACAGAAAATAGCACCCCACAGCAGCGCAGCCCCCCATTAGTAACGGAGACCCCAGGGACCCCCCACCTCACGGCTGCCACCCAGAAAACGGGGAAGGAGGGAGAGTAAGGGGGAGAGGAAAGGAGAGAGGAAAGCAGAGCGGACCCTCAATCGACCTCCCCAGGAATGCACCAGCCGAACCACCATGCCAAGGCAAGGGGATACTACTTACCCGTCCTGCGACCACTGGCTGGAGGCATTCCAGACAGAACCAACGTCCGCTTAGCATGGCTGTCCGCCCGGCACACTGTGACACACCCATAGAGACTGGTCATATGTGTGCCCTGGAGCATGTAGCTCACCGGCCACCCCTGGAGCAACGGGGCATGTCGTGGATGACCCAGCGCATAGCTAAAGGCTGGCACACGCTCGATGGCCGAACATGGGGGGACTACAAGGATCGAGGATCCAGCCTGTCACCCAGTCGGCAGTTGACTGTATATCCCAGGATCCAAAAAATGCAGGAAAAATAAAATAAAAGCGAAAAAATAAAAAAATCGCCTAAAAACTTCCAGAGCACATGGGCCCCGAGGAGCCATGTCTTCTCCTAACGTTAGGCCGAAAAAAACTGGGGCTGCATGTGCAGAGAGTGGGATGTACCCGGGGCACCCGCTCCCTGGGAGGTGCTGTACTGAAAGAAGTGTTTTAACACTTGAAGTGCTGTTTTTTCTGCCTAAGTCTCTCCTGAAAGGAAGGATATATAACCCTAAGGTCAATGCTGCTGTGTCCGTCCATGAACGGAAGAGAAATAATGGTGGCCACACAAAACATTGACAGTTTGGGCCCAATTTGGAAATTTCACTTAGGGGTGTACTCACTTCTGTTGCCAGCATTTTAGACATTAATGGCTGTGTTGAGTTATTTTGAGGGGGGGCAGCAAATTTACACTGTTATACAAGCTGTACACTCACTACTTTACATTGTAGCAAAGTGTAATTTCTTCAGTGTTGTCACATGAAAAGATATAAAATATTTACAAAAATGTGAGGGCGTACTCACTTAGTGCGAGTGAGTCAATGAGCGTGCGCGCGCTTGCGTTTATATATTCCATCAAGGACAGGGTGCCCAGATTGAGTACAGAGCAAAGTTTTTGCTAATCACCTGAAAGTGGCATATAAATTCAGGGTTTATGAATATCCAGTGTCCTGTATTATACATTTAAGTTCGATATCATATGCAAATTGAAAAATTTATTTTTTATATCATATTCATTACTAGATTTTGTTTTTAGATGTACAGACCAAAAAGTGACAGCACAAGCCACAGTCCTCCTTGTAAAATGGTTACATTAAAATTGTACAATTTAAAGTTTTTTTGGCAGCCCTCCGCTTCCATTGCTTCACTTCTCCTCACACAGGATCATATCCATGTATATTAAAGTATGTTTCGTGGTTTAGTTTGCACAGATCTGCACACATGGTTTCAGTCATATATAAATAAAAATAATAACTTTGCCCCAGAGCAACACAGCTGTACTTGACTAATAAAAAGATATGCTATACTATAAGATCAGAGAACGAACAATAAGAGACAGACCACTTACAAGGAAACTGTAGTACAGCCATGCAGGATGTTTGGCAATGGAAGCTTCTTCAGAACCACAAGTTACAGCAAGTTAATTTGAGGAACACACTGGGAATTCTAGTTCCACTTTGCGAGTGTGCGTTTGTGCCATGCAGTATCAATACGTACAAAAATGATACATTTAATAATTCAGTTTGCAGAGCAATTAAAAGAGAAAAAACAAAACAAACATACGTATAAATTTACTTGACATGACTGAAGCAAGAAATGTATTTTTATAGTCAGCCTGCTCTGAAGTCTCACACAGGGCCAAGCTCTCAAACAGCAAACATCCCTCTAGCTTCTTGCCAAAATGTAAATTAGAAGTGGTAATGCAAAGCTGTATTTTCAATCAAGATTTTTTTCAGCTAAAACGCTAGGCAAAAATAAAAATTACTTCACTTGAATTGCCTGAAAGAGCACTGATGAGGAATGCAGAAGCTTATCAATGATCCTTTAAGATGCATTAACTGTTATGAGAGGAATGGTGATCCCTGTGAATGATTTAATATGAAGGAGAAAGTGTATTGGGTTTCAAAGTACAACTGCAGGTTAGCACTGTTTGTCAAATTACAAAAATGGAACTGTATCCTGTTTATTACAAAAGGAAATAAATATTTCCTATTCAGCCAGCTATATGTACCCTTCTAGATTGTAAGCTCTAACGAGCAGGGCCCTCTGATCCCTCCTGTATTGATTGTATTGTGACTGTACTGTCTTCCCTGATGTAAAGCGCTGCGCAAACTGTTGGCGCTATATAAATCCTGTATAATAATAATAATAATAATAATATGTACTGCCATTTTCCTATTCCCAAAGCATACACCGGCTACAGAAATGTGACACTAGTATTAACTAGTCACACAGCAGATAGTCTGAGACATTGCTAAGCTGTATTTGGCCATTTTAACAATGCCAGGGGAAAAAAGAAAAGAAAGATGGGAAAAAAAAAAAAAAAAAAAAACCACACACCCCTTTATCATTGTGAAGTATTCCCTACTGCGAACGTCTTGCTTTCCCAAGGGGATGATGAATAAGGGGGATATACTTACCTTAACCACGCTCCTGCAGGCTTCCTCCTCTTCACAAGACCATGTCCCCAAAGCAAGCCTCTTTTCTTCACTGCTCGACCAGTCCCATGTTTTCAATGTCATCTCATACAGGGCAGGGCCAGCATTGTATAGCAGAATCCCGAGAGTAGGGCCACATTCCAGAGCATGGCTGCCAGGGAAGTGAGGAATAGGAGTGGACTTCTCACCTTATTAATCATACCCCAAGCAAAACAAGCAGTTAATCCTTGCACTTGGGAGGGGAATCCATTGCAAAAGTAAAGGTTTTTCTTCCACTAGTTCAGCATTAAGGCTCCGTTCACATACAGTGCATTGAAAAAGTATTCATAACCCTTGATATTTTCCACATTTTGTCATGTTACAACCAAAAATATAAATGTATTTTATTGGGATTTTATGTGATAGACCAACACAAAGTGGTACATAATTGTGAAGTGGAAAGAAAATGATAAATGGTTTTCAAATGTTTTACAAATAAAATCTGTGAAAAAGTGTGGCGTGCATTTGTATTCAGCCCCCCTGGGCGAATGCTTTGTAACACCACCTTTCACTGCAATTACAGCTGCAAGTTTTTTGGGGTTTGTCTCTACTCGCTTCGCACATTTAGAGTACAAATTTTGCCCATTCTTCTTTGCAAAAAAGCTCAAGTTCTGTCAGATTGGATGGAGAGCGTCTGAACAGCAATTTTCAAGTCTTGCCACAGATTCTCAATTGGATTTAGGTCTGGACCTGTTGGCGTCTTTTGCAGACGCCAACAGGTCTTCTTCTAAGATTGCCCTGTATTTGGCTCCATCCATCTTACCATCATTTCTGACCAGCTTCCCTGTCCATGCTGAAGAAAAGCATACCCACAACATGCTGCTGCCACCACCATGTTTCACGGTGGGGGTGGTGTGTTCATGTGATGTCAGCATTCGTTTTCTGCCAAACATGGTATTTTGCTTTTAGGACAAAAAGTCAAATTTTGGCCTCATCTGATCAGAGCACCTTCTTCTACATGTTTGCCGTGTCCCCCACATGGCTTCTCGCAAACTGCAAATGGGGCTCCTTATGGCTTTCTTTCAACAATGGCTTTCTTCTTGCCACTCTTTCGTAAAGGCCAGATTTGTGGAGTGTACGACTAATAGTTTTCCTGTGGACAGATTCTCCCACCTGAGATGTGGATCTCTGCAGCTCCTCCAGAGTTACCATGGGCCTCTTGCCTGCTTCTCCGATTAAGGCTCTCCTTGCCAGGCCATGTCTTGGTAGGTTTCCAGATGTGCCATACTCTATTTTCAGATGATGGATTGAACAGTGCTCTGTGAGATGTTCAGAGCTTGGGATATTTTTTTAAACCTAACACTGCTTCCCTGCTTTAAACTTCTCCACAACTTTATCCCTGACCTATCTGGTGTGTTATACAGCCTTTGTGATGCGGTTTGTTCACCAAGGTTATCTAACAAACCTCTGGAGGGTTTCACAGAACAGCTGTATTTATACCAAGATTAAATTACACACAGGTGGACTCTATTTAATAATTAGGTGACTTATGAAGGCAATTGGTTCCACTAGATTTTAGTTAGGGGTAGCAGAGTAAAGGGGGCTGAATACAAATGCACACCACACTTTTCAGATATTTATTTGTATATAAAAAAATTATTAAAAACCTTTTATAAAATGTTACTTCCACTTCACAATTGTGTCACTTTTTGTTGGTCTATCACATAAAATACATTCACGTTTTTGGTTGCAACATGACAAAATGTGGAAAATCTCAAGGGGGTATGAATACTTTTTCAAGGCACTGTATATGCAAATTGGATGAGTTTTGAACCGCATCCGATTCGCATTACGCAAATTAAACCGACTTTCTGTGGAACCGGTTCGCACATATGTGGTGCTGCGGCAGTGCGAGTTTACTGCAAATCTGTGTAGTTCAGATATGAATTCTAGGCTCATTGGCTTCTATGAGAATCTGAATCGCACATGTGATCAGTTTTGAACACAAGTTAGATATATAAAAAATAAAAAATTGGGATCTATCATCAACTTTCTTCCAGGGCTTTACGACATGAGGTTTTGTCCATTTATATCCAACAAATCCAGGGCACAGGATTTTTGGATACCAAGGCTGCAAAACGGTAGCCACTATTCAAATCGATGATCAACCCTTCTCCTGCCCCACGTGGCAAGCATAACAGATTAGCTATATCCTCTCTGTCCCTACACCCCAGGGGTAAAATGCCAAATCCTACTTCATTTGAAATACCTGTTTGAACCCCTCACTGTTTCAACATGGTCTCTTGGTCACTTATGCTGTGCTCACTGCTCCCAAAAATCGAGAATGACCCTTCCTTAAAGGAGTTGTAAAGGAAAAAAATGTTTTTGCTGAAATGACTGTTTACAGGGTATAGAGACATAATAGTTAACCGATTCCTTTTAAAAAAAAATAGATAAAAAAATCAATCGTATAATGTACCTGCAGTTTCTAGTTTCGTTTTGCATTGCCGTTTCCTGCTTCTGTGATGTAACGAGCCACAGAGCAATACAGGGCAGTGATGGTTTGGAAAACTAAACTGATTGGTGCTGAGGGGGTTTTTAAGACACACAGTAATTACACCTCCTTGATTAGTGACCACAGAGAGAAAGCTCCCAGTACTGTGGTTATCAGGAAACAGACAACCAGGAGTGTGGAGATCAGAGAAGAATTACAGCAACTTGAGAGCAAAAACAAACAATGAGGACATGAAAACAGCACTGCATTAAGGTAAAGGAAGCTATTAAGGAAAAAAAAAATGTCCTTTACAAACCCTTTAAGGTTTGGTTGCACAAAGAGCTAATGGTTCAACGGAGTTTGGGATAGCAGCTCAAACACAGTCGAAGGACTGGGAAACAAACAGACTCAGCTCAAGAATTCTCTGCCTAGTGACAAATTTATACTTCACTTAATGTGCAAGTCCATTTCCTTCAAAGGGCAGGAATCTTGGTAAAAGCTATTGACCCAATGGTACCGAGATCCCATCTTGTGGAATTCTGGGGCAGATAGTGGCACACTATACCACATTTTCTGGTCCGGTGTGCTGATCCGCCCCTTCCGGCAAATGTTTGTGCGCATATCCGAGACCTGACAGATCCCTCTCTCTTAGGCTTCACTCTGCAACTTGTCTTAATCTCAGTTCTTTCTGCAAATGAAAAATCTAGAGGTTTTCTGGCAATTCATCTGATCAACGTGGTCATGGCTTGCACTCCTAACAGCCGGAAGACGGAGTAACTTACTTTATCTCTTAAAAGAAGTCCGTTTTCAAAAGATCTGGTTTTATTGGACACCAT
This sequence comes from Rana temporaria, assembly GCF_905171775.1. Classification (NCBI taxonomy): domain Eukaryota; kingdom Metazoa; phylum Chordata; class Amphibia; order Anura; family Ranidae; genus Rana; species Rana temporaria. The sequence continues at coordinate 258,401,872 of NC_053489.1, read as the reverse complement.
TTACACTCTTCGATAGATACAAAGATCTACTGGATTCCAGCCTGAAGTATATAGTGAATATCAAGTTTAGATAACCCCTCCCTCCTCTTCTTTATTTCCCTTTTTCTACTCTTAATACAATATAAAAGTGGTCTGGCATGCTATGGTTTCCTCGTCAGCAGCACAAGTCTTTCCTCTGGAGGTTTGATTGCCTGAAAATGTTCAATCCCCGATACCTTAGCAAGTATCTCTTCCCTGGGTTTACTCTCGTAACGGATGCAAAGACCTGAACTGTTGTCAACTTGGTTGGCTCTCTTTGCTTGCTATATTGTATGCATGTCTTTATTATTATTATTATTATTATTATTATTATTATTATTATTATTATTATTATTAATTAAAAAAAAAAATATATGGATTACTAGAAAACACAAATCGCTAACAAAATTTGATTTGCAATAGTCATAATAACCAAACTAATTTATGAAATATTAAAACAAAGTGCAATGATAGCCTGGCAATTAAAATAATCACTGCAGACAAACAGGAGCAGTGGCCAAGAGATAGGCAAAGTTTAGCCTCTGCCCAACACTTTTGTCCACTACTCTACTCATTAGATAGTACTTACACAAATACAATGTCCCCCCTTTTTGAATATGCAGGGATAGCACTTGCAATGGTAGCAAATCCATATGAATAAAGGATTGCTTCTTCAGTTCTCATAAATTTGGCAAGTCTCTCTTCTAACTCCAAAGTGGACATCTACAGTAAAAAAAAAAAATAAAAAAAAATACATCATTTAAACAAAAACCATAGTTGGGTTAATATGAACACTCTAAAATTAAGTAGAACAATGACGCACACATTGAAATAAATGTGCTGCAACATCTAAACAGAATTAAACCTTCCTATCCTTTATGGCCAAGAAAGCTGCTATGGTACTGCACATATGATCAGTTATGGCTTGACGGTTCAGTTCAGAGTACAAGCAACTGTGAAAATATCATTCACAGTATGCCTTGAATGTACTTGAACTGCTTTGGGAACAGATACAGTTGTGGGTTTAGTTGCGCTGACGGTCACTTGTTCAAAATAAAAGAACATTTGGAATACAGGGTAAAAATAAACAATAAACTGTTTTAAATTAGCATACAAATATTTATTTGAAATTAAATCTTTGTTGTGAACATGGTGGGCGGATTTCTGCCTGTCACAGGCTGCGTTAAGCCCCCCCAGCCTGTGTTTTAGAATAAGGAGGTGCAGATTTGCCAACACAGCTGCAAAATCCCTAGCTGAATTGGGGACATGAACAGAAAGAAGGTGGACATAGAAAGCCGCAGAATCAACCAATTTTCTTGCAGAAGACAGAAAACAAAATCACATAGTGACATAGTGCAGGGCTCAAAAAGTCCTGAGCTTCTAGCCAAGCCTCAAGGGTTACTCACCACCAGTTGCCCAACTCAACCACTACCCTGCCCCGCCCTCATAAAATGATGTTATGAAATGACACTTAAAATGTTTTATGCAGAATTAAGTTATAAAACTAAATATTAACAACTTTATCTGTGCCCATCAGTGCAGCCCTACCTGTGCCCAACAATACAGCCTACCTGTGCCCAAAAATGCAGCCTACCTGTGCAGGGAAAGAGGCGGCGAGGAAAAGGATTCATCAGAGCACTGACTAACATCGCTGTAACAGCTTTCATTTTAACCACTTGCTTACTGGGCACAGGCAAAATTTCAGCTTTCAGCACTGCATCGCTTTAAATTAAAATTGCGCGGTCGTGCGACGTGCCTCCCAAACAAAATTTACGTCCTTTTCCCCACAAATAGAGCTTTCTTTTGGTGGTATTTGATCACCTCTGCGGTTTTTATTTTTTGCGCTATAAACAAAAAAAGAGCGACAATGTTGGAAAAAAAAAAAAACACAATATGTTTTACTTTCTGCTATAATATCCCATTAAAAAAAAAAAACGCAATAAGTGTATAGTGACGCAAAAGTTATAGTGGCTACAAAATAGGGAATAGAATTCTGACATTTTTTTACTTTTTACTTATTTTTACTAGTAATACAGCGATCTGCAAATTTTGTCAGGACTGCGATATTATGGCGGACACATCGGACACTTTTGACACCATTTACATTAATACAGCGAACAGTGCTATAAATATGCACTGATTACTGTAAAAAAATGTGACTGGCAGGGAAGGGGTTAACACTAGGGGGCGAGGAAGGGGTTAAATGTGTATTCTGGGAGTGACTCTTACTGTGGGGGAGGAGACTGACTGGAGGAGGTGACCGATGCTGTGTCCCTATGTACCTATGGAGTCTCCTCTCCCTGACAGGACGTGAAGCTCTGTGTTTACACACAGAGCTCCACATCCCTGCTCTGTCACTGCCGATCACGGGTACCTGGCGGACATCGCGGCCACCAGGCACGCACATCGGCATCTCGGTGACGCGCCGTGCGTGCACGCGTCGCTGCTCGCACCCCCAGTGGCTGGAGGCCATATATAGACGGCCTCCCGGCAATTAAGAGCCACATTGTGGCCGTAAAAAAAAACACCGGCAGGCGGAAAGTGGTTAATTACGGTGTGTTCCCCGCATTCGCCATTATGTACAGCCCCGTCTCCTGGCCTGGGGAATTTGACATCTGTTACACGTCCTAGGATTGGATGGGTGTTCCGTCTATCAAAGTACACGGGGCAGGAGGCGGGGCTGTATGCAACAGCGCATGCGGAAAACACACAGCAAATGCAAGCTGCTACAGCGTTGTTCCACCTGCTGGGGCCCCCGCTCCCTTGCAACCCACGCTCGCCAGCCCTCATTTTTGACTTGCATGATGCGAGTGGAAAATTTGAGTGCTGACATAGTGAGTATGAACAGCATGTAATAGACCATTCATTGACCATTTATAATGTAGGTTTAGTGACATTTTAAAGTTGGTTGTGCTCTAAAAGTACCAAAGTTGAAATTCCAACCATAATACAAAATATTCTTATCAACAAGTGAGAAGAGTGGATTTTAAGGCCGACCAGCAATGAGATATTGAGTGCACAGTTGTACAAGGTATTACAAAGATTAAAAACCCTTTTCAGTGCGTAAGCATGAATAGCTTCAAGAAGTGAAACTAAATTAAAAAGTGCATATTTATTTTGTATTATTATTATTATTATTATTATTATTATTATTATTATAACTAAAAAAAATGGGGGATAGCTCATAGGAGTTCTAATAGGGAGGAGAGGAATAAAGTAATAGCCGATATTTAGTAAGCTTTATTGATAATCCAAAAAAATCCAACAGAGAAAATGAATAAACAGACAGCAGAGGATCACTAAAAATAGGGCATTGTTGTCTTTAAAAAAAAACATACACCTGGTTCTCTCAAAACATCACACGCACTCAGATATCAGTACATATTCAGTAATAATGTCATAGACCGTCAGGTAGTGGTGAGTAGCAGGAAACCTTAGTGGTGTCAGCTATCATACAACCTCCCATGGGGCACCTGTATGAATATAATAAGTGAAGTAAAATGATCACATAATCAAGTAAAGTTGGTTAGGCATAACAGTCCTCTCAAGGGATCCCCATATGAAGTGACAACAATCCAATAAATCCCAGCGATGAAATCTCAGTGTATCCGACAGTAACTGGAAATGGTAGTTTCCACTATGAGGCACAGCTTGCCTCATGTGAAGTCCTTAGAGTGTGAGGCGTTTGGTAGGTATGGAGATGCGGTAAATCACCTCTGGTTATGGGGGGGGTCTCGTCATGTACTACAGAGTAGGAGGTGGAAAGTATCCTCCAGCTGCCTCTAAGTGGGATACCAGCACTTTACTGGTTTGGCAGCTGCGTGGGTGGGTTCCTGACATCAGTATGATAGGGATGTGATAGCCTCGGGTCACGCACCCATGGGTCACAAAGCAGATCTCTGAGGGAGGTTCCCAAATGTTCAGACATGCAGGGCCATCTAGGCTGTGGCATGGACTCAGGCAGTGGAAGGGAGGATGGGTATCTGGTGCCAAATAGATCTGGATTGTGTACACCGACACGTTTCATCCACTGGATGGCATGAACTTCCTCTATTGGATTATCAATAAAGCTTACTATAAAATGTAATGTGTATATATATATATATATATATATTACAGTACAGACCAAAAGTTTGGACACACCTTCTCATTCAAAGAGTTTTCTTTATTTTCATGACTATGAAAATTGTAGATTCACACTCAAGGCATCAAAACTATGAATTAACACATGTGGAATTATACATAACAAAAAAGTGTGAAACAACTGAAAATATATTTCATATTCTAGGTTCTTCAAAGTAGCCACCTTTTGCAGCAGACACATCTCTAGAACTGTGAAGAGGAGACTGTGTGAATCAGGCCTTCATGGTAGAATATCTGCTAGGAAACCACTGCTAAAGAAAGGCAACAAGCAGAAGAGACTTGTTTGGGCTAAAGAACACAAGGAATGGACATTAGACCAGTGGAAATCTGTGCTTTGGTCTGACGAGTCCAAACATGAGATCTTTGGTTCCAACCCCCCGTGTCTGTGTGCGACGCAGAAAGGTGAACGGATGGACTCTACATGCCTGGCTCCCACCGTGAAGCATGGAGGAGGAGGTGTGTGTGTGGAGGTGCTTTGCTGGTGACACTGTTGGGGATTTATTCAAAAATTGAAGGCATACTGAACCAGCATGGCTACCACAGCATCTTGCAGCGGCATGCTATTCCATCCGGTTTGCGTTTAGTTGGACCATCATTTATTTTTCAACAGGACAATGACCCCAAACACACCTCCAGGCTGTGTAAGGGCTATTTGACCAAGAAGAAGAGTGATGGGGTGCTGCGCCAGGTGACTACCTCTTGAAGCTCATCAAGAGAATGGCAAGAGTGTGCAAAGCAGTAATCAAAGCAAAAGGTGGCTACTTTGAAGAACCTAGAATATGAAATATATTTTCAGTTGTTTCACACTTTTTTGTTATGTGTCAAAACTTTTGGTCTGTACTGTAATATATATATATATATACATACATACACACACACTTTTTTATTTATTATTGCAGCTAACTTTATTCTCCTCCTCCCTCCCTAGAACTCTTATGGGCTATGCTCCAATTTTTGATTTATACAGCACCAACAATTTGCGCAGCACCTTACAACATGAGGGCAGACAGTACAGTTACAATACAATACAATACAATACAGGAGGAATCAGAGGGCCCTGCTCGTTCGTTAGAGCTTACAATATAGGAGAGATGGTCAAGTGATAGGCTTCTCTGAAGAGTGTTTTCAGGTATAGTCTAAAAGCAAGCAGAGTGGGAGGTAAATCGGACAGATTGGGGTAGGAACTTTCATAGGATGGGAAAAGCTCTGTAAAAGTCCTGGGAGGAGGTGACAGAGAAGCTAGAGAGCAGGAGGTCTTGAGGAACAAAGAGAGTGATTAGGTTGGTATTTTGAGACTAGGCTAGCGATGTAGCTGGGGCGAAGTTGTGGATGGCTTTGTAAGTTGTTTTTGATTTGTTGGATGAAGCCAATGGAGGGATTGGCAGAGAGGAGTTGCAGACACGGAGCGGTTGGTAATGTTTATGACCCTGGCAGAAGCATCCATGACGGACTGAAGGGGATAGCCTATGTAGAGGTAAGCCAATGAGAAGGGAGTTGCAGTGGTCGAGACGAGAGATGATCAGGGATTGAACTAGGAGCTTTGCAGTGTCATTGGATAGAATGGGGCGTATTTTGGGAAATGTTGCAGAGGTTGAGGCGGCAAGATTTGGACAGTGATTGGAGGTGGGGGCTAAAGGATAGATCAGAGTCCAGGATTATATTTTTAGCTCTGTTATGAATATTGCAATATATAGGATTTGCACATCTGTGTTTAAAGTATATCTAATGCCAAGTTTGTTTGTTTTTTTGGGAAGAGTACCTAAATACCTTTAATGGGGGTCAGTGACTCGCTGAAAGTGGTTCTAAAGGCAGAAAGTTTTGGTTTTACCTTAATGCATTAAGGTAAAATACTTTGTGCATGCAAAAGGTAAACTTCCTTCAAAACTGATATCAACCCAAACTCCATGCCTCCCTTTGTGTTTTACCTTTCCAGATTTTTTCCAGGAAGGCCACATGACACGCAAGGTCCTTCTCTCCCAGGAGGTGTGTAGTCCTCAATTATGCAATTACTACTATATCAACCCTGCTCCTCAGAATTACTTACAGAGCAGCACAGGTGACGGGGGTTACATTGTGCTCCATATTCCAGAGTTCACTCACTATGGGTATCATTTAACCCGATGACTGGAGACATTGAGTGGCAAAAAAAAGTAATTACTATGGGAGACGGCACTGAAGAGAAAAGGCTTTTAGGCGGTCGTAGCCTGGTCACGTGCACCCCTTACGTCCCATCCTCTGATCTGGCTTAAGCTCCGGGCTGCTGGAACGCACGCCACCGCAGAAGTGGAGGAACAAACAGCGTCTCTCCTACAAGTCTGCACCTCCAGTGCCGGGATGGGCATCTTTTAATGTAAGCGGCCATTTGGCCTCCGCTTTTTCCTGTCCTGTTTTAATTCTTTTAATAAATGGTTTGCACTATGGAAGTTTTTGGGTTTTTCGTTTCATGTTCCATCTCTGAAACGGAGGCTTTGAGATACTAGCCCACATCCCCTGTCTAATGCGAAGTGTGCAGGGACGCTTCTGCCAAGCAGTTGTGATCTTTTTCTAATCAAAAAGATCCATTAAATCTGGTAAGCACATTCCCTATTTGTGCACTTTGGGTGTCATATTCTAGCATATGGTGAAGGAACAAGTTTGCACTTTCCTGGCTCATCAATTATATCACAACAAGAATTTATTCATTTTGGTGAATGGACTTTGGAATTTAAATCACTATATTTGAGATTTCTTTTACTATTGGGACTATATTTATATATTTTTTCTGCTATTGGACAATTATCACATTTTTGTCTATCTATTATATAGATTTACTATCATTTGTGTAGCACTACACTTGATTTACTAGAAGTGGAATTTGTGATTTTCTTTTTATATTTATTCGTATATTTTTATATATATTTATATAGTTTATAATTTATGAGTGTTTACAATTAATCACTTTTTAGCGCCCTCTTTATCATTAATCACTCTATAGTAAAAGGTTTTCACTCTTTACATTCTTGGGGAGCAGCTTAGATATATAGGAGGTAAGATTTAATTTTGTGAGTCAATCTATTTGACACCTGGCGCGGATTCATTATTTTCTTTCAATCCTTTTGTGTTTTACCTTTCCAGATTTTTTTCCAGGAAGGCCACATGACATGCAAGCTCCTTCTCTCCCAGGAGGTGTGTAGTTCTTGATTATGCAATTACTACTATATCAACCCTGCTCCTCAGAATTACTTACAAAGCAGCACAGGTGACGGGGGGGTACATTGTGCTCCATATTCCGGCGTTTACTCACTATGGGTATCATTTAACCCTGATGACTGGAGACATTGAGTGGGAAAAAAAAAAAAAAGGAATTACTATGGGAGACGGCACCGAGGAGAAAGGCTTTTGGCTGACCCGCCTTCTAAAATTTGTAAGCATCTGCAGGGGGGCAATCTTATTTTTTGGATGATTATATTTTTTTTTGGAACTGGGCTATAAACCTAAACATCTTTTTCGAAAAAAAAAAAAAATCTGATGGAAAGGCATTTTTCGAACATCCCCTGTAGGCTACATGCGTCTCATACATACAAAAAGTTGAAAGTATCAAAAGTGACACCAATGCCGCGTACACACGATCATTTTTCGGCTTGTAAAAAAAAAAAAACTTTTCGGGTTCTGAAAAACTCCCAAAAAATTCGAACATGCTCAATTTTTTCACAACGTTTTAAACTATGTAGTTTTTCAGGTTGTAAAAAATGATTGTGTGTGGGCTTTAACGACGTGAAAAACCTGTGCATGCTCAGAAGCAAGTTATGAGACGGGAGCGCTCGTTCTGGTAAAACTACCGATCGTAATGGAGTAAGCACATTCATCACGCTTTAAACAGACTGAAAAGCGCGAATAGTCCTTTTACTAAAACAAAATCAGCAAAAGCAGCCCCAAGGGTGGCGCCATCTGCATGAACTTCCCCTTTATAGTGCCGTCGCACGTGTTGTACGTCACCGCGTATTGCTAGAGCATTTTTATTTTATTTTTTTAACGATCGTGTGTGGGCAACGTCGTTTTAATGATGAAGTTGGAAAAAACTTCGTTTTTTTACAAGCCGAAAAAATGATCGTGTGTACGCGGCATAAGAGTTTTCTCACAGCAACCAGAATTCAACCGGCCTTGAAATACATGACGCTCAGGCTTCAGAAAACAGACCCACCTACAAAAAAATTGCTCTATGAAGTTTGGCTACACTAGAATAACGATCACACCCACTTTCACACAATCATGACTGATTACTACATTTTCTCTAGTATGTAATTAACCTAAAATTAGTCATTAAACATTACATTTGTGTTTAGCAACAAAAAAAAGTATAAAAAAAATAATAAAAAAAAAAAAAACACTGTTGTTTTTTGTTTTAATACAACTCATGAATTTTAAATTTCCTGTACAAAAAACGTGAATTGTTGCGTTTGGTGTATTGTAAATCTGTATTTGATATATACAAGTAGACATATATATATGTAATTGTAACCATACTTTAAACAGCAGTCCATCTTCGTTTACAAATTTTAAGTCTAACCATATGAACTCAGATAGCTATAACAATGCAAAGCATAATTTATTCTTAAACACAGTTTGAAAAAGGAAACAACTTGCATAGAATCACTTCCCTTTGCACAAAAGGGAATGCTTATTTAAAAGTGATACGGATGCAAATGATCTGAATAAAGCAGATGATCAATAGAGCCTTAAAAAGTGGTTGAAACCCTTAAAAAATAAAAAATTAAAAATTAAACAAAAGCAGCTGTGTAATTTGTCCCTTTCTATCATCTAAAATACCTGGCTGATCCTGCCTAGTGCTTGCCCCCCCCCCCTCTGTAAACGCACCACGTTTATCACAGCTGTGAGCCCTGATACGGTGGTCAGTTTACATGCCTCAGTCATCCGCTGTCTCTCCTCCCTCCCTGCCCGTCAGCTAGTCTCAGTGCCTGCCCCTTCCCACCTGCTGCTATAATAACAGTGTTTTGTGCCTTTAAGTTATGTGCCCCAGTGTATGTGCATTATAAAAAAAAAAAAAAAATAATACAGTGCCTTGCAAAGGTATTTACCCCCTTGGCATTTTTCATGTTTTTTTGGCCTCACAACCTAAAATTAACATGGATTGTTTGATGATTTGCATCATTTAATTTACAGAACATACCCACAACTTTGAAAATGTGTTTTTTTTTATTGTGAGACAAACAACACATAGGACCAAATAACAGAAAAAGTCAATGTGCATAGCTATTCACCCCCTAAAGTCAATACTTTGTTGAGCCACTATTTGCGGCTATCACAGCTTCAAGACGCTTTGGATAAGTCTCTATGAGCTTGCCACATCTTACCACTGGGATCTTTTGCCCATTCCTCCTTTCAAAACTGCTCTAGCTCCTTTAAGTTGGATGATTTGTGCTTGTGAACAGCAATCTTTAAGTCTGACCACAGATTTTCTATTGGATTGAGGTCTGGGCTTTGACTAGGCCATTCCAACACATTTACATGTTTACCCTTAAACCACTAAAGTGTTGCTTTTGCAGTGTGTTTGGGGTCATTGTCCTGCTGGAAGATGAACCTCTGTCCTAGGCTCAAATCACAGACAGAGTGGTACTGGTTTTGCTCAAGAATATCCCTGTACTTAGCACCATCCATCTTTTCCTCAACTCTGACCAGTTTCCCAGTCCCAACTGATGAAAAACATCCCCACAGCATGATGCTGCCACCACCATGTTTCACTGTGGGGATGGTGTTCCTTGGGTGATATGATGTGTTGGGTTTGCGCCAGACATAGCGTTTTCTTTGATGGCCAATAGGTAACATTTTAGTCTCATCAGACCAGAGCACCGTCCTCCATACATTTTGGGAGTCTCCCACATGCCTTTTCGCAAAACGTGCCATTTTGTTTTTGCTGAAACAAAATGGCACGTTTTTGCGAAAAGGCATGTGGAGACTCCTTTCTTCTGGCCACTGTTTTATGGGCTTCATAACAAAGGGGGTGAAATACATTACGCACATACCAATTATCAGTTTTTTTTTTGTTTTTTTTTATTTCTGAAAAATAGTTTTATGTATATATTTTTCCAATTTTACTTCACCAACTTAGACTAGTGTTCTGATCCATCACATATAATTCAGATTAAAAATACATTGAAATAAAAGCTGTAATGTAACCAAATAGGTTAAAAGCCAAGGGGGGGGGTGAATACTTTTGCAAGGCATTTTATGTAGCCATATACCTTATTTCATAGTGCCACTCTCCTCTCGTCCTCTCAGCTGACATCAGCAGGGGATTCTCAGCCCCTCCCGCTGTAGTTCTGAGATCGGTGAAGACAGCAGGTTTTCAGTAGAGTGAATGTTCGCCTGCAATTTTGCATTGGCTCTCTTTCACCCGATATCCAACATAGCTACAAATGAAGGTATTCTCTGTGGGGTACTCACAAAATAGGGTGCGGAGTATGAGTATGGGGTAATGGTGTCCAGAAGGATTCTACAGTAACCCCGGTGTAGACTGTCCTATAATGACTACTAACGAAAGGGTGGGAGGAAGCACCCAAGTTCCTTATAAAGGCTCTAGGCAGAAGTGGCAGTTAAGTGTGCAACCTGTAGTATGATGCAACACCTGGTCATCCACATGAGAGTGGTTGAGTTTTAGCACCAAGTTTGAAAAGTTTACACTGCAAGGTGAATACAATAACAGTTAGAGACACAGGTGACCCTGTCTTAACTGTCCAGCATGAAGCTAGCCTGAAGTCCAGGCTTTGCCCGTTACGCTGGGTATGCCCCCAAAAAGGTCTTCAGAGACTAGATTCAATAGCAACAGACCAAGGCCGGGACCTTTGCCAAGCGGGTGCCTGAAGCAACATTACAGGCCATCCCCACAGAATGGGGTCTGGCTGTCAAGGTTGCATCGATCTGAACACACTGTTTCTATGTTGGCATTAGAAGTGAGGGGTTGACTGAAGAATTCAAAGTTTTAATAAACAAAATAAACAAGTTATGTTAAGGGTCATTTTCTTAATGAAGGAGAGAAGGCCATCACCTTCAGACACTAGCACAAGACTGAGGACTCACAAAATAGGGTAGGATTATAAGGGAGGTGACCAAAAGGGGGTGGGGGTTCCTCTAAAGCTTTGGCAGTGTCCAATCACCTGAAGGTACATGCCTATAGCCCACTGTATGAATAATCTACCTGTGTGCTGTATTGTATGTTTAAGATGAGGGCATTTAGCCATTTTATTATTTTTACTAAACCAATCAGTTATAGGGAGGGGGTATTTTTCATCTTGAAGAGGGGCATTAAAATTAGCCAGTAAATTGCATCAAAGCCTGAACTTTCTGCATATTTTGAGGACTAACGAGGTACAATGCGCTACTCTTGCTACACATTACGTTACCAAAATACTTGAAAAGCCTTGTGTGCCACTGATATAGAAGAAATGCTTCAATAGCTAAAAGACAAAAAAAAAAAAAAAAAAAAAAAAAACAAGCTTGCCCACATTGGACTGCAGACAGATGTATCAGTTCCAACTGATAGCAGGATAAGGGTTATGGAACTCTAGTTTAATATGCGGTTTGGATGGAGAAAGAGACAGATGTGTTGTAGTAGCTTAACGCTTGAGTTAACAGCATTCAATCCTTTAAGTTTTTGTACAGGTACTATTACAGGACTACAGATTTACAGACAGTGGACAAATACAAACACCATATCAACAGCAACACCACAATATTGTCAACCACATGCCTACCCCTACGGTCCTGTCATTTCTTGCATCACCAATGTGACCATATGCATTTAAAATAAAATGCTCATTAAAGCGGAGTTCCGGCCACAATTTCACTTTTTAAATATAAATACCCCTGTAATACACAAGCTTAATGTATTCTAGTAAAGCTAGTCTGTAAACTAAGGTCCGTTTTGTTAGGTTGTTACAGCATTTAGACACTTTATAAAATAGAAATTGACTGGGGCCATCTTAAGTGTGGGCATCATGAAGCCAGACTGTATGACTTCCTGGATTTCAGCCTTGCAGACTTTGCACATGCTCAGTGCTGCACAAGCAGCGTCAGATCAGGTTTCAGCACCTATGCTGTCCAAGTCACATGATTCTTTGAGACTGGGGAGTGCACAGACTCCTGGAAAGTTACACCCACTACATTCCCAGGAGTCTGTCCGGCAGTGGCGGCTGGTGCATTTTGGGGGGGCGCAAACGGAAAAAAAAAAACAGCCTCACTGTGCCCATCACATGCAGCCACTGTGCCATCAAACGCAGCCACTGTGCCATGACACCAAATGCAGCCACTGTGCCATCAATTGTCACCACTGTGCCATGCCATCAAACACAGCAACTGTGCCATCAATTGTCACCACTGTGCCATGCAACACAGCAACTGTGCCATCAATTGTCACCACTGTGCCATGCAATTAGGGGTGCAACGGATCAAAAAACTCACGGATCGGATCGATCCTCGGATCAGGAGTCACGGATCGGATCAGCGCAAAAAAAAAAAAAAATGTGATATATATATATATATATATATATATACACACATATATATATACACACACACACACACACACACACACACACACACACACACACACACACACACACACTTCAGGGGTGGATTAAAGAGGAAGCAGGTGAGGCTGTTTGGGACTTGTTAAAAGCACAATCTTGATGTTTTTACAGCTATATATAATTATATATATATATATCTGTAAAAACAATTATATATAGCTGTAAAAACATCAAGATTGTACTTTTAACAAGTCCCAAACAGCCTCACCTGCTTCCTCTTTAATCCACCCCTGAAATGTGCTCTTCCCCCCCCCCCCCTCCTCTCACACTAGTGCTTCTCTGCTAATATTCCCTCTCCATGTCGGCTTGCCAGAGCCCAGTGCACAGCGTGACACGCCTCCCCGGGGAGGTGGGGAGGCGTGTCACGCTGGGCTCTGGCAAGCAGACTGGGTGGAGCAAGATCGCTCCGGAGCTAGGCCGAAGCCGGGGACTTTCATAGGCCTAGGCTCCGGAGCGCTCCGCGGATCGCGGGGTGTGCCGATCCGAACGGGGTGACGATCCGTTGCACCCCTACATGCAATGCAGTCAATGTGCCATCAATTGTCACCACTGTGCCATGCCATCAAACAGCAACTGTGCCATCAATTGTCACCACTGTGCCATGCCATCAAATGCAGTCACTGTGCCATCAATTGTCACCACTGTGCCATGCCATCAAATGCAGTCACTGTGCCATCAATTGTCACCACTGTGCCATGCCATCAAACAGCAACTGTGCCATCAATTGTCACCACTGTGCCATGCAACACAGCAACTGTGCCATCAATTGTCACCACTGTGCCATGCCATCAAACGCAGTCACTGTGCCATGCCATCAAACGCAGCCTATGGTCCATCAATTGTCACCACTGTGCCATGCCATCAAACGCAGCCACTGTGCCCCTCAATTGTTGCTACTGTGCCAATTGTCACCACTGTGCCCCATGATGCCACTGTGCCCATCGTCACCACTGTGCCCCATGATGCCACTGTGCCCATTGTCACCACTGTGCCCCATGATGCCACTGTGCCAATTGTCACCTCTGTGCCCCATGATGCCACTGTGCCAATTGTCACTCACCACTGTGCCCCATGATGCCACTGTGCCAACTGTCACCTCTGTGCCCTTTGTCACCACTGTGCCCCATGATGCCACTGTGCCAATTGTCACCTCTGTGCCCTTTGTCACCACTGTGCCCCATGATGCCACTGTGCCAATTGTCACCTCTGTGCCCTTTGTCACCACTGTGCCCCATGATGCCACTGTGCCAATTGTCACCTCTGTGCCCTTTGTCACCACTGTGCCCCATGGTGTCACTGTGCCCCTTTCCCTGTAAAAAGCACTTACCTGAGGATTCCATGTCCTCCCTCGATGTCTTCTGCCGCTGTTGTGAAGCTTCAGCCAATCAGGTTCCTGATAACCAGAATCCGGGAACCTGATTGGCTGAAACGGCATTTGTCTTATGCAAGGAGCGCAGATTGCTTGCGCTCTGAGTATAGACATCTGAGAGCCGGAGAAAAGCCTATCAGAGCCGCTGGCTTTGATAGGCAGTTCCCCTCAGCCAACCAGCTGCCACTATTCGGGTAACCGGCGTCCCACGTCCGGTTATATGAATAGACAAGACAGCTGGCAACCAACCAATAACATACATTCGTGCATTTATGCACGAATGTGTGTTATTTGCGAGAGGGGGTGGTGCTGCAGCGCCCTCTATAGACGGCCACCAGAACTGCGGTTAAAATGTCAAAATGACATTTTAGCCGAATAAAAGTTCTTAAAGGGCCCGTTTTTTTCTTTTTTTTTTTGTGTGACTGCGGGAGGGGGGGCGGCGCCCGTGCGTCCCTATGCTGTGCGGTGTAGGTTAGGAAGCATTAAGCACCTAGGTGCAGGAAGTGGAAAGATTAACTATTCTGCCTAGCAACAACACTTTGAAGGCATCTAAAAAAAAAAAAAAAAAAAAAAATTTCGTAAAGGACTAATGACATTTTTTTAAAACTACTGATGTAATGTTATATTTATGGGTGGAACTCCACTTTAAAAGGGAGGTATGATAGCATGACTACATGTGGCATCTGAAAATTTGTTTTGCCCCTATAACTTATGCACACCCTGTGGAAACCCCCCCCCCCCCCCCCCAACCTAGAATATGCACCGCAACTAAAAAATCTGCAACTGCTTTAATACATCATTCAGTAGAATATCAGAACAGCCTAAAAAGGAGGTGTTACAAGACAGTGGACTCATGGACAGGGCCTGAGGGAAACGAGGACCTGGTCTCTAAACAGCAGAACTAGGTCTACAACAGCCCAACCTGCACATTAACACCACAGATAAATGAGCACATTTGGGCTTTAGCGCAAGCAAGGCACATTTACATTATGCCCGTGTTACGAACACATGAATGGGCCCCTAATATTTTGCTAAATATAGTATGTTGATCTAAAACTACCTATGGATTCGGCAACCTAGCCAACTTCCAGATGGCGTGGGTGACAACAGAAGTAGCTTTATAATAAATCAATCTCAGAGATAACAACCAGGGCCCTCCATGTCGACCCAGTAATTTATTAGCACATTCTTATCCATTGCCAAAAACATCAATTATCTAATTTAACCATACAATAAAACTAAAATATCATGAAATTATTAGATGATGAAGTCTAAAATAGCATAAACTATCACTGGCCACAAAAGCAACAGCTCCTTGCTTTGGAACTGAATACTTAGTCCTACGTGTACAAACATTCTTTTGCATAACTCTCTACAAGGTCAAGTAGTATTTGACTGGATAGGCAGAACAATGTGGTGTAACATTTCGACCTAGACCAAAAGGACAAAAGTGACTTTTGTAAAACAATGTGAAAAGAAGCAACAAAAAGATCTACAACACGTGGCTCGAAGGTTGCAAAAATTGTTCAAGGCTGCCCTCTAATGCATACATTTAGCATTACACATTCACAAAGCAACAGAATTCCTGGAACTTGAGTAGCCATTAGCAAGATCTTCTCAAAATAAAAGTTGATTGGTTTTTATGGTTTACGGAGTTTTGCACCATTTTATTATATAAAGCTTAAATATCCAAGACGACAGACATTAAAAAATGTATGTACATGATAACTGCCTAGGGAGAAACTTCAATTCCAATAATTATAACATGATAGCTCATACTGCATATACAGTAACTGCTATAAGAATTTGTAATTGTAATTTACTTTTACCATACAATCCACAGCATAATATGATTAAAACAGAAAAACACACATTTATCTGCTTCCGTGAAACAAGCAAATAGGTAATTCCAATTGAAAGAAAATTTGCCCAAGCTTTATAAATGAAGTAAAATTCCACTTTGCAAAAAATACCCAATCATGTCCACAGAAATAAATAAACAAAAAATAAAACCCCCACACACATTTTTGCTTGCACGTGATTGCATGCTGGTGGTCGGCAGAACTTCACCTCATTCACCAAGCTCTGGTGAAAATTCCCTTGTAAAGTAAACAGCCATTAGTAAATTAACCTCTGTATGTATAATATTGCCCCAGAAATCAAATTCTTTGTCCAAGTGAGTGACTTTCTGTCCCCCCCCCCCCTCCTTTGATGAAATTATAGCGGGGGAAACACTTGCACATTACATTACCTCTTCCATACTATGTCCCCTCTGCATGGGCCAAGATAGATTATGTCCTTTCAGAACCCTTCACAATAGAACATTGGGACGAGACAGCAATGTCAGATATTCTCTCTCTAGATCTCTAGAATCCATTTAGGCAGGATTAAAAACAATCCAAAATATTCAGGGTTGGGTTAAGTAGTACAAGATATTGACCTACACAGATTTATTATTTTCCCTTAGGCCGGGTTCACACCTATGCAAATTGGTTGCGGCTTAAACCGTATCCAATTCGCATAACATTATAAAATACATTGATTTCAATGAGGCTGGTTCACATATGTGCGATGCATTCGCACTGCATATTGCCGAAAAAACTTGCGCCTTTTCTAGGCATTGCGGTGCGGCTCAGGTGCGAATTTAGGCCCATTATCTTCTATGGGCACGCATCTGATTCGTAGGTGTGTTCATTTCTCATCAGGATTTCTCTCATTCTCCTCAATACACTTCCCCCTCCCCTCTCCCAGGTCTCCAAATTCGCTGCTAAAACGGAGATGATCTGCTGAACAGTTCTCTTATCTCTCTGCAGCGATAACAGAGCTGGAATTCGCACCGCACAAGTGTGAATCCAGCCTTACAAACCCCACCACATCCCTTTCCAATCACCTATGGGAGTTCAATGGAGACATCTCCCACCTGAAAATTAACCACTTCAGCCCCGGAAGATTTGGTTGCCCAATGACCGGGCCATTTTTGGCGATACGGCACTGCGTCGCTCTAATTGTATCCAAAAAAGAATTACGTAATTTCCCCCCCCCACAAATAGAGCTTTCTTTTGGTGGCATTTGATCACCTCTGGTTTTTATTTTTTTTTGGTATAAACAATAGAGCAGGGAAAAAAAAAAAAAAAAAAACAAACACACACACACACACACACACACACACACACAATATCTTTTACTGTTTGCTATAATAAATATCCCAAAAATGACTATTACTTTGTTTTTAAATAAAATGTAGAAGAATATATCTTTTTTTTTTTTTTTCAAAAAAACAAAAAAGCGTATATTCATTGGTTTGCGGAAAAGTTATATTGCGTTTACAAAATAGGGGTTAATTTTATTATACGTTTTTTTTATTTCCCCCTAGTAATGGCGGCGATCTGCGATTTTTACCAAAACTGCAACATTATGGCGGACACATGGGACACATTTTTGGGACCATTGTCATTTATACAGAAAAAAATGCAGATTACTGTAAAAATGTCACTGGTAGGGAAGGGGTTAAAACTAGGGGGCAATCAAGAGGTTAAATGTGTTCCCTAATGTGTGTTCTAACAGGGGGGGGGAGATTGATCGGTGTTCATACATCGTGTGTTCATACAATCAGTCTCCTTGTCCCTGAGAGAACTGGGATGTGTGCGTTTATTTACACACACACACACACACACACACACACACATTCTCATTCTGTACCGAGCAATCGTGGGTGCCCGGCGGTCATCGTGACTGCTGGGCACTCGCGTCGGCTCCGAGGATACGATTTGGGAATGCGAGCACCGCCAGAGGCATCTTAAAGAGCCAACGTACATCTACGACGGCTCGCGCAGGTGGGGCCAGCCTGCAACAGTATAACTGTGGTGGCTGGTCCGGAAGCGGTTAACTTCTCAAAGTATGGAGCCATAGGGTTAGCCATGCCAACTTCAACAAAACGTAAAATTTCCAAGGATTTTTTCCACCCTCAAGTATCTGAGATACACCAATCCCTCCATAACTTGAAAGATTACTTTTAACATGAAACTCTTTCCTCTTCTTTCAATAGTTAGAGCCCTGCTTTCAAAGTGGCAGTCTGAGATATGTCTTCTTGGTTTGGCCATTGTAATAAACATCCCTTGTAATAGGCAGTGGCAGGTACTCTTTATGGAGGGATCTGGGGGTCTATAAGACCCAAAATCCCTCCTTTGCACTTGAAAGCATTTAAAACAGTCAAACTTGGCATTTTTTAATTAATTAATTCTTTGCATGCACTGATGGGCCGGACATTAGGCGGCTGTGGGCCAAAGGTTGCTGACCCCTGACTTAAGATAACAATGCAATACATATATTGTTTTTTTTTTTGTTTTTTGTTTTTTTAAGGACAAACAAGATTATTCATGATATTGTCTTGCACCAATATAATTTCCCCCCCCCCCCAAAAAACAAAAAAAAAACAAACACACCCCAACAACAACAAAACTAAACAAAACAGACGTTAATGTTAACTGCACAAAAAATGTGTGCATGTTATTTTGCAATTTGTCCTGTTTAACCACTTCCCGCCTGGCCTATGGCAGAATGGCAGCTGGGCGGTGGTTCAGTTATCCTGACTGGGTGTCATATACGTCCAGCAGGATAACTTCTGACGCGCATTGCAGTGATCGGTGGTGCGATGTGTCAATTCTGACACACCGTTCTCGGTAAAGAGCCTACGACGGAGGCTCTTTACCACATGATCAGCCGTGTCCAATCACAGCTGATCACGATTTAAACAGGAAGAGCGGATCGGCGGTTCTCTTGACGGGGGGGCTGTGCTGATGCCCCCCCATGGATGCCAATCAGTGCCCACAAAAGGTCCAGTCAGTGCCCATTATGAATGTGTGACAGATCAGCGATTCCCATTAGTGCAGCCTTTCAGTGCCCATCATTGAAGGAGAAAACTTATTTACAAAATTTTATAACAGAAACAGAAACAAAAATCGTCCCCCCCCCCCCCCCCTCTATATCTTTGGTCTTTATTTGTTGTACAAAAACAAAAAACCCAGCAATGATCAAATGCCACCAAAAGAAAGCTCAATTTGTGGGAACAAGATACATTTGTTTGGATACAGTGTAGCATGACCGCACAATAGTCATTCAAAGTGCAACAGCGCTGCAAGCTAAAAATAGGCTTGGGCAGGAAGGGAGTGCAAGTGCCTGGTATTCAAGTGGTTAAAATACTAAAATTAAGATTTAATGATGCAACAAAGCGAGGAGGAATAGATATAATTTTTTTTCTATTAACTATAAATATTTACAAACACACACGTACGTGTGTCAAAAAAAATGGAGAGGAAGAAAAAACAAAATTAAAAGGTTGCAGCTACCATCACCTTCTCCGAATATACAGTAATGCCAACTTTGTTTAATCAAAGTTGACAATTACTGTAAACTGGGAGGTGGGGTCCGAGAAGCAGGGCAGAGGTACTGAAAGTGCTACACATGTCCTGTGTGCAACGATGGAAGATTCTTGGGCACGTGAAGCACACCCAAAAACTGCAACTAGTTAATACCGCTTTAATGTGGAACCAAGTGGAACCAAGTCCATCGACTTAAAGTATAACTAAAAGCTCTCTATTTGTCCCATTTACCATTATCAGTGAAAGTAAATGAAAATCCCCAAATGTTGGGTTGTTCAAAAAAAAAAAAAAAAAAAAGTAAATAGAGGGGAAATCTTCCAATGGGGTACACTAGTTCCGGGGGACCTGGGAGTCCCCCAATTTGCAGGGATTTCCTCTCACTTTGTTTGCCTATGGGACAGGAAGTGAAGGAAAATGTCCGCAATGGGATACAGATGGTGAAAATAAATCTGACAGGGATTACTATGCTCCCTTACTCTATCCCAAAAAAAAAAAAAAAAAAAAAAGTTTAAAATAAAATCTTGCCTATTGTTCCATTTTATCGTTTAAAAAAAAATAAAATAAATGAATAATAATATGCATTCCCAGCATGCTGAGGCACTTAAACCCCCTTCCTGCCCAGGCCAATTTTCAGCTTTCAGTGCTGTCACAATTTGAATGACAATTGCACTATCATGCTACACTGTACCCAAATTTCTTTTTTTTTTAGCATAGTCTCTTTGACTCAGTGATCACAGAGCATGAGCACAGGCGCGCAGGCAGCTCATGCATGGGAGGTTTTCTATTGACGCCCTCCTGGCAGTTAATGCCCGTGCTGTAGCCATCATTCGGCTATAGCACGGGCAGGAGGTTAAAGTGGAACTTTAGTCTGAAAATACTTCCTGATGGATCACTTCAGGCTGGCCCCTTTTGCAGGTTTAGCTATGTAAAAACTTTAAACATAAGTGCCTATACCATTTAAAACCCAGCAATACACTGTCTCGCTCTGCTCATGCACATGCACAGTTGTGCTCTATTTTTCAGCACTGTGCCAAACATGTAGAAGGAGATTTACTAGGCTTCAGCAAAAAGAAACAGGAGCAAGGCAGGAGGCAATTTACAGCATACACAAATTTTGGAAGCTTAATTATTAATGTGGAATGTATAATACGTTCCTTGCTGAAGAACATTTTTTTTGGGCAACGTTCCACTTTAAGGTACGCACTCATAACTTCACAACATCTAACCTCTCCCCTGATAATTTACCCTTGTATCCTATTAGCAACCCATGTTGTTTTGCACAAATTAAACAAAAGGATTTTCAATAGTATATTTTAACAGACAAAAAAAAAAAAAGAGATGCGGGGGAGGAGGAGAAATTTGGGGCTTCCCACAACTCAATTTTCAACCAATTCAGCAAGAATTGGCCAAAATTGAAGCTGTATGTAGCTAGCTTCACACTGCCAAAATTACTTCTTACTGAAGTAAAGATAATGGAATTTCAAAGAAAGGGCACTATTTCAATCACACCCCAGTATAGTACATTGTGGGTCCTACAAATAATGTATACACAAAATTCTATTGAAACAGATATTTGTTTCACCATGTATAAAGTCCAAGCATTAAATTATACAAAAATCACATGGAAACAAGGATTCACATTTGACTGATCTAATTTTGTTTGGTTTGTCATACTCTGTGATCTATCTGAAGCTATACATAAAAAATTTAAATAAATAAATAAAATAAATACCCACCAAATGTACCATAAAAACCTCTTGGCCCACATGTCCCAACACCATATTTCCTAAGTGATGCCAGTGCTGCTGCCTAAAACAAGAAAGAACGAACGATAAAATAAATAAATAAAAATATATATATAGTGTCAACTCATTTCAAAACAATAAATCAAGGTCACCTGAGGCCTTGGAGCGTAAAAATGTTACTGATGTTATTACTAAAGTTTTCTAGGAGAAAAGTTCCTACATTAGGGAGCAATAAAACACTTGCGTATAGATGTGTTAAAATGCGTGTCGACACGCATGCATACATATTTTTTTTTTTTATTATTTATTTCCCCCTTTGTTTAGGCTTAATTTACATGCTAACAAAACACGTATACATGCGCAAGCATATGTTCATGAACAAAGATTTTTGGATTCTGTGTTACGGATCTAAAAGCTGC
Organism: Rana temporaria; assembly: GCF_905171775.1. Taxonomy (NCBI): domain Eukaryota; kingdom Metazoa; phylum Chordata; class Amphibia; order Anura; family Ranidae; genus Rana; species Rana temporaria. Next base: position 258,380,218 of record NC_053489.1, on the reverse strand, counting down.
TTATGTTTATGCGAATGGCTCCATTAAAAACAATGCAGCTGCATTCAGATCCGTAGTTAAAAAGTACATGTATGCATTTTTTTTCCAGCCATGTGAACGAAGCAAACAAGGTCATACTGTACAATGAAATACTGAACACCTAGAAAAAATAAAAACAAACAAACACACACCAACATTACAAGGAGACAACTGAAGTTCATTATGCTGCGCACAGAATATAGGTAAAAGGCTACACACAAACAAACAGACACCCAAAATTAAACCCCGGAAACTGAAGTCATGATTATCCTTACCATAATAAAATAAACAAATGAATTACCATAATATGTGACTAACTTTTAAATCAAAACAGGAAATAGCTTAGCAAATGCAAACATCTTGTTTTGTTAAAAGAAAAAGAAAATCCTTTACCAAACAAGGAATCATGACCGGAATGGGAAATGTTTAAAGGAGCTGTAAAGGATTTTTTTTTCCCCCCTAAATAGCTTAATTTACCTTAGTGCAGTCCTCCTTCACTTACCTCATCCTTCCATTTTGCTTTTAAATGTCCTTATTTCTTCTGAGAAATCCTCACTTCCTGTTCTTCTGTCTAACTCCACACAGTAATGCAAGGCTTTCTCCCTGGTGTGGAGAAAGCCTCTTGAGGGGGCGAGCAGGAGGTTCAGGACGCCCACTAACACACAGCTCCTTTCTCCATCTGCAAAGTAGAGAGTGTCCTGACTTGCCTGCTCGCCCCCTCAAGAGGCTTTCTCTACACCAGAGAGAAAGCCTTGCATTACTGCGTGGAGTTACAGAAGAACAGGAAGTGAGGATTTTTCAGAAGAAATAAGGACATTTAAAAGCAAAATCGAAGGATGAGGTAAGTGAAGGAGGACTGTACTAAGGTAAAGGAGGCTATTTAGGGAAAAAAAAAAAAAAAAAAAAAAAAAAAAAAATATTCCTTTACAACCCCATGGACATCCACGCAGAAACCCGTACAGATGTCTCTAAAATTACCCCCGAAGTCCGAAATTACATGCAGGAATGAAATTGCGCGAGTTCAGCTGAACTCGTATGATTTCATTCCCGCCGTCAGTGTGAACCAGAGCTTAAAGCGGAGTTCCAGCCTTTTACTGTTTATTAGAAGTCAGCAGCTACAAAAAGTGTAGCTGCTGACTTAATAAAACAGACACTTACCTGCTCCACAGTCCAGCGACGCAGCCGCCTGGAGCTCCGCTCCTCTCCCCCTCTCTCCGCAGGCACCTCCATTTAGTGTGGACACCCGGCCGTGACAGCTTTCGGGTTCATGACCAGGCACTCACTACGCATGCGCGAGTCGCGCTGCGCTCTAGGAGTGGACAGGCGATCTCCTGGGACCGGTCACCTGGAATTACCCTGTTTAAAACTAAGGGCCAGATCCACAACGAGCGGCCGTAACTTAACTTTTCCTATTTAAGTTACACCGCCGCAAAATCTCTACCTAAGTGCCCGATCCACAAAGCACTTACCTAGAAATTTTCTGCGGTGTAACTTAAATCCGTCCGGCGCATCTAATGGGGCGAGTCCCATTTAAATTAGGCGCGCTCCCGCGCCGGACGTACTGCGCATGCTCCTGACGCGATTTTCCCGACGTGCTTTGCGCGAAGTTACGTTGCGCAGAGTTTTGTGAATCGCGCCGGGTAAAAAAAGTTGCGTCGGGAAAAAAAAAAATTAAATTTAAAAAAAAATTTGACAGCGTCGCGGGAAAGAAGGGTATACTTTTACAAGGTGTACCAACTTTACACTTTGTAAAAGGTACCCTATCTTTGCGTTTGCAAACAAGCAATTTACAGAGACTTCACAAAGGGAAACCGCTTCGTGGATCTCCGTAAGTGCTAATTTGCATACCCGAAGCGGAATTTCGACGAGAAATGCCCCCAGCGGCGGCCGCGGTACTGCATCCTAAGATCCGACAGTGTAAAACTATTACACCTGCCGGATCTTAGGAATATCTATGCGTAACTGATTCTGTGAATCAGTCGCATAGATAGAAACAGGGATACGACGGCGTATCAGTAGATACGCCCGGCGTATCCCTTTTGTGGATCTGGCCCTAAATTTCTACTAAAGTCAATTCCTCCTATAAGTGATTTTCTAATTTAGACACAGATGCAGATCATCAGATTTGTCAATTCAAATAAAAAATAAAAATAAACGCTTTCTTTGTTGATTACTATAATACCAGACTGTCTATTGTCTACAAATCTTTTAGGTTAGGGAAAATAAAAAGGGTTCATCAAGAACTTGCTACACCTACTTATCACACTGAAACTTTGGTCTATAAAAAAGGTGTGTATATACTTATAATAGATTGAGTCATTAGAACATAGAGACCATGCATGTTGTATATGTGAACACTTGTAATGTAAGGAGGAGAGACTTTATGATAAAAGATCCACAAACAAGGTGACCTACCTTAACTCTCTCATTATCTAAGAGACCAAGAAAATTAAAGGATGCAAAATTGATGCATTCTTTTCCATTCACAATGATTGTGTGGCTTGGAGGTCTGAAAGATACATTATGAGACATGTTATATTCAGTCATTTCTGAAACAAAAATATTACAATCTACTACAATAAAGAAAGCCTTTAAAACCATATAAATGTAAAACTAGGATTACATTTTGCAGTATTATGGGGAAATGTCCAACTAAAATTAAAACAAAAAAAAAAAGGTGTTCGATGTGTATACTGTATTCGCATATCAAGTAGAATTACTCTTGCTTGGCACATGACAAAGAAAAAAGTATCTCTACATAGGAATAAATGGAGATTGTGGCATGTATGCGTTAGGAGGAGCTGTATCCAACAGATTGAAGGTGAGGCTGGGTGACACCCAGCAGGTCAAAAAGCAGACAGGGCAGCTAAGTGCAAGACTTACAAGGGGGGCAAGCATTTTTTAACCCATTAAGTGTACCTGCACTGAAAGTGCAGTCACACTTTAAAAACTCCTTCCATTACCTGCCTATAACATGCATACCTGTTTTGCAGGAAACATGATATAAATCGCAGACAAGAGAACATCAGGAAATCAGTACAAAAATGTCAACAACTTTTATTCAAGTATTTCTTTTGTAAAAGACACAATATAACCATTTATACTGTACACACTGAATACATAAAGCATACTAAACAGTGCATTCGGAAAGTATTCACAGTGCTTCCCTTTTTTTCTTACAGCCTTATTCCAAAATGGATTAAATTCATTATTTTCCTCAAAAATTCTACAAACCATACCCCATGACAACGTGAAAGAAGTTTGTTTAAAAATCCCTCTCTCTCTCTCGCACAAACTTTAATGGCATCCCTCGTACACGGTACAAGAATCAGAAAGGGGAAAAAAGTCTGAAGAGGAGCAGTCTGCAGCTTTTCGGATCGTTAGTACGGTGCATTCGACAGACGATTTGACTTTTATATCAGACAAAAGCTGGATATGCAGGCGAAAACGTCTGATTTTCGGATGGTCAGTACAGAAATCCATCATACAAATGTACAAACACACATGCTCGAGATCAAGGAACGACTGAGAAGGGTTCGGTCTTGCAAACTACCATTCGTACTCTAGAATTAACATTCGCGACACGGAAATTGATGAAATATCAAAATTTTCATCTTCTTTAATGGGATAATAATGAAGCCGCTTTGCTAGTGATACTGGTAAAGTTATGCCAAACGTATTTTAAATAGCATTTGTTTTGTACAATCTGAAAATCGCAAATCAACATTAGAGTGGAGACTGTGAGCCAGGCTTTCTCGTCCACATCAGTGCCTAATAGAGCGGCACGATTCTGGGAAAAATGAAAATCACGATTCTCAATTTTATTTAAAGTTATTTTCAACACAAAACGGAGCTTATGTGCTTAAATACAGTATATGTAAATCTGACGGACTGTTTACATGCTAAATTTTAAAAGCCGCAGCAAACCTGCTGACCTTACATGCTTGCTAATGTGAAAGAACAGCTCTGATTTTCACATTTAACTAAATCACATTAGCAAGCATGTAAGGTTTGCTGCTGCTTTTAAAATTTAACATGTAAACAGTCTGTCAGATTTACACATACTGTATTTAACCACATAAGCTCAGTTTTGTGTTGAAAATAACTATTGGGTGTAACAAGATGTCCGCTTGCCCCCTTCTCACTATCATTACTGTGCAGGAGTGTGGGGTGGAGCAAGACGGCGGCGACAAAACGTCACTTCCCGTTGAGACAGCCGCCGCCGGGTGTACCAAGATGGCCGCCGCTCCGGAGCTAGGCCGAAGCCGGGGACTTTCCCATGGCCACACCCCGAAAATCGCGAGTCATCCAACCCGGAGATTGTGGGGGGGTGAATCAAGATTACGATTTTCTTACGATTAATCGTGCAGCTCTAGTGTCTAACCTCACAAATGCACTTCTTGCGGAAAAAAAAATGGTCAAAAACATTCCTATAGACACTCCTAAACATTGTGGACAGCCTTCCCAGAAGAGTTGAAGCCGTTATAGCTGCAAAGGATGAGCCAACTTAATATTGAACCCTACAGACTAAGACGTTCATGTAAAGGCAGGCGTCCCAATACTTTTGGTAATATAGTGCAAGTATTTACAGCCTATGCTCAATACTTTGTTGAAGCATCTTTGGCACTAATTACAGCCCTAAGTCTTTTTGTGTATGATGCTACAAGCGTGGCACCCCTTTTTGGGCAGTTTCTCCCATTCTTCTTTTCAGGACCTCTCAAGCTCCATCAGGTTGGATGGGGAGCGTCAGTGCACAACCATTTTCAGATCTCTCCAGAGATGTTCAATCGGCTTCAAGTCTGGGCCACTCAAAGACATTCACAGAGTTGTCCCATAGCCACTCCTTTGTTATCTTGGCTCTGTGCTTTCTTTGTCCTGTTGGAAGACGAACCTTCGCCCCAGTCTGAGGTCCAAAGCTCTCTGGAGCAGGTTTTTATCAAGGATGTATCTGTACATTGCTGCATTCATCTTTCCCTCGATCCTGACTAGTCTCCAAGTTCCTGGCACTAAAAAATTTCCCCACAGCATGATGCTGCCACCACATGACGCTTGCTATTCAGTCCAAAGAGTTCATTGTTTCATCAGACCAGAGGATTTTGTTTCTCATGGTCTGAGAGCCCTTCAGGTGCCTATTGGCAAACTCCAGGCTGGTGGCTATGTGCCTTTTACTGAGAAGAGGCTTCTACCTGGCCACTCTACCATACAGGCCTGATTGGTGGAGTGCTGCAGAGATGGTTGTTCTTCTGGAAGGTTCTCCCTCCACAGAGAAATGCTGGAGCTCTTTGAGAGTGACCATCGGGTTCTTGGTCACCTCCCTGACCAAGAACCTTCTCCCCGATCTCTCAGTTTGGCCTGGTGGCCCGCTCTAGAAAGAGTCCTGGTGGTCCCAAACCTCTTCCATTTATGGATGATGAAAGGCACTGTGCTCATTGGGACCTACAATGCTGCAGAAATTGTTCTGTACTGAGATACAATGCTGTCACAGAGGTCTAAAGACAATTCCTTGGACTTCATTGCTTGGTTCGTGCTCTGGCATATACTGTTAACTGTGGGACCTTACATAGACAGGTGTGTACCTTCCAAATCATGTCCAATCAAATGAGTTTACCACAGGTGGACTCCAATCAAGTTGTAGAAACATCTACAATCATAATCAGTGGAAACAGGATGCACCTGAGCTTAATTTGGCAAAGGTTGTGAATACTTCTGTAAAAGGTGATTTGTTTTGTTTTTTATTTTTGATAAATCTGCAAAAATTTCAAACAAACTTCATTCGCGTTGTCATTATGGGGTATTGTTCGTAGAATTTTAAGGAAAATAATGAATTTAATCCATTTTGGAATAAGGCTGCAACATAACGAAATGTGGAAAAAGTGAAGCGCTGTGAATACTTTCTGGATGCACTGTAACTGTCAATCGGCTTGTTTTTGGGAAATCCCACGGTTTAAAAAACACAAAGTTAGAGGAAAGAAGCAGTTAGTTACCCAGAAACGATGTTATAATTGAGAGCTGGGTGATCTTTAGAAACAGGAGGCACAAGAGGTTCTGGGTGCCACTCTTCAATCAATTCTTCTTTCTCCTGGAAAAAAATAAAAATACAATTTCATTCCAAAGAAAGCGGGTACAGAGCACAGAAAGCAAACAGACTGCCTGCCCGCTCCTCTAATCTGGGTTACAGCTCTCTCAATAAAAATAACTGTTTGTTTGTACTTACTCTGTAAAAGTTAACCTGTAAAATGCAATAATATTTTTTTTTTACTTTTTAATTTATGTTCCCCAATTACCTTTTCGGTGAGGTCAGACCTTTCCTGCAATTTGTAAGTCTTAGAAAATATAAGTCGTATAATCCACAGGATCAGAATCCCTTCCAGTATTAAATGGTATGCAGGTGCCTGAAAAGAAAGAAAAAAGGGGAGGTTAATAACCTAACGGGCCCACCACCAAATTTTGCAGCATGTTTTTCTGTGAAGGAGGAAACAAACACCTGCAAACTTGAAAACATTAATCTACGTTGAACATTTAGGCCTCATTTAGGCGAGCAATGGCGCCATCCGATTCCAATAGTCTCTGCGCTTTAAACGGACCTCTGAGACTATCACAGTGCAGGTGCATTTATACGGAGACTTGATTACACACAGTTGGATTCTATTTATCATCATTAGTCATTTAGGTAAACATTGGATCATTCAGAGATCCTCATTGAACTTCCTGAGAGAGTTTGCTGCACTGAAAGTAAAGGGGCTGAATAATTTTGCACGCCCAATTTTTCAGTTTTTTATTAGTTAAAAAAGTTTGAAATATCCAATAAATTTGGTTCCACTTCATGATTGTGTCCCACTTGTTGTTAATTCTTCAAAAAAAATTGTTTTATATCTTTATGTTTGAAGCCTGAAATGTGGCAAAAGGTCGCAAAGTTCAAGGGGGCCGAATACTTGTGCAAGGCACTGTATATTTATTAATTTCACACACAATGGTCCTTTATGAGCTTTGGGCGGAGGTGACGCTGCTTATGCCCTGCAATCACTTGGAGACGGGTGGGGGCCATCTTCCCCTCACTTGTCTCCATGTCAGGCTAGGGACAGGTCCGGATCGCCTCCGCCGATACCGGCGGCCACGGTAAGCTGGGGAGGGCACCGGAGCGCAGCGAGAGGGGGGGTGGCCGGATAATAGTGATCTTGCTTTGAATCTGCCGCAGCGACCACTTTTATCTGAAAGAGAACCGCCGGCTCATAAAAGAGGATACTGGGGTTATGGTAGCTAGCTGCTACCCTAACAACAGTCTTCCTCTTCAAAGCCAGGACATATATAGTCGTCCTGCGGGAAGCAAGTAGTTAAAAGGCTGGAACTCCACTTTAAATGTAAAACGTAGCAAAACGCTCAGGAGAGGTTTTAAAACATACATACATTCCACCACCCCCCAAGTGGTTATCAGCCATAACCCCAGTACCGTTTTTTGTGCCAGCAGCTGGCTTTCTCAAGAAAGCAGTTCAGCCACTCGATCGTTCTTACAGGCAGCAGGAGGGGCGACCCAAATCCCCCCCCCACCGGTGCTTCTTCGGGCTCACCTGTACAAATTGGTGAACTGGAGAAAGAATCCGCTGCCGCTGGATGTTGATCATAGAGATTTCTGGTGACCAGATGGTCCCCAGTCATCTCTATGACCTTTAGGGGCCCAGATGCAACGTTATGATGTCACGTCCAGGAAAATCGTCTGAAAATGAAGAGATCTGTAATTTTTTTTTTTTTATCTCAATCTTTTCTGCCTGAGGAATGTGGGGTCTTATAGGCAGCACATCTCTCCATAAAAAGAGGACCTGTCATGCACCATTCCTATTACAAGGGATGTCTACATTCCTTGTAATAGTAATAAAAAAAAATTCAAGCACCCACGTCCCCACGTGCTCGCACACAGAAGCGCACGCACAAGCAGGTTGCACTTGCAAATATAAACGGCATTCAACTGCATGTGTTAGAACAAGAGCAACAATTACAGTAGGTGTTTGTGATATTGTGCTTTTAGCACGACAGCGTCGCGCTGATACTCGGCGACACGGTGCCGAGATCTCGCCGACATCTTGCACTCACTGGAATAGTGACAGCACATCCCAGCAAGCGCGTCATAGAAGCGACGGGAGATCCGACTTGGATTCCCGCCAATTCTACACGTGTGCGGCGTTTGTTATGAATCCTGAAGGGGAAGTCCCCGCCGGATTTTAAATAAAAATCCGGCATGGGTCCCCCCTCAGGAGCATACCGGGCCCTTAGGTCTGTTATGGGTTGTAAGGAGAGCCCCCCTACGCCGAAAAAACGGCGTAGGGGGTCCCCCTACAATCCATACCAGACCCGTATCCAAAGCACGCTACCCGGCCAGCCAGGAAGGGAGTGGGGACGAGCGAGCGCCCCCCCCCCTCCTGAGCCGTACCAGGCTGCATGCCCTCAACATGGGGGGGTTGGGTGCTCTGGGGCAGGGGGGCGCACTGCGGCCCCCCCACCTCAGAGCACCCTGTCCCCATGTTGATGAGGACAGGGCCCCTTCCCGACAACCCTGGCCGTTGGTTGTCGGGGTATGCGGGCGGGAGGCTTATCGGAATCTGGGAGCCCCCTTTAATAAGGGGGCCCCCAGATACCGGCCCCCCACCCTAAGTGAATGAGTATGGGGTACATCGTACCCCTACCCATTCACCTGCAAGAAAAGTGGTAAAAACACAAATAAACCACACAGTGTATTAAAATATTTTATTTTTCTGCTCCGGAGGCCGCCCCCTGTCTTCTTTATTAGCTCTTTTACCAGGGGGGGCTTCTTCTTTGACGTCTTCGGGTGGGTGGGGGCCGCCGTCTGGTTCTCTTCCACCGCCGGGGGGGGTGGCTTTTAAAAAAGCCCCCACCCCCCCGGCGGGTTTCCTCCGGCGTCTTCGGCGGGGCTCTTCTTCTTCCGCTATCCCGACGGGTCTTCTCCGCTATCCGGGGGGTCTCGCCGCTCTCCGCTGTTGACTCGTCGCACCCCGGTTCTTCGTCTCGCAGTCCGGTCCCTTCTTCCGTGCTGTACGTCTTCTTCCGCGCTGTGACGTCATGTTCTTCACTTCTCTTCTTCTCCCGATGTTGACTCGCCGGTCCTCCTCGCTGAAATGACGGATGCGCGCCTTGCATCGGACCTATATAGGCCTCACAGTCCCATCATGCTCTGTACCTACCCATGTGGTAGGTATCACATGGGTAGGTACAGAGCATGATGGGACTGTGAGGCCTATATAGGTCCGATGCAAGGCGCGCATCCGTCATTTCAGCGAGGAGGACCGGCGAGTCAACATCGGGAGAAGAAGAGAAGTGAAGAACATGACGTCACAGCGCGGAAGAAGACGTACAGCACGGAAGAAGGGACCGGACTGCGAGACGAAGAACCGGGGTGCGACGAGTCAACAGCGGAGAGCGGCGAGACCCCCCGGATAGCGGAGAAGACCCGTCGGGATAGCGGAAGAAGAGCCCCGCCGAAGACGCCAGAGGAAACCCGCCGGGGGGGTGGGGGCTTTTTTAAAAGCCACCCCCCCCGGCGGTGGAAGAGAACCAGACGGCGGCCCCCACCCACCCGAAGACGTCAAAGAAGAAGCCCCCCCTGGTAAAAGAGCTAATAAAGAAGACAGGGGGCGGCCTCCGGAGCAGAAAAATAAAATATTTTAATACACTGTGTGGTTTATTTGTGTTTTTACCACTTTTCTTGCAGGTGAATGGGTAGGGGTACGATGTACCCCATACTCATTCACTTAGGGTGGGGGGCCGGTATCTGGGGGCCCCCTTATTAAAGGGGGCTCCCAGATTCCGATAAGCCTCCCGCCCGCATACCCCGACAACCAACGGCCAGGGTTGTCGGGAAGGGGCCCTGTCCTCATCAACATGGGGACAGGGTGCTCTGAGGTGGGGGGGCCGCAGTGCGCCCCCCTGCCCCAGAGCACCCAACCCCCCCATGTTGAGGGCATGCAGCCTGGTACGGCTCAGGAGGGGGGGGGGCGCTCGCTCGTCCCCACTCCCTTCCTGGCTGGCCGGGTAGCGTGCTTTGGATACGGGTCTGGTATGGATTGTAGGGGGACCCCCTACGCCGTTTTTTCGGCGTAGGGGGGCTCTCCTTACAACCCATAACAGACCTAAGGGCCCGGTATGCTCCTGAGGGGGGACCCATGCCGGATTTTTATTTAAAATCCGGCGGGGACTTCCCCCTCAGGATTCATAACAAACGCCGCACACGTGTAGAATTGGCGGGAATCCAAGTCGGATCTCCCGTCGCTTCTATGACGGCTCTGTCTCCATCGCGGCAAGCCAGCTCGGCGCTGGCTCCCGCGATGGGGCTCGTAGGTGCTCAATCTCGCCGAGAAAGAGAGCGAGATTGACACAAAATCGGGTTCACCTACTGTATAGCACTAGACCTCCTCTGTAACTCTAAACTGATAACCTGTAAAAAAAAAACACACACACACACACACACACACACACACACACACACACACACACACACACGTAAAGCGTTGCCTATGGAGATTTTTAAGTGCCAAAGTTTGGCACCATTCCACAAGTGTGCGCAGTTTTAAAGCGCAATATGTTAGGTATCCATTTACTTAGCTTTCACATTATACAAAAAAATAAAAATGGCCTAACTTTACTGGTTTGTTATTTTTCTAATTCATAAAACGGTTTGAAAATGTTGTTGCATAAATAGCGTGTCACATAAAAAGTTGCAATGACCACCATTTTATTCCCTAGGGTCTCTGCTACAAAAATATAATGTTTGGGGGTTCGGAGTAAGTTTTAAGTATTGTAATTTGTCGCCATTCCATGAGCGTGCACAATTTGAAAGCTTGACATGTTAGGTAACTACTCGGCGTAACATCATCTTTCACATTTTACAAAAAAAAAAAAAAAAAAAAAAAAAACGGTGTAAATATTGTTTTTAATTCATTAACCACTTAAGCCCCAGACCATTTGGCTGGCCAAAGACCAGGCCACTTTTTGCGATTAGGGACGGCATCACTTTCACTGACAGTTGCCCGGTCGTGCGATGTGGCTCCCAAACAAAATGTACGTCCTTTTTTCCCCCACAAATAGATCTTTCTTTTGGTGGTATTTGTTCAACTCTGTGGTTTTTATATTTTGCACTATAAACAAAAATAGATCAACAATTTTGAAGAAAAAAAAAAAAAGGCAATTTTTTACTTCTTGCTATAATCCCCCAAAAATGTATTAAAAAAACCTTTTTTCCTCAGTTTAGGCCGATACTTATTCTTCTACATATTTTTGGGAAAAAATAAAATAAAAATCGCAATAAGCGTTTATTGATTGGTTTGCGCAAATCTTATAGCGTCTACAATATAGGGGATAGTTTTATGGCATTTTTATTATTTTTTAAAAGTAATGGTGGCGATTTTTATCATGACTGCGACTTTATGGCAGACACAGCGGACACTTCTGACACCATTTTTGGACCATTGTCATTTTTTCCAGCGGTCAGTGATAGAAAAAATGCACCGATTACTGTAAAAATGGCACTGGCAGTGAAGGGGTTAACCTGTAGGGGTCACTGAAGGGGTTAGGGGGCCTAGGAAGTGCTTCTGTTAGTGACGTGTAACGGCAGGCCACGCCCCCTAAGCGCGGTTACCGATGACGGGGAACAGACGATCAGTGACATGTCACTAGGAAGAACAGGGAGATGTGTTTACACGGACATCTCCCCATTCTTCAACTCTGTGACCCGATCGCGGGACACCGGCGGACATCGATTCCGCGGGTCCCGCAGGGACGGTCACGGAGCTTGCGACCACACAGCCGGCAAATTAAAGGGGATAGAGAGAAAGAGAGATATACAGTTATATACACACACACACGCCCACCCATTTGCCCAGCCGTGCCATTCTGTCAACATAAATCTGAGTGCACCGGTCCTTAAAGGGGTTTTCCACCTTTTTTGCTGGCTTTTAATTAACAGACACTTACCTGCTCCACGGCTCCAGCGACGCGCCGGCCAGGGCTCCGCTCCGCTCCTCGCCCCCCCTCGCCGGCCGGCGTCTTCATTCCTAGTGTGGGCACCTGGCAGTGACAGCTTTCGGCTTCACGGTCGGGCACCCACTGCGCATGCGCAAGCGGCACTGCTCATGCGTGAGCAGCGCGGCGCTGTCCGATTGGACAGGTGCTCGCCTACAGGGAGGGGCTGTGAAAAGGCGATTAAGCTAATCGCCTTTCCAGCCCCTCGGCGGAAGGAGGAAGTGGGACAGGAAGTCCCCTTCTCCTGAAGCCCCCACTCCCCCCCCCCAAAAAAAAAATTACATGCCAAATGTGGCATGTAAGGGGGCGAGGAGTGGGTTAAGCGGAAGTTCCATTTTTAGGTGGAACTCCGCTTTAAGTGGTTAAAGTGTATTTTTTTAATTGAATGTGCAAAATACCAGGTGGCATAACATTTTTCACAATCGCGATAGATATATATGTGTGTGTTTGGGGGTTCTATCATGATTTTCTAGCAAAAAAAATAAAAATACTGATTATAACTGTAAACAACAAGTGTCAGAAAAAGGCTAGGTCAGCAAGTGGCTAATGTACCTAAAATGATAGAGAAGAGAGTTTTATCTTTAGATACACTCTGAGTTGCTCAGTACTGACAAGCAGAATCATTTAAAGGGCGAAGTGTGTGAATGAGCACATTCCAGAGCCATATAGGAATGATAGAGTTCAGGTAATGCTGGGTAGATAGGACACAGGAATACCTGTGGAGAACACACGAAGCTGGGAGATTAGATGGGCTGGAGGACAGAATGAGGAGCAGGGCAGGGCTGCTGTGAAATAGTAGCCCACATGACATGTGACTTGTGCCTCCTACTGGCCTACCCACCCGTGTGACCCGAGCACAGTGCCCGCGCCTCACTCACCTCATAGAACGCCTGCACCATCTCCACCAACACCCACTGCTGACTGACCGCCATCACACCAGAGGCCAGAGCGCCCGCAGCGGTAACGATACAACAACGAACACTTCCTGAACTGCTACTGACAGCGGTCGGTGGGCGTGCAAAAGAGTGAAGCTACGAGACTATTGGCGGTAACTACGTGACGTCAGGCAGGAAGCAGAAATGTGCCGGTGACAGAACACCGGCGCAGAGTCATTCCATGTAGCAAGAAGGCGTGGCTTAGGCGGCCCTCTCCAATGAGATGAACGAAGGAGGGGCCGCTCGGTGGAACTGGTCGTTTGCCATGTTGGGTGTGTTGTTGCTATGGGAACAATTGAACTAAGGCATTCCTTGTTCAGGGTTTGTACTCGACTCTGTCGCCCTCTAGTGGTAATTTATGGGCTGTGTTTGAATTCTTACCTGACGTATTCGTGGTGGGATAAAGCAGCCTGAAAGAAGTGCAAACCTTATGTACAGTATAGCATACATGTTACAAGATAAAGAGATATGATATACAGTACTGTGCTGCAACAGCTTTAGGCAGGTATAAAGAAATTTAAATGGATCTTGCTAGAGAAAGTGCGTAAAACACAGGGCGACTAAATTCTGTAAATGCCAGTATTAAAGTGTACCAACGTCCCGATAATATGTAACTGGAACCTAATCTGGACTAAATGAAATGGACTTTAGACGGTACAAGTAGATATGGTAGAAATTCTTTAGATATATTTATTCATAAAAAGAGAAAGTATATGAAAAAAGAAATAATATACAATATTTCGCAAACAAAATAGTACAATACCGGCATATCACCATAGTACATAATTTAGGAATTATTACATACAAGTTTATACTAGTGCACATATGCTTATGAAATAAAACCATACATACAGCACCAAAAAGTATAAAAAAACTCTTAGGACTGGATTGAATATGCGGAGTGATGGTTGTTGCTTTTACTCGCTTTTACTCAACATGTTTCGCATTGAAAGCGCTTTATCAGGAGCATAACGGTAAGTAGGATAAATCTCCGCAGGAATGTATGAAACAGACCATTGGGAATCGGTATATAACATATACAATTGTTACCTGACCAGCCTTGTAGGCATGTGAAAGGTAGTTTAACCACTTGCCGCCCGCCAATGTCATATGAAGTCCTCAGGATTCTGAGCCGCTGCGCGCCCCCGGGGGCGCGCATTGCGGCGATCGTTGTTGCAGGGTGTCAGTCTGACACCCCGCAACAACGATCAAGGTAAAGAGTCTGTGACGGAGACTCTTTACCACGTGATCAGCCGTGTCCAATCACGGCTGATCACAATGTAAATAGGAAAAGCCGGCGATCGGCTTTACCTCACTTGCGTCTGTCAGACGCGAGTAGAGGAGAGCCGATCGGCTGCTCCTGTGACAGGGGGGGTTTGTGCTGATCGATCATCAGCACAGCCCCCCCCCCCGAGGATGCCCACTGGACCACCAGGGATGCCCACTGGACCACCAGGGATGGCCATATAGACCACCAGGGATAAAAAAAAAAAGGATGCCACCCTAGACCACCAGGGATGAGGAGGACACAAAAAATGGATGCCAATCAGTGCCGCAATGGATGCCAATCAGTGCCCACAATGGGCATCACTGATTGGCAGGCATTGTTTGGCACTGATTGGCATCCATTAGTACAACACATACAATAGTGCCCATCCATGCCACCTATCAGTGCCCATCCATGCCGCCTATCAGTGCCCATCCGTGCCGCCTATCCGTGCCCAGCCGTGCCGCCTATCCGTGCCCAGCCGTGCTGCCTTTCTGTGCCACCTATCCATGCCCATCTGTGCCGCCTATCCATGCCGCCTATCCGTGCTGCCTATCAATGCCCATCCGTGCCGCCCATCAGTGCCGCATATTCGTGCCCATCAATGCCACCACATCAGTGCCACCTCATCGGTGCCCATCAGTGCCACCTTATCAGTGCCGTCAGTGCAGTACCATCAGTGCCCATCAGTGAAGGAGAAAACGTACTTATTTACAATGTTTTATAACAGAAACAAAAAAAAACGTTTTTTTTTCAAAATTTTCGGTCATTTTTTTTGCAGAAAATAAATATCCCAGAGGTGATCAAATACCACCAAAAGAAAGCTCTATTTGTGGGTACAAAATGATAAAAAATTAGTTTGGGTACAGTGTAGCATGACCGCGCAATTGTCATTCAAAGTGCAACAGCGCTGGTGGAGCCCCAAGTGGGGGGTGCAATGGTATCAGCAAAAACTCCTGTAGAAGTTTCCGCAGTAAATACAGTAGATGACCCCAGGCGGGAGGAAGAGCCTACACTGAAGGAGATATTAAGCGCCATAAATGCATGTCGGGGGTCGCTGAACAATTTGTCTGACCAGATAAAGGAAATAAAGGAAGAATTACTGATAATGGGTCAGGAACTGCAAAAGACTGTACAAAGGATAACATCAGTAGAAGAGAGAGTGAGTCAAGTAGAAGATGAGGTGTATACATTAAAGCAACAGATGCAAGAATTAAAGGCACAAAATGGATGGCAGGCATCTAAACTTGATGAAATTGAAAATAGGTTACGCAGAAATAATATTAGGGTGGTGGGCCTTCCGGAACATAGTGAGGGGACTGACCCCATAATGTTTTTTGAGAAATGGTTCAGAGACATTTTGTTACGGAACCATGAACCAGACGTACAACAAGAGATAAGTGAAAATAAGAAGGCTTTATTGAAAATCAAGCTGTAAAGCAAAAGTCCAACGGATGGTGAAACCAGAGGTCAGGAACCAGAAGGGTAGTCAGACGAAGCCAGGATCAGGAACCAGCAGGGAAGTCAGACGAAGCCAGGATCAGGAACCAGCAGGGAAGTCAGACGAGGCCAGGATCAGGAACCAGCAGGGAAGTCAGACGAGGCCAGGATCAGGAACCAGCAGAGAAGTCAGACGAAGCCAGGATCAGAACCAGAAGCAGCAGCAGTCTTAGAAGCATGTGCACACAGGAGGACCAAGCAAGGAACTGCAGTCACAGACCTCCTATATATGTGAGCCAGGCATCCAGCTCCTCCCAGTGGGAAGGAGGAGCCGCAGGGTGGGAGGCTACAAGAGACCTAGAAACCAAGATGGCCGCCAGCACATGTCAAACGAAGGAGACAGGAGAGAGGTAAGACCATGACAGTACCTCCCCCTCAAGGACCCCTCCTCCGCGGTGCAAAAAACGGTTTCTGAGGGAAGCGTGCGTGGAAGGCTCGGAGCAAGGCAGGAGCATGGACATCTGCGGAGGGAACCCAGGAACGCTCCTCAGGGCCATAACCACGCCAGTGGACCAAAAACTGCACCCGACCGCGGACCAGGCGTGAGTCCAGGATATTGCTCACCTCATACTCCTCGTGATTGCCCACTTGGACCGGACGAGGCCGAGGAAGTGAAGCGATTGCACACCAGTGGCTTCAACAGGGAGACATGAAACACGTTGGAGATCCGCATGCCAGGTGGAAGCGCAAGGGCATAGGCTACCGGGTTTACCCTGCGAAGCACTCGGAAGGGACCAACAAAGCGAGGAGCCAGCTTGGGAGTGGGCACTCGAAGGTTGAGGTTGCGGGTGGACAACCATACACGGTCTCCGACCTGGTAGGAAGGAGCAGGCGCTCGTCTGCGATCAGCCTGGAGTTTCTGGCCTTGCGCAGAGACCTCAAGGGACTTCTGGATCTGTACCCAAGAAGCACGTAGGACGGAAAGGTGATCCTCCACAGCCGGAATATCCTGGGGAGAGAATGCCTCCGGTAACACGGCAGGTTGGAACCCATAATTGGCCATGAAGGGAGACGTCCCAGAGGAAGAGTTCACCGCCGTGTTCCTGGCAAACTCAGCCCAAGGCAGGAGGTCAACCCAGTTGTCTTGGTGATCGGAGACATAGCAACGAAGGAATTGCTCCAAGGCCTGATTGGATCGTTCTGCGGCCCCATTGGACTGAGGGTGGTAGGCCGAGGAGAAGGAGAGATGAATCCCCAACTGGGAGCAAAAGGCGCGCCAGAACCTGGACACAAACTGACTCCCCCGATCCGACACAATCTCCTTGGGCAAACCGTGCAACCGGAAGACCTCCCTGGCAAAAATCGTGGCCAACTCTTGTGCAGAGGGTAACTTCTTGAGAGGAACACAGTGGCACATTTTGGAAAACCGATCCACAATCATGAGAATGACCGTATGGCCTCGGGATGCAGGGAGGTCCACGATGAAATCCATCCCCAGGTGTGACCATGGGCGGTCCCCGGTGGCTATGGGTTGCAGAAGGCCCAACGGAAGGTGCCGAGGGGACTTACTCTGGGCACAAACGGAGCATGCCGCTACATATGCGGCGATGTCGGAACGTAGGGAAGGCCACCAGAACAGACGTGAAACAGCCCAGGACAGCTGATTCTTTCCAGGATGCCCCGCGGTCTTGGAGTTATGGTAGGTTCGCAACAACCGAGTGCGCAACTCCTCAGGCACAAAACATCTGCCGTTGGGTCTCCCAGAGGGAGCACCAGATTGAGCCGCCAAAATCTGCTCACCCAGGGGAGAGGTCAGGCTGGTGCGAATAGCGGCCAGGATCTGATTCGGATGTATGACCGAAGTCGGAATCGATTCCTCCCTGGACAGCTCGGAGTACTGCCGTGATAAGGCATCCGCCCTGATGTTCTTGGAACCGGGTAGGTAGGAGACCACGTAATTAAAACATGACAGGAACAGAGCCCATCTGGCCTGACGTGGTGTCAATCTCTTGGCCTCAGAAAGGTAGGTCAGATTCTTGTGGTCCGTCAGGATGAGAACCGGAACCACCGAGCCCTCGAGCAAGTGCCTCCATTCTTTAAGGGCCTGCACGATGGCCAATAACTCCCTGTCACCAATCTGATAGTTGCATTCCGCGGGAGACAGTTTCCGGGAGTAAAACCCACAAGGAAGCAGAGGACCCTCTGGTGTTCTACGCTGAGACAGAAGAGCGCCTACTCCCGTCTCAGACGCGTCCACCTCGAGGACAAAGGGCAACCCAGGGTTGGGATGTGACAGAATCGGAGCCGACACAAAGGCGGACTTTAGGGCCTCAAAAGCTCGGATGGCCTCGAGCGGCCAGACCTGGGAATTACTGCCCTTCCTGGTCAGATCCGTGAGAGGCTTGGCCAGCATGGAAAAGTCCCTGATGAACTTCCGATAATAATTGGCGAAGCCCAAAAAGCGCTGCAGGGAACGAAGACCACTGGGCTGGGGCCACTGTAAGACAGCCGAGACCTTCTCAGGATCCATGGAGAACCCCTCAGCAGAAATGATGTAACCTAGGAAGGTTACCTGGGATCGGTGAAATTCGCATTTCTCAAGCTTACCGAACAGCTTGTTCTCTCGTAACCGTTGCAACACTCGTTTGACATCCGGAATGTGGGCCTCCATGGATTCAGAATATACCAAGATGTCATCCAAATAGACCACCACACACTGCTGCAACAGGTCACGGAAAACATCGTTGATGAATTCCTGAAAGACTGCGGGCGCATTGCACAACCCAAAGGGCATAACCAAGGATTCATAATGACCGGTCCTGGTGTTAAACGCGGTCTTCCACTCATCGCCCGCCTTGATCCTTACCAGGTTATATGCCGCCCTCAGGTCGAGTTTGGTAAAGACCGTGGCCCCTTTCAGGCGATCGAACAGCTCTGAAATCAAGGGTATCGGGTAAGCGTTCTTGATCGTGATGCGATTAAGGCCCCTGTAATCGATGCAAGGCCTCAACTCACCGCCCTTCTTTTTCACAAAGAAAAATCCAGCCCCTGCCGGGGACGAGGATTTGCGAATGTGACCACGGGACAGCGCCTCCATCACGTACTCCTCCATGGCCTCATTCTCCGCAACCGACAGTGGATAGACCCTGCCGCGAGGAGGAACGGCACCAGGTTGTAACTCTATGGCACAATCATAGGGGCGGTGCGGAGGTAGGGCAACTGCGCGTACCTTATCGAATACATCCCGGTACTCCTTGTATTCAGGAGGCAACAGAGAGTCCGAGGAAGTACACAGCAACTTGACAGGCCCATGGATGCACTTAGCCCCACACTGTGGTGACCATGAGAGGATCTCGGCCGATCTCCAGTCGAAAATCGGATTATGCTTCTGGAGCCAGGGGTACCCCAAGACCACCGAGTAGTGTGGAGACGAAATAACTTGGAAGCAGACCGACTCTCTGTGAGCGACACCAATGGCTATCCCCACTGGAAGGGTCTCATGAGTCACGTGTGACGGCTGGAGGGGTCTGCCGTCTATCGCCTCTAGAGCCAGCGGGGAACCTCGAGCCTGTAGAGGAATGGAATTGGCGGCAGCGAACTCACTATCAATGAAAAAACCACCAGCACCAGAGTCCACCAACGCCTGGGTCGTCACCGAGCCCCCGACCCAGGAGAGGACAACAGTGATCAGTGGTTTATCAACACGGGAAACCGGGGACGAGGAGACTCCACCCAAGATCTGCCCCCGACAGGATCTCAGGTGCGAGCGTTTCCCGGACGGTTCGGACATGCCAACCGAAAATGCCCACCGAGACCACAGTACATGCATCGGCCCTCGCGTCTCCGGAGTACCCTCTCCCCCTCGGACAGGCGAGCAAACCCCAGCTGCATGGGTTCACCCCCAGACAAGTCAACACCAGGAGGCGTGGGAGGAGAGGGAGGCACGGGTGGGACAGCAAAAGTAGGCGCCAAACTGTTAGGAGGCCTCCGCAGGCGCTCCTTAAAGGAAGGTCTCTCCCTGAGTCTGGTGTCAATCAAAATCAGGAAAGAAATAAGAGCCTCGAGCTCCACTGGTAGGTCCTTAGCTGCAACCTCATCCTTCAAGGCATCCGAGAGACCATGAGAGAAAGCAGCGACCAGAGCCTCATTATTCCAACCTACCTCTGCTGCCAGGGTACGAAACTCAATGGCGTATTCGGCTACGGATCGTGAACCCTGTCTGACGGACATAAGGAGCTTCGCAGCAGAGGCGGCGCGAGCCGGCACATCGAATACCTTCCGAAGAGAAGCAACAAAACCGGAAAACTCGGCAACCACCGGATTGTTGTTCTCCCATAAAGGGCTGGCCCAGGCCAAGGCCTTGTCCGAGAGCAGCGAGATCAAGAAGCCCACCTTTGATCTCTCAGTGGGAAAGGCATGTGGCAGCAACTCGAAATAAATGCCCACTTGGTTAAGGAAACCTCGGCACTGAGTTGGCTCTCCCCCAAATCGTTGTGGAAGGGGGGCAGAACCGGACATACCCCGAAACACCGCAGGCGCAACAACAGGTGTCGGGGTAGACTCTGGCGCAACAACCGGAGCGGCAGTAGGAGCGGACCCAGGAGCGACAACCGACCCATCGGCAACGGGAGCGACATGAGCCGTGCGTTCAAGCAGGGTTTGCAACGCCACGGCGAACTGACCCAACAGGGACTCCAGCTGATCAAGTCTGGCAACCAGCGTGGGTAGCGAGGATGGCTCTGTACCGTCAAAATTCATGGCTTGGTCCTAATGTTACGGAACCATGAACCAGACGTACAACAAGAGATAAGTGAAAATAAGAAGGCTTTATTGAAAATCAAGCTGTAAAGCAAAAGTCCAACGGATGGTGAAACCAGAGGTCAGGAACCAGAAGGGTAGTCAGACGAAGCCAGGATCAGGAACCAGCAGGGAAGTCAGACGAAGCCAGGATCAGGAACCAGCAGGGAAGTCAGACGAGGCCAGGATCAGGAACCAGCAGGGAAGTCAGACGAGGCCAGGATCAGGAACCAGCAGAGAAGTCAGACGAAGCCAGGATCAAAACCAGAAGCAGCAGCAGTCTTAGAAGCATGTGCACACAGGAGGACCAAGCAAGGAACTGCAGTCACAGACCTCCTATATATGTGAGCCAGGCATCCAGCTCCTCCCAGTGGGAAGGAGGAGCCGCAGGGTGGGAGGCTACAAGAGACCTAGAAACCAAGATGGCCGCCAGCACATGTCAAACGAAGGAGAGAGGTAAGACCATGACACATTTTCGGGGAAGATGCCTTTTCACCGCTCTGTGCAATAAAAAGGGCCCACAGAGTCCCGCTCAGAGCGCACCTTAAGGATGGACATCCTCGGCCCCTACTCTTGAAGTTTCTTAATTTTACTGATAAAACAGCAGCATTGCAAAAAGCAAGAGAAAAAGGAGACATATTCTACAATGGTTCAAGGATCTCATTATTCCCAGATTTTTCTCCAGAACTTAGTAAACGTAGGGCGGAGTTTACGCCTATTAAACGTAACCTGTTAAAGAACAAAATCAAATATGCCCTATTGTATCCAGCACGCCTAAGAATAATGACTGTAGAAGGCCCCCAATTTTTCGATACACCAGGAAAAGCAGCACAGTGGCTGGAACAGAATAAAGCACAGGAAACTATGAGCTGATTGACTGGATATCATGGAGTAGACTGAATAAGGGTTATAAATTGGGAATGTAATGAGGGGGAGGGGGGGGTTCGGGTTGTTTTTTTTTGGGGGGGGGGGGGTTTTGGGGGGGGGGGTAAGGGGTTGGGGAATTTTTTTTTTTTTTTGGGGGGGGGTTTTTGGAATAAGAAGGAATTATTTTTTGAAATACCAAGGAGGAAAGGAATAGAAAAGCAAATGCACTTTAAACACATATTAAAAATTAATACTAAAAATAGAAGTTAGGATATGGATAGACATATAATGGGGTAGGGGGAAGCTGGGGGGGATGAAAAGGAATATATATTTATATTCACACGTTAATATGTGTGCACATTAAATAAGAAATAAGAAACCCACTACTTGTGGGGGGAGAGGGGAAATTTATTTTTTTTTTTTTTTTTTTTATTTTTTTTTTTTTTTTTATTTATATATACACATTTTTCTCTTTTTATATATATATATATATATGTATATATGTATATGTATATAAATATGTATACACAATTTTTTTTTTTTTTTTGGAGCGGGTGTTGGGGAGGTGTTCGCGCGGGATCACGACAGATATGGGTGATAAGGGTAATGTAAGGGAAGGATGGAAGGAAGAGGTCACAGGTATAGCCCTAAGGGTTGGCCTAGACAGGCAAAGGGGGAGGGGGGGCAAAATTATATCAAAGCACAGGTATCACGTATCACTTATTAAGCACAAGAGAAGGAAATGTACTTGAAGGTACATTTAAATGCTTTTTTTCCCTAGGTATATTCAAAAATTGTATACAAATTTTCTTTTTTCTTTCTCCCTTTTTTCTTTTTCTCTTATATATGATGTTAAGGGCTTTTTTCTGTTTGATATGCCTGGATGGGTATGAGACCTAAAATGATAAATATAGGCTCCTGGAATGTGCGGGGGATGGGGGACCCAGTGAAAAAAGCCGCAATTTTCACTACTCTGGAGGGGTATGGGGTGGAAGTAATATGTATTCAAGAGACCCACTTGACTAAAGAAACAAAGTTAAAATTGGTCAATAAAAAAAAATATCAAAGCCAGTACCATTCTGTCCACTCTTCTTACTCTAGAGGAGTGAGCATAATGGTAAAAACAGGCGTATCATTTGCATGTATAGAGTCTAGAATAGATGAACTGGGTCGCTATATTTTCTTGCACTGTTTGATAGAAAAGGTACCATATGTATTGGCGAATATCTATATACCTCCCGCCTTTAAGATGGAGGTTTTGTATAAATTAACAGAATTTGTGGTAAACAAGGTAAATATTCCGGTATTAGTGGTTGGAGACTTAAATAACGTGCTAAATAGAACAATGGATAGATTTCCACCGGGACACAGAGCCCAGGGGAAGGAGAAGGGCATCTAAGTCAATTTTTGAAAGAGGTTGGGTGGTGGGATATTTGGAGGGTGAAATATCCAGATATGCGGCAGTACTCCTGCTTTTCAAGTACATATTCTACATTATCAAGAATAGACATGGCCCTGGGAAACTGTGCAAGTCTACAGGCAGTTAGTAAGATATCCTACTACCCAAGAGGGGTTTCTGATCACTCTCCTCTGGTGCTGTCACTGAGTACAGGGAAAAAACGTCCTCCAAGTAATTGGAAAATAAGTCCCTTCTGGTTAGAAGTGATAGGGAAATCAGAAGAAATTAGTATCAAATTAAGGGAATTCCTGGATTTCAACACAGGGACAGCACCAGAGGGAGTGGTGTGGGATGCCCTAAAGGCGTTTCTTAGGGGTATATTGATCCAACAGGTAACTAAGATCAAGAGGAACTCTAGGGAATGGGAGGAGAAAATCAGGGGAGAGGTTCTAGAGGCAGAAAAGCAATATGTGGAAAATCCAACATTGACTAAACAACGGTTATGGTTGGAGAAGCAACAGGAATATAAGCTGGTGATCAACAAGAAAGTTGAAAATAAGCGCCTATTCCAAGAGCAGAGCGCTTTTTCTGAAGGGTAAAGTGTGGGCCATACTCTGGCCCTCCTAGCGAAAACTAATACGGCGCCCTCTAACACTCCCGCAGTTAGGACGGTAGGAGGTGGGATATCATCTGAAACATCGGTAATAGTGGACACGTTTGCAGTATATTATAAAGAGCTATATAGATCAAAAAAGGGGGAAGCTAAAGTGCAAATGGAAGAATTCTTTAGAGAAATAGGAACCCCAGTTCTATCAGAGGAGGATAGAAATGCTATGGAATCCCCAATTACATTACTGGAATTACAACAGGCAGTTAAAGGACTGTCTAATCAAAAGTCCCCAGGGCCGGATGGCCTACCAGCAGAGATTTATAAGCAATACGGGGAGGTGCTGCTCCCGGAATTGCTAAAAACGCTGAATTGGGCGATAGAAGGAGGAAGGCTACCCACTTCAATGCTAGAAGCAATTATTATAGTGCTCCAGAAGGAAGGAAAGGATCAACTAGATACATCATCTTATAGACCGATATCTTTGCTCTGCTCAGATGTAAAAATCTTGGCTAAGGTGCTGGCAACGAGAATAAACAAATTTATTCAGTATATAACAATTAGTATTAAAACAATTAAAACAAACAGTATTATAACAATTTATAAATAATAATTTAGTGCCACTTTTGGGCAAACTTAAACGCAAAGCGGATGTATGGGGACACTTGCCACTGTCGGTGGCCGGACGTAGCAACCTTATTAAAATGATCTGGATGCCACAATTGCTGTATATACTTCACAACTCCCCAGTGTGGATTGATAACCGATGGTTTAAAAAGATAGAGACCCTCTTCAGGACCCTAATCTGGAAAAAGGGAAAGGCAAGGATCAGTCTCCGAACACTGCAACTGCCAACAGACAGAGGAGGGCTATCGGTCCTGCATCCGTATAGCTATTTTTTGGCGGCGCAGTTGCAGCATTTGGGGGGGTGTAGCATAGAGGGGGGAGGTAATGCAAGTGGGAAAATGATACTAAGAGGGTCTCCTCATAGATCGGTAATAGAGACCTTAGAGGCCAACTCTTTCTCGGTAAAAAGTCCAACAGTAAAGATGATGGTAAGAATATGGCAAGTGGGAAAACTTGCCTTGGGCTATAAAGGATTAACAGAATACTCCCCACTATGGGAAAATAAAAACTTAAAAGAAATTTTGGCCATGGGAAAATTAAAAGAATGGGATAAACGTGGGATAACCAGAGTGGCACAACTCTATACAGACTGCACATTAAAACCCTTCTCAGAGCTAAGTCGGGAATATGGCATCCCAAATTCTATGTTTTTTGCCTATTTGCAGGTTAGACACGCATTACAAGCCCAATTTAAATTACAGCCGGTAAGATGGCAAAAGCTCACGCATCTCCAAAGACTAATCAAGACGGGGGTCTTGAAAGGTCTTATATCAGAATTGTACGAACGGATCAGCGATCAGTTAATAGGAAAAGAGAAGCTGAGCAAGAATAAACAGAGGTGGGAGGAGGATATTGGACTCATAACAAATGACCAATGGGACAGGATACTGGAACTAGGGACAGTGGTTTCATTAGCCCCCTCACAACGGGTTTCTCACTTGTTTCTCCTCCACAGGGTCTACTATACCCCCAAGAAATTATATGGATTTGGATGGAAGTCAGATGACAAATGTCCCAGATGTCAAAATACAGGGGACCTCATCCACCTGATGTGGAAATGCCCAAAACTGCATAGATATTGGGCTAAGATTCTGGACATTATAAATGCAACCTTTGGAACCACTCTGGAACTTGAAGCCAGGGTTTGTCTATTAGGATGCATTGAAGAGAGAATGGGGCAGAGGGATGTACTAGTAGCAGTTATAAGATGCCTGTTTCAGGCGAGGAAATTGATCGCATTAAAATGGCAAGCACAAAATCCACCCACAGTAGAGGAATGGCTTAACGTAATGAACAGCACAATTGGGAAGGAAAGGGGAACATGGATTAGAAGGGGTAACCTCAAAAAATTTAATGCAATATGGGAGCACTGGTTATGTAAAATAGGCCGCTCACTTTAATTAGGGAAAGTTAGGTAAAGAATAATCTAAGGAAAGGAACAGAACTAAAAAACGTGTATGCACTTTAAAAGTAAGATAGGAGGGAGGGAGGGAGGGTTGGGAATGGGATTGAAGGAAATTTTTTAACCTATGCAATTAATTTTTTGTATGCACATATAATGCACTGAATATAGAATATGGATTTGTATTTTTTCCTTCTCTGCTATATATGTATGGAAACAATAAAAAAAAGTATTGAATTTAAAAAAAAAGTGCAACAGCGCTGAAAGCTAAAAATTGGTCTGGGCGGGAAGGTGTATAAGTGCCCTGTATGGAAGTGGTTAAAACACCATTGTATATGGATGTATAAAACTTTGGGCTGATGTACCGTATTATAGTAGTAAAAATGTTATCAAGTGGCAAAGGATATTTCACCAGGGCTCCCTAGATCAAGTCCCAGATATGGTATTAGCTGGAGTGGCTGGATAACTTGTTGGCTTAAAAGACAGCGGAAGCCAGTGTAAACACAGAGATCCACGTCCTGTCAGAGGAGAGGAGACGATGGTGTGTTCCCAGTACAGAGGAACACAGATCGGTCTCCTCCCCTTGTGAGTCCCCTCCCCCTACAGTTAGAGTCACTTCCTAGGTAACATATTTAACTCCTTGATCGCCCCCTAGTGTCAACCCCTTCCCTGCCAGTCACGTTTACAGTAATCAATGCATTTTTATAGCACTGATCGCTGTATAAATTTGCATGGTCCCAAAAATGTGTCAAAAGTGTCCGATGTGTCCGCCGCAATTTCGCAGACACAATAAAAATCACAGATCGCCGCCATTACTAGTAAAAAATATATATATAATCAAAATGCTAAAAATCTATCCCCTATTTTGTAGACGCTATAACTTTTGCGCAAACCAATCAATATACGCTTATTGCGATTTTTTTTTACCAAAAATATGTAGAAGAATACATATCGGCCTAAACTGAGGAAAAAATTTGTTTTAAAAAAAAAATTGGATATTTATTGTAGCAAAATATTGAGTTTTTTTCAAACTTGTCACTCTTCTTTTGTTTATAGCGCAAGAAATAAAAAACACAGAGGTGATCAAATACCACCAAAAGGAAGCTCTATTTAAGTACAGTGTTGCATGACCGCGCAATTGTCATTCAAAGTGTGACAGCGCTGAAATGGCTTGGGCATGAAAAGTGCCCAGTATTCAGGTGGTTAAATGAGTTGTAAAGCAGAAGTTGTTTTTTTTTATCTTAATGCATTCTATGCATTAGGATAAACAACCTTCTGTGTATAGCAGCCTCCCCAGCCCCCTAATTACTTACCTGCGCCCCATCTCTCTTCAGGGGTGTCCTCGAATGTCTTAGCCATCCCGGACACTCCTCCTGATTGGCTGTGAAACAGCAGAAGCGCCATTGACTCCTACGGCTGCCATAACAAGCTGCTTGCTGTGGGGGCACTCGACACGAGGGAGGGGCCAGGAGCAGCGAAGAGGGACCCGAGAAGGGGGGGATCTGGGCTGCTCTGTGCAAAACCACTGCACAGTAAAGGTAAATATGACTTTTGTTATTTTTTTTGCCAACAAGATTAGACACAGCAGGAGCCAATCTGATGGTCTGTCAGAGGGGAAGGCTTTGAGCATGTGTTTCCTGCAAAGGAGGAACACGGATCTTTGCCTTCCTCTAGTCAAAGCACACCCCCCCCCCCAACAGTGAGAAAGCACAATAGGGCGCACAGTTAAACCTTTGATTGCCCCTGATGTTAACCCCTTCTCAGCCAGTGTCATTAGTACAGTAACATTGCATATTTTTTAGCACTGATCATTGTTTTAGAGTCACTGGTCCCCAAAAAGTGTCAGTTAGGTGTCCAATTTGACTGCTGCAATATCGCAGTCCCACTAAAGTCATTAATTGTCTGCCATTACTAGTAAAAAAATAAAAAATATCCCATAGGTTTTTGATGCTATAACTTTTGCGCAAATCAATTAATATATATATGCTTTTTGGGATTTTTTACCAAAAATATGTAGAAGAATACACATTGGCATAAATTTATGAAGAAATTCGATTTTTTTCTTATTTTTTTATTGTGTATGTTTTGTAGCAAAAAGTAAAAATATATAGGGCTAGATTCAGGTAGACTTACGACGGGCGTATCAGTAGATACGCCGTCGTAAGTCCGAATCCCCGCCGTCGTATATTTAAGCGTATTCTCAAACTGAGATACGCTTAAATATTGCTAAGATACGACCGGCGTAAGTCTCCTACACCGTCGTATCTTAGCTGCCTATTTATGCTGGCCGCTAGGGGCGTGTACGCTGATTTATGCCTAGAATATGTAAATCAGCTAGATACGCCTATTCACGAACGTACGCCTGGCCGTCGCAGTAAAGATACGCCGTTTACGTAAAGCGTTTTCAGGCGTAAAGATAAACCACCAAAAAGATGGCGCAGCCAATGTTAAGTATGGACATCGTGACCGCGTCAAATTTTTAACGTTTTATGTCGTTTGCGTAAGTCGTCCGTGAATGGGGCTGGGCGTAAGTTACGTTCACGTCAAAAGCAATGAGTCTTTGCGGCGTAATTTGGAGCATGCGCACTGGGATACGTCCACGGATGGCGCATGCGCCGTTAGTAAAAAACTTCATTTACGTGGGGTCACAAGGAATTTACATACAACACGCCCACATCTTCCACATTTGAATTAGGCGGGCTTACGCCGGCCCAGTTACACTACGCCGCCGTAAGTTAGAGTGCAACTTCTTTGTGAATACAGGACCTGCTGCTCTAACTTACGGAGGTGTAGTGCATCTGAGATACGCTACGCCCGCCTAAATCTCTCTGAATCTAGCTAATAGTTTTTTTTTCTAAAATTATAAGTCTTTTTTGTTTATAGCACAAAAAATAGAAACCGCAGAGATGATCAAATACCACCAAAAGAAAGCTCTATTTGTGGGGTAAAAAATTACCAATTTTTTATTTGGGTACAGAGTCGCACAACTGCACAATTGTCAGTTAAAATAACAAAGTGCCATATTGCAAAAAATGGCCTGGTCATGAAGGGGAGTAAATCTTCTGGAGGTCAAGTGGTTAAAGTGTTTGTTAACCCCAAAAAAAAGATCATGTTCCTTTAAAGCAGTGCTTGTGCTGTGTAATTTGGCCCCCATATCACCTAAAAAAAAACTGGCTGATCCTGCCTGGCTATGCCCTCCCCCCTGTGTACTAACCACTGTATACCATGGCTGCTAAGCCCTGACACCGTGGTCAGTTTACATGCCTCCGTCATCTGCAGCTCTGCTGTCCTCCTCTGTCTTCTCTCCTCTGTCCTCTTCCCCCTCCCCTCCCTGCTTGTCAGCTCTTACAAGTGCCTGTCCCCCCTTCCCTCCTGCTGCTATATTACTTTTGGTGTCCTTGTAACGGATCCCGACGCTCTCTGCTTGAGTGCTTCCGTCAGTACACTGCTTCCTCCAATCTGGACCTTCAGATATCAGATTTTACAGCCAAATATTATAACCAAGAACCAGAAGATACTAGCTCAGTTACAAAGCTGGGACATTAACTGTTTATTAAAAAACATGTAACAACAGATATCCACTCAGGGACAATCCCCCCTCCCTTGGATTGAGGGCGGGTAAACTGGTCCTGGTTTACGTGCTAGGAACACAAATACAAATATCCATCCCATAATACAGTACATTTCTCATAAGGCAGACACAAACAATAGAATAATGGAATACAGCCACACCCCAAACAAACCAGAAAAGAGTCCACAACAGTAGGAGACATTATACAATATATATATATATATATATATATATATATATATACAACATTCCAGAATGGTTGTACAGTGAGTCTGACTAGTACAGATCAGACGGGTTCTCAGTCACCCTGTGCCCAAAATAGACACTTTGGGGCAGATTCACGTAGATGGGCGTAAATTTGGGCGGGCGTAACGTATCTGATTTACGTTACGCCGCCGCAAGTTTTTCAGGCAATTGCTTTATTCACAAAGCACTTGCGTGTAAAGTTGCGGCGGCGTAACGTAAATCACCCGGCGAAATTCAAATTCGGCGGGTAGGGGGCGTTTATCATTTAAATGATGCGCGTCCCCGCGCCGAACAAATTGCGCGAATGCGCCATCCCTAAAATATCCCAGCGTGCATTGCTCTAAATGACGTCGCAAGGACGTCATTGGTTTTGACGTGGACGTAAATTACGTCCAGCACCATTCACGGACGACTTACGCAAACGACGTAACTTTTTAAATTTTCGACGCGGGAACGACGGCCATACTTAACATTGACTGCGCCTCATAGACCCAGGGGCAACTTTACGCCGAGAAAAGCCTAACGTAAACTTCGTAACTTTACTGCGTCGGCCGCGCGTACGTTCGGGAATTCGCGTATCTAGCTAATTTGCATACTCGACGGGGAAATCGACGGAAGCGCCACCTAGCGGGCAAAAAAAAAATTGCAGTTAGTAAGAGACTTACGCCTGTCGGATCTAATGGATATCTATGCGTAACTGATTCTAAGAATCAGACGCATAGATACAACGGCACAACGCTGAGATACGACAGCGTATCTGGAGATACGCCGTCGTGTCTCCGTTGTGAATCTGGGCCAGAGTCACTTACACATAGGAGGGGCAATGGGAGCTGGACCAGGAGCTTCCAGTGGTCTTCGAGGGGGTTTCACAAGCCCCCTGCATAAAGTGACTCCCATCACAGTCCTAAATAATTCTCCTTGTTTCCTAATGGCAGGTGCTCCTGTCTCTGTGTTTTATAAAAAAAAGCCTTCTTTACCTGATTTCAGAGGTGCTCACGTGACCAGCCAGCTCTCTCTCTCCTCTCCTCTTCTCATACCGACTGACGTTAGTGGGGGAATCTCGGCCACGCCCGCTGCAGCTGTCGGACAGTGAGAGGAAATAGCCGGTCAGTCACATGAATGCTGGGAGACAAGGAGGAAACCTGATGCACGACTGCGTTGGCAAGGTGACGCGTTTCTAAATGGCTACAAAAAAGGGTGTGCTCAGGGCACAGAGCACTGAGCCTACCCAGTTGTGTGACATCAGTGAATTAATATTCGCTAATGTCTTCCTGTTTATCCTCCTGGACGCAGCGACCGTCAGGAAAGCCGCAACCTGGATGGAGTGAGTGAGCAAGCCTGGCGACTGGGGAGGTTGGGTGTGGGATGGTAACCATGTGTTTTTACCACACCCCAGATGCAAGTGTAAATGTTATACAGTATGCTCACTACGCACATTACTATCTGATAGTAAAATCTCTGTTAGATCTACCAACTTTGGAGTGCAAGTGTCTTCTTGATTTGATACAAATTGATTGGATATTTTAGGCAGGTCATCATATCACATAGTTTTGGTAGATCTAATGTTGATTGTACATTCAGAATGTAAAGTCTGTGTGGTGAGTTATCTCTTTTTCAAATGTGGAGCAACGCATGTCTTAACCACTTAACGACCGCCGCATGTACATATACGTCCACAGAATGGCACGTACAGGCAGATGGGCGTACCCGTACGTCCCTTCCGCGGGTCGGGGGTCAGTTCGGGACCCCCCCGGTACATGCGGCGGTCGGAAATTGTCTGGGAGAGATCCGGGATGAGGGGGCGGCTATTCATTTCTAGCCACCCCCTGGCGATCTCTCCCCGGAGCTGAAGAACGGGGAGAGCCATATGTAAACACGGCTTCCCCGTGCTTCACTGCAGCGGCTGCATCGAATGTGTCATCCCTTTTATAGGGAGACACAATCGATGACGTCAGACCTACAGCCACACCCCCCTACAGTTGTAAACACACACTAGGTGAAACAGAACTCCTTCAGCGCCCCCTGTGGTTAACTCCCAAACAGCAACTGTCATTTTCATAATAAACAATGCAATTTAAATGCATTTTTTGCTGTGAAAATTACAATGGTCCCAAAAATGTGTCAAAATTGTCCGAAGTATCCGCCATAATGTCGCAGTCACAAAAAAAATCGCTGATCGCCGCCATTCGTGGTAAAAAAAAAAAATTAATAAAAATGCAATAAAACTATCCCCTACTTTGTAAACGCTATACATTTTGCGCAAACCAACCGATAAACGCTTATTGCGATTTTTTTTTACCAAAAATATGTAGAAGAATACGTATCGGCCTAAACTGAGGAAAAAATAAAGTTTTTTTTATATATTTTTGGGGGATATTTATTATAGAAAAAAGTAAAAAATATTGCATTTTTTTCAAAACTGTCGCTCTATTTTTGTTTATAGCGCAAAAAAATTAAAACCGCAGAGGTGATCAAATACCACCAAAAGAAAGCTCTATTTGTGGGAAAAAAAGGACGTCAATTTTGTTTGGGAGCCACGTCGCACGACCGCGCAATTGTCTGTTAAAGCGACGCAGTGCCGAATCGCAAAACCTGGCCTGGGCCTTTAGCTACATTTTGGTCCGGGGCTTAAGTGGTTAAAGGCCTAATTCACAAAAAAACTGCCGATGCAGGTAAGAGGTGCCTGTAGATAAAAAACAAACTGTGCAGCTTTGACCAAAGTTGAATAATGACCTTGCTATAGGTGTGAGCCACTTACGTACCTCCTGAAGTCTGTCTGAAAAACTCCCAGAGATTGCATCATTGTATCCTGACTTGTTGCTAGGATATTGCTAAGAGTCTTCCCAACTGTTACTGTTCAAATCCATCATCACAGGAATTAGTTCTTTCTCTGATATAAAGGAGTTGTAAAGAAAAAATGTTTTTCACCTTAATGCAATCTATGCATTAAGGTGAAAAAACATCTGATGACACCGCCCTCCCCAGCCCCCGTTTTACTTACCTGACCCCTCGAAAGTCCTGCGCGCGGTCCCGAGATCCTCTTCCCCGCTCAGCCTGGCCGCTGATTGGCTAGAGCGGATAGATTGGGAGCAGCACAGCTGTCAATCACATCCAGTGACGCGGCGCGCCGAGGGGCGGGGCCGAGTGATACAGTGAGCAGCGAGCTCTCGAGTGACTGTGGTCAGTAGACATGTGCACACTAAAATATTTTGTTTCATAATTTTGTTTTCGTCCAAAAAATAAATTTATTTAGTTACTCCCGAAATTCGTTTTTATTTATTTTGTTTTTCGTTAAAAAAATGCATTCATCCGAAAATCTAAATTAAGGTCAAATCTGTCATTGAAGGCTTATGGTGTCTGTCAGAAGGAACAATTATAGTTGCGCTAAGTGAACTGAAGTGTTGGTGATCATCTTAAAGGTACTGTTAAATGAACCACAAATATATATCCATATAAATATAATATGTCACCACTACTTAACACCTCCACCACACTGAGTATTTCTCCGGTGTCACACACAGTAATAAGGGAGGACCCTTACCAGATGAGTAGGACCTCAGGTAGCAAGGTCATAAGCGCTTCTGCAGATATAAACCTCTGCAACGGTTGTGTGATGAGCCGGATAGTCATCACACAACCGGGGTCCGTGGGAGCGTGGTGACGTCAATGCGTAGCACCGCCCTGACCAGTTTTGTCAAATCTGACGTTTTCCCACGTGACCCCTGGAAGCACGGGCGTTCGTTCTACTTTTTAGCTTTTTGCCGGCTGTTTTTAAATTTAAATGTTTGTACCTGTAAATGCTCTGTGAGCTTTACAATAAACTACCTACTTTTTAAGAGGTAACGCACATTGCTGCCTTTATTTTTTCTATCAACCATATGGTCAGCGGACTGGTCCCCCTTGGAGGAAGTATCATTATCCCTTCTGCCTACTTCAGAGGAAGAGATCCTGAGGTGTCTGGCGTGTGGACTATCCGGCTCATCACACAACCGTTGCAGAGGTTTATATCTGCAGAAGCGCTTATGACCTTGCTACCTGAGGTCCTACTCATCTGGTAGGGGGCCCCCCTTATTACAGTGTGTGACACCGGAGAAATACTCAGTGTGGTGGAGGTGTTTAGCAGTCTCACTCTCTGTCCTCACACTTCCAGCTGCCATCCGTGTGGAATTTGGATTACCACCCCTTGGTCGTACTCATTTTTCTCAATCTCTTTTCCTTTGGACATTTCTATGTTTGCCTAATAAGGACACTCATCACGTTTTGTCACGTTTTTGAGGCTTAGCCATCATATATATATTTATTTTTGCTTAGCAATATACTCAATTTTTGATGCACTAGTTTTTATATATGTATTATCAGCATTTCATATTTGTTGATTCTATATTGCAGAGCGACTCTCACTTATTGGTGACATATTATATTTATATGGATATATATTTGTGGTTCATTTAACAGTACCTTTAATATGATCACCAACACTTCAGTTCACTTAGCGCAACTATAATTGTTCCTTCTATCGTTATCACATGATTATCACATGTTTTTTGTGTTGCAGCTTGTTTTCATTATTTTTAATATCCATCAATTATTTTTACTAATAGCGCAGGATTACCCTTTTACTCCTTATGGTGTCTGTCGAATGTTCTAAGAAGAAGAAGAAGAAGAAGAAGAAGAAAAAAAATTATTTGACAGAATCTTTAAAAAAAATAAAAAAAAAATTGATTCTTCATGTCTCTCTATGTCGAATCTTCATGTCTCTGTATGTCAAATCTTTTCTCTCTATGTCGAATCTTTTCTCTCTATGTAGAATAATATTGGACTAATAGGGTTAAGGTTAGGTACAATTAAGGTCGAATCTGTCATTGAAGGCTTATGGTGTCTGTCGAATGTTCTAAGAAGAAAAAAAAAAAAGATTTGACAAAAAAATTCGACTCTTCATGTCTCTCTATGTCGAATCTTCATGTCTCTCTATTTTGAATCTTTTCTCTCTATGTCGAATCTTTTCTCTCTATTTTGAATCTTTTCTCTCTATGTCGACTCTTCTTCATGTCTCTATAATGTCGAATCTTTTCTCTTTATGTAGAATAATATTGGACTAATAGAGTTAAGGTTAGGCACATTCGGCCGCAACGAAAACGAAAATAAAGAATTTGTTTATGTCGGATCTTTCGTTTTTAGTTTTCTGTGCTTTCATTATCGTTTGTTAAACGGGACTTTGAGTGAGATGAGCACAGTTTAGCCAATAGACGTAGCGACAATAGATACAGTATAACATTTATTGGTCGGGGATGTCGTGGGAAAGCCTATGGTAAGGAGTGGGCACAATATGGCTTTCAGCTATAGAAATGAGCCGTTATCCTATCTGAGAGGAAGTGGGCCGGGAGCTTGGGTTATTTGGCACCAACAGTCAGCTAATCAGAAGCTGTCTTAGAGGCAGGAGTGGCTAGGTCAGGCTCTCAGCAGCACACTGAGAGGCAGAGCCAACTGCTGATCAGGCATCTTGCTGGTTCCCCATTATTGTCGGAATCCTTCCTGAGGCCGCGTACACTTGATCGGTTTAACCGATGAGAGCGGTCTGATGGACCGTTTTCATCGGTCCAAACCGATCGTGTGTGGGCCCCATCGATTATTTATCCATCGGTTAAAAAAAGCCAACTTGTTTTAAATTTAACCGATGGATTCCTAACCGATAGAAAAAAAAACGATCGTTAGTAGGCACGACCATCGGTTAAAAATCCACGCATGCTCAGAACCAAGTCGACGCATGCTTGGAAGCATTGAACTTCATTTTTTTCAGCACGTCGTTGTGTTTTACATCACCGCGTTCTGACACGATCGTTTTTTTTAATGGTGTGTAGGCACGACTGACCATCAGTCAGCTTCATCGGTTAACCGGTGAAAACGGTCCATCAGACCGTTCTCATCGGATGGACCGATCGTGTGTACAAGGATTTAGCGGATTTTGAGGTTGCAAGAGAGTAAGTGAAATCCTCTGACCCACAAGAGAAGTATGACCATAACAAAATGTGGCCATACTTCTTTTTTAACCAAGCATAAAGGAAACCCCAGAGTACAGGATCTGTGATAATACAACAGTAATATTAAGTGTGCCATCATACAACAAATTATTAATATAAAAACTATTCCAAGTGTATCTAAAACCGAAACATTTTTGTAAGTTTTGGATATTGTGGGGAACGATTTATTAGTCATGTTTTCATTGCTGTCTATATCCCCACTGAGATTTCCTCTCTCTATTTGTCCTGGTGACAATTGCCATCGGGACTGGGAGTGACAGAAACTTCAAAATGTTGAATTTTCACTGGACCAGTGATGGTAGCTGTCTAAAGCTGGCACGTTCTCAACACAGAGAAGCCTTTCCTCATGGATACATATCTGTGGCAACTAGGCATTAAAGTCCATCTGATCCATATACAGTATGTGTATGGCTGGTGGCAACAGGTTATATTCAGCGGTGGCTGGTGCTCAATATATGAGGGGGGCGGCAATCCAACAAGGAAGACAGATGGGAAAGCATTCTAAGACTCCTTGGCTAATCAGGTCTCAGGAACTGCTTCCTGATTGGCCTGGAGAAGAAACAGGAAGACAATAGCGAATATTAATTCGCTATTGTCACACGAGTGGGTGGGTTTGGGGCGCAGTGCTCTGGGCCCTGAGCCCACCCTTTTGTGAAGCCAATCAGATTATCAGGCTCTAATCATGTGTATAAAAAAAAACATTGAAATGTATGCGCCCAGCACCCCGCATGTAGATTAGGGGGCCAGTGCATGAATGAGGGGGTGGTGCCCATTCGCCCCCTGTAGACGGGCCACCACTGGTTAAATTTAATAACAAAAAAATATACTACCAGAGCTGTGGGACTTTCTAATTATGGCCACATCAGATGTGTAGACCCAGACTCTCAAGCACAAAGATGTCATCAGTATGGTCCCCAACTGATGTAAAAGACTTTCAGCTGGGTAACTCACCATTATTTACCAGTTTTTGGTGGACTTACCCTTTAAATAGCCAAATCGGGTCTCTGTTAAAGCTTGAAATTATGTTCAACACTGTCTGGAAATGTTCAGGTTTAGAGTAAATGGACACGTCAACCTATTTTTGGTATTTCTTTATTCATAATGCATGTGTAACCAGCATTATCTCATTAGTATTGATGTTTTTTATTGATTTTTTCTTCCCCGCCTTAAGAGAACATAATGGCTTACAAGTGATCTGTGAAAGGCCAAAATGCAGCTAATTTAGGAAGCAATTTGGGATCGTAAATATCATGCTGATTGCGTGTTATTATTTGTTTTTGCTACTTGAAAGCTCATGTAGCAGAAAAGACACCACAAAATAAGAAAAAATTGTTATACTATATTGTACTGCTCCTTTGCACTAGCCAGCATGTTGACCCAATTTTGCTGTCTGTTAACAATTGATGTGTTTTAAATGTAATTTTGAGCACAAGTGAACACATCCAAAGCAAATCGATGGGCTTGCTTGAAAAATGTTCCTTTCTTTTTAATCAATAAGCTACCGTATTTATCGGCGAATAACACGTGCCGGCATATAACATGTGCCGGCGTATAACACGCACCCCAATTTAAGAGGGAAGTTTCAGGGAAAAAAATGTTTTTTTAATTTTATGGTCAGTGTCCATCTGCAGCCTCAATGCAGCCTAATCTGTGCCCATCTCCAGCCTATGTGCCCATCTCCAGCCTAAATGCAGCCTATGTGCTCATCTCCAGTCTATGTGCCCATCTCCAGTCTATGTGCCCATCTCCAGTCTATGTGCCCATCTCCAGCCTAAATGCAGCCTATGCACCCATAATAAGCCTAGATGCAGCCTATGTACCCATTTGCAGCCTCACCATCTCTCGTGGAGTGAGGGAATCACAGAGCTGTCATCTCCTGTTCACTCGGCGGCAGTCACATACACAGTCTCACCTCCGCCATCGACATTGGACCAGCTCCTGTGACTGATAGAACACTGGTCCAATGCCGGTGGCAGAAGCGGGACTGTGTGTGTGACGTTAGAGTAAACAGGAGATGACGGCTCGGAGATGACGGCTCTGTGAATTCCGGCGGCGCTCGTCCCCCTCCTTCCCCTCCGAGCCCAAGGTACACTATCGGCGCATAACACGCACCCCTGATTTCCCCCCTATTTTCAGGGAAAAAAGTGAGTGTTATACACCGATAAATACGGTACTTAAAGTGGGAGTAAACTCCCATCTCTGACTTTTACCTATATGTAAGTCTATAATAAGGCTTACCTATAGGTACTGTAAATATATATAGATATTTACTGTACATGCAGCCGGTGATGTCACTGGCGCATTCCCTCTGAAGAAACGGCCTAAAAAGGCATTAAAGTCAATTCACAAAAGGAAATAAATAAATGCATGCAGTAATTAAGTACTGGTCCAGGCTTGCGATAACTAATGGATAATTATGGCAATGGTCAGACCCCCCAGTGATTGGTTTAAAAAATAGGTGGGAAAGTGCAAGCTGGAGCAGGTGTTAGCTAGATTTTAGTCAGGAGTAGTTTCTGGATGCTGGCATAGCAAAGATGATGGAGCCCTTTGAATCTAGTCTTCTGGAATTTAGGGCAATGCAGAAAAGGAGGTGGAAAGGATCTCAAGTGGTCCTTTTAAAGAAAAGAAGCTTTAAGGAGCGCACACTGCTGGATCAATTCCCGGATGCTGATACCCTGCAGAAGTTCAACTTATCCAAACAGTTTAGGTTATTCAAGCCACTTATCATGGAGCTTTATACCCAACTCATAGGGTACTTTGAGCCCTCAAAACAGAGAAGCTATGCCATACCAGCTATGACTAAATTGCTGGCTGACTTACACTTTTTTGGAAAAGCGTCATATCAGATTCTTGCGATAACTTATCGCATGGTTTCATGCAGTATTTAAGGCATACTTCAGAAAGATAACACATGCCAGATTTTAAGGGGAGTTTATTTGTGAATTACATAGGGTTTTTTTTCTGAATGTTGTGCGTTTTTTTACCGCACACTCGGATGCGGTAAAATATCTCTAAGTGAATTGTGCCCTCTGTGCTATGATTGGCCACAGTCGATCAGCAGGTGTAGAGCCAAAATCATTGGTTGAAACCTGCTGACAAACTCCTGCTGTGTCCAATCACAGCACATGTCAGTAGGGTGTGTGCGCCCGAAAAACCCAGAAACAGGTAGCAACATACAGGTATGTTTCCTAGCCTGTAGCTGCCACCACCTGCAGTTAATGTACTGTGGGTGGACGGCAAGTGATTAAATAAATCTTCAATTTG
The DNA here is from genome assembly GCF_905171775.1 of Rana temporaria. Classification (NCBI taxonomy): domain Eukaryota; kingdom Metazoa; phylum Chordata; class Amphibia; order Anura; family Ranidae; genus Rana; species Rana temporaria. The sequence continues at coordinate 258,341,716 of NC_053489.1, read as the reverse complement.
TGTTTAACCCCCTGCAGTTTTATTGATTTATATGTATGTTATATAAATAAGTATAAGTATATAAGGTAAAAATGCTTTCAAAAGTATAGATTTTCATTTTTATCAATTTACAAAATCCAAAGTGAGCAAACAGCATCAATTCTTCTAGGTACACTGGTGCATAGTTTTTGAAGGAACTCGGCAGGTAGGTAGGTTGTTCCCAACATCTTGGAGAACTAACTACAGATCTTCTGAAGATATAAGTTGTCTCAAATCCTTCTGTGACCATGTAATCCCAGACAGACTTGATGTTGAGATCAGAGCTCTGTGAGGGCCAAACCATCACTTCCAGGACTTCTTCCTTATGCTGAAGATAGTTCTTAATGACATTGGCTGTATGTTTGGGGTCATTGTCCTGCTGCAAAAAAAATTGGGGCCAATCACATGCCTTTTTGATGGCAGGGCATGATAGATAAGTATCTGTCTGTATTTTTGTTTTTTCCATGTGAACTGTATTAGCACAGACCACAAAATGCTTGCTATTATTTTTATCAGTATTAGGCCAGAGCCCTGTTCTGTGTGCGGCTCTAATTTAATTTCAGGTTGCAGTACTTGCTAAGCCCTTCTCTGTTAAAGTGGAGTTCCACCCATACATATAACATTACATCAGTAGTTTTAAAAAAATGTCATTAGTCCTTTACGGAAATTTTTTTTTTTTTTAGATGCCTTCAAAGTGTTGTTGCTAGGCAGAATAGTTAATCTTCCCACTTCCTGCACCTAGGTGCTTAATGCTTGTGGGTGTAACTTTCCAGGAGTCTGTGCACTCCCCAGTCTCAAAGAATCATGTGACTTGGACAGCACAGGTGCTGCAACCTGATCTGACACTGCTTGTGCAACACTGAGCATGTGCGAGATCTGCAAGGCTGAAATCCAGGAAGTCATACAGTCTGGCTTCATGATGCCCACACTTAAGATGGCCCCAGTCAATTTCTATTTTATAAAGTGTCTAAATGCTGTAACAACCTAACAAAACGGACCTTAGTTTACAGACTAACTTTACTAGAATACATTAAGCTTGTGTATTACAGGGGTATTTATATTTAAAAAGTGAAATTGTGGCCGGAACTCCGCTTTAAGCTCTGCTCAGATTCCTGCACCCTATTCAATAAGCGTGCCCTTAATGGCCACTAAAGTTCTTTGAAAAGACATGGGTATGGCTGTTAAGTAGGGCTCAGTCCAGAATCTGGAGAAGTCAAGCCCCCACTAACAAAGTTAAGTCAAATCACAGTGTAGGTTGGTGGCAGCACACATCCTTAACCACTTGAGATCCGCGCTATAGACGAAATACGTCCGCAGCGCGGCTCTCAAGTGCCAAGTGGCCGTTTAAAAACGGCCTTTATGTGCATTACCCGCGCGCGCCACTGGGTGGCGCGCGGCGGGTAAAAACTTTCCCGACGCATCGCAGAAGACCCGATGCGTGTACCTGGCGGCCGCGATGTCCGCCGGGTACACGCGATCGTCGGTGACACGGCAGGTGACAGCAGGGACGTGGAGCTCTGTGTGTACACAGAGCTCCACGTGCTGTCAGAGGAGAGGAGACCGATCTGTGTCTCTTGTACATAGAGACACAGCATCGGTCCCCTCCCCCAGTCACCCCCCTCCCCCCACACAGTTATAACACACCCAGGCTACACATTTAACCCCTTCCTCACCCCCTAGTGTTAACCCCTTCACTGCCAGTCACATTTATACAGTAATTCGTGCATTTTTATAGCACTGATCGCTGTATAAATGTGAATGGCGCCAAATTTGTGTCAAAAGTGTCCGATACGTCCGCCGCAATATCCCAGTCCCAATAAAAATCGCAGATCGCCGCCATTACTAGTAAAAAAAAAAAATAATAAAAAAAATCATAATTCTGTTCCCCATTTTGTAGGCGCTATAACTTTTGCGCAAACCAGTCGCTTATTGCGATTTTTTTTTTTTTTTTTACAAAAATACGTCGAAAAATACGTATCGGCCTTAACTGAGAAAAAAAATAGTTTTTTAAAAAAAAATTGGGATATTTATTATAGCAACAAGTAAAAAAAATATATTTTTTTTTTAAATTGTTGCTCTTTTTTTGTTTATAGCGCAAAAAATAAAAACCGCAGAGGTGATCAAATACCACCAAAAGAAAGCTCTATTTGTGGGGAAAAAAGGACGCCAATTTTGTTTGGGAGCCACGTCGCACGACCGCGCAATTGTCAGTTAAAGCGACGCAGTGCCGGACGCTGAGATTTCGCCTGGGAACGAAGGGGGTTTATGTGCCCAGTAAGCAAGTGGTTAAAGAAGGAAGAAGGAGAAAAAAAACAGTTTCTGGCTGTGTAACTCTCCATGGGGCTGCTCGGGGGGCCTACTAACTCATTATACAGTCCCCCAGTGTAGGCTATAGGTTCAAGTGGTACCTGAGAATGGAGAAAGTGTAGCTGAAGTTCCCTGCCATAGGCCAGACATGTCGCTGCTGGAGGTTCCGCCTAACCCTTCAGGATTGTTTGCAAATATAGTTGGGCGAACAGTTCGAGCCAAGCAAAAGTTCGGCCTGAACATTGCCTGTTCGATAATTCAGCAAACACCCGAATTTGCAAGGAGGATGTCATTTTGTCAGTATTACATAAGCACCCTGAGACTGCCAAGATAGTTTGAATGCCAGACCATTGCTTTTATATCTATGTAGCATCCTCTACCTTAGGTAGGTAGGTTGCTAGAGTAGTGTGTTTCTGTTACAGCCAGTGCAGGTAAATTTAGGCAGGCCTAGCTGTGAGCTAGGCCTGATTGTTTTTGATCTGGGGGCTGGGGAGTGGTTAAGTGTAGCAGTAGGTGACTGACATGTACTTCATCTCTCTGGCGCCTCCTCTGTTTCCAGAGGGTTCTTTAAAAGAGGCAGGGCAGAGGATTGGATTGGGATGGAGTGTATCTGGGAGCCCTGACCAATCCCCAACTAAGATTGGCAGGGAGCAGGCCTCCTATATATACTCATTGTGAGCCTGTTGTAGGAGAAGTTGTCAGGTGGAAGAACTGAGTGATGGAGTGTTAGACTGTCGTGGCCCTTGAGGGAACCTTTCTGGAGGGGGGGTGACCTCAGGTCTGGAGCTTGAGAGCTGTGAGGGAGCCTCTCTCCTTGAGAGGTGTCCTGAATGGGAGCAGGGGGAGGACAGTGGGCAGCAACGTCGGGCAAGTCATTCAGGGGGAATCCATTCCGGGGACAGTGAGTGAAAAGCACAGTGAGAAGCTCTGGGAGGGACATGCCAGGATTGGGGGATGGGTGAATGCCTGGCCAAGCAGGGAGACGTGTGGAACTACTACACACAGCGACCCCACGGGGGCACTGCTACATCTAAGTGGTTCTATGGGAACTTTATTATTGTGATTAGGCTATTTCTACTATTTACTATTCATACCCCTTGATATTTTCCACATTTTGTCATGTTGCAACCAAAACATAAATGTATTTTATTGGGATTTTATGTGATTTACCAAGGATCGCCAAACATTCTGAACAAAGGGCCACTTTATTGTCCTTTAGACTCTAGGAGGGTTGTACTGTGGCCAGCCGGAGTGGAAATTTTCCTGGCATCAGTGAGAGTAAACATCTGGTATTAGGGGGAGGAATAGCGCCCCATTGTTGTTATCATAGGGAGAAATAGTGCCCCATTAGTGGTGACAGTGGGAGAAATGGTGCTTCATTGTCAGATGGCAGAATAGTGTCTCATATCAGTGGAAAGAATAGTGCCCCAAGGGTCAGCTAAAGGCAAGCAAATGGCCGCAGTTTGGAGACCACTGTGGTAGTCCAACACAAAGTGGCACATAACTGTGAAGTGAAAGGGAAATAGTAAATGGTTTTCAATTTTTTTTACAAATTAATATCTGAAAAGTGTGGTGTGTATTTGTATTCAGCCCCCCTGACTCAATACTTTGTAGAACCACCTTTCGCTGCAATTACAGCTGCAAGTCTTTTGTCTTTTTGGGTATGTCTCTATTAGGGATGAGCCAGCGGTTCGAGTTGAACGTAAGTTCGACTTGAACATCAGGGGTTTGTTTGTTCTAAAACAAACCGAACATATGGGGCCTTCAAGGTAAATTCTAGCGCAGCGGAATACCCATTAATGCAGTGCGAGATCACAGTGCATTGCTGTATGATGATTGGCCAAAGCATGCAACTGACCTGCATGCTTCAGCCAATCACAGTGCGCTCTGCTGAAAGAGCCATAGTTGACCAAAGGCAGGGTGCTTTTGGCCAGTCATGGCTCAGGGGGACTAAGTCCATACCCTACACTATATAAGGCTGCTTACATAGCGGGCCGTGTATAGTGTGTGGACAGAGACAGTTTGAGCTAGATTAGGCAGGCAGTCTGGCATACAGTAGACTGGCATAGCACACTGTATTATTCTTTTATAAAAACTAGGCTTGTAACTACCTGTTTAGAGCGATCTTCAGGCCGGGCACATGACTCTCGGCCGGTTTCCAGGGCTACTGCAGGAAAGGCTGAGCGGCCTGCTGATGTCAGAGGGAGATCTCGGCCCCTCCTGCCATCCATTGGTGCTGTACAGCGGCCGCGAGTCATGTGGCCGGCCTGAAGATAGCTCTGAACAGGTATTTACAAGCCTTGTTTTTATAGAAGACTTACACCGTGTGCTATGCCAGGCTCTATTAGAGGGGCTGGCATATACTCACTTATATGGGTTAACAACCACTTTAACAGGTGGAGTGTAGGAGGTTGACAACACACATCCTTATTTGGGCCCAAGGTGGTGCCCTGATAGAATATGTCTACCAGCCTCAGCCACCTACTCTGCTCAATATTCCTTCTTCTTCACAGGGCCACTGGCCCACCCACCTGGTCAAAGCACCTGCAAGCTACCTCACCCCTCTGTCAGAGCTCTTTCCCCCCCACCATAGAGCCTACCACCCACCTCACAGTACCCCTCAACCACCAACCTCTTTGTCAGTTAAAGCGCCTCCCACCCACTTCAATACCCAACCGATCCACACTTCAGCCCCTTACTACAGCTGTCCCCAATGAAATTACACTCCACCTCTGTAGTGCAGTGTGTTTTTTGTTGTTTTGGGTTTTCTAGCCCTCTTCTTATTTTCCGCTCTTTATTGCAATTCAGTCTGTACTCTGAACAGGTCCTGCTGTCTGTCCTCTGTAAAGGGGTACATCCTCATCCCCTACTTTACAGTCAAGAACACACACACAGAATGAAATAAAATCACACATTTTGGGTTGTCACCAGAACAGACATGTAGGGGATATCTTCCAATGGGGCCGTTAGTTCTATTGACCCTGGTGATCAGGGCCGGATTAACAATGGGGCTGATGGAGCTGCAGCTCCAGGCCCCTTTCTCAAGATAGGCCCATTTGCCCAAAAAAAAAAAAATTTTTTTTTTTTTTTTAAGATTTTTTTTTTTTTTAAGATCGAATTTGGGGGGTTGTAGCTCGATGACCAGAGGTCACAGAAACCCCACATTTGGGGGTAGGCATGGGAAGAGCTACCCCACAACTGGTCAAAATATGGGACGGCTATCATTTATGGTTCCGGAGATACGGGCCTGCTTGCACAGCCTGTCAGAAGCTACATTCAGAGCGGCCAATATAAATACAAGCTGACACACTGCAGCAGACTGATAGGATCACAGTGCTTATAATAATTATTTGTATATTACTCATGGTAATTAACCCCTTGCCACCCAGGCCAATTCTGACACTTCTCTACTACATGTAAAAATCATCATTTGTTTTTTGCTAGAAAATGACTCTATGGTGGTCTTTGCACTTTTTATGTTGCAGGGTACAGAGCTGCACGATTCTGGCTAAAATGAGAATTGCATTTTTTTTGCTTAGAAGATGGATCACGATTCTCTCACGATTGTTGCGGCGTAACATCATCTTTCACATTAAAACAACAAAAAAAATGGGCTAACTTCACTGTTTTGTTTTTATGGTTTTTATTTTTCATTGGAGTGGGAAAATGCAGTGTGACATAACATATTTCAGCAATAGCCATTGTATTCCCTAGAGTCTCTGCTAAAATATATATATAATGTTTGGCAGTTCCAAGTAATTTTCTAGCAAATAATATTGCTTTTTAACTTAAGAAACAAGTGTTGGACTTTAAGTGGTTAAATTTAGTTACAATGTTAGTTACAATGTTTAATTTTGTTTACAAACTTCGCAGACTGCCCAAATTTTTTCTTTACACACAGAAGTGTATCCCTTTGATCTAAGAAGGAAGTGTTAGTTACAATGTTTCCTGTTAAAAACTTGGCAGACTGCCCAGATATTTTCTTTTGATAGCTGAACGTCTCTCCACTTGTTATATGAAAGCATCGGCAAACTGCATTGAAGATCGTAAGGGGGGTTGAATCGAGATCACGATTTTTTTAACGATTAAATGTGCAGCTCTAGCACGGTATTTGCGCAGCAATTTTTCAAACATGTTTTTTTTGGAAAAAAATGTTTCATTCATTAAAAAAACAGTTAGTTAGTTAAGTTAGCACAATTTTTTTTGGTATCCTAAGCGATGCTTTACATTTTTTTAGGTTACATGTTTAGAGTTACAGAGGAGGTCTAGTACTAGAATTATTGTTCTCGCTCTAACAATCGTGGCGTATGTAACCTGTGTGTATCTGGCTCTGATACTACCAGTGCCTACCCAGCCACTGACTAGTATCTCTCCCCAGCCTGTCCCCACACACCCTCTCACCTGTCCCCACACACCCTCTCACCTGTCCCCACACACCCTCTCACCTGCTGACTAGTATCTCTCCCCAGCCTGTCCCCACACACCCTCTCACTTGCTGACCTGTGGATGGGGGAATCACTCCTGCAGTGTTATTGTGTTCTGCCAGTGCGTACAATGGTCAGTGTTGCTAACTTTAGCTGGCAGCACTGATTGTTTTAAGAAAAAAAAACAGGCTGGTTGTACTCAAGTTGATTAATAGATTGACTTGTGTAAAACCAGCTAGCCCATACATAGATTGACTATGGCTGGTCTCTGCATAATTGGCGTAATTTCAATCCATGTATGACCCGCTTAACCACTACTCAGTCCCTAAATATCCTTCCACTCCTGTACATAGTGCCCACTGTCATACCCTCCACACTCCTCTCCTGTACATAGTGCCTGCTGTCATACACTTCTCTCCTGTACTTAGTGCCCACTGTCGCACCCTCCACACTCCTCTCCTGTACATACTGCTCACTGTCATTCCCTCCACACTCCTCTCCTATACATAGTGCCCACTGTCATACCCTCCACACTCCTCTCCTATACATAGTGTTCACTGTCATACTCTCCACACTTCTCTCCTATACATAGTACCCACTGTCATACCCTACACACTCCTCTCCTGTACATAGTGCCCACTATCATACCCTCCACACTTCTCTCCTATACATAGCGCCCACTGTCATACCCTTCACACTCCTCTCCTGTACATAGTGCTTTTTTCCGTACCCTTTGTACTCCTCTCCTGTACATAGTGCCCACTGTTAGACCCTCCACATTCCTCTCCCTCACCTGCACATACTTCTCACTTATATACCGTCCATACTCCTCCCCTATGTCGCTTACCCACAAAAACAGTTCTTTAAAATTATACTGAATATCCTCAATGTTACCAGCTCTAGAATGGACACACTTTTGTTAGTTCAACTAAAGGAAATATCAGTTCTCATATTTGTTCTGCCCCATTATTAGCACTCCTTTAATTTTGTGATTACTACTATGATGTATAGAGGAACATCGGGGATCTCAGCTACTCTAAATATAGCACTTATATAAAAAAGTGGCCCTGAAAATATTTTTTAAATGTTGGCAACTGTGCACTTAGGCACTGCCCAAGGGCCACCGTCCACCGGGTCAGTAGGGGCCCCATGAGAGGCTCCTGTGATAATAAAGCGGTAGTAAACTTTCCTGACATTACTACTTTTTAGAGGCCCTGGGGTAGGTTATGCCACAATGTACAAGTATGCACAGCATATTGGCACATTAGTGTACACTTCAATTTTCAGACTGAGCCCTCCAGTGCTGCGATGAATCAGGCGGGGCCTGGACACTTCCATCTTCACCCGGTCTTCCTTCTGGGTTCTGTGCCTTTGGTCACTTGCCTTGGCTGGGCTGCGTTCATGTCATTCCCATGCATTTATTTGGCGTTCGGCCATACAAAGCAATAGGAAGGATTTGTAAAAAAAAGTTACACTATTCGCGGCAAAATACGCCGCGTATGCGGCGTTACTTGTCGCGGAGGTGTGAATGCAGCCTAAAAGGCCCCACCAAAATCCTCAGCACCAGGCCCATGATGTTCTTAATCTGGCCCTGCTGGTGATAACCAAGAATTACCTCACTTTGGAGGGATTTCCTCTCACTTCCTCTTTTGGCTATGGGAGAGGAAGTCTCCTCAATGGAAAATGTTTTTTTGTTTTTGCTAAGTTTGCTTGAAAGGGTTTATAGCAGTGTGCAGAGAGTTCATTCACAATGTTTAGTGTTAACAAGGAGGCCTTTAGTACCTGATGGATTATATTCATGTAGAAACTATTGGGATATGAGCACGGGTCTATCTTACTTCTATTGCATTGCTGGTCAGAGGCCAGACCTAAACCTTGTAGCTCTTCTATAACTTATGTCTATTTGTCCCATATTGGCACTTTATCCAATGTAGTATTTGCATTTTGCAGAGCAGAGTAGTGACTTGCCACAGAGGAATTAATTTAATGAAGTTGGCCAGCTTAGTGTTGCAATATACGTGAACTAAAAATCTTTGTTTGATTTTGCAAAGTTTGGTAGAAAGGGTTTATAGCAGTGAGCAGAGGGTTCCTCCAGAATCTTCCCAATGGAACATAAATGAAAAAAAAAAATTACAGGGTTGACAGACAGTTGTCAGATGGAAGCAAGCCATCAGATTGCAGCCATATGACCTCATGATGGCAACCTCCGCCATGCCTCCTGAGCTATGCATGCTTATTGCTGGACCCGGAATGAGCATGACAGGTACCGCTGGTTAGAGAGGATTGAGTCCAGTGAACATCTAGTCTCCCCTTTCTCTTACTGACATAGAAGTTATATGTAAAATGTTACTTCTGAGTCCCTCTGTCACTTTCCCTAGCCAGTTTGACTGGGGAAGAAGCTGATGGAATGCAACTTTTTGTGATGAAAAAAAATGTAGTAAAAATAAATGTTAAATGTTTAAATTAAAGTTCCACCCACGCACATAAAATGCCCCCAAAAAATGTTTGAGCCCACCCACTCCCACATTCATGCACATATAAACATAAATGCATGCGTCAGGGGCCCATGTGCAAGAAAACAATTACGCTACACATGTCTCTAAACACAAATTTATCTCTAAACCGATGGCCTGCAGGGGCTTTTAAAGCGTTTCCTATAGAAAATATAGGGTACAGAACCTTCAGTCATTTTACAGTTGCATGCAATTTTAAGGTTTGACATGTTGGGTATTTATTTACTTGCTGCACTCCTAACTTTAGTGTATTATTTACAGAAATTTTCCATTTCCTAAACTGTAGCGCTAACATCGTTGGCAATAAAACATTTAAACTACCACTATTTTATACTCTAGGGCAGTGGTCGGCATCCTACGGTCTGCGGGCCACACCTGTCCCGTCGCTGCTAAATGTCTGGCCCACCAGTGCATGTAATAAATTCACGTGCACACAGCCCACGGACATTTTTTGTAGAGCCAGCGGTTGGCTTTTTTCGGATAACAATCCTAAGAAGCCGCTCGGCTGTTATCCCCAAGCAGGGGACTCCCACCTCCTTCCGTGGCTCACCCGGGCTTTCCCGTACCACTATCTGGCTGGCCGGAGACACAAACTAAGCCGGGATCGGCTTGTATCGGGTCTCGGATCAAGTAATGTCCTGACATCAATTCCAGTTTACAGAAGACTTAAAGGGGCCAGATAAAAAAAAAATACAGCATTCCAATCTTTTGAATGCTTTTAAGTGCAGAGGAGGTAAATTTAAACAGTGTTCAAAGCACGCATGTGAGCTATTGTCACGATTGTTAGAGCGAAAGCAAGTACTAGACCTCCTCTGTAACTTTAAACTGAAGACCTGTGGACATTTTATAAAGCGTTGCCTATGGAGATTGTGCGCAATTTTAAAGCATGACGTGTTAGGTATCTTATTATTATCTTCATTTCGTAGCAGGTGAATGCTACCCTTCATGTATTCACATTAAATCTGGCCCTTAAAGCGGGGGTTCACCCTAAAAAAAAAAATGTTTTTTTGTATACCATGCCATCCAGCATACTAGCGTTAGCTACAGTATGCCTTTATTTTTATTTTTTTAGCTGTACTCACAGTTTAATCCATTAGTTAAGTTTCAGATTCCCGCGGGGAGTAGGCGTTCCTATGAAGAGGGGAACATGATTGACGGCCGGCTATGGCGCGTCACGCTTCCCGAAAATACCTGAAATAGGACTTCACGGCGCCTGCGCAGTCAGCTCCTAGTCTGTGCGCAGGCGCCGTATAGAGCCGTGAAGAGCCGAGTCCTACTCCGGCTATTTTCGGGAAGCGTGACGCGACATAGCCGGCCGTCAATCATGTTCCCCTCTTCATAGGAACGCCTACTCCCCGCGGGGAGTCTGAAACGAAACTAATGGATTAAACTGTGAGTACAGCGCAAAAAAAATTAAAATAAAGGCATACTGTAGCTGACGCTAGTATGCTGGATGGCATGGTAGAAAGTTGTATTATAGGGTGAACCTCCGCTTTAAGTGGAAAGATGCGTGACAGGAGGATACAGCGGCACGCAGAGAGAGTCGAGGCTGCATTCGCTATAAGATAAGATGGCCGGGCTTCCTCGCAGGATCGTCAAGTTTTGAAGTGTTGTCATCCATCTTTGAGCCTCTGCATCATATGATTACATGCTTGTTTTCATATCTATCTGGTAAGCAGATTTACTGCACTGGGTGTTGGTGTGCTTTGCTTCTGTGCACCCTGAAGTTTGGTGGAAATTTTTCATCTTAACGCTTCATTGGAATTTGTTGTTATTTGGACTATCACATATTTATCATTATTTCAAGCGCTGCACTCTGGACTATTATATTTTGAGTTTGAGTTATCTACAAACTGTGCTGGCTGCTTTTTTTCAGTTTTATTTTATTTCATTTTATACGTATTATTGTTAGCACAGATATTTGTTCATCCTGCTTTACACAATAATAAAAGAAAGACAGTTTGTCTACTTGGACGGAGGACAAAAATGATCAATGTCCCAAGAACAGGTAAAAATGCTAGACCAATCAACACACTTTAAATGAAAACAATTAAACGTAAACGGGCAGGGCCCATGGGCTTGAGCCAAGTCAAGCCCAATGGTAAGTCCAGCCCAGACTATGTGAGTTTCTCTTAATTATGTTAATGACCACCTGAGACTGTGGGGTAGATTCACAGAACAATTACACCGGCGTATCCATAGATACGGCGCGTAATTGCTAAGCTGCGCCGGCGTATCTACTTTCTGTATTCAGAAAGCTAGATACACCGACATTAGCCTAAGATACGACTGGCATAAGTCTCTTACGCCGTCGTATCTTAGGGTGCATTCTCACGCTGGCCGCTAGGTGGCGCTCCCGTAGTTTTCAGCGTAGAGTATGCAAATTACATACTTACGCCGATTCACAAACGTACGTGCGCCCGGCGGTAGTTTTTTACGTCGTTTGCGTAAGTCGTTTTCGTCGTAACGTTGCTCCTGCTATTAGGAGGCGCAGCCAATGTTAAGTATGGGCGTCGTTCCCGCGTCGCGATTTGAAAATTTTATGTCGTTTGCGTAAGTCGTCCGTGAATGGCGCTGGACGCCATTTACGCTCACGTCGAAACCAATGACGTCCTTGCGACGTCATTTACCGCAATGCATGTCGGGAAATTTTAGGGACGGCTCATGCGCAGTACGTTCGGCGCGGGAACGCGCCTAATTTAAATGATCCACGCCCCCTACCGGATCATTTGAATTACGCGCGCTTATGCCGGCCCCTTTTACGCTACGCCGCCCCAACTTTCGGAGCAAGTGCTTCGTGAATACAGCACTTGCTCCGTATCATTGCGCAGCCCAACGTGAATCTACCCCTGTGTTTTTAATGCTGGAGGAAGATTAAAGCCTAGTACACATGGCCGGTTCAATAGAAATTGGCCGGCATTCAGCCCGTGTATATGGCAGCCAGGCCGGCTTCTGTGGAAGAGTCATGACCGAAATGGTCTGCCGACTGGCTCCTGATCAGCGCTCTCAACCAATGGCTGACAAGACTGACCGAAGTGTCCTTGGAGGGTGGGCATCTCCCTGTCAGAACACAATACCAGGGCAGGGGAGATCGCTGTACTAACATTGGTTTGTTAGTACAGCAGTCCAACCTACTGGTAGTAGTAGTGTAGTAGGAGAAGTGTGTACTAGGCTTTAAGCAGGCCACAGACGGTGCAAAGTTGTTTCCTGCAACAACGGGTTTCAGGAAAGACATTTGCATGATTCTCCCATCGACACAGACAGTGCTGACAGGGGAATCCCTCCTGCAGAGATATTGTATTCTCCCGGCAGGGGGTGGGGGGAGCCGTCTCTGCAGGGAGACGACAGTGATTATTGCTAGGGGCTATAGCAGCCACTAGCGATAGTCGCAAGTGAATCCGGCAGGCTGGTTGTATCCAAGTTGATCGATTGATCAACTTGGTACATTCAGCCTGCCTATACACAGTTCGAATCTCAATCTGTTCCTGCTCAACTGGCCGAGATATGAACCGTCTATGGCCAGCCTTAGTGTGTTGATTGTGCATATAATCTTTTTCAGTAAAGATAAATGTCTTTTATTGTAGAGTTAGTTATTCTGAACCATAGGTGATCTTGAGCATAGATCTATGTTGGGACTACAGCAGGGCTAGCGTTATAGAGAAGGCAGAACAGGCTTGCAAATGGAACTGTACTTTGGTTATGCTCCATCTATTATAGGGAATCCAGGAAGCACCAGACTAAAAGGACTACTGGTTGCCCGAGCTAGAGGGGAAATGGTTAACGATAACTGCTTCTCATGGCCCACGGCTACAAATTGATGATTAAAGAGCTACTTTAGTTTGCGCCCTTTATATCTGACTAGAGTTCAGCTTTAATTCAGGCTATCAACATTTGAAGATCTGAAGCAGCTAGCCCAAAAGCCCAACTCACTAAGACATGAACTAACTCTATAGGCTAAATTCAAACTCTCAAAGTCTATTTTTATTGAGCAAAGACATAAAGAGCTAGATTAAAGTGGTTGTAAACCCCCCCCCCCCCTTTCACCTTGCACCTACAGGTAAGCCTAGATTAAGGCTTACCTGTAGGTGCAAGAAATATCTCCTTAACCTACACGGTTAAAGAGATATTTGCAATAAGGAATGCACCGATGTCTACTGACCGTGCCGTTTTTTGTGAATGGCATTACAGTGTTAATGCTGTATTCCCGCGCATGCGCGGGGATCTGCCAGTCCTGCACGCATGTGCGGGAGTGACGTTATCGCCGCTCCGGCCAATCGTGGTGCCGGAGCGGTGATAACAGGAAGAAGCTCTGATGAGACAATAGCGGCAGTGGAGGGGACCAAGGAGGGCTTAGGGGGCTTTGTTCTGAGGTGAGTGCCACATAATGAGCGAGTATGCTGTGCATACTAGCTCATTATGCCTTTCTCTTGCAGGGTTTATAAAAATAAAAATTGAGAGGGTTTACTTCCTCTTTAACACCCTTCATACTGGTTACCACTTTAGTTACTGCTCACATTATATAACTGCAGGAAGGACAATGGTGCTGCACATTTTATCCACTAGTATTGACCAGTATAGTACAGTGGAACCTTGGATTATGAGCATAATCCGTTCCAGGAGAATTCTCATAATCCAAAGCACTCGCATATCAAAGCGAGTTTCCCCATAGAAGTCAATGGAAACGAAAATAATTTGTTAATTTGACTTCAATGGCATGCAATACCACATGTGGCCAGAGGTGGGGGGCCAGAGAGCCTTGGAAACACTCAGAAAGGCCAGAGGACAGCTCGGCTGACCTCGGAAACCCTCGGAAAGGCTCGGACACACCCAGGAACGGAGTATTTCCGGATCGGCTCTGCTTGGCTCTGGCGCCCCCGCACCTCAAGCCAAATGCGGTACTGCACACCCCATTAGCTTGAAAAAAAAAGTTGCCCGTCTTTCAAAATGCTTGTTAGCCGCATTACTCGCAAACGAAGGTTCCACTGTATTTCTTTATCTGATTTTCTCTTTTGTTATCATTCTCTTTGATTATTTTCTTGCTTACTCACTTGGCACTCTTTTGTTCCACTGCAATGTAGCACAAGAATGTCTAGCCATAGAGATAATAGTATTCCGTGGGGCAGATTCAGATAGAGATACGACGGCATATCTCCTGATACGCCGTCGTATCTCTGAGTTCCGTTGGTCGGATCTATGCGCCTGATTCATAGAATCAGGTTCCGCATAGATCTCCCTAAGATCCGGTAGGTGTAAGTGACTTACACCGTCGGATCTTAGGCTGCAATCTCCCGCTGGCCGCTAGGTGGCGCTTCCGTTTGTATACGCGAGGAATATGCAAATGAGGAGTTACGCCGATTCAGAAACGAACGACCGCCCGGCGCATTTTTTTTACGTCGTTTGCGTTCGGCTTTTTCCGGCGTATAGTTACCCCTGCTATATGCGGCGTATCCTATGTTAAGTATGGCCGTCGTTCCCGGATCGAATTATGAATTTTTTACGTAGTTTGCGTAAGTCGTTCGCGAATACGGATCTACGTAATTTACGTTCACGTCGAAACCAATGACGACCTAGCGACGTCATTTGGAGCAATGCACGCTGGGAAATTTAGCGGACGGCGCATGCTCAGTTCGGGGACGCGCCTGATTTAAATTTTACACGCCCTCTAGCCCTGGAATTTTAATTCCGCCAGGGGATTTACGATACGCCGCCGCAACTTTAGAGGCAAGTGCTTTCTGAATAAAGCACTTGCCTCAAAAACTTGCGGCGGCGTAACGTAAATCAGATAGGTTACGCGGATCTAAAGATCCGCTGACCTATCTGAATCTGGCCCCTTGTCTTTATCTCAGTACATGAGCTAAATAGACTGGTGGCATACTTTGTCACAACCAGGCAGTGTTAACTGTGCTAAGCATTGGATGGAGTTACCTTTTTCAATGACTTTACCAATGCAGAAGCTGGGGTGTAGTCTTCATTTTTAAAAACAAAAGGGCACTTATTCAAAGTGTATTGTTTAATAAGCTTTATCTTAAGACTTTCATATCCTGCTGGCTGTGGTGGTTACATTTGACCTATAGATTACAGTCATGTTTTTTGATCTTTGTCTATGTCTGATGAGAAAATCATTGTTTTGCAAGTTTTTGCTTAACCGTGGGAAAGGAATACAGTTATTTGTGGATGTGTCTGGAGAAATCTGACAGGTTGCTAAAATTTCTAATTTCGCTAAAGTGCTGCATGAGTCATTGTCACTGGCACACTGCCATTTATAGCAGGCTATGTGTTGTTCTGCACAGTTACAGTAAACTCGTCTTCGTCAGCTAAGAAGACGATAATTGTGATTTAACCATGTAGGTTCAGCTAAAGGGCACCTGTATCATACAGATGCTATTGCTAATAGCAGATGATGATAACAGGAGGAACAGATATAAAAACTACTTGCAAGAAATCCAACTATAACCATTCTTTTATAAAAAAGATATTATTACTGGAAGGATACAAAGCTTTACTGTCAAAGTTATCATAATGTCTTTCATGTCCTGGAAGACAAACTGGGTATGCAGGGCTGTACAAACATAATCATTGTATTTTTCAGATAAAAAGATAAAGCTATCTGTCTATTTAGAATTTATATCTGCCTCTTGGGGAAATTCAGGGAATGAATGTTAATATTAGTTAGCGATAACCAGACATTTTTACAAGGTCATAAAAGCATCAATCTCCATGGTAAACTTTTATGATAGTACAAAGTTGTAAAATGAAAAGACAATGAAGACACTTAAGGTTGGTAAGTGAAAGCTTCCAAGAGTGCACAAATAAAAATACATTTTTCATCCAAAGGCAGAAACACAATTCATTGACTTGATGTTTTTAAAATTGATTTTCATGCCATACAAACCGAAAGACTGTGGTCGTCATAGTGTGGAACAGTAGGTTAAAGGGCAACTTCACTTTTAGTGCCATTGGTCAACTTGGTGGAGTGATCTTCAAAGACTGGGCACACTCAACAGAAACCTATGTAGGAAAATAATGCTCTTTGTAAAAAAATCTCTTCCATGTACACCTATAAGGCCCCATTCACACCTAGGCGTTTTTACGCCTGAAGCGCACTGCTCACAAACGCCAGAGGGGAGAATTAACATTATTCCCTATGGTGACTGTTCACGCCTGAACGCCCAAACGCCTGTCGCGCGAAGCTCAAACAAGTCCCGGACCTTTTTTTGTTGCGCGTATCGTGCGGTTTGGGCGTATTTGAGCGTTTTTTTTTCCCCATAGAAAGTAATGGGAAACGCACGAATTGAGCGTATCGCGCGACAACGGGCGTTTGCTACAGGCGTTTCGTCGCTTTAATAAATAGAACTTGTCGCCCATGCAGAAGATTAAAAAAATCTACCAACATAGCAACAAGTGATGAAAAGATGATCATTTTTCCTATTGGCTAAAATAAAAAACGCCGAAGTACAAAAACGTTGCACAACGCTGTATGCAAATACGCGCGACAAAACGCCAGAAAAAAACGCCCAAAAAAACGACCGACGCTCAGGTGTGAATGCAGCCTTAGGCCGCGTACACACGACCGGTCCATCCGATGAGAATGGTCCGACGGACCGCTTTCATCGGTTCACCGCTGAAGCAGACTGATGGTCTGATGTGTGTACACACCATCAGTTCAAAAACCGATCGGTTCAAAACGCAGTGACGTAAAACACACGACGTGCTGAAAAAAAACTAAGTTCAATGCTTCCAAGCATGTGTCGACTTGATTCTGAGCATGCGTGGGTTTTGAAACAATGCTTTTGTGTACTAACCATCGGTTTTGCCCGATGGTCAGCCGTCCATCGGTTCGATTTTAAAGCAAGTTCTCTAATTTGGTTTGGACCGATGAAGCTGAACTTCGATCCGTTTTCATCGGTTTGGACCGGTCGTGTGTACGCGGCCTAAGGGTACATGTACATGAAACAAAGGAACAAAAAATAGGTCACAAACCTAAAACTTTACCATATTTACCTGAATAAATTATTATTATTTTAATTAATCAAATATTGTGCACTGAAGCCAAAACAGACTAGTTCTTCTGGATGTGGATGTGGCTACACTTCCAAATTATTAAGTTCAGGTGTTTTCAGGGCAAATGTTTTCATACAAAGACATTTTAAATAGGGTGACCAGACATCCCTAGTTTCCGGGGACAGTCCCCGGATTGAGGACACTGTCCCCGGAACAAGTCTGTCCCTGGTTTTGTCCCCGGATTGGATTTGAACAGGGGCTGGGGCAATTTCAAAAACAGAAAAAAAAAAATCTGAATTACACACCCCTGCTCCGCTGCTCCTACTAGCTTAGGGGGAGTGTATATTTTCCCATTATCTGAGCCCCTTTCTGATGATCATGTACTGGTGGGAGCAGAGGGAATATTTTTTTAAATTTCGGGTGCATGTTCTTCTTTCTTGGCTCAATTCCCGGGCCAGCCACCTATATGCTTATCTCCTTGCCTTCCCTGGCGGAGTGATCTTCCTCCGCTTCCCACCCAGTAGTAACCGGGGTCCGGAGAGTAAGACTTGACAGGCTGTAAGGTGGGCAGTGGCGATGACAGGCATAGTCATGTCATCTGATTGCCACCATTACTAATAAAAAAATATATATATATGTCCCCGGATTTCATTTTTAAAATCTAGTCTTCTTAATTTTAGACAACCATGAACTATCAACCTGGCAAGTTTGGGAAAGGGCCTTTTCTGTTCCAGCAGGACCATGCCCTTGTGCACAAAGCCAGCCCCCTAAAAATCTAAAGGATATGATGGAATCAAGCAAATATATTTCCAGTTGTAAACAAAGATATTAGATTAGACAAGATCTGTCAATATGTTGAGGTGGTTAATGTATTCACAAAGTACATTTGAGACCCTGAGCGAACTCATACCAAAGGAACGTATGCTTGCACAAGAATGTGCAAGCATACCTTTATCACTCCAGCTGAGCAATTCCGAAATACACTATAGCAGCTTCGACTCTTCTGGGAAGTCTGTCCACAGCCAGGCCTTCTCTCCAACATCAGTGCCTGACCTCACAAATGCGTTTCTGGAAGAATGGTCAAACATTCCCATAGACACACTCCTAAACCTTGTGTACAGTCTTCCCAGAAGAGTTGAAGCTGTTATAGCTGCAAAGGGTGGGCCAACTCAATGTTGAACCCTACGGACTAAGACTGGGATGCCATTAAAGTTCATGTGTATGTAAAGGCAGGTGTCCCAATACTTTTAGCAATATAGTGTATGTGATTGGCATGGTGGGCCTTTATTGACAAACCTAAATTTAAAAAATATTTCGTTTAGAAAAAAACATTCCTTATCTATGTGCAATTGTTTGCAAAGTTTTAATAAACTTTGTTGCAGATTCCTACCTTTTGTTATTCTGAAGTTATCCCTGTATGTTCCTCTGTGCCTTGGTGGCGAGTGGGTCTAACGGGAATGGTTTCATAATTATCTATCAGGTGTGCACCTGCAGGGCACTAATGAGGAAATCTGCTGGGCCTGCATCCCTTTAGACATGTTCCTACAGGGAGTATCTCACCAAAAATGAATTATTTGATGTAAGGGATGCCTGAAATCTGACTTGTATCTTAGGCAGACTTCAGGTGAAATTGGTGAGCCAATCAGACAAACAGGAAATTATGTTTCTGGGGAGTGGCCAGTACACACTCTGTGTACAGAACAACTCCAGGTATCCATATTGCAATGCATCCTCCAAAAATTACAGTGGCTGCAGATTGAATAGGAAAGGTAATTTTTAATGACATTCAATTACATAATGGCTTGTGTCGCAATTGTATATGCTAAATAATTTTTTCTTTATTTGCTATTTTTTTTCCCCATGAAAGTAGAGTTCCCCTTTAAAAGAGATGTTTTTTTTCCAGAATATACTTACATAGGTGTATGTAGCATTGGCCTGATATTGCATCTGTCCCCCACCACCTCTGCACTGAAAACCGATGGATCGAACACCGCCGATGGCTCTGTTCTCTCAGCTCCCCAGTCAGAGAGCTCCTGACTGTCAATCAGCAGCTCTCCGCTCTGCCCCCCGCACTCACTGACGCCCCTGGTGGATCCAGACTTTATTGTCATTAAAACACGGTGCATAGACTAATTTCTGTGACGTCAGCAGAGAGTGGGGGGATGGGATTAGTTAGGAGGAGGTACACTGTGGCAAGTTCTGAATCATGTAGAGCACAGCTGGAAATCTATTTCAAGTATATAGTGGGGGATTCTACACTGACCACCAATGTAATGGGGAATTTAAAATGCCCACCACTGTGAGGGGGGATTTACACTGACCACCAATGTAAGGGGGAATTTGCACTGATCACCATGTAAAGGGGAATTTTAGGCCATCCACCAATTTGGAGAGGGATTTCTACACTGACACCAATGTAATAGGAGCATTTACACCAACCACCAATGTAAGGGGGAATATACAATGACCCTCATGTAAGGGGGAATTTACACCGACAACCATTGTCGAGGAGATTTGTATGGACCACCAATGTAAGGTGACACTTTTATACTGACCACCAGTGTTAGGAGGATTTACACTGACCACCAATGTAAAGGGGGATTTACACTGACCACCAGTGTAAGGGCAATTCTGCCACCAATATAAAGGAAAATGTACACCGATCACCAATGTAATGAAGAATTTACACTGATGTAGCAACCTTTTCCTAAACAGGGCTGCTAGTAATACATCTAGTTGATCCACTGATTGCTGTCCTAAGTCTGAGGTTAATTTGTAGTCTCTCACTTCTGTCAATAGGTGGCACTGTTGAGTGAGTGAATAACTTGTATAGCACTGCAAATGCGAACTAAATCGCCTCAAGGCGCTTATTTCCATCCAGTGTCATCCTGATCCCTCAGAAGAGATGAGTCTTACGTTTTTTCCTGAAGGCCCGATGGTTTTCTTCCATGCGGATGTTTGTGGGTAGAGCGTTCGGGGGTGTAGTGTTTTATTTTCTTGCACAAGTATTGAGGAGCATTTCCTTGTGTGCACTTGTGAGACAGAGGGTCTTGAATGTGACCCTATCCTTTACGGTTAGCCAATGAAGGGTCCTCACTGAAGAGGTGATGGATTCCCAGGGTTTTTTCCCCATTACCAGTCTGGCTGCCGTGTTCTGAATGACTTGTAGACGTGAAATCTGATATTTAGGTAGTCCTATATAGAGGAAGTTTGCGTAGTCGAGTTGCTTTGTTGCTTTTGGCATTAGGATGATGGATTATTGTGAATTCAGGTGATGGGTAAATAAGTTGTCTCAGCCAATCAGCAGGAGTTTCTTTGGCTGCTGTGCATGCTGGGATGGGCTATTTATTCGGGAGGAGTCAGGTGATCGGGGTTCTTCACGTCCGGGGCTGTAGCCTGGGTGGGTGTGTGTCGAGTAACTCCTGGTTGCTAGCACGGAGGGAGCCTGATCGTTGCCAGAGGTAAAGAAGACGCAGGTTGCCACAAAGAGACGACCACTCCTGTTACCAGAAGCAAGTTTGGAAGGGATGAATTTCTGAAGGAGTACCAGAGCAGACACTCACTAGCTGTGGACGGTGAAGTTAGTGGGTGTCAAAAACCATGAATCAGACCGCAACAGATTTTTAATAATAAAGATAAAAAGGTAAACAGAGTAAGCATAGTCAAAACATAGCCAGTGTTCCGTAACCGGATCGGGTAGTCGGCCAAGCCAATGTCCAAGAGCCAGCGATAAAGGTAGTAGTACAGCAAGCGGGATCTGTAGCCAGAGGGAACGTAGTCAAGCAGATCTTCAACAGAAACGCAGGAGAAAGTCTCTTGTGATGTTAACACAGGTGAAGGCAAAGAGCAAATGAACTGGAAGGCTTAAAGTAGGCAGAGCTGACGAGCAGGATCATCAACAGGTGGATCAATGTGGAGAGATGGGAGCTGGCAATTAGCTGACAGCTGAGCTGCCAGCACAGAGAAGGAAGAGCTGATCCTAGCCCTGACAGTGGGAAAGTTTCAGTGGAGACTCATCAAGGAATGCAGCGGGTAGACCATCTCCTGTATCATGTCTGCAGTCTTTGACCAACTCCTGTATTATAATCTGCAGTCTCTGACCATCTTGTGTAGTATGTCTGGGGGCTCTTTCTAACAGAAGCCCTCCCTGTGTCCATTAGAGAGACTCCCCATTCAGGTCCCACTAGAGTACTCTCTTCCTGTATTGTGTTTATTGTTAAGAGATCATGGGAGGATCCCAGGGTAATGAAGACTCCTTAGGCTGCATTCACACCTTTGTGTAGGCGATATGCGGCCTATTGCGGCGACATAAAATAGACGTTTTGTCCCGCGATTTGCGGCGACAAAACGCGTCGTTTTTGAGCCTTGTTTTTTTCTGGAGGGGTGATTTTAACATTGTCGGCTATGCCCGAACGCCGAAGCCGCCCGAAAAAAAGGGTCCGGGACTAGTTTTGAGCTTCAGGCGTTTCGGCGTTCGGCGTGGAGATGTGAACCATCTCCATAGCCGACAATGTAAAATCACCCCTCCAGCGTATTGCAGGCTGCAATAGCGGCGGGCGGCGGGCGTGAAAACGCCTAGGTGTGAATGCAGCCTAAGGCGAGCATCTCTGTGTTTGGGTCGTTGCCATAGAAACATTTGGAAAGGGGAGGAGTTAGTAAGATGACAATGCCCAAGTGAGGGCACAAGAAATATTTCTGCACCCAGGCGTCTGTGACCCTAGGATCAGCCCTGTACACATTATATGAAAACATGCTTCATTCATTTTCCATGTTAGAGGATTACAACCACTTTAAAGTGGATGTAAACCCACTCTCATCCTTTCTAAACTACTGCCATAGTGCTGATCTATAAGGATATAGATGCCTGTCAAATTTCTCCCCTCTGTCTGTTATAAGAACTGAAAAACTGCAGATTCTGTGGGTGGGTCTGTTGTCTGGAGCTCGGTGGGTGGAGTCGTGATGTCAGTAGACTTCCTGCCCACCTCTACACTCCCCTTGTCAACATGCATTTTCTCCTATGTATTCCTTACACTAAATTCTGCTATTATCACTAACATCCAGTCAAAATCCAGAAAAGTAACCACATGACTTCAGAAAAGGAGTGGGGGTGGAAATTAAAAAAAATAATGCCTGTCTCAGGCTAGTTCATGAGATATGTAAATAACCTGTCATTCACAGCAAGGGGGAAGAACAGACAAAAGTTTTCTCCTGTTTGTCCGTTTATCTCACTGAAAAGAGGATTGCTCAGAGCTGAATTAACTTTTTGTGGCAAGACTGGGCACAGGTGATAGGAAATCTTATACTCTACATTGTGACAGCAAAAACATTTAAATACAATTCGGGTTTACATGCACTTTAAGGTCAGCATGAAAGAGTTCCTGAGGTTGCTTGCTTTGTCAAATATTTTTGCACACATTTGAGAAGAAATGTGATCCATTCATGGTATCTTTGTAAGTGCCTCTTTGGAATATAGTTTTATACTGTATTGAGCATTTATATTGAGTGCCTACTGGTTCTATAAAGGCATGCTTTTGATGATTTTGGTGTGAAGAAAACTTAGTGGCCCTGAAAGTCTTGACCTGACCCCTATTGAACATCATTGGGAATTGGAACACCAATTGGAAGCCCATAGACATATTCAAGTCTTCCCAAAAATTGTGGAGGCTGTTACAACCAACTAGGGGTTGGAGAAATTAATATTAATGTCCATGGTTTATATAAGTTTATATAAGTGTGATGACCAGGATATATTTTCTAGTTATTTCGTCCATGGATATAAAACATTCAGAGCATTTGACATTAGACTGATGCTAGGTGTTCCAGGTTACAGAGGTTCCGAATGCATTAAAGCTTAATACTTTGTACGTTTTTTATTGCATAGTTACATTAGTCCAACGTGAGTCAATGTAAGTATGCACATTTCATACATGAGGGACCACTGTGGAAGCAGAGAATCGCTGTAGTAGTTGACCCTACTACAGTGAATGCTGTTCTCTTCCAGGTCCTGTGGTAAGCATCTGCCCTTTTGCATAGTGATACAGGGGTTGCTTGCTTAGCAAGGTTGCCTTTTACAGAATGTTTTGTATTTTTTTCAAAGAATATATTGTACACTATTTTCTGACTGGATGAGTTTGAGAAGCAGGGTGATGATGTCATGATCTTCACCTCATTCAATCGAAAATCCCTTGTTCCATACCTGTGGCACAGTAGTAGTCCAACACAATAGTAGTAGTAGTAGTAGTAGTCCCATACCATTAAAATTGTACCTGGAGTTCAGCTTTGATATTATTTTTCTCAAACTCCTAGGACTGACAGACTTAAAGGAAAAAAAAATTTGCCTAAAATTAATGTCTGCAAGGTAGACAGACAGAATAGTGTAATGATTCTGTTAAAAAAAAACTAGTAAATACCTATTAAATTCCTTCATCTATATCACCTCCGGCGTTCTAGTTTCTGTTCTCTCATTCACTTCCTGGTTTGCATCGCTCGTTCATGTAAGAACTACATTTCCCAGTATGCATTGCGGCACACCCAGTAATTCACACCTCCTTGAAGTCTCTAACGCGTAGAGAGCGTCCTGCCACACAGATGTAGTTCCCAGGAGGGGGTGAGCACGTTACTGACCACCGCAGTAAAGCCTCCCATCACGGTGGTGAGTAAAATCAGACAAGCAGGAAGTGAACAGAACAGAGAAGAAATAGAGCAACTTCTGAGCAAAAACGAACAATAAGGAAGTGAGAAGACGAATGTCTGCAGGTAAAGGATGCTTATTATGAAAAAAAAAAAAAAAATCCTTTACAACCCCTTTAACCCCTTTTCGCCAGAAATTGTGGTTGACTTAATGGAAGTCAGGTATAAAAATATTATTTAAAAAAATCCAAGTTTTGCTAGAGTCTTTTTGCATCTTTCTGATGCCATCTTAATTTAGAAGGGACATAATCAGTATAACAACTCAGCTGTTATTCAAATGTGCCCACTGGGGGTCACTACTAAGCCACTAAAACAATGAAAAAAGTTTAGCGTAGTCTTAGTGAGCACATATTACGAGACGTTATCATTACAGTCAGGGTTGAGCCTAGGGGTAGAGACACCTGGGTGCAGAAATATTTCTGGCACCTCCACCTGGGCGTGGTTATCTTACTAACTCCTCCCCCTTACAAATGTTTCTATAGCAACTAGTCAATGGCACAACACCTGAGGATAATGCTCAACAGCTTATCACCAGGAATTCTAAACTTTTGAGTTTACAGTTGTTTCAGTAAGCCTCACTGCAAGTATGCCAACCACATCCTGAATTTTGCCAGCATTAACTAATCACAGCTCTACTACGTAGCAATGTAGGGATTTGGAAACAAGAAATAAAGAAATGCAGTAAAAGTCTGCAGCTCCCATTGGCTCCTTCAACATATCTAACACTGATCAAGGAAAATAAAATAATCCTTCCAAAGGACATGTTAGCACCTAAATCATCCCGACACCATGCTTTATATGGTGTCAGGATGATTGAATCACATTTTTTCTATTATTACATTGTAATATTTAATTCAACTCACCATAATGTAGAACTGGTGGGAACCCTGAGCTTCTCACTTGCCACCAAATGCAGCAAGCCACCAGATGTAGCGTGCCACTGTCGCCTGCTGCAAGATGCAGCGTGTCACTTGCCCCCATTGCCTGTCACCAGATGCAGCATGTCACTTGCCCCCATTGCCTGTCACCAGATGCAGCGTGTCACTTGCCACCATTGCCTGCCACAAGATGCAGCGTGTCACTTGCCACCTTTGCATGCCACAAGATGCAGCCTGTCACTTGCCACCATTGCCTTTCACCAGATGCAGCATGTCACTTGCCACCATTGTCTGCCACCAGATACAGCGTCAGCATGTCACTTGCCACCATTGCCTGCCACCAGATACAGCGTCAGCATGTCACTTGCCACCATTGCCTGCCACTTGCCACCATTGCCTGTCACCAGATGCAGCATGTCACTTGCCACCATTGCCTGCCACCAGATGCAGCATGTCACTTGCCACCATTGCCTGCCACCAGATGCAGCGTGTCACTAGCCACCATTGCCTGCCACTTGCCATCATTGCCTGCCAGTTGTCACCATTGCCTGTCACTTGCCACCATTGTCTGTCAACAGATGCAGCCTGTCACTTGCCATTATTGCCTGCCACTTGCCACCATTGCCTGTAATCAGATGCAGCATGTCACTTTGCCACCATTGCCTGTCACCAGATGCAGCCTGTCACTTGCCACCATTGCCTGTCACCAGATGCAGCCTGTGCCTTGACACCATTGCCTGTCACCAGATGCAGCCTGTCACTTCACACCATTGCCTGTCACCAGATGTAGCGTGTTACTTGCCACCATTTCTTGCCACCATTGCCTGTCATCAGATGCAGTGTCAGTGTCACTTGCCACCATTGCCTGCCACTTGCCACCATTGCATATCATCAGATGCAGCATCAGCGTGTCACTTGCCACCATTGCCTGTCATCAGATGCAACATCAACATTTCACTTGCCACCACTGCCTGCCACTTGCCACCATTGCCTGTCACTTGCCACCAGATGCAGTGTGTTACTCATAGCCTTCTCTCTCCCTCCCCTTCAGCTGGGCATATTGGGGGCCGCAGTTTTCCCCTAGGATTGCAATGGGCCAGCCAGTCCTTGGGACTACATGTCCAATGATCCTCTTTTCTCCTCCTTTCTGTTAGTTTTTTTCCTGGACCAAGGGGGAGGAAACATAGTGGCCGGCTGCTCTGGCAAGCTCCTCTTCCGAGAACAGCAGCATGAGGAGGAGAGGGAGAGGGCAAACAAGAGCCTCCAGCTGCTCTCTCTCCCCACAGAGACACAGCCGCGCCGATCACCTATTCTGCTGCCCACTGATAGAAGGAGGGAGGGGGAATGGGCAGGAAACAGAGCCCTCTTCTGACAGTGGCTCCTCAAGCGGGGGGGGGGGGGGGCAGCACAGTTTCTCCTCCTTGGACCCGATCACTGCTCTTATCATTTGCCGGCGGGGAGAGCAAGCAAGAGGGGGATCCACAGCACCTGAGCTTCGGCGCCCCCCCACCTCAGCTTGCAGCGCCTGGGCGCGGTACACCCTGATTACCCGCCCAGGATCAGCCCTAATTACAGTGTTTATCTTTAAGGCCCCGTACACACGAGAGGATCTATCCGCTGGAATTGATCTGCGGATCAGTTCCAGCGGATAGATCCGCTGGTGTGTACATCCCAGCGGATCTTTTTCCGCGGATTTTTTTCGGCCCGACCAATTTCCAGCAGATAAAAATTTCTTAGCATGCTAAGAAATCTATCCGCTGGAATCGGCTGCTGGTAAATGGACATTTAGGAGCAGTTGGGCGTTTTTTTCAGCTGCCCCTGAACTTTCCTCTGTTATCCTATCAGTACATGTACACAGGGTAATTTATAGTCGTTTCGAGGCAGTTAAGATTAGAAGCATTTTTTGGAAAGCAAAAAAATGCATTCAGGAAAGATGTTGAAACGCCAAATGCCTGTAACAGCGTGTAAACATGGTAACTTGTGTTTAGCCATGCTTAGTTTACGGGGGGTTTTAATGTGCAACAAAACGCTTCTAAACGGCTAAACGCTGCATGTAAACATGGCAAAATGGACGTTTTTAAATGTCGGTTATTATCTGTCAAGTTGAATTGTTCAGGAGAGGTTTTAAAACGTCCCGTGTACATTAAGCCTTATCTATTACTATATTGTGCTTGCCTTGCTTCTTACCAGCAGTTGAGATAAGATATTAAACAGGGAGTTAGCTGGCTTGGAGAATTGCATTGAGAGGAGCAGTAGAGGCTGAGCCTCATTCATATAGGGTGTATCAATGCATACGCCTGTGCAAGGGCTGTCTTTGCCCACACGTGATGCACAGGCATCCCATGCATGCATGTACAGGAAGCCCCAATCATGTCAATTGGATTGCAGTGGCTGCACAGACACAGCCACTGGACCCAATTTTATATCTGAGTAAGTGTGGGTGCCTGCCCCCCAGGGCTCAAGTCCTGCGGGAACGTGTGGGAACGGAGTTCCTGCACTTTTTTTCACAGCAGGAACGCAGTTCCCTTTGCAGGACTAGAGCAGCCGAGAGCAGCCGAGCCGCCCGAGCCAATCCTTTACTATGCGGCGATGCCCAGCTCGAGTCACTGTCAGGGGCAGGCGAACCTTAATAATCCTTTATGTTCCTGACCGCTTCCTGTATATGGATTCATCGGGTAGTGTGCGGGTATTCCGTCACTTCCTCGATGCCGCAATGTCTCCTGGGAGCTTTTGTCATTGTTTCCAGGAGACATTGCGGAGGTCTGCAGCAAGTTATCACGGGATTTAGAAAGAACTTGCTTAAAGTTCTTTCTAAATCCCGCGATAACTCGCGGCAGACGTCCGCAATGTCTCCTGGGAACAATGACAAAAGCTCCCATGAGACATTGCGGCATCGAGGAAGTGACGGAATACCCGCACACTACCCGATGAATCCATATACAGGAAGCAGCCAGTAACATAAAGGATTACTAAGGTACAGTGGATTGAAAAAAAAAAAAACATGCGGTTTAGTAATTATGCATATGAGCGTATCATTTATTTTTTTTGGTGGGGGAGTGGATCTTGGGTGGGAGTTCCCACACTTTTTTCCCCAGGACTTGACCCCTGTTGCCCCCCTTACACAAACAGCATGGGTTTGGGGACACGCACCAGCACCTGCAAAAATATCAAATTGGGAACAGTGGCTGTACAGCCACTGCACCCAAATAGACATCAATTGGGCTGCACCCATGCGCATCCCGTGTAGTAGGTTTGCCACCTTTTCTTCAAGCCAAACTCTTTGGGTGCCCCAAGGAAAGTAGTAATGCTGTGCGCATAGCGTGCCACAGCAAATAGTGGGTGTGGCCACATTGCACTTGCTGACATCATCGCCCTGCCCCCAAGTGATGCCAAACCTGCCTGCAGCTTCCTAGCAGCAACAGATTTGTGTGTGACTATCTTGATTATTTGGGGAGCCACAGCCGGTCTGGATAATGTATCCGGGTTTCAGTCCTCCTGAAACCTGGACACATGATTTGAAACCTGGACTATCCAGGTCAATCCCAGACAGGTGGCAACCCTACCGTGTAGGCATAGACAGCCTTTGCCCAGGTGAACGCAATATTATGCCTGTGAACAAGGCCTTATGGCCCGTACACACGATCCGAATATCGGACAAAAACGATCGTCCGAGGAAGAATCGTACGATTTTCGGATCGTGTGTACACTACTTTCGAGAGACGATCACGAAAGTTAATCCGATATTATTCGATCGGACAAGCACGAAAATTTTCCTCATACGATGTCAGATCGTACGATTTTCGTTTAGTCAGTATAGTTGTCGTCCGAAAATACAATACAAATACATTACAACACATGACATCACTTCCAATTTTCTTTTTCTGTCGTACGAGAATTTTCGTGACTTTAATAACCCATTTCATTTTACTTGCGACTATTAAGCTAAAAAGGTCGTACGATCCGTCGGGCGATATTCGGATTGTGTGTACGGGCCATAAGGCTGGATTCACACCTATGCATTTTTTGTGCTTTTTGCATTTTGCAGATTTGCACTACAGAACGTGTTCCATATGAAACCATGTTAAATAGACTGTGGTGCAAATCTGCAAAATGCAAAAAGCACTAAAAGGCCCGGATTCACATACATCGGCGCATATTTATGCCGCCATATTGTATCTTTTTTACGCTACGCTGACGCAGCGCAGAGAGACAAGCACTGGATTCACAAAGCCAGTGCTGCCAAATCTGCACTGGGTTTCTTTGGCGTAAGTCGTCATAAGTGGAAGTGGGCGTGAGCCATGCTAATGAGGCAGGACCCCATGCAAATGATGGGCCGAGCGCCAGATAGATACGAATAACGAACGGCGCATGCGCCGTCCCGTGGACGCATCCCAGTGCGCATGCTCAAAATCACGTCGGAACGAATGCCTAGGATACGACGGATCACTGCCTACGGCGTGAACGTAACCTACGCCCAGCCATATTCACGTACAACGTAAACAACGTAAAATACGACAGCTTGAGTTCCCTAGTCCATACCTTTACATGGGATGCGCCTCATATATGGGGAATAACTTTACACCGGACGTACGACTTACGCAAACCGTGTATATTATGCGCCGGGCGCAAGTACGTTCGTGAATTGGCGTATCTCCCTCATTTGCATATGTGCATAGAAAATCCATGGGAGCGGCAAATGCGCCCAGCGTAAATATGCGCCTACGATACGCCGGCGTAGGCAAGTTACATCGGTCGGATGAAGCCTATTTTTAGACGTATCTCAGTTTGTGGGCACGGCGCACAGATACGACGGGGCATATTTTTTTTTTTTTATTATTTTTTTTTTTTTAAAGTGTATTTTGTGCGTGTACTCGAGAGAGGAGCCGGACTGCAGGAGTTGGGTGTAGGCAGGCCTCCCCCAGAGGCAATCTGCCACCTTTCTCCATGCCCCGGGTGGCAATGGCGGGTGTGTGAGGAGTCCTCCCACACAGCCCGGCCTACCTGCTCCGCTTTGAAGCCCAACGGGGCAGAGGGACTCCCTATAAGGGAGTGAGAGGATCTAGCCCGCTCAACCAGCCCCATTAGTCCTTCGCCTCTCTTTTTAGAGACCGCGTGGTCAAAGTGCGTGCATGTTAACCCAATTTCGAGTGCGTGTAAGTGTGGTGGTTTTTGTGGGAGGGGGGTGGTCGTACTAAGCGCAGGCTTACCTCGCATAGCACACCCTCCGGGAGCCGGGCTGAGACCACCAAACTCAATTCACATGTAGCCGAGACCGGGATCCGAACCCCTAGCTGCAGAGGTGAATGGCTTGTCAGCGCAGTGCCAATCGCGTTGAACCACCGCAGCTCCCTACAACGGGGCATATTTGCACTTACGCTGCGTATCTCGAGATACGTCGGCGTGAGTGCTTTGTGAATCCGGGCCAAAATGCATAGATGTGAATCCAGCCTAAAGCACAACTGCTGCGGAGCACAGCAGTAGCAGAGTCAGTTTATATAATAAGCAAATACAGTGCCTTGAAAAAGTATTCATGCCCCTTGATATCTTCCACATTTTGTCATGTTACATCCAAAAATGTAAATATATGTTATTGGGATGTTTTAGACCAACACAGATTCCTAATTGAATTTAAATCCATTGTAGCTCTGGCTGTATGTTTAGGGTCATTTCTTTTGCAGACTAGAACAGGTTTTCTTCTAAGATTGCCCTGTATTTGGCTCCATCCATCTTCCCATCAACTCTGACCAGCTTCCCTGTCCCTGCTGAAAAAAAGCATCCCCACAACATGATGCTGCTACCACCATGTTTCACGGTGGGGTGTTCAGGGAGATGTGTAGTGTTATGCCGCGTACACACGATCGGTCAAACCGATGAGAACGATCTGATGGACCGATTTTATCGGACCAAACCGATCGTGTGTAAGCCCCATCGGTTATTTATCCATAGGTTAAAAAAAAAATCAATCTTGTTTTAAATTTAACCGATGGATACCTAACCGATAGAAAAAAAAACGACCGTTTGTAGGCACGTCAATCAATTAAAAATCCATGCATGCTCAGAATCAAGTCGACGCATGCTTGGAAGCATTGAACTTCATTTTTTTCAGCACGTCGTTGTGTTTTATGTCACTAAGTTCTGACACAATCGTTTTTTTAACTGATGGTGTGTATGTACGACTGACCATCAGTCAGCTTCAGCGGTTAACCGATGAAAACAGTCCATCAAACCGTTTTCATCGGATGGACCGATCGTGTGTACAGGGCATTCGTTTTCCGCCACACATAGCGCTTTGCTTTTAGGCCAAAAAGTTACATTTTGGTCTCATCTGACCAGAGCACCTTCTTCCACATGTTTGCTGTGTCCCCCCACATGGCTTCTCGCAAACTGCAAACAGGACTACTTCTGACTCTTTCAACAATGGCTTTCTTCTTGCCACTCTTGCATAAAGGCCAGATTTGTGGAGTGCACGACTATCAGTAGCCCTGTGGACAGATTCTCCTACCTGAGCTGTGGATCTCTGCATCTCCTCCAGAGTTACAATGCACCACTTGGCTGCTTCTCTGATTAATGCTCTCCTTGCCCAGCCTGTTAGTTTAGGTGGATGGCCATGTCTTGGTAGGTTTGTCATATTCTTTCCATTTTCGGATGATAGATTGAACAGAGCTATCTTATTATAACCTAACCCTGCTTTAAAGTGGTTGTAAACCCTGTTACACCACTTGTACCTACAGGTAAACCTATAATACGGCTTTCCTGTAGATACTGTAAATATCTCCTAAACCTGCTATGCATTATGCCCATTATGCTTTTACTTTGCAGGGGAAAAAAGAGGAAGTCAAATTTATCAGGGTTTACTTCCTCTTTAAACTTCTCCACAACATTATCCCTGACCTGTTCCTTGGCCTTCATGATGTTGTTTCTTCACTAAGGTTCTCTAAGGCTGGATTCACACCTATGCATTTTTTGTGCTTTTTTCATTTTGCAGATTTGCACTACAGTCCATTTACCATGGTTTCCTATGGAACAAGTTCTGTAGTGCAAATCTGCAAAAATGCTAAAACACCCAAAAAATGCATAGGAGTGAATCCAGCTTTACAAACCTGAGGTCTTCACAGAACAGCTGTACTTATATCAAGATTAAATCACACAACAGGTGGACTCTATTTTCTAATTAGGTGACTTCTGAAGGCAATTGGCTCCACTAGATTTTAGTTGGGGGAATCAGAGTAAGGCTGGGTTCACACTACTACACTACTTTCATCCTACTTTGCTCTGCTACATTGATCCTACATTGGTCCTACATCCATCCTACTTTCATGAACAGGATACTACTTTGGTCCGACTTCAATGATATTCAATGGGCCTGAAGTAGGATCAATGTAGGACCAAAAGTAGTACAGGGAGCATTTTCAAAGTCGGACCGACTTGTGTAGGACGCTACAAGACGCTCTCATAGGGAAACATTGAACACAGAGCAAAGTAGGATGAAAGTAGTGTAGTAGTGTGAACCCAGCCTTAAGGGGGCTGAATACAAATAAATGCACACCACATTTATCAGATATTTGTAAAAAAAAAAAAAAAATTTGAAAAACATTTATAATTTTACTTCCACTTTACAATTATGTGCCACTTTGTGTTGGTCTATAACATAAAATACCAATAAAATAAATTTACCTTTTCGGTTGTAACATGACAAAATTTCGAAAATTTCAAGAGGTATGAATACTTTTTCAAGGCATTGTATGTCTGTCCTATATACAGTGTGTGTATATGTGTTTATACTACATTATATATTAGAAGAGAATTCTGAATCAAATCAGTATTTGGTATGATTACCCTTTGGATTTAACCACTTTAGCCCCGGGCCTGTTTTTCAGAGTCGGTGTTTACGAGACAAAACCATTTTTTTTTGCTAGAAAATTACTTAAAACCCCCAAACATTATATATTTTTTTTTCTAACACCCTAGAGAATAAAATGGAAGTCATTGCAATACTTTTTGTCACACCGTATTTGCGCAGCGGTCTTACAAGCGCACTTTTTTTGGAAAAAATTCACTTTTTTAAATGAAAAAATAACACAACAATAAATTTGGCCCAATTTTTTTATATATTGTGAAAGATAATGTTACGCTGAGTAAAATGATACCCAACATGTCACGCTTAAAAATTGCGCCCGCTCGTGGCATGGCGTCAAACTTTTACCCTTAAAAATCTTGATAGGCGACGTTTAAAAAATTCTACAGGTTGCATTTTTTGAGTTACAGAGTAGGCCTAAGGCTAAAATTAATGCTCTCGCTCTAACGATCGCGGCGATACCTCACTTGTGTGGTTTGAATACCGTTTTCATATGTCGGCGCTACTCGCGTATACGTTCGCTTCTACGCGCGAGCTCGTCGGGACGGGGCGCTTTAAAAAAATTTTTTTTGCTTTTCGCATTTATTTTTATTTATTTTAGAATTTTTAACACTGAAAAAAAAAAAAAAAAATTATCACTTTTATTCCTATTACAAGGAATGTAAACATCCCTTGTAATAGAAAAAAGCATGACAGGTCCTCTTAAATATGAGATCTGGGGTCAAAAAGACCTCAGATCTCATATTTGGGCTTAAATGCAAAAAAAAAAATAAAAAATTTGGAAATGTCATTTTTTCAAATGACAAAAAAAAAAAATGTTTCTTTAAGACGCTGGGCGGGACTGACGTTTTGACGTCACTTCCGCCCAGCAGAGCTATGGGGACGGGCGAAGGAGATTTTTCCTTCAGTCTCGTCCCCGCTCAGCTAGCGAACGGTCGCGATCCCCTCCGCCGCTACCGACGGCTACGGTAAGCGGCGGAGGGCGCGGGAGAGCGGCGGGAGGGGGGGGGGCCCTCTCCCGCCACCGATAACGGCGATCTCGCGGCGAATTCGCCGCGGAGACCGCCATTATCGTTAACACGGCCGCCCACAGAAGAGATGAATATCTCGATTGTGGCAACAGCTGCTGCCGTTACCGAGATATTCATCTCTAAAGTGAGGACGTATAACGACGGTGGGCGGTCGGCAAGTAGTTAAACCAGCATCGGTTCTTACATTTGCACACTTGCACAAAGTCAGGGATTTTGTAGGATTGGTGTCAGGTGTATGATTATAATAAGCAGGTGCTAATGATCATCAATTTCATAAGTAGATTTAAACACAGTCATTAACTGAAACAGAAACAGCTGTGTAGGAGTTTTAAAACTGGTTAAGGAACAGCCAAACTCTGCTACTAAGGTGAGGTTGTGGAAGATAGTTTCATGTTACAGGTCATACACCATGGCAAGACTAAGCACAGCAACAAGACAAAAGGTAGTTTATACTTATACTACATCAACAAGATCTCTACCAGGAAAAGATTTCAAAGCAGACTGGGGTTTCAAGATGTGCTGTTCAAGCTCTTTTGAAGAAGCACAAAGAAAACGGGCAACATTGAGGACCATAGATGCAGTGGTAGGCAAAGGAAACAATGCAGCAGATAAAAGACACATCATGCTTACTTCCCTTGGACAACAGATGTCCAGCAGTGCCATCAGTACAGAACTGGCGAAAACCAGTGGGACCCAGGTACACCCATCTACTGTCTAGAGAAGTCTGGCCAGAAGCATCTTCATGGAAGAAATGTGACCAAGAAGCCTAACCTCTGACGTGGAAACAAGGCTAAGCGATTCAACTATGCATGAAAATAAAGGAACTGGGGTACAGAAAAATGGCAGCAGGTGCTCTGGACTGATGAGTCAAAGTTGGAAATATTTAGTTACTTTAGATCAGGGGTGCCCAACCAGTGGCCCGCGGAGCCCCCTGATGTGGCCCGCGACCTCCTGCTCTGGGATGGAATAGAATACTGTTATTAAAGTTCCGTTTTATTAATAAAATCACAGTATATATATATATATGGGCATCTCTTTTTTGCAGTGGTTACTGGACTGCTTTCAAACTGATCCACAGGTGCAGAGTAGTGCATCTGCGGGTTACCTGCACTGAGCCATAGACTTCTATTACCTGTGAGTTTGGTGAGCTTTCTCAAAGTGCACCACACCTGCAAAATATAATAGAAGTCTATTGCAATGTGCAGGAAAGCCAAAGAGTATAGTGGGCTGTGTCCGTGTCCGCTCTGCATATACAGAGCAGACACGGACCTGCCATCTGCCCCTCCGCTCATTTTGGCCCACGACCGGTTACCAAGTCGCTTTAGTGGCCCTCTCTCTTCAAAAGGTTGGGCATCCCTGCTTTAGATACTTTAATTGATAAAAAGAAACCAGTAACACTTCTATTTCTGAAAGCATTCTTAATTTACAGCAATTTTTTACACCTACCTAAAATGTTTGCATGGCAGTGTGTATTTAATTAGAAATTATATCCAGAAGCAAATGTTATAAACATTAACCCATACAAATAAGATCATTTATTTTTATGTGTATATGTGTAGTGGAGTTCCTCTTTAATGACCCTGTTCGGCAGTAGGTGGTCTCTTGAACTTCTTCACAATCTTTAGGACTCCTGTACAAGCCTAGGTTATGTAAATTCCACTGTTTCCCACCCTCAGGTGCTCAGAGAAACTGCTCCTGTTGGGACAAAAGTGACTGGGTCCTCCAACATGGTTGTTGGCCACTACCTGAGAGCACCAGAGTTAGCAGCCTTTTTTACTTAAAGGATAAGTAAAGGCAAAATGTTTTCTTTCATTTTTGACAGAGTGGAGAGGGATTAGAACACCTGCCAATTTTTATTGTTGTCTGTGCCCTCATTAGGGAGACTCCCCCTCTCTGTTTGTCCTGTTTACCATTACTGTATCATTGAAAGTGAAAGTAAAAGAAAACCCCAAATTGTGGGTTGTCCCCAGAAAGGTAATACAGAGAAAATCTTCCAATGGAGACATTAGTTTTGGTGGCCTGAAATCCCCAAGTGTTTCCATAAATTTTCAGGGATTTCCTCTCACTTCCTGTTTGGCTATGAGACAGAAGGTATATCTCTCCAATAGGTACAGATGGGAAACAAATAAACCATCAGGTGTTAACCCTCCCTTACTCTATCCCCCCAAAAAAAGTTTTGCCTATAGTTCTACTTAAAGCCCCAGTCACTGTGGAGGGTACTGTGTCTGTGAGCCCTGAAATAATGTTTCCAAAGCGGTGGTCACGCTCTACAACACACTTCCTTACTGGGCACTTAAACCCCCTTCCTGTCCAGACCAATTTTTGGCTTTCAGCGCTGACGCATTTTGAATGACAATTGCGCGGTCATACAACACTGTACCCAAATTATATTTTTATCATTTTTTTCCCATAAATAGAGCTTTCTTTTGCAGGTATTTGATCAACTCTGCGGTTTTTATTTTTACTGCAATAGTTCCATTGCCTATTAGACTTTGCTTATTGTACACTCTTTTGTTGCATTGTCAGTTTATCCTGCATTCACCCAATAAGTATCATATTGCACATAGCTGTTTGTCCGATCATTAAGCTGATAACTCAGTGCTACATACCTAAAAAGCATTGGAAAAAAATAAAATGTATTTAAAAAACATTAGACATGTGTACATAGAAGAGAAGGGTTTGTGGGACTTTAAATGAGGGAACGCCATGTCAAAGGGAATAAGAACATAAAAAATAAGTTACAGTACATGATTTATTTATTACAATCTTGAATACATATCAGATATGTTGTATCAAATGGATAGGTAGTCACAAGACTTACTCTAAATATGCTGCTCATAGCATGCAATACAAAAATAAATAAAAAACAGACATGGCAGATATACATGGTAAAATAAATCAATTAAAAACATATGAAATGATCCACCGACCGTGGCAATGTGGCTACGAAAGGTGGACGACATTGGAAGACTGGAGGACCTGACCCTCTCAAACCAGGACAGACAGGAATCCTACAAAAATACATGGCAGCTGTGGAACGTACACAAATACTCAGACGAGGGACAGTCCCTCAGAGGCCCACCGCCCTAGGGCTGGACGCGGCTAACAGTAGCCCCGGCCTGGATGGAGCGGAGGGTGATGATCCAGACCCAATATAGATGAATCTGCAGGACACGCGGATCCAGGTGTGTGTGTCCATGCCCGCGGGCGGGCCCTCCCCCCCCCCTTCTTTTTCTACTCTTATTACCATACTTTCCTCTGGCACTGGTGCTGTCCACCAGTCCCCTTTCTACCTCTACCTACTATTTCTTAGAAAACAGGAAAATATGGGCGTACCGGCGGGTCATGTTTATAAGACTTGGATGAATATGACTGTCTAACTGAGATGCACTTTGCTTACGAGTTTGTGCTCACCACTGTATGTTGCACTTTTGCTGTGATCCGTGCGAGATCGCCCGTTGTATTGTATAAATAAAGAATTTTGAAAAAAAAAAACATATGAAATATAGATAGGCAACTGTTGGCATCTAGTGGCACTCTATGCGTTTCCTGGCATTTTAGCCATTCATCAGGAGTGTTTTAAAGTAATATACTGGAAGGAAAATAAACAAGGATAAATAATAAAGACTTATGAATAGGGGAGGACAATGTCCCAACAAGATGGAGACAATTGGGAGACTTACTATACAGTCTCAAGGCCAGGTCCGGTATCTGACAAGGAAAAAGGGGGTTCGGGCATGATGTATCTCCTGGGGTTGAGACGGGGAAACCCTCCAAGGACGGAGAACAGCGCCCAGAGCTCAAAACAGTGTTTTTTCAGCTTGATCCAAAATACTATGTGTGCACATTGAGTGCATAGTGTTCCTAAAACAAGTGTATCAAAAAAATAAATTAAAACGTGTAAAAATAGTATAGCAAGATATCTATGTGTTCCCATAAGGGGACTGCATGGAGAAATGTGTAAGGAAAACAAACAAACAAGGGAGGAAAAAACATACAAAGAGGTAGAATTGAGGGCCTATTGCAGGGGCTATAGTGTTAAAAATAGCGCCTGCAATCCACCCTAAAAGTGCTGCTCTATTGTATCCAGTGTGAACGCCCGAGGGCTTTCACACTGGAGTGGTGCGCTAGCAGGTTGGTAAAAAAAGTCCTGCTAGCCACATCTTTGGAGCAGTGTGTATACCGCTCCTCCACCGCTTCTGCCCATTGAAGTCAATGGGACAGTGCGGCTGTACTTCAGCAGCGCATTGCAGGCGGTTTTAACCCTTTCTCGGCTGCTAGCGGGGGTTAAATGTGCCCCACTAGCGGCCAAAATGCGCAGCAAATCCGCCCAAACAGTAAAAATAGCGGCATTTTACCGCCGACGCTATGAGTGGTTCAGTGTGAAAGGGCTCCAAGGGTGACCTGTGTGTAGGATCAGGTGTGTGGTTCCTTGTGATTGAGTCAAGCAAATGAACCATTGGCTGCTCCAAGGCTACTATATACCCCCATTCCCAGGCGGGGCCCCGTCAACGTCATGCCTGATTGGCCATTCTACACAAGGGAGGCGATTCCCAGCTGCGTGTGGTGGAGCCATCAGCAGTGGGTTCCCCGCCCATCTTGTATGTGGTCAGGGATGTAAAAAAGGAGACATCAAATTGACGTCAATGACGCTGTTATTGCAGCGTCAAAGCATGACACCAATGCGCAGGAGACCAATCCCTGCCCCCACCAAAGGGTGGGCGGGAGGTCGGGGCTGCTGCTCAACCCTGGAGCCAGAGAAAACACCCGACCCCCCCAAAAACCCAAACTGAGTGCCACTAGATGCCAACAGTTGGCTGTCTATATTTCATGTGTTTTTAATTGATTTATTTTACCATGTATTTCTGCCATGTCTGTTTATTTATTTTTGTATTGCATGCTATGAGCAGCATATTTAGAGTAAGTTTTGTGACTACCTATTTGATACAAAATATCTGATATGTATTTAATAAATAAATCATGTACTGTTACTTCATTTTTATGTTCTTATTCCCTTTGACATGGTGTTCCCTCATTTAAAGTCCCACAAACCCTTCTCTTCTATGTACCAAATCAGGGATGGAGGCCGCCATGTGTTTTATTAGTATGTGTGTCAGGTCATATCCATTTACTATTAGACATGTCTAGTTTAAAGCCTTGTACATTGATGTTGTACAGGACAAATTATGTGACCATAAGAGGAGCGTGGTCATGTAGAGTTCTTTGGGAAAAGGTGTTTAAGTTTCCTAAAAAATTTCTAACTTGGTTTGTGAATGTACATTTTCCAAAGCAGAATGTATGCTCAAGCCATATTTTTTTTTATATCCTATAACTCTCATACTAACCCTTACACTACTATACCCTGTAAATCTAACATTAATCCCCTTTAATATAAATATAATGTCTTGTTTGCATATTCTTGCACCCTCTACAGCAGTGGTTGTCAACCTACTAGTGCCATGACCCCTTGATAAAATTTTCCAAGTTGTGGGGACCCCTAACAGTAAAATTATTTTCGTAGCGTGGGATGTCAGCACCCAAGGCAAGACAAGTAAATTTCGCCCCTCACCCGCGGACATTTAGCGCTCCCCGAGTCCCTTCCATTCATACAGTATTAAAACCCCTTATAGTACATTTTAGGATGTACCACTCTTTCCCTTTGTTCTCCTTTCTTTCCTTTTTATCCCTCTCTATCCTAATCCCTAATCCCCATTCCTCGCTCTAGCCGCCTTTCTTGTTCTTTCTCTTATTCTTTCACTCCCTTTTTATTTGTTCCGTTTCCTCTCCCTTCCACGTATTCTCTATTTTTTACCTTCTCTTACTCCTTGGTAGGGGATGGGGGGGAATGGGATGAGTGGCAGTGCTGATGGGGAGTTGGGATGAGTGGCAATGCTGGGGGGATTTTCGATCAGCCAACTTAGGTGCTCTGGATCAAGGTCATCTGCTGATCTGAGAACTGTAGTGGGGACTTTTAATGGCAACTCTAATCACAGGTAGTGTTACTGACTGTGTCTGCGGCTTTGTGGTGTCTCGTAGCAGTGACACCTATGCCAAAATCAGGAGATAAGGTCTCCTCCAGCCCCTCCCACTTCACATCCCTCACCAGTCAGTTGACCTCTAGTTTCTGCCCCCCACCCATGCCATGAACTGAATGGGCTCCAGGAACAGCCCAGCTGGGCGGCCGCGAAAAAAATCTAGGAGAACGATGCAGGCTTTAGGAACAGCCCAGGATTCGGTGACCCCTGGCAAATCATCATTTGACCCCCAGGTTGAGAACCACTGCTCTACAGCTATGATCAACATTTCTGCACTGAACAGTACCAGAAACAGGATACTAATACCAGAATTCACAGAATCAAAGTAAAAGATGTGTGGCTATTATATCCTTTGGGTGTCGCACTAACCAAAAATGTATTAATGCACAATTGTCATGGCAACCATAATCCATTCCAAAATGATTTGGTGATCAAACTTTATCTCTATGCAACAACTCTGAATCAGAACATCAAAACTAGCGCTCCCAACTATTCTTCTTTTATCCCAGAGGACAGATGTAAATATGTCATGAATTCTGTCACACATACTTAGGTTCAAGAAGTCATTATCCTATTCGTTTGTTTTTCTCCTTCATGGCTTAAAAAAGCATTCTCTCAAAGCAGAACAAAATCTGAAGTTGTTGCATTATGTCTTTCTTGTCTCATTTATATTTGTAGGTCTGCAAGACTGTGAGCTTAGAATCCAGTCCAAAATTCTACCCTCCGTTGCACAATTTTATGCTTTTGGACTGAAAATTAAATGATAACAAACCTGGTGAACCCATAAAGGGCTATCAAATAGGCCAATATAAAAATAATTATGAATATATGAGATTGCAGAGAAAAAGGATTTTCTGAGATCCTATGGAAATGAAAAGTGTCTGCTTGGAGAAGGCGGTAAAGGCTGTGCTACCGTCTTTGGAAAGTGATGTAAAAAATTCCCTCACATATAGAGGATGGTCAAACATCTCTGGCCGCTTTGTTTACATAGCTGGGGATCCATGCCAGTAAATTAATAGGTCCAGGTGATTTTACTGGTTGCTAGGAACACTTTCTGGTTCTAGGACTCGCTGCTTCCTTAACAACCTTGATAAAAACCTTGATAGCGAGTAGACGTGTGCACAGATGAAAAATGTGCTCTTTTTCGTCTCACTCGTTTTGTTTTTGTTTTTTTGATTTTCAGTTTTCGTTTTATTCGTTATGATCGCAATTCCTAAATTCAAAAATTCGTACATTCGAAAATAAGATATCAAAATCGAAAATTTGACAGAATAACCAACTATTAAATTATAGCTGTTGGAATCATCTTTCATATTTGTCTGTTAGTGAACGTAACAAATACAAATTTATTCAAAGTTACGAATTATCCGAAATAACGAATGCCGCATCTAAACAAATGGAACAGAAAGAATAAATAATAATAAAACGTTTATATTATTATTGTTATTTATTATTATTAATTTGTTATGTTCCATTGGTTTAGATACAGTATTCTGTATTTCGGATAGGTTGTAACATTTTGGTCTGATCTATATAGTTGTATATAAAACTTACTATTTATCTATCAAAAGGTGTTTTACAGTGCTAAACCTTTCATCCAATTTCTAAATTGCTGCATCTGTAAACTCCAAGAGCCAGTATAAAGGAATAATAGTGGTAAAAAAGCACTTATGGGTTTAACCTATAATTTTGTTTTGTACAATTCTTCTTTAAGGGGGTTGTAGCAAGGGGTATGTTCTATGTCTACATACTTTTGCTAATAGGTGTCCCTCATTCCCATTTCAGAAAGTTGGGAGGTATGGCTTAGGCCGTGTACAGACGACCAAACATGTACGATGAAAGCGGTCCGCCGGACCGTTTTCACCGTACATGTCTGCCCGGGGATTTCTGTATGGTGGCTGTACTCACCATCATACAGAAATCCGCGCGTAAACAATACGCGGGGCGTGGCCGCGACGATGATGCGGCGACGTGGGCGGCCCTGCCAGTTCAATTCTTCCAAGCATGCGTCGAAGTCATTCGACGCATGCGAGGGATGGCGGGCGCTCGGACATGTACGGTAGGTCTGTACAGACGACCGAACATGTCCGAGCGGACAGGA
Source organism: Rana temporaria (assembly GCF_905171775.1). Taxonomy (NCBI): domain Eukaryota; kingdom Metazoa; phylum Chordata; class Amphibia; order Anura; family Ranidae; genus Rana; species Rana temporaria. The sequence goes on along the minus strand of NC_053489.1, from coordinate 258,299,863 downwards.
TTCCAGCGGGCAGTTTTAAAACAAGTCCAGAAATATTTGCCCGCTGGAAAAAGGCCCGGCGGGCAAATGTATGCTGGAATCCTGTCCGCTCGGGCCTACACACGACCGAACATGTCTGCTGAAACTGGTCCGCGGATCAGTTTCAGCAGACATGTTCGGTCGTGTGTACGGGGCCTTAGGGACAGGCCTGCTCAACTCAATTGCTGTTCAACTGAGTACAGCAGAGACAAAAATGTTAAAAGGAACTGCAGTCTGCTCACATAATTTATAATAAAAACATCTTTGCCATTCTAAATCTTCCCTCCAACCACTTTGCATATTATTTTATATATACTGTGATTCTGTACTTGCCAAATATGCTGCAGAAATCTCCCTCTACTGACTCTGACTGCAATCATTTTAACTGTGGGCAGCTGAAGCGGCTTCCTGGATTTACACGGACACACAGAGGCGCACACTAGCTCTGCAGCTCTCATTGGCCCTATTTTGACTTACCCCCTACCTTCCTGGCAAACCCTCATGAGAGAGAGGGAGAGAGCTGTGCATGTCATAAGCCTAGGCTTTTTACTGGACAAGAAACAGGAAGTTGGCTATACAAGGTATTTACTGGCAGAAAAAAAAATGTTTTACAATCCAAAGTTAAAACAACAAGGGCAGAGGTTTTAATAGATGGAAAGTTGAAAAAAATAACTACCCCTTCTGTACTGGCCGACATTGGAGCACTATTCCTTTTGAAGGAGCGCTCAACTGAATCAAATGGTAACAAAAGAGTGGAGTAGAGGCCTCTTACCAAAGATTTTAGTTCTGCTCAGTCCCCTAAAAGCCAGGTCCCACTCTCACTTTACAACTCCCTCTGACGGGATCAGGAACAGTAGCACACTGAAGCAGCAGCTTAGTCCTCTCTGGACAGATCAGCATGACAGTCCAGCACAGCAACACACTCTGCAGTAGTAGCACAGAAACACGTGGCCTTGGAGCTCATTAACACACAATCACACCAGAGCAGCACAGTAGCCACATGGCTATCAGCAGCAAAAAACGTCTGTAGCTCTTTCTCAATGGCAGACGATTTTTCTCTCTCTGCAGCAGAACATGGCTCCCAGTTACACAGTACTCACAGCAATCAGACTCTCTTGAGATGGGGCAGCACTGGATAGCAGAGCAGCTCGTGCAGACAGCAACTCTCAACAGTAGCACACACCCCTTTTCCTCTTCCTTGTGTACAGTTTAGATTGCAGCATGGCATATGGCTCAAGCTTCTGGCACTCTGAGCTCAGTGCATATCAAGCAGCGACTATCGCTCTCATGCTGGGCTCCTGCCCCCCTACCCTGCACAGGACTCACAGCAGCAAATCAGGATCCTTGTCCTCTGAGCTCACAGCATCTCTCAGGCATACAGTCCAGCCTGGGCACCCACATCCGCTCACCTCATGAGTCCTGGCTTGCTCCCTTCTCCAGCCTCGAGTGGTGGGGCAGTCCATTTCTCCATGGCCCCACCAGCCCATCAGAATCTGTCCCTGCTTCTTTGCTAAGGGCAGGCATAGTCCTTTGGCTGAAACTGCCGGCAACCTATGTTACACATACTTGTCAAATTAATCTTCTCCTACATTATGACCACAATACAACAATAAAACTCCATTACCATAGGAGTAGTGAATTATGAATTTTAGTTAAGAGCTTGAGATGCATGAAAGTTTAGTTTTAAGTGAAAAACCAAGCTCACAGATATATTCCTCAAGCTGTAGATTGTTTATGAAAGGACTGTTTATAACAAGGCCTCATCAGAAGTCATTTGCTCCTGTCAGTGGAAGTTTATAATGTCCTGCATTCTTTTAATGTATATTACAGCAGAATTGATTGTTGTCAAATGTGTCACTTTCCATGAATGCCTAGCACAGACATGAGCATTAATAATGATTTTGCTACTATCTTAAGAATTCTGGAGAAATTAGGGTGACATGGTTTCAATATGACTACACCATTCTCTTGACACAGTTGGGGGGTCTTCATACCTCACCATCATCACACCAGGTACACTAGGGTAGATGGGTGGACACGACAAGATTGCTGGCCTTGGGGAACAAAGCATAAATCTGTACACAGCCATATCTGTGCAACTGTTGCACTGAGTTTGAACATCTCCTGGTATGAGTGGATATAGGTGGCCCCTGTATTAATTCTATAGGGGTGAAAGCTTAGTGTTTCCAAAAATAACTTTACAGGAGTATTAGCACTTTCACACTTTACCAAAAACTAAAAAAAAAAATAAAAAAAAAACGTTTTGGATTGATATACACTTTAATGACTTGCCATTAAAATGATTATCACCAGACCATGCCTTCTTAAACATTTATGACAGCTTATGTTGCAACAATTCTACACTGATTCATCGTTCCTTGCTAGACAATTTTTACTGGAGCCTATTTTTAGATAAAAAAAAATACAGGAGATGACAGTCTGAAATACCAATGCCCCCATTAAGCAGGATTATATTAAATAAAAATAACAAACTTATGTCAACATTTTAAAATAGCAATTTGGTTAAAATTAGAAGTTTCATGAAATGGGGTCAAGTTATTTCTAGATCTGTACACATTACTAATTCCCAACAATCATGGGAATCACGATTCAACCACGGTCTCTAATATTATCTGAGCATTTTTTTAGTTTGAAAAATCACGTGCTGACAACAGGACTGCGGACAAACTGTGCATTGGCATGCATTTTATTGCTCCTAGTCCAGGAGGGAGCTCCCATGTTTGTCAGTGCTGCCGTGGGATTTAGAGCCCATGCTTATCACTGAGAGCACAATGCTTGAAGAGGTTCAGGAGAAAAGACATTGACAGGGCCAGCAGGTATTTATGACATAATCACAATAAACATAACTGATGGGTTACATAGAAAGTCAACATTTTTCACAATTCAAATTATTCACTATTGATAGAACAATGCAATGCAACATGGAAAGGTTGAAACCAGAATAGTTATCAATATACATAGAATAGGATACAGAAATAGAATATGCACAGACAGTCTAAGGCAGGGGTCCTTAAACTACGGCCCTCCAGCTGTTTCGGAACTACACATCCCATGAGGCATTGTAAAACTCTGACATTCACAGACATGACTAGGCATGATGGAAATTGTAGTTGCTGAACAACTGGAGGGCCATAGTTTGAAGACCCATGGTCTAAGGCATGCCCAATCTTTACCCCCCCCCCCCCAAGGTTTTCTGGCAACATATAGGTAAAGTGAACAGGTTTTTTGCATGAAAATTAGGCTTATATTATGGTAATATGCCCCAAAAGTTTTGCAGTCCCATGTCCGTTGTATGTTCTATGCACACTTAAAAACGGCATCCTCTTCTGCCACTATTATGTGCAATCCTGTGCCCATTATAAGCCTTATCCATGCCCTAAATTTACCTTCCTAAAAACCTTGAAACTTTATTTTTTTGTGTTTGCCAATTTAAAGCCAAAACTGTATTTATTTATTTTGCTTTAATCCGTGGAAGAACAGAAGGGGGTTGCTGGCCTTACACTAATAGACATTTTCCACCGAATATTGAACATTCATATGAAAATTCTCAGTACATTCAATCACTTGTCATTTGAAAGCACTTTAAAATTAAATTTGCTTTTAACATTTTTTTTAAGTAAATGTAATTTCCTGAATGAAAACCTTATACACGGTTAGAGAAAAATTTCCATCCTGCTCCTTTGAATTTTATTGTCACTGTGGGCAAAAATGAATGTCAGTGTGACCGCACTAACGATTAAAAAATGTAACAAATGTTCTTAAAACAAAACATTTTGGACAAAATTCTACTGGTATATGGACATTAGAATATATGCCAGGTTTTAATTTCTCTCTGCATTCAACTTGCAGAGGTTTACCCTCTCTCCAGTTTCAGAAGTTATCATTGGAAGAGACTAAGCTAAAGGCCAAAATATTTTATTCGCGAGAACAGGAGGTCAAAGCAAGTCTCCCAACAAAGATGCCTGTTGCATGGGTGACTGTCAAAGGTAGGATTTTTCCTTTAACTTCCTATTCCTTCCTGACTTGGTCTCTGGGTCAGAAAGTGAGAGTCAGATATCACCAAGGGCATCACAGGCAGCAGTAAAAATCAGGCTAAAAATGCTGAATTGTAAATAAAGTTACAATTCCAACTAACACACCAAGTATCAAAATCTCAAGAGACTGCAAACAACTCCTTATCATATCTCGTGTAGCATGAAAAAAACATCCAACAACATAAGTGAATTTATCTTGAACTGCCCACTATCTCTGCTTATAGACAAGCTATATTTTTGGGATGAAATGGGTGGAGGCCTCCGTACACAAGGCAACACAGGTTCAAAAACTCCTGGATGTTTGTAAAACTTTCATTCAAACCTCATCTAAAGCTATTTAACAATCTATAGTACAATGATTCCGATACACCCAATCGTATCAAACCAGACTTAACCAGTGACCCTCCAGTTGACATCCTACCCTCCACTTACATCGAAACATACTTTATATTTTGATAGCGGAGGCCTCCCTCTGTTTTTCTACACTTGCTAATTGCTAAACAGACTGCCATCTACCCATCCAAGTGTTTTTTGATGGTCACCCAGTACTGCTATTTCATTTTCAAAATATACCAACAAACTTCACATTGCCATTCCTATATTGTATTACTGGCCAAACATTGCGGCCACTCTCTTTATTACCCACATTTTTTTTTATTTAAAAAGTTGAATTAAAGTTCTCATTAGAGATGGCTGGTACAAGCTAAGAATTGTGTCTCAACTGGCACCATAATACTGGCAGTGGAGATGAATCTTTAGCCAATCTCTTATTCTTCCACCACTCTTGTGCTGATCTTCTGCTGTGTGTTGACACCGGTCATGTCACAAAAGAGTTTTCAGAAGTGACTGACCAGAGGTGAGTTCAAAGAGGCCTTGTTAAGGGGGGTGTTGCCAGAATAAGCATTGTCTGTGGCGAAATGGCTCTGAATGCATAGTAACAGAACATTCTACCAGGCTGTCAATAGTTACATGTGTTAAGGCATAGGATTTATCCACATGCTTTATTTGTTTGGTCAACAAACAAGTTGTATTCAAATAAAATAACATTTTCAGCATTACACTTGAGTACTGCTGGGGACATACCCCGAAAGCTTGTCCTGAAAAATTGTATGTTAGTGCAAATAAAAAAAAAAGTATCACGGACAGTATCTGTCGCAAGTGCGCTAATATGACTACAATCACCTCCAGGCATGGGCGTAGCATCAGGGGTTGCAGGGGTCACAATTGTGACCCCATCCCTAGCTCCAGGCGGCCCACAGCTCTGCTCCCTGCTGTCATATTACATTTGATTTCCTCCACAAAATCCCAGAACTGGAGTCCATGTAATTAATAGGATAGGAGGGGGGGTGGGGTAAGGCCATGCCATTACTAGTATGGGCGGTGAGATCATGTCATTCCTACAATTGGGGGAAGAGGACAAGTTCATGTGATTACCAGGATAGTTTCTAGAAAATATTTTGAATTGTCCTCTCAATATGTACATAAATCTCTGAAATAACTCTTTAGCCAATTGGAGTATCTTGGTGCACAGTGGAAGGGGCAGGTAGTAGTGGAGGCCCCAGGACAACCTTTGCATCAGGGCCCACAAACTTCAAGCTACGCCTTTGCCTCCAAGAAAACACTTGCTGCAGATTATCATACTGTAACCACTATTGTGCAACAATCTCATTGCCAATGATGATATCAGCATAGGATTTATTTTGTTTTTCTGAGATGCAACTGACCAAATTCACAAATGACTGGCATGTGTCATGCACCATCTGTGGAGGAAGGACTTAAAAAGTTGGCAATTCTGTTTACAATAACAACTAAACATCAGGTTTATAAGACTTATGTTTTTGATTATAAAAAGCTAGTCTCTTAAGAATTGATATATTTAACATGACCTAAAATACTGTGATGCAACTCATTATAGCCAATCAGAACTAATTTATTTGATCTCTCCAAGTTACTAGAATCTAACCCCTACAGCACCAAACATCTATTAGCATAATTTCTTAAACTGGCTATACCACTAGTAGAATATTATTAGACGATTTTTGTTTTCAGAATGTTTGTTCAATGTTCTAATACTTTGAGGTCAAATTGTTTGTTTTCAACCATATTGATGAGAAAATTCTAAAGAAGCTGGGTGGAAATTTTTTTCTCAAACAAAATTTGGAGAAGGAACTGCAGAGGGAACTGTCACCATCCCAGAGGGACTCCATTTTATTCTTTGCTCATACATCGTCCATTTCATCTAAACTTGCAGAGGTTAATTACAAACTACTCACTAGATTACACCCCGGTGGTCCTCCACGCAATTTTCCCCCTGACATCGCCGCTTTGCTGGCGGGGTTGCGGGGACAAAGCGACTCACGCGCATATCTGGTGGCACTGCACACACATTCGCCCCTTCTGGTTGACGGTTCTGCACTGGATGAAGGTGATTTCTGGGTCACGAAACTGTTGGGGATCCTTGGGTAATTTTATTGCATTGTACAACTGAACCAATCGGCTCATATAAAAAATCTCTAACGCCCCACTTGTTGAATGCGGCAAAGTCTCTCATTCCGAGATTTTGGAAACAGACTGCAGTCCCTACACTACTCCAATGGTGGATCGTATCTACCATATGGAGGATCTTACTTACTCACTGAGGAATAAATCCGATGTATTTAGAAAAATATGGTCCGGTTGGTTTGCGTTCAAGTACACCTCAGCATATGCTGAATTAATGTCTCAAAGTGTGTAGGATATGTCATTGTGTCTTGTAGGGTTTCACGTTTTAAGTCTTGTGTTGCCTCTCACTTAACATGTCATATTTACTAGTAGCTTGTGGGTCTGTTTGTCTTTTTTTGTTTTTCCGATACAGGCTGGCAGACGGAGGCGGAGGATCAACACCCCCCCCCTTTATCTTCCCTCTCTTACTCCGTATTCTTCTCTTTCCCCTACCCCCTTTTCTCTTTCCTGGTATTGTCGTTATTTATAAGGATCATTAGTTAGCACGCGTCCCATGAGCGTGTTTGTTTCCATACGACTCAGAGGCGTGTGTTGAGGATCAGCCGCCCACTCCGCTTAGTCCGTCATGGAGCTGGGGGCGGTAGGATCCGGGGGCTCCCGGAGCCGTAGCCGTTCCCAGCTGATAGGCCTGATATTTGAGCGATATAACTACCTTGATGTGTGCATTTTTGTTGTGAAATGTGGTCATGCTGATCTTCTTGATTTATGTTTGTCAATTATTATTTTTTTTCTTTAATAAAAATATATTGAACAACAAACAAAATTTGGAGAATGTGGTTTTGGTCTGGGAAAAATCATAGCCATCGTTATTAAACCAGTCTGAGATTGAATAAACAATTTTTTTTCTGATTTTCCAATGGTTAATGAGGTCTAATCAACCTTTACTCTGTGGCACTACCCGGTGCCACATACACACAGTAAGAGCTGGATATGGCTGGGGCTTCTTTCTGGCTTCCCTTTTTCTGCTCTCTTCAATAGACACTTCAAGAAAACTGACCTCCCTGTCCCTAATTTATATAAATATTTTTGTTACCGTCACTGTTTCCTATCATGAAAGGTAATCTTTAAGGCCTCATTTACAAAGGTGTACCTAGCTATACACCAATGCAAAGGGCTCTCTTTGCCTGCAAAGGATGCATAGGTGTTCTTATGTCTATTGGCTACTGGGGCACCAATGTTACAGCCATGTGGCTGCATGTACCCAAATGCACAGTCTGCATTCAGGGACATGCACCTGTGCAGCTGTCAAATTGAGACCAGCAGCTGTGTTCTTGCAGCTGCTGCATCCCAATAGACATGAATGGGACTGCCTGCACATGGTTGCATCAAACACATGTGCATCTCATGCAGGCAAAGATGGCCCTTGGTACAGGTGTACAGATAAGTATGCCTGTGTGAATTAGTTTGTTTTAGTATTGAAAAAAATTGGGAAAGATTAAACTCATTTTTTTCCCTGCTGTTTCTGAAGCCCTTTCAGAGATATGCCCTCAATTCATGTGTGGTCACAGAGACAGGAAGTGAGCAAAAGGCCCCCAAGGGCATCAATATTAATAGAGTATTTCTGCAAAGTAGACTGGATAAGGGTAAAAACCTCAGTCAGATGAGAACTCCTCACTTCCTGTGTGAATACAAATCGGGAACCTGCAGTCTCTCTAATTTTTTTAGCCTATCATTCATCTTGTGCATCAGGCTATCCTGCTTATTAAATGTTATGTTGTTTCCTTAATCCTTATTTGCTGGAGCCCGTTAAGTGGGGTCTCCAAGGCCTTGTTCACACCTATGGAGGTTGCAGCTTGCATATTCCAGGTGCATTTTGCGGTTCTTTCAAATGGTTTTTATTAAGATTTTGTCAAGTTACAAATATATAGTCGTTTGTTAAACTTGAAGAGGTAGACGCAGGTACCTATGTTTCAACACAAAGAGATAAAAAGAACAAAAAAAAAGTATATATGTAAAACCTTCAATTAGATTTATACATTTACCATGCCCAATCCACCCATCACTGGGTCATTTTGCATTTTTCAATACACATTTTTCCCAGGCCCTTTCCATAAAATGCACAGATGTGAATATAATCCATAGGAAATCATGTTAAATGGCCTTATAGCAGAAAATCACATACCAAGAAGCCCAAAAGTTACCCAGAAACAGTGTACATTTTTTTCCTAATCTGGCTACAATGTAACGTATACAACTCAGATTAATCAATTTACAGCAGGTCCAAAATTAAAATTCAGACTTTACACAAATCAGAAGAATATTCAGAGAGTCAAGGAATGACAGATTTCAACTACTTATGTATAACTCTGCCGTACTGTGAAGAGGATATAGGAAGCAAAATGTTGCAGTTTTGAGTTTTTTTTCCCCATCTTAAGGATTCTTAAAGTCACGTAAATACCAAAAATAGTAAGTGTTTTCACAGAGAGAAAGTTGTTATGTAGATATATGCACTGCTTCCCCTTTTTAATTGTTTAACACACACTAATTATTACACCAAGTTGATCTTTATCACATGCATATCTGAAAAACATCAAGGGCTGATTTACTGAAACTGGAGTGTGAACATTTTGGTGCAGCTGTGCATAGTAGCCAATCAGCTTCTAGCTTCAGCTTGTTCAATTAAGCTTTGACAATAAAACCTGAAAGCTGATTGGTTTCTATGCAGAGCTTTGCCAGATTTTGCACTCTCCAGTTTTAGTAAATCAACCCCAAAGTGACTATTGATCCTCTTTTCTAACTGTATTTGAACGGCATTAGCATTTTACGTTTAGACCCGAGTTATTTTCTAAGGCAGAAAATGTCCATACAGGGTAAATAACATCATAGCTATTTTTTTTAAACAACAAATACACTTCTCACTACATATATTTTCAGTTGCCAACTTTATTTGATAATGTTCAGAAAATTAAATGAAAATTCCAACGCAGAGATGAAAGAAAACATTTATTGAATCAATGTCAATACTTCTCTGTAATATCTACAAGCCAACACTGAACTGACTTTTTATTTCAAGAATGAACACAATGTACAAAAAGTATGCTTTGTTATAAAAATATGTCAATTATTTATTTATTTTTCTCTTGATCAAAGAATGTGAAAATATCTTTTTTGATAATCCCGCTCTTCAAACAGCTTGGTAGTAGGATGATAAAAAGCATGGCAAAGAATCCTGGCACAGTTTGATAATGTTTTTGTATTTTTCGCGGAACATTGTGTAAAATCACAACACAATACTGATATCTGATCGCACTTTTGAATAAATTGCAACAGAGTAAAGAAGCACCTAACTGTGTAAAGGAAGTCATTTTGCAAAAAATAAATAAAAAATATTCATTGGGAATATAGCCTACTGGTTGCATTTTGCAACTTAAGATAACGATCATGTGAACTGGCTTGTTTTGGCTGGATTGGGGTTAGATTGCACGTGTGCGGTCAAACTGTAGTCTTTAGGCCTAGTTCAAACCCAATCGATTTTCTGATTGAAGCTTGTAGCTCTAAAATTCTCAACAAGCCAAATCCTATTAGTTTTAATGGCCCCTGTTCACGTCTGAGCATTCTGTTGCCTGAAGCAGAATGTCTAAAGCTCAAAAAAGTACATAAGCTTCTTTTTGGGAGATTACACGTGTTTTTGTGGCCCCATAGACCTCAATAAAAACGTTGATTTGAGCGTTTTGTGCTCAGGTGTCAATGAAGCCTTAGGGATGCCTCTTGTCTGACCGGTAGGGTTATGTGTAAGCACCGATCATTGACACAAATGTTAATACTACAGTCGGATCTTCTGACCAGTGTCTAATAGCAGCTATATGCTCATCAGACCTTATTTCTAATAAATTAATCAATTCTTATAGGGCAAATTAATATTAAAAGATCTGTAGCAGCCACACATCATTCAGGATTACCTTACTTGAGATTTGAAAAGCAGCAGGAACCGAAGGGATCCCAAGGGGATCTTTGGTTTGCAGTGCTACTGTGAAAGATTTGTCAGTTCATGGCCATCTCTGACTATGCCAATATCATTATCCAGGCCTGTAGGAAAGCGGAAATCTGATGAGATTCTGTTTTAATCCCAGTTTCATTACTTTTTACACTGCCAAAACTTAACAGGCCAAAGAAACAAAAAAAATAAAAAAGTATAATCTCTCTATATGTTGTTTCTTCTAGATATGGTTTCAGCTACCTGAAATTGGATTGGCTTAGTATACTCTACTTATTTCTTTTTATACTATTGTATTAAATAAGCTGACACACGTTACCTAATGTTACAGAAATGAGCAATTAGCTAAAATCAGAGTAAATGTTTCCAATGGTTTGCTCACCTTCTATCATAATGGGTATTAGTGAAAATCACAAAATGGCTCAATTTACAGTGTTTAGGCAGTGGCTGTATTATAAACTTGACTACTAGGCACCTGGTAGGCCCCAGATTGAATATTATTGTTGCCACTGCAAGTTCGTATGGAATACGGTTTTGGCGTTTCTCACTGTTGCAATAAATTCACATCATTCTTTTCTTAACCTATTCTCTCTCTCCAAATGCCCATCTTTCTAGACTCTTTACAGACAGGGTTGTGGTTGGTAAGCTAGATTAGGATTTAACAGTACATTTTGGCTTTATGGTTCGTTAACTAGATTTACATTTTCAATACTGATGTGGACAAGGACACGCTTGACTTAAGTAAAAAATGTCCTAGTCCACAACATCAACTTGACTTTAAAAAACGGGACCAAACTACATGTACATCCATAGACAGTGCAATATATAATAAACTATTTTCACAATGCGTAAAAGACATACATGTTTCTGAACCTGAGCAGAAGACCTATTTTACAGACACTGTAAAACGTCACCCTGTATGTTAGATGCCAGTTTATCCACTTGTATTCTACCCTTGGAACATTCCGCATCCATGCTGCAGCACTTGAACAGTGTGCGAGCAGCTGGACTGATTCTAAAGCCTGTGTTCCCTTCAGCCTGAAAATGGTGGACTGCATGGAAACGTGCTAAACACAATGAAAGCGGTTAGATTAACATTGTAACTTAAGTTCATTCTTTTTCTTATGTCATATACTTTTCCCCCCCCCCATATAGGCTATTTTGCAAAAGAAAAATAAACTCACAGGGCACATTGTTAAAATTTATATAGAAATCACAGTTTGTGGTTAATGTCATTTTTTAAGCTTCACTTTCTAGAAAACAGCTCAAGCCAGGGGTGAACAAGGTGTGTCCAAATTGTGTTTTAAGCAACATCCATCATGCTTTACCACAACGACAGCTGAGGCCCTCATTGCCGACTCTTCATCTCAGACTATGGGCATCTTAACAGTCAGTTATTTGGTAAAAAGTCCCAATTCACTCTGTTAGCTGCACTCTGCTGTGCGGTAAACCATGTTGGTAGTTTGTAATCAGATGGCACGAGGCATTTGATGAGGGGAATACTGCCTGCATATCATTAAATGTTAAAGTAATATAGCAGGTAGTCTGACATGCACTAAATAATACCTAAACATAGGCATATGAATAGGTAAAAAGCAGGAATGTTTTATTTTTCCTATTTCGTCAGGGTATATATATTTTTTTCTTTTTACAGACAAAAGCACCAACACAACACTATAGGTTACTACACTTGTTTACAATCTCGAGGTCAGATCTTTCAAATAAATATATTGAACATTTACAGCAGAATTCCTTATGAGTGGAAGCAATTATTATTTATCATCATTGTCAATATTATTATTATTATTATAATGGTCGTCATTACCGAGATCAGTTTGGGTAGACCTAAAGTGACAGAATTCTAGAGTAACTAATCTAAAAAGTTCTTAGTCTTATTCTAAGAGGCTCGAGCATCCTGTTGCTTTAGGAGGGCATTTTGGCAGATTTTTCATCAGTCTTTTAGCAACAGATCAATTGTTTGGTGGGCCCATACCAGGCCACTGTACAAAGCAACATTACATCACATGCAAGTCATCTACTTCATGAACAGTCCAGTCGCAACTAGTATTGTGCTTGGAGATCCTGGGCATTCTCAACAACATTAGCGAAGGCCTGACTAGAACAAATGAACTAAAAAAAAAAAAAAAAAATGCAAAATTAAAGTAAAAAAGCAGGAGTGTAAAAGTGTGGGCCTGCAAATTGGATTCCTAATACATTTTGTTTGGCATAGACCAGGTGCCTTTTTTTTTTCCACCGGAAAGGCATGGCACTGCCTATAAATTATCCAGATCGTCAACACAGGTCATCATCTTGTTCCATCACATGGAAGGACAATGCATCATCTTGCACACAACGGAAAAAAACAAAAAAGTCACCAATGCAAAATGAGGGTGGTGAAGACAGAGGGAAGGAGTAGCTATAGACCATCCAGGAGACCCTAAAAAAGTCAGGAGATAAATTACCATTTATAACTTTGACAGGCAAAATGCTAATGCAAATAAAACAGGCAGGCATACTCAAGAGCTAACAAAAAGCTATTTTAACAATGGGAACTATAAAGAGTAACAGATGGTCATAAATACTTGACAATGGCATTCAGCACAGGGAATGCTAGTAGCTCTCGCTGCAAGACTTTTAGTTTAAAAGCAAGCGTCAGAGTATCAATGGCCCCTCTACTAGTAATCTTCCCCAGCTCATAATCCTAACCCGACCATGAAAAGTAACAGTTGCCAGATAGCTTGACCCCAACAGATAGGGGTCCAGCGAATCTGCATGTACAGGCAATTCTATCTTCTGAACACATGTTCTTCTATTGTGGGCAGCAGTAACATACTGCATTATGGCCACCACACTGAGCCAAGTAGCATAGGAAATAGATGTATTTGTAAAACGGGATACAATGTTACAAATCTAGTGAACTTTAGAGGAAACTAGCAAATGTATTTATTTGCCAATTCCTTTTAGGCCGGGTTCACACTGGTACGACATATACTCCGACTTTCGGAGCACATGTCGCATGACGTGTGTAAATCAATGATTCCAGTCTTAACTGGTCTGACACAAGTTTCCTGCACTACTTTGGTCCTACTTCAGCCCACTGAATATCACTGAGGTCAGATCAAAGTCAGATCCTTGTCCTAACCATCTGACTTGTGACATCCGACATGGTGATTACAGCAGCAGTAGAAGGAATTTGATTGGTCAAAAGGACAAGTCAGACCATCTCAAAGTTGGCCCAAAATCTTATCTCGTTCATTCACGTCGGGCCAAAGTAGGACCGAAGTAGCATAGCAAAGTACGATGACAGTCTTAGGCCGGGTTCACACTGGTACGACAAACACTCCGACATTAGGAGCTAATGTCGCATGACGTATGAAAATCAATATTTCCCTGAGAGCTGTCTTAACTGGTCCGACACATGTCGGTCCGACTTTAAAAAAAAAGTTCCTGCACTACTTTGGTCTGACTTTGATCCTACGTCAGCCAATTGAATATCATTGAAGTCGGATCAAAGTAGGATCCTTGTCCTAACATCCGACTTGTGGCATCCGACATTGTGATTACAGCAGCAGTAAAAGTAATTTATCTCACACTCAAAGAACAAGTCAGACTATCACAAAGTTGGATCAAAGTAGAGCTGCACGATTAATCGCGGAGAGAATCGCGATCTCGATTTTCCCCGCCCGCGATCTCCCCGAGGGATGACCCGCAATTCTTCTGTTTCATGGCTGGTTCCATGTAACCAGCGTGGAACGCAAATGGCGCCTATATCGGAACCGACGTCAGCAGCCTGCGCCGCTGGATGGATGCCTGGGCTTCACTTGCAGATCTGTACAACTGCAGTGTGTATCCATGCGCCACCCAGTGGTTGCCGGCGGTACTGCTTCTGATGTATTAAACTTTCTCACAGTTCTGTACAACTGTGTGTATCCATATGCCACCCAATGGTTGCTGGCGGTACTGCTTCTGATGTATAAAAAAAAGAGACCAGTGATATGTCTATAATGTTAAAGATCATATAACTCAAATTTGATTCTGCTTTTTTCATAGGAGTTATATGGTCTTTAACATTATTGACATATCACTGGTCTAGTAAACAAAAAATGTAGCGCTAAAAACCAAAAACTCCAGAGTATGTGATACCATGTGAGGTGACAAGGTTCGTATGAAAGTGCATATACATAAACCACTGACATATAAATGTAAATAGCTCAAACAGTGCTTGATGCAAAAGAAAAAGTCTATATTACAAAGTAGAAACAATCAATTGAGGGATGAGTGCAGGGAAAACAGATGAGCTGCTATCCGTTGATTGGGATACAACAGGTGCACAAGTTGTCTGTAGCACTCTATGAGGATCACAATCACATCAAGGTAGGTAGTGGATGAAATACGCTTACCGGATGGGTTGGACTCTACTACTGTACAGCAAAGAGTCAGCCAGACATAGTGGTCTTTGGAAACCGGGACCACTCAAACCGGAATGGGACCATAAGCGAGACTGGAACTCCAAATTGACATGGACGGCAGGAACCAGCAGAGCTTGAATGATTGAATTCAAGCTCTGCTGGTTCCTGCCGTCCATGTCAATTTGGAGTTCCAGTCTCGCTTATGGTCCCATTCCGGTTTGAGTGGTCCCGGTTTCCAAAGACCACTATGTCTGGCTGACTCTTTGCTGTACAGTAGTAGAGTCCAACCCATCCGGTAAGCGTATTTCATCCACTACCTACCTTGATGTGATTGTGATCCTCATAGAGTGCTACAGACAACTTGTGCACCTGTTGTATCCCAATCAACGGATAGCAGCTCATCTGTTTTCCCTGCACTCATCACTCAATTGATTGTTTCTACTTTGTAATATAGACTTTTTCTTTTGCATCAAGCACTGTTTGAGCTATTTACATTTATATGTCAGTGGTTTATGTATATGCACTTTCATACGAACCTTGTCACCTCACATGGTATCACATACTCTGGAGTTTTTGGTTTTTAGCGCTACATTTTTTGTTTACTATTCTTGCTGGCTTTGTTTGTTTGTATGTAGCAGCTAGACATTTCGTTTCTGAACTAGCGCAGTTTTTTCTTTATATCACTGGTCTGTTTTTGATATATTCATATTTTCAGATAAATCACAGGTTTATTTATATATTTATTTATTTGGGCGGGGGGGGGGGGGGGGGTTCTGGCATTCAGTTTTTGAGAATCGTGATCTTTAGTCCAAGCAAAAGAATCGAGATTCTCATTTGGACTAGAATCGTGCAGCTCTAGATCAAAGTAGTATCTTGTTCATGAAAGTCGGACCAGTGTAGGACCACTGATGTCGCAGAGCAAAGAAGGATGAAAGTTGTATGACTGTCGTGTCATACCAGTGTGAACCCGGCCTAACAATAGTCCTGTCCTACCAGTGTGAACCTAGCGTTATACAGAATTGGCATGTTGTGTGTTTTGTTGTATTTTCTATGACCCTCACCGCCATCTTGTGCTCATAATAAAAAGAACATTTGTGCACAAGAAAAATAGCTTAAAAGCAGAGCTCCAGACGCCCCCCCCCTCCAAAAATTAAATGTCAGCAGCTACAAATACTGTAGCTGCTCACTTTTAATATTAGGATACTTACCTGTCCGGGGAGCCCAAGATGTCGGCACCCCAGACGATTTTTCAATTGACTCTCTGGGGGTGCAGCCACCATTCCTTTTAAGGGAAACTGGCAGTGAAGCTTTGCGGCTTCACAGCTGGTTCCTTACTGCGCATGTGCAGAGCACGCTGCGGCAGTGGAAGAAGGAGGGGGGCAAAACTTCTTGGTCAATCTCGCCGTGGCAAGGTCTCCCGGAAGTGGTCAAAAAACAGGTACCTGCTCCCTCCTCCCCCCTGAAAGATTCCAAATATGGCAGCGGAAGGATGGAAGAAGCAAACAGATTTAAGATTCACTTTTGACCAATTTAAATGATGAGCACAAGTGGAGATTTACCACACACATGGAGACAATGTAGTTATATAGATTTGGGAGTGCGAGCAATATATGATATTCAAACTGAATATTAGTATCTTTTACACATGGTGCCTAATCTCAATCTGCCATGTATTACAATTTATCACAATGATTCTTCAGTGTTTTCATATTTTCTTATTACTTTAACAGCTACTAGGGGCACAATTTAAAACCTGCTGCCCTGTAATTTGTTTTCATGGTGTCATAAAAAACAATTAAATGAAGTAAAAGTTAACTTTTGATTTTAGGTCTGCTTTAAACAAACCAGTCATGTTTGGGACTTTGCAAGAATATGAAAATTTTGTGTTAATTATTATAATTTTGCGGGCTTCCATATAATCGAACACATAAGAGTGCACTTAATTAGCTTTTCTTACTTTGGGGTCAATTTACTAAAGATTACTGCATGCGATAACATAGTCACAGGACCCATTTGCATACATTATCGCATGCAGTTAAAAAATTTCGAATTCACACACACACAAAAAAAAAAACAATTATGCGATATTTAACGCAAAATGAAAAATGCAGGCCAGCTCCTTAACAATGGATGACTCATCAGCTGTCAGCAGGTTTCCTGCTGACAGCTGATGGCAAAACAAACAAACAATATAAACAAAACACATGTAGACAATTAAAAATTCTTAAAAAAAAAAGCATCATGACAGAAAGTAAAAAATATATATATATTTTTTTCAAAGTTTTTTTTTGATTATAGCGCAAGAAATGGACTCGGTGGTGATCAAATACCACAAAAAAAGCTCTACTATACACCATAATGATGGAGGGAGGGGGGGGCTTTCTGGTTTTGAAGGATGCCATCAGGAGAAGCCTCTCTGGCCACAATATAACCTTTCTTAATGGGTTTTGTTATTAGGTATGTGATAAGAGCCACCAAGCACGATGTATATTGCATTTCTGTGTCAACAATCTTCTGATGACTATCTGAGCATAATGTTCTGTATGCCGTTTTGGAAAAGTAATAAAAACTATTGGAACAAAAAAAAAAGGAAAATAATAAAGCTCTACTTGTGGGGAAAAAAAAAAGAACAAATTTTGTTTGGGTATAGTGTCAATCAAAATAAATGTCCTCGGTGTAGATCTATTGTCTTAAATAACTAAGGAGCGTGGCCACCTGACGACAAGCTACTTTGGGGGAAGGGGGGGGGATCACACTGCCTCCCAGCTGCTAAAAGTACGTAACAGCATCTAATAACTAAAGTTGGCTGCTTAGAGAAGTATAAACAACCCCAGGACCCTGCAATGATACGGTTATGTACACTCAAAAGCTGGATGACAGGGTATGAGCTTGGGCAGCTGACCACAAGCAACTGTCAGTCCGACCCAAGCTCAAGATTGTGACTGAGAGAAAACGGGTAAAGCTTAAAAGACGACAAATAAAAACCTTTCTTAAAGCAGAACTAAAGTCTCGCTTTCAAGATATGCAAGCAGACTCTTTATTGCAGAGGAGACATACAATGTCTCTTCTGCAATAAAAGAAACCTACCTGCTTGCTTGCAGTCTGCTTGGGAATATACGCAAACACAGCTCAGTTTACATTCCGGCACAGCGCCTGTGTGCCAGGATGACTGCACTCCTGTGCATGCGCAGGAGAGAAGCTATCCTGTGCTGGTCAATGAAGGTTTCGGGGAGTTTAGCTCCACTTTCAGTAAACCTTAACAATTGTCACAACTTCAGATTGTGTCTTATGTTCAGCTATGACTGTCTCTCTTTCAGATGATACAATATATCCTCTTTACAACAGGTCTTTGGCCAAGCCTCCCTACAGATTTTTCTAAAATAAGTAAAACAGAGATTTATAACATACTAACCAGGAAATACTAAGGTTATCCAGCCTTTGTATCCACCAGCTGCAGCTGGACATTTGATGACATGTTGCCACTATAACCACCCTTTGACTGCATTTGGTTTTGGATGGAACTCACCTATAACATACCAGAGAGAACAAAAAGTTAGTGTCCTTACCATTACAACCAACAGGTAGAAGCTGAGGTCCACATACTATAGAATTACACGATGACACAGACTATGTTATACAAAGAATGACATAAAGGATCTAAGTATAGCATATTGGAATATAATAAAATAACTAGTGTCAGCATGATACATACTGTGTAATTTCCATAATTGTTCAATAAGTAATTTAGTGAAATAACCATTTCACACATCATAAAAGTTAGACATTTCAGGGTTCAGAAATTGAAATCTTAACTACTGTCTAGCAATGTCAGTTTAAAGTGTTATCTTCTTTAATAAACATAAGAAAACTCAAAAAGTGTTTTAGTAAACCAGCGTAATAATAGAGCCATAGTGGTCAATTCACGAAGAGTTAAAAAAAAAAAAAAAAAGAGTTAAAAAAATGCGTTAAAATAAAGCTTGCGGTAAACCAGTTTTGAAACTGCAATTCACTAAGAATTTTGCGTTAAATACCAAATAAGGTATTTGTTCTATTTAGAAGTAATAACCACAATATTTAATGCAGTAATTTTCCCACTGAGAGCTGAATGTAAAAAAAACAAAAAAAACAAACCGCACAGGATCCAACCCCACTGCAAAAAATAAATAAAAAGGCAGGTCAGAAAATGGGGGGGGGGGATGAGCCTCCATACCAGGCCACATGCCCTTAACATCAGTGGGTGGGCACTCTGGGGTGGGGCAGCCCACTCCAAAGCACCTTGTCCTCATGTTGATGGGGACAAAAGCCTCATAACCCTGGCGGGTGGTTGTGGGGGTCTGCGGGCTTATCAGAATCTTGAACCCTCTTTTAACAAGGGGGCCCCCAGATCCCACCTCCCCCTCCCTACGTGAATGAGTACGCCCAGCCATTCACAAAAAAATATAAAAAAAATCTAAAAGTAATAAAACACAGACGGTTAAAAAAAAGTCATAAAAAAAAAAAAAAAATGAAAAAAACAGTACCCCTCATGTAAATCTGTCGTCACACCGCCCGCCAACCCGGAAAAGAGAAAAATAAATGTTCCCGTCATCCATGAAAGCCGATTGCCCACTACAGGCTCTGCAGTTTGACAGTTCTTACATTAGGTAAGGGGGGAGGTCACCTGGCGACATCACTTGGTGGTACTACCCCCTTGTGATGTCACCGACCCAGCATGCAATGGTATTTGTTAAAACTAAAACAGCATGGGGGTCAGGGGGACAAATACCACATGTGATTCTGCTGCAAAACCCTGAACATTTTTTTACTCTCTAGTTTGTTTGTGAATTGAACTTAAGAGCTTTTTAAATATTTACAGACACATTTTTAATTTTGCAGTAAATACCGCATTCTTATTATTATTTTTTGTGAATTAGAATTTATTACATAGTTATAGTGATATTGTGATAGTTATGCAAAGGAGTGACATGACTGTGTTTTCACATGCAGTAAACGTTAGTGAATTTACCCCATAGTGTTGTACTTCGAGTAGAACTGAGAGCAATTTTTTCTCCATTTTGGTTATAGTAACCCCTGACAGTTTTTTTTTATGCCACCTGTGTCCTATAGGGGATATTTTCCTTCACTTCCTGAATGATAGCTACAACAGGAAGTGAGTGAAATCCCTGGTAGTCACCAGGGTGAAAAGAACCAGTATCCCCATTGGAAAATGTCCCTTCCAATTCTGTTCTGGTGACCAAAGTTTCGGATTTTCTTCCACTTTGGTGATAACAGTCACCAGGACAGATAGAAAGGTTAAATCTCACCAACAGGCACACAGCCAGCTAAAAAACGTGGTAGGTGTTATAACAGAATGCGACTCCACTCTATCAAAAACAAAAAAATGGCTTCAGTTACAGTTAGAAGAATTCCCAGGAAGTGAACTTGAACACCCAGATGTCAGTGGAACGTTAAAGACAGTTATTATGAGGCCACTGATACATGTTACAGGTAGATACAGTTGTGCGCATAAGTTTACATACCCTGGCAAAGTTTATGATTTCTTGGCCATTTTTCAGAGAATATAAATGATAACACAAAAACTTTTCTTTCACTCATGGTTAGTGTTTGGCTTAAGCTATTTATTATCAATCAACTGTGTTTACTCTTTTAAAAATAATAATGGCAAGAGAAACTACCAAAATGACCCTAATCAAAAGTTTACATACCCCAGTTCTTAATATCGTGTATTGCCTCCTTTAACATCAATGACAGTTTGAAGTCTTTTGTGATATTTATGGATGAGGCTCTTTATCTTCTCAGATGGTAAAGCTGCCCATTCCTCTTGGCAAAAACCCTCCAGTTCCTGTACATTCTTGGGCTGTCTTGCCTGAACTGCACGTTTGAGATCTCCCCAGAGTGGATCAATGAAATTGAGATCAGGAGACTGAGATGGCCACTCCAGAACCTTCACTTTATTCTGCTGTAGCCAATGACAGGTCGACTTGGCCTTGTGTTTTGGATCATTGTCATGTTGGAATGTCCAAGCACAGCTTTCTGACTGATGAATGCATACATGAATACATACTGCATTTATCCTGCAATCAATTTTGACCAAATTTCCTGTGCCTTTGTAGCTCTCACATCTCCAAAACATCAGCGATCCACCTCCGTGATTCACAGTAGGAATGGTGTACCTTTCATCATAGGCCTTGTTGACTCCTCTCCATATGAAGTGTTTATGGTTGTGGCCAAAAAGCTAAATTATGGTCTCATCACTCCAAATGACTTTGTGCCAGAAGGTTTGAGGCTTGTCTCTGTGCTGTTGTAAGCGGGATACTTTGTGGCATTTGTGTAGTAATCGTTTTTTTCTGGCGACTCGATCATGCAGTCCATCTTTCTTCAAGTGCCTCCTTATTGTGCATCTTGGAACCGCCACACCACATGTTTTTAGAGCGTCCTGTATTTCACCTGAAGTTATTTGTGGGTTTTTATTTGCATCACAAACAATTTTCCTGGCAGTTGTGGCTAAAATTTTAGTTGGTCTACCCGACCGTGGTTTGGTTTCAACAGAACCCCTCATTTTCAGCTTCTTGATTAGAGTTTGAACACGGATCGGCATTCTCAATTCCTTGGATATCTTTTTATATCCTTTTCCTGTTTTATACAGTTCAACTACCTTTTCCCGCAGATCCTTTGACAATGCTTTTGCTTTCCCCATAACTCAGAATCCAGAAACGTCAGTGCAACACTGGGTGAAAGATGCAAGGGTCTGTCAGGAGTCCAGAAACTCATTGACCCAATTACATACACAAACACTAATTACAAGCAAACAGATCACAGACGAGGATGGCTACTTACCTTTAATAGCCATTCAAACCCCTTTGTGTCAACTTGTGTGCATGTCATCAGGCCAAAATCACCAGGGCATGTAAACTTTTGATCAGGCTCATTTGGGTAGTTTGCTGCGATTATGATTTAAAAAGAGTAAACACAGTTGATTGATAATAAATGGCTTCAGCCAAATACTAACGATGAGTGAAAGAAATGTTTTTGGGTTATCATTCATATTCTCTGAAAAATGGCCAAGAAACCATAAATTCTGTCAGGGCATGTAAACTTATGAGCACAACTGTATATCCCTGGTGGCCCAGTGGCTTTTTACTGACGGTAAAAAACAGTGAGTGAATTTCAATCACCTACCTGTTTGCTCGGCACTGCTTTGGCGTTATAAAAATTTTGGAATTTCCAATACTATAGTGAGGGATATTGTAGTCCCTGCATAATACATCACTGCAGCAGGCAGTTGCATGTTTTGTTTACCATACATAATAATTGTGCATTTTGTACAACTACTGGCTCACCTAACACAACACTTTCTCTGTTACAGCACACGTCCCTTTAACAGTAGTTGCTAAATATATCCTGAATGGCTCACCACACATCCCCTCACCTAGGGAGATAAGCTCTATCTTGCCTTTGTTGAGGACAGAAGAGATTAACAAGCAGGCCTACATGATTGCACAACTCCTGTGCAACAGGAAGATTACCATTAAGATGTGTACAATTTTTACAACACTGAAATTACTCGTCACTAATGGAATGCAACTTAATTAAGTCATTATCTAGTTTTTAACGCAGCAAAAGAGGCAGAGACATCGGAATTTTTGCAGATCTAGACTGTGCAACTAAACAGCATCCTTCAGAGGGCAGTCTAAACTAGGTTTAAAAAAAGCAAAAAAGCAGGCCTTGTACAAACAGGTAGACGTGTTTACACAGGAATGAAAAGGAGTCATTTAGGTACTCAGACGTCATTAGCTTGCCTCGATAAAGATCAGCGCAAGGAAAATATTGTTAATTGCAATTAATGCTCTTCATCTTCCATAAAAAGTATTCATCACAGGTCCTCATACACGACCAGTGTACAGCCTAAAGCAGTATTAAGGTAAAATGTATTAAAAATAACAGGCAGGGATTTTATAACAGAAGAGACCCTCATGCTCTCCCGCCTGTCATAAATGCCTCCCCTGGCCTGTCAGCAGTAATTTTATCTGTGCCGGGCATGTACAGCTCAGACCACATTATTGTTACCTGCCCTGTGCCATGGCGAGGTGACCCCCCTTCGGCATGTACGCGAGTGAGGTCATCGTGGCCCAGCCCATCAAGCGTTCGGAGAATGTGAACTCAGAAGGAAGACCGATCAAAGATGGAAGCGCCCAAAACGCACAAAGGTGGATGACAGCACAGTGCTTGTTTAACAGGCAAGTCTGTCATAAAGTGAAAAAATAGGGTGCATACTAGCGCATTATGGCGTAAACCACCTGGGTGCCCATAAAAAAAAAAAAAAAAAAAAAATAATGTGCGCTCTCTACCGCTTTAAGATGCTCCTCCAAGAGGAGCTCCAGGCTCCTTTAGAAAAAAAAGAACAAATACTATAGCTGCTGACTTTTAATATTAAAGTGAGAGAGTGTGGGGGTCGTGGCGCTGTCTCAGCTGGAGGCCAAGTATACCGGAACAGTGGTACGTGTTAGACTTGTATGTGATCCAGGTATGGGTTAAGAACTAGTGGATCTAATCAATAGAAGTGCCTCAATAAACTTCATATGTGATTGAGTATAAATGGTGTGTATTATAACACTCAGACAGAATATGCTGTTTGAAAAAATAATAATAATGTGCACCAGTGATGGTACAAGTAAGTGTGACACTCAGTCACAGGTAGTGGTATAACACCAAGTGCACTATAACTGTGTTGTCTCCAGCCGCTTGACTTTCACCTCCTTAGGTTCTCTGGATAGATGTTCTAGTCCAGGTGGTTCAGGTCCTCTTAGCTGTCCAAGTTCCTCCAGGGAAAAAAATAATCTCACATAGCGTAGTATGTTCAAAAACCAAGGGGTAATTTATTCGCACAGCCACAAGAACTGGCGTGCACAAAAAGCAGGTGAATACAAAAATACAGAAAATAAAACTAGAACCAAGGTTCCAATAGAACGGTTAAAATAAAGTAAATAAAAACAAAGATAATTGCACATGTGCGAAACATGCTGTGCTTTGTGAATGGCCTGGTGGCAGGGGAAGGAGAATCTCGATACAGCCATTGGCTCCCACTGCTGTCAATCACAGCCAGTGAGCAGGGGGTGGGGCTGAGACATGCTGTGCATGCTGGCTTAGGAGCGAGTCTACACAAGTGCTATAGCAAGCAGGTTGCAATGAGAGGCAAGGCCAGGAGCATCAGTGAGGGACCCAAGTAGGGGAGGATCAGAGTTTCTTTGTGTATAACCGTTGCACAGAGCAGGCAAGTATAGAAGTTTTGTTCTTTTTAAAAAAAAAAATTGGAGGGTTTACAATCACTGTCTAAATAAATCTTAATAATGGCGTGTTGGGTCCAATCAGTTACTTTGTCAAGCGGGAACTTTACTGCAGGCAGAAATCCATTGCAAATGACAATAATTAATATCATTCATTTATACAACCATGGGTTGACCCCAGGCTTACAGAAGTACCAGTAATTACTTACTGAATTCATTCCACTAAATACATCTCCAGATCCTACATGTGCAGTATGAACAAAGTTTGTTGGTTCTCCAATCATACTTCTGTCAATCCGCCGCCGCCTTTTCTGGAAGCAAAAAAAGAAAAGCATATATAAATATAATAATGTACATCTCATTTGAGTACAACAAATATGGAGAATGCACTTCTGCACAGTGCTATAACCTCATAAATAACACAAAAGGTGCTTAAAAAATATTTGTTTTTATGATTTTTTTTTTACCTAAAAAGACATCTATCTTTCCGACCAGGTTTCAGATTACACCTATATTTAAAGTTGAACTTTAGGGAGGGAGGTTTAAACCCCCCTGTCAGATTTTATTTTTTGCCATCTGTGTCCCATTGAGATTTCCCTTCACTTCCTGTCCCATAGCCAAAACAGGAAGTAAGAGGAAATCCCTAGAAATTAAGGGAGTCCCTTGGTGCCCCACTGGTCAGCAGACCCAATGTCCCCATTGGAAGATTTTCCCTTTATTACTTTTCTGGAAAAAAAAATAGGGATTTTTTTTTTCTTTTGCAAAATGTGGACTATGTCTTTAATGAGTACTTTTGTCCATTGTAAGTTTTCTCCTGAGCCTGCAATTCCACTTTAAACTAAGCCGACATTCATTTTAACTGTTTGAAGAGGAGTAATGAAAACAGTAAGGAAATAATGGCATGCAATGTTTCTTCTCTGACAGAGTAACGCATAGCATTTGTGTATGAACAATAAACATATGTAAATAAAATGAATATTTGAAACCCAGTACGACTAGACCCACCGGGCACAAAGCCAACCATACCAACACACTTAGGTCATAGAGTATAATTAAAACACGTCATACTACTATCCAACATTGTACAAAATTAAATTATATCCTGTTGTGTTACTCAGATACCAAACAATGGCAAATCGGTCATTAAATACAAATACAAGATATGAACCCGAATACCTTGACAATGAGAGAAATTATGGGGCAGATTTTAACAGCCTGTAGAAGCTAAACTAGAATTTATTTATTCGTTTAGGTGTTGGTTTTTATTGGGATTCACAACTGATATTTAGTTATTATTACTGTACACTAAACGCTTTAAAATAAATCAATGTAGGTTTTGTCATGTTAATGATGAGTGTTATTAACCACTTCAGCCCCGGGTCCA
Organism: Rana temporaria; assembly: GCF_905171775.1. Classification (NCBI taxonomy): domain Eukaryota; kingdom Metazoa; phylum Chordata; class Amphibia; order Anura; family Ranidae; genus Rana; species Rana temporaria. The sequence goes on along the minus strand of NC_053489.1, from coordinate 258,274,277 downwards.
TTTCCCCGGCGAAATGATCGTTACACTTTTTGCGATTTGGCACAGCATCGCTTTAACTGACAATTGCGCGGTCGTGCGACGTGACTCACAAAAAAAATTGACGTCCTTTTTTCCCCACAGATAGAGATTTATTTTGGTGGTATTTGATCACCTCTGCGGTTTTTATTTTTTGTGCTATAAACAAAAATAGAACGACAATTTTGATAAAAAAGCAATATTTTGTACTTTTTGGTATAATAAATATCCCAGATTTTTTTAAAAAAAAGCTATTTTTTCCTCAGTTTAGGACTTTAAAAAAAAAAAATGTTATCCTCAGTTTATTTTTGGTAACAAAAAAAAAAAAGCATTAAGCGTATATTGTTTTGCGCAAAAGTTATAGCATCTACAAAATAGGGGGTAGTTTTATGCCATTTTTATTATAATTTTTTTTTTACTTGTTATGGTGGCGATCTGTGATTTTTATCGTGACGGCGACATTATGGCGGACACTTTTGACACTATTTTGGGACCATTCACATTTATACAGCGTATAAAAATGCATGGATTACTGTATAACTGTGACTGGCAGTGAAGAGGTTAACCAGTAGGGGGCGCTGAAAGGGTTAAGTGTGTCCTAGGGAGTGATTCTAACTGTTAGAGGGCGTGGCTTACTGTGACACGTTACTGATCGCTGCTCCCGATCAGAGGGAGCAGACGATCAGTGTTGCAAATCATGAATCCCTCACCCATACACATAACCTAATGAAGGCTGTAAGAATTGAGAATGGAGCTGTGAAGCTGTGACAGGCAGAAATATTTTGCACACCGGTATTTTAGAAGCCGACAGGTTTTGGCCTTTTGACTAGATCTGTTGGCTTGCGGTCATGTAGAACTTTGATACTTAAAGAAAACCTACTGAAAGAAGCCTGTTGTGTATGAATAGTTTTAGAGTTTTCCATTTCTGTTACTTTTCATTTCAGAGCCAACGCCTAAACACAACATCCTTTTCCTTTTTTATTGCATCGCTGTCTAAATGTCCAACTCTGTCATTTGCTCGCCCCCAAACGCAAGTTCACCCTAGATGAATAAAGTATGTCAGGCTCACACCTGCAATTACAGGAGTCTTATTTGTATGGACTCGTTACAAATCGTCTTGCCAAATATTGCTAATAAGGGGAAGGCAGCTGAGCAGTCTGCCAAAATATAACCTTCAGCTACCTGTCAGCGTTATAACAGCAAGACAGACACCTCCACCCCATCCATTCTACATTTCTGAAAACTGCAGACATAACTAATCAGCTCAGAGGGAAAGAATGTAAAAGCCACAGCAACCGAGCAGAATGCTTGGCCGCCATGCAAAAGCGAGTGCAGAAAATAGTGTATACAAGCCACGGCAACCAAGGTGTAGGAAAAGGGTGTACCCAAGCCACGGCAACAAAGGTGTAGGAAAAGTGTATACCAAAGCCACGGCAACCAAGGTGTAGGAAAATGGTGTACCCAAGCCACGGCAACCAAGGTGTAGGAAAAGGGTGTACCCAAGCCACGGAAACCAAGGTGTAGGAAAAGTGTATATCAAAGCCACAGCAACCAAGGTGTAGGAAAAGGGTGTACCCAAGTCACGGCAACCAAGGTGTAGGAAAAGTGTGTACCCAAGCCACAGCAACCAAGGTGTAGGAAAAGTGTGTACCCAAGCCACGGCAACCAAGGTGTAGGAAAAGTGTGTATCCAAGCCCTGGCAACCAAGGTGTAGGAAAAGTGTGTAGCCAAGCCACGGCAACCAAAGTGTAGGACAAGTGTATACCCAAGCCCTGGCAACCAAGGTGTAGGAAAAGTGTGTACCCAAGCCACAGCAACCAAGGTGTAGGAAAAGTGTGTACCCAAGCCCTGGCAACCAAGATGTAGGAAAAGTGTGTACCCAAGCCCTGGCAACCAAGGTGTAGGAAAAGTGTGTACCCAAGCTACGGCAACCAAGGTGTAGAAAAAGTGTGTACCCAAGCCCTGGCAACCAAGATGTAGGAAAAGTGTGTACCCAAGCCACGGCAACCAAGGTGTAGAAAAAGTGTGTACCCAAGCCCTGGCAACAAAGGTGTAGGAAAAGTGTGTACCCAAGCTACGGCAACCAAGGTGTAGGAAAAGGGTGTACCCAAGCCATGACAACCAAGGTGTAGTTCCATTGCCGTGACTTTGCCTAGGCTGAGAATAGGTCATCACTTTGCTGCGGGCAAGAGGAAGCATTTCTTTAATCTTCCTCCCCCAAGTGATCAGACTGAAACTAACTTTTTAGCAAGTCATACAGAGAAGGCCTGTGTCAGTTATTTTTGTCAGACACAAAAACCATTTACATGATTATATCATCTTTGAGCCAACATCTTAGTCCAGAAAGTTGATGCTGAGCATGGATCACACCTGAAAGCTTTGTAAAGATAAGTACTGCGAGTGCTGTTAGAGATATTAAATTCCTGAAAATATTACACCTTGACATAACTTTGTACGCATGCTAATAACAGATATAAACCTATCGGATGCTAGGTACTATTAAACTGAACACTTTGAGAGAATTAACAAAAAGTGGTGCAATCGTAATGCTTTTCTAAACTTTGAAAACATTGCTGCTCCTAATCAACAAAGCCTCTTTGTTAATTATGACTGATCTGTTATGTGTTCACTCTGAAATAGAAAGTGGCATGGGTCGCAGAAAGGCCTAAACCAGGTTTATCTGTTTAATGTTGCGCATGGCACTTCAGACAGCTTCCTGCACCAGGTTTCTGACGTAAAAAGCTTAGTTAAAGGAGAAGTCCAGCCTGAGCTTTTTCGGATGGGCTTCTCTTCTGGTTTACAGGAGTGCAATTCGTTTTGCACTTCAGTGACCTGTTTTCAGCGGAGAGCGGTCTGAAGTCCGCTGACGTCACTGCCATCAGTTGGGATCCGCCAGCTGCCTGGATTGATGACAGTCTCAGCGAGCCACTGAGACGGCCACCCCCCGCCCCTCCACTGCTCAGCGTTCCAATGAGCGCAGAGAAGTAGAGCAGAAGCCATCCCCCATACACACAGTCGGACTTTTTGCCAACAAACTTCAAAATGAGCAAGTTTTCCAAAAAATCCGACCGTGTTTACGCTCCATCGGACAAACTTTTTCGGTTTTCATCGGACAAAAGTTCGCTCTGCAAACTATTTTCTAACATTGCATCCAGCATACTAACGACATTTACAGTATGCAGGTCTTTTTTTTTTTTTTAATCGCCGTACATACCGTTATATTGTGATTTTCTCCCCGGCTTCTGATTCCCGCTGGACTGGGCGTTCCTATCCCTGGGTTAGATGATTGACGTCTGGTGAAACAGTTCCCATGTCGCACAAGGCGCGTCACCAGATTTCCGTAAATAGCCGAGCTGCGAGTCGGCGCTATACGGCACCTGTGCCCGCCGTGTAGAGCTGACTGCGCAGGCGCCGTATAGCGCCGACTCGCAGCTCGGCTATTTACGGAAATCTGGTGACGTGCCTTGTGTGACATGGGAACCGTTTCACCAGACGTCAATCATCTAACCCAGGGATAGGAACGCCCAGTTCCGTGGGAATCAGAACCCAGAAGCCGGGGAGAAAATCACAATATAACGGTATGTACGGCGATAAAAAAAAAAAAAAAAGAAAAAGACCTGCATACTGTAAATGTCGTTAGTATGCTGGATGTAATGTTAGAAATAGTTTTTAGGGTGAACCCCCACTTTAAAATCAACCAACAATAGCAGAAGTTGACCAAAGGGTGGCGGTAAAGAGCAGAAAAACCATGTGATGTTGGGAAAGTTTGCAGAAAAGTCCTGCCGCGTGTATGCTACGGGTAAGGGATGTGGCTTACCAGCTCTATGTGTGTCTAAGCACGCACACAGCCCAGTTCAGGAGCAGGCCTACATGGGTGCCATCTTAGCACCAAGCTTGCCTGGGGGGGGGACCACTCAGAGGAAGGAGAAGTGGACAGCACCGATGGGAGTCCGCCAAAGAGGAGGCAAGGGGCCGCTTTATGCAATATTGTTCCATAGAGTGGTAGGAATAACATATTTTTATTAGGTTTTTAGCAAATAAAAAAGTCTTTAATATCACTTTAAACATGAAGGATTTATTACTACTTTAAGCTTGCTTTATGTCCTCAGATTAGTACCAGGGTCACTGCAATCCATTTAGCGGAAATCCTGACCTCAACCTGATAGAACTCATTTGGGATGAATTAGAGTGCAGACTGCGAACCAGGCCTTCTCTCCAACCAACATCAGTGCCTGACCTCACAAATGCACTTCTGGAAGAATGGTCAAACATTCCCATAGATCAGTGGTTCTCAACCTTTCTAGTGCCATGACCCCCTTGATCAACCAAATTAGGTGCTCTTGATCAAGGTCATCTAACTGTGGGGGACTTTTAATGGCAACTATAATCACAGGCAGTGTTACTGTGTCTCCGGGTTCATGGTGTCTCGTAGGAGTGACCCATATGCCAAAATCAGGAGATGGGGTCTCCTCCAGCCCCTTCCACTTCACATTCCTCACCAGTCAGCTGACCTATAGTCTCTGCCCCCCCCCCCCCCCCGTCCATGCCGTCAACTGAATGGGCAGCTGCAAAGAGGCTGAGTGGGCGGGCTCCAGGAACAGCCCTGTTGGCCGGCCGCGAAAATGCTGGTAAAGCGGCGTGGGGTTCAGGAAAAGCCTGGGATTTGGTGACCCCTGGCAAATCATCATTTGACCCCCGAGGGGAACCACTGCCATAGACATACTTCTAAACCTAAACCTTGTGGACCTCTTTCCCAGAAGAGTTGAAGCCTACGGACCAAGACTGGAATGCCAATAAAGTTCATGTGCGTGTAAAGGCAGGCGTCCCAATACTTTTGGTAATGCAGTGTACCAGTAAACTAATCTGAGACTAAAAAAAGAAAATTTTAATTATAAGACCCCTACTGACTGTTAATTTAGACCTTTATAGTAAATATGTCTCCATTCATGAGAGCACTGCAGCACAGCACAGAGAATTGTGGACAGTAGTTGATATGTGTAGCCCTGTCACAGCTGGTGGAAAGTTACCACAGTCACCTCAGTCAGAGGTGAGCCAGTTGGCTTCAGTATGCCGCTGGTCAGGCATGTCACTGACAAGATACAAAACATACGCATAGGATATTGCTCTACTTTGCAAAACAGAACGCAAGCCAGCGATTGTAACATGAGAAAATGCAATGTGTCGCTGACCCTGTGCAGAGGTGCTTCCTCACTACTCAACTTTTCCTAGAAGAGACCACACTCTCTACCATTGCTGCCAAAGATAAGAGGATATACCTTTACATAAGAGACGCTATTACCAAACACCAGTGTTTTTCACAAGTCACTGGATAACAAGATTAACCGCACTGACAAAGACTTATTACTTTGCATAGGGCAGTTCCACTTCCCACCGACTGGCTTCAGGCCTTCCCCTGGCCAACAGCTGTATGTCATCAGTATGGATTTCACTATTGATTGACAGCATTAACACATTTGCTTACAAAACCTAATTGAAAGCAAAAAGGATGCTGTCTAAACCAGTTAGCTCATTTCAGCATGGAACAGAACGGCCAATAAATTAACATTTGGATGCTACTTACGGGCTGCGGCTGTTCTGCGATGCAGCAGTTGAAACACAACCAAAATTCACTCATTGCTAAAAGTCCAAAAAAGCTAGTGTGGGGTCAAAATGGTGACAGTCTTGCTGCACACAGTTCCTGCGGCCAGTGGTTGTATACAGAGATGGAAATCCAATAAATAGACAAGTCCTTGAAGCAAATGTCCTGTAAACGTCAAGTGCTCAGAGAAGGTATATCCACAAAGAGCGATGCCTGCATTGATGGAAGCACGTTGCAGTCTATTCAGATGAAAATCTGAAAAATAATAAAATAAAAACATTTATTACCATTTTTAACATATAGAAAGAACCACCCATTTGAGATCTATTGGTATCTAAACTGATCGCATGTAACACCAGAACAACCTATAGCCGACGGCACTGATCGAGCAAGAAAAATCCAATGGGAAAAAATGTACAGAAAACAGTTGGTAGATCGACTTCCGTACAACCTTCCTCCCCTTACATTAGAGCTGCACGATTCTGGCCAAAATGAGAAATCACAATTTTTTACTTAGAATAAAGATCCCGATTCTCGCGGCGTAAAATCTTTCACATTATACAAAAAAATGTGGGCTAACTTTACTGGTTATTTTTTTTTTTTTATTGTTATTTATTAAAGTAATTTTTTCCAAAAACTTTGCATTTGAAAGACCGCTGCGCAAATACAGTGTGACATAAAATATTGCAACAACCACCATTTTATCCTCTAGGGCAGGGGTGGGCAATTATTTTTTCGATGGGGCCACATGAGAAACTAAAAATATTTTGGAGGGCCGGGCCAAAAGGCTAAACTCAATACTGCATAAAATCAATTGTATTTCTTTATAAAAAGCAGTAAATATCATTGTTGGACAACTGGTACGAGTACTTGTTATAGACATGGCACAGGAGGGGGACAGAGGCTGGGGACATGGCACAGGAGGGGGACAGAGGCTGGGGACATGGCACAGGAGTGGGACAGAGGCTGGGGACATGACACAGGAGGGGGACAGAGGCTGGGGACATGACACAGGAGGGGGACAGAGGCTGGGGACATGACACAGGAGGGGGACAGACGCTGGGGACATGACACAGGAGGGGGACAGACACTGGGGACATGACACAGGAGGGGGACAGACACTGGGGACATGACACAGGAGGGGGACAGACACTGGGGACATGACACAGGAGGGGGACAGACGCTGGGGACAGGCAGCCACTGTTTAATCAATAACAATTGATTAAACAGTGGCTGCATGTGATGGCACAGTGGCTGCGTGTGATGGCACAGTGGTTGCGTTTGATAGGCACAGTGGCGACAATTGATGGCACAGTGGCTGCGTTTGATGGCATGGCACAGTGGCTGTGTTTGATTGCACAGTGGATTTTTAGGAATGTAAATATGACTCGTTTACAAGAGCCTTCAAGAAAGTGCACAAATTAGAAAGATAAGCGTGAATATGATTTCAAAAGACAACTTCTGTCCTGAATTGTTGCCCCCTCCATGCATATAAAAAACGAGAAAGTATGAAAAAGTACTTTGTCAGTTACAGGACTAGTGGATACCAAGTGATATAAAGGCCAATTGATTTGTATAGTGCAACTGTAATACATATAAATGTATTGTTACTCAGAGCATTTAGATATCAACACTAACATGATAAATTGACTAACAAACATTAGGTGCCCACCAACGTAACATAACTCATGTTATCAACCATTTACTGTTCTATTTGGGACCTTTGGTACAATGTATTTATCAAAAATGTTAAAAGGGATTTTAATAGTTCATCATTTTATCATATTAATTAACTGTTACAAGCTAATTTTTTTCAAAAATAAACGTAATTTTACAGCAGAAATATGGATAACATACAATATATCTTCCTCATTAACATACAACAGTTGTTTCACGACTTCATACATAACCTCACAATTATCTATTATAAATGTATCAGTATCGCATCATGGTCGCGGTCATGGCGTGCACGTGCACGTGAGGAAGAGGCGCGCTCGTAGGTGGGGGGAGTGAAGAGCTGGGAGGTTGCTGGGGGATGAGGATGGACCACGCCAAATGAAGACAGGAGCTGGCAGCTCCCATTCGTACGCCGCACGCTGTCTCCTGGAAGTCTGCTCACTGAAAACTACCGCAGCATAGCGGCGGGGACGGACCACAGCACGGGACGGACCAGCCTGACCCGCTTCACGCTAGGCTGTGTAGCCACATTGGGGCTCACAGCGGGTAAAGAACCAGACACAGACGGGAGAGGAGGAGGCAAGCGGAACGTGCAGCGGGAGGTTCAAACCATGCAGGGAGCGTGAGACAGGTCGTATACACCCACCCATACCCATATCACCATCACAGAGGATAAGGTCGGCTTTTATTTGTTTTATGCTTGTACTTCAAAGGCACTCGGAGGAGGAGGAGGTGCGGTAAAGGAAATCCCTAAGGGATGAGGATTGAGAGTCTTAGAAGAAACTGTCAATGCTGTTAAAGTTGTGCCAAATGTCTAATTTTGTCCTGCTCTGTTTTGTTGCTTCCTAAGTTATTGGGAGTGTAAACTATAAGGCGTAACTCAAGGGTCAGGAACCATCAAATGCTGAGAATCCTTTTTTACACTACCAATGCCTCTACCTGTACACTAGCTTAATTCAATTCAATATTGTTTGTCATTGAACGGTGAAGATCTATAGAAAAGTGGTCAGAGAACCCAACAGGGGAAAAATATAAACATTGACAAAAAAACGGTAATCCCCCTTAAACTAGCCACACCAATTGGTGATCACTCAAAGTCCATAGATAGCCCTACTCTCCATGATGTTGTGACAGCAATGTAGAAAGGTGTCAAGGAAATCCAACTCATCTCTATGCTCAAAGAAATGTGCATGCAGTCAGAATGGTCCACAGAACGGTGTAGGACCATACGTGCATTTACACGTGCTTGTGCACATATAAGCATATATAAGTAAGCCGTAGCGCGTTAGTGAGCAAGCACATTTGAATAGCCTTATTGGCGCCCAATGGTCTATTTAAAGCACCACAAGACTCAGGATCATCGCTAAACAGGTGTCAGTTCCTTCTGCCCGTAACCTGACCCTGGGTTTATGTCTGTGTTCTGACCCATACTTTCGACTCTGCCGGTTCATGGAACTCTGTTGATGACTCTGGCTTGTGACCTGACGCTTACTGAGAACCGCAAATTTTGATTGGGTTAAACAAGCATCTGTGCTCTGGCCTTCACTCTCCCTTTTTCATCTTTTTATTTCTTTCTCTCCTTTTATGTCCATTCCTTTCGGTCTTCTCTCCCTTTTTCCTTTCTTTTTGGTGTTTGTTTTATTTTGTGCTGGGGACCTCAGATATCGGTCAAATAAACCTTCTGAGCAGAGATTAAGATATATTAAGCAATTTTTTCTCAGGGGGAGTGAATGAGAAAGAAAACCAAAGAAAATTCAAATTTGAAGGGGGATAAGACCCGGTCATACTGGGTAGAGTACCAGACATTGGATTCTTTATTAACCCGTTGGGAATAGGAAGCCAAGCTGGGGAAGAGAATTAGAAGGAAGGAGACTAAGATGAGCAGAATGACGAGTAGATCAACAAGGGGGGGACCCCCAACTACTCCAAGTAATACAACAGCAACAAGCTCAATAAGACCATTTGTGACAAGAGGGGAAAGTCCGCGAGTCCCTGAGGCCCAGGGGGTAACAAAGCAACAACAAGCGAACAAAGTCAAAAAAGCTGAAAATAAGAAACCCCAGAGTGATAACTCCAGAGAAACATCTATAGAATCAAGAGAGGAGGGGCCTACAGGAAGCAGACTGGAGAGTAGCAGGATGGATGAACGAAGCGCAGACACTCAGTCCCCCTCAAAGGGAGAAATGGCAGAGATGTTGTTAAGGCTGGAAAACGTGATAAAAGGAGAAATACAGAATCTACGGACAGATTTTGTCCACATGCTCTCTAGAATCGAAACAGCAGAAGAACAAATAGAGAAACAGGAACAGGAATCAAGCGCACTAAAAGCCCAGATGGATCAGATTCAATTACAACAGAGGCATATTCTCTACAAATTGGAGGACCAGGAAAATAAAAGTCGGAGACAAAACTTAAGGATAAGATTCATACCAGAGAAGAGGGACGAGGACCTCAGGCCAATAGCGCAGAAGATATTCAACCCAATACTGGAAAGAACAATAGACAACCCAATTGGAATCGAAAGGGTCCATCGAGTGGGAAACCCGAAAAGAGCGACCCCCGAGCGAACAAGAGATGTCATAATAAGGTTCAGATTTTATGAAGATAAAGAAGCAATTTGGAAGAAACTGAGGGGACAACCCCCGATAGTGTTTGAAGGGACGGAGCTGCAGATATTCACGGATGTGGCCCCAGAAACCCTGGCAAGGAGATGGTTGTTAAAACCACTCCTAAAGCAGATGATAGACTCGAACATTAAATATAACTGGGGGTTCCCTGCTTGCCTAATTGGAACAAAGGAAGGGAGATCTGCGACACTAAGATTTCCCGAGGACTTAAGGGAATTTTGTAGGAAATTAGATATCCAGGTTCCTGACCTACCAGGTTGGGGGTAAGGGGGGGGCGGAGACGAGAGGGAGAGGGGGGAGAATGGAAACTCCCGCCCTGTCCACTCTACCTTGTTCTCCCTAGTTGCCCCTTCTCTCTTTTCTTTTCTTTTTTCTTTTTTTGTGTACCCACTTTTTTGCCATTACCTCACATGCTCTTTTCTATCCCTGACTCGGGCTTTCCGCTGACCTCGGGCTGGGGCTTTGTCCCCGCCCCCCCCCCTTTCCGGCTGGAAAACCGGGAGAGGGGGGAGGCAATCTCAGACCCCCGCCCAGAGCGATCGGGACCAGGGCTTAGAAGATGGTCCAGAGGCCTTTAATAGGCCAAATAGGGGGGGGGGGAAGGGAGGGGGGAGGAGATGAGAAGGAGGGAGGGATGGGTTGGAGGGGGAGGGGATGGGAGGGAGGGAGGGAGGGGGGAGGAGATGGGAAGGAGGGAGGGATGGGTTGGAAGGGGAGGGGATGGGAGGGAGGGAGGGAGGGGGGAGGCGGGAGGGAGGGGAGGGATGGGATTGAGGGAGGGAAGAAACCCTATCTCACCAAAACAATCAGAAGAGAGCATAATTCGAAGAAAGGAAAACAAAGATGCCAGTGATTAAATGTTTGTCCTATAACGTCAAAGGCCTTAATAGTCCTACTAAGAGACATAAGATATTAAAGGAGTTGAAAAGGTATAGGACAGACATTGCCTTCTTACAAGAAACCCATCTTACATTGGGGTCAAACATAAAGATATACTCCCCCGACTTTCCCAGATGGTACTATGGAGATACCATCTCAAAAAGAGCTAGAGGGATAGCAATTGGAATAGCGAAGGGGACACGGTTTGTTCTAACAGATAGAATGACAGACCCGGAAGGGAGATTCCTCTTTTTAAGGGGAAAACTGGAGGAGGAGGAATACACTCTTGTAAATATATATGCTCCGAATACCTCCCCGATGAAATACCTGTTGGGAATATTAGAGAAATTAAAAGATTTTAGGAGGGGAAAGTTATTACTGGGAGGTGACTTAAACTTTTGTATGGACCCGAAAGTAGATAAAACCTACCAGACATCAGATACCCAAGATATACTACTAAAAAAGGTTAAGGAAAGTTTGTATAGAAATCAATTAGTGGATACATGGAGGATCTTTAACCCAGGCCAACGAGATTACACGTTTTTTTCCCCGGTCCATGGTAGTTATTCTCGGATCGACCACATACTGGTGGACCATAGAATGTTGGAGATGGTGGTCGAGACAAGAATAGAAACCATGACGATTTCGGATCATGCCCCCATTAGCATATCCATAAATATCTCAGGGAACCAAAAGCCCTATCAAAACTGGAGACTTAATGAAGAGCTAATAATCAAAGAGAAAAGTTTCCTGAGGGTTAAAAAAGAATTAGAAGAGTACTTTAAAACAAATGAGATAGATGGAATCTCTAAAGCAACACTTTGGGACGCCCATAAGGCGGTGATAAGAGGGGTCCTGATCTCTGAAGGAGCAAGGAAGAAGAAAGAAGAGAGTAGTACAAGGGAAAAACTTATAGAGGAGATTTTTAATCTTGAACAAAAACATAAGAAAATGGGAAAGCAACAAGACTTATATTTAAACTTAGTAAACAAGCGAAATGAGCTTAAAGAACTCTTAGATCAAGATACAAAAAGGGAATTTAACTCAATAGCAAGGGAAAGATACAGGTGGGGAAATAAAACAAGCAAACATCTTGCTCGGATGGTACAAAAAAAGAAATCTAGGAATTATATAGACAAAATTAAAAACGAAAAAGGTAAGGTCTTACATACAACAAAAGATATTGCAGAAACATTCAGAATATACTATGAAAAACTATATTCAGTAGAACAAAAGAAATGGCAAAAAGGGGAGAAAGAAAACAAGATTACAACATTTTTAAAAGAAGCAGGAATATCAAAAATAGATCAAACGGAGGCAGAAGGGATGGATAGGCCTATCACAGAAAATGAAATTAAACTAGCATTAACAAGTTCAGAAACTGGAAAAAGCCCGGGCCCGGACGGCTTCACAGTGATGTATTATAAAAAATACAAGGAGATCCTTCTACCAAAACTATGCCAGTACTTTAATGGACTTGGAAGAGAGTATAAATTAAGTAAATAAGCATCAGAGGCAACCATCACCGTTATTCCAAAGGAAGGTAAAGACACAGGAAGCTGTTCAGGGTACCGGCCGATATCTCTGCTGAACACTGATATAAAATTGTACGCAAAGGTATTGGCCGGAAGAGTTAGACAGGAAATGACAAAACTGGTACACCCGGACCAAACGGGCTTTGTTCAGGGTAGAGAGGGTAGAGACAATGGAGTAAAAACACTCTTGTTACTCCAGAGAATGAAGGCAGTAGGGTCCCCAGGTTTACTTCTGTCGATTGACGCAGAAAAAGCGTTTGACAGAGTAGACTGGGGACTTATGCTGCTGACTCTGAGAGGCATGGGGTTTGGACAGAGAATGATAGACTGGATCGCAGCCCTTTATTTGTCTCCCACTGCCAAAATAAAGATAAATGGCAGTCTATCTCAAACTTTCTCAATGAAAAATGGTACAAGGCAGGGGTGTCCTCTGTCGCCACTCCTGTTTGTGCTCTCTTTGGAGCCGTTGCTGGCCAGGATACGCAACTGCAAAGAAATAAAAGGGGTCAAAATGGGAGAGGAGGAATACAAACTTTCTGCCTTTGCGGACGACATCCTCTTCTATTTGGACAAACCCAAAACATCAATCTCAAACCTTTTAAATCTATGTAGAGATTATGGGGAAATTTCGAACTTCAAAATAAATCTCACCAAAACGGAGATTATGAGTATAAATATAAGTAAATTGGAAGAGCAATTCTTAAAAGTGAAGTACCAGTTCGCCTGGGTTAAAGAACTTAAATATCTAGGGATACTGTTAGCAAACTCTATAAAAAAAATGTATAAGATAAATTTCATCCCCCTATTAAATGAAATTAAGACAGAAACAAAAAGAGTGGAAAATAGAGCAATATCATGGATAGGACGAATCAATTATTGCAAAATGGTTATCTTACCTAAAATATTATATAAATTTCAGATGATCCCCATAGCCCTCCCGAGAACACTATTTTCCGCTCTAAAAAAAATAATTATGAATTACATTTGGAGAAATAAGAAACATAGGATATCACTCCAGACCCTAAAACAACCAAAAAAAAAGGGGGGCTTAGCGGTACCGGACGTCAAAGGATATTATGATGCAGTGGTAATGACAAGGGTGGTGGAGTGGGCCAGAGCCAACAAAGAAAAAAGGTGGGTTAGTTTAGAAAATGAGTTAGCACAGACGAGGCTGGACAAGATTATATGGAATCCTCCTCAATTTAGAACACTAGATAAAAACGCACATGAAATAACAAAAAATGCACTTAAAATATGGGATAATGTCTACAAAAAAATCGAGAAGGAATATAATTCACCTTTTATAGCACTGAAAAATAATGATTATTTTGCACCAGGAAAAACACAAGTCGGGGGGAATTGGATCAAACAGGACACGGCACAACTAAGGGACATAATAAGGGAGGGTCACATAATAACACTACCCGAGTTAAAAACTAAAAAGAATTTAATGGAAATTAATGAATGGAGGTACCAGCAGCTTAAACATTTTATCCAGGATCTACCAGGCCCACTGAGAGCGGGAGACCAGTTAACAGATCTAGAAAAAATATGCTTCATGGAAAGAGCAAAAGGAACTACTTCAAAGCTATATAGAATTCTATTGAAGATGGATGAGCAGAATATACCTCCATTCATTAAAAAATGGGAAAGGGAATTGGGAACACAACGGGACAAGGGCACAATAGATAAAATGTTGGCTCTGACACACTCCTCTGCGGTAGATAGTCGAACGGCGGAGATGTGTTTTAAATGCATATCCGGATGGTACATGACCCTGGATAAGCTAAAAAAATTCAAAGAAGATCAGACAGGAGAGTGTTGGAGGGGATGTGGATCACCAGGAAATATGGCACACATCTGGTGGGGATGTACTAAGGTTAAGAGGTATTGGGAAAAAATCTTGGCCCGTGTGGAAGAGATCACGGGGAAAAAGATAAAGATGGACCCATGGGTCATCCTATTCCATGGGGGGGAGGAAGGTATAAAAAGTTACAGGAAAACGCTTGTACCGCATCTACTCAATGCCGCTAAGAGACTTATTCCAAGGAGATGGCAAGAATTGGAGTGCCCCTCAATTTGGGAGTGGATAGATGCGGTCGAAGAAACTTACAGAATGGAAGAATTAAAAGAGGGCATAGAGGGTAATAACATCTTACAAATCACGAAATGGGATAGATGGAGGACTTTCAAGAAATCGTGGAGTTATGCAGAAAAATTAAGGGTAGACACTTAAAAGAAACACTAGAAGAAAATTTGAAAGAACTAGAGATATAGGAGATTGTTTAAGGTGAGATAGGGGGGATGGGGGGGGGGGAGGAGAAGGGGGGGATAAAATAAAAATGTAATCCTTCTGTGCCTCTGAAATATGAGGAGTGACATTTAATAAATAACAATAATATATATTTATATATATAATAAAAAAAAAAAAAAAAGAAAAAAAAAAAAAAGAAAAATAAAAAATTTTCACACAAGAAGAAGCGACACTTATGATGCAAAACCAACATAGAGATGCAATGGGCAGGTGCGCCGAACATGAGCATATAATGCACACTCTATGGGGTGGAGTCTGAAGTGGAAAAAAATAAAAAAAATAAATAAATAAATAAATAAATAAATAAATGTATCAGTATGCAATAGCCGTTATATTATACATATTTATCAATTTATTTATCTGCAAGCAGTTGCTAGTCACACTTGAGCATATCAAATTTACTGGTGTTTTATTTATCTGCCGCCGGAATTTGCCGCTCCCTCCTAGGTGCCGCCTGGTCCCATTGGGTCCCATGGACGGGCCGGCTCTGGCCTGGAGCACTCGCCCCTCCCGCCCCTGCCTTGTACCGGCCCTGCCTACTGTTATCACCGCGGCGGGGAACAGCTGTTTTCCCCGCTGCGCATAGACACTCCCCCTTGGACGGATCTGTCCAATCGTGAGCAATGGGGAGTGTCTATGTGACTCCCCCTTGCTCGCGATTGGACAGATCCGTCCAAGGGGGAGTGTCTATGCGCGGCGGGGAAAACAGCTGTTCAAACGAACGCTGTCTGTAATGTTCCCCGCCGCAGTGATTAATGTAGCAGCTGCGGCGATTTCGGCGGCGCCGGATTAAAAGGTCCGCCGGGCCGTAGTTTGCCCAGGTCTGCTCTAGGGTCTCTGCTAAAATTATATATATATATATATATATATATATATATATATATATATATATATATATATATATATATATATATATATATATACATACACACACATACACATACACATACACACACACACACACATAATGTTCGGGGGTTCTAAGTAATTTTCTAGCAAAAAAATAAATAAATGTTTTTAACTTGAAACCAACAAATGCCAGAAAAAGGTTTAGTGTTTAAGTGGTTACACTTTCTCAATTTACTCAAAGAAGTAAAGGACAAATTGTTACAATGTTTATACTTGGTTCCACTGATAAAGAATGTTGTGATACTTGGCAGACTGCCCGGATTTTTTGACAGCTGTGGCTTAAGCAGAGCAGAATTATCTGCATAGAAATGTCAAGATCGTAATGAAAAAAAAAAAAAAAAAAAATCACAATAAAAATTTGGTTGGTTCCTGCTGAACCAACCACATTTCGATCAGTGTATGACCAGCTTTAGCAACTGCATAAAGAATATGGTCTGCATTTAGATGAACACTTTCTGGTTCTAGAAGCAAAGGTTGAATATGTATTGAGCAAATAAATATATTTGCAAAGTATACACAGAAGCAATGATTTTAAAACGTTGGCTGCCTGTATTATTTACAAGGGTCACTACCCATTCAGGGCAAGGCGAGAGCACCTCCCAAAGACACACCACCCCATTAGAGTATATTCTCTGATCCACACTGCAGGAGTCCACCCTGGGTAAGCCCTGGTGTCAGTGTCGGAACTCCTTTCCCCAACTCTAGGCATTCTTTAAGACCGAGTTCACAATAGCTGCAGTGCGTCCCTGTTCTCCGATTCAGGTTAATAACGGGTCAGAATTTTTGCCTGAATCCGGACCTGAAACGGAGCCAAAGACGCACAAGACTTTTCACTGCGCTCCCCCCCCCCCCAAAGCTGCGTGAACTAGCTCCATTGAGAGCCAGCCACACTCTCCTGTCATGCGAATTGAATGCGAGGAAACATCTAATTTGCATCCGTGTGAACTAGGGTTGCCACCTCATCCCTTTAAAACCGAAAACACATATTCATTACACGGGTTCTGTGGCTGATTAAGGTGGTAATTAAACTCACTCTGAGCCTTATCTGCATTAAACTCGCTTCATAACCCGAGTAAGTCATATGTGTTCGGGTTTAAAGAGTTGAGGTGGGAACTCTAGTGTGAACCCAGACTAAAGTACACTTCATTTTTTTTTTTTAACACCATTTCAAGTCCACCAATTAAAGACCAGCCTGAATCCACCGATCTACTGGAAAAGTATCGGTTGATATGAGTAAATCCATAAAGGCTCATTTACATGGGCAGCGTTGGCCTAAATCTATAATGGCTCGGATACAAGGGCAGCTATGGCCCAACTGCTTGGACAATACCAACTACAAACACAACCCATTCAAATGACAAGTCACCTCCTCGCTGTCTGTACGATGCCTCTGAAAAGCAATCTACATCAGATCATTTTTCAGACAGGTGACAAGGGATGCTGCATGTAGGAGTGAGCCTAAGGGCACTTTCACAGGGGTTTGTGTCAAAACTGCCAGTAAAACGCCTGTGTGTTAATGGAGCGATTTTGCAGCGCGTTTTTTTTTAAAGGACACGGGACTCAAAAACTGCACCAAAAATAGTAAGTGGCGTTCTTTGAAAAGGTTCTCATTCATTTCAATGGGGAGGAGCGTTCTTAGTGCAGTTTATTAAACTCCCCAAAAAATGCACCAAAAATGCGGCAAGCATGATTTTTTTTTTACCACAGTGCACCACCCCAGTGTGAAAACATTCATTAATTTTAAAGGGAAGAATTTTTCTTGAGCTTTTGAAGTGCTTTTTTTAATGCAAAAGTGCTTGAAAAACTCCTCAGTGTGAAAGAGCCTTATTAACACAAGGTGTACAATATCGCACACCCATGCAGGGCCTTGTTTGCTCATGCAGAGACGCACAGATGTTCCATTCATTCCTGTGCAGTCCCATTAGTGTCAATCTGTGTGGTGCAGGTTCCCAAATGGGACAAATGGCTTGTGTCCATGCAGCTGCTGTGTCCCAGTTGACATCATCGGGTCTGTCTGCATGGGGGTGCACATCTGGACACAGCCATGCACGCGTGTATGGTATTGTATGCCCTGTGTGAATGATAACAGGAGATATTTACGTTTAATTTTGCACCAAGATAAAAACTATGATTTATTATTCACAGATTTCATCATGAAGCAGTATGTAAATCAGAATTCAGAAATGTCACGGTTAATCATTAGCCTGTTGGACGGAGAGAACATTTGCTGTCACTGAGATGAATATGTGTTCCAAGCTGCCTTCATTTCTATGCATGTGGCACAGGCATCGTACAGTTACAGCAAAGCTCAACCTGATCTAACCTCATCCTCCCAGCCAAGAATTCCCCTAACAGCCAGCTGCTGCATCTCACAAGATGAAATACCAAAGCTAAAATCAATTGAACGTCCCCAAGGAAAATTCCATCCTAATTCTCCCATGTGATATTCTCTTACTCTGCAAACAGGAGCAAAAAATCTCTCAGCCAGTAGCTCAGGAAGATCACCCTTGCATTGTAATAAGTTGAGCCAAGAGCAGGAGGCAGCCATTGTAACCACCAACTAGCTTTAAGATTTCCAATTCACTAAGAACTACATACACCTGGGCCTGAACCCACAGACTGTGTCATCCCACAATCATGTCTCTGCTTTGGCTTAAACGTATAAGCTGCTTCCTCTCTTGTAGCCCACCAAATATGGCTTCCTTCACTGTAAATGGTGACCAACACAGATCAGCTTAACCACCTGACCTCCGGAAAATGTACCCCCCCCCCCCCCCTCCTGACCAGACCATTTTTTTGCGATACGGCACTGCGTTACTTTAACTGACAATTGCAAGGTTGTGCACCGCTGTACCCAAATAGTTAAAACTTCACTTGCTGCATGCTGTCTATCTAATGATTAGGGAACATTTATAAGACCCCTTTCACACTGTGGCGCTTTGCAGGCACTATAGCGGTAAAAATAGTGCCTGCAAAGCGCCCTGAAACAGAGAGAGCTTTTACACTGGAGCGGTGTGCTGGCAGGGCATCAGAAAAAGTCCTGCCAGCAGCTTCTTTGGAGCGATGAACTCACCGCTCCTAAAGCACTCCTGCCCATTGAAATCAATGGGCAGTGCCGCTGAACCGCCAGCAAAGTGCTGCTGTAGCGGCGGTTTGCAGGCGCTTTTGACCCTTTTTCGTCCCATAGCGGGGTTAAAAGTGCCCGCTTGCGGCCGAAAAGCGTCACAAAAACTATGGTAAAGCGCCGCTAAAAATAGCAGTGTTTTACCGCCGAAGCCCGGGCGCTTCAGTGAGAAAGCAGCCTAAAGCTGAACTCTAAGGAGATAAAAAAGACACAAATGAATTCCACTCTGTAATCCTTAACCTTTTGAAATTTACCCCTCTTCCTCACCAGGCCATTTTGTGTGACACAACACTGCGTTACTTTAACTGAGTACTGTATTTCACAGTCATGCGACACTGTACCCAAAATAAAATGCATGTCCTTTTTTCCCCACAAATAGAGCAAATTTTTTTGGGGGTATTTTATCAACTCTGCCTTTTTATTTTCTGCGCTATAAACAATTTTGAAAAAATAAATAAAAAAAATGTTTTACGCTTCGCTATAAAACATATCCAATTAAAAAAAAATTCCTTCATGAATTTAGGCCAATATGTAATCTGCTACATATTTACTTTTTTTTTTAATAGTAATGGTGTAGATCAGCAACTGCGATATAGCGGCAGACATTCAGACACTGACACTTTTTGGGAAGCAGTGACACTAATACAGTGCTAAAAAAAAAAAAAAAAAAAAAATGTCACTTTACTAATGATACTGGCTGGGAAGAGGTTAACATCAGGGACGATCAAAGTGTTTATTGTGTGCCTGACCGGTGTTTTTCTAAACTATGGGAGGTGCTTTTACTAGGGGAAGCTATGGACCCTAGTTCCCAAATTTTCAGACACTGGATCTTTGTCTTCCCTCCTGTCAGAATGACGATCTGCCTTGTTTACATAGGAATAGCGAACATTAAGTCCATGATACCCGCTGATCGGCTCCCGCTGTGTATTATCACATTTGTGTCCCCTACCTGAAAGTGCAGGATCACGTATATATATGCACAGCGGCCTCCCTGTAGCAGTAAAACTGACATTTTACTTTTAACATTTACATTTTACTGACATTTCTAACAACTACTATTGAATTATACAAAATGTAATCATGGATGGTCCAAAGTATTTTTGCAGTTTACATTGAAAGGACACTTGTGGGACTAGAAATATTGCTGTAAGTGAAACACTGGAGTAAGCAGTCTGCAATTAAGCAATTAAGGGGCCAGTGACACCATTTGTGTTGGGATACATTGGGCAACATTGCCAAGGACAGTCCCAAAGCAAAGACTAGGCATTTACCTTGTTCCCTATGGTGTCAGTTAACAACACTGCTTGCAGTACTTTTTTCAGCGCAGCAGGCTGCGGGAAAAAGTCACCACATTTCAACTCCACTGTGGAAAAAGAACCTAAAGTGGAATTCCAGCATAAATCTAACTAGCCTTAAAAATGTTTTAAACAAGATGCATATACTTGCTTATTTTCAGCCCACTTGTTAGCCAGTGGCAGCTGCAAGGGAGAGGAGAGAGTGCTCAACAATGGCTGTCCACTTAGGTATGCCTGTCAAAAACGGTGGCTAATTCCACCTTTTGCTAATAATAAATGGTCTTATATTACCTACTTGGGTAAGTATATTGTGGAATAAGCTAAAAAGTTGCTAGCTTAGCTTCCTTACTTAACTAATGTTTTTTATGAATGAAGACATCCACCAGATAAGGGAAAAGGTTCCCATGGCCAGTCCACATAGCAAGCACAAAGGAGAGGTCCAAGAGACTCATCTACTTAAATGAACTGGGTCTTTGTACCATCAACCGAGGAGCTTAAAGTGTTACTAAACCCAGGACCTTGCATTCATTATTTCCAGTCTCCCATAGTACACAGAACATGGAAATGCAATAGTTTTAGTAAATATAAACTGCTAAATACCTTTTCTCATCAGCAGTATATAGTAGTCTTGTGACTTCTAGCAGTGCCTGGTTAAAGCTTATAGGAGGAGTTTTCATTCTTCTATGACTGTCCTATGAGGCTGCAGGAACCCGGACCCTCTGTCTGGACAGTGCTGACCACATGCACCCTCCCAAGTATTCTGGGGGGATTAACATGAGTCACCACAAGTAGCAGATTGTATAGTGAATATTTTTTACTTTTTGCTATAATAAATATCCCCCAAATATATATATAAAAAAAATGTTTTCCCTCAATTTAGGCCCATACGTATTCTTCTACATATTACTGGTAAAAAAAAAATTATAGCGTTTACAAAATAGGGGACAGTTTTATTGCATTTTTATTAATATCTTTTTTGTACTACTTATGGTGGTGATCAGCGATTTTTTTCGTGATTGCGACATTATGGCGGACACATCGGACACTTTTGACACATTTTTGGGACCATTGTCATTTTCACAGCAAAAAGTGATATAAAAATGCACGGTTTACTGTGAAAAGGACAATTGCAGTTTAGGAGTTAACCACTGTGGGGCACTGTAGGGGTTAAGTGTGACCTCATATGTGTTTCTAACTGTAGGGGGCGGGGCTGGACGTCATTGATCGTCTTTCCCTATATCAGGGAACAGACGATCAATGACACTGCCACAGTGAAGAACAGGGAAGGTGTGTTTACACACACCTCTCCCCATTCTTCAGCTCCGGTGACCGATCATGGGACACCGGCGGCGATCAGGTGCGGGGGTGTGGTCACGGAGCTTAGGACTGGGTCGCTAAGGTGTGTGACCCAAGCAGTTCAAGAGCTCAAAGGCGACTGACACCTTTCACAAATTCTGAGTGATCTGGCTACATTTAAAAATTCAGATTCCTGTAGATCGCTACTAGAGAGACAACCTCAGATCTTATCTTACAGTAAAACCTGTAACATCGTCCACCTCCTGAAATACTGATTAATTGGCCCACTATACAAGAGCCATAATAAGACTGGAGACCCCAGGCTTTAAAGCTAAGGTTTAGTAAAAATAGCTTCAGGGAGTATCCTGTGTTTTGGTGGGCAGGGGCGTCAGGAGGGGGTGACTAGTCGTAGCTGAAGCCCCGAATGTGACCACGTAAAGCCCAGAGTCTCACGGTGGCAGGACTGCATTATTAGCCTTGAGCGAGTGGCAAGCGCCGGGATCGATCTGACCCCGAGCGTCGCCGAATGTAGCCGAGTCCCATAGCAGATCCCGCCTTCTGGAGCCTGCACAACGCCTATGATGGACGTCCCACTGGTCCAATGCCACGACCGCGGGACGTCCATCATAGGCGCTGCACTGGCTCCAGAAGGCGGGAATTACAATACGGCTGTTGCGCCGGCGCCACATCCCTGTTTAGCACTAGGGCTGGTCTCCTCTCCTCCTGGGCTCTCCACTCCAGCCAGGCTCCTCGGCTCTCTGACAGAATGACTGCCTGCTGCTGTGACACCGCTGAGCTGAGGTAGGACAGAATCGTCAGACAGTGTAATAATGTGTATGTAAATGTCAGTGTATGCCGGTAACTACTGTCAGTGCAGGTAGGTCAGCGTATGTCATGTAGGTTCAGTGTATGTAGGTCACTACCGTCAGTGTATGTAGGTCAGGTAGGTCACATGCTAGCCAAAAAAAAAGCCTGCGTCACATACAAAACCAGACTTCGGGCTGCAGCCCCCTGGTCTTTTTGCCAACTAGCAACGCCCCTGCTGGTGGGTCCTCTGCACCTGAATACCTGAGCAGCAGTGATCTTCTGGCCCTGGTTAATGAGTGGCTAAACCCACAACACTCGTCGAGTGCCGATTCAACCCACCCTTTCCATCTCCATTCATTGCACTGTACCACAGGTTCTCACCATAAAAAGCACTCTACGAATAGAGGGTGGGCAGATAAATAAAAAGTCCACCTCCTCCAATCACAGAACGCTTTTTCTTGTTGGAACCAATACTATTGCTTCTTTGAATTGAACAAGGAGGTGGAAAGGGCAGGCATTATCAGCACTTGATGAGTACCTGTTACAAGTGCAGCAGCTCAAATAACCGCTGCAGCACTGGAAGATCACAGCTGCCAGGGCAGGCAATTTCAGATTTCAACAGAACACAGCAGCCACAGGCACATTCATGGCAAGTACTGCCTCTGGTGCCGTATTTGACGTTAGCTTTAAACAGAGACTACTGGGAACTCAAGCACAGAGATCTTGGCAGCGGAGGCCCCATTACTATTAGGTAGTTTACCCTCTTTAGCATCTACCAAAATCTAAACTATTGTTTTTGGGTGGACTGACCCTTCAAAAAGGTAAAGTTTAGTGCAAATCAATTTGCGATTAATCCTTACCACTTTAGTGGTGCTAATCTTGTTACTGGCATTTAAATGGTGCTGCTTCAGCAAACAAACTTATGGCTGCTGCTAGCCATATTTGAAGGATGGACCTAAATGCAAGCCTATGAAAAAAATCAGGCCATGTCCCTAGGGTCTGAACACCACCTTCTCTACTGCTCACAGAGGAAGACGGAATTAAAGCACTCAATGTGTCAGATCTGAAAAGGATGAAAGGAAATCTGTAGGTATGGAAACTGCCATTCTCCTTCTGGAAACGCTAGCATCCTGGCTTTCATTCAATTTCAATGGCTTCTAAAAAAAAAAAAAAAAAAAAAAAAAAAAAAAAAGGATTGTATTGCAACCTAGCAGTAATATGTTTTTGCAAATAAAACGAAGCCTATATTCCTTGTCTTCCCCACTAAGCCCAATATCCTGGTCACGTGCGATATGAGTCAATTAGGTTTGGAAAGTAAAGTGCAGTGGAATAGACATTCATTAATATGAGGAATGATGTGGAAGATTTTCTCTGTCTCCTTCTAGTCAGGTGATTTACAGAAACCATTCATACTACCGTTTACAGGAACTACATGTGCACAACGGTGATGTCTACTAAACAACCAGCGAGTGGCAGCATTGTGTGATGGTGCTTTGCCTACTGTTGTAGCGACACGCATCCATTAGCATGACAGAGCACCATGCATTCACCCACTGAAAGACCGAGAATGAAAGTGTAAAACAAGAACGGAAGGGAAGGCAGGTTAGGATCTGCAGAGCCATTTCTACAATGTGTGTGCCAGGTGAGTAGGCGCCTGGCACCGTTTGCTTTCATAACCCATACTGAGCGAATGCGATACCGGAGAAGGTGACATTTTATGTAGAAATACATAGGAAGCTTTTCCCTATAATAATAGCTCAGACTAACCATAGCTAAATTATTAACAGAACCTATAAAAGTTAAAAAGCATTCCATTAAATCTCTGTAGGTAGAAAAGTATAATATGCTTTTTTTCTAAAGGCCGTATAAAGAAATACACCTAGTTTTACAGTAGAATGTGGCCTTATTCAGGTACATCTACCTCCGAACTAGCTTGTTCTGCAACATAAGATTTTAAATAATCTAAAAAAAAAAAAAAAAAAATGTTATCCCAAAACGGGGGTGATCTACTGTCATTTGCATCATACAACGATTTCTTCACGACATGGCTTCTTTAAAACTGGCCATGCCAGATAATGTTTTTCATCAATAATTTCATATGATCAGTATTCGAGGATTGAATAATTTTTTTCCCCAAAAGGAATTGTATTTAAAAATTTTCAAAATGTGTTCAGTTTCGTAGTATTTGCACTGAAATTTTGGCCAGCGAAAATAAACTTTGTGCTGAAAGCAACAAAGATGCAGCTAATGGCTGCCGAAACCGCCCGTGATTTTGCCACAATTTTTGGCATGCTTAAGTGTGTTTTTCAAGGGCCATTTGACAAAAAAAATGCATTAAAAACACAACAAAAGTGCATTATTGATGCGTTCTTGTTGCGTTTTCGATGCATTTCAACGGAGAGGCGCTGACCAAATATGCACCAAAACTGCCGCAAACAGGATTTTTAACACAGGTTCAAAAAGGTGCTGATAATGGCCAACAATAAATTCATATTCATTTAACCAGTTAACAACCGCCCTATAGACGAAATACGTCTACAAGGCGGTTGCTTAACCCTGGGAGGACGTCCATGATAGCGGCGGTTTACCACGTGATCGCTCCGTCCAATGACGGAGCAATCACTTGAAAACAAACCGGCGTCATGTGATGACGCCGGTTCCTCCCTCTCCTCTCTGTACCGAACGGTACAGTGTGAGAGAGGAGAGGGGAGAGAGCGGATGCAGCAGCAGCTGCTGTGGGCTGGATCTGTGACAAATGCAGTCACAGATCCAGCCATCTATCCCTCCATGTGCAATACTCTGCAATACCCCAAAATACTCTGCAATACCCCACAATACCCTGCAACGTCGCCTATGGGGATTTTTAAGTAGCAAAGTTTGGCGCCATTCCACGAGCGTGTGCAATTTTGAAGGGTGACATGTTGGGTATCTATTTACTCGGCATAACTTCATCTTTCACATTCATGCAAAAGAATGAAGAAAAAATACTAAATTTGCTAAATGTTATAACAGAAACAAAGAAAAACTCATTTTTTTAACAGAATTTTCAGTCTTTTTTTCTCTTATAGCGCAAAAAATAAAAAACCCAACGGTGATTAAATACCACCAAAAGAAATCTCTATTTGTGTGAAAAAAAGGACGAAAATTTCATTTGGGTACAATGTTGTATGACTGAGTAATTGTCATTCAAATTGTGAGAGCACCGAAAGCTGAAAATTGGTCTGGTTATTAAGTGGGTTTACGTGCCCAGTGATCAAGTGGTTAAATTCATATTAGTTAAAAAGTCTAATGTAATACAATTATTTATAAAAAATGGTTGAGGTCAAGTGCATCCCGAATTGGTTTCGGCACCGGAATTTTCATTTCGGTGCACAACATTTTTTAAACTCCCATAAATGCCTACCTGTCACCTGTGATCTACCGTAGAGAAACACCTGACCCCTGGGAGAGAGATAGTCCACTATGCATGCACGGTGTCTGGAACAAGAGGGAGTGCTCACTCCTGTGATATGTAAAAAAAATACTCATACGCTACCATTTCTGTGTCTGGAAAACCAAAATATGGAGCGAACACCTAGAATGTGTGCCCACATTCAAATAGTAACAAAGATATAGTACCTCTGGCGTGGCGCTGCTAAGACTCCTGTGATGATGGAAGCGAGCACCCAATGGCTGAATCGTCCAAGCAAGAAGTAAGATGGGAAAATGCCAACTATGGGAGTTTTTGGCCAGGCTTCAGGAATGCTGTAAATTGCTTACAGTTATGGCAGTTACATAAATCAACACTTTTCAAAGCTGCACATTTGTTTTACTGCATAGGCAATTTAAAGGGTGAACTTAGCCTTTTAGGTTGGCCTATATTCAAAATGCGATGATTTTGATATAGGAGACATCTGCAGAACGTTGAGCCTATGCAATACCATGAAAATATAACTTTTTCTTTGAATTCTCCCTATAAAAAAAAAAAGTTGTTGACACGCAACGGTGCCTTCTGTCCTATAGTCTAAAATCTGAATAGCTTTCAGGAGTGTGCCATCAGCAAGAACAAATTCTACTCCTGCCTCTGAAGATTTTATGGTCATGAACTTTTGAGTGAGGTTTGATGACCTCAATGTTGTACTGGCCATTGACTTTCAGAAGTCCTGCTGGTGAGAAAGCAGTACCAGAAGATCTGCACTGCAAGCATCTCCCTGCTCCTACTTCATTCTGGGGATCAGTGCATTCTCCAAGTCTCCTGTTGCTTCTAGATCAATAGCCCACCAGTTATTAGTGGGAGAGATCTGTCACAAGGAAGTGAAGTCCTGCTCCTTTGTCAAGAAGTCACCTCTACACTGGAATGGGTGCATTCAGACAATACTGGAATAAGCCTAATGATGCCATGGAAGAGTTCAAGTTCAATGCTTGTGAAAGCAGTTGCAAGACAGAAAGCAGTATTTACAGTCTGATCTGTACACACAACACACCCTGAACTCACTTATGTCACACAGTCCATTATAAGTGTCAAATGATTCAGTTAGCATTTCACAGACTGCAATAAAAAAGTGACCTTTTTCTTGAAAATTTGCTCAGCAAGCAAACTAAAGAAGCTTCAATTGCATTACCATTTGAAAGAGACTCAATGACCAAAACATGGTTTTCATCAAAGGCTAATAAAATCTCCATCCAAAAACTAAAATCCCTGCATCTATAGACATCCACGACCTAACACTAACCTATCTCCAGTGGCGGAAGATCTTCAGAGGACACAGCAGACAATGGCTGTGAAATGAATGGGGAGTGACATCACTCATAAACTTGCTTTGTGGCTTCCGTTGTCAGCTGTGTCCTCTGCACCTGCTTCCACAGCGAAGTCGCGGCTGACAGCTCAGCGTTGGATCGGGTCGGAGCGGCTTCAGAAAAGGTATGTACACTGGTTTCTTCTTTACAGGGCTAGATAGATAGGTTCAGGGCTTTTTTTTTAGCAGGAACGCGTGGGAACGCAGTCCCGTCACCTCCAGCTCTGAATGTATGTAATGGCAAGGGGTGATGGGGTGTACTGGAGGGTCTATTAATGCTGGCTGCTGGGGGATCTAGTGTTGCTGGAGGGGACCTATTTTTACAGGGGGAGGGTGGTCTATTGTTGCTGGGGAGGTCAGTTGTCACCGATAGGGGATCTATTGTTGCTGGGGGGGGGGTGCTCTTATGCTACTGGGAGACAATCGTTGCTGGGAGACATCAGCTGTTGATGGAGGTCTATTGTTGCTAGCTGTTCCGAGTCTATAGTTACAGGGGATCTGTTTTACTTCCTATCATATACAAATTACTTAGCAGGTGGGTAGGGAGTGGAACCAAGGAATGGTGCTCGGAGGTGGGTAGGGAGTAAAACCAAGGGAATGGTGCTCGGAGGTGGGTAGGGAGTGGAACAAAGGAATGGTGCTCGGAGGTGGGTAGGGAGTAGAACCAAGGACTGGTGCTCGGAGGTGGGTAAGAAGTGGAACCAAGGAATGGTGCTCGGAGGTGGGTAGGGCGTGAAACCAAGGAATGGTGCTCAGAGGTGGGTAGGGAGTGGAACCAAGGAATGGTGCTCAGGGGTGGGTAGGGAGTGGAACAAAGGAATGGTGCTCGGAGGTGGGTAGGGAGTGGAACAAAGGAATGTTGCTCAGAGGTGGGTAGGGAGTGGAACCGAGGAATGGTGCTCAGGGGTGGGTAGGGAGTGGAACAAAGGAATGGTGCTCGGAGGTGGGTAGGGAGTGGAACAAAGGAATGGTGCTCGGAGGTGGGTAGGGAGTGGAACAAAGGAATGGTGCTCAGAGGTGGGTAGGGAGTGGAACCGAGGAATGGTGCTCAGGGGTGGGTAGGGAGTGGAACAAAGGAATGGTGCTCGGAGGTGGGTAGGGAGTGGAACAAAGGAATGGTGCTCGGAGGTGGGTAGGGAGTGGAACAAAGGAATGTTGCTCAGAGGTGGGTAGGGAGTGGAACCGAGGAATGGTGCTCAGGGGTGGGTAGGGAGTGGAACAAAGGAATGGTGCTCGGAGGTGGGTAGGGAGTGGAACAAAGGAATGGTGCTCGGAGGTGGGTAGGGAGTGGAACAAAGGAATGGTGCTCAGAGGTGGGTAGGGAGTGGAACCGAGGAATGGTGCTCAGAGGTGGGTAGGGAGTGGAACCGAGGAATGGTGCTCAGGGGTGGGTAGGGAGTGGAACAAAGGAATGGTGCTCGGAGGTGGGTAGGGAGTGGAACAAAGGAATGGTGCTCGGAGGTGGGTAGGGAGTGGAACAAAGGAATGGTGCTCGGAGGTGGGTAGGGAGAGAAACCAAGGACTGGTGCTCGAAGGTGGGTAGGGAGTGGAACCAAGGACTGGTGCTCGGAGGTGGGTAGGGAGTGGAACCAAGGACTGGTGCTCGGAGGTGGGTAGGGAGAGAAACCAAGAAATGGTGGTCAGAGGTGGGTAGGAAGTGAAACCAAGGAATGTTGCTCAAAGGTAGATAGGGGGTGGAAGTAAGGAACGGTGCTCGGAGGTGGGTAGGGAGAGAAACCAAGGACTGGTGCTCGGAGGTGGGTAGGGAGTGGAACCAAAGAATGGAGCTCGGAGGTGGGTAGGGATTGGAACCAAGGAATGGTGCTCGGAGGTGGGTAGGGAGAGAAACCAAGGACTGGTGCTCGAAGGTGGGTAGGGAGTGGAACCAAGGACTGGTGCTCGGAGGTGGGTAGGGAGTGGAACCAAGGACTGGTGCTCGGAGGTGGGTAGAGAGAGAAACCAAGAAATGGTGGTCAGAGGTGGGTAGGGAGTGAAACCAAGGAATGTTGCTCAAAGGTAGATAGGGGGTGGAAGCAAGGAACGGTGCTCGGAGGTGGGTAGGGAGTGAAACCAAGGACTGGTGCTCAGAGGTGGGTAGGGAGTGGAACCAAAGAATGGAGCTCGGAGGTAGGTAGAGGGTTGGAACCATGGAATGGTTCTCTGAGGTGGGTAGGGGGTGGACACAACAGGTGAATTGGAAGTAGGGAGTTCCTGCACCTATTCTCTGAGAAAAAAAGCCCTGGATAGGTTAGTGTTAGATCGTGAATGTCTGTAGATGTCGAGGTTTTAGGGTGGACGTCTACTTTAATATTTAAAAAATGTCCCATGTATGCAGACTTGTTTTTGCAGGTGAATGACCCGAAACAAGCATGTGTAAAGGTGTAGGTTTCAGGTCAGTGAACAATAAACAAGTAGTAAATCAATGATGATGACCAATCTGTGTTTGCAAGCTTCTACGGTGTTAGCCATAAGGTGGAGGACTCCTGATCTACCAAAGTACAATTGTCTTACATGTAGTGTGTCAGTCAAAAGAGGAGCTGAAAATCTTGATGATCAAGAAACAGTTTGCCAAATACTGAAGGAGCGAGTATCTTCGACCTACCTGGGAAATTTTAGTAGCCAAAAGAACAGCAAGTGTCCAAATAAATAGACTATGCACATAAACACTATATTACCAAAAGTATTGGGACATCTGCCTTTACACACACACATGAACTTCAGTGGTATCCCAGTCTTAGTCCGTAGGGTTCAATATTGCGTTGGCCTACCCATTGCAGCTATTACAGCTTCAACTCTTCTGGGAAGGCTGTCCACAAGGTGCGAGTGTGTTTATGGGATTTTTTGACCATTCTTCCAGAAGCACATTTGTGAAATCAGGCACTGATGTTGGACAAGAAGGCCTGGCTCGTAGTCTCCGCTCTAATTCTTACCAAAGGTAATCTATCGGGTTGAGGTCAGGACCCAACCCAAACTTGCTTATCCATGTCTTTATGGACCTTGCTTTGTGCACTGCTCCAAATTATTTGGTGGAGGTGGGAATATGGTGTGTTTTTTTTTTTTTTGTATCAGGAGTTGGGGTGGCCCCTTCGTTCCAGTGAAGGGAATTTTTTAGGCGTCAGCATACTAAGACATTTTGCACAATTTCATGCTCCCAACTTTGTGGGAACAGTTTGGATTGCCCCTTCTGATTCCAACATGACAGCGCCCCAGTGCACAAAGCAAGGTTCATAAAGACATGGATGAGTGAGTTTGGGGTGGAGGAACGTGACTGGCCTGCACACAGTCCTGACCTCAACCCGATAGAACATCTTTGGGATGAATCAGAGCAGGGACTGTGAGCCAGGCCTTCTCATCCACATCAGTGCCTGACCTCACAAATGCATTTCTGGAAGACTGATTAAACATTCCCATAGACACACTCCTAAACCTTGTGGGCCACCTTCACACAAGAGTTGAAGCTGTTCTAGCTGCAAAGGGTGGGCCAACTCAATATTGAACCCTACGGACTAAGACTGGGATGCCATTAAAGATCATGTGTGTGTAAAGGCAGGAGTCCCAATACTTTTGGTAATATAGTGTATATTCTTGCTGATGTCCTTTATACATTGATGGAATGCCAAAATCTAATTTCCATAAACAACCCCCCCCCCCCCATCTCTTACGCAATCATTATTGCTCATTGTGTAGACATATCAGTTGAAAGTAGGGTTGTCCCGATGCCACTTTTTAAAGACCGAGTACAAAGTACCAATATCCCCCCCCCCTCCCAAGTACTCACCGATACTTTGTTTAAATGTCATGCAACAGTTTCTCAAAGCACAATACAGATTAGGTGGCACTGATCTGCAGCACTGATAGGATTAAGTGGCACTGATTTGCAGCACTGATGAGCACTGATGGGATTAGGTGGCACTGATATGCAGCACCGATAGATGGCTGGCGGGCACTGAGAGATGGCACTGATGGGTGGCGAGCACTGACATGTGGCACCGACGGCTGGTGGGCACTGACAGGTGGCACTGACAGGTGGCACTGACGGCTGGTGGGCACTGACAGGTGGCATTTATGGGCACTGATGGGCAGGCACTAAAATGCCATTAGGGAAGGCTACCTGCAATGCCCATCCTGGTACTCCTTGCACTCGGTCGCATAAAAGCAGCAGCGGCCATCTTGTTATACCCAGCCCAAACTATATGGGCTGGGTGTAACAAGACGTCCGCTGCTGGCATACCGTGGCCGAGTGCAGGGTGTACCAAGATGGGTGTCTCTGATGGCAACACATAGAGTAACTTCCGTGACCGAATGTGGCGGCTCTGGTCGCCGATCCCAAATGATGATGCGGCTGCGCCATGAACTCTGCACACTTTAAGGTGACCAGATTTTTTTAATGAAATCCGGGGACATATTTTTTTACTAGTAATGGCGGGAATCAGCAACTCTCTGCCAGTCA
Source organism: Rana temporaria (assembly GCF_905171775.1). Taxonomy (NCBI): domain Eukaryota; kingdom Metazoa; phylum Chordata; class Amphibia; order Anura; family Ranidae; genus Rana; species Rana temporaria. The sequence continues at coordinate 258,242,975 of NC_053489.1, read as the reverse complement.
CTGCCACCGCCCGCCTCACATCCTGCCAAGTCTTACTCTTCGTGCCCCGGCTACTACTGGGTGGGGAGCAAAGGAAAATCACTTCGTCAGGGAAGGCAAGGAGATAAGCAGGCAGGCGGCTGGCTGGGACTTGAGCCAAGGCAGAAGGACATGCGAGTGGAGATGAATGGACATGCGCCCGAAACGTAAGAAATATTCCCTCCGCTCCAACCAGCACATGGTCATCAAAAAGGGGCACAGATAATGGAAAAACATAGCTAGTAGGAGCGGCGGTGTGTAATTCAGAACTTCTTTTTTTTTTAATTGTGCACCAACTGTCTGAAATTTCCCCAGCCCCTGTTCAAATCCAATCCAGGGACAAAACCGGGGACAGTGTCCTTAATCCGGGGACTGTCCCCTGAAACCGGGGATGTCTGGTCACACTAGCTTACTTCCTTCAGGACTTGCTCGACACTCCGCCCGCTGACCCATTCCAGGTATCGGCTAAGGCATCAGGAGCATTTGTGCGAGTACAAGTACTCGCGCAAATGCTCGGTATCGGGACAACCCCAATTGAAAGAAAATAAGAGAAACCTGTTTAAGGGGATGCGCATGTCTGACTAGCTCTTGCTACAGTGTACAAGCATATATTGTTTTGTACTCTTAGGCCTTGTACACATGATAGGTTAACCAGGGGACAACGGCCTGATGGACCGTTTTCATTAGTCAAAACCGATCGTGTGTGGGCCCCATAGGTTATTTAACCATCGGTTAAAAAAAAGCCAACTTGCTTTAAATTTAACCGATGGATTCCTAACCGATGGGAAAAAAACGATCGTTAGTAGGCACAACCATCAGTTAAAAATTCATGCATGCTCAGAATCAAGTCGACGCATGCTTGGAAGCATTGAACTTAATTTTTTCAGCACGTCGTTGTGTTTTACGTCACCGCGTTCTGACACGATCGGTTTTTTAACTGATGGTGTGTAGGCGCGACGGACCATCAGTCAGCTTCATCGGTTAACCGACGACAATGGTCCATCAGACCGTTCTCAGCGGATGGACTGATCGTGTGTACGAGGCTTTAATGGACAAAGTGCACAGAATTAAATTCGAATTAATTAAATAAGTTTAATTTTTCATTTTGGATAGCGTAAGGGAGGGTTATAACCCCCGTCAGATTTTTTTTCGCCATCTGTCTCACATTTAAGAAGTTTTCCTTTCACTTCCCGTCCCATAACCAAACCGGAAGTGAAGGGAATTCCCTGAAAATTGAGTCCCCATTGGAATTACTTTTCTGGGGACAACCCAACATTTGGGATTTTTTTTTACTTTCAGTTTCAATGAGAATGATAAACATGACCAATAGAGAGGGGAATTTCCTTAACAGGGTCACAGACAGTGTTGCATTTAGTTATACTAAAAATTAAAATGCCCGTCCTAAAACCCTTCCCCTTTCAGGCATCTGCAGCCAAAACACCAATATAAGGTATTTACCTTCATGAAATCATAAACGGCACTTATGTTGTACTTAATGTTCACTTTCCTATACACGATGATGATGATTGTGATTATAATGATAGCTGCCCAGCACACATGCCAAGCTGAAGATGAAAAACGGGTTGTACTTTGTGATTACATGTGTCCTCAGATGAATGTACTGTATATGCAATATTGTACTGGCAGCTCCATGGGAGAAAATCACTGCGTGGTGCCAGCAGTGCAAATGGCACTTTAGACATCAGGGAGATACATCATTTTATTTCCACTTATTGTTTGAAACAGTGGCACGTCTCCGTTACAACTTAAACGCTACTGACAAAACTCACATTCACATACACAGCCATCAGGTTCTCTGAGGCCTCACAATACTGGGTATAGGGTGCAATGTTTGGCATGGAAAGAAAAGCCCAATTCCAGCCAAAATATTTTTAGAGTTTTTAAAAGTAAGGAAGTCAGACAGAACAGGAAGTTCGAGAAAATCTCTTTAATTCCGGTCTACGTGTTTGGTGTAAGAACAGAAAGTGAGGGGGTAAGCAGGAATAAAAACACCTTTCAAATTAAATCTCATCTTACAGTATCCTAAAAGGACTTGATAACCACACAATTAGCAGAGGGAAGCAGACATATCCATCCTCATTTTTTTTAGATTTGAAAAGAGTGAAAAAGGGAGATTGTTCTTTACTTCCTGCCCATTTGGGCGCTGTCAAACAGAACAGGAAGTTAGAGAAATTCTCCCAACTATTTGTTGGGTGTCAAAATAGAAAGTGAGGGGGAACCCTGCCCCCCCCCTTATCCTGCCCAAACAGGAAGAAATGCAAACACATTTTCGAATAAAAACTTGCCTTATTTTAACCACTTCAGCCTGACCAGGCCATTCTTTGTGATACGGCACTGCGTCGCTTTAACTGTAAATTGCGCAGACGTGCAAACAAAATTTATGTCCTTTTTTCCCCACAAAGAGAGCTTTCTTTTGGTGGTATTTGATCACCTCTGTGGTTTTTGCTCTATAAACGAAAAAAAAGAGCGACAATTTTGAGCAAAAAAACAAAACAATTTTTTTACTTTGCTATAAAACATTTCCAAAAAAAAAAAAAATGTAAAACAAAATTTAGTTTAGGCTGATCTGTATTCTGCTACATATTTTTGGTAAAAAAAAAAAAATCCCAATAAGCGTACATCGATTGGTTTGCGCAAAAGTTATTGCGTCTTCAAAATAGGGGATAGATTTATGGCATTTTTTTACAAGAAATGGCGGCGATCAGTGATTTTTAGTGGGACTGCGACATTGGAGGACAGATCGAACACCTAAAATTGAAATTTTTGACACTTTTTTGGGGAACCAATGGGGTAGATTCAGGTACCTTTGCGCAGTTTTTACGGAGGCGCAGGGCAACGTTTTTGCCCTGCGCCCCCGCAAATTTTCTGCGCTACCCGCGATTCACGGAGCAGTAGCTCCGTAAATTGCGTGGGCGCTCCGGCAAAATGCCCGGCGTAAGCGCGCACAATTTAAATGATCCCGTAGGGGGCGGGAATCATTTAAATTAGGCGCGTTCCCGCGCCGATCGCAGAGCGCATGCTCCGTCGGGAAACTTTCCCGACGTGCATTGCAGCAAATGACGTCGCAAGGACGTCATTTGCTTCAAAGTGAACGTGAATGGCGTCCAGCGCCATTCACAATTCACTTACGCAAACTACGTAAAGTTCAAATTTCGCGACGCGGGAACGACGGGTATACGCAACATTGGCTGCCCCTGCTAATAGCAGGGGCAGCCTTACGCGAAAACCGCCATACGCAAACGACTTAAACTGCGTACGCAAGGCTCGCGTAACGGTGTGAATCGGCGTTAGTATGCAATTTGCATACTATACGCTGAGCACAACGGGAACGCCACCTAGCGGCCATCGCAAGAATGCAGCCTAAGATATGCGGGCATAAGAGCCTTATGCCACGCATATCTTAGGCTGCAGTCAGCGTAACGAGGTTCCTGAATCAGGAGCATTCGTTACGCCGGCGCAAGTAAGCAATTGCGCTGCGTAACTATGGTTACGCAGGCGCAATTGCTCTCTGAATCCGGGCCAATGACATTATTACAGTAATAAGTGCTAAAAATATGCACTGTAATTGTATTAATGACATTGGCTGGGAAGGGGTTAACATCAGGGGCGATCAAGAGGTTAAATGTGTTCCCCGCAGGTGTTTAACTGTATGGGGGGCCTGTGTGACTGGGGAAAAACACATATACATCTTCCTGTTAGAACGGAGATTTGCCTTGTTTGCACAGGCAGATCCCCGTTCTGTCACTAGGTGGAAGGACCACTGATTGGCTCCCCCGCTGGCCAATGGGAGACTGCGCCCACAAAAGCGAGATCCCGAGCTGAAGTACAGCTAAGACGATTCGTGCCACCTTCCTGCAGTATAATGATGGCGGCTGGTCGGCAAGTGGTTAAAAGAACACAATAAGAAAAAAATTCTGTTTACCCCGACTGGTAAACAAGAAGAGATTCAAACAAATTTTCTAATAAATCCTCATCTTAAAAGTACTCAAAAAAAGTGTTGTAGGTTTAGAATTTGAGAGGATTTCTACTCGCTTCCGGTCCACGTAATGGATATCTGACAAACTTCCCCCCCCAAAGATTTTTGTGGCCAGAATTGGGAGTGGGATGGAGTAATCAATGGCTATCCATGAACTGAAATCTACAGTGCTTTGAAAAAGTATTCATGCCCCTTGTGGAAAATGTCAAGGGGTATGAATACTTTTTCAAGGCACTGTATATACTAAAGCTGGCTATAGCCAGTTCAAATCTTGTCTAGTTCAGCAGGGACCAGCTGAGATTCAAACCATGTACGAGCAGGCTGATTGTACCCAAGTCGATCCATTAATCGACCAAGACACTTTTTACATTGGGGCGGGATGTCAGTGGCGTATCTAGGGTATGGCAGCCATGGCAAGTGCCATGGGCGCCATATGAAGGGGGTGCTGTTGAGTGGCTGGGCAGCAAGGCACTTACCAGGGTCTGAGGTCTCTTCTTACCTCCTCCCAAGCATAGGCAGGATCTCCTTTTCAGCACCTTTGCTAATAGACAATGGCAGCGCTATCCCTGTTGCATTCAGCCACAGCCCTCCCCTGTTCTCCCAGGCTCTCCCATTCCATCTGGTCGGATTGGCAGTGCACAAAGAAGGAGGAACATCAGTTTCTCCCTCTCCTCTGTAAAAACTGAGGCCTTAAGTGATGAAGATTTCATCACTTCCAGTATTGGTTCTGCATTTACCTGGCCTTGGAGGGCAGAGGAGGGATCAGGGGTCTAATAAACCCCAGATTTCTCCATAAAGAGGATATGTCACAACCCAAGGTATCACAATGGATGATAAATATCACTCGTTTTGTTAGCTGTTTTCTTGTTAAGGTTATCTGAAAGACGAGTTTCAAATGTTTCGACAGGGGCGCAGTTTCAGTGCTTGCCATAGGCGCCATTTTCACTAGATACGCCTCTGCGGGAGGTGCAGTGGCGGTATCAGCTCCCTGCACCCCCCCAGTAGGAGAACACAAAAGCTCCTCGGGGGACGGGGGGGATTCCCCTATCAACCCTGACTGTGGTTGCGGGAAGTAAAATCACATCACCTATAGAGTCTTGCTAGATAAGCCCATAGGTGCCAGTATATGCAAACCCCGATAGGTGTAAAAAAACAGAAATCCCGAGGCCCTTCAATTCAGAGCTTCTACAGTCTCATTGTAACATATGAACGACTCCAACCCCCAATGCTTGCATGACTTGCCAGTCTGAGGTAAGATTGCTGAACCCTGCCAGTTCACATCAAGGACCAATGTCCAATGTCAACAGTTGATGGACCTGAAAGGGAAATCTCTAACTACATCTACCAGTCTAGCTGTGGTTGTGGGAAATTTCCTACACAGAAGGGCGACTTCCAGATTTGATGGAATTTCCCTTTAATCCTACATGGTTCAAACCTGAACAACAGGCTGCACTTCCAATGTGAATACAATGTCAAGTCTATGGTACAATACACACAAATCGTTTTAAGGAACGTTTTGACTTGTGTCGAGCAAATCCATTTTGGAGGTGTGGGCTTCTACAAGATGTTAGATAATGTGTCTCTTTCTCAAAATGATTGTTTTAGTGGCACTGGAAAGAATGGAAATGCAGTGTATCGGAAACAGCCAGTACATAAAGCAAACTAGTGTATTACAAAGGCTATGAAGATGAAGCAATGGCTACAATGCCAGAACAGAATGTAACTAGGTCAGAGGGAGGGCAGGAAATGAATCGGGTTTCTTATGTCAGATGATATGTAGATTCTGTTGCTTCAAGCTCTGTACAAATACTGCATACATATGCAGAATGCCGATAGGTTTCATTTTCTTTGCATCTACCAGATGACAGAATACCATCAAAATGTTTTCCTTTTGTACATGTCTGTACATAAATTGCAAAAGCTTTGATTCTTGGTAGAAGGTAATACCACACGCATACACAGGGCCGGATTCCAGACAAGGCCAGGCCTCGGTACGGCAGTGGGTGCAGGGGCGGCACTGTGACTGAGAGGACACTTTCACTCTCATTTCGGGAGCTCCCCCCTGTCATGTCACGGATTGTGAGAGGAGAGAAAACAACTGATGGAAGAGGAGGTGAGCACCCCCCCGCTTCTCAATGCAATTTTCAGCAGCAGCAACCCCCTGCATCTCAATGTCAGCACCCCCCCCCCCCCGCTTCTCAGTGTCCTGCCTTTACTGCGGGGGCGGCATTGAAGGACCGACCCGGCCTTGGGGTGGCAAAGGGAGTAAATCCGGGCCTGCGCATACAGGTACATTACCTGGCAAAAAAAAATGGCCCAAATGATTTGCACCCAATTCCAACTATATCATACTGTATGGTGGTCATACATTGGATTCCTGCCCAATCGGCCAAAACAAGGTGGCCCCATCTGACTTGACAAACTTCATCTGGAAACTGATGGAAAATTGTTGGCCAATTAGTGACTGGATCCTATTTTGTTGTAGTCAGGTATTCAAGCAACTGTGGGTGACATGGCTACTAGAAAACAATAGGCGACCGTGGAGATTATTTTTCTATCCATGCTATGTAATGTGGATTCCTTCATCCACGCTGTGTAGCATGGATGAATCTAGACGTCTTGAATTTGGCCCATGAGAAATCTATCCTTGTATAGCTAGCCTTAGGCAACACCATTTGGACATTCACCACAAGCCAAAGAGATTGTAAAGCTTCGTTTTTTTTTTAAATGAAAACAATAAACAAGTTATAACAAGTCTTTATTTTACAGAGTGGCACTGACCCTCCTCTTCTGGGGTCACCCACTGGTGCTCTTGGTTCCCCCTCTTCTCTCTGCACCACCATAGGAAGCCACTTATGTGGGTGCACCTGCAGGCTCGCTCCTGAGCTGGGCTGTTTGTGTCTATAGACATACATAATGCCACTCGGCCCTGCCCTCTGCTTCCCTATAACATGATTTGATTGACAGCAGCAGGAGCCAATGGCCCGCGCTGCTCTGAGTCCTGTGAGGAGAGGAAGAGAGAACAGGGCCACTTCACTCAAGCACAGCACTGAACTGAGATTGGTAAGTATTTAGGGAGGCGAGTGGGACAATTTTTACTTTAATGTAAAAAATGTCCTACCTTAAAAACCACTTTAAACTGATTGTAGAGGCTTATTCTTTATTTTTCTAAAATAACAAACATGTTATACTTATCTTCCCCTGGACCTTCTCTTCTGGGGTTTCCCACTAGCACTCCTATAATGGCACACCTGCGGGCTCACTCTTGAACCAGGCTGTGTGCGTCCATAGACATGCATAGTACAGCTTGGCCCTGCTCCGCCCTCACAGGATTTGATTGACAGCAGCAAGAGCCAATGGCTCTCGCTGCTCTCACCAAGTCCTGTGAGGAGAGAAAGAGAGAGGCTACAGACTAGCATAGCGTTGGATGAAGATAGGATTCGGTAAGTATAATGTGGGAGAGGGGGCAATACAAGTACTGGGATATTTTTTACCTAATGAAGGGAATTCATTAACATAAAAATGCTCTGCCTTTACAACCACTTTAATGAGAATGGCTAGAATTACTAAAATAAATGTGAATATAGTAGAAAACATCCGTAGTAATTCCTTGAGGTGGTGAGCGGTCGGTGCACTGGCTTGTAGTGTCCTCCTAGCACTCGAATATACATGTAATGTAGATAAAGGAAAGCTGGCAGCGCGATCTTCCACAATAAATACATTAACCACTTAAGCCCCGGACCATATTGCTGCCTAAAGACCCAAGGGGTTTTTACAGTTCGGGACTGCGTCGCTTTGACAATTGCGCGGTCGTGCGATGTGGCTCCCAAACAAAATTGGCGTCCTTTTTTCCCCACAAATAGAGCTTTCTTTTGGTGGTATTTGATCACCTCTGCGGTTTTAATTTTTTGCGCTATAAACAAAAATAGAGCGACAATTTTGAAAAAAATTCAATATTTTTTTACTTTTTGCTGTAATAAATATCCCCCAAAAACATATACATTTTTTTTTCCTCAGTTTAGGCCGATACGTATTCTTCTACCTATTTTTGGTATAAAAAAAAACGCAATAATCGTTTATCGGTTGGTTTGCGCAAAATTTATAGCGTTTACAAAATAGGGGATAGTTTTTTTGCATTTTTTTTTTTTTTACTACTAATGGCGGCGATCAGCGATTTTTTTCGTGACTGCGACATTATGGCGGACACTTCGGACAATTTTGACACATTTTTGGGACCATTGTCATTTTCACAGCAAAAAATGCATTTAAATTGCATTCTTTATTGTGAAAATGACAGTTGCAGTTTGGGAGTTAAACACAGGGGGCGCTGTAACATTTAGGGATCACTGTGTGTGTGTTTACTAGTGTAGGGTGGTGTGGCTGTAGGAATGACATCATCGATCGGATCTCCCCTATAAAGGGGATCACCCGATCGATGCGCCGCCACAGTGAAGCACGGGGAAGCCGTGTTTACACACGGCTCTCCCCGTTCTTCAGCTCCGGGGAGCGATCGCGACGGAGTGGCTAAAAACAAATAGCAGCGCCGTCGTCCCGGATCGCTCCCTGAGCGGACCCGACCTCCGCATTTACCGGGGGGGGTCCCGATCGGACCCCCCACCCACGTCTAGCAGAGGACGTACAGGTACGTACATATGCCTGTCCGTGCCATTCTGCTGACGTATATGTACATGAGGAGGTCGGGAAGTGGTTAATGAATCCAAGTGTGGTACAAAATAATATGGGGCTTATGCGTTTTGCCATGTAGCCTAATGGCCCGTACACACGATCCGAATATCGGACGAAAACGGTCATCCGAGGAAGAATCTTACGATTTTCGGATGTGTGTACACTACTTTCAGAGCTGATCATGACAGTTCATCCGATATTATTCGATCGGATGAGCACAACATTTTTCCTCGTACGATGCCAGATCGTACGATTTTCGTTTAGTCAGTATAGTTGTCATCCGAAAATACAATACAAATACATAACGCATGACATCCCTTTGATTTTTTTCTGTGGTACGAGAATTTTCGTGACCCATTCAATTTCTACTTGCGACTATTAAAACGAAAAAAGTCGTACAATCTGTTGTATAATATTTGGATCGTGTGTACGGGCCATTAGTCATAGCCATGACATAACCAATAGCTATGACTAAAACTAAACCCTGAAACGCGCAAGCCCTGTATTTTTTTTGTACCACACCTGGATAAATACATTTATTCATTGCGGAAGATCGAGCTGCCGGCTTTCGCTTATCTACACTAACAAATGTATTTTGTTGTAAAAATGACATTTAAATGATTGCTTGCTTTTGATAGACATTTTTTTTTACTCCTGGGGAAAAGTGTTGTATTGGCTATCAAGGTGAAGATAATAATGATCAAACTTGTTTGACTGCCAATATCCATGCTAGGCCTCATTAATGTCTACATGTGTCCTATAAACAGTGGACTGTGGCATGATCAGGCTTAATATCAAATGTCTATATGTTTTTTGTTACTTCAGCGTTTCCTTCCATATCTATATAGTATATATATTTTTAACAGATTTTTATTCAAAGCTGTCAATATTGTAGCTCAGGCCTCGACAAAATCTGGGCGCCAGGTCGCAATTGCGACAAGAAATTGTGACCTGGCGCCTGGGGAATCTTAGGGCTGCAGAAGGCCGCAAAGCCGCGCCCGCCGGTAACTGAGGCCATGGCTTTGCGGCCTTCACAGAAGGAAGCTGAGGTGTGCAGAAGGCCGCAAAGCCGCGGCCTCAATTACCGACATGGCGCGGGCCGGCCGGTAATTGAGGCCGCGGCTTTGCAGCCTTCACAGAAGGAAGCGGAGGCCTTTAGAAAGAATCTAGGAGTGGCCATCTTGTGGTGGCCGTTGGCATTACAGGTTACATTACATCACATTACATTACAAGTAGCAAAAAACAGCAGTTTTTTCACTGCCATCTCCTTCCCTCTAATTAGAACCCCCAAACATTATATATATTTTTTATTCTAACACCCTAGAGAATAAAATGGCAGTCGTTGCAATACTTTCACACCGTATTTGCGCAGCGGTCTTACAAGCGCACTGTTTTTGGGAAAAAATACACTTTTTTGAATTAAAAAATAAAATAGTAAAGTTAGCCCAATTTTTTTTTATATTGTGAAAGATAATGTTACGCCGAGTAAATTGAGACCCAACATGTCACGCTTCAAAATTGCATCCATTCGTGGAATGGCGACAAACTTTTACCCTTTAAAATCTCCATAGGCGATGTTTAAAAAATTCTACAGGTTGCATGTTTTGAGTTACAGAGGAGGGCAAGAATTATTGCTCTCACTCTACCAATCGCGGCGATACCTCACATGTGTGGTTTGAATACCGTTAACATATGTGGGCGCTACTCGCGTATGCGTTCGCTTCTGTGCGCAAGCTTGGCGGGACGGGGTGGGTTTTTTGGCTCCTAACTTTTTTAGCTGGCTCCTAGATTCCAAGCAAATTTGTCAAACCCTGTTGTAGCTACCAGTCAACTATCAGTCTAGCCAATAAGACAATGGTTATGAGAACCTGTATAAATTGAATTACTGTGCAGGGCGAGTCCAGATCAGTATTACTTTTGATGTCAAATTTCGATTTAGTTTTAGTCATAGTCTTTTGCCTAAAATGCCCTTTTAGTTTTATAGTCGTATTGTAGTCATCTGAATTGTTTTAGTCATATTTTAACAGGTTGGCGACTGCCCGCCATAGATATACTGCAGCAGGGTAGCCGCTCTATGCCAGATCACGTACCTACTAGGGTTGTCCCGATTCCGAGTATTTGCGGGAGTACTTGTACTCCCGCAAATGCCCCCGATGCCTCATCCGATACTCGCCCCCCCCCCCCCCCCCCGCCGCTTTGCCGCATCCCTGCTTGGTTAATACGGGCGGGGAACATTACACAGCTTTCATTTGAATAGCTGTAGTGATTCGCGCCGCGCCGCGTATATACACACCCCTTGCTCGGGTGAACTGTCCAATCCCGAGCAAGGGGGAGTGTCTATACGCGGCGCGAATCACTACAGCTATTCAAATGAAAGCTGTAATGTTCCCCGCCCGTATTAACCAAGAGGCGGCGCAGCAGCATGCAGGTAAGGGGGACATGGCTGCATATATGGGGGGGACATAGATTGGCTGCATATGGGGGGGGGGGGACATGGATTGGCTGCATATGGGGGGGGACATGGATTGGCTGCATATGGGGGGGGACATGGATTGGCTGCATATGGGGGGGGGGGGGGACATGGATTGGCTGCATATGGGGGGGGGGACATGGATTGGCTGCATATGGGGGGACGGACATGGATTGGCTGCATATGGGGGGGGGGGACATGGATTGGCTGCATATGGGGGGACATGGCTGCATCTGTGGGGACATGGCTGCATATGGGGGGGGACATGGCTGCATATGGGGGGGGACATGGCTGCATATGGGGGGGGACATGGCTGCATATGGGGGGGGACATGGCTGCATATGGGGGGGGACATGGATTGGCTGCATATGGGGGGGACATGGCTGTATATGGGGGGACATGGCTGCATCTGTGGGGACATGGCTGGATATGGGGGGGACATGGCTGATTATGGGGGGGACATGGCTGATTATGGGGGGGACATGGCTGATTATGGGGGGGACATGGCTGATTATGGGGGGGACATGGCTGATTATGGGGGGGACATGGCTGATTTTGGGGGGGACATGGCTGATTATGGGGGGGACATGGCTGATTATGGGGGGGACATGGCTGATTATGGGGGGGACATGGCTGATTATGGGGGGGACATGGCTGATTATGGGGACATGGCTGCATCTGTGGGGGGGGGACATGGCTGCATCTGTGGGGGGGGACATGGCTGCATCTGTGGGGGGGGACATGGCTGCATCTGTGGGGGGGGACATGGCTGCATCTGTGGGGGGGGACATGGCTGCATCTGTGGGGGGGGACATGGCTGCATCTGTGGGGGGGGGACATGGCTGCATCTGTGGGGGGGGACATGGCTGCATCTGTGGGGGGGGGGACATGGCTGCATCTGTGGGGGGACATGGCTGCATCTGTGGGGGGACATGGCTGGATCTGTGGGGGGACATGGCTGCATCTGTGGGGGGACACATTTAAAAAAAGTATCGGTATTCGGTATCGCGAGTACTTGAAAAAAAGTATCGGTACTTGTACTTGGTCCTAAAAAAGTGGTATCGGGACAACCCTAGTACCTACCTTGCTTCAGGCTTTAGTCAGACCTGGAGCAAGTGTGTAATAAAACAAAAAGGTCAGAATACCATTTCTCTATACTTCTTCTGGGCTAGTCACTCATCAACTCACCGCTGAGCAACTAGCATGTTCCAAAGCAGAGATGAACAATGTCAGCCTGCGTATTTACCTCATGGGAGGTAACATCAGTAAATAAAGAGTCTGCTTTTTCCAGAAAACAGCATTTGGAACCATAAGGATCACTGTTCCACTGTCAACATAAATAACATGTATATGATGAGCATTCCATGCGCTAAGAAAAGGAAACGGGAAAATATGCGAGATGAGAGGATTAAGCAAATGTGGAAAGAAACTGGCACAGAAGCTTGCCATTTATATATTTCAGCCTTAAGCAGAACTCCAGATGGACGGTGTCTGTTGTATGCTTACAGAGCTGGATTTACCCATTTAATGTATTATAAGAAGTGACATTTATTACAAACACAGACTGTACTGTACAAACCACCAGTATTGTGATGCAGTTTCAGGTATCTGCTGTGTTTGTACCCCGTCGGTTCTTTTTGTGAAGGAAGCCGTGTATGAAACGTTAATGTGATCATAAAAATGAACTGGAAATCTAATTTCAAGATTTGAGCATGCTGACCTGCCAGCTCACTGGGGATCCCGCTTTAATGAAGCAACTTCTAAAAACGGTCACCGTAGCTAGCACTTCATTCATTTTACGAGGGCAAAACGGCACATGATATTATCGCCTGGGAGTTTACTGCGCCTTCATCTTAAAGACCATGGTGAGGCGGTTGACGTGGTGTCGCCCACTACGACAGTGGGCTTAAAGCAGAACTTCAGGCAAACAGATAAAGTTCATATGCAGTAAAGAAGCAGTTTTACTTGCCAAACATTTTTATTTTTGTCCATCCAGGCCTGAGATTTACACAGCTGTGCCACACGGAACAACTCGGGCGAGGTAACGCTTTCTTTGATGCAGACAGAAACACAGTGGTGTCATGTCTCCACACCCAGCCTGCTTATTGGACAGTGAAGACGCAGCAGCAGACTGATGAAGTTATACATCTATTCAGTCTGCCCTATCCTCCAGACAGCATGTTTCTTGTCAGTACATTTTCCCCAAATAAATATACCAAAGCAATCAAAAACTGTTTTACCTTGGAGTTTTCCAGCAAAATAAATAAATAAATAAAAGGATCAAACTGCCTTAAAAGATTGCTAGAAACTCAGATTGGGAGGGGATGGGGCCAAGCTTCTTTAAGAAAGTGACAGGGAGGCTGCCATTGCTGACATGCAATAACATGCTAATGACATAGTGACTAGGGAAGACTTAGCATTCACCAGGGAAACACAGGCACCTTGGAAAAATTAGATGCTCTCCCAAGACCTCCTGCTCTCCAATGCCATTGCAACCTCATCCCATGCTTGCCTTCAGGACTTCTTCAGAGCTTCTCCCATCCTCTGGAATGCTCTACCCCAGGGATCTTCAAACTACAGCCCTCCAGCTGTTGCGGAACTACAAGTCCCATGAGGCATTGTAAAACTGACATTCACAGACATGACTAGGCATGATGGGAATTGTAGTTCCTGAACAACTGGAAGGCCATAGTTTGAGGACCCCTGGCTCTACCCCAAGCTGTCCGACTTTCTCCTACTTTGTCCACTTTCAGACAATCCCTAAAAACTCATCTCTTCAGAGAAACCTATCTGGCCCCCACCTAACAACTGTACATTTATTTTCTCCATCAGCACCCCCCCCCCCACAGTTATTACCTCTTGTATATTGACCATCCCTCTTATATTGTAAGCTCTAAGGAGCAGGGCCCTTTGATTCCTACTGTATTAAAGCGGGGGTTCACCCTATCGACGAAAAAAAAAAAAAATTTTTTTCTTTTACCTTAAAATCAGGCATTGTAGCGCGAGCTACAGTATGCCTGTCCCGAATTTTTTACCCCCGTACTCACCTTGTAGTCGTCCATCGAAGATACCGGGGAATGGGCGTGCCTATGGAGACGGAGGATGATTGACGGCCGGCTCTGGCGCGTCACGCTTCTCCGGAAATAGCCGAAATAGGCTTGGTCTTCACGACGCGTGCGCATAGCCTGTGCGCAGGCGCCGTGAAGAGCCGAGACCTACTCCGGCTGTCTTCGGGGAGAGTGACGTGCCAGGGCCGGCCGTCAATCATCCTCCCTCTCCATAGGCACGCCCATTCCCCGCGGGAGCCGAAATCTACGATGTCCGAGTACAAGGTGAGTACGGGGTTAAAAAAATCGGGACAGGCATACTGTAGCTCGCGCTACAATGCCTGTCTCGATGGTAAAATGTGTCGGGGGGGGTGAACTACCGCTTTAAAGTGTATTGTATTTGTACTGTCTACACTCAAGTTTTAAAGCGCTGCGTAAACTGTTGGCGTTATATAAATCCTGTATAATAATAATAATAATAAAATTCTACCTGCTGAAAATTCTACCTGCCGTGTTGGCTCTGCAAGAGCATGAATTTTGGCTTGCAAGGGAGGTCTAAAGCCTGGTATACATGGTACGTTTTTTTTTCCGTTCAGCCCCTTGGAGCTCTGGAAGAAGAGGTAGCTGTACCAACAAAGATTTTATTATGGGGATCTCCCTGCTGAGCTATTGTGTTCAGGGGGATCGCTATTGGCTGATAACACTGATCGGATGCCGATCGACTGGCTGGTTTCCCAGCAAGCTCGTTCGATAGAAGCCAGTGGGAAGATCAGCTTCTGTCAAAGACCTGTACACATGGGCCGAATGTCACCGGTATCTACTTTGCCGGCTGTTGTCCCATGTTGTGTTTTACATCACATTTTTTTCCCCAGCAACCACGTCCCTGGTGAAGTGATAATAAATCTTTACATACATCCACCGAAGAGACAAGCTTCAGGTGATAACACAGTGAGGAATGAAATCCTCTTACATAAGCTGCACCTGTGTATCTGCAGCCCTCTCTTTTCTACATCCATTCAAACTACTGAGATAAAAGGATCCCAGCTTCCAGGGGGTTAGTGATTTGATGTCACACACAGCACAGACCTGAGTGTAATCTGAGACCTGAGATGAAGGAGAAGACTGTGTCTTCTCCTTCATCTCAGGTCTCAGATTACACTCAGGTCTGTGCGTACACAGTCTCATAGGGAAACATGTACAGTTGAGGCTGTCATTCCCCTTCTGTGGGCTAAAAGAGGGTGAAGGTCCGTTCCCCAGGACCCCTGGTGTCTGGAAAAATTGCCAGATATAACCGATCGCAGAAGCAGGAGACAGGAGTCATACAGAGCACTACAGATTGAGGCTAGATAGCTAGCAATTTCAGAAGGAGAGGTCAATTCAAGCGCCCTATCTACCCTTTTTTTTTTAAAGCCCTGCACCTCCTTTGCGGAGATAGATATCCTAGCCAATGGCTTTTCAGCCTTCTAGGCCAGTCAGCATGTGACACGTGGATCCTGGGAGATATTAGGTCATTTAACCCTTTAGCAGTGTACAATTCCTAATAACCTCCCATTAATGTATTTTTAAGCCGTCAGGTGTGAAAACATAAATATAGTAAGGGCCCATTCACACGTCTGGACCGTATGTCTGCATTTTCATCCATCCGTTGCGGATGAAAACAGGACATACATGGGTCCCTATGTGATTACGGGTGTCAGCGGATGACCATCCGCTGACACCCGTAATTGTCCGCCTCCGCAAAGATCCGCATTTGCGGACGGAAGAAAATACAATTTTTCTTCCGTCTGCCGGATCTGATCGGATGAACACGGACACACGGAGCAGATCATTACTGATCCGCCCGTGTGAAAGGGCCCTAAGTGTCCTATAGCAGTGGTCATCAACCTTGTCCTCTGGGCTCACTAACAGGCCAGGTTTTATGTATTACCTTGGGGAGATGCAGACTAGAATACTGCAATCACAGAGCAGCAAATGATACCACCTGTGATGTATTCAGTTATCTTGCAAACCTGGCTTGTTAGTGGCCCCCGAGGACAGGGATAATGACCACTGGCCTATAGAGTAGAAGAGATACAAGATAGAAATTATTAATACATGGTTAGTTCTAAGCCAGTGTGTTTTCCTAAGACTCACCACGTGCTGGCTTGTTGCTGGAATCCCCCAGGTCTAGTTTGATAGAGAAGCTGAATGAGTGGCCTGCCTGGGGTACAGCTAATAAATGAACAAAGTACTGGACAACCCCCTATGATGCACACCAATCACGGACCTTATCACTAAATTTCTAAATATTTAGGCATTGTGGAGTTTTTTTTTCCTGCGATTAGCTAATAAAGGAAAAAGCCACTGGAAGTGAACTATAGGAGACTTGTTGGTGTCTGTAAATCCATGTGTTAATACAGGTGAGTCACAAGAGGCCTGAACAGCGCTGTAGCCAAGCATTGTTAAAATGCCCATTACGCTCTACAGCAGAGAAACAACATCCAGAAAAACATTACTCAGCTTTCCAGGCACGGGTAAGGCTGGACTGCCTCACACACTGACGTCTAAGAATTACCGAGCACAGAGAAAATATTTTCCATGATTAATTGTTCTGTAGGATAGAGGAATCTCTGCAAATCCAAATTAGATTAGCATCCGTCTAATATGGATTATTCCATGAGAGCCATCAATATCACAAGCAGCTGACATATGAAGGAAATCACATAAACATAGGAGGCTTAAATGGAAAGATGAAACATGTATTAACTCAACATATAAAGGGCAGGGCTACTCATACATGCCAAAAATATATAGCCCAAGGGTTGACAAATTTGCTTGGAATCTAGGAGCCAGCTAAAAAAGTTAGGAGGCAGAAAACCCGCCCCGTCCCAACGAGTTTGCGCGCAGAAGCGAACACATACGTGAGCAGCGACCGCATATGTAAACGGTGTTCAAACCACACATGTGAGGTATCGCCGCGATTGGTAGAGCGAGAGCAATAATTCTAGCCCTAGACCTCCTCTAACTCAAAACATGCAACCTGTAGAATTTTTTAAACGTCGCCTATGGAGATTTTAAAGGGTAAAAGTTTGTCGGCATTCCACGAGCGGACGTAATTTTGAAGCGTGACATGTTGGGTATCAATTTACTCGGCGTAACATTATCTTTCATAATATTAAAAAAAATGGGGATAACTTTACTGTTGTCTTATTTTTTTAATTAAAAAAAGTGTAATTTTTTCCCAAAAAAGTGCGCTTGTAAGACCGCTGCACAAATACGGCGTGACAGAAAGTATTGCAACGATCGCCATTTTATTCTCTAGGGTGTTAGGATAAAAAATATATATAATGTTTGGGGGTTCTAATTAGAGGGAAGAAGATGGCAGTGAAAATAGTGAAAAATTACATTAGCTTAACTTGTAATACCAACGGCCACCACCAGATGGCGCCAGCTTACACATCTGGTGGCAATAACTTGTAATACCAACGGCTCACCACCAGATGGCGCCAGCTCACAAAAAAAGTTTTTTTTTTGCCCCCTTTCCAAGCCAAGTCGCCAGGACCCCATTTCTAGTCGCCATGGCGACCTGGCGCCCGGGATTTGTCGAGCCCTGATATAGCCAATAGCTGAGCAAGGCAATTTATTTTTATTTTCTATATGAAATGCTCTAAGTAGTATGGGATATCGTTAAAGTGGATGTAAACCCAATTTTTTTTTTTTTTTTTGCTGGCACAATTTAGAGTATAAGATTTCCTATCATCTGTGCCCAGTCTTGCCACACAGCGTTAATCCAGCTCTGAGCAATCCTCTTTTATTGTTCAGCGAGATAATTCTTGACAAACAGAGAAAAACTTTGTCAAATCCTCCTCCTTGCTTTGAGTGACAGGTTATTTACATATCTCATGCACTAGCCTGAGACGGGCATTATTTTTTTAATTCCCACCCTCACTGCTTTTCTGAAGTCATGTGGTTACTTTTCTGGATATTGACTGGATGTTAGTAAACATAGCAGAATTTAGTGTAAAGGATACACAGGAAAAAATGCATGTTGACAAGGGGAGTGTAGAGGTGGGCGGGGGCTCTACTGACATCACGACTCCACCCACCAAGCTCCAGACAACAGACCCACCCACAGAATCTGCATTTTTTCAGTTCTTATAACAGACAGAGGGGAGACATTTGACAGGTAAGGATACATGCAGGAGGCGTCTATATCCTTATAGATCAGCACTATGGCAGTAGTTTAGAAAGGATGAGAGTGGCTTTACATCCACTTTAAGCTTCATGTCTATGGCTTTTGATTCATTCGGTCTGATGTTTATACTTTTTCATCCTATGTAATGTACATGTCACAGCCATTCTCAACAAGGGATCCTCCAGACAGCCATTGCTTAAGAACACCCTTAGCAACCTCTGACTGATCTTCCATTTGATGGTGTCCCAATAGTTCTGGGGCCAATACCACTTGGCAGAGCCCGCTGCAAAAACCCAATGGTCTTTTTTGGCCTTCTGTAAGGGTGGCATTCTAACCAACACTGTGTATTCTTTCCATTAGATCCCAATGTAAGGGGTATGTTCTCACTGACCACCAATGATTTTGTATTTGGAAGGGTTCCCTAAAACCTGAAAGTTATTATAAGGGTTTCTCTGGAGTAAACCAGTTGAGAAAGGCTTTTAGAGACATGCACTATATTGTCAAAAGTATCGGTACGCCTGCCTTTACAAGCAAATAAACTTTAATGACATCCCAGTCTTAGTCAGTAGGGTTCAATACCGAGTTGGCCCACCCTTTGCAGCTATAACAGCTTCAACTCTTCTGGGGAGTCTGTCTACAATTTTTTAAACGTGTGTATGGGAATGTTTGACCAGTCTTCCAGAAGCACATTTGTGAGGTCAGGACATTGCTTTGGGGAGGGGGGATTATGGTGTGGCATTGTTTTTCAGGGGTTGGGCTTGGCTCCTTCGTTCCAGTCAAGGGAACTCCTAATGCCTCAGCATACCAAGACATTTTGGACAATTTCATGCTCCCATCTTTGTGTGGGAATAGTTTGGGGATGGTCCCTTCCTTGCACACCAGTACACAAAGCAAGGTCCATAAAAGAGATAAATGAGCGAGTTTGGGGTGGTGGAGCTTGACTGGCCTGCACAGAGTCCTGATAGAACACCTTTGGGATTAATTAGAGTGGAGACTGCGAATCGGGCCTTTTCGCCCACATCAGTGCCTGACCTCACGAATGCACTTCTGGAAGAATGGTCAAACACTCCCATAGACACACTCCTAAACCATGTGGACAGCCTTCCCAGAAGAGTTGAAGCTGTTATAGCTGCAAAGGGTGGGCCAACTCAATATTGAACCCTACGGACAAAGAATGGGATGCCATTTAATGTGCGTGTAAAGCCATCCCAATACTTTTGAGAATATAGTGCATTTTGGTAGCTACCCATATATTAAAAGCCATAAAAGTAGCTACAGGAGGGGGAAAAAAAATAAAAAAAGCACTGTTTGCAGCATTAGGCATTCCTTCTCTTTTTGCAGTGCATTGTTGATTGTATCAGCAAAGCTTAATTTTCTTTCTTTGCCCTTTGTGAATCACTGTGCATCACACATCAGCCTCAGGAGAAAGCACTACATTTGGAGACGTACAAAGCCCGTTTTCACATTAATCCCCAAACGCATAACACCTAAATAACATAACTGAGGGCACATGATTTACCTATATATATATTTTTTTCTAACGTACGCTTTACAGGAAATGCTGAGATGTGCAGATTGGCTCTTGTGTATGTATAAAGTGTGGCAGGTAGCAATAAAACCTGATCAAAGTTCAGTCAACCAGTGTTTGTTACAGGCAGGGCTGTGGCTATCAAACATACAAATGATTGCTCATATGTATTTTCCAAAACAGATGTTAACCTTTGCTATTAAGGCTTGGGTCACACCTATGCGTTCAGCAAGTACTACATTTGCGCATGCACAGCAGCCTATTCACTTGAATGGGCTGCTGTACCTGCAGGGAAAAAAAGGAAAAGGGTCCCTGCACCTTTTTCCGCTTATGCGATTTCCCACAAACGCACTGTGTGTTTAGATGCATGGGGGTGCCAATAAGAATGAATGGCAACTTAATGCGTCTGATAAAGAACAGCATGTTTTTGGTGCGGAAACAGGTGTAAATGGATTGGCATTTTTATGAATTATAGCAGACCTTTACCTCCAAAGTGAACTATGGAGGTAAAGGTCCATAGGTAAAGGAACCTATGCCAGTTGGATGTAAATAACCCGACCGTCACCCAATTCAATCCCCAGCAGATAGGATTGAATTAGATGTCGTCGCCACTTCAGAAAAAGTTTTGCCTTTAGTTCTAAAATAGTTAAAGAGGAAGTAAACCCTGATGGGTTTTACTTATTTCCTTTGCCCCTGCAAAGTAAAAGCATAATGTGCTAGTATGCATCGCATGCTAGCACATTATGTGACACTTACCTGAAAACGAAGCCTGCGCCGTCCCCGCTGCAGAACGCATCCATGTTCGCCCCTCTTTCTTTCAGGAGCCGCGGACTCTGGCTCTGTGACTGGCTGGAGCCGTGTGACGTCACTATCGTGCATGCGCCGCCAGTTACCACATTCGCTCATAAAGAGAAGGTATGGGGGGGCTGTTTCTTCACAGCGCAAGCACCGATGACATTGGCGCAAAACACAGTAAATATCTCCTAAACTGCGCATGATATTACAGTACCTATAGGAATGCCTTATTCTAGGCTTACCTATAGGTAGAACTTGCACAGGGAGGTTTACAGCCTCTTTAGTATCAATACAAAATGTAGCCAATGTAAAAAGGGCATCTGGCTGAGCTTTTGTATAGCTATAGCAACCTATACATTTGGGAACATTATAAAATCTCTTATAAACACGGTTTTGCTTTATTGGCCCTTTAATACTATTGCTGACTACAGTTCCTACT
Organism: Rana temporaria; assembly: GCF_905171775.1. Lineage (NCBI taxonomy): Eukaryota > Metazoa > Chordata > Amphibia > Anura > Ranidae > Rana > Rana temporaria. The sequence continues at coordinate 258,221,821 of NC_053489.1, read as the reverse complement.
GCATCTAACATAGTGTAAATCTGTATATGCTGGGGTCATCCTAGTACATTCCCAGAGCTCATTTTAAGCCGTTTAATAGCCCAAACATTTCTTTCTTTTTTTTCCCTCAAGTTTTTCTGTGCTTTTTCTTTCATCCTATACATTTATTGAAATTTTAAAACATTTTAAAACTCCATTAAAGAAGTGTCTAGTCTGAGAAGGAACTGGAGGAAGCCGAGACAGGAAGAGGGCAGGCGAAACACCACTTACATTCTATTTCTGGTTTACAGCCTTTTACTGTTGGCAGTTTTATTTTCAATGCATGTCTATGCTGTGCTGGTTATGTATATGTCAAAAGTAAGGATAAGATAAGTAAAAATGTATTCTACAGGCAAAATAAAGCGATCAGCTGTCATAAAATGTTATGGTATCTATAAATCATAGTACACCTAGACATTTTTGAAACCTATTTAAATTCATCAGGTCTATATAGGTGTGTTGGTATGTTACACAAATGAATACCTATTAAACTCCAGGCAAAACTCATAATCTGAGTATTTCAATTATACGTCCTGCCTTGCTCTAATAGTGCACACATTCTCCAAAGGGGGAGGGGGAAAAGGAAAAGAAAAGGTAGGGAATTAAAGAGGGGAAGAGGTTGGAATTTGAGAGAATAAGGAAAACTTAATCAGAATAGAATAGAATGGGGAAGAAAGAGGGGGAAAAAGGAAAAGGGAAAAATAATTATCCCCCACGTGCGCCCTAGGGGGCCACCGCCCGAGCCGATCCACGATCACTCTGGCATAATAAGGTGAGTAGTCTTTTGACTCTCCTACAAGACGCAACACTGAGTTTATGAAATTTCTTTATTAAATTATTGTACATGATTGCTTGTTATTATTGTTTCATTTTATCATATCTTACCTATATACCCTATAGACATTCTCCTGAAGAAGCAGTTTTATACTGCGAAACCGGTCGAGACTACGACTCCACCAGTTAGACAAATGGTCCTGTGATCAATCTGATTAGTGGGGTTTGTCCCAATTGTTTTGTATATTTTTTGTACAATTTGTATTAATATAATCTGTCAAAATAAATATTTATATATATTTTTTATATTGTTGTATACTAGTGCCTTTAAAGTCCCAAACAACCTCCCCTCTTTTTCTCTCTCGATCTATGGTCAATCAACCAGGCCCCAAGCAGCCTTGGTTTGTGTTCACTGATCAAGACATACCTATTACAAACACCAGGGATGTTGGCATAGTTTATAGATCTTGCTATTTAATTTTAATGAGGCAATACTCACAACTTTGACTTGGTTCAGATGGTGTCAAGCGTGTGTGGCGGCAACCAGGTGATGAGTACAAAGACAAGTGTGTCTTGCCTACAGTCAAGCATGGTGGTGGGAGTGTCATGGTCTGGGGCTGCATGAGTGCTGATGGCACTGTGGAGCTACAGTTCCTTGAGGGAACCATGAATGCCAACATGTACTGTGACATACTGAAGCAGAACATAATCCCCTTCCTGCAGAGACTGGAATGCAGTGCAGTATATCAACATTATAATGACCCCAAACACACCTCCAAAATGACCACTGCCTTGCATAAAAAAAAGCTGAGGGTTAAGATGATGGACTGGACAAGCATGTCTCCAGGCCTAAACCCTATTGAGCATCTATGGGGCATCCTCAAATGGAAGGTGGAGGAGCGCAAGATCTCTAGCATCCACCAGCTCCGTAATGGAGGAGTGGAGGAGTGGAAGAGGACTCCAGTGGCAACCTGTGAACTCCATGCTCAAGAGGGTTAAGGCAATGCTGGAAAAGAATGGTGGAAAAGCAAAATGGTGACACTTTGGGCCACATTTGGACATTTTCACTTAGGGGTGTACTCACTTTTGTTGCCAGCGGTTTAGACATTAATGGCTGTGTTGTTATTTTGAGGGGACAGCAAAATTTACCTCGTTATACGAGCTGTACAGTTACTACTTTACATTGTTAGCAAAGGGTCATTTGTTCAGTGTTGTCACATAAAAAAATATATAATAAAATATTTACATAAATGTGAGGGGTGTACTCACTCTTGTGAGATACTGTATGTGGTGACTGTATGTCTATCAAAAAAAGTAATGTCCAATTTCCATAGCATTTTAATAACCTTTATTGTCAAATTTCAGTGTGCCCCCTTGTTATCAGGTGTCCCAAGCCGAGTTTCCCCTTACTTTTGGTGTACCCATCAGAGTCCCCATTACATCAGGACTCCCCACCAGAGTATCTCATCACATCAAGTATCCCCATCAGTGCCCCCTTGCATCAGGTGTGCCCAACAGAGTGTTCCTTACACCAGATGTTTCCACCGGAGGTCTCCCTTTCATTGGATGTGCCCGTCAGTGTCCCCCAATATCAGGTCTACCCATCAGAGTACCCTCTTACATCGGGTGTACCCATTTGTGTGCACCTGTACCTTTTCATGCCAGTCAGGTACTGTCACTCGGTCCAGACAACAGCCGGTCATGCGAGGCCTGCTCTAATGGATGACTTTAGGAAGAAATAACCATTGCTAATTCTCTGCTTGCTTGGTCACCTCTCCTACCTAAGTGGAAGGAATAAAAGAAGCACACTGATGAAGTAATCCCTGTGCTTTCCCCTTCTGGAAGCATGTTTAATGTCAAGCTGATTGGGAGAGGGAGGGACAGATATTCTAAGCCAATCTGCGTGGGGTTGTGCAGAGGACTTTAGAAGGTTGGCATTTGTCAACAAATGGACGTTGTATGTAGAATTACATTTAATGACTCGATTTTTAATTCGTACATAAAAATACCTTGATTTATTATTTTTTTCAGTACAATCGTTGTAGTAATAAAAAGAGTAACATTTTAGCAAATAGTCACCCACGCATGGGTGGATTTATTATTTTTAAACAAGAGGAGCTTCAGCTAGGTTCCAAAAAATTCAAAGTAAGCAGTTAAAAAAAACTGTAGTTGTTGATTTTTACTAAACAGCCACTCATCTGTCCAGGGATCCAGTGCTGTCCTCACCTGCGCTGGTTCTGCACCTGTATTCGGGTACCTGGCGCCATGTTTACGGTGGGGAGCTTGCTGTGGCCCCTTGCAGATTCATAACTGCCTTCCCACTCCACCGTAACCTTAACCTGTGAACGGTCCCGCAGCCTCCTGGGACGTGTCGCAGAACAATGTGGACGAGGGGGCGAACTTCTGTTTGGATCGCCTGGGGGATCCGAACGGAAGTGGGAGATGGTACCTGCCAAACTAGGTACCCCCCCCCCCAATAAATATTCCAAATGTGGGAGGGGGGGAGGAGAAGGAGACAGAGCAGAACTTCCCCTTTTGGGTGAAGTTCCAATTTAAATAAGATAGCTCTACTTTTGGAGTATCCAAGTTCAATTTTCTTGCCGCGAAAATCGTAACCGCTCTGATGCTGGATCCTATACAGAGCGCTATAGTTGTAATGCGGTGGGGATAAAGAGCTGTGGCTACTAAGGGATTCAATTGTCCGTCCTCCCCTTCTCCCCTCGTACATTCAGAAAAGCTTGTATTTTTACAAAATGCAAGGCGTACTTTGAATGGACAAGGTGAGATCCTGTCATTCATCCACCTCTCCTCTCTCTTGTCCACGCACAAAATATCCCACAGCATACAATTTGGTTCAAACTTTTATTCTACATTATAGATTTGAATCCGATTGGTTGGTTCGAGGCAGTGTACACCGTCAATTCTTCTATCAGCAACTGCCAGAGAAAGCACCTACTAAGTATTGCAGCTCAGCACAATCTAATCATGGGGTATTCATTATATCAAACTATAAAATACCATGTTTCCACTAAAACATTTCCTTGTACACGAATAATAAGAACTGAAAAGAAATGACTGTAATTAAGCACATCTGGATATAAGCAAAGGCTGTTACAGGCTAGCGGGAAGAACAGGGTAGCACACAATGCGCCGATGCCGAGTTTCCCACAGCTGCCATCACAGGTCACTTGGTAGCTGGCATGCACTCTTCGGAGCTCCCACTGCTAACCCAAACTAATGAATCAAGCACTCGGGCAGCCAGAGCACTGTGAACTGCTTAGCAATTAAAATCACATAGTGTATTTACATTGCTACTACTACTTCTTTACTGACACAGCACTGGTGTAATTAACCAAACAAAAATCGCAAGCATCCTGAAAATTACACAGAAGATTAATCACCTCTAAAATGTTCAACAGAACCCAATATACTAAAAGCCAGATGTTATGGAAAAAGCTGCTGCATTCCTGTATTGATTCTATCTCTATAGCTAAAAGCACCGATAATATCAGGGGCCATCGCCCAACCTTTGGGTTGGAATGAATAGGCTGTTAATTATTTACAGCCAGTGCCTAGAATTAGCACTAAATTTTACATCGTAAGGTTTGCCCAAAAGTTTAAATGTCACTAAATTCTCTTATTAACCACTTCAATACAGGGCATTTTCACTCCCTTCCTGCCCAGGCCAAGGCCAATTTTTAGTTTTCAGTGCTGTTGCACTTTGAATGACAATTGCGCGGTCGTGCAACACTGTACCCAAAATAGAGCTTTCTTTTGGTGGTATTTGATTACATCTGCGATTTCCATTTCTAGCGCTATAAACTAAACAAAAGAAGAGTGACAAGTTTGAAAATATATATATGTATTCTTTCACATATTTTTGGTAAATGGCAATAAGCTTTTTTTTTCAGGGGTTATTTACTCTGCCCCACAAACCACTGAAGTCCTGTGTTGAGCTTCCAGTCTGAGGCTTAAGCAGTGCATGCATCATCTTGGTCACCTGCGCTGCCAACATAAAGCTGCCCATAGATGGCTAGTGGAAGTTTGCAGATCAGAACCTCCTAGACTATGCCCACTAACTTCCAGAAGCTTCTCCAAGCCACTAGACCCAGGGGGAGGTACCAGAGACGTGCACTGTAAAGCTATCCAGCCTGACCTGCAGTAACCTGACCCAATTACAAAAACTCACACAACTTGCCATGAGTCAAACTTAAACTGACCTACATTAACACTAGCAGCACACTAGAGGGTGCTACATTTTATTCAGCCAGCGGGGGAACAGAATTATCCATTTACACAAACCAGGTGTATGTAGGAATCCCCCTCTCCAGGACGCGCTCGGACCTTCCGCTGTCAAAATACACTGATCAACTTGATTAAACGATTGGGATGGCCCACACTGATGGAAGCCCACCCGATCCCTGCTGAACCTGGCAAATTTCAATTAGTGTATGGCCATCTTAAGACTACATATCCAATTATACAGTATCTTGCACTCGCAACATGCTTGTGTGCCACCATAAGCTATGCATAGGTGGCACCATCAGAGAAACAGCTTGCCGATATGTATTTGAGTTTGATTCATGCGTTGGCCTTGGCTGTGTTGCTATGTACTATCCTAGTATACTACAAGAATGGGAGTCCATGTAGTGTTAGCATAGCCATCCTTAGGCCCCTTTCACATTGGATTTCCGATCAGGTCCGCCTGTACGTTTTTCAGACGGACCTGATCAGAGCCTCCATTCACCTCTATGGAGCAGCGGTGTCCGCTGACATCTGCCGCTATCCGATTTAATCCTGTCTGTGAAATCGTGACGGACGGTGACCCTATTTTCCATCAGTCTGGCGGATCGGATGAATTCATTGCCTAACTAAACAAACCTGTGCTATCAAAGTATTGGAGGCTGCTCCTGCTGACCCAGTTTTGAAAATTCTAGTTCCCCAGTTGTTAAAGGGTAGTTCACCTTTACCACAAACCTGCCTATGCAGATAAGGGGCGTCTGTAGATAAAAACAAGCTGTGCAGCTCTGAATAAAGTGAAAAAATGCCCTTGCTATAGGTGTGGGCTAGTCATGTACCTCCTGAAGCCTGACCTCAAAACTCCCAGGATGTTGCCAAGTGAGGCCTAGTGCTGCTGCTCACCTCCTCCCTTCACAGAAGTGAGCTCTCAAAATGCACAGCTCAGAGCTACTGCATTAGGGGAACAGAAAGTGTACTGAGGGGGTTTGATCGAGAGAAAGAGCTCACCCGTGATGGTGGTGGTAGGCAGTAACCACTAGGCCTCATTTAGCAACATCTTGGGAATATTCCAGTTAGGCTTCGGGAGGTACATAAATGGCCCACACCTAAATATACGGCACTTTCCTGCTTCCGGAGAGCCCCTGTGCCAAGTACAGTTACCAGCACAGGAGAATAGCTTTACACAGCCCATTGCTTGTAATGGTCAACAGTTTCTGCATTGAAATTTACCCATGCATGTACCTACAACTCATTTTCCCAAGAGTGCCACTTCTGAGCTTGGCATACGTACAGTATATGTGCAGGTAAATGCAGTTACAGAAACCATCTGCATTTACAAGCAGCTGGTTGTGTACAACTATTCACTATATACTGGAGGCTGCACTGTACATGGCACCCCAGGCGTAGGAAAGCACCAGACTTTTTACGCTTCAAGACCGAGGAGTGTGTAAAGGTCCATGTGCATGAGGACTTATTTCCTGTTGTGGGCTGACCACACACAGCATTTTTGTGTTATCAGCCCTGCCCTGCTTTCCCTCATGCCCTCCCATCTCCACTACATAAAGACTAATCCTACGATAAGAATGAAGGAGCCAATTACCCTCCCTGAGAGAACACAGAAAGTCACAGGACCGTCCTGAATTTCATGATCAACAGATACTATTTTTGAACCAATGGAACAAATATAACAAAACATTTTCAATGGTATATTTACCAGACCAAAAGAGAGCAAATAAGAGAAGTTCATTGACAGCATTTACCCAACTTGCCTTTCCAGATGCTTTAATAACCTCTTTTTTCCTCACTGTTCTGGGGTCCGGTGCATTTTTACCACGTTCCAGTACAGTTCTGAACAGGGAAAAAAGCAGCATATTGTGCTGAAATGCACTGGAGACACTGAAGCCCCCTTTTTATTGGTGGAAACAAGGGAGTTTTATTTACCGTAAACGAGTGACAAAGAGAAAATGCTGGCTAAGGATATGCCTTATTTACAAGAGCACATTGAGGCAGTGTAGAGGAGGCACAAAGTAACATTATCGGAGACCGATTCATAATAGGAGTCAATGGTTTGTTTAACCACTGGCATATCCATAATGTGCGCAGGGTGCCCTGATACGATATACAGCGTGCCAGTTACTGGAACTCTCTTTATGGCATTAAAAGAAGTCTCTGTATAGCAATCAATCAGAAGCTGGCAGAGGAAGATGGGCGCAGGAATCCCTGTGCTGTAAAGTGTCCTACTGGAAGGGTTATTGTTCCAGCCAGCCACTGACCACCAATGCTAGGTGGAGGAAGGGGGAAAATTAAAGTTTTTTAGTCATCTGTGTTTCATTGTGTAGATTTCCCTTCACTTCCTGTCTCATATTCAAACAAAAAGTAAGAGGAAATCCACGTTAAGGGAATTCCTTGGGAACCCTCAGGTCACTAGAACTAGTGTCCCCATTGGGGACTACGGTACCCAAAAATTGGGATTTTCTTTTACTTTGAGGCCAAGTTCACACCTCCGATGGATGTGGCTCGTAGCAGGGGTCCGGTGCGTTCCTGTTGTCCGTTTCAGGGTCTGAATTTGGCCCTGAAACTGAGCCAAGGACGCACAACATTCCCGTGCAAGCCGCTCCGCAGCTACCCCGGAGATATAAACCTGCTCCATATGCGAATTGGATGCAGGGAAAAACCACATCCAAGTCGCATAGGTGTGAACCCAGCCTCAATGATAATGGTAAACAGGACAATTACAGAGGGTGAATCTCATTAATGGGGGCACAGACAGCAATAAAAACTGACAGGGGTTCTAAACCATGTCCACTCTGGCCAAAAAATAAAAAAATATATGTTTGCCTTTAGTTAAAATAGAACTAAAAAGGCGAGGTGGAGAGGGATTTGAACACCTGTCAGTTTTTATTGCTGTCTGTGTCACTGTTATGGAGATTCACCCTCTCCATTGGTCCCGTTTACCATTATCATAAAAAGTGAAAGTAAAAGAAAATCCCAAATTTTGGGTTGTTCACCGAAATCGAATAGAGGGGTATATCTTCCAATGGGGACACCAAGGGATTTTCTTAAATTTGCAGGGATTTCCTATGGCTGCCTGTTTTGGTTATGGGTCGGGAAGTGAAGGGAAATCTCTGCAATATATGACACAGATGGTGGAAAAAAATATGATTAAGCACCAAGTAATATTGTGAAACGCGTCAGCTGTTTTTTCGTCTGCTGTGGCATGTATTTTTTGATCCTGTTTTACCAATAAAGGCAAAAAAAAATTGGAGTGTCCAGAAGTCTTCTTTTATCTTCATTGCTATATGCATTGCCAGCACCTGTGGCTTCTGATCCGGTGAAGAGGTTCATTACAAAAGGAAATCTGCCTTGAGCGGTGACTCCCTTTCCCTAGGGGTTATAACCCCCCTTGCTCTATCCAAGATAAAAAAAAAAAAAAAAGTTTTGCCTATAGTTCTACTTTAATGTACATGTGTAGATGGCTGGAGTGTGGCATGGCTCTCCCTTGTTGTGGGCGCACAGGGGCCCTCTGCATTCAGAAAACACCCCTGGGTTTCATTAAGTAGCATGCTTCTAACCACTTCCTGTGTAATTGTGTATTTTATAAGCAAAAAAATATGTAGCAAGTGTAATAATAAATTTGGCACGCATGTATCCAAAGCTGAACTAATCAAGTAACAGATGTGGAGAACACAAACACACACACACACACACACACACAAACACACACACATTTTTGCTGGCCAGGCAGCCGATTCTGTCAGCAACGTGCGCAATAAATCACCCCCATAGTCTCGCAATAAGATAATTTGCTAGGGTTAAGAACCAAGTTATGACAAACAATCTGTATTTGATGTCACTACACTGCCTGCATACAAATCCATGAGATGCGACCCGTGCGTTCTGCAATATAAAGGAGCAGGAGTTTACTAAGGTCGCAATCTCACATTGGCTGCTTACAAAAATCTTTGGATATTACTTGTGTTTGTCCTGGCATCAGCCACTGGCATTCACTAACGGATGCCGCATGGATTGGAGAATTTCCCCTCTGCCTTGACTAGACCTGGGACCTGACATAGCCTTTGTCAGAGTGCGTGTCTTGTATTAGATGAATGTGCCTAGTAGGAGGTGGAGCGATGCTTTGTCTCTGGAAGTGTGCCCTACTTCTCTCTCCCAAGGCCTTGTTGCTGGGGATGCAGCTGTACTGTCAGTATCAGCTAGAATGCACGCTCTGATACAAGCACAATGCCATTCATTATGTCCGGGCACACTGCATGCTTTGCAAATCCATGGTATCCCCCCATCTCTTTGCTGCACACCACTCCTACTCATCTCAGCCAAAAGAAATAAAAATGATACAAAGTAAAACTACAATGGCTTTACTCCAATAAGGGTTGAGTTTGACCAATATGGGTTTTTCTCTGGCCGATATTTGGAAATCGCGGCAGCCGATTGCCGATATATGATGCTGATTTTTTTGGGCCGATAGGTTAGGCCGATTTTTTTCCCCCCTTCATCTCATAAAATCTAACAGTTAGACCCCTTTCACACTGGGGTGTTTTTCAGGCGCTTTTGGGCTAAAAATAGCGCCTGTAAAGTGCCTGCAAAATGGCTCCCCTGCAGTCTTCAGTGTGAAAGCCCGAGTGCTTTCACACTGGGGTGGCGCGCTGGCAGGACGTTAAAAAAAAAGTCCTGCAAGCAGCATCTTTGGAGCGGTGTATACCGCTCCTCCACCACTCCTGCCCCTTGAAATGAATGGGCACCGCTGCCGAAGCGCTTCTGCAGTGGCGCTACACGGGAGCATTTAACCCCTTCATTGGCCGCTAGCTGGGATAAAAGCTCCTCGTTTTACCATCAACATCTGCCCGCTCCAGTGAGAAAGTATTAGAGTTCCTCGGGGGAAAAAAAATATATAAAAAAAGTCAGCAGCTACAAATACTGCAGCTGTTGACTTTTAATATATGGACACTTACCTGTCCTGGCGCCCGCGATGTCGGCACCCGAAGCCGATCTCTCCCTCTGCTCTCAGGTGCTTTCGCCTTGCGGCTTTACTTCCTGGTTCCCTACTGCGAATGTGCGAGTCGCGCTGCCACTGGTCCCTGCTGTCTTCTGGGACCAGTGTAGGCGCCAGATGTGGCATAGGTCACCACAGTCACTGCGGTGATCTATGCCCGGAAGAGGGAGCAAATACCTGGATTACAAAAGGTATCTGCTCACTCCTCCCTCCTGAAAGATGCCAAATGTGACACCGGAGGGGGGGGGGGGATATTCCCGAAAAGCGGAATGCCATAAAACTATCCCCTATTTTGTAAACACTATAAATTTTGTGCAAACCAAATCGATAAACGCTTATTGTGATTTATAGGTAGAAGAATATGTAATGGCCTAAACTGAGGAAAAAAAATTAAAAATTTATATATTTTTTGGGAATATTTATTATAGTAAAGTTAAAGTTAAAAATATGGCATTTTTTTCAAAATTGTCGCTTTATTTTTGTTTATAGCGCACAAAATAAAAACCGCAGAGGTGATCAAATACCACCAAAAGAAAGCTCTATTTGTGGGGAAAAAATCGTAATTTTGTTTGGGAGTCGCACGACCGCACAATTATCAGTTAGAGCAACGCAGTGCCGAATCGCAAAAAGGGGCAAGGTCCTTAACCTGCATATTGGTCCGGGTCTTAACCGGTTAAATAGTTAAACTGAGATCTCCTACACACGGAGTTCAGCCCTTTGAAGTATAAACATTGTGTCTCTTTTCTCAAACTTGGCAGGCTGCCCAGATAGGAAAGAAGTCGCTCCATGGGAAACTTCAGGCAACTTGCATTGACTTCTATCACAGAAGTTATTTGCAAGTAACGCGGAAGTTTTAAAAAGCAGCTTTTTTTCCCCCCAGCACAATCGGCCGATGCTGATTAATTAAAAAAAGACAAATAATCGGCCGATACATCAGTCAACCTCTAATTAAAACACTGCCAAATATACCAATACTGCTTAATGACTATACAATGTAACTAGACCTAAAGTGGTAAGGCTGGATTCACACTAGAGGTCGACCGATATGGGTTTTTCTCTGGCCGATGCTGATATTTAGAAATCGGGGCGGCCGATGGCCGATATATGATGCCGATTTTGTTCAGTGCCCCCAAGTATCCCAAGGGGATTCTTGATACAACCCCCAGCTGCAGTTCCCCCTGAGTGAAGAAAATAGAAGGGAGCCCCCCTCAGATGGAACACAGTCCTGTTAGACCCTGCAGCCACCACTGGCTGCTCTTGGTCTGACATCCTGGTGGGGGGGTCCCAGACTTTGGTCTTAGTAAATAGAAAACAAACGGTTTTGCTGCCACGCTGTGGGAAACACAATCAATAACCGAGGGACAGAGGGAAGGGTGGGGGCTTTTAAACTCCGTTGATTGTGTTTCCTGTCAGGTGGGACCCATCATCTCAGGTGTGCAGTCCTGGAAGACGACTGGAGAAATACTGACACAAGGGGGTAAATTTACTAAAACTGGAGCGAGCATAATTTGGTGCAGCTCTGCAAAGAAAACAATCAGCTTCCATGTTTTATTGTCCAATCTTAATTGAACAAGCCGACGCTAGAAGCCGATTGGCTACCATGCACAGCTGCACCATTTTGCACTCTCTAGTTTTAGTAAATTAACCCCACCACCAGGTGATCCCTTTTCCAGCTCTATTTTTGTATTAAAGAAAAATTCTGACATGTTAGAGTAAATACAGCTGCATAAAACAAAAACTGTGTCTTAATTTCAGGCTGCAAAGCAACAAAATGTGATTATTTTAAAAGGGGGGCGGATTCTTTTCTATAGCCACTGTATATTGGTCCAAATTGGACCAATGCGAATATACAAAAGTCATATATGACCGATCCCTGTGAAATGACAGGGACTGTTTTCTTTTTTGTTCAAAAATAAAACTGAAGGGACACCGTACTAAGTGATGTTAGTGCGGCGATCTCCCCGCTGATCTATTGTGTTCTGACAGGGGGACCGCATGGGCACATAGGCTAACATTGAGTTCAGTTTATGGGCTTTAAAAAAAAAAAAGCCAAAACGCCAATAAACTGCAGTTTATCAGCTTCAGTGTGCATGGAGCCTAAGGGGTTCATTTTTTACTGTTGAACAGTGAAAGTAATATTTACTGTAGCAATTTGCTCTTTTTGTACTATAAAGGGCCCATTATGTTACTGGCCGATTAATCGATTATGAAAATTGTAATCGATTCATTTCATAATCGATTAGTTGTTTCGGCCCTAATTGATTTGAACGCATATCCCACTTCAGCGGGCACCGCACGGGCCCATAATCATTCCTTTCTATGACGAGTGTAGAAATAGAAGTTAATGTGCTGCAGATGGTGTTAATAGTGATAAGTCATAACTGTGCCATGTTTTAGAGGATGCGGATATGAAATTAATGAGGATTTCAACACAGTTCCAACCAAATGCTCAGCCTGACAACTCCATCGCTTATCGTTCTCTAGGTAAGGCACGCTTTGGAGATGCCAGGCTTTATTTCCAGGCTGCTGCTTTCCAGTACCTCATAGTTATGTGTCACAGATGTTGTTTCTCCAGGGCCGAGCCTGACATACAGAGCTCAACAAGCAATTCATTCTGACAGCTCTATCTAAAGTGTCAGGCAGGTAGCAGAGCACTGATTCCCTTATCAATTACACAAGTAATCTTTGCGATACCTATTTACATATCACCTACTGCTCACAGCTTACATACTGCTCCAGCTATGCGAGAAACCATACTGTGTGCTTGTCAGAACCTAGCCTGCATTTGTTACTGCTTATGTGACCATATGCCAGGCTATACACCTTTTACTACATTCTTTATCAACCTCTTAAAGGGGATACTTCTCCCTGTTCAATTCTAGTTAAAATGTTAGTTTATTATTTAAAGTATATGTGAACCCTTGTCTTGTTAAACAACCCACAGTGTGTAAAATAGAAATGAAAGGAGATTATATATATATATATATATATATCAAGTTTGTGATTCTTTCGCCCCTCGCAAGCATTTTCCCGATTCTATGCAGAGTTCTCTGCTCAAGCCGACCCCTATAAAAAAAAACGGAAAAAAAAAAACACAACAGGCAGTCTGCCAAGTTTCACAACATTCCTTTGCTGCTGAGCAAACTATAAACATTGTAACGTTTTGTTCTTCAGAGCATAGGAATGAACTACATTCTGTAAATGAGGTCAGTTTAACCACTTATAGACTAAGGGGTAGATTCAGGTAGGAGTTACGACGGCGTATGTCCAGATACGCCGTCGTATCTCTGAGTGTGCGGCGTCGTATCTATGCGCCTGATTCATAGATTTGACTAAGATCCGACCGGTGCAAGTCTCTTACGCCGTCGTATCTTAGTTGCAATTTTAGGCTGGCCGCTAGGTGGCGCTTCCGTATATTTACGCGTCGAATATGCAAATTAGGTAGATACGCCGATTCAGAAACGTACGTTTGACCGGCGCATTTTTTTATGTCGTTTACGTTGGGCTTTTTCCGGCGTATAGTTACCCCTGCTATATGAGGCGTATCCTATGTTAAGTATGGACGTCGTTCCCGCGTCGAATTTTGAAAATGTTATGTCGTTTGCGTAAGTCGTCCCTGAATAGGGGTGTGCGTAATTTACGTTCACGTCGAAAGCATTGTCTTTTTGCGGGTTAATTTGGAGCATGCGCACTGGGTTACTTTCACGGACGGCGCATGCGCCGTCAAAAACGTCATTTACGTGGGGTCATGTTTTATTTATGTAAAACACGCCCACCTCTTCACAATTTGAATTAGGCGCGCTTACGCCGGCAGATTTACGCTACGCCGCCGTAACTTAGGGCGCAGGTTCTTGGTGAATACAGAACCTGCCTCACTAAGTTACGGCGGCGTAGCGTATCTGAGATACGCTACGCCCGCAGAAATTTACGCCATTCTACCTGAATCTACCCCTAAACCTTTTTCTGACACTTGGTGGTTTTAAGTTAAGTTAAAATCATTATTTGTTGCTAGAAAATTACTTAGAACCCCACCAAACATTTTTTTTTTTTTTTTTTTTAACAGAGACCATAGAGAATAAAATGGTGGTTGTTGCAATATTTTGTCACACTGTATTTGCGCAGCTGTATTTCAAATGCATTTTTTTCAGAAAAAAAAATAGGATTTTTTGTACTCACCGTAAAATCCTTTTCTCTGAAGTCCATGGACGGACACAGCTCCTTAAATCTTGACAAGTGGGTTATGTTCCCTGTTTACAGGAGAGGACTAGGCAGAAACATGTTAAATAGTTAAATACATGTTACATTAACAGAGTTGAACAGCCCCGCCCAGGGGGCGGTCCCTCCAGACATAACCCTCCTCACTGCAGCTTGCAGCCTCAGTTCGTAACAAGCAGTACAAACCTAAAAAGGAGGGGTGGGAGCTGTGTCCGTCCATGGACTTCAGAGAAAAGGATTTTACGGTGAGTACAAAAAATCCTATTTTCTCTTATCGTCCATGGACGGACACAGCTCCTTAAATCTTGACAAGTGGGACGTCCCCAAGCAGTGTCAAAAAACGAGGGGTGGGAAATATATCAGTAAAAACAATTTTAACTTCACCCCAAAACAAGCAGAGCTCCTCAACGGAGGAGGTGCAACTTTAAACAGCCGCCGGCAAAAACTAGCGGCTGAAAAAAACATCATAAGATGCACTCACAGCAACCATGTAAATTCTGGAAAAAGCGTGAACGGACGAGCAAATCGCCGCCTCGCACACCTGTGAGACCGACGCATGATGTCGGGAAAAAAAAAAAAAAAACCCAGGAAGCACCAATTGCCCTGGTCGAAAGTGCCGTGACCGGAAAGGGGGGCCCGCCCTTAGGAGCATAGGCCTGTATGACGGCCTGCCCGATCCACCGAGAAATGGTGGTCGACGAGACCGCCAGGCCCTTTTGTGGACCAGACACCGACACAAAAGAGAGTCAGAAGCTCCGAAATGGAGCCGTAGTAGGCTGGTATACCCGCAAAGCGCGTACCACGCCTAAAGTATGAAAGGCCGAAACCTCCTTCGGAAGAAGGGAAGGTCGCGGGCGCACCATCACCTAATCCTTATGGGGGATCAAGCATGGCGGCTTGCAAGACAAGACCGCCAACTCAGAAACCCCTCTAACAGAGGTAAAGGCCACTAAAGGGGCCACCTTCTGAGATAGTGTCAAGAGAAAATCTCTCTGATGTTTCCAAAAGGAAGGTTCCTGAAGAACCGAGAGCACCAGAGTCAAAACTCATGGGGGAAGAGATGGGCCAAGAGGGGAAAGTATATGACAAACCCCTTGCACACAAAAAAAGGGGACCCACCAGGGAACGGGCCGCAAAAAGGCCACTAAAAGAACACAGCCAAGGCTGAAATCTGCCCCCAAACGGTGCTTTAAGCAATTTTTAGATCCAATCCAAGCTTTAAAAACAGCAGGACCCTGGACATTGAAAGTACGCCCGTGGACGTCACTCCATCCCTTCGCACCAAGAGAGGTGCGACGGTAGATCCTCCGGAAGAAGACTACGGTGCCCTGTTGAGATGACCGAGTCAGACAGACCCTGGTCACCTAAAGTCTGGCTTCCAATAACCATGTTAAGCAAGTCAGTGACTGTACAACAGGAGGAAGTATGGGACCTTGAGACAGGAACCTCCTGCCCTGGCAATCGCCAGGGTGCCTCCGCTACCAGGCGCCCGATATCAGCGTACCAAGGACGCCGAGAGTAATCTGGAGCGATTAGAATCATCGGGATCTCCTCAGAATCCACTCTGTGGAGCGGCCGAGGAAGCAACTACCATGGAGGAATGGCAAAAAATCACCGATACAGACCCCACAGGGCCACCAGCGCGACTGACGCGTCTGTACAAGATCACTAGACCTGGCCACTAACTGACACCCTTGCGGCGGAGACAAGCTGCCAGGAGATCCATGCCATGTGAGGCTCACCTCCTGCAAGGGAGCCGAAACACCCCAAGCACAAAGACCAGTCGCCCTGGTCCAGCATCTGGCGACTCCAGTAGTCTGCCTGCCGGCATACCTGATGGTAGACTGAAGCCACGGCCGTGGCGTTGTCCGGCTGAAACCAGATTGGTCGACCACAAGGAGAAGCATAGCCTGATCGCCTAAAATAGTAGGACAATGAACAGTAGACAGCACCTGGTATTCCCAGGCGGTCTTCCACCAGGCACTAGCCAGGCCCGACCCTGGGTAGCTACCGAGACCAGACACATTCAAGGAGGTGTGGTCATAGGTCCACGCAAGTCCAGCGACTCAGGGCCGACTGGACCCCCCAGTTTTGTGAACCTCCAGGTTCACAACCCGTGAGCTGGCATTCGTCGTAAACACCGACCACTGGAAGGAAGGAACAACTTCCCGGACCGAAGAGTCGGGAATCTCTGTCACCAACTCAGAGAGACTCTGACTAGGTGGCGCACAGGAATCTAATGATTTCAGAGACAAGAGATTTTTACCACCTGGACAGTAGTTCCACTGGAAAACCAGGGTGTGGAACTGGGAATACTGTACCACCTTGAAGTAGGCTACCCACAGACCATGAACCAGCAGGCGCCCGGAGAGAAGACCGATTGCGTGATGCCAATACCTTCTCCGCAGACTGAAGAGTCTGCAATTTCTCCAGGGGAAGAAGGACCTTTGCCACTGAGGAGTCTGGATCAACACTAGATACTCCAACGCTGAGTCGGAACCTAGCATGCCCATAATTTGAACCCTGGGTCGCACACATGTAGGGCAGGCTTGCTGCCACTGAGCTACACTTTCTGGCCTAAACGTTTAACATCCACCCGAATCTTCGGAGGGTCTGAATGGGAATAACCTATCCACTAGGTCGGAGACAGAAGCTGCTCTCAGAAGAAAGTCGTCAAAGTAGCCAATGAGGCAAAGCCTCGCTGTCCCAACAAAATTCAAATAAGTGCGAGCTCCTAGCTGAAAACCCATGGTGCTGACGCCAGATCAAAAGGGAGGGCCACAGGCTGACAGAGACCCTTCTCTCATCACGAAGCACAGAAAAAAACACTGTGACATGTGCAAAACGGGACATGCATGTATGCGTCCCTGATGTCCGAGGACGTCAGGACATCCCCCGGATGAAGCGCAGCTACCACCGAACAAATGGATTCCATGCGGAACTACCCGACGTTCACAAAGGTATTTAGGGCCTGAGGCCCATAGAAAACCCCAAAACTCTCGTCCTGCAGGAAAGGTAAAATTACCTTGCAGCTTAGCAAATCCCACACTGCCCAAGGCAGACCGACGTGCCGGGAGGGGAAGACACAAGGACAGAACTTTGTTCTGTGGATAGGAGGAAACCCTATCTAGTACTCCGAAGAGACCACCTCGCAGACCCACTAGTCGTAGAGCAGGGAGGTTTCACTGAATTGTGAACCTGCAAGCCGCCCCTCCCACCTAGAGACAGGGAGGGAAGGCTATATACATTGGCAGGATTTGGGTGCCGGCGTGATCGGCTTATGCACCCAGGGACAGATTAGTCCCCCAGCTGGGCCTTTGACGGCCTGGGAGGGTTGCCCCTAAATAATACACACACACATAGTGTGTATGTATATTATGTAGGTGTATGCACACATGTCTTTGGAGGAAACCGGAGTACCCGGAGGAAACCCACACAGACACAGGGAGCGACAATGCAAGCTCCAGGCAGATTGGCGTCAGTGTGCAGATTTGAACCAATGACTCTTTTGCTGCCAAGTAATGGAGTTAAGCACTACACCACCGTGTGCATAAAACCATTCTGAAACAGACGCCCTGGATAACAAGGGCGCAGCATTCCATGAAGCATCACAGACCTATATGAGGCCCTGGACCAGCTGGTCCGCTAGGCTAATAACCTCAGGAGAGAGTCGGTGCTCCTCCACTGTCTGGTGCAAAATGCTCACTCTGTGAGTTGTATACAGCACTAGGGGTCAGGACTACTCCAAGATGGCCGCCGAGCGTTCAGAACGCGGCCACAGGAAAAAGGCCAGCACAATGTAAGCTGCGCCATAGCGTGGCTACGACAAAATGGGCGCCAATGGGAGTTTTCAATGTAATTGAAAAATCTCCCAAAAAAATAGCGCCAGCGACCACTGAGACCCCAGTGTAGTGGCCACAATAGGCCGCAAGCCAGACCCCAGCATGGTAAACATGGAACGGGTCAGTACTTCGGATCTTCTATCAGTCAGATCCATACAAGTAGGGGTTCCCGCCCGGCGGTGAGGGACTACAAAAGCCCTCAGTGGCTTTTCTCATTCCGCATCTCAGAAGTTATCAAAGAAGGGCACAGAAGGAAAAAACCTACACAGCGGTCTGATTTGTGTGATCCAAAAAAGACCGAGCCCTCGGCGGAAACCCAGCTGCACTATGCAGCTTAGGAGAGTCCCTTGCAGCAGTAAAAAGCGCACCCATAAATGCCTTATTCTGCCTTTTTTTTTTTTTTTTTTTTTTTTAACTAGGTACCTAGTCCATGGCTCCATAACAGAGCATTCCCCAGGGGATAACGGGGGAAGGGGGCACTCTTTTACCGCCCGCCCGCAGTCCACCCCCACCCTGGCACAAACTGTGTCCAGGACTAACAATAAAAACTCTGTGGGAATCACAGGTGCTAACACCTGCTGCCACCACCAGCATGTGGGGAAGGACACAGATACTGACTCCAATATTTACATAGTGTGTATTATAATATGCACACCTGTCCATACAAATAGACAAAAGCTCCTAGAGCCCCATACAGGGCCTCTCACTCACTTGCTGCGCTGACCAGGGGTAACCAGGGGACTCCCTCAGGAGGAGACTGCCCAGTGCTGCCTGTGAGAGGAAAAGAACCGTGAGGTAACTTTTGCAGGGACCTGTGTTTAAACAGGAAAAGCCTCCTAGGGCTGTTTTATTTAAGGACAAGTCACAGATACAGCATAAAAAGCAAAACCATTACAGGTGTCACCAATCAGTCAGCGTCTGCTGAAGTATAATCATAAACATCTGTGCTCATCACAAGGCTTTTTACCTCACAGGAAAGCCCAATACAAAAAAGAAAAAGCACAGGCCAGATAACAGTCCCCTCAGGAAGGCCCCCTCCCCCCTGACAGCGGCAATGTTAGCAATGCAGCAAGGGAAAGGAGCAGGGAAGGGAGAAGGGACCCCCAAACCCCAGGAATGCCCAGCTGTACCAACCCACCGAAGCAGGAGGGACTGTACTTACCCGTCCGAGCGAGGACTCGCTGACGCATTCCTGACAGACCTACAACCGCAATGGAGGTAGCTGTCGGCCCGGTCCACTGTGATTGAGACAACACCACAGCTCAGTCATATGTGGACCTCGGAGCAAAGCTCACCGGCCACCTCAGGAGTCATGAGGTATGGCGTGGCAGACCAAGCCTCTTTGCAAAGGTGTGCCCACGCTTGCTGGTCGGACTGAGTAGACTACAAGGATCTATAATATCCAGCCTGTCTCTCAGCCAACAGTTGAAAGAAGATTCTTCAAGAAAAAGTAAAGTAAAATAAAATAAAATTTCTCCTCAGGGCGCTGGGCCCAAAGGGAGCCATACGTCCTTCTCCTTTGCTAGGCAGAACGAAACTGAGGCTGCAAGCTGCAGTGAGGAGGGTTATGTCTGGAGGGACCGCCCCCTGGGCGGGGCTGTTCAACTCTGTTAATGTAACATGTATTTAACTATTTAACATGTTTCTGCCTAGTCCTCTCCTGTAAACAGGGAACATAACCCACTTGTCAAGATTTAAGGAGCTGTGTCCGTCCATGGACGATAAGAGAAATACACTTTAATAAATAAAAACCTTAAAGTGACCCTAAAAGGGTCACTTTTTTTTTTTTTAAAAATAACAAACATGTCATTGGAATAAAATGATAGGGAGCGCTATATGCCAAAATTCTTCATTTCACCAGATACACTGGTATATACGTTCACTATTGTATGTATATTAAGAATATTAGCATATAGCGCTCCCCATCATTATTTTATTCCAATTGCATTAGTGGTATTCACACTCAGTTTGGGGTAGCAGCTTTTAGTATAATTTTGTAAATATTGTTTTTTATAATTTGGCGCAAGGCATTTACTATTATAACAAACATGTCATACTTACCTCCACTGTGCAGTTAGTTTTGCACAAAGTGCCCCCCGATTCTCCTGTTCTGGTGTCCCACGGCAGCTCTTGCGGCACCTCCACACAATAGATAACCCCCCCTCTGGGAATCTCTTTCCCGAGGGGGTTACCTTGCGGACGTGCTTCTGTGTCAGTCAGCGTCCATAGCCGCCAAGTGTATGACTCAGCCCCGTTCTTGGATTTGATTGACAGCAGCGGCAGCCAATGGCTGAGCTGCTATCAATCTATCCAATGAAGAGCCGAGAAGCAGTGGAGAAAGCGACATCGAATTGCGCTCACTAAGGTGGAAAAAAAACACAAAGGTTTACAAACCCTTTAACAGTAAAGTTAGCCCAATTTTTTTGTATAATGTAAAAGATGTTACGCCGCAAGGGAATGTGATCTTTATTCTAAGCAAAAAAAGAATGATTCTTATTTTTCACAGAATCGTGCAGCGCTAAAACATATACCAACTAACTATATATATATAAAAATAAATAACTAACATTATGTCTCACATGTTCTCCCTCCAAGACACTGCAGCTCATAGTGGGAGGGTTCTAGCAACAGTAGTTTCAATCCAGGGAGCAAGGGGCATGAATAGGTGTGGCTAGACAGTGATTGACAAGCTATAGGGTTGGGAATCATCAGTGGCAATGCCGACAGCCATGCCCTTTGCAACATTTCTTCATCCCACTATAGTGCAAGCAGGCACAGTCTACACGAGAGTGACAGCACCGAGTACTGGAGTAGTGCAACATTGTTGCCACATCACCACAGGAAGTTGCTTTAGATGGACATCGCTTGCAGGATGATCAAGTATTTGTAGGACATTTTAGGGAAATTAAAAGCAAACTAAGTGCCAATGTAGAAAAAACTAAAGCAGAACTAAACCCATTTAACAGTTTTAAACAAACAGTTAGGGCCAATTCAAACCAATGTGTTGATCTGCGTTTTAACGCAGCTGTAAAATGCAAATCAATAGAAGGACTAAACATTGATTTTTAATGTGTCCTATTCACACCGTTACACTGTACGTGCATGTCAACAGACATCAAAATGTATGTCAACGGACGTCAGCGTGCGCTAAAACGGGACTAAAATGGATGGAAATGTACATGCATTTTCCATACATTTTAGAGCAACTCAGTGTGAATTTACTCTTACATTCTGGCACATGCCAGAAATGGAACTGTCTCATTTGATTGTGCTCTCACCCAAACTGTCAAACCATCAAATGTCTGGTGTCATAACTGATCACATGTGCAGCATCATGGCATTGTAAGATCAGAGGTAAAGATGGCAGCTTCCTTGGCTGAAAACAATAGGAGGGTTTAGTTCCGCTTTAAAGGAGAAGTACAGCCAAAGCTCGTTTTGGCTGTGCTTCTATGGATCACAGGAATGCAGTTCGTTTTGCACTCCTGTGACCCACTTTCAGGAGAGCAAGCTGAAAGGGGAGTTCCGGCCACAATTTCACTTTTTAAATATAAATACCCCTGTAATACACAAGCTTAATGTAGTCTAGTAAAGTTAGTCTGTAAACTAAGGTCTGTTTTGTTAGGTTGTTAGAGCATTTAGTTAGTTTATAATCTAGAAATAGACCGTGGCCATCTTAAGTGTGGGCATCATGAAGCCAGACTGTATGACTTCCTGGATTTCAGCCTTGCAGATCTCGCACATGCTCAGTGCTGCACAAGCGATGTAATAGGTTTCAGTCAGGTTTCCATAGCAACGGGAGTGTCAGAGGAAGTTGCCGCCCCTTCTCTATGCGAATAGGCTATTTGCAAGGACTACTGGGATACGTGATGCCTATTCCAGAAACCCTTGCGAATAGCCTTGTGACTTAATAGCCTAGGCTAATAAGGAGGAGGAAGTAATGAAGGACTAAAAAATAAAAGGTATTTACAAGCAACAAAATAAATAAAAATTGTCCATTCTGAACACTATGGGCCAGATTCTTGTAGAATCTGCGGCGGCGTAGCGCAAGCCATTTACACTACGCCGCCGCAAATTACTGGAGCAAGTGCCGTATTCTCCAAGCACTTGCTCCGTAATTTGCGTCGGCGTAGTGTAATTGGCCCGGCGTAAGGCCACGTAATTCAAAGGGGGCGGCTTGTATTTAAATTAAGCGCGCCCCCGCGCCGATCGAACTGCGCATGCGCCGGGCGGAAAAATAGCCCAGTGCGCATGCTCCAGCTCACAACGGAAAACGTCAATGACGCCGACGTGAGCGTTATTGACGTAAAGTCGTATTCGTGAACGACTTACGAAAACGACGGAAAAAGCCGACGCTGACCCGACGCCATACTTAACATGGCATACGACGGACCTACGTAAACTCCCTGCGTTGTCCGCGCGTACGTTCGGGAATCTCGCGTAACTAGTTCATTTGCATAGACGGGAAAAACGACGATGCGACATCTAGCGGCGGGAAAAAAAATTGCATTTAAGATCTGACAGCGTAAGAGCCTTACGCCTGTCAGATCTAATGGGTATCTATGCGTAACTGATTCTAAGAATCAGTCGCATAGATACCCTGGGCCAGATTAGGACTTACGACGGCGCAAATGGCGTTGCGCCGTCGTAACGCCTTTGAGAATCTGGCCCTGTGAGATTAGGGCATGCAGCACAGACAAACATAAAAAAAATGGGTGGAACTCCACTTGAAGTCCACTCTCTGACGCCACAAAGTCGGTCCAGGTTTGGCGTCATCGCGATCATGGAGTCGAGTTCTACACAGATCCCTTGACCGACAACCAGCTCAGCCTCTCAGAGCCTTAGCTGGCCGCTCCTGCCCCCTTCACAGCCCAGTGCTGCAGTGATTGAGGAGGCGGAAGAGCGGAGAGCCATGACTGACAGTCTGCAGCTCTTCGCTGTGAGAACCGAGGGATCGGCAGTGCTTGGTCGCTCTGTTCTCAGTGTTAGAGGTGTTCGGGGGACAGATGCAGCATTGGACTGATGCTGCATCCACCTATGTAAGTATGAATAACATTTTAAAAATATAAATAAAATAAAAACACACTTTTCTTTTAAGTGCTGCAGCACATACTTTTTAATGGGAGCTCCATTCTGGGCAAAGCAATAAGTCTTCTAACATCCCCCCCAACCCCAGCAACAACCATTGTATTCTACTGGTAGGGAATGCTCCCCATGCCCCCCCACTGGCACAATACAATAATGCATCACAGGAATCAATCGATTCTATTTCTTTCCACCCGTGATGGAAGGAAAGTAAATCATATCATCTATGGCCAACCTTAGTACGTCAGGACGCCTTTAAAAATCAATTGTAAATGCAATGCATTACTGCGGTGCGGAAGTCTAAATGGAGATGGACCTATTGTTTTGGAAAAGTCACACAAAATGGAGCAATGAAGCGAGACCATTCCCATTACAATTCTTTTTACCAAGAGGGCTTTACATCTTTCAGACTGTAGATGTGTCCTTTTTTCTATTTCCAGCTAAAAAAAAAAAAAACGAACCAGCTCATATTGTCCCGCGCATTATGTTTCACTTATCTCTTGTGCAATACTGCTGGAAAGAGATCATTGCTTTATGGGATAAAGTACACAACTTAAAGGTAGTAACATATAAATCTTCTCACTTAATGAGTGATTTATAGGTGTTCTCTACAGGGTTTACAGAAATTGCACAACATTTATCAACAAGCATTACTCTCCCAGACAAGAGAAGAATCTCATAATAAAATAAATGTCTCCGTCGACCTTGTAGGAGTTGGAGTAGATCTGTCACATGTTGAGGATGTTGAATATGAAGTGCTGCAAAGTAGGCCTCAGCAGGTGCTCTGCACATACCTATACTGCTATCTTGATATATGTCTCCCTGCTTTCACAGACTTTAAGCTCCCACCTCACAAAGCCAAAGCTTAGACTGGAACTAAATTATCTTAAATATTTCAACAAAAGACCTTTCCCTACACTTTCCGTAAGTACAACTGCAGGCCTCCAACAAGCTATTTGTATTGGGAAAGACAGCAGATCCACAATGGTCCAGATTTTTCCACGAGTCAACTGAATGTAGTATTGAACATGTCCTAGGCCTCTGCAGACCTCTGTATATCAACCGGCAGCCTATAGAAGTCCATGCAGCTTGGGAAAGCCCTGTAAACAAAGCCGGGTCACTGCATTTCTGCCAGCTAGCAAAAATATTTGCTTCTCGATCCCCATAGACCAGTGTTTCTCAACACCAGTCCTCAAGGCGCCCCAACAGGTCATGTTTTCAGGCTTTCCATTATTTTGCACACGTGATTTGATCAGTTTCACTGCCCTAGTAATTATCACAGATGAGGGAAATCCTGGAAATATGACCTGTTGGGGCGCCTTGAGGACTGGAGTTGAGAAACACTGCCATAGACACACTCCTAAACCTTGTGGACAGCCTTCCCAGATGAGTCTAAGCTGTTATAGCTGCAAAGGGTGGGCCAACTCAATAGAACCCTACAGACTGAGGCTGGGTTCACACTTGTCCTACAAACGGTCCTACATTGGGAGCCTCATGTAGCATGACGTGTGAAAATCAATGTTTCCCTATGAGAGCTGTCTTAACTGGTCCTACACAAGTCGGTCCGACTTTGAAAATGCTCCCTGTACTACTTTTGGTCCTACATTGATCCTACTTCAACCCATTGAATATCATTGAAGTCGGACCAAAGTAGTATCCTGTTCATGAAAGTAGGATGGATGTAGGACCAATGTAGGATAAATGTAGGACCGATGTAGCAGAGCAAAGTAGGATGAAAGTAGTGTAGTAGTGTGAACCCAGCCTAAGACTGGGATGCCATTAAAGTTCATGTGTGTGTAAAGGCAGGTGTCCCAATACCTTTGGTAATATAGCGTATATTGCAGCTTTTCTTTGAGGGGGGGGGGGGGGCAGTATCTTTGACAGTTCCTGCTTCAATATCCTAATTTACCATGAAAAATGTATGTTTCCTTGGCCCAAAACCAACCGCCCTTGCCCACAGCCACATAGGATAACTCTGCACATCCCACAAGGCCTTAGAATCAGTGTTCCTTCACCCCTCAATCTTGTGCATATGCAATAGGAAGCTGGATGAGAGTAATCAGGAATGACAGCCAACTCCCAAAGCCAAGGTGTTGGCATCAAACATCCAAAGCCCTAACAAAGTTCAGATGCGGGAAGACAGTGCTGGACTTCTTGGGGTGGCAAGCATTGGCTAAAGTATTTGTAGCTGATGACTTAATTTTTACACGACATCTGGTGAAAGAATCCACTGGATATAGATGGCTTGCCAGGAAAGCCGACACAAAGGTTCTCAACTCCAGTCCTCAAGTACCCCCAACAGGTCATGTTTTCAGGCTTTCCATTATTTTGCACAGGTGATTTGATCAGTTTCACTGCCTTAGTAATTACCACAGTGGTTTCATCTGAGGGAAATCTGGAAAACATGACCTGTTGGGGGGTACTTGAGGACTGGAGTTGAGAAACATTGCTCTAAAATACATGTATCTATTGGAGAATGCCTTCATCAAAGTCTATGAATTATGATACTTTATTTTACGGCGAACTAGAACTGGAAAGTTTGTTTTGTTTATCACACCCACAAATAAGTTTCACTCTTGGAAGTGGGAAATTGATGTTAAAAGCGGGAGTTCACCCTAAAAAAAAAATGTTAACCTTCGATTGATGCTCATTTTGTCTAGGGGAATCGGCTATTTTTTTTTAAATCGAAGCAGTACTTACCGTTTTAGAGAGCGATCTTCTCCGCCGCTTCCGGGTATGGTCTTCGGGACTGGGCGTTCCTATTTTGATTGACAGTCTTCCGACAGGCTTCCGACGGTGGCATACATCGCGTCACGAGTAGCCGAAAGAAGCCAAACGTCAGTGCGGCTCTATACGGTGCCTGCGCACCGACGTTCGGCTACTTTCGGAAAATCGACACGCGATGTATGCGACCGTCGGAAGCCTGTCGGAAGACTGTCAATCAAAATAGGAACGCCCAGTCCCGCAGCCCATACCCGGAAGCGGCGGAGAAGATCGCTCTCTAAAACGGTAAGTACAGCTTCGATTTTAAAAAAACTAGCCGATTCCCCTAGACAAAATGAGCATGAATCTAATGTTAAAAATTTACATTTCCGGGTGAACCTCCACTTTAAAACGGGGGTTCACCCTAAAAAAAAATTCTAACATTACATTGAGCCGAGTTGTGACAATGACATTATGCTGACCTGTTTAATTCCCTTGCCGTACATCCCGTTTTATCTATATTTTCACCGCGGCTTCCGGGTATATCCTGCGGGACTGGGCGTTCCTATTCACATGCTAATTGATTGACATGCTTCCCACTGGCGCATACAGCGCGTCACGAGTTGCCGAAAGAAGCCGAACGTCGGTGCGCAGGCGCGGTATAGAGCCGACTCGCAGTCCGGCTTCTTTCGGCAACTCGTGACGCGCTGTATGCACCGGTGGGAAGCATGTCAATCAATTAGCATGTGAATAGGAACGCCCAGTCCCGCAGATTACATACCCGGAAACCGCTGTGAAAATATAGATAAAACGGTAAGTACGGCAAGGGGATTAAAAAGGTCTGCATAATGTCATTGTCACAACTCGGCACAATGTAATGTTAGAATTTTTTTTTAGGATGAACCCCCGCTTTAAATTGGCCATTTTGAACTACATGTGGTTAGTTGTACCTTATTAAAAAGAGGTTGTTCTTTGATTCCAGGTTTGTTATGGTGGATGGTTAATATTTAGTTATAATATTCAGTCAATACTCCTTCACAAATCACAATTAGGTGTGGAACAGCAGTGCTTATGATTACAGTAAACAGGAATTTTTTTTTTTTTTTTTTTTAGAATTAAAATGAATGAAAAGGTTTAGTTCAGGACAAGATTACACCATAATCTGACAACAAAGAAGCTTTGTAAATAATGATGCTGAATAATGTAATGAAATAAAAATCATTTAATTGGCTTGCTTTGTGTCATATGCTTAAATGACGGATTTGGTCGGTGCTACAGTCCCTGTTCGGCTTAACATTTCTGTAGGATGAGACAAGTGTCTGGGAGAGCGATAAAGTAAACGTTTTCTAGGATAAATAGCGGGGCTGTGATTGCCGACCTGGAAATGTTAATTGCCTGGCTATCATACCGGCATGGTACGCAAATCAAGAATCTCAGAACAGCCAGAAGTCAGTTTCTTTGCATACTTGATCTGTGCCAATGACTCAAAATATTAAAGCCAGATTTTCATCTGCAATGGCAGACTCCGTGCTTAGGAAAGGCTGAGAGCAAATCTGGATCTTTTATTACACTTTGAATATATAAATTTCTTGTGTGTACTCCTGAAACAATAAATGAATGCCCAAAACAAGTGCAGCAACGTTTATTTAGGTTTTATAGAGATTTAGGGTCTCATACGGTGCGCAAAAGTTTATTTACTCCTGAAAAAATTCTCTTCTCACAGGCAGAAAATGTTATTTCAGTTAGTACAGAATATTGTTAAGTGGATGACTGATAATAGCAAACATGGGGCAGGCCTTAACTGACCTACGTTGGCTTCCTAAAAATTGTGTGAGCTAATTGCTAGTGAGTGTACTGTATTTCTATTGACACTCACATCTGTACACTGTGCTGTTTGCCAGACAGTATATTGATTTTAGGATTGTAGGTCTGAATATTTGGCCACAAGTACACAGTGGTGGTGGTGTATTTATAATTTTATTTTCATCTTTATTTTATTTTCTTACAGTAACGGAGTCACATTGGAGTTGGCATATTCACCAGGCCATTTTTCAGTGCTGTGATAGTTTGACCGACAACTACTCAGAAACGCAACGCTGCACCCAAATTACTTTGCATTATTTTATTTTTTTAGACAGACATTTCTTTTGGTGGGATT
The DNA here is from genome assembly GCF_905171775.1 of Rana temporaria. Lineage (NCBI taxonomy): Eukaryota > Metazoa > Chordata > Amphibia > Anura > Ranidae > Rana > Rana temporaria. The sequence continues at coordinate 258,193,782 of NC_053489.1, read as the reverse complement.
TAATAAGCACATTTAAATTCACATACATCTTTCAAAAAAATATTCTACGATCATAAGTGCTTAGCCATCACCTGCCTCAATCTGCTGTATTTCCAAACATTCAATGCTCCCCTAATTCCATTGTGAATGGTCTGAATGTTTGTAAACACTATGGGGATTATTTACAAAAGGCAAATCCACTTTGCACTATAAGTGCAAACTACAAGTGAAAAGTGCGCTTGGAAGTGTAGTCGCTGTAAGGCTGCATTCACACTTGAGCGTTTTGTCGCCTGAAGCGCGACGCTCAAATACACTAGAGGGGAAAAAATACATTATTCCCTATGGAGATGGTTCACATCTCCACTCCAAGCAGCCCGACGCCGAACGCCTGAAGCTCAAACAAGTTCCGGACCCTTTTTTGTCGCGCGTATCGGGCGGTTTGGTCGTTTTTGAGCGTTTCTATTGCCCATAGAAAGTAATGGAAACGCTCGATTCAAGCGACTAGCGCGACAACGAGCGTTTGCTACGAGCGTTTCGTCGCTTTAATCAATTTCACCCAGGCAGAAGATTAAAAAAAATCTACCAACGTAGCAACAAGTGATGAAAAGATGATCATTTTTCCTATTGGCTAAAATAAAAAACGTCGAAGTACAAAAACGTCGGACGACGCTGTATGCAAACGCGCAAATAAGCATGAATACGCACGACAAAACGCCAGAAAAAATGACTGACGCTCAGGTGTGAATGCAGCCTAAATCTGAGGGGTAGAGCTGAAATGAGGGGAAGCTCTGCTGATTTTATCATCCAATCATGTGCAAGCTAAAATGCTGTTTTTTATTTTCCTTGCATGTCCCCCTCGGATCTACAGTGACTGCACTTCCAAGTACACTCTGCACTTGTAATTTGCACTTGTAGTGGATTTGCATTTAGTAAATAACCCCCTATGTGTAGTGGCTATGATTAGTTCACAGCAATCGCAAGGTGCAGCACCACTCTAAATGGCTCTGTACATTGTGCAGGGGTTCTCAGAATAAAGGTTTACTGAATGAAGGCCAATGCCTACATTAAAAGCTGAAGTAGTGAGCAGGTATGTTATGCTCCCTTTATGCATCTCTAAGCTTCCTTTATAGTATGGAACTCACAAGGCAGATCAGTCTCATCTATGACGGCTCAAATAACAGCCATTCATATACTGGCCAACCTTGTGTGTTTTTGGAGTTAAAGCGGATGTCCAAACTTTCTTTTGTTTTTACAATATGGAGGTATTGAGATGCTTTAGGAGACCTGCAATTGCAGCCTCTCAGAACAGGTTTCCATTAAAAATGTTTGTCCAATCACAAGTATTCCATGGAGTGTACATTGCAGTGTAAATCTCCAAACTATTTCTTATGAACCTGTGGGGGTGGAAAACACATTTCCAAATTTTCAGGCTGGTTATCAAGGACCGCCAGGTGCCCACAATCTCCTGTACACCAACCTAGAAAACCCCAAAATGCTCTGTAATGTGAAATACCAATCAGGTCCTGGGTTTCTGGTCCTGGCATAACCCTTCCTACCTTATGCCCCTTACTATTTAATGGCAAGATTGCTTATCACATAGCAAAAAAAAAAAGTGTGTTAAGAAGGGATGGGCAAAAGCCCACATCTAGGAGTCTCTGTCCATCAGAAGCAGGGGTGCTCAGAATCAAAAGGTTTACTGAACCAAAGCCAATTCCTAGATGAAAAACTGAAGTAGTGAGCAGGTAGGTTATACTCCCTCTGTATGCATCTCTAAACTTCCTTTATAATATGGAACTCACAAGGCAGATCTGTCTCTTCTATGACAGAGTGGCTTCACACATATACCACAGCATCCCCTAAATAGACCAATTTTCTCCTGGGCACTGATGTGCTACAAGATATAACAGGTCCCTGCTAAGTTTATGTGGCACGATCCCTACCTATATGTAAATTTCACCTTGGCAGGACACTCTATGTGGATTCAGATAGAAATGTTAAAATGGTATTTTCGTGACATAACTGTTGGGTATTAATGGACAGACCAAAAACATTTTCTCTGCATTAACAGGAGTCAGTCTGTCTACGGATGAGCTGAAAGGAGATATAATGTGAATATTACCCCAGAAATAGAACAGAAGCAATTCTGCAAAATGGGCTAAATATAACCGACTACATCATAACACATGGACATAAAAGAGCATTCACAGGTGCTGCTCAGGTTCTGAACATGTGGCTCTAGTAGGACATAAAAGGCAAACATTGCACAGTATTATATCTTACGTAAAACACTGGCACATTCAGAAACGTAAAAAAAATAAAAAAGCCAGAAAATCCACTAAATCACTTTTCAATCATTCTTTTTTTAATCCTGCTGCAACCAGATTCAGCGGCCTTATCTTAGCTCTTCTTAGCGGGAATGAAAATTGTGTCACGAGTGCCTGTGCAGTGCAGCTTCTTTTTCCAAGGACAGCAGCAAGGATGTCCTTTCCCAGGTAAGAAGGGATTAACACCCACTAAGCAAGTGGGCCAACCAGTTTGCATGGAAGCTTGAGCAAGCCAATAGGTAGGCTAGAATACCTCATTTAATTTTAAAAGCAATGTTATTTTTATTTTTTTTACCAGGTACACCTTTAAGAACTAAAACCCACCCACCAAGAATCAGAGGGACTGGATCCTATACAACTAGGCAGCTGAAAATGACTGACCTATAACCAAAATTGACTGTATGGGGATGGTCTTTAACTCTGTGCACATACCTGGTTCTATTGAAGCTACATACTAACCAAACCTACATAGACAGCGGGAATCTAAGCTGGATTAAGCCCAGGTTCACACTGGGTATGATTTCCTTCGATTTGAGATGCGATTTCACATGTGAAATCGCATCTCAAATCGGCGGCAATGACACTGTCCTAATCGGTGCGACGCCGCATCTGCGGCGCTGCACCGATTTCAAAAAGTATTTCCTTCACTACTTTTTGTGATTTCGGGCCGCGATTTACATAGACATCTGTGTAGAAACCTGCACAGATGTCTCTTAAATCGCGGCCGAAATCGGGACTGCCAGCGGGAGTGAAGCCGTGTGAGTTCAGCTGAACTCGCATGGCTTCACTCCCGCAGCCCAGTGTGAACCAGGGCTAAAGGGTATTTAAACCCAAAAACAAACCCCCTTGCGTCCGAGGGTAAAACAAATCTAAATGCCGAAGCACAATTTTGCAACTTTGACATGTGTTAGTAAAACCGTACATATCACCACAACTACTTTGTGCATCCAGGTGGAATATACTGTAGGACCTGTTTTTTTCAGGACGAATTGGGCTTTCATTTGGTGGTAAATGGTTATGGATGTCTCCTAATTATTTTTTTTTTTAATTATTAAACGGAAACTGGCCCAAAACAGTAAAATCTTTTAATGTAACAGCATATTTTTTTGCTACTAACATAATCTACAACCCAAAATAAATTCTCCTGCTTCTGACGATCGCAGCGATACCACATATGTGTATGTTAGATGTTATTTGTACCCGTAGCATAGTTGCCAACATTTGAAAAAAAATTCCAGGGACACTTTGCAGCACAGCTATTAATTACCACACTCACTTCCCCGAAGCTCCACCCACTCCGCATAATCTTCGCCTACTTATCAGATTATAGGGTCTACTCAATAAAGAGACAATTACAGGAAATTGAAACGGGAATGGGTGTTAGGAAGGTGACAGGGAGGATGGAGATGACAGGGGTGGGTGGTAGGAAGGTGACAGGGAGGATGGAGATGACAGGGGTGGGTGGCAGGGAGGTGACAGGGAGGATGGAGATGACAGGGGTGGGTGGCAGGAAGGTGACAGGGAGGATGGAGATGACAGGGGTGGGTGGCAGGGAGGTGACAGGGAGGATGGAGACGACAGGGGTGGGTGGCAGGGAGGAGACAGGGAGGATGGAGATGACAGGGGTGGGTGGCAGGGAGGTGACAGGGAGGATGGAGACGACAGGGGTGGGTGGCAGGGAGGAGACAGGGAGGATGGAGATGACAGGGGTGGGTGTTAGGGAGGTGACAGGGAGGATGGAGGTGACAGGGGAGGGTGGTAGGGAGATGACAGGGAGGATGGAGGTGACAGGGGAGGGTGGTAGGGAGATGACAGGGAGGATGGAGATGACAGAAGTGGGTGTTAGGAAGGTGACAGGGAGGATGGAGGTGACAGGGGAGGGTGGTAGGGAGGTGACAGGGAGGATGGAGATGACAGGGGTGGGTGGCAGGGAGGTGACAGGGAGGATGGAGATGACAGGGGTGGGTGGCAGGGAGGTGACAGGGAGGATGGAGATGACAGGGGTGGGTGGCAGGGAGGATGGAGATGACAGGGGTGGGTGGCAGGGAGGAAACAAGGAGGATGGAGATGACAGGGGTGGGTGGTAGGAAGGTGACAGGGAGGATGGAGATGACAGGGGTGGGTGGTAGGGAGGTGACGGGGAGGATGGAGATGACAGGGGTGGGTGGTAGGAAGGTGACAGGGAGGATGGAGATGACAGGGGTGGGTGGTAGGGAGGTGACGGGGAGGATGGAGATGACAGGGGTGGGTGGTAGGGAGGTGACAGGGAGGATGGAGATGACAGGGGTGGGTGGTAGGGAGGTGACAGGGAGGATGGAGATGACAGGGGTGGGTGGTAGGGAGGTGACAGGGAGGATGGAGATGACAGGGGTGGGTGGTAGGGAGGTGACAGGGAGGATGGAGATGACAGGGGTGGGTGGTAGGGAGGTGACAGGGAGGATGGAGATGACAGGGGTGGGTGGTAGGGAGGTGACATGGAGGATGGAGATGACACGGGTGGGTGGCAGGGAGGTGACAGGAAGGATGGAGATGACAGGGGTGGGTGGTAGGAGGGTGACAGGAAGGATGGAGATGACAGGGAGGTGACAGGAAGGATGGAGATGACAGGGAGGTGACAGGAAGGATGGAGATGATAGGAAGGATGGAGATGACAGGGGTGGGCGGTAGGAAGTGACAGGGAGGTGATAAAATGTATGACAGGCCTTGGAGGTGGGATGGTGGAATGCCAGGAATAGGGGGATGACAAGGAGCATGATGATGACAGGAGTGTGGTGTGAGGTCAGCAGGGATGTTCAGGGCACCCTCGATCAGGCAGTGACGTCACAGGATGTCGGGCAGCGCCGCGGACTGTCATCACAGTGAGTACCTCTCTGATGATCGATGTTCTGGCAGGTGACAGGTCTGTGACGGCAGTCCGGTCCATCCAGGAGGAGAGAAGGTCAAGGAGCTGCTCAGCGGCGGCGACGGCGGCGGCAGTCATCCACGCTCTGCACAGCACATGGTAGGAGATCCGCAGAGCTGGAGAAGGGGAGCCTGGGAGGAGCCGGGGGAGGGGGAGCACATGGATCCACCCACTGACTGGATGCTCGAGGTTGTGACAAGCTCACAGCGCCTCCTCTCCGTCCACAGGACTGCGCAGCGGTAACGACTACCGCACCTGCCTTCCCCACTAGCCGGGACAAGTCCCGGCAGGCTAAATTAGCCGGGACTAGGTCCCAAATAACGGGACTGTCCCGTTAAAAACGGGACAGTTGGCAAGTATGCCGTAGTACAGCCCAGAAACAATAGTGCACATTTTGCATTTTGTCCTACCTAAAAACACACCAACACTGATACCAATTAAAAAAAAAAAAAAAATCCTGCCTGTGCAACAAAATACTGACCCTAACCTGGACCCACACACTAACCCTGGCACTGACCTAGATCAAACCTTGATCTAGGCATTTTTATTTTTTTATTAGGACAGAGGACATAGATTGATACAATGTATTTGCCTCGTCCACTCCCAGAGACAGAAAACATGGGGGCGGGCTTCAGAGTGACTGAACACGGTGAGTGCCAATCAGAGCGATCAGGTGACCTGGAATCAGACAGTTTGGTTCCTGATCATTAGAACAGAGTCTCGTGAGACCCCAGTGTCTGTACTGAGAGGTGTGCTGTGTGGCACACACTCAGCAGACAGGGAGATGCGCAAATATGCAGCACCACGGAAAAAAGACCAGTGCAGTGGGGCCGCATATTTGCGTATGGCCAGCATGTAGGGGTTAATAGAATTGCAACTTACCAGTCCTTAGATAATGTGACTGCATTTCATTTCTTTTTTCAATTTTTTTCCCCTTTATTTTAACCTGGCAATCCTGCCATGTGTTTTAGAACTAAAATAATCAATCCTTTTTTTCTCCGTAACAGGGGAGGTGTTTTGTACTCCCTGTTATGCAGATAACAGGGAACGGTGCTAACTGATAACAGTACAGAGGCAGAAAATACAGCAACGATGAGCTCACAAGATTTCTGGCTGAACAGCTACTTTTTTGCAGTTGTCGAACAATGGTACATTTACCAGACCAAAAGGGAGCAAACGAGAAATGTATTGTTAAAGCGGAGTTACACCTAAAAATGGAACTTCCGCTTAATCCACTCCTTGCCCCCTTACATGCCACATTTGGCATGTCATTTTTTTGGGGGGGGAGTGGGGGCTTCAAGAGGAGAGGGACTTCCTATCCCACTTCCTCCTTCCGCCGAGGGGCTGGTAAGGCGAATAGCTTAATCGCCTTATTGCAGCCCCCCCCTGTAGGCGAACGCCTGTCCAATCGGACGGGGTGCCGCGGTGCCGATCGCGCATGCGCAGTGGGTGCCCGGCCGTGAAGCGAAAGCTGTCACTGCCGGGTGCCCACACTAGGAATGAAGACGCCGGCCGGCGAGGAGCGGAGCCCCGGCCAGCGTGTCACTGGAACGCTGGAGCAGGTAAGTGTCTTTTTATTAAAAGCCAGCAGCTACACTTTTTGTAGCTGCTGACTTTTAATAAACTTAAAAACAGGCTGGAACACCCCTTTAAGCCGGCCCTAGACGGGTCGAACCTTGGCCGGTTTAGCAGGGACCGGCTGAGATTTGAACCTTGTATGGGCAGGCTGAATAGACCCAAGTTGATTTATCAATCAACTTGGGTACAACCAGACTGTTGGATTTTACATGCAATTATTGCTAGCTATTATTATAACCGTTATTACCATGGGAAGGATTCTCCCATCAACACTGACTGTGTTGATGGGAAAAATCTAGCGATTTTCTTTCTTGCAAATGCAGGAAAGAAAATCCCTCCAACTATGACCGGCTTTATAGTTTAGATACTCACACTTTAGGAGGACATTTATGTGGAAAAATTAAACATTCAGTTCTTACGTAGATTCACAGTTAATTCCTATGACAACTTTTTCATCTGTCAGGCAGCCGGTACACCTTTGATACTTTTTTCTTCCCACCATAAAAATTATTTTGGTGGTTATACTTGAAATCCTCCCTAATGGAAGTATAAATAGTGTTAGTTTATGGACACACCTCTGCATTCCAAGGATAGATCTACCTCGGTTCCACACCAAGCTCTTTCAGATCCTTTAAAATTCTCTGTTGATGTTCTGGCCCAACTGTCAGATAAAAAAAAAATGTGCAGAAATTAGTAAGAAATTTTCTGATACAGCACAGAGGTTGCTGCAAAGCTAATGGCTTTTATTGTACCCATAAACGTTGGAAAACCGATGTACAAAACAATGCACTAATGAACACACTAGATGTATGTAGCTATTTAAAAAGACATACAAAAGAAGCCCAACCTGCAAGCACAGGAATTAACACTTACTCATCTCACTCCACCAACCTCTGTTTAAAGAGTAAGCTGCAGAATATTTCTCAACAAAACAGTTGGGAGAAGTACAAAAGCTAAACTTTGGGGAAAACAAAGAAATCCCCTTGAGGGGGGTTCCTTTTGCAATGCAAGCATCAAAGTCTCATTTATGTCTAGGGTACTAAAGAGGACTTTTACTTACCTAAAACACACGCTTCAGCAGGCACCCTCGCTATAAGACCAACCCCTGCTTCCTTTTCTCATAGGCGCTTTAGAGGTTGCGGGCACTCTGACATCATCAAGTACAACGCAGGGCCAATAGGCTTGCACTGTAAGTAAGGATGAGCTCCGGCGTGTTCGCATTGAACACGTGCAGAGCCCGCCAGGAAGTCGGCACCCGCGCTGCGCTAATCACAGCCAGGGAGACATTTCCCGATCTCTGCAGCCGAGCATCGGGAAAGGTCTCCCTGGCTGTGATTAGCGCAGCGCGGGTGCCGACTTCCTGGCGGGCTCCGCACGTGTTCAATGCGAACACGCCGGTGCTCATCCTTAACTGTAAGCAAGGAAGAAACTGCTCTCAAAGTGTTACTAAACCCAGGACCCTGCATTCACTATATCTGGTCTCCCACAGAACAAGGAAATGCAATTATTTTAGTAAATATAAACTGCTAAATACCTTTTCTCAACAGCAGTATATAGCAGTCTTGCGACCTCTATTTATGTCTGCTTATAGGCGTAGTTTTATTTTCTCATGATTGTCCCATCAGGCTGCAGGATCCCTTGACCCTCTGTCTGGACAGTGCTGATTGGCCTTGTGCTGATCACATGCACTCTCCCAAGAAAAAAATAACTCTCTAGCAATACACACCAAACTGAGCATGTGCAGCCTGACTCCAGTGACTCTGTCCTATCCGGACATAAACCCTTTAATGACACCCACAAATCAGTTTGTCAACCCATATAAGACAAACTCTGCCAAACCCTCTATTAGAGCCTGGCAGAACACACTGCATTAGTATTTTGTAAAAACGAGCGCTGTAAATACCTATTTTGAGCTGTCTTCAGGACGGTCACATGCCTCGGGGCCGCTGTACAGCTCGGATGGATACTGCAGGAGGGGCTGTGATCTCCCTCTGATGTCAGCCGGGGAGATCACATGGCTCATCCTCTCCTGCAGTAATCCTGGAAACCGTCCGAGAGTCATGTGACCGGCCTGAACTCAGCGCTGAATAGTTATTTATAAAACACTTGTTTTTTATGAAAAATGAATGCAGTGCTATGGCAGGATATAATAAAGTGGCTGGCAGTGAACATTTAATTTTTAAAAATGTTGCTAATAGTGGTAAGACACACAGATGACAGGCAGAGAGGAGGGGGTGAGGGGGAGAGAGGAGAGCAGAGCTGCGTATGACGAAGGGACGCACTCTGACTACGGTGGTCATGGCTCAGCAACCATGATTTTCGTGGTCAGTTTAGAGAGGGGGATGCAGGAAGTGGAGGGTTTAGAGGGGGCAGATTACACAGCACAGCTCTGCTTTAAGGGACCAGGAAATCAAATATTTTTGTTGGGGGTTGACAAAAACGCTTTAAATTTTGTAGCGACACCCCTAGCAGTTCGCATATGGCAGTGGGAAGTGCCTGCGAGTTGTATGCGATGCGGGAACCCATATTGGCATTGCATGGGTTCTCACATCACAGCAGTGTGAACCGAACCTTACTATTTTCAGCTTCACCTGCCTGTCTCTTGAAGAGCGTAATGATGTCGATTCATTGTCCACTGAACAATTTTTTTTTCCTGAGAACACTGCCTGTTGGGGATGGTTATAACTAGAAGCACACCATGCACATACCAATAGTAAAATTATTGTCTGCATTTTGTCTAATGTCATTTCAGCCCAGAGTCTTCCTTTAAACTTTCCTACTTGCCTGTCTCGGTCTTCAATATTTTTTTTCATCACTGACCCAGAAATAACATGCATATATTTTTATAAACGTAAAGGACTGTAGCCACTGGACTGGCATAGTATTTTCAGCAGGGGGAATCAGCCATGATTGCCCCCTTAATTAACCATTACAGGTTTTCTTTATACAACTGTACAAAATAAAGGTAGGAAGATTGCAAATCATACCAGCCTCTAAAGAGACGCTCTACCAGAGATGTAATAGAGAAACCTAATGGAGACATTTGAGCATAGGGCAATGATAAATGACCTGCTGTCCTCTGTAACAGAGATTATGAGGCGATCCAGCACTGTGCTATTACAAGTGCACATCAGAGAATGATTCTCATTGTGGTGGAGAGCAATTGTAGACATAAACCGGTAACAAGAGATTCACTTACAATACATTTATACGTGCGGTCTACGATAAATCCTCTCTGCATTAAAGTCCCTGAGAGTAATGCAATAAACTAATCTGCAAGCAGAATGGATTGCATGGGAGAAAAATACATATATAAATTCCAATGGAAAAAGGGGACAACAGCTTGTCTGATGTGACTGCACTACAACACCCAGCATGTTCTGCTGCATAGCCACCATTTAAATAGGAATAAATAGTGCTGGATTGACATCTGTAATGTGTTTGGAATAACACAATAAAAAAAACTTAAAGCGGGAGTTCACCCCCAAATCAACTTTCTGACATTAGTTCCAGCATACTGCCAACATCTGCAGTATGCTGTTTTTTTTTTCTTCGCTACTTATCGTTTTATGAGCCCTTGTTATCCGGCTCCGAGTGGGGAATCCTGCGGGGAGTAGGCGTTCCTAAGCAAAGAGGAGTTGATTGACGGGCTGCTAAAGCGCGTCACGGCTTCCGAAAATACCCAAAGTGACACTCGGGTGTTTACGGCGCTAAACGGCACCTGCGCCTGCCGTGTAGAGCTGACTGCGCAGGCGCCGTAAACACCCGAGTGTCACTTCGGGTATTTTCGGAAGCCGTGACGCGCTTTAGCCGACTGTCAATCAACTCCTCTTCGCTTAGGAACGCCTATACCCGGAAGCGATCCCCGCTCGGAGCCGGATAACACGGGCTCATAAAACGATAAGTAACGGGAAAAAAAAAAAAATGCAGATGTTAGCAGTATGCTGGAACTAAAGTCAGAAAGTTGATTTGGGGGTGAACTCCCGCTTTAATGAGTTACTAAACCCAGAACCCTGCAGTCACTATATCTGGTCTCCCACAGTACACAGAACTGGGAAATGCAACAATTTTAGTAACTACAAACTGCTAAATACCTTTTCTTATCAGCAGTTTTATGATTTCCACAGTGTCCGGCAGGGCACTGGTTAAAGTTTTTATTCTATTCTGACTGTCCTGTGAGGCTGCAGGACCCCTGACCTTCTGTCTGGACAATGCTGATTGGCCCTATGCTGATCACATGCACCCTCCCAAGAAAAAAAAAAAAAAAAACGCTTTAGCAATACACACCAAACTGAGCCTCCAAAGGCTCTGTCTTATCAGGAGATGGATTAGGGACTGTAAAATAAGGGAGGGATCAGAGAAGACAGAATCAAACAGCCTTTTTACAGGAGGAGGATTACCCCTTAGGTTCCACAGTGAGTGTAACAAGCATGCTTTACTGCATATACAGACTGATTTTACTGTTTTGGGTTTAGTAATACTTCCAGTAACCGCGATTTGTAGCTCGATTTTTCAGAAATTCTTTTACAGCATATGGACCTAGATACAAAATCACCAGCATCAGTAGATGCTCAAGGAATCCAAGCAGCCGCTGATGATCACATACCTCCCAACTTTCTCCAATCGGTTGTATACGAAACTAGAAGGTAAATTATCAAGGACCATCTGTAATTTAAATATTATAAACATTTTGGGAGGGAGGGAGAGAGAGAGAGAGAGAGAGAGAGAGAGAGAGAGAGAGAGAGAGAGAGAGAGAGAGAGAGAGAGAGAGAGAGAGAGAGAGAGAGAGAGAGAGAGAGAGAGAGAGAGAGAGAGAGAGAGAGAGAGAGAGAGAGAGAGAGAGAGAGAGAGAGAGAGAGAGAGAGAGAGAGAGAGAGAGAGAGAGAGAGAGAGAGAGAGAGAGAGAGAGAGAGAGAGAGAGAGAGAGAGAGAGAGAGAGAGAGAGAGAGAGAGAGAGAGAGAGAGAGAGAATATAAAATAGAGAGACTCAAAAAACACAATATCTGTTAGATAGATAGGTATCTCTCCACACACTATAATATATATATACACATATATATATATATATATATATACACACACACATATACACACACAATATTTTATATATATATATATATATAAATAAAATATACACACACACAGATTATATTTATATAGATATATCTATCCCCCATCTCCATCTAACGGACTATATAAAAATGACAGTATCTGATTGGCTGTTGTGGGCGACAGATCTTTTCATTTTTTTTCCTCAGACTAGATGCAGTATACATTAAAGTACGAGAGCAGATCTTCCCGGTGAGACAGAAATAAAGACCCGCCTAATCAATGTGTAGTCACACAACGGCATTAGCGGTGGATTTAGTACTTCTCCGCTACGTGACGGCATCTTTCTAAAATCAATTAGGGGGAGCAGCGAGAACAGATGACCTGCTCCAAAAAGTACAATCCAATTGTGTGTGGTAATGATGTTGCGGTCACGAGCTGGGACGCCTTACAAGAATAACACAATGACACAAACACAGCCTTGTTTGTCAGTAAGAAGAATCAGAGGCGCAAAATGATGTGTAGGCCGACTGCGAAATCTCCTCCACGCCAAGGCTGCGGACACGTGTTTTGTAGAATAAACACGCAAACATGGAGAGATAAACATATCAGTGTTACACAACCTCACAGGGTTCTTCTGTGGTGTATAAGCAGATTTATAAAAAATAAATAAATCTACATCTGTGATTTGTACAAATACACGGATCACAGTATCACACAATCAAAATATTTCACAAGCCATAAACGCAATTATTGGATTAAATTCATTTACACAACAATATAATTCACAGCAGAGAAAACAGAAATGGGGCCAATATAGATAGAACCGATGTAGTGCATTAATATACTAAATAATGCAACCCGCTGTGCACGCGGTAGGGCAATGCCCCCCAAACTGTGACCTAGGGGCCGGATGCAGCCCTTTCCTTGCCTTTATCCAGCCCTTGGGGCACTATTCATCCCACTGATATGAGATATGAGATATGAGACCATTCTGCCAACAGACAATGGGCCACCATTTCTCCCACTGACCCCAACAATGGGCCGCCATTTCTGCCACTGACCCCAACAATGGGCTGCCATTTCTGCCACTGACCCCAGCAATGGGCCACCATTTCTCCCACTGACCCCAGCAATGGGCCACCATTTCTCCCACTGACCCCAGCAATGGGCCACCATTTCTCCCACTGACCCCAGCAATGGGCCACCATTTCTCCCACTGACCCCAGCAATGGGCCACCATTTCTCCCACTGATCCCAGCAATGGGCCACCATTTCTCCCACTGACCCCAGCAATGGGCCACCATTTCTCCCACTGACCCCAGCAATGGGCCACCATTTCTCCCACTGACCCCAGCAATGGGCCACCATTTCTCCCACTGACCACAGCAATGGGCCACCATTTCTCCCACTGACCACAGCAATGGGCCACCATTTCTCCCACTGACCCCAGCAATGGGCTGCCATTTCTCCCACTGACCTCAGCAATGGGCCACCATTTCTCCCACTGACCCCAGCAATGGGCCACCATTTCTCCCACTGACCCTAGCAATGGGCCACTATTTCTCCCACTGACCCCAGCAATGGGCCACCATTTCTCCCACTGATCCCAGCAATGGGCCACCATTTCTCCCACTGATCCCAGCAATGGGCCACCATTTCTCCCACTGATCCCAGCAATGGGCCACCATTTCTCCCACTGATCCCAGCAATGGGCCACCATTTCTCCCACTGATCCCAGCAATGGGCCACCATTTCTCCCACTGATCCCAGCAATGGGCCACCATTTTTCCCACTGACCCCAACAATGGGGCACTATTTCTCCCTCTAATACCAAATGAGTTAATGTTTATTCCCACTGATGCTAGGAAAATGTCCACTTCCACTGGTCACAGTCAGGCCCCTCTAAAGGACCCCTGTGACAGAACCCACTGTCACTGTGTGTTTTGGAAGGGACTGGGGGCCGGACCCTTGGATGACCGAACCATCAGACGTTGCAAGCTGACTCAATAGTAGCAGAGGAGTGTCGGGAGAGCGTAAGCGAGCGAGCAAGGGTCTCGTTACAATCCCTATGTCCCCTAAGGAGCACAATAAACTGGCCCTCTATTTAGAAAGTTTGGATACTCTTGTGCTAGGGCATGGTGAGAATATTCACTTTCAAAAGCACTTCAATGCACTTAAAGCAGAACTTTGGAGACGTTCCACTTTTTTGCCTCCTTCGCATCTCCTCTAACTTTTTAACACATTTTTTGAGGGGAGCCAACAAAAACTAGGTACCCGCTTCCACTTCTGCTTAAGCGATTTGAGCGGAAGAAGGTTTGGCGGCTCATGCTGGAACTTCCCGGAATAGAGGACTCCCGCGCGCATTGCGCGGGAGTGACACCATTGCGGCTCTGGCCACTCAGCGCGGGAGTCCGCAAACCCAGAAGAAACGCAGAGGGAACCAGTCATCCGGGGGCAGCTCACACCAAGATGGCCACCTTCACAAAAAGATACAGCATAGTAAGCCAATAATGGGTAAATCATCAGCTGTACGGAACCTACAAGCACTGGTAACTAGTCCTTTGCCTTTGCACACCTTTTCTGGCCCGTCTTCCACATTTCAGGTCCTCAAATTGTTTTAATATGGTCATTCCTCCTTTTTTCAGAGCAACTTGGAGGCTAATTACGCTCAAGAGCCGTTGGAAGGATGCAGACACTCGCTAGCAATTTATGTGTCTTTTTATCTCTTGCAAACTCCACAAGAACCAAGTTCATATCTCCACCACCTGCTATACCCATTACTATGATCTTCCATGCCGCTGGATTCTCAATATGCTCATTATTTTTTTAACATGACAGAAGAAGTACCAGGATCCCTAGCTTGGCTTTAAAATAGCTGCACAAGAGGGCAGTGAGATACAAGAAGCCAAAGGTATGATTCAGTTCAGCAGTTTCTTGATTGGTAGCGATTTTAAGAGAGAGAGAGCGAGATCTTGCTGGCCAGGACTGAAGCCAGCATTCATGGTTTAACCACTTCAGCCCCGGAAAGATTTACCCCCTTAATGACCAGGCCATTTTTGGCGATACGGCACTGCTTTACTTTAACTGACAATTGCGCGGCCATGCAATGCTGTACCCCAAATAAAATGAATGTCCTTTTTTTCCCCCACAAATAGAGCTTACTTTTGGTGGTATTCGATCACCTCTGCATTTTTTTTTTTTTTTGGAAATACAAACAAAAAAAAGAATAACAATTTTGAAAAAACACAAAAAAAAATTATGTTTTTCTGTTTGTTGGTTTGTCTTAAACCTAATAAAAAGGTCTTTAAAAAATTATATATATATATATATATATATATATATATATATATATATATATATACACACAGAGCTTTTTTTCTCATAAAATAGGTGCAGGAACTCAACCACGACCCCGTTCAGATTTCACAAACAGTAGAAGGGTCTTAAAGGGCCATTAAATACCAGGATTGCATTACATACAGAGTGCAGAGTTCAGGGGGTTACACACAGAGTGCAGAGCTGTCACTTGTACACACAGAAACCAGACTTCTGTGTTTACAAGTGATTGTGGTGAGCAGGCACCAAAGGGTCTGAGCCAGAGGTGGTGGAACTGAGTTCCCCCTGAAAAAAAGCCGTGTGTATATATATATATCCAAAAAATCTTTTTTTTTGTTGTAATAGATAGAAGGTATTCATCAGTTTAGGCCAATATGTATTCTTCTACATATTTTTGGTAAAAAAAAAAAAAAACTATGGGACTAGTAGTTTACACATGATAGAGAAGGATGCCCATGCTTTTACTTCAGCTCACATAAAATTGTCAAGCATTATGCATTTCTGGCAGGATCAACAGGTATTTTCTGTGCTCGTGGAAAATGTTCTCCGGCTGAAAAAACGACAACTAATGCAGCCACCATATCTAGGGACTAATTAACTACAACATATTACACAATTGCTCTCGAGTTTAGGTATCCTTTACGGCAGACATAACAGACATTCAGTTAATCCAGTAATGCATTTTAAATTAAGCTAGTGTAAGTACTGTAAATTTTAGTTTGTATAAGTACATAAATATGTCATGTAGCCAGATTCAGAAAGACTGGTTTAACTTTGAGCCGGCGTAGCGTATCGCATATACGCTACGCAAGTCAGAGAGGCAAGTGCTGTTTTCACAAAGCACTTGCCTCCTAAGTTACGGCGGCGTAGCATAAATGGGCCGGCCTAAGCGCGCCTAATTTAACCACTTAAGCCCCGGACCATTTTGCAGCTAAATGCCCAGGCCAGGTTTTGCGATTCGGCACTGCGTCGCTTTAACAGACAATTGCGCGGTCGTGCGACGTGGCTCCCAAACAAAATTGGCGTCCTTTTTTTCCCACAAATAGAGCGTTCTTTTGGTGGTATTTGATCACCTCTGCGGTTTTTATTTTTTGCGCTATAAACAAAAATAGAGCGACAATTTTGAGAAAAATTCAATATTTTTTACTTTTTGCTATAATAAATATCCCCCAAAAACATATATAACATTTTTTTCCCCTCAGTTTAGGCCGATACGTATTCTTCTACCTATTTTTGGTAAAAAAAAAAATCGCAATAAGCGTTTATCGATTGGTTTGCGCAAAATTTATAGCGTTCACAAAATAGGGGATAGTTTTATTGCATTTTTATTATTTTTTTTTTTTTTACTACTATTGGCGGCGATCAGCGATTTTTTTCGTGACTGCGACATTATGGCGGACACTTCAGACAATTTTGACACATTTTTGGGACCAATTGCATTGTTTATTGTGAAAATGACAGTTGCAGTTTGGGAGTTAACCACAGGGGGCGCTGTAGGAGTTAGGGTTCACCTAGTGTGTGTTTACAACTGTAGGGGGGTGTGGCTGTAGGACTGACGTCATCGATCGAGTCTCCCTAAAAACGATCACTCGATCGATACGCCGCCACAGTGAAGCACGGGGAAGCCGTGTTTACATACGGCTCTCCCCGTTCTTCAGCTCCGGGGAGCGATCGCGACGGAGCGGCTATAAACGAATAGCCGCGCCGTCGTCCCGGATCGCTCCCCGAGGGAATCCGCCCGCCGCACGCAGCGGGGGGGGGGTCCCGATCGGACCCCCCACCCGCTAGAAGGCAGGGACGTATATATACGCCCATCTGCCTGTCCGTGCCATTTTGCGGACGTATATAGTCATGCGGCGGGCGTTAAACGAGGAACAGGGGGGCGTGTTTTATGTTAATGACTCGTGACCCGACGTGATTGACCTTTTTAACGAACGGCGCATGCGCCGTCCGTGGACATATCCCAGTGTGCTTTGCTCCAAAGTACGCCGCAAGGACGTATTGGTTTTGACGTAAAACGTAAATTACGTCCAGCCCCATTCACGGACGACTTACGCAAACGACGTAAAATTTCCAAAATTCGACGCGGGAACGACGTCCATATTTAACATTGGCTAGGCCAGCTTTTTGTTCGACTAACTTTACGCCGGAAAACGCCTTACTAAAACGGCGTATCTTTACTGCGACGGGCAAGCGTACGTTCGTGATTAGGCGTATCTCGCTTATTTACGCATTCTAGGCGTAAATCAGCGTTCACGCCCCTAGCGAGCCGGCGGAACTAGACAGCTAAGATACGACGGCGCAGGCAGTCGTATCTTAGCTACATTTAAGTGTATCTCAATTTGAAAATACACTTAAATGTACGACGGCGCAGATTCAGAGTTACGACGGCGTATCTACTGATACGTCGGCGTAAACCTCTCTGAATCTAGCTATTTATATTAGTTTCTCATGATCCCCTGCACAACAAGAAGGATCACAACAGAGGATAAAGCAGGATTACAAATACTTTGGCAGGTATGACAGTCGCTGTGCTGTATATACACGTTGCAACGGTGTATGTAGCTATTTCCTGGAGCCATATTATTACGCATGCTATGTATTCCCAATCCCAGGCACCGCAGGCTCCCTGCTGTTTCACATACAGATACAGACAAGGAATTTCTCAGAATTAGGTTACAAAAAGCTGGATCCTTGACAAACAGCACATGTAAGAAGATTACATAAAGCTGCGATTAAGATATGAGTGGACTTTCTAACTTTAGAGCAATTTTAGATCACCTATTTCACGTTGCTGCCAGGAGTTGATTTTTAACATCCGTTCAGACCCTATGCCATGTTGACGTACTTGTGTATTAAGTTGCATTGCATTAAAGTGGATGTAAACCCGATTCATAAAATTCGAGCTGGGCACATATATCTGCAGTATTTTTTAATGAGCTTATAGCTCTCTTCTGAACGGTTCTTCTGTTATCAGCCTGAGAACTCCCGACATATTTTTTGACAAAAGCAGCCTTTTGAATCTTTTGTCAAAGGAGGTTGCTAAAATAGATTAGCAGGGAGCAGTTCCTATTACAAAACACCTCCGAGAGTCTCTGCCTATGATGAGAGGGGGTGTGTGCCTTTCCTCCAATCAGCAATGTTGGCTATCTTGGCTGTGTTAACCAGGAAGAGAAAATCTCCTAACACAAAATTTCTATACAGTATATAAAGCAGATATACATATAAAACCTATGTAGGGAGATTTGGTTAATCCCTGTATCATCTGAGGCTGTTCACTTCACTGTGTGTATGGAGGGTTTACATCCACTTTAAATAAGCCTGTTTAGTACAACGCACAAAAAAAAAAAAAAAAATCCACAAATCAGGAGGTTATGTGTATTGCGGAAATGCACAGTAAAAGCATGGTTATTGTGCGTTGCCCATACTAATCTATAGTCTCCCATATGCATGTACATGGGGACAGCCAAGTTTGTTCATTGCATATACAGTTTCTGCTTCCAGCTGAGTAGTGCTGCACAATAACTTTGCATTACTCCTCCTGTCAGTGTATATCTATTGGTTTATTTATACTAAATAATTAAATCCCATAAAGCTAACTGGATTTAGCCTAGTCATCTGAATGGAGCTGCTAACTGTACTGCGCAAACAGAACTAGTGAGCAGAAAAAAAATGGAAGCAAACACTGTTCAATGGTTATAGGTGCGGGTTCCAGTGCTGTCACCATTATGCTGGCTTCGCTATCTAGGGGGTTACCGACATGAAACTAGTGTGCAGGATGACAGTTCAGACTTCACTTGCTGCATGCTGTCTATCTAGCGTTTATAAAACTGAACTCTAAGGAGATATAAAAAAAATAAAAGATACAAATTAAATGAATACACGCTGTAATCCTTAACCACTTGACCTTTAGAAATGTACCCCCCTTCCTCACCAGGGCATTTTTTGCGACACAACACTGCATTATTTTAACTGACAACAGCGCGTTTGTGTGACACTGCACCCAAATAAAATTTTCTTTTTTTCCCCACAAATAGACCTTTCTTTTGGTGGTATTTGATCACCTCTGCATTTATTTTTTGCGCTACAAACAAAATATACTGGACTATTTTTTACTTTCTGCTATAAAACATATCCAATTAAAAAAAAAAAAAAAAAATCGAATTTCTTCATCAATTTAGGCCAATATGTATTCCGCTACTTACTTTTGGCACCCAAAAATCCCAACAAACATATATTGGTTTGCGCAAGTTATAGCGTCTACAAACTAGCCAATATTTATTTATTTTACTAGTAATGGCAACGATCCGCGACCTATACTGGGACATTGTGGCGGACAATCTGACGCTTTTTTGGGAACCAGTGACACTAATGCAGTGATAAGTGCTATAAATATGTACTTGCACTGTACCACTGGCTGGGAAGGGGTTAAACAGGGACGATCAAAAGGTTTAATGTGTGCCTAGCTGGTGTTTTCTTACAGTGTGGGAGGTGCTTTTACTAGGGGAAGACATGGATCCATGTCCCTGCTTAGCAGAGACACAGGATCCATGTCTTCCATCCTGACAGAACAGCAATCTGCCTCGTTTACATAGGCAGATTGCCATTCTGTCTGTGTACCGAATGATCTGTGGGTACCTGCCCTTTGGCTTACGCTGTGATTAATAAATCGTACGAGAAACAATTTTCGTGTTTGTCCCTTTGGATACTTTCCAGCAATCAATTACTGGAATTCTGTATATAATAGCGGTGTAAAGGGTATATTTCAAATGTTTAAAATGCCGTCACTTCATTTAGGAGAAGGAGTTTACAGGAAGGAGAGAGCAGAGAGATGGCTTCACCATTGTGTGGATGCCTTTTCATAATCCTACATAGTCACAGCTTGTATAAAAGACATCGTGGCTGCTTCTTTTGGTTGGCAGCACGTACCCAAAGAAACTACTAAAAGATGCAAATCAGAAGAGTAAATAAATGAGACAGAGACATTCACACAGCAGTAAGAGTGCTTAGAGAGGAGATTCAATCCGCACTGAATGAAGCATTATGTCTACAAATAAGTGACAGTTCTGTCATTCAAAGCACAGACAAGCCATGCAGTGTGCTATAGACGGTAATGAGTCGTTTTCTTGCAGATAATCACCAGGCAAGGTAAAGGGCCTTCTCCTGTTCATATGTACTAAGAGATGAATCCTTCATACTGGTGATGAATAGCCTGTACCATCCATAATGGCATGTAATGTATAATAGTGGCTCACAGAGTTGCCCCTCGCTGCCTCCCACACCACACATTACCATGGATACGTGACGTCCTGCTGATCTGAATTCAGAGCACTATCTAGGCTCCGACTCTGACATAGTGAACACAAAAATAGAACAATAGTCAATGCAATGCAAGTAATGCAAGCACACTCCAACTGGAGCCGATTCAGGGACTCTGGGCTAACGCGCATACTCACACACATCTGCAATGCCATAAGTAGTGTACTCCTTATGGGAAAACACCAGCAGAGTGCATAGGTACCTAACTCATGGGATCCAAACCCCATGGGGGAACTGAAACCAAATAAATTGGAAAAAGGACCAGAAAAATAAAATAATAATCCTCTACATTACTGGACCTTAAAGCGGAGTTCCAGTCTTTAAAAAAAAAAAAAAGAGAAAAGAAAAAACAAACACCCCTGTGATGGTTGCATTTTCTATTACACATTCTGGCATATGTAGTGAATGAAGTCTATTTTGTTAGATAGTTCTGCAAATGACTCACTGTCAAGAAGGGGTTAAAAGTGCCTGTGATGCGGAGCTTCCGAATAACTTTTTCATGCGATTCGGATGCGGTTCCCATTTATTCCAATGGGCAGATGCAGTGTGGGAGTGGTGTATACACCGCTTCCACGCCACCTCAAAGATGCTGCTTTCAGGTTCCCCCCATCCTGCAAGCGCACCGCTCCAATGTGAAAACACTCGGCCTTTCACACTGGGGTGGCATGAGAGACAGGTTTTTTAGGCACTATTTTTAGCCCTAAAATGCCCGAAAACTGCATCAGTGTGAAAGGGATCTTAAAGGCTATATATATATATATATATATATATATATATATATATATAACGATACAAAAAAAAAAAAAAAACAACAACAAACCTAACATATCCATCAACACTATACAGCACAAATGGATCTCCACGACTATTGTATTTTGACAGCCAACCCCACCAGTTGTCAAAATATTCTAACCCTGATTGAATGCAGCCACTGTTATGCTCCGTACACACGATTGGAATTTCCTTCGGGATAAACTCAGACAGATTTTTCTGACGGAATTCTGTTCAAGCCGTCTTGCATACACACTGTCACACCAAATTCCGACCGTCAAGAACGCGGTGGCTGGATGTGGGTGACATAAGGGGCAATTGTTTATACGTGTATGCTGTACATTTCAGTAGATCCATTATCGGTCTGTGCATTGGAAAGTTTTGCTGTTTGTTCTTCTTATTTATGTTCAATAAACACCTTTTGATTTAAAAAAAAAAAAGAAAAAAAAAAAAAAAAAAAAAAGAACGCGGTGACGTACAACACTACGACAAGCCGAGAAAAATAAAGTTTAATGCTTCCGAGCATGCGTCGACTCGATTCTGAGCATGCATGTTTTTTTCTCCGTCAGAGTTCCATACAGACGAACGGAATTTCCAATAGAATTTTTTTCCCCCCCCATCGGAAAAAAAAGAGAACATAAACTCTTTCCAAGTCCGTCGGAATTTCCGAAGGAAGAATTTAGATGTGGCCCACACACGGTCGGAATATCCGATGAAAGAATTCCGTCTGACTTTATTCATTGGAAATTCCGATCGTGTGTATGCGGCATTAGGCCGACAATCTTCTGGGTAGCTTTCAATTGAAGGATGTCGGATGGGGATGGTGGTAACTAAACATGGACACTCACGGAGAAAATTTTGCAGTGTGTATGGCCAGCTTACCTGTAACACTGTTCCATGTATTGACTGCACAAAAACTAGAAACATTTCACAAGCTGTAGCTAGATTGAGTATTTGTGATTTGACAATTTAATATAGAAAAGTGATGAAGACATTTTTTTTTTTGCTTTCTGCTGTTCTAATCCTACCTATCCATACAGTTAGGTGGATTCAGAAAGACTTAGGCTGGCGCACACTGGGATATGTAGGCGGATGGCGCATGCGCCGTTCGTAAAATACGTCAATCACGTAAGGTCACCCCCCATTAGCATAAAACACGCCCCCTCAGCCGAATTCGAATTATGCGCGCTTGCGCCCGCCTGATTTACGCTACGCCGCAACTTAGCAGGCAAGTACTTTGTGAATCATGTACTTGCCTCGCTAACTTACGGCGGCGTAGTGTAATTGCCATACGCTACGCCGCCGCAACTATGCGCCTGCCTACCTGAATCCACCTAAGTATGTAAAATAAAACCAAGCTAATGACACACCTTTTAAAGTCATTTGAAGACCCCCATCAATTAAAAAAAATACAAGGTGTTCTGTGAATGCCAGCACTGCCAAGCAAGCCCTGTGGTCGGTGTGCCAGTTGGAAGATCGCCACTATAAGGCCCTGTTGAAATATTATCGTGTAGCAGGAACTCAGGTTTTAAAAGTGCGATTCGCACACGTTTCCGCATGTTGCGCATAGGGCAGCCCATTTACCCGAACGGTTACCCTATGCATGTGATGCACCATAGAAGCTCAGGGACCAAATTTTGGCCCTTAAGCAGTTGCGATTTTACACACACACACACACACACACACACACACGTTTTGTTGTGATTCCCACACAGTTTGTCGCGTGACAATCGCAGCAAAATGGCACCCATGCCTTTTGCCACCATTCCTAATCGCTAGCAAAATGCATGGGTGCCATTAGGGTAGGTTCTGTGAACTGGACCTCACTATCGTAGCGGCGACTACTAAAGTGATTTGCAGCTTCCTCAGCGATCGCTCAGAAATTCGATCGTATAAATAGCAGTGTGCCAAGCTGGACCAATGTAATAAACATCATGCCTGAAGTTCAGAATCTCTCTAATCTGGAACACTCAGCATCGGAATTCCTGTTTAATACATTCACATTGTTCACACAACATTTCTCTCCTGCTATTACCTGTACACCCCAATCTGTCATCTTCCTGATTATATATTATTACACAATATAGGAGGTATTATTAAATCCTTAGTAGTTCAATGCAATCTAACCAAGAAGACACTTGGCTTTACAATGAAACATTTTACAAAGTTGCTGCATCGGGAAGTTTTATAGGTAGACGAGTTCTCGTTTCCATTTTCTATACAACACCTTGTCCTCTCCTCCAATCACATCACTCCTAGAAGAAAACTTCCCCCCCACATACAAAACGCAGCCCAGTCTGGACAAGATCTGCCTATTCAAGGTGTCTGGATATCGGAGCTGGGCTCACTTTGAATACCAAATCATGTCTAGATAAAAATAAACAGGAATTTGCTTTGTAGTGAATCTTTAGTAAATATCCCAAGTAGATCTGGTTGCTTGGAAAGCCACATGCATACGCCATTTCATTTACCTGTTACTTTCCCATCCTAATCCTTTCCATAAGCACTGTGAAATACAGTGTATTCATTTAGACCAGACGTGATTAGTCTATAATTGGCACATCAACACTAAATTTCAAACCAAACATATTATATATTGTAGCTTACCAATAGGGTTGAGCGAACCCGAACTGTAAAGTTCGGGTTCGGTACGGACTTTGGGTTTTTCCCGAACCCGAATAATTGGAAAAAGTTTGGGTCCGGGATCGGAGTTCGGGAAAAAAAATGCGGAGGTCCCCGCAAATTCAATAACCAGACCCTTTAGGTCTGGTATGGATATTAAGGGGAACCCCGCTGTCAATTTAAAACAAAAATGATGTGCGGTTCCCCCTAAATATCCATAACCAGACCCGTTATCCGAGCACGTTGACCTGGCCGGCCGCAGAAAAGAGGGGGGGACAGAGTGCGGCCCCCCCCCCTCTCCTGAACCGCACCAGGCCACATGCCCTCAACATGGGAAGGATGTCCCCATGTTGATGGGGACAAGGGTCTCATCCCCACAACTCTTGCCCGGTGGTTGAGGGGGTATGCGGGCAGGAGGCTTATCAGAATCTGGAAGACCCCTTTAACAAAGGGGACCCCCAGATCCTGACCCCCCCCCCCTGTGTGAAATGGTAATGGGGTACACTGTACCCCTACCATTTCAGGAATGAAGTGTAAAGTCTTGTAAAAAACACACACACACACACACACACTGTAGAATAAAGTCCTTTATTAATAAAAAAAAAAAAAAAAAATAACTCCAGCGGTGATAATCCACTCGTTCCCGGCTTCCTGCTCCAACGTTGTCCCGATCCTGCGACGGCTGCAGGTGATCTCCAGCGATGAGAAGATCCAGGACGGCCGGGTGATCTCCGCTCCAGCGATGAGAAGATCCATCCGGAGCGCAGCATCCCCGACCTCCTCTCACCGCTGGACACAGCCCAGCGAATGACACGCTGGAGCTGTGACATTACTTATATAGAGGAGGCAGGGCCACCCGTCACGTGACCCCGCACCCTCTGCTACATCACTGGGGAAGCCAAGAGTCTGTCCCATTGCAGAGATTTCACTTCACTTCCTGTCTCATTGCAGAGATTTCACTTCCTGTCTCATTGCAGAGATTTCACTTCCTGTCCCATTGCGGAGATTTCCCTTCACTTCCTGTCCCATTGCCGAGATTTCCCTTCACTTCATGTCCCATTGCCGAGATTTCCCTTCACTTCCTGTCCCATTGCCGAGATTTCCCTTCACTTCCTGTCCCATTGCCGAGATTTCCCTTCACTTCCTGTCCCATTGCCGAGATTTCCCTTCACTTCCTGTCCCATTGCAGAGATTTCCCTTCACTTTCTGTCCCATTGCAGAGATTTCCCTTCACTTCCTGTCTCATTGCGGAGATTTCCCTTCACTTCCTGTCCCACTGCAGAGATTTCCCTTCACTTCCTGTCCCATTGCAGAGATTTCCCTTCCCTTCCTGTCCCACTGCAGAGATTTCACTTCTAGTCTCATTGCGGAGATTTCACTTCCTGTTCCATTGCAAAGATTTCTCTTCACTTCCTGTTCCATTGCGAAGATTTAGCTATGGGACAGGAAGTGAAGGAAAAACAGGAAATGAGAGGCAATCCCTGCAAATGAAGGGAATTCCTTGGGGCCCCCCCAAGTCACCAGAACTAGTGTCCCCATTGAAAGATTTCCCCTCTATTACTTTCCTGAGGACAACCCAAAATTTGGGACTTTTTCTTTCATTCACTTTTAATAATGGTAAACAGGAAGAGAGAAGGTGACTCTCCCTAACGGGGGCACAGACAGTAATAAAAAAAAAAAAAATGACAAGGTCGGCCAGAAGGGCCACCCAGTAAGCAAATTTCAGTCAGTTCATCAGGAACCTGACAAAATTATTATAGTGTATGGCCAGTCTGCTGTACAAAGAAGTACAGGAAGGCACAAACAATACGCACTGTATAA
This sequence comes from Rana temporaria, assembly GCF_905171775.1. NCBI lineage: Eukaryota > Metazoa > Chordata > Amphibia > Anura > Ranidae > Rana > Rana temporaria. Next base: position 258,168,078 of record NC_053489.1, on the reverse strand, counting down.
TATTTTATCAATGGACCAAATAGGTTTTCTGCTTCAAATTGAACTGATAGTAATGGGGGAACTGTCACTGCTGGCCTGTTATTGAAGGTGCATGTTCAAAAGTGGTCATGTTTATCTTTACTACCTGGTGTGCAAGCTTCACAAACATGTACCTTAATTAAAAAAAAAAAAACACACACAACCAGGCAGGTTCCATTGAAAAGGTATGGGTCTGAACAAAACCAAAAAATATTCTGTATTTATCTGCAATACGTGAACAATTCCTCATGTTTTTCCCTTTACAAAATGATGCAAGTATAGGCCGTGTCAAACATTCAGAGAGCTCCCAAGGTCTTGTTTGGGCTGACAACCCCATGTATTTGCTGCGCTGAAATCCCCAGCAGTGTTGTCAGCCCTGGCTAGTTCTTTCCTGCTGGACTACAGAATCCCCCTAGCCTAGAGTTCTCCGTCCCTCTCCGCCTGCATACTTTGATTTGTCACAAAAACAAGGCTGCTGCTTTGACCCCCAAATACCCATCCACGCACGGTGTATAGTGAAAGGGTTCTTGGGAGATGTAGTTCTGGGGGCTTGCCTACATCAATAGGTTCTGCACCCAGCAGCTGCTTTTTGGATATACTTTATAGGGGAAAAGGAAGGCTTGGGGTCAAATTAAGGCAATGCCTGGAAATAACCTTCAAAAACAAAAAGTGCCACACTCTTCCTGCTCTTTGTTACGCAGAATAGAGGTTTCATTGGCTTGTTGGCTGACAAACAATAGCCATGCAGACCTCTCCCTGCAGCACCTGCCTGCATTGTTGCAGTGGAAGTAAATAAGAGCAAAAGGCTATTTACCTTTAGGTTCAGAATTTCACTGTGTACTTGACGTTAAAGCAGCTTTTTCAAGAAGCCATCTGGGGAAATGCAGTCATTTGCTTAGTAAACATGTGATTTGTTGGGGAAAAAAAAAAAGGGTGATAACCAAGGCTCCACATCCTGTGCGATCTTAAAAACAAATGGTTTTCTAATTAGGAAACATGTGGTGAAGAAGAGCACGACACCCACTACCCTCAGTGATCAGAGCAAGTTAGGCCACTTTCCCACTTGTGCGACTTGGAACTGCAAAGTCGCATGACAAGTCCTTCCCCATGATTTCCAATGATAACCATTCATATATGTGCAACGTCAAGTCTTCAAATAATGCCTTTGCTACTTTGGTCCAACTCTGATGCGAGTTGAGGTCCATAGACCTCAAGTTTACACAGGCATTCCCTGAAATCGCATTAAATGGCGGCAGTAAAATTGCGCGACTTAAGTTGCGGGAGTCTGAAAGGGGCCTTAAAGTGGAGGTTCACCCAAAAAAATCTATTTTTAACATTAGATTGAGGCTAATTACGGGAAGCAGAATCGGGTGTTTTTTTTTTAAATCAATGCAGTACTTACCGTTTTAGAGATAGATGTTCTCCGCCGCTTCCGGGTATGGTCTTCGGGACTGGGCGTTCCTATTTGATTGACAGGCTTCCGACCGTCGCATACAGCGCGTCACAAGTTTCCGAAAGTAGTCGAACATCGGTGCGCAGGCGCCGTATAGAGCCGCACCGACGTTCGGCAACTCGTGACGCGCTGTATGCGACCGTCGGAAGGCTGTCAACCAAATAGGAACGCCCAGTCCCGAAGACCATACCCGGAAGCGGCGGAGAACATCTATCTCTAAAACGGTAAGTACTGCATTGATTTAAAAAAAAACACCCGATTGTGCTTCCCGTAATTAGCCTCAATCTAATGTTCAACATTTTTTTTTCGGTGAACCCCCGCTTTAAATGGTTTTACTACACCACGTGCTTTAGGGGGCTTTAACAGCGAGGCGTCGGCGGTAAAGCGGTGCTTTACCGTCGTTTTTGCAGAGGTATTCGGCCGAAAAAAGGGTTAAATCACCTGCAAAGCACCGCGGCAGCAGCCCTTTGCCAGCGGTTCGGCCGAGCTGCCCATTCATTTCAATGGGCAGAAGTGGTGTATACACCGCTTCACCGCTTCCAAAGATGCTGCTTGCAGGAGTTTTTTTTTTTTAATGTCCTGCCAGCGCATCACCTCAGTGTGAAAGCACTTAAGCTTTCACACCGAGACTGCAGGGGAGCCGTTTTCCCGGCGCTTTACAGGCACTATTTTTAGCCCAAAGGCGCCTGAAAAACGCCCCAGTGTGAAAGGGGTCCTAATCCAAGGGCTCATTCACACCATGTTACGTTCATATTCCCAACACCATGTTCAAAATGCACTAGGTGTGCGATCTGCTGCAGGTTGTCAGTATATTCTTAAACTACACCCCAAATGCAAACCAAGTGTGTGCTTGTCTGCACCAGATCACATTGTACCGCAGTACCATGCAATTTACAGCTGTGAGTTTTTGAAAAGTAGTGCATGCACTACTTTTTGTGCGATCCAATGCGATTTCAGCCCATTCAAAATCGCAGTCGTACAGAAATTGCACAGGAACACGGACCGCATTCCAGTGTGATTTAAAGCGGACCTTCAGTCAGTTTTTCATCTTCCCATCTATTAAATCTTCTGCCCTTGTTGTTTTAACTTTGGATAGTTTTTTTTTTTTTTACTATATCAAGCAGAAAAAAAACTATAGATTATACATGGACTGAATGGGGTCAAAGGATGCAAAGTTTTATTAAGTTTTGTTGGGTTTTATCAGCTAAATACATTCCCGATGCATCTAAACCAGGGTTTTGTTTCCTAAACAAAAAGGGCCAACTTCACCGGTTGAACAAAAAACAAAAACTCACCCGACTATGGCCAACATAACACGTTACCAGCTTAAGGCAATTGGACCCTGATGGTAAAGCCAACAAGATGCACATAGAAAGTACAGCACCTTACGGGCTAGATCAGAGATACGCCATTAGCGGACCTGCAGCTGTTGCAGAACTACAAGTCCCATGAGTCATAGCAAGACTGACAGCCCACAAGCATGACACCCAGAGGGAGATGCATGATGGGACTTGTAGTTTTGCAACAGCTGGAGGTCCGCTAATTGCATATCCCTGTGCTAGATTATGTTTGGGATTTTTTTTTTATGATTTATCTTTAAAATGTATGTTTTGCTTACACAAACTATAGCATTTCTCACTATGCAGCGTGGCCACCCATGTGCATTGTTTACTTTTAGACGTCTTTAATGGATGCTTGCTTTGCATTAGCATCTATAACTTAAACACGCTTTTTACAATACCGCCTTCGTTTTAAACAAAAGGGGAAAAAGGAATCCATCTCAGAATATTATAGCATTCTTTAGTACAAAAAAAAAAAAAAAAAAAAAACGTGCAGAACATTTTGGTGGTTCTAAAATATCCATGCAAAAAAAATATCATTTAGGGCTCATTCACTTGGGCAAGCTGGAGCTGTGCTCATTTTTGTCAATGAAGACGGAGCGAGTGTACAGACTCACCCTCAGCTTTTACAGGTTGGCAAGGATGGGTGAATGGAGCTGGACGCACAAGGGTTGATTTACTAAAATCGGAGAGCACAAAATCTGGTGCAGCTGTGCATGGTAGTCAGAGTTCCAAAAATGGAACTTCCACTTTTTGGAACCCTCTCCCCCTCCGGTGTCACCTTTGGCACCTTTCAGGGGAAGGGGGGAGCAGATACCTGTCCAATACAAGTATTTGCTTCCACTTCCTGGCATAGATCACCGCAATGATCTATGCCACTTCTGGCGCCTACTCTGTATCCCCGCTGAGTTCTGGGAGACACACAGCTGCCAGAACACAGCGGGGACCAGTGAAGACGCGCAGCGCAACTCGCGCATGCGCAGTAGGGAACCTTGCACCCAAAGTGAAGCTTTGGGTGCAAGCATTTTAAGTAAGAGAAACCAGCAGTGAAGCCTTCAGGCTTCAAAGCCAGTTACCTATTGCACATGTGCAAGTCATGCTGCGCTTTCTGAATGGTCCCGCCACCTTCTGGGACCTGTGTCCCCCAGTAGGCAGTGGGAGAAAGATGAGGGGCCGGAAATGTCGTAGTTTGCCAATCAGTGATTTTACCTAGAAGTGGGAGCAGGTACCTGTCAAAACCAGGTACCCATTCCCCCCCAAAAAGCGCAAAATGCGAACAAGCAGAGCTTCCTCTTTTGGGCAGTGCTCTACTTTAAAACTTGTATTTTTCCCTACCAAAGTTTACAACAAAAAAAAACACGTTTGGCGAACTACATTGTTAAAGAGACCTTGTGGTCAATTTCAAAATTTGCAGGTAAAAGCAGAAAAATAAATAAAAAATCTAATATTTCAAATGCATACTTGCAGCATTTTTCTTTACATATACTGTATAATGTTTTATTCACTTGCACTAGAGTTCTCCTCTTCTGGGAGAGTGTAATTACAGTCTAGCCCAGCTTCTCTGCTTATCCCTTTTACTTCTGTACATAACATTTTTTTGTATTAGTTGCTGGGAGGAATGAAAGGAAATATTATTGAGTGTCGCTTAAATGACAGCTCCAAGTCTGCTGGGGCAAGATGGTTGCTCCAGTCCCAACAACAATTTTAAGCCGACCATGGATGGATTGAATCTTGGCCGTTCAGCAGAGACCGACTGAGATTCAAATTCATAAATGGGCAGGCTGGCTGTACTGACGTGGATCCATACTTTAGTATTACCAGCCTGTTGTTTTTTTTTGCAAGTGATTACCGCTGGCAGCTTCAGCCACCAGCAGTAATTGAGTTCTGCCAGCAGGGAAGGCTCCCCACAGGCAGAACACAATAACACTGCGGAGGGAGGCAGCTCCCATCTACACCGAATGTACTGATGGGGGAAATCAAGCGATTTTCCTTCCTGCAACCTATAGTTGCAAGAAAGAAAATCACATCAGCTATGGCCTGCCTTCGAGTTTTAAGTATATCTCTAGAAGCAAAGCTTTAACAAGTAAATAATATAAGTTAAATGCACATATAGGGCCAGATTCTCAAAAGAGATATGATGGCGTATCTCCAGATATGCCGTCGTATCTCTGAGTCTGGGCGGTCGTATCTATGCGCCTGATTCTTAGAATCGGTTACGCATAGATTTCTATTAGATCCGACCGGCGTAAGTCTGTTACGCCGTCAGATCTTAACTGCATATATTTACGCTGGCCGCTAGGGGCGTGTATGCCGATTTACACCTAGAAATATGTAAATCAGCTAGATACGCAAATTCACGAACGTACGCCCGACGCGTAAAGTTACCCCTGCTATATGGTGGCGTATATGCGGCGTACCAATGTTAAGTTATGGACGTTGTTCCTGCGTCGAATTTTTAATATTTTACGTCGTTTGCGTAACTCGTCCGTGAATGGGGCTGGACGTCATTTACGTTCACGTCGAAACCAAAACGTCCTTGCGGCGTACTTTGGAGCAATGAACACTGGGATATTCCACGGACGGCGCATGCGCCGTTCGTGAAAAATGTCAATCACGTCGGGTCACAAGTTATTTACATAAAACACGCCCCCCTGTTCCAAATTTGAATTAGGCAGGCTTACGCCGGCCTATTTACGCTACGCCGCCGCAACTTACGGAGCAAGTGCTTTGAGAATACAGCACTTGCCCTTCTAAGTTGCGGAGGCGTAACGTAAATCGGATACGTTACGCCCGCGCAAAGATACGCAGATCTACAAGAATCTGGCCCACAATCTTAGTAAAATGAGTCTTTACCACCTACTACATGGGTTGGCTACCATAAGCTGTTAATGTAGCAATAAAAGAATGCTATAAAAAGCATCAGAATCACAATGTAAACTGGCCAAGGTCATATTGCACCAATGTAAATACGCCTTGCTGTATCGGACGCATACAACATGCACCAATCATTCCAGCAAATGGATAAATAGATTTTTTCAACAAAGTAACCAGCAGTACAGGGAAGAGGAAAGTAGCCCCGTCCAGTTACTCTTTTCTTGAGTGACACTGTGATTATACTGAAATATAACTGCATGTCTGAAATGGAAACCCCTGTGATCACCCTTTCATTTCCCCTGCCCAAAATCAAAGCGCACTGCTGCCAAGAACATGTAATGGAATCGTACACTGAAAAAAAAAAAAAAAAGAAGGATAAACCCGTTTCAAGAATGTTCTAGGGCCTGGCAGCGTTACTGATGTCATCCATTTTTCAGCATTTTAAGGCATATTAAAGAGACTTTTGGCAGGGATTGGTATAAATGAACTTGGCACTGGCACGTCTTTAATAGCTGCTGAAGTCTATATAGCGGGAAAGAGCAGACATTTCACTAGCAGGGCAATAAAGATATTAAGTGCAAGGTCACTTGTCTGCTAAAATGGTAATAAGCGATTTTAGTGTAATGAGCAAATTATGCAACAAACCCAACGAGAAAAATTATTCATAAAAAAAAAAAAAATGGTAAAACATTACCCCGTTATTATTTTATCATAAAGGGAATCCATCTTTTTTTTCTTGTGTGGATGTGATCAGCATAAAGCTGAATTCCAGGTATCGATCTTATAGCATAGTCCAGCTTGGATCAATGTAATTATACACACGCCATACCTGTGGAGTCCCTATGGAAGCAGATAATCACTGTAGTTGGCACTGCTACTTCTACGGTGATCGCCACGGTCTTCCAGGTCCCGTGCCAAACAGCTACCCAGCTACATAGTGACCACAGATGCCATACACAGAAAGCCTTGAATTTTTTGCAATGACAAGGATGAGCTGGAGAGATATGACAATGATGTCACGATTTCCACCTTGTCCAATCAGAGAATGGCTTGTATTCACTGAGAAAAACACAAGGGTGCGGATTCACAAAGCACTTTACGCCGACGTCGTGCAAATGTGTGCCCGGCGTATGTGTGCGCCAGACCCACAAACTAAGATGCGCCTAAAAACAGGCTTCGTCCCTCCGACGTAACTTGCCTACGCCGGCGTAGGGTGGGCGTATATTTAGGCTGGATGCATGCTTGCGCTCCCATTGATTACCCATTCAAATATGCAAATGAGTGAAATACGGCAATTCACGAACATACGTGCGCCCGACGCAGTGCGCGCAAGTTGTACGTCCGGCGTAAAGTTATTCCCCATAAAGGAGGTGTAACTTAGCAGCAGACCTACAAAAGTCTGCACCAGGGAACACAAGCCGGCGTATTTTACGTTGGACGTGTCTGGCTGGGTGTAGGTTACGTTCACGCCGTACGCAGTGATCCGGCGTATTTTAGGCAGTTGTTCCGACGTGGTTGTGAGCATGCGCAGGGGGATGCGTCCACATCTCGGCGCATGCGCAGTTCGTGATACGTATCTGTCGGGCGCTCAGCCCAATCATTTGCATGGGGTCACGCCTCATTTGCATGGCTCACGCCCACATCCACCTACGCCGGCGTACGCCTTCAAAACCCAGCGCAGCGTAGGGAGCACTGGCTTGGTGAATTCCATGCTTGCCTCTCTGCGCTGCGTTGGCGTAGCGTATATTGTTTGCGTTACGGCGGCGTAATGTGCGCCTGCTGTCTGTGAATCCGGGCCAAGGTGTTCTGTGAATGGCAGCAACAATCACTGCAGTAGCAGTGTCTACTACAGTGATTATTCGCTTCCATAGGGTTCCTACAGACAGGGCATATGCCTACTTACATTTGTCCAAGCTGGGCAAATACAGCCATGTTATAAATTCCACTGCTATAATGCAGCTTTAAAGAATAATCTGATCCACTTTAAGTATTATATAAATGATCTGTTTATCTAAACAAACAATAATCATTGTTGACAACCCAATATAAGCTTACTTCTCCTTTCATGTGAATTTTGCCAGTCTGCTGGTCATCGCTTTCCACATTTCCTATATTCCCTGCATACTTTGCAGCTTCTACTTTCAATTTCTAAGGACTACATACCCCATGGTACCTTAACGATTCCTGTGACCTTCTCCTCTCAGCACCTCTATAGTTCAGAAGACAGGCTCTGTGAAATGTGTGACACATCAATGCCCATCGACAAGGGCATAGTGAATACGTGTCACTGAATTCAAGAAAGTAAATTTGTGGGGACCATCACATAGAAAGTTTTATAAACTGTAAAAGGAGTTGCAAAGGTAGAAGTTTTTTTTTTATCGTATTGCATTCTATGCATGAAGATAAAAAGCCTTCTGTGTGAAGCAGCTCCCATAAGACCCCTTTCACACTGAGCCGTTCATAGTGTCGGCGGGAAAACTCCACAACTTTTCCCGCCGCCGTTACGGGCAGATTTGCGGCGCATTTCGGCCGCTAGTGGGGCAGTTGTACCCCCCGCTAGTGGCCGATAAAGGGTTAAAACTGCCGCAGCAGTGCATTGCCAGCGGTATAGCTGCGCTGTCCCATTGACTTCAATTGGCAGCAGTGGTGAAGGAACGGTAAACACACCGCTCCTTCACCGATCCAAAGATGCAGCTAGCAGGACTTTTTTTAATGTCCTGTTAGCGCAACACTCCAATGTGAAAGCCCTCAGGCTTTCACACTGGAGTGAATGTGACAGCTGTTTAAGGGTGGATTGCAGGCGCTATATTTAACGCTATAGCGCCTGCAATACGCTCCAGTGTGAAAGGGGTCTTATACTTACCTGAGATCCCTCTCTGTCCAGCAACGTCCACTAGTATCTTGGCTGTCCAGATTCTCTATCCCGATTGGCTGAGACACAGCTGCGGTGCCATTGGCTCCTGCTGCTGTCAAAGTCAGCTAGCCAATCAGGGGAGAGAGGGGCGGGGCCGGGGGGCCATATTTAAATGGACACAGGGAGCTGCGACTCAGCTTGGGTGCCCCCATAGCAAGCTGCTTGCTGTGGGGGCACTGAACATGAGGGAGGGGCCAGGAGCACAGAAGAGGCACCCGAGAAGAGGAGGATCCAGGCTGCTCTGTACAAATCCACTGCAACAGAGCAGGCAAGTATAACATGTTTGTTATTTTTTTTTTTTAAACGATACTTTACAATCACTTTAAGATCAATTCAATTAGTAAGAGTAGGCTATAAATAATTATAATACAATGTGTAAATTAATCTCTGATTTTACATTTTGATCACAGGATATATTTAAATATGTTGTAAGGGTTAATTTGTGTTTTTTTTGCAAAAAAAAAAATCAAAAACATCAAACGCAGCCACTGTGCCCAAAAGCAGCCACTGTGCCCATCAATTGCCGCCACTGTGCCATGCCATCAATTGTCGCCACTGTGCCATTACAACCAATTTTAGTTTGGGCTTAGATAAAGAGGTGTAAACATTTAACTGACAATGTACAACCCCTATGCATGACGTCGCTCAACTTTATGGGTTTTAATGTGTTTGTATACAATGGTTTATAACCCAATTAAAAACTTAATTTTTTTTACTAAATATATGCTTGTCCCTACAAAATCCATATCTTTATTCTAATTTCTTCTAAACCCTATACATAGATACCTTGGTTGCCTAAAACTCAGCATTCTTGTATTGCCCTGATTTCTGAAATACCATTTTAAATTTACAGTAAAATCTAGTAAAAGAAACCAAGTAATCCAATATCCATGTATAAACAGCTAATGCAAACACTGTAAAAACAAACAGAGCTCCAGATCATCATAATAGTTTATTAAATTGCTTTATTTAATAAACATATGCAATTAATAAGGCGGCAGTTTAAATGTAATCACCACCTACGCTGCAATGCAGGAGGCTGACAAATCTCAAATGGATTTCTCTAGTGTATGATCTTCTATGTACATTTTCAGAATCCAATCACTTAATATAATGCTATGAGATGAAGTCTGACCTCCGGGTCCTATAGAAGGTTTTAATGAAGACATCTGCCACTGATGGTTTAATAGATGTGCTCTGTAATTTACAAGGCTTATCTCTATTCTATACAAGCTGGGATGTCAGCATGGAGTATTATGCCGCGTACACACGGCATGAAAAAAAACAACGTTTTTTAAAACGTCATTTAAAATGATCGTGTGTGGGCTTCACATCGTTTTTCGGCTTCTGAAAAACGGCAAAAAAAAAAAACGAACATGCTGCATTTTTTCACGTCGTTTTTCGTGTTGTAAAAAATGATCGTGTGTGGGCAAAAACTACGTTTTAATCCCGCGCATGCCCAGAAGAAAGTTACGAGACGGGAGCGCTCGTTCTGGTAAAACTACTGTTCATAATGGAGTAAGCACATTCATTACGCTGTAACAGACAAAAAAGCGCAAATCGTCTTTTACCAACAAGGAATCAGCTAAAGCAGCCCAAAGGCGAATAGAACTTCCCCTTTAGAGTGCCGTCATACGTGTTGTACGTCACCGCGCTTTGATCATCATTTTTTTCAAACGATGGTGTGTGGGCAACATCGTTTTTAATGATGAAGTTGGAAAAACTTTGTTTTTTGGACATGCTGAAAAATGAAATTTTTTTTCATGCCGAAAAACGATTGTGTGTACGCGGCATTATAGAGGCTATATGGAAAATATTACAAGTTCAGAACACTAACTGCCGCTCGTCTACAACATAGGCAGCTGCAAAAGAAATGCTAAATAAGTAAGATAAATAAAAACCGAACGAGGCATGACGCAAACTGCGTTTACAAGGAATAAAAGTCGGTTCACACATAGGCGGCACGACTTCGGGGGCGACTCTGCAAGTCGTCCTGAGGACGACTTCAGAGGCGATTCGCAAAACGACTTCTCTATAGAAGTCAATGCAGGTCGCCCCGAGCCGCCCCCGAAATACTACAGGAACCTTTTTTCTAAGTCGGAGCGACTTGCGTCGCTCCTATTAGAATGGTTCCATTGCATTGAATGGGACGCGACACTTCAGGCGGCTGAGCCGCCTGTCGTGTCGCCCCAGTGTGAACCGGGTCTAAGTGTAGGAATTTTATTTAATGTTCCTATATTAGCAAATGGAGGCGTTTTTTTTTTTTTTCGTTTTTTTTATATAATTATTATTTTTAATTTATTTTTAAACTGTCTACTACATCCAAAATCCCAGCCTTAACTAAACCGGGTTATATAATTTTTTCAATAAAAGACGTGTATTCATTGCTAAATCGTTTCCCCCACCACTGTAAACAACGTCACATTCAGATGATGCTGGAAAAAATGTGAGGACCCAAAACACATTCCTGTAGTGTCCCTCCCATTACATGTTCCTTATAGGATCCAGGATATCAAAAGCTTTCATCACCAGCCTGGATATTTGTTCTTTATGTCACATTCTGTCCATGGACATTTCAATGGCGATATATGTAACAGTGACACATATGAACCTGTGTGTGTATACGTGCCAAACTTGTTATTTAACCCCTTTAATACTGGGCACTCCCCCCCCCCCCCTTCCTGCCCAGGACAATTTTCAGCGTTGTCGCACTTTGAATGACAATTGCGAGGTCATGCAACACTGTACCCAAACTACATTTTTATCATTTTGCTCCCACAAATAGAGTTTTTGTTGTTGGTGGTACTTGATCACCACTGGGGTTTATAACATTTTGTAAGAAAGTAATTTTTCTCCTTCAATGATGGGCGCTGGTGAGGTGGCACTAATGATGAGGCACTAATATGCAGCACTGATGGGCGGTACTAATAGGTGGTAAAAGACAAAAAACAGCGCCCTCTATATGCAGCAAGTTTACCTTAAAGTGGGAGTTCACCCAAAAATCAACTTTCTACAGTTAGATCCAGCATACTGCTGACATCTGCAGTATGCTGGTCTTTTTTATTTTATTTTGGTACTTATCGTTATAGCAGTATGTCTTCTATGGCTCCGAGCGGGGAATCCTTCGGGGAATGGGCGTTCCCGAAGGCAAGTAAGTTGATTGACGGCCTTCGATAGCACGTCACGGCTTCCGCAAACAGCCGAGGTGACACTTGGCTGTTTACGGCGCCTGCCGTGTAGAGCTGACTGCGCAGGCGGCGTAAATTGCCGAGCGTCACTCGTGTATCTTCGGAAGCCGTGACGCGATATCGAAGGCTGTCAATCAACTTGCTTGTCTTGAAGGGAACGCCTATACCAGGAAGTAATCCCCGCTCGGAGGCATAGAAGAATTACTGCTAAAACGATAAGTACCAAAAAAAAAGACCAGCATACTGCAGATGTCAGCAGTATGCTGGATCTAACTGCAGAAAGTTGATTTTTGGGTGAACTCCCGCTTTAAATAGTAAGAAATAAGATTACGAACACTCACAGATTTCCAACATTTATCCAGCATAGGTATGTATAATACACTAATAGGTGGCACTGATGGGCACTGATAGATGGCTCCGATAGGCAGCACTGATGAGGAGGCACTGGAAGGCTTTACTGCTGGGCACAGATTGGAATCTACAATGGGCAATGATCGGCACCTCTAAAAGTCCATACCTGATGGTCCTGGGTGGCATCCCTGGTGGCCATGGGTGGCATCCCTGGTGGTGCTGGGGTGGCTGCGTTGATAATCAGCGTAGACTCCCCCTATCAGGACAGCAGCCGATCGGCTCTCCTCTACTCGATATATGGCTTTTCCTGTTTACACCTGGATCAGCTGTGATTGGACACAGCTGATCACGTAGTAAAGTGCCTCAGTCAGTCAGAGGCTCTTTACTGAGATCGAAAATGCTGTGTGTCAGACTGACACACCACATCAATGATTGCCGCGGGCGATCGCTGGTTATCCTAAAAGGATAACAAAACCACTTTGTGCACATCATATTGCTAAACGGCGGTCGGGAAGTGGTTAAAGGGGTGGTTCACCCTAAAAACTACTTTTTCTTATTACACTGGCCCCCCACATTACAATACGATTAAGGCCATTATTTTTTTTTGATGCTGTACATACCTTCGTACAGCTATTCACCCGTGGCTTCCGGGTTGCGAGTCCCGGCGGGAGTGGGCGTTCCTAACATGTCTGTGATTGACATTTTGACCAAAAACAAGCTCCCCCCGTCGCGTAAGCCGCGTCACGGTTGGCGAAAGGAGCCGAACGGCGATGCGCATGCGCAGTATAGCGCAGACTCGCCGTTCGGCTCCTTTCGCCAACCGTGACGCGACTTATGCGACGGGGGGGGGGAGCTTGTTTTTGGTCAAAACGTCAATCACAGACATGTTAGGAACGCCCACTCCCGCAGGACTCGCAACCCAGAGCATTCGTGAGCCGATCAGGACAGTTCATCCAATATTATTCGATCGAACATGCACGAAAAAAAAAATCATACGATATCAGATCGTACGATTTTTGTGTGATCAGTACAGCTGTCGTTCAAAAATGCAATACAAATGCATTACAACACATGACATCACTTCCGAGTTTTTATTCTGTCGTACGCAAATTTGCGGGACTTTAGTAAACTCATCAGATTCGATCTGAGATTAGCATGCAAAAAATAAAAATAAACGGACGATCATTGGTCCAATAAACTCATTGTGTGTACCTGGGCATAAGACGCCTGCACACAACCAATTTGTAGTAGGCAATGCAATAATAATTGGAAACAAAGTGAAACAATGACTCTGATTCTATGGGCAGCAAGACATTTGCTCGGTAGCATATTTTTATACATATAGGTAATTGGTTATTCTTTTGGGTGTTCCAACCTCCTACAGTAAACCTCAAATTATAAATAACATCAGTCACCTGAGATGCTGGCATTTTACCAACAGAAAACACCCATTTACTACCTTAAAGGGGTTGTAAAGGTAAAAAAAAAAACAATAAATAGCTTCCTTTACCATAGTGCAGTCCTCCTTCACTTACCTCACCCCTAATGCGAGGCTTTCTCTCTGGTGTGGAGAAAGCCTCTCGAGGGGGCGAGCAGGAGGGTCAGGACGCTCTCTACTTTGCAGATAGAGAAAGGAGCTGTGTGTTAGTGTGCGTCCTGACACTCCTGCTCGCCCCCTCAAGAGGCTTTCTCCACACCAGGGAGAAAGCCTCCCATTACGGTGTGTAGTTACAGACAGAAGAACAGGTGAGCATTTCTCAGAAGAAATAAGGACATTTAAAAGCAAAATGGAAGGATGAGGTAAGTGAAGGAGGACTGCACTAAGGTAAAGGAAGCTATTTAGGGAAAAACATTTTTTACCTTTACAACCCCTTTAACTAAAAATATCCTAGAATTTAAATGGAATCGTTTTAGAAAAGAGTCGCATTTCATCAAAGCAATAATAGTATAATGTAGTTAATTATTAGAAATGAATGGTTACAAAGGTTGCTCTAACTTGAAGTGGAGCTGAAGTCTTCTTTAGGACAGACTGCAAGGAGGCAGGCTATTATTACAGAAGAGACATGCAATGGCGCTTCTGTAACATTATGCACTTAGCTGCCTGCGTGCAGCGATCTCTTACATGTAAACGGATGGACTTGTGTACACACGATCAGATGATCCGAGGTAACACATTTATTGTCGGAAAGTTTATGGAGCATGCACGGCGAACATTTGTCCGTGGAAATTCCGACAACAATCGTCTGATGGCGCATACAGACGGTCGGATTGTCCAATAAAACACGCCCGTCGGACCGTTGTTGCCGGAAAGTCGGATCGTATGCATGAGGCTTTTATAATGTGCCCCCTTTAGCACTGTAAATCCTTGCACACACGATCGGATTTTCCGACGGGAATTGTGTGATGACAGGCTGTTGTCAGAAATCCCGATAGTTTATATGCTCCATCGGACAATTGTTGTCGGATTTTCCGCGGACAAATGTGGAATAGCATGCTTTAAAAATTGTGTGTTGTCGGAAAGTCCGTCGGACAAAACTCCAAAGTACAAACACGCATGCTCAGAAGCAATGCTCACCATGACACAACATTTGCAGAAGTTGCCCAAAGGGTGGCGCTACAGAGCTGGAAAAAAAATGTAGTTTCATGTTTATTGTCCGACAATTTTCTTTGCCGTTTGTATGCAATACAAGTTCCTGGCTAACGCTCTTCGGACAAAGGTCCTACGCCTTGTCCGCGGGAAAAATACGATCCCAGCGCCCGGGTCACATCTCCATCCTACTCTCCTGCAGGGAGTCTAAGGAGTATGATGCTGCGTTTTCATACATCCAAGTAAGGATGAGTGTACAGCTGGAGAGGTTCTCCAACCCGCACGTAAAAAAAAACAGTTATGACGGCTGTAGAATAAAGCCAGCATCATTTTTTTCCTTCTGCCAATGAAACATATAACCGCTGTAATACTGGTGAGATTCTTGCCCAGAGTTGGGCTTAGACTCCGTTTCGTCACATTTGTGTAGGCAGGATTGTTTTGTACATGTTCCCTTGGGATACGGCACAAAACACAAATTGATCCAAGTTGTTGCAATCAAAAAACATCTCAAAATACGAACAAATGCCACAGGCAATATTGAGCATATTAATCTAAGAGTTCTAATTGTCTGGATTTCAGAAATGCTTTAATACTGACAAGTATATGTGCCAAGGGTTCTAGGGCACACCAGAACCCGGGGCAGGAAACCCACGCATTTCCCGCAACACATTCACAAAGTTGGCGCTGTACGGCTGACCCTGCCACGTTCCTGCATGTGTTTTGGAAGTGTCCGGGCATAAAGTCATTTTGGGCAGCGCGGTTTCCTTATGTATCTGCACAGTCACCACTATTGCTGTACCAATTATCTAATATTTGCATTTTAGGTCTTGTTCATTTACTGGCTACCTCTTGATCTATGAGAACCTTAATAGGCCTCTTATTGCTTTACGCACGCAAGTCTATACTTTAAATGGAAACCTACCCAGGCCCCTACCCTAGATTATTGTCAATATAACGGTTCCATTGTATAAAATTTACATATGAATCTAGGGCAGGGTTCGACAAACCCCGGGCGCCAGGTCGCAATTATGACTAGAATTAGCGACCTGGGGCGGCACAGCTGTGGTATCCTGCGTCTCCGTGCGCCCCCACCTCCCCGTCGGGCCACGCCGGCTGGGAAATTAAGGCGGCTGCTTTGCGGCCTTCTGCAGGCCTATGCTTCTTTCTGTGATCTGGACGTCATCTTGTGGTGGCCGTTGGTATGACAAGACAACCAGCAATGCTAATGGAGCTTCCTGTCTGGTTTCACTGCCATCTCCTTCCCTAAACATTATATATTATTTTTTTATTTTAACACCCTAGAGAACAAAATGGCGGTCATTGCAATACGTTGTCACGCCGGATTTGCGCAGCGGTCTTACAAGCGCACTTTTTTGGGGAAAAAAATACACTTTTTAATTAAAAAAATAAGACACCAGTAAAGTTAGCCCAATTTTATTTATATTGTGAAAAATGTTGTTACACCGAGTAAATTGATACCCAACATGTCGCGCTTCAAAATTGCGTCCGCTCGTGGAATCGCGACAAACTTTTACCCTTTAAAATCTCCACAGGCGACGTTTAAAAAAAACTCTACAGGTTGCATGTTTTGAGTTACAGGGGGAGGTCTAGGGCTAGAATTATTGCTCTCGCTCTAACGATCGCGGCGATACCTCACATGTGTGGTTTGAACACCGCTTTCATATGCGGGCACTACTCACGTATGCGTTCGCTTCTGCGCGTGAGCTCGGCGGGACGGGGTGCATTCCTGCTTTTAACTTTTTTATCTGGCTCCTAGATTCCAAGCAAATTTGACAATCCCTAATCTAGGGGATGTCCAAAAAAATTCTCCAAGGTATGGGGTATTTGGACTGAGTCCAGGGATACTGTCGGATCCTCGGAAACACCTCCATAGGTTGCTCCCGTTTACTTTTTAGGTATGGCTCTGTATACTGGGAGAGAACCACCTGCTTTTTACTTCGCACACGCCAGATACCTTGATTTAAGTCCCCTTAGGCCTTGGTTACCAACCATTTTGTTGTTCTTTGTTTCCTTTGTGCGTTTATACTACAAGCCTGAGTATGCCCAATAGGCTTTATTTTGTATTTCACTTTATATTCTTACAATAAAAAGGAATACAAAACAAAGAAAACACTATATTGCCAGTCAAGAGAGCAGCTTTTAATGCAGATGATACATACAATGGGGTTTATTTACTAAAGCTGGAGAGTGCAAAATCAGGCTCACTTCTGCATAAAAAACAATCGGCTTCTCACCTTAGCTTATTCAATTAAAGCGGTTGTATACCCCGCAAAAAAACAACAACTGTAAGGCAAAGTCATAATGAGCTAGTAAGCACCGCATACTAGCTCAATATGAAATACTTACCTTAGAATGAAGCACCGGCCCTCCCGGTCAATGCTAAGGGAGCAAACATGTTCCCTCAGCGTTTCTTCCAGGTTCACGGCTCCGGCGCTATAAGTGGTTCAGAGCCACGATGACATCACTCGCATGCATGTGCATGTCCTCTTTCCAGCAAGGAGCTCCGATTTTCTGGCAGCATCCGCTGGACCTTTAGAGCGCATGCGCCGCCGACAAGGTGAATATCTCCTAAACCGTACAAGGGTTAGGAGATGTTCATTTTACGTACAGGTAAGCCTCATTAGAGGCTTGCCTGTAGGTAAAAATGTGAAAGCGAGGTATACAACCGCTTTAGGCTTTGGCAATAAAATCTGGAAGCCGATTGGTTTCTATGCAGAAGTGAGCCTGAGTCTGTCCTCTCCAGCTTTAGTAAATAAACCGTAAAGTCTCTTCTGCAATAAATGCTTACTTGCCAGCAATGCTTTTTATTTAACTTTTTTTCCACTTTAAGCTGACCATAGCCTAGAACAGTGATGGCGAACCAACACCTCAGATGTTTTGGAACTACATTTCCCATGATGCTCATGCACTCTGCAGAGTAGCCGAGCATCATGGGAAATGTAGTTCCAAAACATCTGGGGTGCCAAGGTTCGCCATCACTGGCCTAGAAGATTTTCACTATGTCCTGATACAACAAAGGTTCAATAAACTTTCATGATAACCACTGTTCAAAAAGTATTGCAAACTGACCAAATACTGGCAAATACCAGGTGAAAAGATTTTCCAATAGGACAGACAATAATTCTCGTCAAATGATCAGCAACAACATGTCATCACTGTGAACAATCACAGTGCGGCTCTAGGGAGCCACTGCAGTATTTGCAAAATACATCCCTAGCACAAACCATCAGAAAGAATGATTGTCAGGAAAAGTATTCACAAGTGGCCATTGGCATAATGTAATCTTTGCCATAGCAGAAAAAAGATCTCTCTCTAACTGTAACATACTGTGACAAGCATTGCATGACCAAGAGGAAAGGGTGGAAATCTTACATTTGGTTCCTGTGTGATTTAAGTGTTACTAAACCCAGGACCCTGCATTCACTATATCTCGTCTCCCACAGAACATGGAAATGCAATTATTGTAGTACATATAAACTGCTACATACCCTTTCTCATCAGCAGTAGCTAGCAGTATTGTGACTTCTGTCAGTGTCTGGTTAAAGCTTGTAGGAGGAATTTTCATTCTCCTCTGACTGTCCTATGAGGCTGACCCTCTGTGCCGATTGGACCTGTGCTGATCACAGGCACCCCCTGATTGTACAAGTGTTTTAACATATACCTGTCATCTATAAACCAAAGTGGTCTGATTCATCCAGCAGCCGATAGGTATACACCCATGTCTTATAGAAAAAAAATATAGTCTAGGAAAAACAAATCACAGTCCATTTTATTGTGTTTCTCTAAGATTCTAGAAAACATTGTATCCTGTTTACATCTATCTGGTTCTGTTCTTGAGCCGTCAGCAGAGTTAGGTTGGATTTATTCTACTACTGTGCAGCACATGAGAATATGTTGGCACTTAAAAGCACTATAATAAATAAGCATTTCTATGGGAAGAAGTGGGTTGCAAGGATTCCTCGGAGTGTTACATTTCCAGACCTGATATAATATCAAAGAACAAATGGCTTGGCACAGAATTTAAACAGCAAACATACAGTTGGGTGATTTGTCAGGTTCTAGCTAGAGCTAATTGTATCTCACTAGTGTGGCGATCGACTTCACAGAGGTCCATACTGGTCTAGGGCAGCAGTCGCCAAATTGCTCTTTGGCACTATCCGACCCTTGGGGCACTATTCCTCCCACTGACACCAACGATGGGGCTCATACCCCCCACTGACACCAGCAATGGGGCAGAATTCCTTTCATTGACACCAGCAATGGAGTACTATTCCACCCACACTGACACCAACGATTGGGCATTGTTTATTCCCAATAGATGCCAGGACATTTTCTACTCCAACTGGCCGTAGCCTGTCAACCCCCCCCAAGTCTGAAGGACAGTAATCTGGCCCTTTGTTTAGAAAGTTTGGAGACCTCTGGTCTAAGGGATAGGTTACTGATGCAGGCATGGTCTTCACAAAAATGGTGGCCAGTTATATGCAGGAACCTACTTTGGCCTGTTTTCATTCCATGACTTGTCTTAATGTAAGATGGATGCAGCTCATGGTTGGACTTTTCTTTGCTGGCAATCTGTAGAAGATGACATCCATGTATACAGACTCTTGAATAGAGAGAAGGTTTCATGAAAAATTGAGTCATGTCTTCTGCTATATTTGCTAGAAGAAAGGACCAGCATTGTTATAGAGGGGGACAAGTGCCAGCTGCCTGATAGTGCAGGACAGTATAGATCAGGGATATGCAATTAGCGGACCTCCAGCTGTTGCAGAACTACAATTCCCATGAGGCATAGAAAGACTCTGACAGCCATAAGCATGACACCCAGAGGCAGAGGCATGATGGGACTTGTAGTTTTGCACAGCTGGAGGTCCGCTAATTGCTTATTCCTGGTATAGACGATTACATTCTTAAAAATGGAACTCCAGCAATGGAAAAGCCCATTCACAAAGTCCCCTGCCCTCTGACTACTTTTAGTACTTTGAGACAAAAGTCGTGATATACGTAGCCAAGTTTCTTACGATGGGCATCCGTTATGAATACAATTGTTAAAAGATAGGGCATATATAAGCAAGCAAATAACAAAAACCTCAAAAGCAAGCTTTAAAGCCTATGTATGAGCTCACCATGTCTGTTGGCTCTGAAGGAATCCTCTGATCACTTCCAGAGATCCCTGGGATCCCCCAAAACCTGGGTGCTCCAATATGCAAACCATATTAACCATAGCTGGCATAGACACATGTCTCCCCTCCACTATTGGGGCAGAAAATTTCCTCGAAAATCAATGAAGACTGCAAAGTGTATGCACAAAAAAAAAAAAAAAAAGGCATAACTTGGCACAACCCAAGAGATCCAAAAGCTGTTCTCCTGCGCTCAAGTGGTATGCTCAGAGGTGTAAATACACTGGATTTAATGTGTCAATTCTTCACAATAGCCATAAGCCTTGCTGCCCCTTCAGGACAATCAGTATCCTTATAGACTGGAAACACCAACAAAAAAAGGGCACACTGACCTAGGGCATTACCATAACAAAATGTATTTAAAGACAAAAGCAACAATTATTACACTCACAAATGCATGGCAAATGAAGGCACGGCATACCAAGTGAACAAAAATTGCCTCCAGGTCTGCTTAAATCAACCAGTGATGTGGGAAGACCAAATGGAGTCCGTAATGGCCGACGCGTTTCAAGGGAAAAATCCATGCGTCCGAGTATAATTTTTTATCTTTCTAAAAATGTTATTATGGTAATGCACTAGTTCGGTGCGCCCTTCTCTTGTTGGTGTTTCCCAGCTAAGATGTTGGAGAAGTGGGAATAGCCAAGTCTTTTGGGTACTAGAGTTAACAAGGGGACTTTTATAAAAGGATAATGTACCCAATGATCCTTAAAGGGGTTGTGAAGGTACAATTTTTTTTCCTAAATAGCTTCCTTTACCTTAGTGCAGTCCTCCTTCACTTACCTCATCCTACCATTTTGCTTTTAAATGTCCTCATTTCTTCTGAGAAATGCTCACTTCCTGTTCTTCTGTCTGTAACTCTACACAGTAATGCAAGGCTTTCTCCCTGGTGTGGCGTGTCATGCTCGCCCCCTCCCTTGAGGGGGCAAGCAGGAGAGTCAGGACGCACACTGACACACAGCTCCTTTATCTGCAATGTAGAGAGCGTCCTGACTCTCCTGTAGTCCAAGGGAGAGGGCGAGCACGACACTCCACACCAAGGAGAAAGTCTTGCATTACGGTGGTGAGTTACAGACAGAAGAACAGGAAGTGAGGATTTCTCAGAAGAAATAAGGACATTTAAAAGCAAAATCGAAGGATGAGGTAAGTGAAGGAAGACTGCACTAAGGAAGCTATTTGGGGGAAAAAAATTGTATCTTTACAACCCCTTTAACATTTTATTTTGCTGCGGTATTTTGAAGCAATGCTTGCTTTCTATGTGGGTGCAAAACCACTGTGGTAAAACGGCAATAGTTAAAAATACAAAAAAAGCTACTCTGTTTTACTCTTTTACACTAATACTAGAAAGCTACTATTTTATACTAACAATACTAGAAAGCTACTATGTTTTACTATTTTATACTAACAATACTAGAAAGCTATGTTTTACTCTTTTATACTAACAATACTAGAAAGCTACTATGTTTTACTCTTTTATACTAACAATACTAGAAAGCTATGTTTTACTCTTTTATACTAACAATACTAGAAAGATATGTTTTACTCTTTTATACTAACAATACTAGAAAGCTACTATGTTTTACTCTTTTATACTAACAATACTAGAAAGCTACTATGTTTTACTCTTTTATACTAACAATACTAGAAAGCTATGTTTTACTCTTTTATACTAACAATACTAGAAAGCTACTATGTTTTACTCTTTTATACTAACAATACTAGAAAGCTATGTTTTACTCTTTTATACTAACAATACTAGAAAGATATGTTTTACTCTTTTATACTAACAATACTAGAAAGCTACTATATTTTTCTATTTTATACTAACAATACTGGAATGCATGCATTTGTTACTTCTAGGATGGAAAATCCATAGTCAATAAATGTATTTTTTTTTTTATTTTTTTTAAACCTTCTAAAACACACAATGCAGAATACTACAGCTGCCTTTCATGAAGCGGTCTTTGAATTGTCTGAATAACTATCTGAATGAAATCTGAACAGTGATCTGGTATTTTAAAAACACATTGAAGTCATTAAAAAAGGATACAATTAAAGAACTACATTTTTGCCATTCTATTGCAATGTCTGCCCTTAAATGAGAGAAATAGTTTATGCAATGACATTAATGGCTGCAGACAATTTTACAATGTACATTGGCAGAAACTACAAGTATTTATTTATTTTTTGTAAAAAAAACTTCTCTTAACTACGAGTAATTTCAAATGCTTTTCACTGTAGATGGTCCTTTAGATAGGCCTATGGTAACTGACTACATGTGTACAGACTTTATAGAACAATTCCCACGACAGGCGAGGTGAAAACTAGATATATTTCTGCAGGCATTCATATGGCTGGCATGATATTGCCCCTGAGGAGACCTGTAGCAACCAATCGGAACTGCGTTTTCATTAGTGTAGAAGACACAGTAGACAGAAGACACTATGGACCTAGTCAACTCCATAGATTTTTTTTTAGCTGCAAGTACACTATGCAGCTGGTGACTGCTTGCACAATACTGTAACCATCAACTTTGATTTTATTGGCTGCATGCTTGTTCCGGGTCAGTGATTTAGAGAAGGTTGAAGCTAGTAATAATCAGGAAACTAACGTTTTTTTCAAAAGGAGGTCACATGCCTACATGTTATTAGTACAGGCTCCCTTTCAAAAAGAAGCGGTTCTAAAGAAGACACATTTTTTACCTTTAAAGCATTCCCATGGATATATTGGTTGAAGGCTTTTTACCTTCATGCAGTCTATGCATTTATGATAACAAAACTTCACTATGCAGCTCCCCTCACTAATCCCGATCCAGCAATGACCATGAGAGAGCTACTGCTCTCCTGGGTCTCTGACAGCAGCGGGAATGGCCAATGAGAAGGCAATCAATCACAGCCAATGAGCCAATTAGGAGAGAGCAGGGGCAGGGGAGTGAGCGTGCACAAGTGCCCCCATAGTAAGCGGCTTGCTATTGGGGCACTCGGAGAAGCCCAGAGTTCTGAGGAGGGACCCAAGCAGAGGAGGACCGGGGCTGCTCTCTGCAGGAGCACTGCACAGAGCAAGAAAGAAGACGATGTTTATTTAAAAAAAAAAAAAAAAGTAACCATTAAAATCTCTTTAAAGGTAGAAAAAGTCCCACTAGTTGTATGTCCCCACCTCCCTATATACTTACCTGAGACCGGGGTCCCATCTTGATTCAGAGCTGTGTCTGCAGCCGTGCTGGTTTTTCTTCCTCTCCTCACAGGCTCCGAGACAGCAGCGGGAGCTGCCATCAACCAATTCCTGTGAGAAGGGAGTGACAGGCATGGCCAGGGCATGTTGTGTGTATCAATGGACACACATAGCCCAGCTTGGGAGCGAGCCTGCAGGTGTGCCACCATAAGAAGTGGCTTCCTCTGGTGAAACACAGAGAAGATGGAAGCGCAGGCAGGGGGCCTAAGAAGAGAATGTTCTTTGTAGTCTGACAACTGGAAGCGAGGGGAACTATCCAAAAGAGAAATCAAGCAGCAGATGAAAAAAAAAAAATAAAAAACATTACAGAGGTTGTAACTCTTATCTGATCCTACCAAGAGTAAAAAAAAAGTCTGGAACTCTGGGCCTATTCACACTATAATGCAGTAGGCTGCAATGCATTGAGGCAGACCATTCAAAATTAATGGGTTGTCAATACTCTAAATGCAGGAGTGTTGTAATGCAATGAACTCTGTAATGTTTACCATGGGCAGGCCACGTATTTACCTCATGACAAATTTTCTTTAAATATTTCCAGCAATAACTTGCATTCCCTTAGTAAAATTCTAGCACTCTTCATCAATGTCATAAAATGTAAATAATAATTATTTTCCAGAACACGGTGACTAGTACAGGTGTGTTCTGTATCTCAGTTATGATATGGTTTAGAAAGAGGTGACGAGATATACTTCTCTACATACCGAGGGCAGTTGTAACTGAATTTTACTACACACCCTATAAAAGTCACTACCTATAAAGATGCTTTACATATTCCTGTAAAGCCTATAAAAGTAAACAAATGCTGGTTCTACATATGTACACTATTGACTTAGCAGCACAAGAAATATGCAACGCCTTCCCAAACCAGAAAGTAAAAACTTCCAATGGAGGACAAACTACCGTATTTATCGGCGTATACCGCGCACTTTTTTCCCCCTGAAAATAGGGGGGAAATCACGGGTGCGCGTTATACGCCGATAGCGTACCTTGGGCTCGGAGGGGAAGGAGAAGACGAGCGCTGCCGAGTGCCGCCGGAATTCACGAGCCGTCTCTCCTGTTTACTCGGCTCTAACGTCACACACACAGTCCCGCTTCTGCCACCGGCATTGGACCAGTGTTCTATCAATCACAGGAGCTGGTCCAATGCCGATGGCGGAGGCGGAACTGTGTATCCTCCCGCGATCCGTACGTGACGCTGTTCCACCACTGTACTTCACGGAACGCTGTCCCCCTCTCCACAGCACCGGAGGAATACGATCTCCCACCGCCGATGACAGAGGCAGGGACAACAGCGACCCCAGTCCACCACCATCTGGACCAACAGAGCACCCACATTCTGGACGTAAAGCGGATGAAAAACCAACAGATAAGCCATAGTTTTTAATTCCCTTGTGAGTGACACTTTTATATGAATTGCCTTTTTAATTAAAACAACGAGATTACTGGAGATGGGCACATAGGCTGCATTTAGGCTGGAGATGGGCACATAGGCTGCATTTAGGCACAGATTAGGCTGCAGATGGACACTGACCACAACATTTTAAAAAAAACGTTTTTTTCCCTGAAACTTCCCTCTGAAATTGGGGTGCGCATTATATGCCGGCGCGCGTTATACGCCGGCGCGCGTTATACACCGATAAATACAAAAAGAAAATATGAAGGCCTAATATTTAAAAGTGTTAAAAGTATTTACTAAAGCTAGCCATACACTGTTCGAACTTCCACACAAGATGCAGTCCAGCGCGTTTTTATTCTGCATCAAAAACGCATTGTGTTCCACATGGATTCAAACAATCCTAGTTTACACTAGTACACAAAAGTAGAGATTTTTTTCTGTATAGAACGCATATAACTCTAAAAATGGAAGGGGATCTGTCCTCCATCTAAGCAGATCACAAGGGAGAGTAGGCTCTGTCCGTGTCAGCTCCACAGAAACTGAGCGGACACGGACCTGTCATCTGCCCGCTCTGCTCTGATCAGACAGATCTCCTGCTGACCATAACAAAGTCCTTCCGTGTGAAACGGGTCTAAATCAACTCAGTTTTTAGATCAGATTGTTGCGTGTTTGACCGCCATAAGAGTAAGCGTAAGCGTAAATCACACTTAAAGTGGAACTAAATGTAAGAAAGCAGGCAGCTCTTTATTGCAGAAGAGACATGCTATGCAATAATACACACTTATGCCTCGTACACACGATCAGAATTTCCGTGTGTACGAGGCATAACTGACTGACTTTTTCCATTGGAAATTCCGACCGTGTGTATGCCCATCTGAGTTTTTCCATCGGATATTCTGAGGAATTCCATCGGAGCTTACATAGAGAACATGTTCTCTTTTCCTCTGATGGCATTCCTTCGGAATTCCGATGTGAATTTGGTCGGGCTAAAGCCCGATTGTGTGTACAGGGCATTACCTGTCTGCTCACAGATTTCTACTAAATGTACACTCACTCAGCTGTGCATGAGCAGCTCAGTGTATTCCCAACACACTCCAGCTGTGCCTGAATGACCGATTTCCATGAGAATGCGCGGCATGACGTCATATCGTGCCAGCTGTTCGGCCGAAACTTGGCACACATATAGACCCACTCTTCCTCTCCTGTGCAAAGTTTGTTGGCCGGGGAGCACTGATTTTTCAAAGTCGTGCACCCCTTCCATAGACTCCCATGTTAAACGGTAATTTCTCCGGTAAATTTGGGGACCCGGTACCGGCTGGCCGTAGGTCTCCTGCACCCAAAACTTGGCACACATGTAGCCCCAGTCTTCTCCAACTGTGCAAAGTTTGCAGTCTAATGGACTTACGGCCAGGGAGCACCGATTTTTCAAAGCAGCAGGACACCCCTTCTATATACTCCCATGTTAAACGCAAGTCGAGGCATGGGCACAGTGAGGCATGGGCACAGTGAGGCATGCAGATGGACACCCTAGGCTTATACTCGAGTCAATACGTTTTCCCATTTTTTTGTGGTAAAATTAGGTGCCTCAGCTTATATTCGGGTCGGCTTATACTCGAGTATATACGGTTATTTGCTCCATGTATGGCCAGCTTCACCCTTGTTGCATGCTTTTAAAAAAACTCAACTGTCTGTAATTTCTGGTCCCTGCACCACTCTGCAGGGTCTAAATCAAAATAACAAGCACGATAAAAATCAATGGAGATTTTCCAACTTCTCACCACATGGCAGACAGTGTACCAGACAACAGGGCGCACAGCGGTAGGAGGCCAGGATTTGCAGCAAAGACAAATGCATAAGGTAAAGGTAGAAAAAAAAACACATGACAATTGTTCACGATTCCCAGGGCTTTAACAAACATGTCATCCAATTAGTTCTGCTTTACCTTCCTATAATCTCTTGCAAATTACATATCAGAATAAGGCTACATTCGCCCAGGTGACTAGCGCCTGTTTAAAATGACAGTGGCAGAAATCCGCTAGTTGCGGCCGCCGCCTGTCAATGAAAGTGTGTCCAGCATTGATCAGAAGAAAATGGCTGGATCTTCTGTCCACATGGCCACGGATAGCTGGGGCCACCACCGACCTGTCACTGAAATGTACACACTCTGTGTCCGCAGCTAGCAGCACCCAGGTTGCTGAAACAGCTGCATTGATCATCAGATTCCTGCCGTTGTCAGTCACACCAGCACTGGTCACCCACGCAAATGTAGCCTAATGCCAACTATGAGCCAATCAACGTTTATTCCATTGCACAGTGCTGTAATCCTAACATGTTTAAAGTGGTTGTAAACTTCAGTCTTTTACTTTACTTAGGCTACAACAAGGCTTACCTATAGGTACTGTAAAAATCTTAAATGTGCACCGTTCCGGAGATATTTACTATATATGCAGCGGATAACATCATCAGCGCATGCGCTCTGAAAGAACGGCCGCCTGTGCCGTTCCTTTAGAATCCAGTGCCGTACACACCTTGTGGCATGCGTGGGAATGACGTCATCCCGGTTCCGGCTAGTCACACAGCTGGAGTCCAAAGAACCAGACTTAAGATGGGTGAAGATGTCGCTGTGGTCATAAACCAAAAAAGTTTTGATCCCACTAACAATTAGAAAATCAAATGTTTTAAAAAATGACAACATTTCTAATAATCATCTTCTAGTGTATAGCCAGCTTATTACGCAAGCTTGAGACACCAGAAACTGCAAAGCTACAGGGACTGAATAATATGAATACGCACTTGCATATTCATTGTTGCAGGAGTATATAAATAACAAGAGTCTTATAAGAGGATCAGCAAGTACGGTACGTTAACAGATATACTGTATTCCAAGTGTATGTGTAATGTGTTCATTCTGAATTGACCAGCAACAGTTAAAAGGCGTGTGTTAAAGTGAAACCACTACACAGACAACTATTAATGAACTGAGAGCGTCCAGTGCATGATCAGCAGAATTCTCCTCAGAGCATGCAATAATGCATTTCTCCTTGTGTCAACGGCTCTTAAAAAGGGCACTGACATCAGTTTTATTTTGGGAAGTCGCATGCCACAAGTGGGATCAGTTAAGATGATGGTCCGACTTGGATATGACTTGCATTCAAATCAATGGGCTGAAATTGTGCCCAAGTCAGACCAAAGTAGTGCAGGAAACTTTTTCAAAGTTAAATAGGCACAAGACAGACCAGCTAAAGTGGTTGTAAACCCAACCAGACAACTTGCACCTACAGGTAAGCCTAGATTAAGGCTTAC